>NC_137773.1:72245817-73461985 GCF_963455305.1 Plecotus auritus
AGTTCATTCCAAGGCAGTTGATTTAATCCTTCATTATCCATCGATGTATTCAGCATCATGGCCTGTCTTGACACCTTATTAATAATTGATTCAAAAGCATAGCTCTGTACAATGTAGTTGTTAAGAGCTACGTGTTAAGAAACCCAGTCAAAAAGACAGGATCTGTTCCAGGCTGGGATGCAAACTGGTTGTGTGACTTAAGACACATTATTTAACCCTCTCAAACCTCCATTTCCTTTTTTGTAAAATGTAGATAGAACAGTCTTGAAGGTCAGTGCTGTAGCCCAACTGGCATGGCTCAGTAGTTGAACATCAACCTATGAACCAGGAGGTCAGGTTTGATTCCCAGTCAGGGCAAATGCCCAGGTTGCAGGCTCAATCCCTAGTGGGGGTCATGCAGGAGACAGCCAATCAATGATTCTCTCTCGTCATTGATTTTTTTTTTATCTCTCTCTTCCCCTTTGAAATAAATAAAAACACATTATTTGTTTAAAAAGTCAGTACTGTAACTTCAAGAGAAAATACTTAGACAACCTCCTAGCAAAGTTCCTAATACATATTCTGTGCTCATAAACGGTGGTTCATATTATTAGTACTTCTTAAAGTACGGAACTTCCAAGAAAGTGAAGTATTTTCCATTTTCTGTTCACATACATTTTCCATTTCTTAAAAATGGGCTTTCTGGATGTGGAATTCCTGGATGAGAGTAAGCAGCGCACAGTCGGATGCTTCCAACATGTGCAAATTAATCTCTTGGTAGCATGAATTTAAAAAGCCAAAAATATCCATTCCATACACAAGCTTGAAACCCTTACCCTCTGTTCATCCTTTAGTCATTTAGATAAGAGGAAGATCATTGCTGATATCAGACTTCACATCCTAATGGAAAGTAGCTTAACAAAAAAGATTCAGGAAAGTACAGAAATTTGTGCTGGAGAGAAAGGTGTGATTGGGAAAGTTTGAAAGTTTGGGGCACTTCCTTGATGTTCTCTGCCCCTAAAGTATAGGGTGTTCCATACTCTTCTGTGACTACAGTGCAAAGTCTAAACGAAGTGAGCCACTTCAGGCTATAGTTTGCAGCCCTGTTTTATTGCCTTGCACAGATTAGAAGTCATCCTGCCCAATATTGAGTAGGCTCTCAACTCCTATTCCCCCTTGCTATTTTTTCACTGTATGTTGCCCTGTAGAGTTCCACACATTGAGTATGTTCCAACAGATCTGAGTCCATTCCATAACAGAAATATTGTTGAACTCTTTGTTGTGTTTCTCTATATGAGTGCTAACTTTGAAACCTGTAGCCATTAAGCTTATCCATGAATTCATTCTGGACACAACCAATATGTTAAACCAGCATGACACAGAATGTAAACAAATCTCAACGTATTCTTTTCTTCCACTGTGCCTTTAAGATTTTTCCATTGGACAGAGTTACCTTCTCTTTTCCCTGCATGTGAACTGTCCGCTCTTAGATAAGACTGCCTACATTCACTTGAACTCTCAAGCACAGCTGTCATCAGGAGAGATGAGGGGCCATGATAGTCCCCAGTTGGCTAGGTAGCTGTGCTCTCTCTGGACTTGTGATGATTGAAGTCAGCTCTTTTTCTCCTTGGGTACTTGTGTGAGCTCCAGTGACCTAGCAGATACATTCTCACTCCCAATGGCCATTTGCAACTCCTTCTTTGTCGCCTGCAAAGCAGTGCTTCCTCTCCATCCCCTTTCATATGAGGTTTCCTCTCATGACTCCAAGATGCCCTACTGGACCTACCACAGCTCCATTCTCCACGTCCCACATGGACATGTCCCGTATCGCTGGCTCCACAAACTGAGAGTGAAAACATATCAGTACTTCCTTGGCTCTTCCATACACAGGGACTCACAGTTCCCTCCCCATAAAATTTCTCAGGACAGAATAGACTCACAGTCCACGGTGCACCTCAGCTTCCTTGGATACAGTGAAGCATCTATCCTCTGTGTATCCCAAAGGCAAGGAGCACATTTCAGAGGTCCAGGGGTAGCCCTTTCCCCATCACTAGACCCCTGGTTTGGGGGTAGCACCCTCTCTCCAACCCCTCACAACGCAGGGCAATAGCAGTCTCTAAATGAATGTCCTGACCAGGTTTTCCTCTCTCTCCAAACTCTGACCACTGTGTCTATCCTTCACAACCCCAAGGACTCAAGACTCTGGAAACTGGTTCTTAATTATTTTCTTTGAAAACCCATATGTGTGGATTTGTTTCTTACACACATGGGGACCTGACGTCTTCCACACTTGATCTCTAGTGGAAGCAGAGGCCGGAAGAGCCCCATTCTAACATCCTATTACATAAGTGAAAATGGAATTTCTTTGGAATGGTATTTATTGTCACAGTGCCAGGAGTTCATCATAATCAGTAGAACAAGGGAAATACCAAAGGAAGCAATAATGATCTGCCATTCATTGTAAAGCATGACCTAGGTGTGTCTACTTTCTGTGTTTACAAAATGACAAGGTTAACATTATAATGTAATTTTCCACATAGCAATTGAAACCACAGGCTGAGGGTCCTACAGGACTAGGTTAGAATGGTGGGACTATCCATATGATTTGATTTATTCTAAAATAGCTCCTTAGAGTTCCGACATGATGCTATAAATTCCCTCTTTAACTTACCCTGAATCACAAATGCCTTTGGCCAAAGAGCAGAAATATTTTCTCTGGAAGAATGCAGTAAAGTGCAAAAGGAACCCTGGATTTTTAGCCATAACAAGTTTTTCACAACACTTTATATTTGACCATAAA
This sequence comes from Plecotus auritus, assembly GCF_963455305.1. Taxonomy (NCBI): domain Eukaryota; kingdom Metazoa; phylum Chordata; class Mammalia; order Chiroptera; family Vespertilionidae; genus Plecotus; species Plecotus auritus. The sequence goes on from NC_137773.1 coordinate 72,248,597, forward strand.
ATATCTGCCTTGAGATTATTTTCAAAGGAAGTCTTTAATCTCTAAAAGCTCAAATTAGTTTAACAAGTGAGCCAGCCAATGCCATAACAGGACTACAAAAAAATGGAGAAGTTTGGGACAGTTTTGCTGAAAAGAGGGGTCATTAAGAGTAGAGCATGGGATGTTGATCCAACCTTTCTGATAAATTATTCAAAAATGGTTTTATTTTGAACTGGGTAAAGTATGGCCTAACCTTGACATGGATTTTGATTAGTAGAAAATAGAAATATATCAAAATTCAAACATAGTTGAAATATTTTAAGATAACATGTTCAAATATGCATGTTTCTAATGAGCCAACATTATTGTAGTGATAACAGCCACTCTTAGAGAACATTGAGTCTCTTAAGTAAAGCAATATATAAGCCAGTGAATATTGCCTACTTATTTTTTTTTAAATTGAGTCCATATGAAATTTAAATGGCAATATACTTTTATAATGATTTTTACACATTTGTACAACTTTTACAAACTTCAACATTTAGTGCATCTATAAAAGGTACTCTCAAAATACAGTTTCAGGTGGAAAATAAAGGGTTGTGATTATCATACAGCAACTTCATGACAGGCATGAACTGAAACAGGTTGTAGAATATTCTTTCTGAGGACCCATAACTAGATTTATAGCCTGCTTTGAAACTGAGTAGTTAATGTATCCTAAATGAAACACATGACCTAGAAGACAATTCCCTCCCTTCTATAAAGCCATTCACTCGCTCTTCACAATGACACCCATCCCCTTACACAACCCTTTAAGAATGAAGTCCTTCTCATCTAGGAAAACTGCAGCTGGAAAGGAGGCAGACAGTAGAAAATACTAGATCTGCACACAATGTTGACAGTGTAATCTGAAACCACTCAGCAATTTCTAGCATCAGGTTCACACATAATTTGAAACAGACAGATTTCTTTTGAAACATTTTCTAAAAGTTTACTTGAACTGGAGGACAAAGAGTACAACTATCAGGCGGGGGGAAGAGATCAACCAAAGGACTTGTATGCATACATATAAGCACACCAATGGACACAAGACACTGTGGGGGGGATGTGGGCATGCGACAGGGGCTAGGGGAGGCTGGAGGAAGGTCAATGGGGAAAAAAAGGAGATATATGTACTACTAAACAATAAAAAAAATAAAATAAAATAAAGAGTACAACTGTCAGGAAAGAAATTACTCTGAGTAATCAAAATGAGTCAAATGACAGTAAAATAATTGAAGTGATTCCTAGGACCTTCCCAAGTAGTATCTGTTCCTACCTTACCTGTTTCTGTCATCCAGCCATCAAGGGACCAGAGAAGAATCTCATCAAACCACTCAGACATCCATTTAACCACCATATATTGAGTATCTAACAAGTGCCAGGTACTATATTAAAAACTAGGCGTATTAACATTATGGAAAGCAGATTCAATCCTATCCTTATGGACCATTAACCCTTGAATACACTACACAGAGAGCTGTTTTGCAGACTTTATTCTGTTGAGAAACGGTAACACAAAAATATTTTAGCATAACTTGGTTGTTGATCATTGTGCATGTTAATTATTTTTATCAACTTGACTGGGCTAAGGGAAGCCCAGAGAGTGGGTAAAACATTATTTCTGGATGTGTCTGTGAGATTGTTTCCAGAAGAGATTAGCATTTGAGTCAGCAGACTGAGTGAAAAACATCCTATGGGCTCAGGGCCTGAATAGAACAAATATGTAAAGGAAGGGTGAATTCTCACTCTCTGTTCCTGAGCTGGGACCGTCATCTTCTCCTGCCCCAGGACAGAACTCTTGGTCCCCAAGCCTTGCCTCCATTACTCCACCAACATATCACTCCACCCATTCTTAGGCCTTCCGCCTAGGATTAGTTAAAAACTAATACGCCTAGTTTTTAATATAGTACCTGGCACTTGTTAGATACTCAATATATGGTGGTTAAATGGATGTCTGAGTGGTTTGATGAGATTCTTCTCTGGTCCCTTGATGGCTGGATGACAGAAACAGGGTAAGGTGGGAACAGATACTACTTGGGAAGGTCCTAGGAATCACTTCAATTATTTTACTGTCATTTGATTCATTTTGATTTCTCAGAGTAATTTCTTTCCTGATAGTTGTACTCTTTATTTGATTTTATTTTTTTATTGTTTAAAGTATTACATATTCTGCCTTCATTCTTGGGTTGAATCACACCACCAACTTTCCTTGTTCTCCAGATAGTATATATCAGCATGCTGTGACACATCTCAGCATCATTAATCGCATGAACCAATTCCCATAATAAATTTGTATATATATATTTTTTCTATTCATTCTTTTTCTCTGGAGAACCCTGACTACCATATATAGAATGCTATAATCTGTATGTTTGTGTCCCCCCAAAATTCATATGTTGAAAACTTGGCCAAGGTATTAGGAGGGGCGGTGTTTGAGGACTTGATTAGGTCATGAGGGCAAAACTCTCATGCATGGGATTAGTGTCTCTATTAAAGAGTCCCAGAGGGATCTCTTGCCTGTCCACCATGTAAAGACACAGAGAGAAATCTGCAGTATGCAAAGTGGAAGAGGGCTCTCACCAGAACCTGCCATGCTGGCGCCCTGATCTTGGACGTCCAGTCTCCAGAACTGTGAGAAATAGATTTCTGTTGTTTATTAGCCGCCCAGTCTGTAGTGTTTTGCTATAACAGCCCGAACTGCCTAAGACAGTTGTAATTCCTTTGCTTTGCAAAGCAGTTACCTGCAAGAACAGAGGAAGCACTGTCAGCGGGAAAAGAAAACACATCTGCAGTTGAGGGGGAGGCATTTCCCATGCCTGTTACTCTGCCCTGGAGCCAGGAAGGTGGCAGCTAGACCCAGGCAGGCCCTGCTGAGGACCCAGTCCTGCTGGGCCCTGTGCTTCCCGGCTCCCAGGAGACAGCCCAAGATGAGCCAGTGAAGCCCGTATCACCTCTGGGACCCTTTTTCCCAAAGTTGCCACGGACTGATGCTGGGAAAGGCTTCTCATAAATAAGCCTTGACAGGCCAACCTGGTAAAGGCTGATAAGCAAAACTCTTTTTAGTTGGGAAAAGGAAGTTCAAAACATACTCGTAAACTTCTTTCTTATGAAAAAGTTTCATTCATGCTTACAATTCACAGATTATGCAAACTTTTATTTATTTTTCCAAAGTTTACCTTTATTTGAATTAGAGAAGATCCCATCCTTTGGTTTTTGGTTGGACTAGTCCAGTGGTCGGCAAACTCATTAGTCAACAGCCAAATATCAACAGTACAACGATTGAAATTTCTTTTGAGAGCCAAATTTTTTAAACTTAAACTTCTTCTAACGCCACTTCTTCAAAATAGACTCGCCCAGGCCATGGTATTATGTGGAAGAGCCACACTCAAAGGGCCAAAGAGCCGCATGTGGCTCGCGAGCCGCAGTTTGACAACCACGGGACTAGTCCATCGGAAATGGAATCAGTGTTGAGATTCAACATGTATACACTTAGCTATTTCAGGAGAAATGTTAGTGCAAAGAATAAAAGCTACCATAACTCCTTCCTCCATTAATCAAGAGACATTTCCACATAATAATAATATTTAAATTACATGTCTTTGATCAGCACTTTAGACTTTACATACCACTTTTGCAGACATTGCCTAAGCACTTATCCTCCCAACAACTGATTTGTTATTTTATAGATGAAAAACTAAGAGTTAGAACAGTTAAAAGATTTACTCAAGGGTTATCTTACCTAATAAAAGAGAAACATGCAAATTAACCATCACTCTGCTACGCCCACAGCCAATCAGAGTGAGTATGCAAATTAACCCAACAAAGATGGAGGTTAATTTGCATATGCAGGTGCAGAGCGGTGTGAAGCCTGCTATGAGGGGAAGGGGGACAGTGTAGGAAGCTACTGGAGTGGTGCTCCAGACAGAAGCGAGGACGTGCTGACTCCGGGCGGCCCAGGAGCAGGGTCTTGCCGGCTCTGGCAGGAGCAGGGACTTGCCAGCTCCTGGGCAGCTAGGAGTGAAGCCAGGGGCCTATTCTTGCACGAATATCATGCAATGGGCCTCTAGTATAGATAGTAAAATAAACAAGAATTCAAAGCCAGTACTTCTAACTCCAAGTATCTTTGTCACTCTACCAAATTACCTCCCAGTATGTGCTAATAACATCCTACACTCACTAAATATCTGTTCAGTGTGTTTCCTGTTTCTGACATTCTACTAAGTGATTGACATATATGTACTCTAAATCTTACAAAACTTAAAGTAGGAAACAGAGGCCAGAAGTTTAAGCAATGCTTGGAATTCATTCATTCATTTAGCCATTCATCCATCATTAAAGGGTGCTTAGGGATACATCAGTGTTCTAGGCATTAGGGATATATATATATGAACAACATAGGTTAAGTTCCTGTCTTCAAGAGACTTATGTTCTGGCAAGAGGAACAAGAGAGCAAATACATAAACAACTAAGTAATATAACTTCAAATGGTGTTCAGTGCTTAAGGAAGATAAGGATGTAGGCTGGAGAATAACCAGGGATTCAGGATTTTTGAGATGGTGTGGTCAGGGAAGATCTCCTTGAGAACAACAGCTCAGCAGTTTTTCTGGGAGAAACCATTGGAGAAAGGTCCTGAGATGGACATGAGAGTGGGCTGTGTGAATAGTAGACAGGCCAGCATGGCGAGAGCATGGAGAGAACCAAACCATACGGGGTGGCTCTGAGTCACGGAAAGGAGTTGGCTCTTGTTTTAATCACAATGAGAAGCCATAAGAGGATTGTAAGAGGGGAAAATAACCTAAGTTTTGTTTTCTGAAGGCATCTGTGGCTCCCTACTCTTTGTGCACAATGAACTTTGGAGAGTATGTGAAAGGAGAGGGCTGGGTTCAACAGGAAAATAGAGGAGTGGCTTGTTGTGGTCATGAAAATGGTGAAAAGAAGTAGAATGTGCAATCTATTTTTGGAGGTAGAGCTAGAAAAACTTTCTGACAGTTTGGTTGTGGGAATTGAGAAACGGAAGAATGAAAGATAATCTGAGAACTGCTCAGTTGAGGGGACAGTGGGTCTATTAACTGAAAGGGGAACAACTGGTGGATGGACAGGTTTCACAGGTAGGTGACTGAGAAGAGGTTCGGAATCAAGATTTCTGTTTTAGATGTGTTAACTTGGAGATCCTATCAGTTATCTGATTTCCAATATCAGGGCAGTTGGATGTAAGACTATGGAGCTCCATGGGAAAAGACGGAGCTAGAGGCGAAAGGTTGGAAAGTGGCATATATAGAGACAGTTAAAGCCATGGAGCCACATGGATCTGATCTGCTAGAAAACATAACTAAGTAGCACCTGAGGGTCTTATTGACATAAGAAATTTCCAAACCTGTAGAGAATTTTTATGAGTTTATTTGAGCCTAACTGACAACATATACCAGGGGAGTAAGATCTCAAATGTTCCAAAGAGGAACTGTTTTGCAGCTTCTTTTCTTTATTTGAAATTAAGGAAGGAACATAAGGAAGATTACAAAAAGGTGGTAGAAAGCAAGGCTGGAATTGGATTATAGGATAGTTAAGAGTATGTGCTTTCATAGGGGTGATTAAACCTTCCCAAGGTATTACTTCTGCCCACCTCCAAAGTGTTAGCCTAGATGCACAAGAACAATGGACAGGGTTTGCTTAACAACCTTTCACTAAAAAAGTTATGTTCCTGAGGCGTGACTACCCACCATGACCTGCCCAGTTAGGAATTCATGATCTATTACAGCAGTCTTTTTTTGGTCCACAGTCTCTATTAATTAAAGGACTCATAGATTATAATCTGAGGCATCATGTTATCACTCAGATATCTTTCACCACCCATCTCCGTGGTAAAAGCCAAGTCTCACTACAACTGAGCACATTGAAACCCCCCCCCCAAAAAAAATATCATATATGAAACTATTAATTTCCCCCCTCAGCTTTTAGGTTGGTCATTTTAATATGTCTTTTAAATGAATGTAGATTTTGAGGTCTGAAGTTTTAGCAAGAAAAACTATTCACCCTCAGATAAAGTGCATGTAAGGAAGTGGTGGGGTTCCTCATTTATAGATATCATACATTATAAGAGTTTTGCCTAATGTAATGTCAATGACAAAGTAAGATCTTCCAGGCACTAGGCACTCCTTTATAGGCTCTCTTTCCCAAGGTGCTAATTTTCAGTCTGTGTTCCATGGAAGCCAAGGAATTGGGAAGAAATTCTAGAAATGCTATGAGAGAAAACTTGTCACTAGGTTGGGGAGGATGAAAGCTCCATTCTGAGCCTAGCTGTCCTTTGCTATGACATTATCATAGTTCACACTATTCAAATGTGACTCACAGGGAATTCTCTCCACATTAGTGAGATACCTGAATTAGCATTTCCAAGTCTCCTGTTTAAATGGTAAAAAAGCCAGTATTTCTTACTAAGGTGAGATTAGATAAGGCCATGTAAATTCCAACATAACCAGTGTTACAAGTGAGGTGACTTATTTTCCCTCAGTCTACTGTAAGTTTTCACATTTAATCTTTTTATAATTCTTTCTGTAAAAATATAACTGCATATCATTCTATTAATTTGTCTGTATTCATAGAAGAATCTGAGGTTTCCACATCATAAAACTTTATTAGGCACAAATAGAAATACAAATGTAATACACTGCTCTTCAAGAGCTTATTAGAAAAGATAAAATCTGAAATCGTGGCTAGAGTCCAGTGGTTGAGCATCGACCTATGAACCAGGAGGTCATGGTTCTATTGCCTGTTAGGGCACATGCCCAGGTTGTGGGCTTGATCCCCAGTAGCGGGTGTGCAGGAGGCAGACAATCAAAGATTCTCTCTCATAATTTATGTTTCTATTGCTCTCTCCCTCTCCGTTCCTCTCTAAAATCAATAAAAATATATATTTTAAAACAATAATAAATAAATAAAATTGTGGGTAGGGGCAATATGATATTATCTGTTTAAGGCCAAGGAGGCAATATACAATAATTCTTAAAATTCTTGCCTGAGACTAATGACAGAAATTCAAAGTTTGGGGGCTGAAACTAGAAATGGAAATAAATGAAAACAACCACATAGATAATGATATGTACTACACACATTCAAAATTAATCTCTCCAAGATTCCAATATGGTTTATGTAATTATTAACTTTAGATATGTATCTTCATGTTTTGAGAGAAAATCCTGGCAGAATAAAATTAAGTCATAGGTCTCTAGGTTGATCAAAAGCAGAACAATCCTCATTATTGTTGCTCCAAAAAAGAAGCCACTTATTTTCCTAAAGTCATTATTACATGACCCTTGAGAAATCTTTAGTCCTTTACTTTTTTTTCTGATCAATGCTGCCATAAACATAAGCATCTATTCCAGCTCAAAGTCGTGAAACAGATATTTATTGTTCACTATATGCTAGCTAGACATTGTGGTGGGCAGGGGATATTTAGAGCCAGTTCCTGCCCTTTGCACACAAGTATTTACACATGTACTACAAAAAGGAACACCTGAGTGCTATGGCAATACAGAGCAAGGGAACAATGCATTCATCGCCACAGCTGGGGCCTGGATGAGGCTTAGGGACAAGTCAGGAGAAGAAGCAAGGAAAGACCAAGAGAAGCATCTGTGTGAAAGCTGGAGTGAGAGAGAATACCATGCATTCATTCATCTAAAACCAATCCAACTTGGCTGAAGCAGGGTGAGCTCCAGAGAGAGGGATGGGATGAACCTGGAGAGGCAGGGTGGCCCGTTCTAATGTCATCTGGACAGCGAGGGAAAGCTGAGACGGCCTCATGCAGGGAAGCACATGGTCAGATTTATGCTCTGAAAAGACCATTCCTAGACACAAGAGTTTGTTGTTTCATAGCATTTCTAGTTTGTTGTTGAATCATGTATTTTACCTTGTCGTAGTCACCCCACTTCATGGGGGGAAAAAGAAAAGCTCATAGAAGAAAATATGTTTTGAATTTGGGATGGAGGGGGCGGGGAAGGTGTCAATAATAAAAAAGCTGATTCCTTTTTGTATTTTTGTATGCTCCATGAAATTTTATAGCCTTGAGAAAACGTTGTCTTCTAATTCTCATCAAATAATGCTGGTGTCTGTTGAACAATTAGTGTGTTCTGGGTCATATAGTGCCTTTTTTTTTCTTTCTTAAAATATCCATAGAATTTTTTACCTGTCCTGTGACCAAACTCTGAACACAAAGGGACTATTTTGATTATAATAGTGTGAAATAGATCAGAGATAACGTAAGAGAAAGGATATGGCCTCTTAGCATTTAGCTAATCTCTTTGGCCATCATCCAACAGAAAATTTTCTTTGGGAGTGCTTGGAGTATCAGTTACTAAAAAGTAATATATTTTTAGAAACACCAACTTCAGCTCACACTCTTTTCTAGATGTAGACCTTGTTATAAAGAATAAAATTCTTTCAGATTTTATAGGGAAACACTTACTTATAATTACCAATTCTAAGTGCTTACATTTTGGAAATTGTATTGATTCCATGTGTCTGTTCAATAAAAATATTGCTTCTTAGAATGTTTCTTCTCACAGAGCCATAAGGGATATCAATCTCATTCTTTTCCTCTAGCCTTAGTTTTAATGAAGATAGATATTGCATTAAAGTGCTAAGCAAAAGAAATCTGCATATTGATATAATGGGATATAGTGGGATCATTTATGCATGTGTTTTTCATAAGCACAAAATGAAGGGTCTCCACAAACCTTAAACTGGCCTGACCAGTGTGGCTCAGAGGTTGAGTGTCAACATATGAATTAGGAGGTCACAGTTCGATTCCCAGTAAAGGGCACATGCCCAATTTGTGGGCTCAATCGCAAGTGGCGGGGGGGGGGGGGGGGGGGCATGCAGGAGGCAGCTAATCAATGATTCTCTGTCATCATTGATGTTTCTATCTCTCCCTCTCCCTTCCTCTCTGAAATCAATAAAGATATACATGAAAAAAAAACACAAGCACCTTAGACTGCCTGGCTCAGCAGAGATCAATAAATGCACTGAGGCTAGAGATTCACCAGATTTTTCCTTAGAAACACCTTGTCTTAATTGGGAAGGCAACACAGAAAAACAACTGGCACATCATTCTGCAGCACTCTTTCTAGCTAAGACCATGACTCCCTCACTTGTCAGTTGTCTATTTTAGAAATAGCCAAAGTCTAGTAGCATCACATGGAACTCATATGTTTGAGTTCAAGAAATGTTTTAGGTGCCAGGAACATCACCTGTTGGGTTATCCGTGGACATGCTTTTCAATTATCTACAAATTTTAATTTTGAAAAATACTCAAGATGAAAGTTGAAATTCCACAGTCCCAGTGCAGAATTTAAAGCACCATGATCCCTTCTGGTTCTATAAGAAATGTAGTTAATCTATTATTATTAATTTATTTTATTATAGTTTTTCTTTCTATTAGCAACCAATAAGCAAATATATAGCTAAAAAGTCTATTGTGCTTTACTTAACCTGTGATAAAGAGCAAATTAGAGGTACATAGAGAACTAAAAAGCATCCTACTTGTTAAGATAAATAATTTATTCCACTTTTCTCTTAGTATTTGGCACACTAAGTCCATTACTAAAAATGATTTGTTAAAGGCACATCTAATATGTTTGTTTTCATGTGCCTCTGTTCATTACATGAAGTTAAATTCAGGGTCTAAACAGTCTTCACACAATCCCACAAAAATGCACTCACACTCAGTATAAGTTGGAAAAAAATAGTAGGGTGTTTCTCTAACTACAAAAAGAGAAACATCTGCCTTTGAATTTCTTTTAAATCCTGCCTAAATTGGCATGTGCTTTACATTAGCTCTGTATTGTTCAAACGTGCATACATATGTGTGCATTATGTATGCTCACACAGTTTGGTGACAGAGAATGTGTATATTTTATATATACACATGAAATCTCTAAACTGCTTCACTTGAAATTTGGGGAAATTCTCCTAATGTAAACCTCCAATAAGAAAAAAAAAATTTAAGTGTGTGTGTGTGTGTGTGTGTGTGTGTGTGTGTGTGTAAAGAGCACCATGTACTGTTTTAATTATATTTTAATGGGTTCTCAAAGTTAGGGTGGATGAATTATTCTTTAATATTTCAGGTCTAGTGTACTTTTTAAAAAAATAAATATTTAAGTGTAGTCTTTTTAGATGTGGATTCCTGAAAAGGGAAAATCTAAAAAAACAAAAACAGAAGTCATGTCTTGGTTTACGTTTTGCAACAGCTGTTAGAATTTGGAGAGTGGCAGAAAAATGTCCATAGCCGTCCTACATTTTGTCCCAAAAGAAAAAAATATCTCTTTTACCTTCGTTGGTGAGCATCTTATCAGCAAACACATTCACTCAAACAATAACCACGCTTATCTGCAAAGGCCAGGTTCAGGCTTATTAGTGAAGTGAATTGGCAGCCACCCATCTCTACATAGCAACTAGGCAAATATTGTTTCAGCCCGTGGAGTGACCAATGAGAACCAAGATAGTGCTGTCGAATCTTTTCAATACAAGTAGTGTTAGTGCGAACAGCCTCTCTTTCACTCTCGTTCTCCTCTCATTGAATCTTTAGCGTTGCGACAGTGTGATCTCATCTACCAACTGTAAATACTTGGGGACTTTTATGAAGGGAAAATATTACAAAGCGCTGAAGTTTGCTTCAAGAACAACTTAGGTAGGCACTACAGTTTAATTATTAGCAATTTGTATATGTTATGGTATTTGGAAAGTACTATAGTGTTATTCATTGTCCATATTTTTAAATGTCAGGGTATAAATCAGTAACAGCGGTAGTTTTTACTGCAGTAGAAAGTTGTAGACTGACTAAAATGTAGCAGACTGCATGTTTTCGAATCACTTAATGAATGAACCAGGCAGCCGGGTGTGAGACGCTAGCAGAATGGACACTCTGGAACCAGTTAGTGTGGCATATGGTGAATCAAAGTCAGACTTGACCCCCACTGCCTGGTAACTCAAACTTTGTGTAAATTGACCACACCCTCCATTAACTCATCTGCTTCCAAGCTGTTCTAGGACAAGAGAGAAAATGTCATAAAAATGGTGAAGTGAGAGGAACTGCAGAGATGAGCTTTTTAAAAACATGGTTGGAGCCTGGTTTCTCTCTGCAATTCTAAAGGTCTGGGTCCATGCCACAAGATTTGGACCCAGACAGTGCAATATTGACCACATTTCCTGTGTCTTTCCTTCTCCTGTGCTTTTTGTCTTGTAGTATGATGCTGGCGAGCGTGGGAGCCTCTGCCTCCTGTGTAAATGTATATTGCTGTAATTCAACAGAGGATTAGGGCTTCGAATTACCTCCTCTTGGTTCAATAACCTTGGCTGTTTACTGAGTGCAAGGTAAACAACTGGCTTGAATGTCAAAGGTTTTAACGCAGTGTGTTGCAGGGTTTATGACTAGAAGATAAATGTTCAATAATTGTCTCTCTGTTCAACTGATGGGTTTTATTTCAAACCAACTTAACACTGTCTTTATAAATGCTGAGATGTTTGGTTTTTTTGTCTTTAGCCCAAAAGAAAATTCCCACAAATGCAAACTCATTCTGGCCACCTAAGAATTTTGTCATAGACGCAGCATGCTTTCTTTCCCCTGTGGGTTTTGAATCTTGGCCACATGGTATTTTTAAGTTGGCAGAGGAATACCTTTCAGTCAGGATTCTGCTTTAGGATTCTGCTTAATTGAGCACAGCAGGTTAACAAAAGTGCCAGTGTTCCTTAAAAACAAAAACCAAAATGCTCTGTGGACCTAAAGTTAATGTGAAATATTAGATTAAATTGCCAATTGCATTTTTCCATGTTTATCTTCTGAGATAGGAATAAAATTAAAGTGTGTTACCATAGCAGCATCTGTAACATTTTATGAGACAAAAGATCCTTTTTTTCCACACAAAGATCCAAGCCAGAAGCATTATCCATTAAGGGAAGCAAATAAGGCTAGAGGGACATATTTTTTACAGTCATATTATGGAAATACTAAAGATCCAATGTCCTGAGGTCAGGTTGTGGAACACAGCTGTTCACATTCATTTTTTATTTTTTTGTCCTGGATTGACACTCTTGTTGAATTTCTGAATATTGATCCGTTCTTACCCTCCAACATACCTAAAATTGGAAAAGTTTTCTCCCATGTGCATTTCTTCAACTCACATTTTAGGGATAACAAAGAGGTGAATATAAATGCACTTAGGCTTTATGCCTGACTCAGTTTTGTAATCTTAATTTTTATTCTCTGGATCTTATTTTTTTGGCTCTGTTCCTTTAAAATGATGGGAGGGTTCTCATTTGCAGAAAGAAGCATACACATCTTAAAACCTTTGGGATTGTGACTTTACTTGGCACTTCAACTTCTCCATCCTTGCCTTCCCTACCATTCATTTCTTATGTCTCCTTTTTTTCATTTATTACCACGGCTGACTCTTCTTCTACTTCATTTACTCTAGAGCACATGCTCTAAACCAGGGGTGGGCAAACTTTTTGACTCGAGGGCCACAATGGGTTCTTAAACTGGACCGGAGGGCTGGAACAAAAGCATGGATGGAGTGTTTGTGTGAACTAATATAAATTCAAAGTAAAGGAGCGGAGGGGAGAGCAAGAGAACCAGATAGAACAGCCGGATCTGGCCCGCGGGCCATAGTTTGCCCAAGGCTGCTCCAGCCAATCCGCTTGCTTATTGTATGTGTGAATCTGTGAACTCTCTAAGTAGAAGATTCTAACTGGATCCGTTTTATAACCAAGAGAACTTTTTTCTGTTTCTAAATTTGAGCATAATCTCCAAGTTAATAAATTTCATCCACTTCAAGAGATGACTTGCTACAATAAACATAAGGTTAATATATATATAACTTATCAACTAAGTAGTTTTAAGGTATGACTAAGGAAAAAATTTCATAAAAATTCTTGACTTCCATCTAAATTTCAGTGACTCCTAAAATGTAAGATACTTTTTATAGATCCAGAATTTTGAAAGTTATACAGAACATGCCATTCCGTTTTCTTTATTGTCCTTATTATCTGTTGATAATTTTTATCATTCTTTATAAGTCTGGTTTTGTGGGGGCAGAATGAGAGATTCTTAGAGGCAAGTTTTATGCCATGTAGAACATCGTTCTTCAAAAACTGCTTGCTGAGTGAATTGCTAAACCAAAGGGTCTTAAAGTTTCCTCTGCACATTTTAAACCTGGATAGAAGTGAATGTTCTGAATAATTCTATAGCCTCTTGAGAATATTGCAAACAACTTGCTGAATTATAGAATTTTTGCATATAAGCATCAATTCCAGCCTGAATAATTACTCGGGAAAATATTTGTTGAGGGAGAAAATAAGTAAATACATTAGTAAGCAACTGAATATTTATACTGCCTCATAAAACCTCCTATATAGTATATCTATGTTCATAAGAGCATTACTCGTAATAACCAAAAGGTCGAAGCAGCCCAAGTTTCCATCGACAAGTGAATGGATAAACAAAATGTGGTATATACACACAATGGAATACTATTCAGCCATAAAAAGAAGGAAATTCTGACACATGCTGCAACATGGATGAACCTTGAAGGTATCATGCTAAGTGAAGTAAGCTGGTTGCAAAAGGACAAGTACTGTATAATTCTACCTCCATGAGGTACCCAGAGTAGCCAGTTCATAGAAACAGAAAATAGAATAATGGTTGCTGAACCTGGGGAAGGGAAGATTGGGGAGGTATTATTAAATGGCTACAGAGTTTCAGTTTAGAAAGATGAAATGTTCTGGAGAGAGTGGTGACAGTTGCACAACAATCTGTATATACTTAGTGCCACTGAAAATTACACTAAAATACAGTTAAAATGGGAAATTTTTTTTGTCATGTACAATTTACATTTGAACAATGTGAGGGTTGAGGGTGCCTACCTACCTGCCCTGCACAGTCAAAATCCACACATAACTTTTTTTTTTGGAGGCAGAGGCATCTTTTATTTTGTTTGTTTTGTTTTGTTAATCCTCAACCAAGGATATTTTTCCATTGATTTTAAGAGAGAGTGGAAGGGAGGTGGAGAGACAGAGAGAAACATCTCTGTGAGAGACACATCCATTGGTTGCCTCCTGCACATTCCCCCGCAAGGGCCGGGGATTGAGCCTGCAACCCTGGTACATGCCCTTGACCGGAATCAAACCCGGAACCCTTAAATTTGCAGGCGATGCTCTATCCACAGAGCTAAACTGGTTAGGACCACACATAATTTTTGATTCTCCAAAAGCTTAACTAGTAATAGCCTGACAATTCAGTCAATTAACACATATTTTGTATGTAATATACATATATTATACTAGAGGCCCGGTGCACAAAATTTGTGCACGGGGTGGGGGTGTCCCTCAGCCCAGCCTGCACCCTATCCAATCTGGGACATCCCTCTCACAATCCAGGACTACTGGCTCCCAACTGCTCACCTGCCTGCCTGTTTGATTGCCCCTAACAGCTTCTGCCTGCCAGCCTGATCACCCCCTAACCACTCCCCTGCCAGCCTGATCGACACCTAACTGCTCCCCTGCAGGCCCAATTGCCCCCAACTGCCCTCCCCTGCAGGCCTGGTCCCCCCCAACAGCCCTCACCTGCAGGCCTGGTCCCTCCCAAATGCCCTCCCCTGCCAGCCATCTTGTGGCAGCCATCTTGTGTCCACATGGGGGTGGCCATTTTTTACCACATGGGGGTGGCCATCTTGTGGGTTGGAGTGATGGTCAATTTGCATATTCCCTCTTTATTATATAGGATAATGTATTCTTACAATAAGATAAGCTGGAGAAAATGTTATTAAGAAAATAATAGGGAAGAGAAAATACATTTATAGTATTTATTTTTTAAATGCATGTATACTAGTATGTGGACCCATGCAACTCAAACCCATGCTATTCAAGGGTCAACTGTATATTTTAGTAAACATTTTAAAAACCTTATATACCAAAAGAAATATTTTATTCATGATCAGGGGAACAAATTATACATACAGTATGCTAACTTGGGAAATGGGGTTGGCCCACCTGAGACCTGAAATAATAGAAACCTAAGCATGGGGAAAGACACTGCTTACTGAGAAATAAACTTGATGTGATTTTCAGTGCATTGGACACAACTCACTCTCACTCTCTCTCTCTTTCTCTCTCTGCTTGCCAATGAAGTCCCCCACTGCATTTGTACCTTTAACCAGTTTATCATAACCAACATTAGAATCAGCAATTCAGGGCATCACTGTTGAGCATTAACTATGATCCAAACAAGCACTCCATGAAGAATTTCACATACACACTCTAATTTAATCTTACAGAAAATCCAGTGAAGTAGATATTTGCCAGCTTTTAAAAGTAAGACTCAAGGAGGGTAATTATCCAAGATGGCATGTTTAATTAGGAAAGTGGGGGTACTGACTCAGGTCTGTCTCCTTCCAAAGGCCAGGATCTTAACTACTTTTCTAGAGTGGTAGAAAAATATTAAGAGGACTGTCCACCATTTGATGTGCCTTGGTTTCCTGAACCCTTCCAGAATATATGGATGTCTAATAGTCCTCTCAAAGTCAATTTTTCCAAAAGTGAACACTTGACTTGACATCTCACTTCCCAGTATCTTCCTCATTCTTTCTCAGTAAATGGCACCACCATCTACCCAAGCCTAGCAGTCAAACTCTTGTTCCTTCACAGCCTACTTCATCACCAATGCCTATTGGCATAACCTCTAAATCTAAATACTCTACTGCTCAACCTGGTCCAAGTCACCATCTTCTTCCTTGGACATCAGCAGCTGCCCTCTGAGGAATAACCCTTCTCTTGTCTTCCATATGATGGTCGGAGTGATCTTTTCAAAATATAAATCTGATTATGACATTAGTTTGCTTGTAATGCACCAGAGGCTTTTTATTGCATTTAGAACAAGTTACTATCGTCAATATGGTCTGCAAGCAAAGCTAGAGCCTACCCACCTCTCCAACCTCATCTAGCACCCTTTTCCTTCCCTGACTCCTATAGCTAGGATCTGAGTAAGTTTATTTTCTATTTCCTAAGATTTCCAAGCATAGGAAATCACAGGGCCTGTGCATTTATAGTTCCTTCTGCCTGAATGCTTTCTAAAGCCAATATCTACTCATGGTCACAGGTCCCAGCTCAAAGGTCATCATCTCAGGAAGGCCAGCTCTGAACACTTTAGCTAAAGATTCCCTTTCCTACCCCATTTCTTCTCATCCCTTTGCCTTGTTTTGTTAATTGTGTATCATTCATTGCTATCTGAGATTATTTCTTTATTTCCCCGTGTATATGTTTCACTATCCACCTCCCTCCACTAGACCTTTAGCTCCTTAGTAACTGGGAATCTGTCTGCCTTTTCCACGGCTATGTCCCCTGTGCCTACAACAGCACCTAAAGCAGAGTATGAATGAATGAATGGCTAAGAAGACTGATGGTCATGTAACTATAACCCAAACACCCTTCTGGCTTTTCTCAGTAGGGAAAAGGACAATGGAAGGATGAGTGCTATGATGGAAGAATGCAAAGAATTCTAAGAGACCATGGAAAGTTGGAGAGGAACCATGTTGGACAGGGCTCCCTGGAAAAAGTCCTGCTTATAAGGAGACCCTCTTTCCTAACCTCTGTTGACTCTGTAATAAGAAAGCATAAGGGTACCCTTCTTAAAATGTATGAAGCAGCATCACATCATCGGTGTGAAACACACACCCTGATACCTTGTCTTTAAGTGTTGAGACTACTAACATAACCATGATCACTATGCTCATTTGTCCTTGGAATATAACCTCTTACTCTTTGGATCTTTCAGTGAAAAGAGAAACAATTTCTGGGAAACATCTCTTTTTTTTGCAAGGTTTATCCTTGGCTTGCCAGGAGTGCTGCATTTTTGGATGCTCTGTGGCACATCTTGCTTTCTGACTCTTATTGGTATTGTCATGGCGCTTAATTAAGCATAGTACTGGCATAAACAATATAGTCATGGAATGCTGGAGATAATAAAAAGGGTATGTTGAGAAGCATCAGACATTTATTGGATCATTTAAAATATGATTTTTACAGAACCCTCCCAAGTCAGGGATTTTTTTGAAATTTTATTTTGAATCACCTGAGTCACTTTTTACTTCTAGTGAGAACAGTGGATCGATAGCTGATTGTAAATAATTCTGTTTTAGAAGACGCTTATATGGATGTCCCTTCTACATTTTGCTGCTGCTCAGCCTGCTCCTTAAACTCGTACAGTAGCTTCTTCCTGGTCTTCCTACTTGTTATTCTTAACTGCTCTCAAACTCTTTTAGGCCAGTGGTTATAACGATCATTTCATGCCTCCATTATACAATGCATCATATTGTAGTGAAACTATTTAGCTGTTCTGGTTGTCTCTCTAATAGACTGCATGCTCCTTGAGGGAAGAAACTGCCTTTTTACCTTTGAATTCTTAGTATACAATATCATCTGACTTATGGTAGGCATTCAGTCATCAGTCAAATGATGAAGCATTCCCCAAAATGTTCACATCATTAGCTCTCCCCTTTATGTAAATAGAGAAAAGATATTCAGTACCCACTCCTTTGTCCTGAATTTGAGTTGGAGGTTGGCAGTATTTCAAAACAGAACTCATTAGATACTTCAGAGAACTCATAATATGATGGTTTAGTCAATGTTTGCTCTGAAGACTTGAGGGGGGAGGGAGATAAAGTAAAAGATTAAAGCTAGAAAAAGTACTCAGGTGTTGAATGTCCTTATCACTCTCTGACTCATAAATAGAGACCAACATTCATCAGTATTTTATTACCTGTCTTTTCCCAATTGTTACATCTACTATTATTTTAATATTTGGGATTGAAGGTTTACTTAGCCCTTGAGACGCTAGTTAATGCCTCTTAATCACCATGACTGCAAAATAGGTATCTGCCCTCAGCTGACCATCTGCCTTGAGTTAACCTAATGAGCACTTGTCATTAGGTGAGTTTAAAAAAAGATAGGCTATGGCAGTGGATCCCCCACTTTAGCATGCATCAGAATCACCTAAACTAGAGCAGTGGTTCCCAACCTTTCTAATGCCGCAACCCTTTAATACAGTTCCTCATGTTGTGGTGACCCCCAACCATAAAATTATTTTCGTTGCTACTTCATAACTGTAATTTTCCTACTGTTATGAATCGTAATGTAAATATCTGTGTTTTCCGATGGTCTTAGGCTCTAAGACCCACAGGTTGAGAACCGCTAGCAGGTCCTAGAGGCTTATTAAAACACAGATCATCAGGGCTCCACCCTCCCTCCTCCCCCAAGTTTCTGATTGACTAGGTTTGGATTGAGGCTTAAGAATTTGCATTTCTAACCAGTTCCTAAGTGATGCTGCTGCTGCTGGTGGTCCAGAAACCATCCTTTATCCACCCTGGTGTACGGTGCTTCTCTAACTTTAATGTACCTATAAATCCGCCCCTCCCTCAGCCCCCCGCCCCCCCCCCGCAACTCCCCCCACCCCCCCGGGCATGCAGTTAATATACAGATTCTGCTTCATTGGTTCTGGGATAGGGTTTGAGACTGCATTTCTGCAAAACACCCAATTGATGCCATTGCTATTGGTCTGCCACCGCTTTTGAGAAGTTCTCTTCTCTGGCTGCTGGTTAGAACCATCTGAAAAGCTTAAAAACTACTGCTGCCCAGATCCTGCCACAATATGCTGTTCCAATAAAATGACACTGGGGCCCAGAAATCTGTATTTTTAATGAGCAGCCCCCGGTGATTCTATTACTGGTGATCTGTGGTCCATATTTGGAGGAAATGTGCTTGCAGTACAAAATAAGCAGTATTCTATTTCTCTGAGTACATAAAATAATTGGTATAAAAGATGGAGGGCCCTGCCCGGTGTGGCTCAGTTGGTTGGGCATCGTCCCATGCGATGAAAGGTTGCTGGTTCGATTCCGGTCAGGGCACTAGCCCGGATTTTGGGTTCAGTCCCCAGTAGGGGGCGTGCAGGAGGCAGCTGATTGATGTTCTGCTCTCACATTGATGTTTCTCTCTCCCTCTTCCTTTCTCTCATGCTAAGAAATTAATAAAAATATTTTTAAATAAAATATGGAGGGTCTTACTTTTGATGAAATTCAGTATATTAATTTTAAATTATTTGAAGAAAAACAAATGAACTGGCCTTATACATCAACACTTTTTAGTATATTTTAATTCAGATTTTTCTTAAATGAGGAGGTTTTAAAATACATCAAAAGTATTTGAAAGTTTCCTTCCCTTTCTACAGAAAATGGTGTTTGTTGTGCTAGAGACAAGAGTGAAGAGTAGAGAGGCAATTTGCAAAAAGAAAGAGAGGACCTGGCCACTATGGTTCAGTGGTTGAGCATCAACCTATGAACCAGGAGGGTTCAATTCCTGGTCAGAGCACATGCCTGGGTTGCAGGCTCAATCCCCAGTAAGGGGTGTGAAGAAAGCAGCCAATCAGTGATTCTCATCATTGATGTTTCTATCTCTCCCTTTCTCTTCCTGAAATCAATTTCATATATATATATATATATATATATGTACTAGAGGCCTGTTGCACGATATTCATGCAAGAATAGGCCTTCCTTCCCCTGGCTTCACTCCCAGCCGCCTGGGAGCCAGCAGGTTCCTGCTCCCGGCCTGCCCGGAGCTGGCAAGTCCCCGTTCCCTGGCCGCCAGGGAGCCAGCATGTCCTCACTTCTGTCCAGAGCACGGCTCCAGTAGTTCCCTCTGCTGCCCCCCTTCCCCTCATAGCAGGCGTCACACCCCTCCCAGCTGCTCCGCTCCTGCTCCATGCCTGCATATGCAAATTAACCTCCATCTTTGTTGGGTTAATTTGCATACTCACTCTGATTGGCTGTGGACGTAGCAGAGTGATGGTTAATTTGCATGTTTCTCTTTTATTAGGTAAGATATATGAAAGAGAGGCAATGTTGATCTTTATAAAAGACATTCAGTTCCAGGGACTCTTGAAGGACAATAGAGGAGAGAGGAAGAGAAGGGGAGTAAAAGGGGAAAAGCAGCATGAGGAGATGGACAGTAGAAGAGAAAGCGAAGAGCTGAGCAGCAGCCTGAGAAGTGGAACTTTGGGAAGAGGGGAGACATGAATGAGGAAGTTTAGGAATGTGTGCAAGGCACAGTGACTTCCTAGAGGAATTTTTATAAAGACGCAACTGCTTTTCAAAGTTCTTTGAACTTAAAGAGTGCTTCCTTTAGATACAGCACATACTGAGATAAGGTGATTTGGGCTATTCAGGAACAACTTGTTAATTTGACATTTAAAAATAACATTTGTTTGCTCTACATTATCTTCTTGGGTAGGCAGTTTCCCTGGACATATACCCTCCATTAAGGTAAGGCTTCAAAAGACGTAATCTGAATTAAATAGCTTTTACAATCTCATTTCCAAAGTTAGTATTCTAGTATATAAGTATGAAAAATGTTTATGGATATGGAGGAAGAAAAAGAACATACATAGATGATAGATGGTTGACAGATAGATAGATGGATTCCTAAGATTATGGGGTGGGGAAACTATAATTTAAAAAAAAAAAAAACACAACTGTTTATATTTTTAAATTCAGGATTTCCCAAACTCATTTGAATAGAAAAAAACTATTTGAGGCACACCCATTAACATTTGGTGAAAGACTGTCCTGTAGAATTCCAGTTGTTACCCTCTGTATATTTCAATTTCAAGTTTTAACTAACTCCTAGTGGTTTTCTATGTGTAAAGGGAGGTATCACTTATAGCTATCTAAAAAGGACGTACCAAGTAAAGATCAGCTGTCACCTCTAGCCTACTTATTTTGTCCCACTCCAATGTGGGTGTGCGTAATCTGAAACCATTGCATGTGGACATTATGAAGAAATTAGCCCTAGATTATGGAGTGCCTTAAGACCTTCAAGTTTTTTCACCTATTTTCTTGAGTTTAATGTATAGCTGTCACTATTAATAAAATCTGATTTCCACACCTTATAAGCATCCCTCGGCTGAACTGGTAGAACATTATTGTTCTAGGTTGATTTGGAACACCTACATGTCTTTGCTTGGTCTCTCACATCAAACAAATATAATTTTAAAGAGACATGTTCATCAATGATCTTTCTTGGCTCCCAACAAAAAATAATTTTTTATTTTTTTATCTTTTCATTCAGATTTCAACTTAAGCCTTCATTATAATATGTGTTGACACTCTTACTTTGTATGATTTGCTTAATGAAAATTAGGCTGTATGAAATAATGTCACTTTTTAAGACCCTAAAGAATTGTTTTCTATCTTAATTACCAAGCATGTCAGAAATATTTTAATCTTTGGTTTGTTTCTGCCATCCAAAAATGAGTAAATTTTAGGAACACCCAGCTGTGTTTCTGAATATGGACATTCAAATGTGAACCATGTGTGATGGAAAATCCTCTAATGGCTAAGAATATGGATATACTTGATGGGGACTGTTTGATAGAAAGTTATTGTGTATTTTCATTCATTCATTTAACAAACATTTATTCTCATCCAGGTACTAGGAGTATGATGGTGAGCAAAATACTCTCTCAACAAGGAAACACACACACACACACACACACACACAGAAAATACACATTTTCCACTGGAGTTTTTCCCTGTCTATTAGCTATTTTATACCAGCTTCAAATAACTGAGAAGTTTTATTATTATGAAAATTCAAATTAGCTAATATAATAGAAATTCTAATTGACAAGAATACATGTTTGTTTTAGGAAAAAATTCTATTTGGTAACAGAGGTAACAACGTCTCCAATGTATTGAGAAGCCTCTTAAAGATGTAAGGCCCACAGGATATTCTGCCTGTGATGCATAATGAAAAATACTTTCAAGTTGATAGTACATTGCACTTTTACAAGTGGTTTCATAACTATTATCTTGTTCAGTTCACACAACAAGCTTGTGAGTGGTTTGCATGTGAGTATAAGTAGAATATGTGAGTGTATGTGAAAGTGTGAGAATGAGTTAAGGTGCATGTGTGTATGTCAGTGTAAGAAAGGGAAGGCAGAACAAGACTTTATCAACCCATTTTATGGATGAGGACATTCGAGGTGTGACTAACAGTGGGACGTCTGTTGTGCTGGTAGGTCCCAGAGAAAGAGTTGAAAACAGCCTTGTGCTTTTACTCCCACTTCTCTCCACTAACCCAACACCTCTAAGATTATTTATGAAGGATTAGAATGATCCCATCAGCCACAACGATGACTACACATGAAAGCATTCTTCCATAGAAGAGAAAAGGAAGAAGGACTGGGAATCCGGTCCCCAGTGGGCAGGCGTCCTGTGTGCCCTGGCCTGCACATTTTAATTCTGAGAGCCTGGGGCCAGTCTGATGTGCAGTCTGTTGTTTTCTGAGACACCAGCTGAGGGAGCATGTGGACACCTAACTGATGAGAATCTCCCTGGCAGGGGGTAGAGCCAAGCAGCCTACTACCCCCTATTCACACGAGCCAAGTTTTCAGAACAATGTAAGAGGTGACTCGCAGCATCCTCTTAGGAGACCAGAGTTGTGGTTTTCACACAATTGACATACTATTTTTAAATACTGGCTCTAAGGTCATTTACATAGCAGAATATTAGGGAAATAGCATTGGCTAGATAAACTGCTTTCCCTGAAACCCAAGAGAGTAATGCTGTGAACTATCGTAGGTCTGTCCACACTAAAGCTGCGTTTCAATGTTACTGATTGGCTTATTCTCTGGTCATTTTGTTTGAAATTGGGAAGAAATGTCTTTGAAAATTTTTGGTTTAGCCCAAGTAAGGAGCACCTTAAGATAGCTATAGTACTATAATAAACTACATCTCTGCTGGTCTTCAAGAGACCTGAAAACAAAAGAATGGCGTTCTATCCAAGCAATAACTACCAGGATGCTATTTCCAGCCCCACCAAAAGAAAGCTGAGCTTCTACCCTCTTCATTCCAGTAGTCCCCAAACTCATGGCAATCCACTAGGGACTGGAGATGTCCCAAATGTATATAGCAACTCTCTTTTGAAGAATACAGAGCAGTCCGGGCCAATGTTTCTCAGTGGTTAGAGCATCGCGGTCCGAGTCAGCCCGCACACCACAGGGTCATGATTTCAATTTCCAGTCAAGGGCATGTACCTGGGTTGCAGGTTCAATCTCCTGTCCAGTCGGGGGCATAAGGGAAGCAACCAATAAATGTATCATGTTTATCTCTCTCTCTCTCTTCCTCCCCTCCCACTCTCTCTAAAAATCAATGGAAAAAAATATCTTTGACTGAGGATTAACAAACAAATAAAAAAAGAATACAGAGCACATTTTTAGCACAACTAATAAGACCTCATAATTGAGCCTCAACTCAAGGTTTCATCACCAGCCCAGCCCAGAATTGACCATTGCTTAGATGCTGGCCCCAATTACCTTTATCCCAGCTCATTATTAATTTAGGAATTGGGGGAAGGAGGAAAAATCTCTACCTTTACTTTAGAACTGGTAAAACTGAGGCAGCTAGACATTTATAGACTTGTCAGGCTAAAATGTAAGTTGAATCAATTTTCAAGTTTGGATTAGAATCCAGCATTAGATTCTAGTTATAAGCCCAGTTTTTGGTCATCAGCCAGCCCAGTGCTCCTTGCAACTGAGTTTATTGTTTCCTGGACTCAGAGGGGTCATGCTTCCGAGGGCAATTTGGGTATCTATGGAACAGGTCTAATTGAAACACTAGGGATCTTTCAAACCCTAATATACCAAATCATCAGCTCCTTCTTGCAATTCTCCGTTAAAGCTTTTGCAGACTTTAAGGATATCTTCTCCTGGATTTCCTTGTAAAAAAATAAATGTTCCCTTAGGGCAGTGGTCGGCAAACTGCGGCTCACAAGCCACATGCGGCTCGCAAGCCATGGTTTGCCGCTATGTTGACTAATGAGTTTACCGACCACTGACCTAAACTCTCGATTCCAATAATTACAGGTTGTTGTTGTTCCTTGTGATTAAGCCCCTATCCCAGTGGTCAGCAAACTCATTAGTCAACAGAGTGGCAAACCGCGGGGCAAAGTGATATGACCAGGAGCACCTTGTGACAAGAGGGTGAGTGAAATGAACAAGTGTAGCATCCTGGATGGTGTCTGTGTAGAGCCGTGTTTCTCCATGTGAGGGGGTTTGGCCCCGTAGGAGACATTTTTGTTTGTTACAACTGGGGTGTGTGGGACGTGCTTTGTCATCTAGAAGGCAGAGGCTGGAGATGCTGCTTAGACCTCCTGTGATGTAGTGGAAAGCCCCTCACCCCCAGTGAAGAATCATCCAGCCCAAAATGTTAATAGTGATGAGTTTGAGAAACCCTGGTGTGTAGATATAAACAAATATCTGCTAATCTTTCAAAGGGTGGCAGCTGGAAAGGTCTTCAAGAGTCAGAATTTGGTATGATCTCACTCCTATGTGAAATCTAATGAACAAAATAAACTGATGAACAAAATAGATCCAGAGACATAGAAGCATGGAACAGACTGACGAATCTCAGAGGGAAGACAGGGGAGGGTGGGTGGGTGAGATCAACCAAAGAACTTGTATGCATATATGCATAACCCATGGACACAGACAATAGGGTGGTGAAGGCCTGGGGTGGGGGTGGAGGCTGGCTGGAGGAGGTCAATGGAGGGTAAAAGGGGGACATATGTACTAGTAATACTTTCAACAATAAAGACTAAAAAAATAAAGAGTCGGAATTTGGAAAATGTTGTTGTCATGATGATACATCACAAAGGAGAAAGTTTCTGAAGGCCATGTAGGCGGCATCTGGTCAAATCATTGCATCAAGTTTGAAATGGTTTTTACCTTTTACTGAGTGTGCTAGAACACACCCTTTTGCCCTTGTAGAACAGGAACCGCTTACATCATTCAGTAGCAGGCCTGCTTGGCTGAAGCAGCAGACAGCTCACCAGATTTGCCAGGAAGGACTGCCCAGCACAGGCTCTGCCAGGGACTTCTAAGTGCAGGGAGGCTGCGGCGCTGAGGAAAGTGGATGTGAAGGCCATAGCCAGGGGAGGGTTAGCCAAGTCCTCCCAACTTTTCCATTTGTCCTCAAACCTCAGATTGCCCTGTGCGTGGCTAAGGCTAACCCTTGCCAGCTGCTTTCTGTCCTGGTCTGCTTGCCCTCTGGTGCACCGGTTCCTAACCAGCAGTCCTGAGTGCTGCGCATTGCCCTGCCTCCCCTCACTGCCCACCACACAGGAATCTGCTATGGATACTGAGTTGGGGGAGCTCTCCTGTGGGTCTCAGTCACCAAAGAACAGAGGTCACCACTGGCCCAGATGACTCATTGGAAGGCAATGGAAAGCACATAAAGGGTCTGTGAGGAGAGATTCAAAAGGCAAGGTGAGCCGGGCCGGCATGGCTCAGTGGTTGAGCGTTGACCTATGAACCAGGAGGTCACGGTTCTATTCCCAGTCAGGGCACATGCCTGGGTTGCGGGATCCATCCCCAGTGTGGGGTGTGCAGGAAGCAGCTGATCAATGATTCTCTCTCATCATTAATGTTTTTCTCTCTCTCTTCTTCTCCCTTCCTCTCTGAAATCAATCAATCAATCAATCAATATATATATATATATATAATATATAATATATATATATATTATATATAATATATATATATTATATATAATATATATATATATATATATATTTTTTAAAGCAAGGTGAGACTATAAGGGGAGAGACAGGAGGGAAGGAGGGAAGGGCTGTGAGGATGTGTTCACGAAAGGTGAGTGTTCACGAAAGGTGAGTGTCCTGCTGCCTTTCTCCAGAACCCAATTCACTTAGTCAGGAACTTGGTTGCGGCATTCTTCAGATGATTGTGGTGCTGACTGGCCCTGCTGAATTTGGGTCAGGGCAGTGTGGTCTGAGAATGCTGTGGGGTGTCCACATTCTTCCTGCGGGTGAGCTCATACATTTGTGCAGTTCTGACTCACTGATTTGCTTTCTTCTCCCTGATCCATTCCCAGTTTCCTACCAGGATCACTGGTAGCCTTGTGAGTTTAGATTTTGTGAGAAATGCCTGGAGCCAAACCCCTTAAGGCTCCAGGGGTCCTCAAACTATGGCCCGCGGGCCACATGCGGCCCGCCGAGGACATTTATCCGGCCCACCGGGTGCCGCTGCCTGTCCTGCTTAGCAGCCGACTCGTCCCGGGCCCGCAGTGCGCATAGGAATTTGTTCATAGTTTTTTTTTTTAAACTATAGTCCGGCCCTCCAACGGTCTGAGGGACAGTGAACTGGCCCCCTGTTTAAAAAGTTTGAGGACCCCTGCTAAGCTATAAAACTGGCTCGTTATTTCAAAAATCTTCAAAGGCAAAGAAATATCGGTTGAGGAAATACAGGAGCTCTGTGCATACCTTGTCAACCTCAGGGGGGTTGTCTGCAGATATTTATGGAGAAAAGAAAATAGTTTTCTATAGTGTGTATTTGGTTATTTTTTTTAGAAGACTCTGATTAATAATTCCTCTCAGGTTACTTCACTAACTTAATTTTTTAAATGTAGGATGAACAAGACGTTTCAATCTCTATTAAAAAAAAAAAAAAAAACACCTTCAAGTAAAATTTTCCTTCAGCCTATTTCTTTTTTCAAGCATTCCCTTCTGTAAAACACTAAATTTACAACCTTACATGAAATTCAGTTCTCAATTTGACTGAATTTTCCTGTTAGGATCACAACTTGAAGAAAGGGTTTGTGTGAAACTCTAGATAATAGGGAAGCACTTCTAGAGTAAAACCAGCTATTGTCAAACACGAGCATACTGGTTCTCAGAACTGGCTCCCTGGGCAGGGAGAGTTTCTGTCCTTTTTAAAGAGCTTGAATTGTCATAATTTGTTATTCCTGATTGAAATACAGGATAAAGGATGCTTCTAGAAAAGCTATCGCTTGGATCCATGCCTGATCTAATGGGAACAGCTGTGTCATCCCACTGCAGGCAGGGTTCTTGTCAGCTCATTCCCTGGGGGCCAAACAGGTGTGGCCCAAGCCCCAGCCTAGGTAGGAGACCTCCAGGGACAGCCCAGGTGTTCTAGGAAGCTCCAGGATGAGATCAGAAGTTGGCCCAGATCCCTCTGACTCAGAATTCTGAGTCATTGTTTTAAAGGCGATTCCCTATTCATTTCCTCCTGTGACTACCCCTGCTGTCAAGCCATGAGACCACCTGTGCTGGATAACCCAGGCCACTGCACCCCCCTGCCCCCAGTACCCCCATCACCAAAATTATATTGCTGAGCCAATCTCTTCACATTTGAAAATGCAAGAGGAAGGGTAACAAGTTGACATTTCTCTTCAGAACTGACTTTCTACATCAAAGACAGGAAATAGAATTTAGGGAGTTATTAAGGATGAGAAGCTTAGTTGCTAAGTTATATTGTGATCCAGATATGCGCTGAGCCTTCTTGCAACTCAGAGAATCGAGCCTAATGGGCTCTTTTGCATGACGCCATGCCTGAGAAACACTGAAACAGCCTTGCTGATTTCTTAAAATTTCAGACTTTTGCTCTCAGGATCCTCTTTTGCTTCTGTTCTTTGTACATGTGTGATGCCTCTGTTGGGCCCCATGTCAACCTGAGTGTAAAACCCAGCCCCTCACCTGTTTCTACAAGGACATCCACTTGCACCCAATGTCACAGGGTGGTAACATTTTCTGAAGCCTCTGGGGCTGGCAAACTTAGCTCAAAGTTTTTTCCCCAGCTTGACCAGAAGTCTTAACTCCTCCAAACAAGTTTTAATGTCAGCTGACCTCTGGTGTCTATCTTGAATTTTTCCAACAAATAGTTCTCTTCCTCAGAGAAATTCTGACACTAGTCAGTACCACGCTGTTGCGATATTAGGAATTCCCAAGGATAACACTAAGTTTCTATACACTAGTGGTACAACGCAACTTCATGTCATCTATTTAACAATAAAATAGTAGGTGTTTTCTAAGTATCAGGACATATGGTTTTGAATTTTATTTTTCTGGTAGGAGTAAGGAATGATTCCGGGTGACTAAACCACTAGCGAAGGATGTGCAAGGGACTGGCTGGGGTTTAGATGTTTGTAGCACACCGATCTCTAACTGATACCAAACCTACACTGCAGTGCAGAAGGGAAGACATCATGAAGTGAAGAGTGGGGTGGAATAGGTGAGGAAGAGTATTTTCTCTTCACTGAGGATCCAAAAAGTTGATACTTTCCCTCTAAGCAAATCCCAGCTTCTTCCCAATAGAGTTGCTGCAATGTCTCCTCCCACACAATGGCATTAGAGAGATTTAACAATACTGTGAGTCTGCATCAAGATACCCAAAGCATGGGGTTTTATAGCATAGGTGGTAGGTTCAAATCCCAGCAAGCCAAATACTCACCATTTCATTCTAGCTGGGTTTTTATCTTCTCAACTACTGGATTTACCAGTTTATGATGAGATTATAACATCTCCCTACAACATTGATGTGGAATTAGAGATGTAGGTGTATAGCATAGCCTGGGGTATAGTAGACATTCAGTAAAAGGTAGTCATAATTTTTACTACTGTAGATTCTTTCTCATCACAAGTACAATCTTTCACAAAAACCTTACCTCCAACCCTGAGCATAACCTGAGAAATTCACTCAATAATATCAACTCTACATTTATGTAGGATTACTTCTATTTCTATATAATATTGGTGTGTCTCAAAAACTGGTTGTCTAAAAAACTGGTTATGTCATGCTAAGATGTGCCTCAAAAGCCAATTGTTAGAAAAGGAGCATACAATTTAATGAGCTGATCTGTTCCTAAGATCTACTACACCAAGATCACCACATTGAAGTAAAAAACAAAACAAAAAACAAGTTAAAATATTTTACTTGATCCCTGGCTGGTTTGGCTCAGTGGATAGAGCATCAGCCTGTGGACTGAAAGGTCCTGGGTTCGATTCTGGTCAAGGGCATGTACCTCGGTTGCAGACTCCTCCCCGGCTGGGGCCCAAGTCAGGGCACATGCAGGAGGCAATCGATGTGTTTCTCTCACATGGATGTTTTTCTCTGTCTTTCCCTCTATCTTTCACTCTCTCTAAAAAATCAATGGAAAAATATCATCAGTGAGGATTAAAAAACATATATATATGTTTTTTAATCCTCACTGATGATATTATTTTTATATATTTTTATATATTTTAATCCTCACTATATAATATATATATATATATTATATAGTGAGGATTAAAATATATAAAAATAATATATATATATATATATATATATATATATATATATATATATTTTTTTTTTTACTTGATTTTACTATTTGACACTAAGTCTTCTTCTGTTGTGGCTTATTCCTTAGATACCAAATCACTATTGCAGAGGTAGCAATTTGAGGTATTACAAAAAGCTTATCTTTTTCTATATCATGTGCCTTTTCTAACTTGGTCTGATCTGTTTGGAAGCCAAGGTGTGAAGAATAGTGCTATTGTACTGTGTGAGGCAATGAGCCCTGCAGGACCCAACTTGAAGAGGAATTTAGGTCACTGTCCTGACAGATTTGAGCTTTAAAATTTGCAAGACACCTACATGTCTAGAGCCACACCACATAGTGACATGAATCAAGGTTTTACTTCTGAGATTTACAGTTGAAGAAATAGTCAACTAGGCAAAAATTACTACATGAGACATTGAAGCATGACACACAGTAAAACTACGATTCCTAAATAATGTTGTCTGTAAATTTTATTTTATAGATTCCCTTGTGTTTTTTTAAATTATGATATATGGTTTTTAAATGTTTATGTTTAATTAAATCTAATTCCCTCATAAGCTTTTCCGTCTTCGCTCTGAAAATCCTTCTCTCTTTTACTAAACTTTTTTTCAATGACAGTTAAAGGTGCTTGGATTATTTCAAACATAGTGGGCTATTCACACCACCTTCCCTCTGCTGAGTCTTTTCTAATTAAGGAGAAACCCCTCAGGTTACCCTTCCTACTCAGCCAAGAAAAGCACTTTGTTTAATAAAGAGATTACTAGTCAACAGGCAAAAGGAAAGGGAAGTGGTACAGATGAAACCATGGATAATCAAAAGTTTAGATTTGAAATTCACACCAAATGCACATGCCTTCTTCCATGCGCAGCTTCTCGCAGCTGGGTCTCTTTGGGCAAGTTCTCATCTACCCAGAAACTGGGGGAAGTGGAGGAGGCCAGAAAGCAGCAGGTTCCCAAAAGCAAGTTGGTTTCCACAAGTAATTAAAATGGAAATATGCATCTCTCCTGAAATAGAATACAAGGAGTGATTTTTAGAAGTAGTATACTACAGTTTACTTGTCAGTTGTTTGGAATCAGAATATATTTTCCATTAGAAATAATGTTGCAAAACAGGCACACCACAAAATCCTAACTAATTTGTTGTGTGTGTACTCCATGTACGTCTCACTCATCTTATATCATTTCATTTAAAAGGAAAACAATGCTGTTGCAATTATAGTCACTAAACATTTTTAAGATATAAAAGTGTTGTTGTTTTTCATTATTATTTTTCAGAAATGTGCTTGTGGAAAGACATGGAATAAGATGAGTTTTTTGGAGGCTTGTAAGAAGGGGCCATCTGTGTAGATTCCCAGCATTGGACGTCAATGGCCCGTTGGTTTTAAGTGTATTGTTAGTGGCTCTCTTACATTTGTCAGTCACTATTAGGAAACTCTTGGAATAACAAATTAAATAATAAGAAGTAGATAGGAAAAGGGGTTCTTTGTTTTAAAAAACTGAGCAAGCTTTGAAAAAGAAAGGGAAGGGAAGGAGATGCTTAGTGATGATTAAGTAGAAGTGAAAAAGACTCTGAGGTGGAATTCACCTATCAGTTACTAGTGAAAGGCTGAAGAAGAGCACATGGGTATAGGCAAAGTATGTGAAAACTTAGCAAAAGAAAAGGACAGTTCCTTATCTTGGTCCCCAGGTGACACCATCATTCCTGGCTGTTTAATTATGCAAAGCAGAGGTGTGTAAGGAGAGGCAGTGTCCTAAGAAATATTCACACATTGGATGTTCAGAACACAGGATGTGAACATTTTTGACAAGCTTGTATAGAACTTAATGAAACCAGCATAATGGAAATGGCATGCATTGATAATCAAACCAACTTGAATTTGAATTCTGGCTCTGTTATGTGATCTTGGACAAATGACCTCTCTGGCCCTCAGTTGGGATATAGTATAGATGAGCCCACAGTGTGTTATTGTGAGGATTTTTGTACAGCTGCTGTTGACTAGACATTCAATAACTGACACTTATTGGGCTTCTGAAATCTGCCATGGATGCCTTACAAGTTATAGGTCCAGTGATATACCCATGATGTTTCAACCTGTACCATATTCAGTTGATATTTTTAACCTGTGGTGTATTCCAATAGATAGTAAATCAAGAGCAGAATAAACATAACTAACTCCATGTGGGATTGTCAGAGTTGCTACAGAAACTTTTCTGGGCTTATGGCTTTTGAAAGGAATCCCAATTGATAGAATCTTCTTACGGAGTTTTCTATTCCAAGTAATTGAATTATCTCTTCTACAGCTAAAGGTCACATGCATTTGAACTGGTCGTTGTGGGACGCTTTTTTCCCAAGTGAATGATAAATCATCAAAAGACCTTGGGTTAGATAAATTGACTAGATGTCAATAAAGACCCCAAATTAGTATTTTTCTATCCCTGACCTCCATGAAGATGAATGGTGGTGGGTCCTGAGGTTATCGGCTCTCTTCATTGAATCAATAATTTGGTTCCTTTAACAGTATCTGTCAGTGTACATGTCTAGAATAATTACATACCAAGCTATTTTAACTTTCCCAACTCTGCTGTACTTTGGCAAGTGTGGACGAATGAGTGGGAAAATTTGACTTCCAAAGTACAGTGATTTATTGAGAAGATATGTGCTACATAACAAGCAGATGGGATGATGCCAAAAGCACATGGTATTGCGGTCCCCCAGGGATCTCCTCGTCTCTCCCTTATCTCATCATTTGCTATAAATGTTTAAAGGGCCTTTGCTCAAGACATTTATTGTGTATAATTTACATAAATGAGTATTTATTAAAGTATGAGTATTGTCATTTTGGGGACAAAATCATGCCTCTCTATAGATGTTAGCAGTCTTCACTTAATGGCGAGTGTGGTTGTATTACAGTAAATGTGTTGACCCATTTATAGTGAGCAAGACAGTGTCTGAAGATTCCTGTGGCAATGTCTTTGGAGCCTGAGAATGAGTATGAATATGCACTCAGTCATGAGAGGGAAAGATCTGAGAAACCTTAGAATAAAATCTGCCCGTGGTGCATTGTTTTTGCCTACTCACAGAGTGTTCTACTTTTCACTATCACAGAAACAACCCATACCACACGTCTGTTGTTATAAATGTACCTGTAAAACATTTATTTTTGGTGGTTTGGGTATACTGTTTCATCTTCCATTTAAATCATATTTACAGATTTTAAGCACATTCCATAAAAATGTCTTAAGTACCTATTATGTGCCAAATTCTATGCTGGGTTTTGTGGATTTAAAGATGAATGAAACATACTCCTACATACAAAACTCACGGTCCCATGGAGTAGAAATATGCACGATATACATTACATTGGAAGACATCTGAAGTGCTACAGGAATACTGTGAAACAGATGCTGTGGAAGCATCAGTGAGAGAGTGATTAATCACTCCTGGGGAATCCAGGAAAGTTTTATTGAGGCGGCATTTGAAGTGGGCCTGAAAGATGAGAAGTTGTTTGTCAGGCAGGTGAGCAACTAAGGTTTGTCTTCCCAGGGGAGGCTTTTGAATGAACAGAATATGTTTCCTTGTAGAGCACTCTTGTCTTTTGTATAGGATTGGCATTGTTCACTTATCAAAATCCATACAGAGCTAAGAGCCTGTGGGGATGACCTTTGGCCATTTCAGTCCAGTGAGAATAAAGGCCGCCACTCCATCTGGAACACAGCAGCATGGGTAGCTTAGGGTTGTGCTTTCAGAGTCACCTCTTGGCAATGAAAATGCAAGTTCTACAGGTTGGACCTATTCTCTCTCCAACTCCAGTTAGCTTGTAGAGAAAGGAAAGGGGAGAGATTACCTAGAATCCTTGATTTCTAAAAAAAAAAAAAAAAAAAAAAAACATTTAACCATCTCTCTGCCTACAAAAGTAAGCCAAAGTATCTTGGTTTCTGATATTTCTTAAAATATACTTATTTAACATTAAAGGTATTTCATTGAGTCAACCCATATCTGAGCCTCGATATATTGAATCTACGTAGCACTTTTACTCTTTTCAAAATGCTGCTATCAATTGCTAGGTCCAATAAAAAATTAAACACTTTTGAATGAGGTTTTAAAAATTATACTATAAGAAAAGTTAAAGGACCAAAATCAACTGAGAAAAGGATTTGCAGCATGACTGACAGAGAGAAGAACTGTGCTATCCCCAGAGTTCCCACTGATACATTAAAAAAAAAAAAAAAAAAAAAAAAAAAAAAAAAAAAAAAAAAAAAAAAGACAGGCAATTGATAGGCAAAGATAATAAATGGGGAATTCTATAGAAAATAATGATACAAAAAATGCTCAACTTAACTCACAATTATAGAAATATAAATCAGAACAATAATGAAACACCATATATTACTTATCAGATTGGAAAGTACAAAAAAATTAATATTACCTATTATTGGCAAGAGTCTGGGGAAACAGACTGTCTCGTAAACTCAGGGGTGGACCCAACGTTTATGTCTAAAGCTCATACAATTTTGGAAGACTTTTAAGAAAAACAAGTATGACCTTGAATTTTGCTTAAGAAAATTAAGAAAAACTCTAATCCTATCTAATAAAGAGGGAATATGCAAATTGACCATCATGCCATCACAAAGATGGAAGCACCCACAGCCACATGATGGCGGTGCCCAGTCCCCTCAGCCCCGCCAGAGTCCCACAGTCCTTTCAGCCCTGCCAGGGGGGAGGCGGGGCGGCAGTCACATGATGAGGCTGGATCCGCCCTCAGTCCCCCAGCTACCCAGGGCCAGCCCAAGGTGAAGGCAAGCCTCGAATATCAGCTGCCCAGCCACACAGGACTGCCCGAGGCTCAGGTAACCAGGGCCGGCCGAGGCTTGCGCTGCTGGCAGTGGCAGCATCAGAGGTGTGATGGGGGCATCTCCTTCCCCTGATCACCGGGTCACCTCCCATTCCTGAGGACTCCCAGACTGTGAGAGGGGGCAGGCCAGGATGAGGGACCCCTTCCTCCAGTGCATGAATTTTCATGCACCAGGCCTCTAGTTATATATGTTTAAAAAATAACAAATACCACAAACATTGCAAAATCCAGAAAAATAATATTTGTTTTAATTTACTGCCCTGCATACCTCTATAATTCCTGCATTTTTAAAAAATATATATATGTTTTTATTGATTTCAGAGAGAGAAGAAGGGAAAAGAAGAGAGAGAGAAAGAAACATTGATGTTATCAGTTGCCTCCCTCACACACCCCAAACAGGGAACAAACCCACAACCCGGGCATGTGCCCTGACCAGGTATCAAACTGGCAACCATTTGGTGTATGGGATGATGCTCAACCAACTGAGTCACACCAGCCAGGGCTCTACCTGCATTTTTTATTACATACTTTCTGATTATCATGTCATGTAAAAATTTTACAATATTTTATATAGAGAATAGAAATATAAGTTATAGTTGATCAAATTTTTAAATGTTTGATAGTTCAGAAAAGTTTGATTCACAACTTATTGGAAATATGAGTATTTTTTAAATAACTATCAAAGTTGGAAAACAGTTAAAAAGTTTCTTTCACTTGATTTGTAATATTTCAAGGCATGTCAAATGTTACATAGTGACTAATTAATCTTAAAAACTCTCTGAATTGTTGGCACTTCCATTAGTAGTTGATGGCCTTGTGGTGGTGGTATACTGTGAACTTTATGATATTGTTTTCCATGCCAGTATTTCCTGTCAAATCAATGGTAATTGAATCATTTTCAATGTATTAACATGATTCACTCTCCTTCATAAATTTGGTTATCAAATAAGCCTAGAGCCTGTTCACTACTTCTACTTAAAAATGTATTGTGTTATTTTAATGAATTGCTGCTTTTGGAGTGACTTGAACTTCTTAAACAACTCACTTTTTATGTAAAAATAACTTCTATTGAAGATTAATTAGCTCATTGTACATACTCTTCAGCACACCCAATGGTGAAAGTAGAAAAGCTAACCATATATTTAGGGGACAAGTTGGCAGTATCAACCAAAATTTAGAATCACATATTCTTTGACCCAACACTTTCACTTGTAGTAACACTCTAAAGATAGACTTTCACAAATTAACAAAACTTTATGTACAAGAATGTTCCTTGAAGCATTGTTTGTAATGGAGGAAAACATGGAAACACTCTATTAACAGAGGACTAGTAAAGTTAGTTATTGATATCCATACTATGATTTGCTATGTGGCTGTTAAAAATAAGTTATATGCATATATATGATATTAGATTCTATTTTAAATAAAAATATAAATTGTAAAATAGTATATATAGTCCAGCCACAATTAAATTTATACATAATTATATTTATGTAGAAAATTTGTGGGCAGGCACAAATCATACTATTTACAGTTGCTACTTCTAGGGATTGGACTTCTACTTATAAATATTTGTATATTTTAATACTATTCCCTCCTTTTTAAAACAAAATGTTGTATTTTTATAATAAAAACTAGTGGCCCAGTGCATGAAATTGTGCATTGGGGGGGCATGTCCCTCAGCCCAGCCTGCACCCTCTCCAATCTGGGACCCCTCGGGGACAGTCAGACATCCCTCTCGCAATTCAGGACTGCTGGCTCCTAACTACTCACCTGCCTGCCTGCCTGATTGCCCCTAACCACTCTGCCTGCCAGCCTGCTCGCCCCCAACTGCCCCCCCTGACAGCCTGCTCACCCCCAACTACTCCCACTGCCGGCCTGCTCGCCCCCAACTGCCCCCCTGCCAGCCTGCTCACCCCCAACTACTCTCACTGCCAACCTGCTCACCCCCAACTGACCCCCACTGATGGCCTGCTCGCCCCCAACTGCCCCCCCCTACCAGCCTGATCACCCCCAACAGCCCCCCTCCCCACCAGCCTGATCACCCACAACTGCTGTCCCATCCTGGCCTGATCACCCACAACTGCCCTCCCCTCTTGGCCCCTAACCGCCTCTACCTCAGCCCCACCACCATGGCTTTGTCCAGAAGAACGTCTGGAAGGTCTCCTGGAAGGTCTCCCAGTCTAATTAGCATATGACCCTTTTATTAGTATATATAGAGGCCTGGTGCACGGGTGGGGGGTAGGTGGTTTGCCCTGAAGGGTGTCCTGGGTCAGGGTGGGGGTCCCCTTGAGGGGCGGGGCAGCCTGGGCGAGGGGCCTGTGGTGGTTTGCAGGCCAGCCACACCCCCATTGGGTTGGGGGTCCCTGCTGGGGTGCCTGGCCAGCCTGGGTGAGGGGCTGATGGCTGTTTGCAGGCTGGCCACGCCCCCCAGCAGGGACCCTCACCCCATGGTGATGTGGCCAGCCTGGGTATGGGGCTGTGGGCTGTTTTCAGGCTAGCCACACCCCCCAGTGGGGACCCTCACCCCGATGGTGGGTGAGGGGCTGAGGGGTGTTTGCAGGCCCCTCCCTTGGAGGTCGGCCTGGGTACCAAGCCTCCTGCATGCTCAGGCCAACTCTGTGGCCGCAGCCCACAGGCCCCTTCTTCAGCAGCCAGCCAGGGCGGGTGGGTAGCTTGGATCGCCCCTGGTGATGGAGGCAACCCAAGCTTCCCACTCGCTCCGGCCTGCTATGTGGCCACCGCCCACAGGCCCCTCCTTCAGCGGCCAGCTCAGGTGGGCGGGAACCTTGGCTTCCTCTGTCACCGGGGGCAACCTAAGCCTCCTGCCCACTCCAGCTGGCTCCGTGGCCACCGCCATCTTAAAACTATTTAAAACTGCTGCTCAAAAACTGTTTCTGAGACTCCTCATGCATAAATCACTACTTTCTCTCTTTAGACTCATCTTTGTAAAACAAATATTACGTTAAAGGGTATTCCCTAGAGAACGCTTGCCTGCAAAGAGCTTACACCAGTGGTCGGCAAACTCATTAGTCAACAGAGCGGCAAACCGCAGCTCGCGAGCCGCATATGGCTCCTGAGCCGCAGTTTGCTGACCACTGGCTTACACCATTCTCAACCATTGTCTTTTATTTGGAGTTGTTTCTGGTTACTCTGTATTAATCCCTATGTTGTGACCAGAACTTTAGTACAAAAGTAAACCCAAAGCTTTTCAGGATTTCTTGAATAATGCCTTAGTAGAATAAAATATGATGATGATTGGGTGATTTAAACTATTTGAGGTATTTTGTTCTGAAACCAGAATAGCTATTATT
The DNA here is from genome assembly GCF_963455305.1 of Plecotus auritus. Taxonomy (NCBI): domain Eukaryota; kingdom Metazoa; phylum Chordata; class Mammalia; order Chiroptera; family Vespertilionidae; genus Plecotus; species Plecotus auritus. Next base: position 72,286,015 of record NC_137773.1, read on the forward strand.
TTGAGAAGTGGGCATTGTGATCCAATAGGGGATATAAAGAAATTCTAGCCGATAAGTGGTTTCAGTAGGGTATAAGACACCAGAAGACTTGTAGTCATCTTAGAAGAGAGGGGTGGGTATATTCTAGAACATTTGCAAGTCTGCCTTAAAAAGGAAAAAGTAACTCATAAAGAATATAATGTCTATGATGCAATGTCAGCTTTGCCTGGGGAGAGAGGGGAACTGTCAGGCTTGCTCGTGAGCCGTCATTAGCATACTTTGCTAAATGATGCAAGGGTATTAAGAAATCAGTGATTTATTGCTATTTCCTTGTGTCTCAATGTTTTATCCTCTGCAAGTTTGGATTTGCCATAGATCTTTTAAAAAATAATCCTAGCTAGTTACAACATAAGTACAAAAATATCTGCTTTTGACAAATTATTTTAAAATAATGTGCCTGTAGTCTGACAGAATCAAAGAGATTGAGTGGCTTGTTTCAGAGAAAAACTGCTTTAGTATTAAAGTATAGTTGACATACAATGTTATATGAGTTTCAGAGTACAATCTAGTTATTCAACATTTATAGACCTTACAAAGTGATCACCACAGTAACTCTAGTAACAGTCTGTCACCATACAAAGTCATTATGATACTATTGACTCTATTCCCTGTGCTGCATATCACATCCTGTGACTTATTTAATTTATAACTGGAAATTTGTGTCTTTTATTTCCATTTACCTTTTTCACCCATTCCTTCACATCCCTCCCTTCCGGCAACCATCAGTGTATCCTCTATGTCTGAGTCTGTTTCTGTTTTGTTTTGTTTGTTCATCTGTTTAGCCTCTTAGCGTCTACATATAAGTGAAATCATATGGTATTTGCTCTTTGGGAATGAATGGCCTCCAGGTGAACAAGACTAGTTGTTGGTCACTTTAGTCCAGAAAACTTCTAGGGCATTTGCTCAATCCGTATGTCATTAAAGAGCAATTAATTCTTTTTATATATGTTTTATTGATTTCAGAGAGGAAAAGAGAGGTAGAGAGAGATAGAAACATCAATGATGAGATAGAATTACTGATTGGCCGCCTCCTGCACACCCCACATTGGGGATCGAGCATGTGCCCTGACCGGGAATCAAATGGTGACTTTTTAGTTCATAGGTCAATGTTCAACCACTGAGCAAAACTGGACGGGCCAAGAGCAATGATTCTTAAACTTTATATACATAAGAACACCATGAAGAGCTAGTTAAAAAGAATCAACCACCATCACCATGTGATGCAGGACTACACTGAGAAACCTGCCTTATTGCTGAGGTCTTCTCGGGAGAAAGGCTATAGGTACAAAGCCTTATCTTCTATTCCTCTCCTTGACCAAGTCCAACCCTCTGCTTCCTGATCTGTTAAAATAGAAATAAAACTCTAGGTTAGGTTAAGTAATAGAAGTTTAATGCATGGACACAAGGGGCTATAAAAGAAAGCAGAGCTGCAGCAGCTGTACATCCTGGTTTGGAGAAGTGGGAATCCACTCTCTGCTGGAAAAGAAGACATCAGGGTCCAGAGCCCAGCAGTAGCTCTCTACTTTGTGTTTCATGTGCAACTTCTGCTTTCCGACCATCTTTCAGAGCCTCTCTCCTTCTATGCCCCATTTGCCCTCTTTACTCTGTAACTGTGTGCCTCCCACTGAACCAAACCAAGACAGGATGGGACGACCAGATAGGACAACCACAATCCAGAACAGAGCCTGTAGATGTCAATGTTTGAATCGGCAGCTGGTCTAGCCAGTTAGGGCAACACTGGCAGAGTCATAAGGTACAAAGCATGCAACTAAGCTTTGAAAACCCTTCGAAATGAAGTTTTGAAAGGACAGATATTTGTCAAAAGAGGCCAATGTACTTGCCTGGCGAGCACTTGCAGACCACTCATTCACTCAGCCATTCAACCATTTGTTGAATCTTTATTAACACAGAGTCTCTGACCTCAAGGAACTTAGAGTCTAGTGAGGGTGATAAACAGGTAAGTAAACAAGTACAACCCAGAGTGACTGCTGCTGTAAGAGACATGTGTCCAGGTCCATGGGAACCCAGAGGAGCAGGGACTCCAGACAACTTTCTGGAGGGTGTGAACTCTGAGCTAAGTTCCATCAGTCAGGCGAGGTAAAGTGTGAAGGGAACCCACAGGGAAGTACTTCCAGGTGTGCAGGCACACATGGATTTACCCCAGTGTTGCCTGAATTCCACTGATGTTGCTCAGCCTAGCCTCACCTACCTTTAGTGTACTACGTGTCCAGACTCCTTTTCAGCCATTTCAGATGCTGCAAGGGAAATGAAAATACAAATCACCTTCAAAAGTAAGGGACTAATATTATCTGTGGGACTGCAGAAAAATATGGTTCCTGGAGGTCCACTTTGGGGAGAAATGTACCCAAAGGTATTAAAATTATGCAGTGATATCCCTGGCATGGATTAACTACTCTAAATAGAAATTCTATTCCTATCAAGTCCACATTTATTTCTAACTTTGGCTTGACTGTGGAGACTCTTTGAAAGAGCCTGTACAACCCAGTACCATCTGGAAACACCCACTGTTTATCAACATTTTAATAGCCCAATTAAGCATTCTTGGCCTGGCTAAGTTACAATTCAAAATGTCTCAGGATTTATCTTCCTGATAAAAAAAATTACAGGAGTTTTTTTTCTTTATCTAAGACTATTTATATAGAAAACTTTATATTCTGAAGTATTTTAAAGGCTATTGATTTGTTCCTGAGTAGTCTTGAAGAAGAGTAATCAAAACTTCTTTAAATGAAAATGTATCCAATTAATAATGAAGGAATAATTTTATCAATAACATTTTATTACACCTTATCAATAAGTATAGAAAGAACTATTTCTAAAAATACAAAAAAAGAAAATATATCCAGTAAATATGAATGTATAATTTGTCAATAAACTTTTATCATATCATATAAATCATTATAAAAAAGAACTATTTTTCAAAATATAAGATATCTACATCATAACTCTAAGTTTGTTCATGTTTTGCTCAGGATGTTTCTTATTATTTTTATAGTAACCCTCAGTTTACAAAGGATTTTCACTAGGTGTAGGGGCAGGTATAATTCCTTTTTTAAAAATGAGACAAGTAAGTTTTAAAAAGTTAAGTGACATGCCCAATTTGTGTAGCTGATAAATTCAACCCTTCTCAAAATGTCCACAGAATGCAAATGAAAGGGGGGCGGGGTTCTGTAGTTAAGATAGTTTGGGAAATGTTGAAATAAGCAAGCTAGGCAGTTTTTTTTATTGCAGACATTTCAGAGAATGGATATATGCTAGTGAGCTTTGTAAATCTCTAACAAGAGAAATAGAGTCTGCAGCATTTTCTAAACATATTTGAACATGAAATCTTTTATATCCAAAAGTATCTATGGGATTAACTATGAAACATAATCTGGTAAATTCTAACCTACATTAGACTCCTTGTCTTACAGTAACTCTGAAAACCCTCCCTTAAAATCTAGTTTATGAGAGTTGTGATGAGAAACAAGAAGAGGAAAAAGCAAACAAGCCTGACTAGTGCAATAGTAACAGAGGTTTAGACAATAACTTCAGGAAGGTTCCATAAACCAACAGGGACAAAAATTCACTTGAAAATCACAAGTAAATTTCTCTCTTAATCAAGGATAGTAATAAGGATGGAGAGCAAACCATCCATCCATGATCTTTATTTTGTTGAGTTCTAATTTAATTTAAACCAGATAGGAATCCAATCAAAGGAGGTATCTCAACTTACCATAAGAAACAACCAACTTGCCCTGGCCAGTGTGGCTCAGTTGTCTGGGCATCAGCCTATGCACCAAAAGGTCACTGGTTTGATTCCCAGTCAGGGCACATGCCCCGGTTATGGGCTCAGTCCCTGGTGGGGGGCATGCAGGAGGCAACTGATGGATGTTTCTCTCGCATCAATGCTTCTCTCTCTCTCCTCTCCCTTTCATTCTCTCTAAAAATCAATTTAAAAAAGAAAAAGAAAGAACAATCAACTTTCAGAGAAATCTCATAAAATCTTATAAATGGAAAACTTAACGTGGCCAGTTTAATAATAAGTCCAAAAATATGAAAAAAAGATATAATAGTGTCTGAATTTGAACATCCCTAGACATAACACAAAAGAATAGTTACATTAGCAGACTAACAATGCTTGTTTAAGGCACAGAGAAATTGGAAGAACAAAGAGCATATTTGTATAAAGTGTAAGTTTATTATGTTGCAATAGGAATATTAAAAGTGCATGTGATTTAATAATGAACAGGTTGAATAAAATGCATGTCTCTGAGAATTCCTGTCATGAAGGACTGGAAAGAACTTTACTATGGAAATGCTTGCTACCTAACAATGTCATTGGTGATTCATCTGAAATTCAGACAAGGTCCTAATGAGGCTCTGAGAGAATGCCTGGCAGACTCAATGTTATTCAGTACTAGTGACCCAGTGCACGAAATTTGTGCACATTAAAAGGGAATTAATTAGAGAAAATATTTTAATATTGCTATTTGCCCTTTCTCTATAATAGAAGTGTCAGAGATGAAAGAAAATTAGTAAAATGTATATGAAAATCTTCCTCCTGTCAGAGTCTGGACTGCGCCATGGGACCCAGAGTCAAGTCCCCACCCACCCGCACACGCCTTGAAATCACACAAGACCCAGACCCGGCCGGCCCCACCCCCATTGGGAAAGATCCAGACCCGGCCGGCCCCACCCCCATCAAGCCCCGCCAGATTGGGGGTTCAGCCTCAGGTCCCCCAGCCCAGGCCAGGAGGCACGCCTTGAGGTGCCCTGGCCTGGGGCAGGGGGCACAGCCTGAGTCCTCCTGCTGGGGCTGGGGTAGGGGGCATGCCCTGAGGTCCCCCGTCAAACGCCACGAGCAGGGGGTGTGTTCTGAGGTCCCCATCAAGCCTCGCATGGCATGGGGTGCAGCCTCAGGTCCCCTGGCCTGGTGCTGGGCAGGGGGCATGGCCTGAGGTTCCCCCAGCCTGGCGCTGGGGCGGGGGTGTGGCCTGAGATCCCTTGTCAAGCACCACCAGGCTGGGGGGTGGGGCGCAGCCTCCGATCCCTGCTGATTGCTCCTTAAGGCTCATTGTGGGAACTTGGCCTCCACTGTGGATGCAGCCATCTTGTGTTACAGGATCCCCACTCTGCTGTGGGCACAGCCATTTCGTGTTATGGAATCCCTGCCTCCACTGTGGGTGCAGCCATTTTGTTATGGTGTGACAGTCAATTTGCATATTCCCTCTTTATTAGATAGGATTGCAAATAGAGGATAAAAAACCGAAGTTCTCAACAGATACAGTTTTCTGCAATGCTCTGTTGTTTTGCTTTTAATTAAAATACTTGCATGTGCATGCCTTCTGAAACTGAATTTGTTTCTGTTGAAAGGAGCTCCTCCTGTTCAGGAGCCTGATCAAGTAGCTAATCAACTGTCTTACATGGAATGTGTATGGTGGTCACTCCAAAGCATTCAGAATAATCTTACCTTTGCTCTGACTTGGACCCTGTGTTCAGCCCCTGTGGCAGAGATTCTTAAGCCTGCTGCCCATTAGATTCATTTGGGAGCTTTAACAAATCCCCATGCCCAACCCCCATCCTGGACTAGTCAGGATAGAATCTCTGGGAAGGGAATCCATATTTTTAAAAGTTTGCTAAGTGATTCAAAATGAAAGTCAAAAGCCTCCAAACACTGTTGTTACATTCATGACAAGTGACTGAGTAGGCTCTCTAGTCTCTAATGAGTGATCCAAAAATCCAAAGAATTAAGCATGAAGGAAATATTCCCAGCCAACAGTCAGCATATAGTCAGTTGCTTGGGAACCAGCACATGGGACACTAGAAAACGGGCCAATGTTTGAGGCGAGGGACCCTGAGTGCTGTAATAAATGTTGTGAGAACAATCCAAGAAAATGACCCACAGACTAAACCAAGGATGAGCAATGCAGAACTTTTTGGAGCTTGGCTCGGTATATCTGGGGGCCTGCAATGAGCATTGTTTTTCTCCACCTGGTCTCTCCACCTACACTCTCAGTACTACCAGTGCCCCCCAAAATAAAATAAAATTGCTTTCTTCTCATATAAAAATTTTAGATAGCATAAATATATAAAAAAAGAATTCCTGCCACCAGAGGAATTTACTGTTCATATTTTTGGTTTTCAGATTTTTTGCTATACAACCAGCCGTGGGCAAACTACGGCCCGCAGGCCGGATCCAGCCGGTTCGGCTGTTCTATCCGGCCTGCAGAGCCGAAAGAGCAGAGGGTTCTCTTGCTCTCCCCTCCGCTCCTTTACTTTGAATTTATATTAGTTCACACAAACACTCCATCCATGCTTTTGTTCCGGTCCTCCGGTCCAGTTTAAGAACCCATTGTGGCCCTCGAGTCAAAAAGTTTGCCCACCCCTGTATACAACTATACATGTAGGTTTTTTTTTTACATTTTTGAAAGTTTGCTCATACTCTATATGAGTTTTTTTTCTGTAAAAATTAAATAATCAACTATGGCAGATCCTTATATTCTAAAGTTTTAATAATTAGAGTCTCAGTAAAAGTGACAATAGATAATATTGACTGAGGGTCAGGCACTGTTCTCGGTGCTTTACATATATTACTGGCACATTTAATTATGACAGATGTATAAGGCTGATAAAATTATCCTCTTCATGTTACAGCTGAGAAAACAGGAAGCTTAAGTAACTTATCCAGGGTGACAAAGCTAACGTAATCCAGTTGAGAGGCTGGGTGGAGCTGTCATCAATCCTATCTAATAAAAGAGTAATATGCAAATTAACCATCACTGTGCTACACCCACACGCCATGCCCACCAGCCAATCAGGAGCGAGTATGCAAATTAACCCCAACCAAGATGGCTGTGGCCATAGAGCAAGCAGGGGGCTTGGGTTTCCCCAGCAATGGAGGAAGCCAAGCTTTCCACACACCCTGGCGGGCCCAGTCCTCCACTCAAGGCTACAAAGTTTCAATTATAGAAGATAAATAAATCCCAACAAAAATGGCTGCAGCCACGAAGTGAGCAGGAGGCTTGGCTCCACTCAAGGCTACAAAGTTTCAATTATAGAAGATAAATAAATCCCAGATACTAGGGCCTCCGCTTGGGTCACCGGGGGGGCGTGGCCAGCCTGCAAACCACCACAGGCCCCTCGCCCAGGCCACCCCACACTCCAAGGGAACCCCCACCCTGATCTGGGACACCCTTCAGGACAAACCAGCTGGCCCCAACCCATGCACCAAGCCTCTATCCTATCTAATAAAAGAGTAATATATAAATTGACCATCACTCCAACACACAAGATGGCTGCCCCTATGTGGTCAAAGATCCTGACCCCATGTGGACACAAGATGGCTGCCACAAGATGGCCAGCAGGGGAAGGCAGTTGGGAGGAACCAGGCCTGCAAGGGAGGGCAGTTGTAGGCAATCAGGCCAGCAGGGGAGGGCAGTTGGGAGGGACCAGGTCAGCAGAGGAGGGAAGTTGGGGGCGACCGGGCCTGCAGGGAAGGGCAGTTGGGGGGGACCCAGGCCTGCAGGGGAGGGCAGTTAGGGGCAAACAGGCTGGCAGGGGAGCAGTTAGGCATCAATCAGGCTGGCAGGGGAGTGGTTAGGGGGTGATCAGGCTGGCAGGCAGAAGCGGTTAGGGGCAATCAGGAAGGCAGGCAGGCGAGCAGTTTGGAGCCAGTAGTCCTGGATTGTGAGAGGGATGTCCGACTGCCCATTTAGGCCCGATCCTACTTGGTTCAGGCCTAAATGGGCAGTCAGACATCCCTTGAGGGGTCCCAGATTAGAGAGGGTGCAGGCTGGGCTGAGGGACGCCCCCCACACACACACATAAATTTCGTGCATTGGGCCTCTAGTTCCTTTATAATACTAATGATTTGTGAGTCTTATAAGAGAACTATTTTGGTTTCTAGAAACAAAGAATCAACCTACGGTAGTGTAAGCAAAAGTAAAACATTTTTATTAGGGTAAGAGAACCCAAGGACAGGGATGTCACTGGGCCTCAGAAACAAATGACAACAAAGAACCCGACACCCTCAGGATCCTGCTGCTCTGTCTCCCTTGCTTTGCTGATATTTTTCTGTTTCCCAGTCCATGCGGTTGAAAATATGGCCTCCCACCACCATTTAAAGAGCTGTCTCCATGCCCAGCCATGGTGGCTCAGTGGTTGACCATTGACCTATGAACCAGGAGGTCACAGTTTGATTCCTGGTCAGGGCACATGCCCGGGTTGCAAGCTTGATCCCCAGTAGAAGGTATGTAGGAGGCAGCTGATCAATGATTCTTTCTCATCATTGATGTTTTTCTCTCTCCTTCTCCCTTCCTCTCTGAAATCAGTATATATATATATATATATATATATATATATATATATATATATATATTTTTTTTTTTTTTTTAAAGAGTTGGCTCCTTCTCCATAGGTGTCTCCTCCACAATTCCAGAGAAGAGGCAATGAGGTCCATCTGGCCACATGCCCATCCTTAAGGTAACTAACTAGCTGTGGCCATAGAGCAAGATCCCATTACATCTATCATTACATAGTCTGGAAGGAGAGATCCTTGAGCAGACAACTAGAGGTTCATTCCTGTGAGTAACTACATGCTTTATAATTAAAGTTATAACAAAAATTGCACAATTTTTCAGAGGCACGAATCGGAAGCATGCTCGTAGTAAGCCCCGTCACTCACTTAATGAGCCCACATCTGCATCTCAAGATGGTTTCATCTTCTCCTCAAAAATGCCCTACTGCTCATGAAGTATTATAGTGTTAGTCTTCCTGAGACTGAGCCTTCCTGACTTATAGCAGCATGGTATTGCTTCTCAAAGTAACACAGATTCATATCTGAAATCCTTGAAATATCCTGTGAGTGCTTCCTAAAGTGTCTTGAGGAGGAATTACATAATTTAATACACATCAAAATTTATTTTAAAATCTTCATTAGATATTTCTCTTCCTCTCCCCCACCCCCACTCCAGTCCCTTTGCTCTCTTAGCCCTTCTCCTATATCCAGAACTGCTTGGTTGTTGTTATTGTTTTGGTTATATTAATTTTGGGGTTTTTTTTCTGTGCCCCAACTTAAATGAATCCCTGGCATTTATTTTGGTATCTTTCATTTTTCTCCAACCATTACTCTGGTCAGTACAATAGTCATAGAAGAGTAGAAGATGAGGAAGGGGAAAACTCAAAATGCCTTACCAAGTTTTGTCTTACTGAAATCATTGCATTTCTCTACAAAGAAGGAGCCATCCCCATAAGGCACCCAGGCTTTCTTCCGGTTCATGCCTCAACACCCAGTTTCTTTCTGTCTTCTGCTGAGCTGAGTAAAATTCTTTCCAAGGCAAGCTGAGAGCAAAGCTGGGGAATCTAGAATAATCCTGAAGTTAAATATTCAGCAGCAGGAATGTCAAATCCGTCTCCCACTTGCTAATACCTAGGGTTTAATCTTTGACCAGTTTGTGACCAATCCTGGAAGCTGTCTATGACTAAGTGTCAGTTGACTCTGGCTGGACCTTTGGTCATCAGTGACCAGGCCCTTGCTGGTCTGGATCTGATAACATCAACTGAGTATTTTCTGGTTCTCAAATTTACTCTAAGAGCCTTAGCCAAACTCTGCCATTTGATCTTGTTTCCCGAGGATTGCCACAGTTGCTTCTTTCTTTTCTCTAATGAGCTCCACCAACAATGAAAATTCAGGTCATTCCACCAATCTGTGGGTGAAGTCTAAGCTTGTTCAAGAACTCTTGGCTATAAATCACTCCCCACTGACCTGAATTCGTTGCTTCTGATCCTATAAATTGTGTTCTATCATATCCTGCCAGGGGGCCAGCTGCCAGAGTCCCTGAAGCCCAAACACAGAAGTAGGACCTTTCCCTTTCCTGCTAATATATGACAAAACAACAAAGCACAAAACCAAAAACCCCTCAACATCAAAATCACATCAACTCTCAACTTCACATATATATTTTGCAGGACTGTCAGATTACCTGTCACCAAAACTGAGACCTGTGGAGTCTTATTCTATGATCTAGTACAAATGACAAATTCTGCAGGCTACCTTTAATTTCTGTCTTTTATCTATTTTGAGGTTTTGCTTTTCCAGTACCATTTTAATACACAATTACCTGGGATACGATCTAACACTATTTACAAATTTTTCTAGTTTCTGGTGGCATGTGGCCTTCACCAGAGGTTTCAAAGGCTGCTTGATTCCTTGTCCTACCGGAAGAGTTCAGAAGATGCAGTCCCCATTAATGAAATCAGATACACCAACCCAAATATGTCCACCACCGGCTTCTTCTCCACTTCCTGAAATGGCTCAGTTTTATAAAGAAATAAGGTGTCTGTCTTAGTCAGTGAAGGCTGCTATAACAAATAACCATGGCCTGGGAGGCTTAAACAATAGACCTTTATTTCTTGCAGTTTTAAAGGCCAGAAGTTCCAGATCAAGGTTCAAGTGTGGTCACTTCCTGGCAAGAAGCTCTTCCTAGTTTGCAGACAGGTGCCTTTTAGCTGTGTCCTCCCATGGAGCAGAGAACATAAAAGCTAGGAGGAAAGCACTCTCTTTTCTCTTCTTATAAAGACACTAATCCCATCGTGAAGGTTGCACCTTTATGGTATAATTTCCTCCCAAAGGCCCCATCTTCAAATACCATCACATTGGGGGTTAGGGATTCAGCATATGAATTTTAGAGGGACAGAGACATGCCCACAGCAGTGTCTTTAAAATATTAGTTTAAAAAGTGCTCAGCCTATGATTTCTAAGATCATCTCTTCTAATTAAGGGAACTGGTATGCCACCATCTACATGTGGTGGTTCCCAGGGTCCATCATCCTTGGTACACAATTTCTCCTACAGTGGTAGCTCTCATCCCAGAGAAATCTCCACAGTTTTATCTGATTTGGGGATGACACTCCAAGAACCATATGGCCTATGTCATGTTGACACCCGCCCTCCCCCCCCACACACACACACTCTTCCTCCATATTTTCAACAGCTGAACAATGGTGAAAGTATTTCTTGGCTGCATTCTGGTGTCATGGTTTTATCCAAGGTACAGCTGCACATTATTCTTTGGGTCCAATATCCAAGGCATTTGCCTCAAATGCAAGCTGAATTCAACCAGATTGCCTTGCACCTGCTTCGAAGTCAGTCTCAACATGGTGGCCCACCCAAGAGAAACAGAGATGTGTCACCCAAAATATCTTCATGAAAAAAATGTTTATTTTGTCTTATTAGAAGCTCTTAAGGGGAAGAGTGGAGGGGTGTGCACAGTGCTTCGCAGAGCTGAGCTGAACTTTCTGAAAACTCCTCCTAGGTCCCCAGAGCCAAACAGCACAGCACAGAATTTCCCTCAGAAGAAGGAGGTATGGAAAAAAGATGAATGCGTATACTTTAGGATTTGTATCTCTGAAGCCATGAAATTTATAAGTTTTTCTATATTATCCCCATATAGTATTCAGAACTACCAGGCTTATGTCTTAAAGAAGTCCACTTTGCTAACGTAATGCCTGAAAGTTCTGCTTCTTTTTTTTTTTTTTTTTTAATATATTTTATTGATATTTTACAGAGAGGAAGGGAGAGGGATAGAGAGCTAGAAACATCGATGAGAGAGGAACATCGATCAGCTGCCTCCTGCACACTTCCCACCAGGGATGTGCCCGCAACCAATGTACATGCCCTTGACCGGAATCGAACCCAGGACCCTTGAGTCCGCAGGTCGACGCTCTATCCACTGAGCCAAACCGGTTTCGGCAATGCTTCTTGAATGCCTTTTCCTTGCCAGCTTCCTTTGGTAACAAGTGGAAAATAATGAAAATATTCTGAGAGGTAGCATGACAGAAAAACAAATTTCTAATGGCCCTCTGAAATGCCTTGCCTGCGGGCACATCTCTCAAATACTTATTTGTGTCCTTTTCGGGTGACCAATTATCCTGGTTTTGATTAGGATGTGGAGGGGGGGGTTGGTTTCTTGGGACACAGGACACCTAATGCTGAAAGCAAGAAAGTTCAGGGCAAACCCAGATGAGTGGGTCACCCTCATTCCATGCCCAGTATGAATAGAGACCCTGAAGTGTCACTAAGGAAATGTCTTAACTGAGGCACCATATGTTTTTGATGGCTGTGCTGAATTAAAGAGCATAGACCATAATTCTTTTCAGAACTCCCCCAGCCCTATATCCTGCCCCAGCCCTCGTTACCTACCCACATCATCTCTTGCTCATCTTTTGGATGTGTGTCAACACTCTCTACAGTTAATTGTGTTACATCCTGTATTCCAGATAACATTGCCAGAAATCGATGCAGGTTTTAGATTTTGGCTGCAAGGGTCTGGTTGTGAAACGTACGTATTTATATTCGAGAGGAAAGTGGTAGAGAGAAGAATCCTACCTCCTTTGGCTAGTTTGTGGAGTGAGCTCAATACTACACATTCGGATTTAAAGTAATTAGAAATAATGAGCCCCTGGGATTACCCCAAGTCTTCCAGGAGATATAGAGTATGTATGCCCCAAGTCATGCTGGCTACGAAGACCAGAACTCATTTGGGATAAAAGTGGGAGAATTAGATTAAGCTAATTCATGGGCACATGTCCAAAGATCATTTAAAAACATGGTAGTGATGCCACATAAATAATACACAGATCCAAAAAAGCCATGCCAACATTGTGAAAAGAAACTTGATTCATAGAGCTCCGGTCCAGCTGCCCTGAAGACCTAATAGTGTTATTCTTCTGGTTTGTAGCTGGGAATTTATTTAAAGGCTGGAGAATTTGGTTTCGGCTGTTCTTTCTCGACTTAAGTAATGTCATAAGTAATGTCCATCAGATGTAAATCTGTCTGTGTGGATGGCGCCTTGACTCTAGCAGAGAATCTCCAGTCTAATGAAGAAAATGAAAAGTCTCTTTACCTCTTGGCTGAGTTTCTGCCTCTCGTTGTCTTTTATTTTTTTTTATTTTTTATTTTTCTATCATGTAAGCATTGCATTGGTCTTAATCGTTTTTTTTCTTAAAAGTCCTGGACTTTCCGATTATTAAAAAAAGACGCTGTGGACTCTGTTGCTCATATTTAAAAAGTAATAATAGCAATAAATTAATGGGAGGCCCACGATCGTGACAGTGCTGCCCTGGGGAGAGCCTCGAAGCCCAAAACAACAGCCCCCCAGACCCAGAGAGGGAGCGAGCAGCTCCTCTGGCTGGCTGCTAGATGGGTTTTGCCAAAGATTTCTTCTTCTCTGGAAATTGCTCATATGTGTATCATACATGTTTGAAATAGCTCTCTCCAATTGGAAAACCATAAAGCAGCAATAAACAAATGGAACTCTGGTGAAAACCCCTTTAGAAGTATCATGCATGCTTTTACAATTGTGTATTAAATGGTCTCATTGTGCCTTTGCTTATGTAGAGTGAACTCTCATTGCTCATCTATACTTCCAGATGTGGTTGGGTCCCTATTCTGTCCAGTAACTTGGGTATATCTTTCACTATTATTTTTTTTTAAAAAGGATCATAAGTAAAGAACCTAATGCTGAAAAAAAGGAGCCAAAAACACAATGAAATGAAATCAGTCCTAATAACAAAGGCCTCTCTTCTTTCCAAAAGCATGTGTTTCTCCACAGCCCTGCAGGGTAAACCACATAGGCGTGGGACAGTACCGTTTCAATGAGCTATTTGAATTGTCCAAAACAGAATACATGTATAAAAAGCAACAGCAGTGATACTGTCCATAGGCTGTCGGTATTTAAAACATGACGGCAGCAAGATTCTTCAAATGTGAGGGAGAGCTGGAGCCAATAATCATTAGTGCATGGATATGAAGAGATTGATTAATTAGGGCAACATGATTAAAGAAACAGGCTAAGAGAATGAAATAAACTGCTATATATAGGGTTTGGTTCTTATTTCTTGCATTGCATCCATCCTTGGAGTACTTTTGCCCGAATTTCTAGGGAAATGCTAGGTTAAAAAGTAACTTTCATGAAATATTACTTTTAAAATTTATATAAAAGACATTAAGAATAAAAATAATATTCCTGCTTCAGTTTCACAAACTGTCGATCCAAACATCACGAAAATAAAAAGAAATTTTTTTAAAGCTCCATCGTGGCTTATACCACAAAGGGCTCAGATATCAGGAAAGGAAAAAATGATTTATCTTCATTACCATCTATCCACACATACTCTTGGTAACCATGAAGACATTCTCTTTACAGTTTCATGAGGGAAATAACAGAACTTGGGGGCTGAGTGTCAGTATCTGGCCTGAGTCCCTTTAGTGGCAACAGGAATTCTTGAGTTTTGACATGACATTTCAACAGGGCACGAAGACTTGGATTAGGCTTTGTTTTTTATGTTCATTCTCTTTAGATAATCAAAAGCAGCTCTACAGGTAGATGGGATGGGTGTGCGGCAATATTAGTGATCCTCAGGACGAAATCAGAGATGTCTGATGACATCTGAAAGACCAAGTGGCTGCACCCACCCCCAAGCAAAGGGGGTGCTTGTGATTCCTCTCGCGTTACCTTTGAGGTGTCCATCACCAAAGCAGTGAATGTCGGTTGTTCTGAATCCCACCAGTGACTCACTCTGAAAAACATATCAACAGTTCGAAATAATCACTGCCTTGTGGTAAAACAGGGGAAGACTATCCCAGTCAATTTATGAGGTCTCTGCCTTCAAGTTATGGATGAAAGGAGTTTGTTGCTGGCTGGGGAAGGTTATTTATGACGTGATTGTTAAAGAAACATCACCATTTCTCCCCTCGCTCTCTCTCTCTCACTCCCGCTCTCTCTCAAAATTCCTTGGGTTTGGAAGACTGCTATAGCATGTTTTTATGTTTTGCCTATTCTTCATGTGCTCCTTTCGCTGTGAGTTTAAACTGGGTTATATTGTAAGGAGTCAACCTTAATTTTTGTGACCAAGGAATCTGTAACCATGAATATCCATTTTGTATACTCCTCTCTAATTTGGTTTATTTTTAAATCATGTGAAGAATGGATTCTAATTGCTGCTTGCATGTTTTGAGATGGTTAAAACTATTTTTATTTCAGGCCTTCAAGATTTAAAAAATCTACAATAGATAATTTTTAAAGAATGAATCCTAACTTTAAAAAATATCCAAAATTAATTCAGAGTAGAGTGGTTCACAGAATTGAAATAATATTTTTTTATTTCATCCTCTTAATACAAAAGAGAATTTACTTGCATTTCTTTTAGTCGGCAGACTCCGCTGTGGCTGCCAGAGAAGGAGGTTAACTACTGTATAAAACTTTACAGATTTCATCATACCCTCTATTCGCTTCTCGTGCCTTCTAAGTGGAACCTCATATAGTATTTCTCAGGAGGCTGGCGAGTCCCTAAGCATGTGAGTGAGGAGGTTAGGCTGTCTGAGAAAACACAGGGGTTACTGAGCCCCATCCCAAATCTACTGAACCAGAATCTTTAACAGTGGCTTCACGAGTCTAAATTTTTAGCAAGCTTCCCAGGTAATTCTTAAGACCCTAAAGTTTTGGGAATGATTGCTACAGGATGTCATAAAATAGTCTAGAATGGAAAGTGTGGAAGGATTGCTGAGTGCTTGCGCCAAAGGCAGTCCTCCCTCATTCCTCAGGTAGCAGAACCCCTGAGTTTAGCCAGGTGCAGGGCTCACAACCACTAGCTGTGCCCATTGTACCAAGTCCAGACCACCATGGAGATAGATACAAGCGGAGATGCAGTGGGCACTTAAAAGACAGCTGACACATGCTCTTTGCCTTTCTTACCTGCTTCTTCCTTCTTCCTGGTTGGAAGAGGGATGTTATGATTGGCACTCAAGCAGGCACTTTAGAAATGAGATCACATATGAATAAGGGCAGAAGAGCAGGTAGTAGAAACCTTGAATCCTTGTGGATCATGATGATGCTATAACAGAACTAAACATCCTAACTACATATGATCTCTTTTATATGATAAATAAATGTCTGTCTAGTTTAATTTGTAAGTCACTCCTTTTTGGCTTTTGTTTGGCTTTTAGTTGGGAGGTGGGTGGGATAGATATTATATGCAGCTGAACCTAACCCTACATGATACAGACACCAAGAAAAAACTGCTTTTCCTTCCATAACCCTAGAACCTGGTTATTGGCTACCAGCAGGGTAGGTGAGCTGATTTCTTAAGCAGGTAGCCCACTGTGGGTCATTGGGGTTTGGGGACAAGCTGTCTCACTTTTGGATTCAGAGCTTGAGCAGTTCCTGAGTCACTGGAGCAGGAACCAGGCGGATCCAGGTGTGGGGGATCTGCACCCTTGGGGGATCTGCACCCTTGTGCAATCTGCCAGAGTTCAAGAGAGAGTATCATGAGATGACTCAGAGCAAAGACTAGGGGAAGAGTCAGACTCCCTGGGTCTGAATCGTGGCCTCTCACTTATTTTGTGCTTTTCAGCAAGTTACCCAATTCTTCTTCAAACTTTAGTTTCTTGCACTGTAAACTGAGGGTACTTATATAACCAACCTCACAAGGTTCTTGTGGGAATTAAATGATATACATAAAAAGTCTGGCATATCAATAATAATTTCTCGCAATAAAGGATGACTATTATGATTGTTACCAAAACTGTACATGCCATACTCTTTCAGGTATTACAGGCAATCTGCAAGCACAATATGTCAATGCATATCAAGAATATTTCAGTTACACACCCATCTCAGTCACTATTTTACTGCTCTTGTTGTGCAAAAAGAAAGGATTTTGAAAGACCAGTCATATTCAAATATTAGGAGATGCATAAATCACTTCTAAATGTGGTGAACGTACATGGCAGGGGCCTGTACTCACTTCCTTATGGTTTGAAGCTCTTAGATAACATAAGGGATCAAACACGCTACCTGTCACCTCTGCCCAGCCATGAGAATGAGTTATTTCCTCCAACGTAAATACTGGCTACTATGAACTATGTATTTGTTTATTCATGAGCTTCACTCCTGCTTGATTCCTCAGCTGCCTCATCTGTTAGATTTTTATAAATCCTTGAACATATTTCTTCTCTTGGGTATGCTTCAGGTCCATTTTCAGATTTCTGGAAGGTGACAATAATTTTTATCATACTCTCAATACAACATCAACATATGTGGATGCTGAGTACACTATATCCAGGTTTTTTATGAGGTGGTTGCCCAGCCATGACCAGGCCCTGACTGCTCCTTTCATGTTGAGCAGCTCCTGTGTGCCAGGTCTGTACTGGATGCTGACCTACAAATATGAACTTGCTCATGAATCCCACCCTTCTGCATGAGAGTCATTGGACACAAAGACACGGAATATCTCTGATAGGTGGTGGGAAAGCAGAGTATAATAATGCAAGATGACTTTCTGAGGGGATAGATGACTCAAGAGCTAAGACGTGAAGGATAGGTAGAAACAGATGCAAAGGCCCTAGGTGGGAAAGGTGTTATATGGACCAGGAGCTGAAAGAAAAAAAGCAGGCTCTGACCAGATAGCTCAGTTGGTTAGAGCATCGCCCCAACACTCCCAGGTTGTGGGTTTTATCCCCGGTTAGGGCACATACTACAAGAGTCAACCAATGAATGCATAAATAAGTGGAACAACAAATCAATGCTTCTCTCTCTCCCTCTTTCTGTCCTTAAATAAAAAAAGACAGAGGCAACAAAAAATTTGCAAAACAAAGAAAAATAGGAATGCAGAAGAAGCTGGTGGAGTTGGAGAAGTAAGCAGCAGCCACATCAAGCATGTCCCATGGAGCATTTAAATGACTTTTGTTTTCAATCCAGTCTCAATGGGCAGCCAGGGAGTTGTTTTAAGCAGGGGAATGACCTAACTCCATCTGCATGTTAAGATGGTGACACCTGCTGTTGTGGGGGAAGCAGTCAGGAGGCTCTTCTGTTGTCGGGGCTAGGAAGGATCATGGCTCAGATTGGGCTGGCAACAGTAGAGTGGAGAAGTTTGGGGGTCTGCTCTTTCTCACACTGTGGTAGGGCTCGTCAATAAAACCACCTCAGGTCTATGGTGCCTTGACAGCGGGGGATGAGAATGAAGAAGGAATCTGTATAATTTATAACGAGCTCTGGGGTTATCTCACACATACACAATGTTTGAGCGGTCTAATTAGGATGGAACAGACCCGTCTGAATCTTATTGCTAATGGATTCCTTAAAAGAACAGAATCCAGGAGTCTGGGTTCACCCTAGGACTAGTCTTCTGTAAACATTCAAAAACACCAGCTATAACTGTAACCAAACTTAGTCTTAAACAAAAACATGTTGCTCCATAATGAAAAATACAGTTCTCTTAACCAACCAGCAGTAGAATGTGCTCTTTAAGCTTTTCCAGTGATAGTGATGAGTTTGTGCAATGCGTCCACACATTTCCTGGACGCACAGCGTAAATGTTGGAGACTAGTGGCTGCAACACACAGCCTGCTGCCATGGAGCAGAGAGAAAGTCACTGAGTCCGAGCCACAAACCACCCTGGCTCCAAGTTAACAATGCAGTCAACAGGCTTGATTAATGATACTTAATTTTTTTTTTTTTTTTTTTGCATTCATGGCTGTTCCCAAAAAATCATCCTCCAATGGGCAAAAAACCAGGGAACCCAACCAAAAAGATGTCTGAATTGTACTGCTCGATGAAAAAAGCAAGCCACAGAGTAATAAAGATAGTACAATGTTATGCCATGGTCAGACCTGCATTTGCTGGAAACCCCGGGGCCACGCAGAAGCTGGCTCAGGAGACACAGCCTGGCACAAGCACACACCGAACCCAGGCTGTGCAACCTCCCTGCACGCCCTGACCGTCTCCCACCTCAGGGAGAGGCAGCACCTTTGTGAAGAGAGGAGCCCAGACTCTAGGTGCAGACCCTGACTACACTGTGGGTACAGAATGCTTGGTCATAATTAAATGACAGAGTTTGTGCAAAAGTTATAAGTAATAAAAACTCAATAAATATTATTTCCCTCCCACCTCTTTTTAAATAAAGTAAAATAATATTCTAGACCAGTGATTCTCAAAATGGGTTTTGAGGTTCATTTCCATCAAACCATTGAGGATATTGCTTTCATATGCAAATCCCCGGTCCCTGCCCTGACCCTCAGAATACAAGTGGCGGGGCCCAGGAATCTGCATTTTCTCAAGATCCACTCGATTCTGACGCACACAACTTGAGGACCACATTGCAGCCTGGCAGACAAAACGTAATTATTCTGCAGCTGTTTCAAACGCATATGGGTTTGTTTTGCTTTGTTTTGTTTCTCTTCCCCAGCCATTGATCAATCTCTGAAAGTTTAGGCCTGGGCCTTCCATCACATAATCCAGCAGAGGCTGGGTTTAATAACAATGAATAAACACTTGATTGATCGAATGGCATGCAAATAACATTGTTACATGAAACTTCTCTCATCATTAATAAAAATTGTCAAGACTTACAGCGTATTCACTGTTGTCATCGTCCTCCAAATCCTTGTCTGAGATTTATTTCTGAGGAGAGGGAGGAAAGCCCCAGCCTCCAGGTAGAGAGCAGTGGAGTCACACCTGGGAGCAATGACCCACCACAGACCAGAAGGGGAAAGGCAGGACACCTGGCTTCTATCTTCAACTCCTTCGCTTCTACCTCCCGCCCTTCCCCCCCGACCCTAGGCCTGATATTTTGGTACAAGAAACGTTTCTCTTGTTTACTCACTTTATGCTTTACTGTGTATGGAAGCATGCCTTTTTATCTGGAACTCCAGTCCAATTCTAGCATGGATGCAAAGACTGCATTTCCATATTTTCTTGTTTGGGTGTGTAAATCCCTCTCCCAAATGTCTAAGAATCCCATGACAACTGGTGAAAGATAGGGTTCTTTTCCCACTTGCCAACCTCTCTCTCGGCAAGTGTGACCCCAGAGGTCCATCATTTCATTAAGTGGCAGATGAGCTGCCTGGGCTGTGAATTCCAGTGACCTGTGACCCACCTTAGCTTCTTAGAAGCTTATCATCCTGATTGTATGTAGGGATAAGAGGCTGTGTAAATCTACCACGAAAGCCCTGTGCAGGCAGAAGAGGGCGATTCTTCAGGTCTGCAAACCCATGCTTCATCCATTTGACTTATATGGGCACCCTAGGGCTTTTATTTGGGCCAAAGAGTGGAAGCCAAGCTTTCATTGTAAACAGATGGTGCTGCTAACAAGAAAAAACGTTAAAAATCCTTCCAGTCACTCTCCCACACTAGAGACCTGCAGAAGGTTCTGCTTTAAAAGCAAACAAAACGATCACACACTCCCTCTCCTCATACTCCACAGACTCTAGGTTAACACACACAGAGACGCACACAAACACACACATACACACACACAAACTGGTCCCCATTCCTTCCTTTCTCCCTACTGCCCCATCCTCTCCCCATGCCAAATTTGGCATTCCTTTGGTGTAGATACTATAAATATAAAATGAACAAACGCAATCCCAAACCACGAGGGGGCTTTTCTTTGCATGACCACAACATAAGCATTTGTCCATCACTTGGGGATTTTTATGAAGCCTCTAAGAATGCTCAGAATTTCAGTCTTACTCAAACAATATCTTGCTTGTTGGCGTGGTTCAGATGTTGAATCTTGGGACAACTTGGGAATTTCTGGTTGGAAGAAAACATAATCCTGAGGTGTCTCGATATGAAAGATTTTCATGTATTGCCCCCTTTGCCTTCTTTCTCTCAGCCCAGAAAAAGAAATGTGGACGTTCTAATGTTTCCTTTAACTTGAGGCGATTTGAAGTTGATTGTAATGACCCTGTCCTTAACCCCAAAAGAGAAGCAGCATTATCATGCTGAAACTAAATCCTGACTTGAATTTCCCCGTTAGGTAGCATCTTGTTACATAACCACTTTATGCTTTTAAATCTGAATATCATTGATAACAATCTCCTGACAGATCATACTTCTGGGGCCTAAGTTTGATCATCCGGATTCCTGAAATGTTCTTTTTGACACAGGAGGCTTATCTGGTCACCCGTGCCTTGGGGCAGGACCACACTCAAACTGTTTGAAAGAGATGGGGATCTCCTTTATTAATGTTTCCCCAGAAAAGCAGATTCCATGACTTCCCTAAGTAAACTCTACAGGGTAACAAGCATTTTCAGAAGAGAATTAAACCTACTATCACTTTACTTACTATTATTATTTTGAAACTCTGTCCTTTGGGCCCTAGAAAACATTTCTCCCGACATCAAAGTCTTTCCACAGTATACCAGAAAGCTGAAATGTCTACTTGTGTAAGAAATCATGAAGAAATAATTTTTTGAGAAGCTTTACCCCAATTTCTCCCAGCTGTTTATGAGGTACCTGCTCTGCCAAAGTTGTTATTATTGGGAGCATCAAAAGAGATCATGTGTCATCTGCCTGAGTATCAATAGTATCGCTACCAAAATAATCATTTTAAAGCTGAATCTGGAAATAGTTGTCACACTTAGTCCATTATAGAAATAACAGGGACTCTTGAAAAATAAAATACTGTAAATATAAGCCTAAATGACAGATACAAACATTTTGTTCATGAAATAGAATGTAAACAAACTAGGTGATGGGACCTCACAAAGCACCTGAAAAAGTATTCTCTCTCTGAAGATGAAGGACTCACTTGAAGAGCAATATCAGGAAGTGATATCCATTGTTTTGCAACAACACCTGGTGAGGAACCAGGTGAGCAAGGATGGAAGCAGTGGAATACATCACGGAATGAAACCCTATACATAGAGACATGTGTAGGTCAAAGTGATTCAGAAGGTTTGAGTTAAAAGAGTAAGAAAAGACATACCAGGCAAAGGGAACTGAAGATAAAGTAAGGCTATGACATTATTATCCAATAAGGAGTAATTTAAACCAACAAATAAATTAGAAAAAGAGCAATTTGTAATGCTAAATGATAAGACTCACAATGAAGCTGTAACATTTATGTATAGTCACCAAAGAACATACAGTTGCCTTATAAAGCAGAAATTACAGAAGAATACTATAAAGCAATGAAAACTCTCAGTTCATGATAAATCAAAATAAAATACCTGAAGTGTAAAGCATAAATAACATAATTAATATGATACATGTTATTCAACTCTGTACCCTGATAATATAGAACCACCATTCTTTTCAAATGACCAAGAAACATACATGAAAATTGACTATAAATTAAGCCACAAGGAAAAAGTCAATCAATTCCAAAAGATAGAAATATTACAGATAATATTTGATCACAATGCAATAAAACAAAAAATTTTAATCAAAATCTCAACTATGAATATAAATGCAAGCATCCTATCTAATAAAAGAGTAATATGCAAATTGACCGCACCTCCGTGATATCCACAAGCCACGCCCACAAGCCACGCCCACAAGCCCATCAGGAGCGGATATGCAAATAAACCCAACCAAGATGGCTGCGGCCACAGAGAGCAGGAGGGAGGCTTGGGTTTCCCCGGCAATGGAAGAAGCCAAGCTTTCCACCTGCCCTTGCCGGCCCAGGCCTCCACTCCAGGCTACAAAGTTTCAATTATAGAAGATAAATAAATTTCAACAGAAATGGCGGCAGCCACAGAGCTGGAGAGAGTAGGAGGCTAGGGTTGCCCCCGGCGATGGAGGAAGCCAAGCTTCTGCAGCCCTTGCCTGCTTTGGCCTCTGCTTAAGGCTATAAAGTTTCAATTATAGAAGATAAATAAATCCCAACAGAAATGTAACAATAAATGTGCAAGACATAAAGAAAACTGTAAAACATCCCTGAAGGCCACAATATAAGATTTAAATAAATGAAAAGATCTACCTTTTTCTTGGCTAGTAAATCTTGACAATATAAAGATGTTGATTCTATGTTAATTATCTAAATTTAATTCTAATTTTAAAAATAGTAATAAGTATTTCTATTGTTATTATTGTTTATTTACTCTGATGTTCATAAGGAACAATAGGAAATTCTGAGAGAGAAGAGTAATGAGAGAATTAGGCCCATGAGTTATTAAAATTAAAAGCCTCAATAATTAAACAGTGTGGTAGTGGCACTTGAATTAAGAGATCAACCAAGGAAACAGAATAAAATGTCTACAAATAGACCCAACTATATACAGGAATTTAATACATGTTAAAAATGGCATCTCAAAGCAGTCGGTAAAAGACTACTATTATGGAGTGGTATGGCAAAGCACAGGCAACAGAAGCAAAATGTCTGCGCATCAAATCCAGAGAGAAAAGCCAAGCTAAGAATTGGAGAAAATATTTGCAAATCACATATCTGGTAAGGGATTAATACCATATTATATACATAATTCTTACAACTCAACAACAACAAAATAATCCAATAGAAAATGGGCCCTGGAATAGACATTTCTCCAAAGATGATATTCAAGCATATGAAAATATGTTCAGCATTATTAATTATTAGAGAAATTCAAATCAAAGCAATTCAGATGTCCATCCACAGAAGAAGGGATGAAGAAAATGTGGAATATATATTCAATGGAGTATTATTCAGAAGGAAATCCTGTCAGGTGCCACAACATGGATGAATTTTGATGATAAATTTTATGTTATGTATTTTTTAAAACAATTTTTAAAAAATTTAATTATTTTTTAAAGTGTTAGTGGGGCAACTGGAATAAAATGAAGCAGGACCCATACCTTAATACTTTATAAATTAAACAAGGATAAAATACAAATGGATCAACTATTTAAATGTAAAAAGAAATAAAGTCACAAGAGCATATGGTATAGGAAAGGCATTTCTACATACTTTTTCTGACTATATAAAAATCAGAAACTTTCGCACACCCACAAAATACCCTAAGCCCAGTCAAAAGCCAAATAACAAAATGAGAAAACAACCTGTAATTCATAACACAAAAGGGTAATTTTATTAATATATGTGGAGTTCCAAGAAATCTATAAAGAAAAAGGTCAAGAACCTAGTAAAATATGGGGAAAGTATATATATATAAACAGAGAGGCCACAACAAAGGAAATAGAATTGGCTCTTAAACATATTAAAAGTTGCTCCACCCGACTCAGTATCAGAGAAATGCAAGTCAGACTATCTTGAGACATTATTTTTCACCTATCAGATTGGCAAACACCCAGAAATTTGATTGCACACTCTGTTGGCAAAGCAGTGGGAAAGGAAGCACTAGTCAACATTGTTAGTGGGAGTGTCAATGGTTTTAGCCCTTTGAGGGGCAATTTGGCTATACCTAGCAAAATTAGAAATGCAGACTCCAGGAATCCCACTGTGGAATTAATGCCATAGATATACTTGCACAAGTGTAACATGTTCTATGTGGGAGTTTGCAACATGAACAGCAAAATATTGAAAAGAACTCAAGTTTCTAGGATCCAAGATGGCGGCGTAGGTAAACACCTAAACTGCTGCCTTGCACAACAATTTCAAAACTACAACTAAAAGACAAAACATATATCACCCAGAACCACAGGAAAGCTGGCTGAGTGGAAGTTCTACAACTAGAAGGAAAGAGAAAAGAGCATTGAGACGTGCACAAGCACTGAAAAGCTGAGGTACAGAGGCACGCAATCCGGGCTGGTGGCAGGCATTGCTTTTTTCAACCCGAAGGGAGACAAGCCCCCGATTACTCTGAAATCCAGTTTCTGGGGAGATGCGGGGGACCCAAACTCCTATGGGAGAAGCTGGACTGTCTGCCATCGGGTCGGAAAGTGAGGGTGGCTTGCTTGCGGAGCTGTGCGCAGGAATAATTGTTTACTACGCTGGGGCACTGGACGGGGGACATGGTCGGAGACACAGAGCCAGCTAACTGGCAGCCATCGCTGTTTGCCACACCCTAGCCTAGCGACGCCCTGAGACCCCCACCCCGCACAACCTACAAACCCACCCAAGCTCCAAGCAGCGGCTTTAGCATATCAATGGCCTGCCCTATCGCAGTTTAACCTAGCAAACTTGCAGCCCTGGTCAGACAGCTCCAAAACCTCCAAACCCCAAGCGAAGAGGAGAAAACTGTAGTTCTCTCTGTAGCTCCTGCTGGGTGGCCTCAGACAGTAGCTGACCTGAACCCCATTAGAGATCCAGAAGCCAGTGTACCTAGTGGTCAGTGTGAGATACCAGATTTCAACTACTCACATCCAGAAGTGTTCAAGATGCAGACTCAGTGAGCACCAAAAGCCCCACTGAAACAAGTCCTGTACCATAAGCATGTCTCCAGCGCAGCAGTTCTCCCATTATAGACACAGCGGGTCCTCACAGCCAATTGGCCTGGAGGTCAATTCCTCCCAGTGTACCAATAGCAATCAAGGCTTAACTACACCAAGACTTTGCACTCAGCCCACAAAGGGGTGTACCAAGAGCATCCACCTCAGGTGATTGGGGAGGCTGAGCTACTGGCCCCTATAGGCCACCTACCACACAAAGCCACTCCATCAACACAGGGAAGCAGCCAAAATGTGGAGACAAAGAAACATGTCACGAATGAAAGAAATGGAGGAAAGCAAACTACTGGACAACATAGAGTTCAGAACCACATTTATAAGGTTACTCAAGAGTCTTCTAAAAACCTCTGAGAAACTTAGTGAGACCTTTAAGGATTTTAATGAGAATGCCAAGAAAATGGAAAAGGACCAGTCAGAAATTAAGCATACACTGTCTAAAATAAAGAATATACAGAAACTCAACTGTAGATCAACATACCCCAAGAATCAAACCAAAGATCTGAAATATGAGGAAACAAAAAACACCCAACCAGAAAAACAAAAAGAAAAAATCCAAAAATATGAAGATAGTGTAAGGAGCCTCTGGGACAACTTTAAGCGTACCAACATCCGAATTTTTGGGGTGCCAGAAGAAGAGAGAGAGCAAAATATTGAAAACCTATTAGAAGAAATAATGACAGAAAACTTTCCCTACCTGGTGAAAGAAAGAGACTTACAAGTCCAGGAAGCACACAGAACCCCATACAAGAGGAATCCAAAGAGGACCACACCAAGACACATCATCATTAAAATGCCAAGGGCAAAAGACAAAGAGAGAATCTTGAAAGCAGCAAGAGAAAAACGGTTAGTTACCTACAAGGGAGCACCCATACGACTGTCAGCTGATTTCTCAACAGAAACTATGCAGGCCAGAAGGGAGTGGCAAGAAATATTCAAAGTGATGAATAGCAAGAACCTACAACCAAGATTACTCTACCCAGCAAAGCTATCATTCAGAGTTGAAGGTCAGATAAAGAGCTTCACAGACAAGAAAAAGCTAAAGGAGTTCATCACCACCAAACCAGGATTACATGAAACGCTGAAGGGTATACTACTCACATCCAGAAGTGTTCAAGATGCAGACTCAGTGAGCACCAAAAGCCCCAGAAGAAGAGGAAGAAGAAGAAAAAGGTAAAGATAAAAATTATGAACAACAAAATGACATCGAATACATACCTACCAACAAGTGAATCTAAAAATCAAGTGAATAAAAAATCTGAAGAACAGAATGGACTGGTGAATATAATAGAATCAGGGACATAGAAAGGGAGTGGACTGACAATTCTCAGGGGGAAAGGGGTGTGAGGGGTGCGGGAAGAGATTGGACAAAAATCTTACACCTATGGATGAAGACAGTGGCGGGGGGTAAGGGAATGGGGTGGGGAATCAGGTGGAGGGGAGCTATGGGGAAAAAAAGAAGAGGAACACCTGTAATAATCTGAACAATAAAGATTTATTTAAAAAAAAAAAGAACTCAAGTTTCTATCAGTGGAGTTCTGATTCAATAAATTGTGTTGCATTTATCCAAGAGAATGGATATAGTTCTACCTATAGTATTTTTTAATAAATAGAGGAAGAAGAGTAAGAATTTATTTCTGTATACACTAACCTGGAAGTCTACAGAAAACACTATTATCAGTGGTTACCTGAGAGGAGATGTGTGGACTAGACCTATGGGAAACAGTGGTAAGGATCTGAAATGTATCTTAGGGAGACCCACCCAACCAGGCCACCCTGCTTCACTGGGATATTTTTCAGATGAACAAAAGCACTTGACTCTGTTATCCAGTGTGTCTGGTAAAACTCTACAAATGAAGTGCAGAGTTACAACATAAAAAAAGGAACTAACGGCATACAAGTGAGACTGCACCTGCCAAACTCAGACTATTTTTTAGTTTAAAAACCAAACTCATCCTTACTAACTGCACATTGATTCCCTAAAGAAGAGGGGTGGGGCAGATTTAATCATGGAAAAACTGTCAATATTTCACAATCCACCACTTCTCTTCAGGATAAAAAAAAAATGAAGTAAAGATACATAGTAAACTCTCAACATTTCATTTTCATTTCAAAAAAGTTTTCTACACTATCTCTATTTTGGACCTCTCAACATAATTCTATTTCTGGAAAACACTTTCTGATATGTTTTCTGATCGACTTCAAGAATGTGTCATGCCTTTGACATTTTATATGCTATATGAAAATTAATAGCTTCCTTGGGTCCCTTTTGAGTCTCTTCTTTAAGTTTCCAAATACAATCCTGGGTTTCTATTTCCCAGGCTGACCAATGGCAAGCAATTCTGTGACTCCAAGACAGAGAACAATGGAAGGTGTGGGATAATCTTTTAAAATGCTTAAATATTGGGTCCTGTCTAATTGGTTATAGTTAGCAAGTAGGCATGTCTTTATTAAATGGTTGGTTTTGTTTCTCAGACTTTTTCTTCCTAATATCTGTGTGATCACTGAGTCACTATGACATAATGCTGCAAGAAAGACCGTAGGACGACCAGACAGATACACATGTTCATCTCTCAATGCGTCGCAATCTTGGGTCTGTTCCTAGATGTTAGTGGAAAGACTTGATTAATGGCAAACTTGTTCAACAATTTTTTTTTTAAAAAAAAGAACAAAAACCAGATTTATGTTTGGCATTCCCTTTCCTACGGGCTTCGTGTGTAATGTAGTAATTAATTTATAGCTTTGCAGTAAGGCAGCACCAGAGAGGCAAGGTAATGCACAAGAAGTAATGTAGGTGAAGAGTGTAATTGAAAGATGCCCCCGGTTGGAAGGGTATATAAGGAAGATCAAGATGGAAATCGACTTATTTTATAACTAAAACAAATTCACTACTTAGTCACCACCTGAATTGCCCCCCAAAGGGATCCTAAATGAACAGAGGTCTTTGAGAAACGCTTCCAACCCCAGCTGAACCGGCTTTAGAAAGCGTGGGTGGGACTTGCTTATTACCTTCTCCACGGGTGATTGCAATTCCCAACAGCAAAAGCCTTTCTAAGTGTGATAAGAGCTTGGCGTGAAGGGAGGTGGATCTCCCTCCGTCCCCTCTCAGTGTTATTTCTGGAAGTGAGCAGCATTCCTCACGAGGACACACCCTCTCCCCTCCCGGGCAGCCCCCTCGCTGACACCCGGGTGCACAGGCGGCCCTGGCTGCAGTCGGCACCTCCGCGAGCCTGCTCGCCGCTGCCTCGCCGCCAGGAGGCTTCCCGGGAGCCCGAGGACGGGGAGACGTCTTCATCGCAGCCTGCGAGGGGTTGGGCTTGCGGCCGCTCGGCTGGCTGCCGCTGCAGATTCTCTGTTGCATTCTGCAAAGGAGCCTGATGCAGAGCTCTGAAGCTGCACGCTGGGAGTAGCTGACTGCCCCCTCCCCCTCAGAGGAGCTTCTTTAGGGGCAGAGGCTGTTTCCTGCTCAGCCGGTAAGTGAGGGCATGAAGTGCATGTAGCGGTGCAGGAAAGAATGCTTTGCAGAGTTTCTGGGCAGTGGCAGGCAGGTACTACTGTGAAACGCTCGGTTCTGGGGGTAGGCTCAGAAGACCCTCTGCAGCCACGGTTTTCCGATCCCCGGACCGCTCGCTCGTAGGGGGTGGGTGGTGGGTCCTGCTCCGCGCGACTTCTCTGTTGTTAGAGTTGGGGTGGAGGAGGGGCGCGAGGTTGCATTTCTCCCCCTATTTTCCCATTTGAAAACATAAGATACTTTGGGAGAAGCTTTTCTTTCGGGCGTTGATATGTCTGGAGCGGTTTGCACCAGGTTGGTTTGTACTCTTTCTAAAGTCTTTGTCATCTGCTCCGTCCCTATTGGCGTGGAAGGAAACTTGCACGGAGCAAGCAGTCTCGCACAGCCTGATTGCTCTCAGTCGCTGAATGAACTTTAGCTGGAAACCCTTTAATGGCAGGTTTTGGTGATTCTCCCCCTTCCCCGCACCCCCCCCCCCAAGACAATTCTGGGCGTTTTCACACCTGTTGCTCTTCTGCACCTGAAAGGGGGGGTGGGGTGTGTGTGTGTGTGTGTGTGTGTGTGTGTTTTGTTGGGTTTTACTTGACTGCAGTCCTTTGTCTAACAAATTCAATTGCTCCATTCTCCCTCTCTTGTTC
Organism: Plecotus auritus; assembly: GCF_963455305.1. NCBI lineage: Eukaryota > Metazoa > Chordata > Mammalia > Chiroptera > Vespertilionidae > Plecotus > Plecotus auritus. Next base: position 72,315,366 of record NC_137773.1, read on the forward strand.
CTCTGAAACCCTTTGGATGGGGTCCCTGTCTTCCTTAGCATTCAGTTGGCTACGGTTCTCGGGGAACAAGTGGCAGGCAGAGTACAATAGGGAAGAGTGCATTCCTGATGACTTGCCTACCATGGGAAGACTAAACTGAAAAACTGACATTCTCCATTCGTTTTTATGGAAGGCATGCCGTCACTGTTCCATAAAGAGTTCTTGAAATGAGCTAATCCGGAGGTAACCAGCAGGAATTTTCAAGAGAGGTTTTTCCCCCCTAATTTACCTGTACAACAAGCATAAAGACCCTGACACCTGAGCTCCCCAAGGATGCTTGTCACCTCTCACCTGACAGCAGATGGCCTGTTGATGAAGGGAGAGGGGTTATGTGGTATGTGGCAAGGGCCAAGGGGGCAGACCACCTGAGAAGGGGGCTGAAGTTTGTTTTCAACTTTCTGATGAAGAAAATCATCAGGATACTGGGATGTACCTTAACATCCCAGCAGGTTAAGTTGAATTCCTATCCACATGATGAAAACGACTTTCAATAGCCCTTCTCACACTTCCAAGTGGATCCGGTGGAATGCTTGTTTATTTCTGTTGCTGATAAATCCATGGGAAATCTCAGCTGAACCCAGCAATTTAAAAAAGCAAGTCCTAGCTTATAATTGCCCACATAATGGCAAACAGGTTATTTCCAGTAACCCAAGAGTCTTGCATTTTCTCCGACTGTTGCCTTAGAGGTTACATGGAGATATTATGAGCATGCATTTGAGCTTTCCCCTCACCCCAACTGAAATGGAAAGTTATCCTGGGGTGTCTGATGAAAAAGATTATTGCCAGATCCATTACCGGGCTATAAAATAACATGTTTCTGAAAAGATTATAGCTACTAGACATGAGTGTCTCTAGCAGACTATGCAATTTTTCGTTCTTCCTTTAGGGATGGGACCTACTTTAATCACCACAGGTTTTCCATTTGTTGTTTGCTCGTTGTGTGGTTTTGCTGGTTTGTTATTTTGTTGTGGTTGTTTTTCTTTAGAAAATCCTCCCTTCACGCAGGTGAAATCACAGACTGGGATTAGCAGCAATGATCGTTGGCTGGGGCTAAAATTAGAAGAGTCCACGGGGCTTTTCAGGCATATCCTTGTTGTCTCAAAGAAGATTCTGCAGATGCCTTTCAAGCTTCCACGTTAGTTAAGGTTGTAAGCTGGTCCTTAAGTACCCCTCTGAGATAGCATTTTTCTTTGGACAATTTTTGCCCCCTTGAGCTTTAATCATACTTTACCAATGCACGTTGAACTTTGTTTCTCTGAGGAGCCCAAAGACACTCCCAATACATTGGCCATCCCTTCTAAGTGTATATACTTAACTCTTTGAACAGTTCTTTTAGAAAAATAAACAGAAGTTCCAAAGGCACTTGCAAAATACGAGACTAGCTCCTCTGATGTGATGGCAGATGGCAGTCGCATGAGCTTTGTGTAGGCCCAGGACAACCTCGGTGTCTCTTCAATTAATCACGAATTGAATAATTGATTCCTCACACCTTCAGCTGCCCTTAATCTCCCGCTATACATTTAAGATAGGTTGCTTACTGAGGTCTAGTTCCCTTGGAAGTCCTCTCAAAACCTATCAAGTGACTTTACAGCTGGGTCAAATCTCATCATAGCACACCTTATAAAACGCAGCCAGTGAGCTTCGGGCGCTTCTGGCTTTCCTATTTCCAAGATGGGCTTCACCGACCTTCCCACTTGCTGACCACCTCCAAAGATGGTGGGTCTGATGGATACAATGGGTTTCTGTGAATGTAATTAAACGTGTCTCTGCCAGCTGCCTGTGGTATTCGTGAATGTTTTCATAAGAAAAGCTGTTCTCCAGCTTTATCTGCCCACTGTGGTTTGTGGCATGTGGTGCTATTCTGCAGCCATTGCAGTTTTTTCCTGAATGATTGAGCTATGATGTCATGTGCTATCTCCGTGCGGAACCCTTTTGGGGCTTTGCTGGGGTCTGTGTGCCTGTGCGGGGGCAGGGGAAGCTCCCTCTGAGCACTCTTGGTAGCGACTCCCCGTCTGCTCCAGCACATTCCATTGCCTGGAGACCAAAGCCACCAAATGATTTGCGGTCAGTGATTTGGGGCTGGTTAGCGATGATTTAAAAGGAAGGTTATGGGCACATGAAGTGTAGGGTAAAGAAAATATATTTTACTACTTTATTGAGACCACATGGCTCCAGCTTGAACTTTTTTTTTTAACATGGAAATTGTTGGCTGAACTGGCTTACAGTGTCTCCCCCCAACCCCCCAACCTTTTACTTATTTTTATTGCTTAGAGAGAACAGCTATATTCTCTATTTATGGTAGGCTTGACCTCACCATTATTTCTGAAATTTGAAACATTTTTTTATGCTTAAGAAAACAGAGAAAAGTAGGATTTCTCTGTTGTGCTCTTTGAGGGCCAAAGAATATTGTCAGAGAATGGACTCAACTCTCTCCAATGACTGAAAGAAGGCTGTCCCACGCCAAACTTTGGGAGGCATTAGTTATGAAAGAGATACCCCATTGTACCAGAGGGTCAGAGAGTATGCGTACAGCAGTATATGCACGTCTCTTGATGAATGGAGACGTGATTTTGGTCTATCTCCCGAGGACCATTATACACCTTGATTAACAGTGAGGCCAGATGAAACATGGCTGATATTTCCCAATGCATTAATGCTGATGGTGGGGCTCAGAGCCCAGTGGCCCCTTCCGTGAGTGGTCCCTTGGGCCCACACTTTGTGAGACTCAGCTGCCATCTTCTGCCTCTCCTATGTGGACTACCACAAATTGGCACAGTAAACCACCTATTACCACAAAGCCTGTTCCCAAATCTCTGTCCAGCATGAATGAACTTCAACTGTCTATTATCACTTTACTTTGTGGTTCACTCTCATCCTATGTCAGTCTTCAATGTACATGCTGTAGACTAATATTTCGTTACAGGCTATCAAATCGCCGTCTCCAGTGCCCAGTTTGGTATTATGAATCTGGTTAGAGAAGCTACAGGGAACGCTAGCTCACACATGTACCTAGTCCCTCGGAAGCTATCAATCCGAGGTCTGAGGGCTATAACCCTGACGTAGTGGAAGGCTGCTTGAGAGATCCCCAACAAGTCCTCAAAGATGCTGTTCTCTAATCCATCTGAGCCAGTCTGCAGTCCCACAGTGTGAGTCTGTGTAGATCCAAGGGTTTAAAGGAAAGCATGTGGAGATCAAATTAGTGTGCTGCCTTATGGGAAAAGCTTATAACTACAGAATTGGAACACTGTCAAGAAGGCAGCATTGTAGGATGGAAATTGAATTACACTGGAATTGGGGATCCTGGTTTTGCCACAGGGTGACTCTGCACAAGCTACTTAAGTGTGCAACATTGTTGGTAAACGATTATAATTTGCTTGCCTTTCAGAAATATGATACCCCATTACCCTCAGAACCACACTAGGAAGCAGGTAGGGTATGTGGTATTATTTCCATTTCACAAGTATGCAGACCGAAGCTCTGGAGGTTAATGACTTCCTCAAGGTCACTCAGCATGTGGCTGGTTGAGTTTGGCCTCAGATCCAGAACTTCGAACTTCAAATCCCATGTTCTTTCCCCTGTAGCAAGCACCTCTATGGACTCACTCACCCAATTTGCAAAAAAATGAGACATTTGGCCCAGAATCGGTCAATCCATTCCAGTTTAAAAGTCTATGTCTGATGAATCACTGGCTGAAAGGGACTTTAAGAAATTACTTAGTCATATTCCTTGCTTCTAGCAGAAATCGATGCAAACTATTTTGAAAAGAAAATGTCAGCCCTTTAAAATTTTTTTAATAATCCCAGAGCAGGAAAGGGTCCCAGAGAGTGTCTGAGCACATGAGAAAGAAAAGAGGAGCTACAGTGTATGTGCTTGGCAGGGAGACCCCTTCTCTAGGCTCAGAAGCAGTGAGTCTTGCCTCATTAAGAGTGTCTGGTCCTGGGATCAATATCCAAAGGAGGAGAGAAGAATCACAGGCGTGCTTTGCTGGTTGGAAAGGAATTCTGTGAGGGGAGATCAGAGAGATGGTTACTTGGCTGTGAGGGGGAAAAAGAGCTAAGTGACTCAGTCACAGTCTTAATGTTTATTAAGGGCTCCTGGAGAGAGTTATGACTGCAGAGCCGGGGTAATGGTTCTATTTAAAGACACAAACAGAAGAAGCCTCTTCATTCAGTAAGTGTGACAAACAGAAAGCTGTGCTCATCTGGTGCTGACTGTGCTTGTATTGGCTGGACTGGCAGCACACTGGGGTTGGGAGGAGAGGCTTAGGGTCTAGCAACCTTTCAAGGTCAAGGAACTGTTCCTGGACAACTACCAGCAGTCAGACCAGAGTACAAGTTCAGTCTCATGTTATTCAGATAAGTTGGTTAAAATGTCAGTCCTTCTCCCAAGCTCCTCTGTTTCTTTCCCATGGAATCAATGTTAAGGAGAGAGCAATGACTGAAGCCAGAAGATTTAAGTCACTACCACACCTCTAACCACTTACTCACTGAGGCTGGACAAGGCATTATCCCCTCTCAGCCTCAACGTCTCATCGTTTGAATGGGGCAGTGATAATAATGCCTACTTCAAAGTTAAATATGCGTGAGGATCAGATGGAGGAACACGGAAGAACACATTATGAAAACGTAGTTTGGAACATTAGGTAGTACTAATAGTATTAGTAGTCATCCAGTTTCAGGACCTTTCTAGAAACCATAGAGTCACAGAAGTTTGTTTTTTTCTGCCTTAATTCCATTCCCAGGCCCAAATCAGAATTACAGCAGTCTTTACTCACTATTGTCAAGCCCATAATCATGTTTAATTCTCATAAAAATATCACGAGGTAGATCTATTTCCTCTTGTTACTATCTGGAACTTGTGTCTAACAAGGAGAAGCATCTTGCCCAAGATCACGTGGGTAATGAGTAGCAGAGGCAGAATGGAAACCAAGTCTGTCTCGCTTCAAAGCCTATGTGCTTTCAGATCTTTAGGTTTCTGAAGAGTTGAGGCCCCTCCTACCTGAATACAGACCCATGCTCTTGGTTTGGGGTTGCAGTTCAACTTCCAGCAGTCCTTTGAGTGGCCTCCTTGGCTGTTGAGTCTAGACCCGGTCCTAGGGTTTGGCTGGGTCCTTAGCTAAGGCTTCATCTTCATCAGCTTTTCCTGCTTCACACCCCACAGTCTTCTCTCCTTTCCCTGTCCTCGTTCCTAGGTAGCCTATTGGTACCGCTCATCCTCCCCTTCCACTCCGGGTATACGCCTTCTCAGGAGTACCCTGCATTCTCTGCCCCACCTGTCTCTCAGAGCCAGATAACTCCCCACAGGGAATAGCTCTCCACAGTTTGTTCCACCCCAACCCATGGCATCAGCCCGTCAAGCCCAGATCAAATGCCCCAGCATGTTTACTGTTGTTGCTTTATTGGAAGGAAAACTTTCACATGTTAAATATAGCCACCTTATTACTCTGGAACAGTGGTCGGCAAACTGCGGCTCTGTTGACTAATGAGTTTGCCGACCACTGCTCTGGAAGATGACAGAATGTGACTTTTTAGAGCTGAGAAAGACCTTGGGGATCATCTGATCTATTACCTTTATTTTTAAGATGCAGAAACTAAGGACCAGAGAAGTTAATTGCCTGCCCCAAATCACAGCTCTGGGCCAGAAGTGGGGCTGATTCCAAATTCAGACAATATTGTCTTTCCTTCCAACTTTCAAAATAGGGTAAAGCAGCACTTTGTCACATCCCTCAGTCTGGTGTGGCCCCTGAGTCAGTGTTTGGAAAGGAGTCTTTCTCTTGCCACCAGAGCCTGTTTAAGCTCTTAACATTCATCACACACACACACAAAAAAAGTATTTTTCTTTCCTTAACATACATCCCTTTTACTGAACATCAGCCCATTTACCCTTCAACATAATGCAAACAAAAATGGTCACTCTCAACCCTAATTCATGAACTGGAGGAGTTAAGTCTCCCCTTAGCTTGCTTTCTCTCTAGGTTAAATAATACCAGGTTTTTTTGCTTTTTCTCATAGTTCATGTTCTCCAACAATTTCATCATCTTTATTTCTATCGTTGAACTATGTCCAAGTACTCCATGCCTCTCAAACTGTGAAGTCCAGAGCTGGACAAGGAAGTCTCATAAAGGTATGATAAAGTGGCCATTACCTCACAGTTCCTTCATGCTGGGCTTCGTTCAGTTAGTGCAGCCAACTTTCACGCTCATGTTTTAAGTGACCTCTGGACCTCATTGGATTGTTTTCAGCTTATTATCCTCATTTGGCTGGACATTGCTCAGCCCAAGTTTGTGATAACAATCATTTCCTGCATGTATCATCCAGAACGTTTCCTATTGAGCTGTTTTTTGTTCCTGACTACTTCTCCAATTCATCAACTCACTTGGGACTCTAATCCTATGCTTCCTCTTCTTAATTCTTAACCCCAGCTACTGTCCCAAGTAGCTTAGCACATGAAAAGTCTCTGGAATTCACCCGTAGAGGAGCAGACCCCTGAGACTTCTGGCCCCTCAAAGCTCTTCTGCCTCATGACTCCAGGATTTGAAAAGCAAGCAGTTCAACTCCCAGTGCTGGCACTCAGACATCGGAGTTACAAGTGCTGGATAAAGTACGAGACCATTGGAGGGCCTTCCAGGACACACATAGCTAAGGCCTGTAACCCTGGGCAGTTCTGAGATAACTAACCAAGCCCAGCTCCGTCGGAGCTCCAATGGTGGTAGTCTCCAAGATTTCACTCTGGCTCAAAAACGTGATAATTTCAAACATGTGCATTTGCTCACCACTTTGATCTTCATTAACTTAACCAACCCTTATGAACAAGTGCATTATCCCCATTTTACAGATGAAGAAACTAAGATTCAATGAGATCAAGTAACTGCCAAGATCACATGGCCAAGAAGAGAACTCAAGTTTTCTGTCTTTTCATTCCTTGCACTTTACCATATTGCAGTAGTTTTAAAACTTTGCATTTTTTGAAAAATCCCATGGTGGGGTCGGGTGATTGTCAGAAATACAGATTCTGAGGCCCTGGCTCCAAATCCTATTGATCCATTAAGCCCGAGTGGAACCTTGGAACCAGCATTTAATAAGTACCTCAGAGGGTTCTGAGGCGTCAGCAGATCATACTTGAAGAAACCCTCTCTTACACTATCCATTCTAGAACAGGCTCTTTAAATGCAGCAGGTCTGCCTTTGCCCCATGCCAAAGCTGGCCCATAAAAACCAGCCACAGACACCTAAGCCAGTTAGTTGTTTAAAGTTTCCCTGCTTACCCTGGGCCCATGGCCATGACTCTCAGAACTTGCCTCTCAGCTCTGGTCCACTCCTGCTGTGGTCCCCTTCACTTTGCCAACCTGTTCGACTGCTGCTTTTGAGTACTCTGTCTCAGCTTCCCCTCACCTCTTGGATAAGCTCTGGCCCCTGATTTTGTCTCTCTAGCTCTAGATCAAAAGCCTGTCTCCCCCAGGCCTTTCCAGATGTGATCAGTAAACCATGAATTGAGAGGGACCCCCAGGGGATCTTTATCTGGGAAGCCTTCGAGTCACATGCACTCCAGCTGGGTACCGCTTATTAACTTCTCCGAGAGAAAGGTTCACAGCCCACCCCCTCAAAGATATGTGAACCACAATGTCAACCATTCTACAAAGCTCACAAGTGAAATTTGAAAACCTATCTTCTCCACTAGACCAGGAGATGACAGGAGAAGGTGCAGTGCAGTCAGCATTAGTTGGGCACCCCCCCCCCCCGCCGCCCCCATGCACAGGCACCATGCTGGCTCCTTCCCATGACTTGTGTCAAGTTACCCTATCATTGATAAGCTCACCCAGGAGGGTTACACTTGGTACCCATTCCCCAGTCTCAGGGCACTTGGAGATTATGTGTTCACTGAAGGAAGAATACTGAGCCCTTCTACAGAGAAGTCACTTAAGTCTTTCCAAACTCAACAAATATGCAAAAGGTCTCTGGCTAGGTTCCTTTATGCACATTTTGTCAAGGAAGAAGTACAGTCTTAAAAAAGTTTCTGGGGTCGGTGCAGATTGAGTGGTTGAAAATTTTACATGGATCCCAATTGGACCTCAGTCTCAGTAGACCTGTTTCACTTGCTGCCTCTTTTCCATTCTTTTTTCAAGTGCAGACATCTTCTACACAATAGACTTGATGCTTCTGCACTTCTTAAGAAACATATCCAGCCCTGGTCAGTTTTCTCAGTGGTTAGAGCACCAGCCAATGGACCGAAGGATCACAGGTTTAATTCCCTGTCAAGGGCATGTATCCCAGTTGCAGGTTTAATCCCCAGTCTTGGTTGGGGCACGTGGGGTAGGCAACTAATCGATGTCTCTCTCTCATCAATGTTTCTTTCTCCCCCCTCCTCCCTTCCTTCCACTCTCTCTAAAAACCAATGGAAAAAAACATCCTCAAATGAGGATTAAAATTTTTTTTAAAGAAACATAACCAGATTGTGATAGCATACTTGGATAGCAAATAATACAGTGTGAAGAAACCATGCCCACCCCCCCACCCCCCACACACACACCTTGGCCTCTGCTATCTTGTGATACTCTGAAGAGAAATTTCCCAGCATAAGCCTCCTGAGTGATTGTCAGCTGTATACCTTGCCTATCTTCAGCAGATGGGAGAGCTCTTTGAAAAGACAGCAGAGTATTTGGGCCTCGAGGGAAAGGGATGTCTGGAGCCCATTGGTGCAAGCCTTAAAATATCATCCGTACAAGAAAGCTTAGGTTTTTCTGACATAAGCACTTACTTTTTATGTTGTAACTTGGCAAGTTATGGAATAATACTAATGTTAAATGACTTGTCAAAGGATCTCAGAGCATTATGTCAAGATTCTACGCCCGAGCCTTAATTAGGTCAAGTTAAACTAAAAAGGAAACGCAGTCTGGTTTGCTAACCACAGTGGAAGTATTGCTTTCGGGTGGAATTCCTACCCAGATTGCTTTGTCTGACTTGAGGATAATACACAGGAAACAATTGGGGGCTTTCCTTTCTTTGGGTTTTGATATTTAAGCTGCGAGGAACTTGCAGTCCAGAAGCTGGCATTTGTAGTGTTAACAGTTATCACAGCTCGCTAGCCAAACCATCCCTGTTTAACATCTTGCTGCTGTTTATCAAATATGAGTGCACAATATGCTGTGTATGATTTCTAATACACATGTGCTAGTTATTACTACCAATATGAATATCTGCTGAGCCATTAATCAAGGCACCCAGCACACCCTGCCAGTGCACTGAAACTCTATCTGCTGAAAAAGCAGAATTCCCCTCCGCAAATGAACACTTTGAGGAAAGCAGACTGGTGGAGAGCGTCTGAAGCCACGGAGTGACATACAAGTGAACACCATTTATAGATCATGGGGTTCCCACAAAAACCAGGAATTATAAGCAGAGTTCTATGTTTTAGTTTCCCATGAAGATGTTCACTTTAATAATAATAGTTAGCTCTGATTGGGAGCCACTTTATATTCATTTTCCCCTTTAATGTAATAAGCCCCTGACATAGGAAGCATTATTACATTTTGGAGATGAGGAAACTGAAGCTCAGAGAGGCTAAGTAAGTCGCCTAAGTTCCTGGAGGGAATGATGGAGCCAGGGCTTTCACCTGAATGTGTCCAACGCAAGAGGCCATGCATTCTGGAGGCCATTCTTCTTTCAAAACCATTTGGTGCATCCAGAGAGGGAAATGGTTAAGTAATTACTCCCATTTGTTTCACATGACAGACAGGAGCTCTTTGGATGTGAATGTGTTTTAAATATTTGTTGAGCTTCGACTATGTTCAAACAATTTAAATGGGCTGTATCACTGCATTCTCCCAATAAACAAATACTATAGATTCGAGTGCCCCTATTTTCCTAGCGAGTAACCTCCTGCTCTCCCGTCGCCCAGCACCATCCCTGTGGTTCAAGGTGTTTATTTCCTCTTTGACAATGATGTATGGAGAGGGCAAGAAGAAATAGCCATTTGGTAGTTGTAGGAAAGAGGACACAGTGATGGAAGTCCAAAAGTGTGCTTCTGGTCCTGGACACCATCGCTCACGGTACGTCTCTTCATCTCCTCGAAACCTCTATTTCCTTTTCACATATTTTCTTTAACTGAATTGAGAATGTCTCTGAAATTTCATGAAATAGCAAGTTCACTAGAAAGATTTCTTTCCTAATTCTGACTCTAATGCTAAGCGCCAGAATTCAAGTTAGTTGCTCTCTCTGACCCTCAGTAACCTGAGCTATAACATGGAGGCAGTAGTGCCGACATCAAAAGGCTGCTGTAAAGATTAAATGAGACGGAGCCTGTGGTATGTGTAGCATAGCCCCTGACATGTATTGTCAGTAGTGTCCTTTATATGTTAACTGAGTCCATCTTGTCTACTCTCCACATCTTACTCTGTATTCGTAAGTTTTGCTTTAATATCTAGGCATGATAAGGAATTTGTGTACTGATTCCATTCTCAACGTTGCTTATTGGTGGGGGGCGGTATTAAGAGTTGGATCCTCCCTGGCTGGTTTGGCTCAGTGGTCGCATCAGCCTGTGGACTAAGGGGTCCCAGGTTCAATTCTGGTAAAGGTCACATGCCTGTGTTGCGGGCTCAATCCCCAGTGGGGGTGTGCAGGAGGTAACCAATCAATGATTCTCATTATTGATGTTTCTGTCTCTCTCTCCCTCTTCCTTCCTCTCTGAAATCAATTTAAAAATGTAAAAAAAAAAAAAAAAAGAGTTGGATCCCTTGAAGCTGATGGATGGAGTTGAAATCCCTGCTCTGCCATTTCCTGTGTGACCTTAACCTCCCTGGGCCTCAGTTTCCTCTTCTTAAAAATGGGTCCAACAATAGTACTTCTCCATGGAGTTTTTGGGAGAGCTGAATTAGTTAACAAAAGAAAAGCACTTAGAAAATACCTGGCACAGAGTGAGCCCTCATTAAATGTAAGCTGCCATTATTATTATTATTACCACCTGTTATCGCTGCGGCCTCTTGTAAGCTGTTTTGAAATAATTGGCATGGTTAGCTGTGCAGAGTGAGACCATGAAACAGATTTTCTCAGTGCAAATGGGGCTGCTCACAGGGGGCTCGTGAGGGGCTGAGTGCTGACCTTGGCCCCATTAGCACCATTCTCTAACCAGCCCAGGCACAGGGCCGTAATGAGGATTATTGAAGTCACATATGGAAAACTCTCCTACTTAGCTCTTGGGAGAGGAAAAAGGCACTAAATAAATACAAGGAATTATTAAAAACTAGGAGACGACCTCACAGGGATGCTGAGCCTTGTATGCTGCTTGCTATTCTAAGAAGAAACTGGGGCAGGAAGCCAACTCCATCACCAGGTGGCAAAGTGGTCTCCTGGCTGCTGTTCAAAGGCCGGCGACGTGTAGCCTCACCTCCGTGTGTCCCAGGCCATCCGCCACCTCTTCCTGACTTCAGGCAGCTCCCCTTTCCCACACAGACTTTGGAAGGAGCAGCAAGGCCAGGGCCCCATGCCAGATGCTGGGCCTGCCCCTCCTCCTCCCGATCACATTGCCCAGGGGCTCCCTTCAGGAGAGCCGGGAGGTGGTCCTGGAAGTTAGAACCCACCCAGCAGAATGCTGACGCTGAAGTCTCTCTGACACCAGACTCCAGGCCCACCAGCCATCTGCTTCCACAGCAGGACTCCAGTCCTGCTCGGGCCCAGCCCAGGGCTGGGCTGCCAAGCTTTGACAAGTGTGTGGAGAGCGCACGGCTGTGTAATTTTGGAGATAGCAGTCCATCAGTCCCTATTTACAACTTTACCACCCACCCCTGAAACATTCTTCTCTCCAGAACAATCCTAACACCAACATGAAATATATTGAAAGTGGTCTCCAGGTATCACTTGTGAAAGGGTGTAGATGAGGCTTCCAAGAATGAATCAAGGTCTGGCCCATGGCCACCACAGAGCTTCAGGCCTCTGGTTTCCGCTGGATATCAGTGGCATAAGATGAATTTCCATGGCTCTGAGTAATGAGTATAGAAACAGTCCATTGCTCTTTGCCACAAAATAAATAGTATGTTAACGGTGATGTCTTATGTTAGAAAGTCTCGGAAGGCAAAGATGATAGCTGCGTAAGTCTCATCATTCGAGAACATAGCTAGCACTTTATGGCATGGGACCTTTATACTTTTCTGATAACAGTACAAGCAAAAAGTACAGATCGTTTTTCCACATATAAATGAGAGGGTCTCAGGCCTCAAAACTATTAAACAATTTAAGGTATTTATGTTAATAGCACCTAAAACAATACTTAGGCATAGACTATTATGAAGACATAGTCTGCCCTCTCAGTTTGCATAGCAAAAATAGTTTGGGAAAGAACTAACAAAATTAAAAAGTCCACCACTCAAAAGAAAAAAAAACAAAACAGTATTACCTCTCTCTTGCTTACCCTCCTTTCTTCAACCAGCTTCAAAAGTGCTGCCCTAATCATCATAGATGAAAAGAATTAAACATTTCAGTACCCTTTAAACCTAGAAGTCCTGCAAAAGGTAAAGAATTAGAATTAAACTATTTCCCCTGACACTTAACATTTTGGATGGGTCTGGTGAGCTTAGCTAAATCCTTCAGGAAGGTTTGGCTGACTATTGACTGCCATGCAAAATAGATTCTCTGGACCATTTGTTACAATGGAATATAGTTTTCTTATTCGTGCGTTTTCCCCCTCCAGAGTTCAGGATTATTTATTAAAATACTTACAGAAATAAAAATGTGCTCCCCAGGCTGCTAGGAAGACCGATCATAATAGTAGATCCCAATCAGAATAAGTCTGGGTGTGAGACAACTTCTTGAGCAGGGATGGTGGCGCGTGCCTGCAAAAGTAGTTGGGGAAAAAAGCCAGTCAGGTTTTCAGAACACCCTCCCCCCCCCCCCCATGTAATCACTGTATTCCAGTGCACCCCTCAAGTGTGAGCACTCCCATGTATTTAACACTTATTTTTAAGGAAGGAATTTCTTATTTTCCTTATTTATCCAAATTGCAGACTTAGAACAAGACTACATCATTTGTCCCTTTTTTCCCCCACCCCCTTTCAATGCACCGAGGTTATTCATTCCCTTGCGGTTGTTGACAGCTTCTGAAGGTGACATAAATTCTCTCCTGGTTGTTTTTCTGCTGCTTATAAGGAACAAAAGTGCTCTAGGGAGCAGCACAAGCAGGTCTTACCCAACAACCCCGCAAGCTATTTTTCTTCTGCTTTCCCTATTCACTGGCTTTTCAGACAAAGAGAAGGCAGGACAGTTTGCAATGGCTACTAGAGAAATGCTTATAATGTAACTAGAGGCCCGATGCATGAAATTCATGCAAGAGTAGGCCTTGCTTCCCCCAGCTGCCAGCACCAGCTTCCCTCTGGCATCCAGGACCCGGGCTTCACTCGCAGCCCTGGCTTCGTCCAGAAGGTCATTTGGAAGGATGTCTGGTCTAATTAGCATATTATGCTTTTATTATTATAGATAGTAGCCTCACTTTTGAAATCTGTCCCTATGCATTAGCAGCAGCTGTTTTATAGCTTGAGAGAGAAGAATCAGACATCTATGACTTCATGGATGGGAGAAAATGGGCCATTTCACTGTAGAGATAGACCTGAATTCTGTATGAAGTCATAAGTAATCATGTGTTTGGTCCTTATGGGTATAAATTAACATGAGAGAATGCACTCAGGAAAGAAGGTGTGAATTCTATTTGCCTAGAAGGCGAGACATTTGCTAGTTAGTCCTAGTAACTCCAAGGAGGGAGAGGAGTCTCTTTGGAGGTGGGTGATATGAAGCTCATGGTTATCTGCAGGCATCAATACTTCTGCATCAGGCATCTGCTTTCAGGCTCTTTTTATTTTCTGACTAGAGGCCTGGTGCATGAAAATTCATGAACTGGAGGGGGCGGTGGTCCCACAGTCCAGCCTGCCCTCTCTCACAGTCTGGGAGCCCTCAGGGGCGGGAGGCAACCCGGCAATCAGGGGAAGGCGATGCCCCCATCACACCTCTGCTGCTGCCACTGCCGGCAGCACAAGCCTCAGTGGCCCTGGTTACCTGAGCCTCAGGCGGCCCTGAGCAGCTTGGCAGCCAACAGCCAAGGCTTGCCTGTGCCTTGAGCCAGTCCTGGGTGGCTGCACAGCTGCCATCCAAGGCTTGCCTGCACCTCGGGCTGGCCCTGGGCGGCTGGGGGGCTGAGGGGACTGGGGGACTCCAGAGGCAGGCACACTGGTGCAGCTGAGGGTACTGGACACCGCCATCTTGTGGCTGTGGGCACCGCCTTCTTTGAGGGTGTGGCAGTCAATTAGCATATCCCTCCTTACTGGCTGTGGGCACCACCATCTTTGTGATGGCGTGAGGGTCAATTAGCATATTCCCTCTTTATTAGATAGGATATATTTATTCTTACACAATCTTGGTAAACACACACACACACACACACACACACACACACACACTCACTCACTCACTCACACTCTCTGTACTCTCATAGCATGAAATGACCTCACTCTTCCACAACCGCCCTATCTAATGGAGCTCTGAGCACTCATACTGTGTTTTGTTTTCTTTATGGCATTGCCCTATCTTAAATAATATCTTTTATGTGGTAGTTTAAATACTTATTATCTCTCTCCCCACTCTCACCCTCACTGGAGTGAAAGCCACATGTGAGTCATCTTCTCCTACACGGCCGGGTCTTCATTTGGCTTCTTAATTAGCTTCTCCCTTCTCCCAGCAAGATTTTCAAGATCCAACCCAAAGGGTGCTTGGAGGCTAGAGCTCAGATTCCTCTGAACTCAGCAAGAATCACTCTCATGGTTAGAAGCCATTCTGTTCGTGGGACATGGACTCAGCAGAGCCAGGAACTATCCTGTAAGCTGTTGCTTGGTCGCTAAGGAAACACAACAGAATACAACCCTAGCATGTCAAGTTCTGCAGATCCTCATTGATGATATGCAGTGGCATTTTTCACCCATTACCTGAAGCAAGATGAGATAATCCATGGCTGGTGTGAATTTTTTTAAAGCATATTTGCATCAACACATTTAGTTTTAAGACTAAATACCTCAGTGTATAAGACAATATGCTAACATTTGTTTTATTTAATTGAGTCCACTTTGTTCTCGTTGTGACCATGATTTGGGGAAGTATGCAGTGGTCCTCCTAGCAGTGGGAAGCTTCATAGATACATAAAAGAATAAAGGCAAATATTACAAATCCATTCATTCATCACCAGGTCTGATGGATTGGCTCTCAAAGAGGAGACAAAGTAGAAGGTGGATTTTGAGTAACATACATGCGCAGTCAGAGACTTTCTGGATTGCTTTGTGTGCCCCTACACTGGACTCTTCCCTCGGCTTTTGTAAGAAATTAGAACAACGGGCTAACATTTTTGAGTAAAATATATCAAGCCCCAAAACAAAGGTTAGACATGTATCACCTTGTTTAATCCTCCTAATAACCTCATGAGGGTAGTACAAATAAAATATGGGTTGAAAGACCCCAGTAGTTAATGAATAATGAAATAATAATGCAAGTCTCTTTTAATAGGACATAATTGCTCCAAAAACTATATGTTTCCTTTCAACTTTTAAAATGCTGCAATAGAATGGGTGTGCTAATATTGTCATGTTTTCCTCTAGGCTTCCTCTTTGTACATTTTAATAAAGTTAACATGTATGAAGTAACACTTGCTTGTGGTAAATATATATACAGAGAGCTCCAAACTGAAAAGGGGAAAGTTCTCTCTCTTCCTTCAGCGTCAACCCCTCCTCTTCCACATAACTTAAAAGTGACACATTTCTTGTATATCCCTCCAGAAGTCTCTTGTTCCATTCTATACTGTTGGGGTTTTACTAGATTATATATTTTTGACAGCTTTATATAACACTACTAGAGGCCCAGTGCATGAAAATTCATGCACTGGAGGGAGGGTCCCTCAGCCTGGCCTGCCCCCTCTCACAGTCCGGGAGCCCTCAGGGGTGGGAGACGACCCGGCGATCAGGGGAAGGCGACGTCCATCACACCTCTGCTGCTGCCACTGCCAGCAGCGCAAGCCTCAGCTGGCCCTGGTTACCTGAGCCTTGGGCGGCCCTGGGTGGCTGGGGGGCTGAGGGGACTGAGGGACTCCAGAGGCAAGCACACAGAGTGGCGGGGCTGAGGAGACTGGGTGCTGCCATCTTGTGGCTGTGGGCGCCGCCATCTTTGAGGACGTGACAGTCAATTAGCATATTCCCTTCTTATTGGCTGTGGGCACTGCCATCTTTGAGGGCATGGCAGTCCATTAGCATATTATCTTCTTATTGGCTGTGGTACCTTTGTGATGGTGTGATGGTCAATTAGCATATTCCCTCTTTATTAGATAATTGTTGGATAATGTAATTGCCATTTCCTCTTTGATGGACCTTTAGGGCAAGATGAGTGTTTTCCTATTGTTTTTTTTTTTTAAAGTGTTAACATGAACATCCTTGTACATATGTGTCATATGTCTTTGTGCCCTTGTGCAAGCATATTGAAGTGTAACTTCCTAGAAGTGAAACTGCTGGGTCAAAGGCATGTACATTCTAAATGTAAGTGTTGCCAAATTCTCTTCTTGAGAGGTTACACCGATTCATGTTCCCATCTTAGTTGCAACAAATTTCAGTATGTGGGAGTGTTGGCTTACATTTTAAATGTTTTCATTTTCCTTTTAGATGTTTATATAGCTCCCAATTGGAAAAGCCCTGCACTCATCAACCCCCACTGCCTCAGCTAAGAAGCCTACATACCTTACACATGTCATATGTGTGGGATAATATTGCAAAGTACAACCATGCTTCCTGAATATTTCTCTCTTTCTCCTTCATGGAAAATACGTACATTCTAATGATACTATTTGCTAATAATAAAAATGTGCTTACACAAATGGTCTTCTAAAGATGAAGTAATACAACCCAAACTTTGCACAACCAGATCTGTCCCCCAAGGGGGTGGAGGGGATGCCTTGTCAAGACCATGATTTAACTTAGCTAATTGCAATTTAAAGATTAATGTGAGAAGGCAAAGGGAACCAGAGTGAAGTCAATTTTTCCTGAAGTTAGGAATAAATCTATAAATTCTGGTTGTATTAATCACTGAAAAATTATTGTGCAGGGATCAATAAATCACTTCTAAAATAGTGTTAGAAGACTGTTCTGTCTCGTCAGTATACTAGTTACAATTACATTATTGGGCTCTAGAGTGTTGGGCAAACTCACTCTTTCATCTTTTAAACATTGCAGTAAATGACCTGGCAAGAGATTTAACAGTTTCTGTGTAATGTCTAAGGTTAACTCTTTAGCCACTGGCCAGAAACTCTTTCTAATCCTACCAGCATTTTAGAGCCATTGAGTACTTTAATTTTTAGTCACTTAGAAATCATAAGGATACTTTACAGGAAGAAGAGGTAGGGGGAGATGGAGAAGTTTGTACTCTTCCTCCTAGTGCCATGAGGACAAAAAAAAAAATGCATGAGGTCAAGATTATGATATCTAAATTTATCTATATTGATCAGAAATACCTATTTTTCATCTTATTCAGGAGACTTACTTTTGAACAAACGTGAATAGCTAAAAATAGTGTTTCTGTACAACTACCGTAGCTAATGTTTTTCATTATTATTTTCTTTTCATCTTCACCCAATGATCTACTTGTTGATTTATTTTAGAGAGAGGAGAAAGAAGAGAGGGAGAGAAACATCTATGGGTTGTGCCATGACTAGGGATTGAATCCACAACCTTTTGGTGCACAGCATGATGCTCCAAGCAACTGAACCACCAGGCCGGGCATTTATTTGTTTTTCCCCCTCAATGCTGGGATTAGACAATACCTGGCAGGGTAGAAGCAGATGAAATGCTGCACAGAACCTGGAAGGCTGGAACCTTCTCCAGAGGCTTGGCTCTGAAGGGTGAAATGCTGAGGGAGCAGCTGTAGCTTGTGTAGACTCACACACACAGCATCATGGGGGCCGGGAGTTCCGAGCTGCTTTGTCCCAACAGATACTTTTATGGGTGAGCCAACCCCAAGCTGGAATCATGGTTTTCTTTTACTCCTTAGGTGGTATGTGATTCTTCTCCAAGAAAAAAATGTTGAAAAATAAGAAAGGACGTAAAAAATTGTGGAAAGAGTGGGGAATTCAGGAAACTATCAAAATACACATATAAAATAATTTTCATAAAAATTATTCTTTAGTTAAATGATAGAAAAACCTTTCAATCTTTTTAAAGGTCTCAAATGTGCTTTTGAAAATTCAAATTACACTTCATTGGATTTGAATTGTAGCATGGGGTTTCCTAACACAAGCATTTTCAAAGTTAGAGAGGTTCTACATTAATTAAATAAGACCAAAACATGAAACTTGGAAAAAAAAAAAAAAAAGGAAAGGAAACTTTAGTACAAAGCAAGTAAATAATTCTATATAATAAAAGGCTAATATACAAATTATCCCCTCCACCAGGAGTCTGACCGGGAATTCAACTGTGAGTTCGACCGGGGGGTGGGAACGGCCAGCCAACCACAGGAAGGGAGGCCCCGGCCGGCAGCTGGCAGCCGCTAGGGACCCTACCCATGCACGAATTTTGTGCACTGGGCCTCTAATAAATAATAAATTTAAGAGAGCTTTTCTTTTTTCTGTTTATTTACCCATCACCATTTATTCCCTCTGCGTCTTCTTCCACCTCTACCCCTCTCCCCCTGCAATCACCGCACTGTTGTCCATGTTCTCTCTCCCTCTCTCTCTCTTTCTCTCTCTCTCTCTCTCTCTCTCTCTCTCTCTCTCTTTTTGCTCAATCCCTTTCTCCCTAACACCCCTCCCCCCAGGACTTTTCTTCTAGAGGAAATACTCTGTCACATATTGACCCAAGTTATTGTATAAAGTAGGAAATATTTTTTAAAGTATATTTTGTAATGCAAACTGTTTGCACACATGCAAACATTGTAGCACTTTTGTGTGCTGAATATGAGCTTCATTTAACAGTTAATGCATCCCCAGTAAGCTATCCTAATTAAAAAGCCACTGGAAATCTCAAGTTATTTGATTGAATTAGGCTGCTCTAGTGAATGGGTCCTAATTAAGAGGATTATGCCATTCTTTAGTATTCGGCACACCAGGCATTCAGGTGTTTTGTCCCACTTGCATACATCAGCTGTCATTGTTTGCTAAAAGAAAGATTATTGCACCAGTTATCATAGTCTCTCAACCATCTAGTTCTTGAATTCTCTTTACAAGATCTCTGCCAACTGATCCTACATCTTCAATATATCTAGTGACAAGGAGCCCACTACTTCATTCCAATCTATTCCAACTTTGGGCATATGGAATAATTTTAGCCATAAGAAGATCCTCCAAAATTGACCTAGCATAGTACTCAGACAAATACAGGGTATTCCCCCAAAATGTATACACACAATGTCTGTAGATTCTGTTACATTTTGGAAATGAAATGTATTTTTTAAATATATTTTATTGATTTTTTTACAGAGAGGAAGGGAGAGGGACAGAGAGTTAGAAACACCAATGAGAGAGAAACATAGATCAGCTGCCTCCTGCACACTCCCCACTGGGTATGTGCCTGCAACCAAGGTACATGCCCTTGACTGGAATCACACCCGGGACCCTTGAGTCCTCAGGCCGATGCTCTAGCGCCAGGGGTCCTCAAACTTTTTAAACAGGGGGCCAGTTCACAGTCCCTCAGACTGTTGGAGGGCCGGACTATAGTTTAAAAAAAAAAAACTATGAACAAATTCCTATGCACACTGCGGGCCCGGGACGAGGCGGCTGCTAAGCAAGACAGGCAGCGGCACCCGGCAGGCCAGATAAATGTCCTCGGCGGGTTGCATGTGGCCCGTGGGCCATAGTTTGAGGACCCCTGCTAGCCACTAAGCCAAACCGGTTAAGGCGAAATGAAATGTATTTTAATAAACACTGGCTTTGTAATTATTCAAAGTGTGTATACATTTTTGGGACACCCTATATTTTTTAATTGTTATTTCTTTTTTTTAAATATATTTTTATTGATTTCAGAGAGCAAGGGAGAGGGAGAGAGAGATAGAAACATCAATGATGACAGAGAATCATTGAATGGCTACCTCCTGCACGCCCCCTACTGGGGATTGAGCCCTCAACCAGGGCATATGCCCTTGACCAGAATCAAACCAGGGACCCTTCAGTCCATACGCTGATGCTCTGTCCACTGAGCCAAACCAGCTAGGGAGCTAGGGTGAGACAACCTATACTTTTAAACCCAGGCTATCACCTGGAAAAACTGTAGACCAATAGAACATTAAATTTGGAGGGAGAGAGAGTATGATCATTCTTGCCCCCCACCCCAAATTGAGAGTTTGATGAGTGTGAGATAGCCTTTTACAGATAGCATGGATTCTTCCACCTTTTTCTATCACTGTGTAATTTATTTCTCTTACATTCATGA
Source organism: Plecotus auritus (assembly GCF_963455305.1). NCBI lineage: Eukaryota > Metazoa > Chordata > Mammalia > Chiroptera > Vespertilionidae > Plecotus > Plecotus auritus. The sequence continues at coordinate 72,335,826 of NC_137773.1, forward strand.
ATTGCCAGAAGGAGAAGGTAGTGATGAAAGGCTTTCTCACCATGTACACAGACTTGAAAGGATAAAGTAAGCTGTTGGCACTCTTCCTTGTCACAAGCAATTCTTAGGAACGCCAAAGAGAGCTGTGGCTGAGGCAGAGACCATGGGCTCTAGATGTCCTGATATACACATATTGGGCTCAGAATTAGAATCCTCTCCACAAGACAAATTTTGAAAGTTTTGCTGCACAGCAAACACATGTAACCATTATCCTCAGTGACATTTTTAAATACAAAAAAACCCCATATATTTTTATGTAAGCAAAGAAATTATTATAACTTCCTGTACCTAGTAAATTGCATATGCTAGAGCCTTTGCCCCTATTATCTGCACCCACATAATAGTTTTAGAGGTTGTTTTTTTTTTCGTTTTGTCTTTTGCAGAGTTTTTATGTGCCTCTAAAGCCAGTTTTTAAAACTTGTGCCTTGTGTGCTTCTAGATGCATGCAAGATACATGGAATGATGGCATGTAGCCAGGTGGAAGGTGCTCTTTCCCTTTGGAAAATATGGATTTTTTTTCCTTTGGCAAACATGGATTTTCATGATGAATAAGGAGAGCTTTTTCGTCATGAAGAAAAACATATTTTTCAAAGAAAAAGATTTAAGTCTGTATCTAATCATAACATTAATTTTAACACTTAAGGAATAATCTAGTCCATTGGAATGAAATATCAGCCTGAGGTACTTTGCTCTGAAAAACCAACTGAAATGAGACGTGCCATTTTATTTGTTACTCAGATTGCCAAGTATGACAAGGTATAATTAGTCCTGACTTCCTGCTCTTGCTCATATACCTGAGGCCCCTCCCTGCTCTAGCCGCAGCTCCACACACCCAGGATCTGAGGGAAAGCAGTAGACGCAGCTTTCTTGGGAAATGGCTCACTTTTCTACAGATTCAAAAGTGTGTGCTTGATCCGAATTGTTGGAGGAAGAGAACAGATGCGATTTAGAGAATTGCCCATGTGGCTAGAATCAGAAAGGCAGTTGCAAAGCAGCGCTTGCAGAATGTTTGAGACTCTTTGAGAAAATTGATCCAAGGAGCATGTCAGATGTTAAATCCAGGTACGTGTTTATATAGGTATGCGGTGTGGTGGTGTGTGTGTGTGTGTGTGTGTGTGAGGGTGTGAGTGTAAAATATTGCTCAACATTTTTTCTGAAGGCATTCACTATTTAATGGATAGGATAGTTGGTGCATGGCGGGCCCCTGAGTGCTACCTGCTAACAATATAATTCCTGCTGCACCTCCCTTTTCATTGTCCAATGCAGAGAGATCCCCCCTCCCTGCACACACAGGGGATACTTTATTTATTATAGCTCCCCTTGAAAAAACTGACTTCTACAGGTAGACTTCCAGAAGGAATTCCAAATAAAAAGAGGGATATGCATTCAGGAAAGGGAGCGGCTTTGACACGAGCTAGCCAGGTTTACAATTTGACTGCGTGCACTCGTGCTCTGTAGTTGGCGTTTGTCTTGGGGTTGCTCAGAGATCGCACTGGCCACACTTGATCTAATGACGCTCATCATTAGATAAGACTAGAGCCAGAACACTGCGCGAGGAGGCCACGGAGCCCTCCCAGAATTCCATCAGGCTGGAGAGGCGGATGCTGCCCTCCTTGCCTGGAGCAGCTGAGCGTGGCTGGCCTGCTGGGGCCTCAGCCAGCGCAGTGCTCTCTGAAGGCTTCTTTGGAGATGTGATGAAAGACAGAGATGCAAAGCCCTTTGACTTCTAAAGTTTCAGCTTTCTCAGAAAGAGAAGTATCCCCCCCGCATCCTCTATCCTCACTTCATTGTGTTTCCTCCTCCCTACTCAGCGGGCAGCACGATGAAGGCCAGACCTTGAGGGGCTAATACACTAGGGAAAATTGTAGATGAAATATTTTCCTTAATTTCCGGAAAGGATGTTCTTCCAATGCGGAGGAAAAGGTTGTATTCAGTGTGGTTGCTCGTCCAATGCAAGGAACTAACCAGCAGGCTTGCTAGGAGTCCATATGCGGACTGATTTACCTGGGTTTCTATAATTCCATAGACTTGACGATACCAGGAGGACCTGTTGCCCCATGCCCTACTTTGGTTGTGGTCGTTTGGGGTTTCATAATTCCGAGGTAATTATGGTATTTCAGTGGACAGGTTCCAAAAACATAGGAGACTGAGAGCGGAGTCTAATAAAACATCTCCCGTTTTATCCCCATTGGAATGTAATCCAAGTCACAACAATGGCTAATAATTACCTTCCCTAACTGTAGCAACAAAACAGCTGAATGTGCACCTCTAGCTGTTTCATGTGTGCAGTCTCTCACTCTCGGGCTCTCCGTATAATCCGTTCTTTCCCCCAGCGCTTTGAAGGCTTGGAAACGTTCAATGCACATTTTCACAATGCAGGTAACTTTTGAAGTGTGACTTGTCGGGTCATGCTGGCTTGTTCGTGTGTTTGCATAGAGGATTGGTGAGGATGAATCTATTTTTTTTTTTTTTAACTAACAGGTGTAACTTGAGAATTTGTGAATGAGCGACAGGAGGATTGGGGACCCCTTTATCCCCTCCTATACTGTGAAATTTACTTTTGTCTACTCATGGGAATGAATCACATTTGCAGAGAGTGAAAATATCCACTGAAACCAAAATCACAATTTCAAGTTGCAGTGAAGTATAAGTAGGACAACTATACATCCTGGTATGCCCGGAACAATCCCCATTTGTTCCCGTAATTATTCATGGTAGCCTATTTCACTGTCAGAAATGTCCTGACTTGGACATTTAATATATGGACCATATAATATATGGTTACCCAAAGCACTTTCCAAAAGGGGAATTAAAAAAAATCAGTAAATTCATGTGCCATGGCAAATGGCAGCTTCTCTTCCCGCCCCCCCCACCCACCCCAAAGAAATATTTCTTGGAGTTAACAGTCAAGGATAGATGGGATGTTAGCAATCAGCATTTCACATTGATTCCTATCTAAAAAAAATTTTTTTTAATAGGCTTTGATTTCAAAGAGGAAGGGAGAGGGAGAGAGAGATAGAAACATCAACGATGAGAGAGAATCATGATCGGCTGCCTCCTGCATGCCCACAGCCTGGGGATGTGCCCCGACTAGAATGGAACCATGACCTCCTGGTTCATTGGTCAATGCTCAACCACTAAGCAACACTGGCTGGGCATAAGCAAATACTATTTAAACATAGGCCTGGCATATATGTTTCAACTCAGATGCCAACTCTGGCCAACAGACAAGGGCTGCCCAGAGCACCACCTGAGAAGGGCTCTGAAACCAAACCGGAGGCAAGTGGAAATGAGCGCTTTGCACTGGAAGAGGAAGTTGTAAAATGTAGGCCAGGCACTAAATGTTACTGTTGTCGAGTTAGATGGGATGTTAGTGATATAATTCAACTCGGTATTTTCCACAGTGTGTTCCATAAAACACTAGTCCTTCAACATGATTCTCAAAACATTGGTTCCTCCGTCAAGTAGGATAGAGAATGATGCCTGCCATTGTTCTCTTTTAGAAACTCAGTACAAAGTTCTAAAAAGTTCTGAGGTCAAGACCAATGTTTAATTTTGTTTAACCCAGTGAGTGCTCCATAAGCGTAATTGGCCATAGAACCCTTCTTCAATGGTATCTGTCAACTTGCTGCAGGACTACTTTCTTGAGACACTAATGAGATGACACTGGTCTAGCTCAGTGGTCGGCAAACTCATTAGTCAACAGAGCCAAATATCAACAGTACAACGATTGAAATTGCTTTTGAGAGCCGAAAACTGACTTCTGCGCATGGGCCATGAAGTTTCAATCGCACTGTACGTGCGCGCCCGCACGTGGTATTTTGTGGAAGAGCCACACTCAAGGGGCCAAAGAACCGCATGTGGCTCGCGAGCCGCAGTTTGCCGACCACTGGTCTAGCTCATTCCTCAAAATACTCAACGAAGGAAACTCAAGCCTCCAAAGAGAACAATGAGATCACATTCAGCTTTAGCTGGTCTATGCCAGGCAAAACCAGAACCCTGGACTGCCGACTCCCAGCCCTAGATCATCTCTCCTACATCACCAATGTGGGGAATATTAGGAGCAATCTAAGAGTTCAAAAGCTTCTGGCAACACAAATAGTGTAGACTTCTGTTGCCTATTTTTCTAGTTGTTTTTTAGGGATAGTAATTGAATATCTGCATGCTCATAGTGTCCAAACATAAAGCTACCTCTCATGGTCTATATAAAACAAGATGAAATTATTTATGAAGTTTTAGTTTTATCTAGGCTGCCCCCCACTTCTCTTTTTAAAAAATATGTTTTTATCTATTTCAGAGAGAGGAAGGGAGAGGGAGAGAGTCATTAATCAGTTGCCTCCTGTACGCTCCCTACTGGGGTTTGAGTCTGAAACCCTGGCATGTGCCCTGACTGGGAATCACACCGTGACAGCCTGGTTCACGTGTCGATGTTCAACCACCGCACCACACTGGTGGCCATGTGTTCCCTCCATTTCTATTTTATCTTTATTTCTTAGGAGACAAAATTACAATAGATGAAAGAATTGCTAGACATGAGTCTTGTTTGGAATCAAAATCTATTTTATCATTTCCTGGGCTTTGAATTTCAAAAAGTCTTATCTATTTATTGGTCTTTTTTGGACCATGAGGTTAAAGTACATCTGTCATCCACACAGATTTAGCTATTGGTTTTTGGGTTGAGCAGTCATGGAATTATAGCCACAGTAAATTTAGACAAGGACTTAATTTCACTTTGGTCTGCCTATTAATCCACATGGCAGAATAAACATGGTGTGCCTTGTGGTTAATACGAACATGTGTAAATACTTAAGAAGTCTTTGGTGACAAGACAGAAACTGCTCCATGAAGATTAACTGGTGTTTAGTTGCAGATGCATGAAACACGGTATTTACAGACGCCTGCCTGCCTTTGAGTTCGGCATCAACAAAATTCATCTTGGGCTTGGGTCGCCAGTTGTGCTTTGGTGGTTCTCCAGCCCATGGCAGGGCACTGCCATTCCCTTGGGAGAAAGGAACACCTGGAAAATATAACCATTGCGGAGCCATTGATGTCTCTGGGTTTTTTTTCCCCCTCCCTTTATTTTTGATATACTAACATTAAAAAAAACTGGTTCCTTCCGTTTTTGTCAAGCATGCACTTCCATGAAACCATGTGGCTGCTTGCGCTCTGGGAGAAGGGGCAGCTGCAGGCTAAATTTGCCATCCTGCACTCACTGACATCCTTTTGAAGATAAATGTTTCTAGGAAGTACACATCGGTGGAGTTATGGAGCAAAAATAGACAGACATCTTTCAACTTCACTTTGTTTCCCCCACCGCCCCCCACTGCCCGAGCATAAGAGAACTGGCCTAGAGCAGAAAATAAAAACTCAACTGTTTTTCAAGGTTTTTATTTTAAAGCACCTCATTGTTTCTATTAAGTGACTTCTCAGATTTACCATTTGCTTAGCAGAGTTGGAGACTATCGGCCAAGATTGATTGACGAAGCTTTATAACGTTTATAAGTCGGATTTGTTCATTTTAAAAGCCACATGTTTAAGAGGCAGGGCACAGAGAATTTCCATGATACATAGTTGTGGTTCAGAAAAAATAAAGATACCAAAAGAAGCTGTCAGTCATGAAATCTATATTTCCTTTTAAGTGGCAGAATCAGAATAGATCGTATTAGTCAACATAAGCCAAGCGATGCCATATGTGATCATTTAAAACATAAACTATTAGTATACTGGACAGTATATTGTATACTTTGCCAGTGGATTAGTTAGTTCCTGTCATTGAAGCAGCTGAGTTTATGCTCATAAAAATCACCATTGCCCGATCTCAGAGAACCCGAGTGTCCTGAGCTCCCCCAGAAGTACTTCCCGACTCCAGGATACAGTGCTGAGCCCCTGCTGCTGGTTGCCAGGGTCATAGGAGAAGAAAAGGAAGGCCACATCAGGGAGGACAGTTTTCTTACTGCTCAAGAAGGACATGATTGGTGATTTTCAAAGAGACACTGGCTCAGAAGCAGCTGGGGCCCCTGATTTTAGTTATCCTTCGCCCTCTTCTGATCCATAACAGTTGATACAGCCACTCGCCCCCAATAGTTGGCCTCAGACCAAGTCAGAGGTTACATTGAACCTCACCTTGAAATGTAGAATGTGAACAATGAAAGACAGGGTGGGGCAAAAGTAGGTTTACAGTGGTGAGTGCGCAAAACACAAGAGTTTATTCTTGTATTATTATTAAGTATTGTATTATTTCCATACAAATAATTGTAAACCTACTTTTGCCCCACTCTGTAGTGAACTTTTCTATGTAAAACATTGAATTTCAATCCTACTAAATCCTGCTGGTGCCATAATGTGATCCTTCAATTTTCAGAAGCATCTCATCTTTAGGCTAGAAGGTTTGAAAAATCCTGGGGGGAGGGGGCGGGGCGGGGGGCGGGAGGCATTATGAATTAAGTATATATTTTAAACAATGTTGATTTCAATATCCCAGCACAGAAATAGAAAGAAATGTGCCATCTTACAGAGCTTTAAATACTATAATTCTTTTTCTCTCTGTGTTAGAATCTTTTGTGAATTGAAAGCAAAAATTCAAGACTCGTGATGTCCATTACATTATTCCCTCTTTAATAAGTTGATCTTAACCTAAGTGTTTTATCCAAAGCAAACTTAATCTATAAGTGTAAAGCAATAACCAACTTTTAAAGAGTTTTTTTTAAGCAGTACATGCTTCCATATGATGGAGGAACTTCAGTAGATGAAGTGTATTCAGCATCTCCTTGTGTCTGTAATTGAGTTTTCATCTCTCTTTGCCCCCACCAGTAGTCTCATGAAGGAAGAAATCCAATCTAGCTATCATCTGTACCCCCAATCAGTTCCTTGGTTTAGAATTGAAGAGCAATAAGCCCCTTGATGAATAAATAAATGTTTGATTGATTGAATGAATGAATTAGACATTTTATTACCCAATTAATGCAAGATTGTTTTCATACCCTATTTATGGCCTTGAAGTCTGACAATCAGTCTAACTCTTAATACTTTTGAATAGGGATTTACTACACACACTAATTTTTTAAGGTTTCCTTCTCAGCAACCCGTTGTGTGGCAATTATGTAACTAATGAGTAGCTTCACCAGAGATTAGAGAGGAAGAATCGGTAAACATTGTTAAAACATGTTTGTCTCCATAGTAAAAAGTTGAGTGGAAGGTGAAGCAACAAGTATTGAGGAAAGTGAAATTTTGAAGATTATCTGGACTGAATTGTCCATATTCTTCTGTTTCATTTCCATAAATAAATTAGAGTTGCCTGTATTGAAAAATATAATGAAAACTCCTTTACAAGGTTGTTGAGAAATAAAACAAGGCCATCTTTACAAAGTGCATAGCCTATGATAGGCATTCAATAAATATTAATTCTCTTTCCCTTAATTTGAATTTATATCAGTTCTTAAGAACTATCATTGTTCCTAAATTTTGTGTCATCTCCTCATTCTATAAAATTATAATTATATATTTTAACCATTTTATAGTAGCAAATTTGAAGTATAATTGAAGTTGAAATTTATCCAAGGTACAAAATGGAAATGTAGAGAAATAGATTTTGATTTTCCAATATGTTATCCAGTGTGCTATCCACTAGATAAATGGCTTCCAGGTATTACAAATGGAATGTAAAAAAAAAAAAATGTCCGGGGTGTCTTCAAGTGGAATTTTACCTAAGGAGACTCTCTCTTAGCCATATTACATGCTTGCACATGCTCCCTCTAAACCAAACCCTCTTTTCCATTCTTACCTCATTATAAATAGAAACAGATTTCAGGATATGGAGGGAAGACACAAGGAGTTTTCTAGAAAGAGATCAAGTTGAAGATGGCTAATGTGTTTCATTGAAGACATTCCCTCTCACCAGGAAAAGCATTCTGATTAATTGGTGATATCTGCCACAGGCCAAGGAGAGGGGACATGACCTGTGCCATGCGTTTACCAAACCTGTGCTTAGTCCTATTTTGTTGCTTTTACATTTCAGCTTGCCACGCCAGTATTGCTTTTTCTAAGTTGCACTAGCAACAAGAATTGAGGAAAAATTCAGGAGGTCAGAATGTAATCAGCAGATCTGACTTTTTTATGTCTTCTTTCAAAAATATTAAGTATTTTGAGGCCTTTGCCAGAGATCCAATTGAATAATGACCTTTAAGAGATTTTTTAAAAACAAACATGATTGTAGCACATCTCATCCATCTACTTTGTGGTGTCAAAACTTCAAAATTCTAGGATTCTCTTAGATTAAAGAAGGTGATTTGGTTTTGATCTGCTACATACACAGTGGAAAAGACTGATTTTTCTCTTCTGATATGTGCATTAAATTGATTATTTAGAGTTTCATTTTATGCTTTTTAAGTGCAGTTCATTTTGAGTAGGTGAGAGTAGATAAACTCCTCTCCATATATATCTTAAGGCAGAAACTATGATAGTTATTATTAAGCTGTTTATTCAGTCCTTTGTTTGTAAGCTTATTCTTCTTTGATTTGTTCAATGTTTTAATACTAGGTTTTGACTTAATTTTTTGTATGGCGACATATCTTGAAAATAGCATGCTAAGCAAAATAAGTCAGATGGAAAAAGTCAAGAACCATATGATTTCATTCCTATGTGGGATAGAAAACTGCAAGCAACCAATGAGCAAACAAACAAAAACTCATAGACACAGAAAGCAGTATGGTGGTTACCAAAGGGGAAGGGAGGTTGGGGAGAGGTAGTGAAGAATAAAGGTAGTCAAATATATGGTGACAGAAGATTTGGCTTTGGGTAGTGAACACAATGCAATATACAGATGATGTACCATAGAATTGTACAGTTGAAACCTATAAAATTTAACCAATGTCACCCCAATAAATTTTTTATTGTGATGAGAAACATAAAACATACAATTTTCCATCATTTTTTTCAATTATAGTTCACATTCAATATTATTTTCTGTATTCGTTTCAGATGTACAACATAGTGGTTAGACAATCATATACTTAAAATTTTAAGTGTAGGCTTTATTATTATTCAGGTATGGTGAGGCCAGTATATCATGAGATGATTACCATTGAAAGATTGTTACAGTTCCCAAGAATAGGAAGCATATTATACTGGTGAGGGTGAGGGTAGGTGTGAGGGTGAGGTTGAAGGTGGGGGTGGGTTGGGGGACATAGGGAAGCTTCAGAGTTGGTCAGGAGGCAGAGGGAGCAAATTAAAACATGGGCAAGAGCCTTTATTGCGGTTTCCATGAGAAGGAATGGATGAAGCAACGTAACCAGATTTAGGGTTGGACAGTCTGATAATTTCAGCGGGCTCTGGAGCATAGACGTTGTCTCTAGTTGCTACCTGGCTCTGGGGTGACTAGGACAGGGGGTTCATGGCCTTGAGTTTGAGAGCCCATAGAGGAGGTGGGGGAGATGTGGCTCTGGACTGGTTAGTTTTCGCTTGAAAGGAATGCTTGAAGGAGAGTCATTTACTATAGCTAAGAACTAGCTATTCCTGGGAAGGGCCCTTTTGCTAGGCCATTACTAGCTCCAATGTGCAAATGGTTCCAATCGTAAACTAAACACACATTTATCTAAATATTGGCTGGGAACCATGCTTCCCTTTTTGTTGCTAAAGGGAGTCTACCATCTAAATATTTGCAGGGGTGTTTTCTTCTCCTCCCCTTGAGTCACACCCTATCTTCCTAAGTTTAACAACATGGAACTGATCACTTGACAGGTATTTACATCAGTAACAGCTTGACTTTCCCTGACAGTGTCAAAGCAATATAATGACTCATGTTAATTATTAGGCTTACCACCTGATTTGGACAAATTTATAGTCTTTTATGTGCACTATATCTTCTATGGGTTACAATCTGAGATGCTTTTTAAACTTTATTCAGAGTTGGAGAATAAAAAGCATGTGTGTTTAAAAAACAAAACACAGGTCACCCAAGAAGTTTGTAAGCACCAACCATTTCACCCTAAGCAAGTGCTAAAGGTGTAATGAACCATTTCAGGAGACTAAATATATGTGTTAGACTGTTGCAGAAAGTGCATTTGTTGCCTTAATCTTTCTGCCAGTATTAAAATATATTTCAAGTATTTTATTGTGCTTACTGATTATTTTCTTCAGCCTTACACTTATCATTATTGCTCAGATTACAATTGATCTTAATTCATTTTTTTAAATTACAGTTTCCATGGGATAAATATGCTAGCAAAGCATTTGGCAACTACACATGGGATATTAGTAGATGCTAAATGAGAAAGAATATCATGGTCAAATAAGTAAATGCTAGATTAGACAATGTTAAACAAATTCTTTTCTGCAGGATTTCTCAGGGCCTTTGATAAGAAAATGTGAATTGCAAACATCAATTCACATTGATGGACTGATATATAATATGTAGCATCTTCAAAATCCAGTAGGCCACAGATCCTTCACTATTCGTTTTTTCATAGAAAGCATATTCTAAAGGAATGGTAGCAGACAGTATTTAAAAAGCATCAACTACATGCAATACACTATGGATCAATAAAAAAAGTTTTAAAAATGAATTTTTTCTGCAATGTAAGAGTCAATTTTTTAGATGGGAAAATAAGGCATAAATGCAATAGACTTCATATAATGGTGTGAAGAAACAACACAAAAAATATTCTGAAGTGATATGTCATCAATTGTCAGATGAATAATGCTAATTTTTTTAGTAGAGAGGTGGGATGAACAAACAAACAGAACACAATTTTCCATACACCTATGTGCAAGGGACCAGAGGTAAAAACACATAAAATATGGTTGCTATGTTAAAGAAGTGAATAACCTAGATGGAGAGCCAGGACTCTGTGAAGCAAGTTAGTGTGATCCAAACATAATAGACCAGAGCGTCTTAACCTTTGCATGCACATGCATTACCAGGGGGATCAGCACTGAGTCAGTAGGTTTGGGGTGAGAGTAAAGATTCTGCATCCTTAACAAGCTCCTAAACGATGCTCATGCTACTGGTCCAAGGATCACACTTTGAGGAGCAAGAAGTTAGGGCAGGAGTTGGCCAACTTTTTCTATAAAGTCCACATAGTAAATATTTTAGGATTCGTGAGCCATACAGTCTTTTGCAACTACTCAACTTTGTCATCCTAAAGCAAAAGCAGCCATAGACAGTAGGTAAATGAATGAGCATGGTTGTGTTCCCCAAAAATTTATAGATCACGAAATTTGAACTTTGTATAATCCTTTAAAAATATTATATTTAAAAAAAATTTTTTCCATTAAAAAATATAAAAACCATTTCTTAGCTCGTGGTAAATAGAGAAAAAGCAGTGGGCCTGCAGCAGGCTGTACATTTGCTGAACTGTGAGTTAGAGGTCAAGATAGACACTCCTGTGGAGAGTCAGTGGAAGCACATCTAACCAAAGCAACTAATCTTTTATTTTAATATATATTATTGATTTCAGAGAGAAGGGAGAGATAGAAACATCAATGATGAGAAAGAATCATTGATCCTCTGCCTCCTGCCCACCCCCGACTGGGGATCGAGCCCATAACCCAGGCATGTGCTGTGTTTGGGAATCAAACCATGACCTCCTGGTTTATAGGTTGATGCTCAACCGCTGAGCCATACTGGCTGGGCAAATCTTTCTCTTTTTTAAACCTTTATTACATTTTGTTCATGCTTCTTTTTTCCTCTAATAGTTGGTTTATGGGTTTTTTATGAAAGATTAAAAAAAATTCTAATTGGCAGTACAGACAAACAAACACCTCAACCAGTTTCAGAGTTTACCAGGTATTCTCTCTGTTTCCTGTAGTATGTAATGCAATGCCTTCCACATAGAAGATGCCAAGCAAGCAGGTGTTTGATTGCATTTAATCTGTCAAAGGAGCCTTTCACGTGGCTGTAAGGAGGAGGAGCTCCTGGGTGGGATTTGTGTAGAGTGTAAGGAGAGAATTCCAAGAAGGGGAACGTGGGCAAGTAATACATGAGGGCCGTGTCAGGGACAATAAATCCATGCAAATATTTGACAGAAACAGCAGATTAGTATAGGAAAACGATAGAAAATAAAATCAGGGCCAAGTTATATGGAATGCCTCAACGCAGATCTGAAGTTTAGGGGATGATGTATGTAGGGAACAGTTTCAAGAACTTTAATCTGCTACAGGATATAGAAAAGATCCATAACTTACTGGAGATGAAGAGATCAATGAAAAGATTTAAGATTAATTAAAATGTAAGCCATAGTTCTCATGGGTGAAGACCTGGACTATGACCCTGGAAGGAGAACAGAGAAGAAGGAACTGAATGATGGCTCCAGGCTGGAATGCTCTCCAAGACTTTAGAAAACAAAGGAAACCACAAAATACCCCAGAAGCAAGAAATACTGCTCTTCTCAATTGCCTCCAAAGTAACCTGCATTCATTGTATAGGCTGCTCCATTGACTGGGTTTTAGTGGGTGTGTGTGTGTGTGTGTGTGTGTGTGTGTGTGTGTGTGTGTGTGTGTTTAAGGTATCTTAATTCCCCAAATCACATATGTTTTGTGAGTATCCCATATTTTTTTTAATACAGTTTCTGGAGATAATACTGGAGTATTGACAATCTGAAGTGTTAGCAAACAGATTTGCTTTATTAACATTATTTTCAGATTAAATATGGACAGATACCTAATTTATGCTATATAAATACAGAAAAAAAGCCTTCCGTACCCTATTTTTACAAAAAGGGTACCAAGGCCAAAGAATTTTCTAGAAGATTAGACTCAGAGGAAATCTCCAAGTGCTAATTAAGAGCTCAATGGACAATACAGTCCCAGCGACTTCAATCCTTTCCATTGTAAGTGGCACATTCCTACATATTTCTTTAAAAATAAATCACATTTGGCGGGAGGTGGCGGGGAGGAGGTTAGGGCAGCTTCATAGTTTTTATAAAACTCCTGTGGAGAGTTTGAGGTGCTGGGGGAATAAAGGAAAGAGTGTGAGAGAGAACTTGTGTTAAAATAGTCTGGCAGCTTGCAGCCTCCCACATCAAGGTCCTAGTTGTTTGGGGATGGAAAAGTGCTGACCAGCAAAAATGAATTACAACTGCTCCATTTCTCTAGTTGTGGAAGCCAAGCGGTCTGCTAGAAACGTTTGTAAATATCAGAAATGTGGAAGACATTAAATCTGTTATTGCTCAGTTGATCAGAAGTCTTAGGGTCAATGAAAATATTGCTGCCTCTGATATTTTTAATGCGATGATTAGTTTCCCTTGGTACAATAGATATTTTGAGCATAACGTTTGTATTACTTTCATATTTTTCTTTAGATAAGAATAATAGATAAAATTGGAATAAATCTAAAAATCATTTATTATAAAACATTTTATAAGACACTTTGAATTTCTGTTCCTTTTCTTCTGCACTGGAATGGTCTCACAAAGTTGGACAATGTTGCTTATTTCCAGGTTGATAAAACATACAGAATGCTTTACAAACAAAACCTGTGGGAATTGTCTAGTCATTCATCTCACGGTCTAAAATGTAGAGTTCCCATCAGTAACGTAGACACAGCTCTTTTTTTTAATTTAAATTTTTTATTGTTTGTGTATGACCCACATCCCACATGGTTCAGGGTTCGGGCACTGGAAGAGGGGTCGCACGCAAATGAAAGTGATGAGACAAGAAATAATAATTTGAAAATTGGGGGGCCAGGCGGGAGCCTAACGCAAGAGGGAGGACTCCACTTGTGCTCCAGCCTTGCCATCCTTTTATTCAGTTTGGGATACACCTATAGCCCTTAGGCAGGCAATTTCCAGTAACAGACAGACTATGTTATCAGTAAGGATTTACATGATTATTTGGTCGGGAAGTTGCTTCAGCTACCATTGTCTCAACTAAACAGTGGGTGCATAGCTCTGACCTTTGCTAGGGCTCAAGGATCACCAGCCTTCCGGGATCCTTGTCCACACCTCTCTGCTAGTGAAGACAATAGGCGGCTTCTCACAATTGTTTAAAGTGTTGCATGAGTCTTCTTCCCCCCCACCCCGTTGACCTCTCCCTGGCTGCCCCCACCCCCCAGCACATGCCCTCACCCCCCTAGTGTGTCCATTCGTTATGCTCATAGGCATGCATACAAGTCCTTTGGTTGATCTCTTTCCCCCTCACCCCCTTCCTTCCCTCATTGGTTGGACAGTCTGTTCGGTGCTTCTATGTCTCTGGATCTATTTTTGTTCATCAGTTTATGTTGTTCATTATATTCCACAAATGAGTGAGATTATGTGATATTTATATCTTCCTCTGACTGGCTTATTTCACTTAGCATAATGCTCTCAGGTTCCATCCATGCTGTTGCAAATGGTAAGAATTCCTTCTTTTTACCTCAGCATAGTATTCCATTGTGTAGATGTACCACAGTTTTCTAATCCACTCATCTGCTGATGGGCACTTAGGCTGTTTCCAAATCTTAGCTATGGTGAATTGTGCTGCTATGAACATAGGGGTGCATATATCTTTTCTGATTGGTGTTTCTGTTTTCTTGGGATATATTCCTAGAAGTGGGATGACTGGGTCTTTTTTGATCAAACAAGCATCTGATTATAGAGCATCCAGCCTTCCACTTCTGCTTTATTATTTTAACCACCACCATTTCCTTTCTTTCTCTCCTGTCCTTTGGCCTCCGTTTGGCCTGCAGGTGGTTCTGTGAGGGGAAGGAGCTGCACAACACCCCTGACATTCAGATCCACTGTGAGGGTGGGGACCTGCATACCCTGGTCATCGCAGAAGCCTTTGAGGAAGACACGGGTCGCTACACCTGTCTGGCTACGAACCCCAGCGGCTCAGACACAACATCCGCCGAGGTGTTCATTGAAGGTGAGGAGGTGTGCTGCAGCGGTCAGCGGTGTGAATGGTCTACAGCTTCAGCATCACAGGGCTTCATTGTGAACATGCTTCCCCAATGCAAACAGCACAATGGTGTTGTGATACAGAACTCGTTCCTCCCGAAAACTGTTTAAGTAAATCGAACAGTTCCAATACTTAGGCGTGCAGCAACCGCGTCTAATGTCAACATGTGTTCCTTTTCATTTGAAACATTTCAGCTACATTAATTTATTTAAAATGTAAAGTACCCAGTTCACTTTTGCTTTCTCTAGGGAAAAAAGAATGGAAACATATTGAAATACTGTATCTATCAACCAAAGTTAAACTCTAAATTATTTAGGAAATCGTGAGAATAAGGGAATATTTTTAAGTATTCTTATTTGTATTAAATTCTAGAATTTTCCCTCTTTTAAGACTCTGCTATTCCTGCTAACTAAGACTTAAAGATGGGCAGGCAGAGAATAGAATATTTCTATTTCTATCAGTTCGCTTTGGGCAAGATTCAGCCTGTAGAGAATTAAAAAACTTGATATCAGAGTATATAGTTTTACATTATTGTTGCATTGTGATCAATGCCAATAATTTAAGTTGGAAGTGTTTTAAGCACCGCAGTGTTATATCATCTCTAAATCCATAAATCAATATGCATCTTATTAATTGGCTGCTTTTCAAAATACTAATTAAAATAAAGAAAGTTAAAATTCCTGAGGTCTCCACCACATTAATCTTCATCTTTTAACTCCTTTTCAATGTTCAATACAGCCAGATTTCTTCATTAAAGTAGAAGAAAGCAGGATGTGAGCTCCTTCAAGAACTGACAGTTTAGTTTTAGAAGTAACTGTATCACTCATAAAAGTGCGCACCTTGACTTCTGCTAAAAGCTTCCTCTGCATGATCTTTGAAAGCAAACATCTGTGAGGTCCTCGAAGGACCTTTCCCTGTTCATAAAAGCAAACATTCTGTTTCTAGTAGTAACTAATGCTTACATGGGACTTATAAATGCACACATAATACACATACATAACCATTTAAACGTCACTGAAAGCCTATGAGGTACTATTAGTAGTCCCTTTTTACAAATGAGTAAACTGAGATCCAGAGAGGTTAGAGGGACTCATTCAAAGTTACACAGGATGTAAACCCAGGCAGTCTCTCCCCAGGGCCCATATTCTTAACCACTGTGTCATGCACACATCAAAATGCTAAAGTAAGAGAAAAAGAGTGACAAAGGTTTTTAACATTTAATAGGTTAGCAATAAGTATTAGTCTTGGGCAGACTGTGTAGCAAACTCCTTGAGTTATTTTAGAATGTAATAAAAGGAACTTAAAGCTTCCATTAAAAACCTGTTTGTTAAGGATGATCAGGTTCGTCACCCAAATCCAAGTTCAGATAGAGCACCTTAAAATTAAACACTTTGCTTGCTTTCAGCACTGGTAGGACTGGGGTGAATTTCAGTGTGTATTGCTTCTATGCTACCGATGCTCAATGAATTCACATCAGTTTAAGTCATAGCCTATGGACTCAATTCAGCCAGCACTTTTTAAGGCCCTACTGTGTGTGAGACGGTACTGGTACAAATATGATTAAGACCAGTTCTTGATATCTAACAGCAGAGATGGACATATTTAAAAAAGAATATAAAATGATAAATGATATTATAATAAGTGATATAATAGAAATATATGAAGTATTATATGGTTACAAATGAATTTTAAAAATTAACTGCAGTATCTATAAGATACACTCACTTTCTATATGAAAAAAGGAAAAATGTCTCTATCTGTGAAACTGGTTTCAGTATCTAACTCTGGTAGGCCCAAAACATCCACAGCATGGACTTGACTTCAATTAAATGTGGTCTTCTGTGTAGAAGCTCCTGAACCACCAGTCCTCTTCCGCCTTTGAAATCACCTGCAAGAGCTACTCAGTGTGGGGAAATGCACCCCTAGTTCTATGTGCATGTATGTTTCATGCCCTGGACTTCAGCAAAGACAGTGGATTATTTTTTCCAATGCACAGTTTCCCACATGATAACATTGAACTCACTTAGCCAACCCGCCATTAGGTGTCTGTGACTTCAGATAGACTGTGTGTGAAGAGGAGGATAAGGAAGCTGGAGAGAGTTAGAATAAAGAGCTATTAAGGTTCAGTCTCCTATACCTAATATAAAAAACTACCTCATTAGCCTTGTAAAATATGGATAATAATTTAAAAAAATACCTGAGAGATTTCAGTATACTTTTATCCCTCAGAACAAGAACTTTAGATAAATTCTTAGGCTATTATGCCTGAAAGTAAGAAATCTTTCTATTTTACTTAGCCAGCACTAAATTAGACGCAGCCATATCTCCACTGAATTGTTTCCTAAAGCATGTTATTAATGGGTCAGCATGTAGTCACCATGGGTCTATCAGAGTGTAGGAAGTTTTCTGTAGAATTTAAAAATCCAAACAAAGCCTTTCCTAAGTTTAACAACCTGCTGGTTGGAAACTGTCTACATTTCACTGTCTTATGGGGCAAGTTTTAGAGCGATACAAAAGAAATTACAGCTTAAGAACTAGCTACTGTTTATTTCGTGTTAGCTAGGAACCAGCACTTCATTTTTATATGAAAAACTACCTCCATTTTATGGTTGAGGAAATTGAAGCTTATAGAGGCTAAGTAGTGCCAAGATCACATACAACACACATACATGCACACATGTGCACACATGCACACATGTGCACAGGCGCACACCCACCCACCCACCCACACACACACACACACACACATAGCATTCCAGAATTCACAACCAGGCAGTCTGACCCCTGAATCTGCCTTCTTCACCACTCACTCCAGAATAAAATGTAGATGAACTCATTACTGTGGCAGCTTAATCACCTCAAGCTATTCAGGGCACGTGTGGAGCACGGTGTAGAGAATTACTAAGGAATTACCGTAGGCAGGCAGTGATGTAGACACTGTGGGCATGCAGGCGCATAGGATAGGCCTGTGCTCTGACTTCCCTGACGCTCCCGAAGAGGAGGAGAAGAGAGCAGTGCACTCATCAATCATCCCAACACCAGCCAGTGCTGGGAAGAAAGTAAAGGTGGCTGCTGGGGTCCAGGGATCAGGAAGGCCTCTCTGAAGAGATGACATTTGATCTACGACCTGGACCCCGAGAAGAAACCTACAGGAAGCCTGGGGGAAAGCGCTTCACACAGCGGGCTCAAACACAAGGCCCTGACAGGGGAGGACCAGACGTGTCCGAGGAGCAGAAGGAAGTCCAGGGTGGCTGGAGCAGAGCAGAGAAGAGACAGCTGGGCGGGTGGGGCAGGGGCCAGTTCATGTGAGACCTGGGGCCTTGTGGTCACTGTTAGCAGTGTGGCCTTGGTTCTCAATAACATGACAAATCATGGAGGGTTTAAACTGAAAAGTCACATTAGCTGATTTACACAGGGTGGGACAAAAGCAGGCTTACACTTGTGAGAACACAAAACCGTTTATTCTTGCATTTTTTATTAGTTATTCTGTTATTGCCATAGGAACAACTGTAAACCTTCTTTGGCCACACCCTATATTTTTAAAAATTGTTGCTTTAGCTTATAATGGGAGACCAGTTAGAAGCTGCAGTAGCACAGAGGAGAAACGAGGGGCTTCAGGAGGAGGTGGTGTAAATGGAGGCGGGGGAGAGTCAGAATTGGGTTAAGAATTCAGAGGTAGGCTCCGAAAGATGAGCTCTCAGTGGACTGGATGAGGTACTGAGGGGATGAAAGGAACCAGGCAGCTCCACCACTTTCAGCTTTACCAGGTGTGTGGACCGTGCTGCCAACCTCTGAAAAGGCAGGGGTGGGGGGCTGGGGAGGAGCAGGGTTAGGGGACAGGGTAGGGCGTGTGCTGTTTTGAACATGCTAAGTTTGAAATTCCTACTTGGGTAGGCAAGTGGATGTGTCATGTCAGTAATTGGACACATGCCCACAGTCTAGCCCACACAGGGCTGAGTACAACATCTGCGAGCGTCAGGATGTCAATAGTAACTAAGGCTCTGGGACTGGACGTACCTACCAGGTAGAAAGGGAGTGAGAGAGAGAAAGGGAACCAGGTCGGAGCCTGGATAATCCCTCCTGCCTGTAGAAGTTCCAAGAGGGGAGATGCCAGGCAGAGTGTGTGCAGGAGGCAGGAGGGGGCATTGCAGGAAGGAGGGTGATGCCCGCTCTGTCCATTCCTGCTGAGGGTCCACTCAGATGAGGGCAGGAGGAAACCGCAGGGTTTGGCAGCTGTGGATGTTTAACAGGAGGGATTTGGGCAACCTGGACAGGACCAACCATCCAATGCAATGAGTTAAGAAAAGCTTGCAAAATATGGAAAGAGAAGCAACAAATAATAGATTGTGTTGAGGACATTTTGTTCAAACGCCAGCAGATTTGAAAAGTGTGCGATCAAAAAAGATTTTTAATTGAGGTATAATTGACAGATAATAATAGTTTCAGGTGTACAATATGATTCGTTATCTGTATGTATTATGAAGTGGTCACCAGAATGAGTCTATTTAAAATCCATATATCTATTACTATACATAGCTATAGTTTTTTCTTCTTGTGATTAGGATTTTTAAGAACTACTTTTGAATATATAATGCAGTATTATTAACTATAGTTGCCATCCCAGACATTGCATATCCAGGACTTAATCTTGTAACTGGAAGTTTGTACCTTTTGACTCCCTTCAACCATTTCATCACCCCTCAAACCTCCCACCTCTGGCAGCCACCATTTTGTTCTCTGTATCTATGACTTTGGGTTTGTGCTTTTTTTGTTTTTAAGATTCCACATATAAGTGGCATCTTATGGTGTTTGCCTTTCTCTGTCTGATTTATTTCACTTAGAATAAAGCCTTCAAAGTTCATCCATTTGGTTGCAAATTTCAGGATTTCCTTCTTTTTATAGATACATAATATTTCAGTGTGTGTGTGTGTGTGTGTGTGTGTGTGTGTGTGTGTGTGTGTGTCTCACATTTTCTTATTGACCCATCCATCGATGGAAACTTAGGTTGTTTCCATATCATGGCTATTGTAAATAAAGCTGCAATGAGCATGAGGGTGCAGATATCTTTTGAGTTAGTGTTTTTGTTTCCTTTGGATAAATACCCAGATGTGGAATTATTGGCTAAGAAAGATGGATTTTTGCAGTTAGTTTGTTTGTTTTCATACCAGAATTAATAGAGTTTGTTTATATGCTAATGAAAATAATCTAAGAGAAAAAAACACACAACATGGATTATGCAGAATGGAGGGAGAATAAGATAGAGCAAAGTCTTTGCAAAGGAGAAAGGAAACTGGATCTGGCCTGTATGGGTGCTGGATGGTGAGGAAAGTACTCTCAAGGACTAGATGACAATGAGATATTCTCAATAATTTCATGATGTAAGTAGGAAAGGGAAACATACAAAATAAATACAGACATGTCAAGTTTCCACCACCCCACCCCTCCTGATTGCAAAAAGGATTACACAGGTCATTATAGATTTAGGAGCACCAAACAGGACAGGATGGTGGCTCTGAAATGTGGGATGAAGGAATGTAGATTAAACTGGACCTTTTGGATAAGGAGTTGGGTCTGATAGGAGAGCAGGGCACCTTTAAAAAGGTAGGGTGTGGCCAAGTGCCCATCAGTACTCTTTTGTACCTGGTTTTTAAAATTTAACCTATTTTTATTTAAAATATTATTGAGTAACTAAGAGGTTAAATAATTTGCATGAGGTCATAAAATAGAAAGCAGTGGCAACAGAATTTACACTCAGATTTTTTTTAACTTGTGGAGTGATTATTGCTGTGCTGGTAATAGCAACCGAGAAAGAAGGAAGGAGAAAAATGAGTAATGGGGCCAAAGTATAGTTAGTCCTTAAATTTTGAAAGGCAAAACATGTACAAAAGGATGAACTTCATGACGAGATTCACTAAATTCAGGATTTAAAAAATACACACACGCGTGTGTGTGTATGTGTGTGTGTGTGTATATATATATATATATATATATATATATTTTTTTTTTTTAATGGTTGACATCTGCTTTTAAGAAGACTTCTTATTATTGAAGCTATGTAATTTCTATCTAATTTGTTTTCACTCAGAAGTACACATTTTTTAAAAATCATGGAATATACCAGAATGACAAAAATATAAAAGTAGTAATTTCATGAATATGGGCATTTTGTTATATTGCAATTTTATACACCTTTCTGGTGAAATGTTTAAAAATGGAAATAATACATATATCCATTAATAATGGAATAATAAAATTATGGTGAATCCACACAAATGAGTTTGAAGCAGCCACTAGAAAATTACAAAGATACATATTTATTTATTGACATGTATTAAATGTGGGAAAAACAATAATTGAGCAGTATTAATAGTATTGTCATCTTTTTAAAATATATTTAATTATTTTTCTATGTCCATAGGCATAAACTTTAGAAGGATGTGGTCCAAAGTATCTGGTTAGTGGTATTTCAAATGATTTTTTTCTTTAATTTTCACTATTGTACATTTTATGGGGTTTTTTCCTACAAGGGAGTATTAAATTGCTGAAGTTTTAAAAATGAAAAGGTAATACCTTTTTTTAATATATATTTATTGATTTCAGGGAGGAAGGGCGAGGGATGGAGAGAGAGAACATCAGTGATGAGAGAGAATCATTGATTGGCTGGCTGCCTCCTGCAACCCAGGCATGTGCCCTGACCTATGAACCTCCTCCTGGTTCATAGGTCAATGCTCAACCACTGAGCCATGCTGGCAAGGTGGAAAGGTAACACCTTTTAAAGTGAAGGGAGGAGGCTCATTTTTTGATGACACTTCCACCCGCCCTTTATCCCTAGAGTGGAGCAGAGAACACAGTGTTTGATTCCTTTGCTCTGTGTGGGAGGCAATGCAGAAACAGTTAGCATTTAAGCAGGTAAATATCTGATACACAGATAGTAACTGCAAGGGCTGGAACCTGTGCTCCTTCAGATTGGAGCCTGCAGAAAACACTGAGCGTGATGGTTTGATAAATACAAAGAAAAATGTTAACCTGAGACAGGAGTGGTGTTTCCTGACCAGCAGGTGCAAAGCAGATGACTCAGGCAGGAGACAGGAGAGGAGAGGGAGGGAAGGTGCCCTGGGGGGAGGGAAGGGCTGGCACAGATGGGGAGATCTGATCTGCTACCATCTGCAAGAGCTGCTCTGACACCTGAGACAGAAGGTGACATTGAGATTTCACAAGGGTTGGACAGGTGTGCAAAAACTAGCGAATGTATTACCTGGGGACACTACCCTTTTTGGTCCTTTATGTTTCTCTGAAAATCAGCTAGAAAAAAAGGTAGTAAAAAAAAGAATGAGAATAAGAATGCCTTTCTAAATAGAGGTAATCAGATGGGATTTTTTTTAAATGATATAAATATTCAGAATTATATGAAAAATAGCCATTTCTCTCCCCAGTTTCAGGCCACTTGGAGTGTCTGTGATAGCTCCCTCAGGGCTTTTGCCAGGCCTCTCTGAACACTGTCATGACTCAGGTACAGGTGATCTCTGTCAGGTTCCCAGGACTTTCTGACAATCCAGCCTACTGGTTTTCTTCTCAGTTTCCCTGCTCAGCTTCTACTAGTACCTCCTCATCAAACTTTCTCCTTGTCTATCACCTACTTACATGGTTTGCTGTTTGCTTTGCTCTGCTTCCCCCCTCTTCCCTTCTTCCTCAGTTCATCCTGCACAGTTAATTTTCCCAATCACCACTCAGTACCTAGATGTACAGTCCAAATACTTTGACCCTGGTATTTCACCTTGCGTTTCTAGACTTGCCTCCCACCATTGCCACCCACCACCCCAAGATGCTGCTCTTCTCTGGTTGCAAAGTCTACTGCCTCTCCCTACACCAACCTTACAGTTCCTTAATTCCATTCATTCCATCAGAAGCTAAAGGCCTGCCATGAGCAAGACATGAAGCTGAGCCCTCCGAGGAATGCAGACATGCTCAGTACATGGAGGTCAGATGGAACGGGCCATGCCACCACGGCTTCCTAGTTATGTGACCCTATGCAAATTACCTAAGCTCCTGGTTCCTCGGTTTTCTTATCTGTAATCTGCAATCTCACTCTCCTCATAGTGAAATTCATTATTATAATAATTAAATGCTATGAGGTGTCTAGCAGACAGCCGGGCAAATAATAAGTACTGAAGAATTGGTAGTTCCCTTCTGAACACCACTTCATTTTCCAAAGAACTTAAAGCTTTCTAGCAGATGCAATGTAATAAGTGGTGAGAGTAATGTAAACAAGAACACTAGGAGTCCAGAGAAGATAGAGCACAGAAAAATGAGTAGGCTGAGCTTAAAAGACTACCCAGAAATGACTGGGTAGGAGTTTCCTCTAGGAATGAGTAATATAACTAAAGGTACAGTCATGCGAAAAGACCAAGAAGGGAAAGCCCTTACCAACACTGGATGGTCATCTATTTAAAGTCCCCAGCTTGGTGGCACTGTCCTCGCCACTCTGCTTAATGTTGCTCCCACTGCATTCCCATTGCTCCCAACGCCCCACCCCGCAACATGTTTTGTGTATCACTCACCACCATACCGTGTATTTATTTACCTTGTCCATTGTGTGTGTTCTCAAAAGAATGTAATCTCTGCAAAGGCAGGTGTGTGTGTGTGTGTGTGTGTGTGTTCACTGTGGTTTTCCCATTACCTAGTGGGATATACACCAGGGATCATGTTCAACTCTCTGGATCAGGGTTATGTGATGTGGAAGTCCAGGAAGTTCTGGAAGATAGGAACACTAATCTCATACAGGTTGAAGACAGATTTGAGAGGGAGAGAGTTGGGGAACCAGATAAGACTATTGCAGTAGTCCAGGGACTAGGTGAAGAAAGCCTCTGCTAGGTGGTAGTAATAGAAATAAATAGGAAGGGACAGCAAACATTCCAGCAGAGTTACCTAAACGTGATTGTTTCAACATCAATCAAAGGCTGGAAAACATATTTTAGTCACAGGAAGGAACACTTTAGGCAGCCATCCAAGAGAAGTAAGTAAATGTATCTGTTCTGAATGTATTGATAGGCAAAAATAACCAATTGCAAAGAGTACATATAGTATGATTCCATTTATATAAATATGTAGGTAAATATATGTGTGTTGACAAATTAAATTTACCTGAAAAGCACACACCAGACTCTGAACATATATAGAATGGCATTAGGGAAGGTACCAACAGGTTTTTACTACAATATCACACAATTCTATAATATTTGGTTAATTTTCTGTAAGCATGTATTATTTTACATTAAAATAGTTTAAAATAAATAATTTAAGTGACTCAGGCTATATAAAGGAAATAATCAAGAATATACTTCTAAACTATCACAGTTATTTTAAATGTCACCTAAAATCTCTTGTCACAAAATACGTGCATGAAAATGTTTGCATTTTGACTAAAAATCTGAGCCTTAACTCAAAAACAGTAACGACACAAATGAATTTGGGAAGGCATGATCCAGAGTCAGAGACCCTTTTATTCAAGAATGAAGCCACTGTCGCACTCCAGTTTAAGAGTCAGAAAGCATTTCCTAATTAATGAGTAAGGAAGACATTAATAATTCATGCCATGAAATCTCTTGGGAGAGGGTTAAAGTTTAAAACCATGACTCTTTTGCTCACAGTCACACTCAAATTTATGTCATAGTTTATAAGCCATTTAAAAGTATGGTTGTGATGGCCAAAGAGAGAAAAATTAAATTAATAATAAATCTGGCATTAAAAACATGTTGCTTTGAAGAAAGCTTTCATAGTTGTTTTTTTTTAATGATTTTCTGAAGATGCAGTCCAAGTAAAGATGGTGTGAACCATTCTCTATTTCAAAATAAGACTATGATATTGTTTAAAAATAAAGAACATTACTCTTTGAAGCAATTATAGATACTACTTACATCTTAACTTTTTTATTATTTGTAACTCTCCTAGGTACCAGTTCAACAGATTCTGACAGTGAAAGTTTAGCTTTCATATCGAAACCTGGAGCAATGCCACAGTAAGTGCTTATGATTTCATCAATTATATAGCAAAGAACGGCAGCAGAATTGGGGTAGGAAGCCACCAGTGTTGTGTTTTTAAGAAAAAGGTCAACTGATGTCAATCAAAGATCAAATACTTGAACTTGGAATGTCATTTTTAACTTATGAATTTGAACTTTGAAGTCTGCATTTCATCCTCGATATGCCAAAATCTAACCGTAGATAATGTTAGTTTCAAATACAACTAGCCAGTTATAAATTTATGACAAGAGCAGTCATGTTGAGAGAAAATGTATTAAATCACTATAAAAAATAAATGAGGATCAATGTATTTATATAAATTGGAAAATATCTCATTAGGCCAGCAATGTGTTTCCATTTAAATAAAGTCTATTTCTAGCTAGATCTTGTCATGAAAATCTTAAAATTTATTTAGTTCTTCCTAGAAAGACATGGATTCTTAGTAAAATGTTAATATCTTAATTATTTCTCAAAAAATCAAATAAAATCTGCAACAGTTTTGTAGAAAACTCTATGAATATTGAGACAGTGTTAAATTTTTTTGATCTGCTGGTATATACATAACAATTATATCCACTCGGTATCAAATAGTCACCAAATACTAATGCTAAAGGGGCCTATATGTGCTCTACCACCTCTCATTTCAGAGAAGGATCAAGTTGAGTGAAGTTACATGGCTCACTTGGGATTCCACAGCCAGCAACCTAACAAAACTTGGTCTAGAAACCAATTCTTCTTAACCTTTGTCTACACCTCACTAACTTGTATGCACTGAGAAAAGACGAAAATTTCAAGACACTCTTAACTTCACAAAATTAGAACCAGAACAGAGAACAGCTGCTAGGCTTAAGACAGACAACCAGAACTTTGAATTAAATATAGAACCTTAGCCCTAAAAATTTCAAGTATCTTCCTACTCCTGAAGATTAGACTTTTTCTAAGCATTGTCTTTTCAGATTCTCAAGTTCAGCACCTTAGGTTCACTGATAATGGCTGTGTTACATACAGCTAATCTTCTTCTATCCGTGCGTTTATTTTGCTAATATCTATAAGGTTCATTCTATGCATATACTGGCCACAGCTATTGTAGCCCTTCCCATTTCTGAAGCACTTAACAGTTGAAGGGATTAAGTACACAAAAGGAAACTGGGCTATTCTGTGGAAATGTTTTAAAGAGTAATTCCTGCTTTTTAAAAGAATTCTAACTGAACACACGCCTCCCTGTTTTCCAGGGCTCAGAAGAAAACAACATCCGTGTCCCTGACAATAGGATCGTCATCTCCAAAGACAGGAGTGACCACAGCTGTGATTCAGCCACTATCTGTCCCTGTTCAGCAGGTCAGTGTGCCTAGGACCAGGGCCCACAAGGAGTGGAACTCATTGGCAGACTTCTTGGTTTAAAGAATATAGCTTTAATTTTACTAGTCTGCGCCTTGAAATAGTTTCTAAGTGGAAATACAACGGGGCGAAAAGAAAATGCTAGGTAAAGGTCTTCCTTTTAATCCACTAAAAATAATATTTAACCAAAGCCACACCAGCAGTCAGTCAGCATCTGCATTTCCTTTAGAACTTCCCTTTTTAGTAGCCAGTAATCTGCTAAAATGATACCTGTTTTATCTATGACTATTTGATTATTCCCCCTCATATGTGCTCTCTTCCTTTCAGCTAAATTTATTATTTCATTTAAACAAATGAGTGGACAATAGAAGTCTACATACCAACACAGGTATTCATTGTCATCCTCTAAGCACTAAACAGATAATAAGAAAAAAATTCAAATTTGACTTCACCATGCATTTTTATCTTTCCTTTATTTTGTTGTCAGACTGCTTTATCCAGGAAAGAATAACAATACTAATAACTGGAAAGAAACTGCAATGAGTTTATTTTGCAAACACAAACAACATGATTTTTTTAAGTAATATTAAAATCTAAGCGTCTCTAAATCAAATGTATGTTACTTTGCCTTTGTGCTATGATGATCACCTTTAAATACAACACTCATAAAAGCTTCCCCCAATACCCTGAACTGTAAGCTCATTCCTTACACGTCTGTTAAGTATGTTTTGTGAGGATTACCATGCACTCAGAGGTATTTTAGTGATTACAGGTGTGTGACATATACTCTGTGATATGTAGAATATGCAGGCACTAGAGAAAAGACCTTTGAGTTGAAAAGAACCCATCAATATAAGTTACTTGGAAGTGGCATATAGAGTAGGTATTTCCTTTAAACCCCTAAACTAGAACGGAGTTTACAGAAATATTTCTGATTAAATCAGTGAGGTGCTGTTGTTGTTTTTGTTTTTTTTTTTTTGACGTTTACATATTTAATGAATGCTTTGCACTGTGCTAGGCATTTCACAACAGAAAAAAATACCTGTCACCAGCTCCATTCCCAGTTCATACACTGTGCATGGGAAACGGGAAATATACACATGAAACACTTCTCAGAGATGATAGGCTGTACTGAGGTGTAACAGGGAAGCCTAAAAGCAGAAAGACACACATCATCTAATTGAGTAGGTATCATCATAATGTAAGCTGTACATTTAAATGGTTTAAATTTTACAGGAACACTGAATGGGAGGTAATATATCCCACTTGTACAGTTGGGAGACTGAAGTGCTCAGAGAAACTCCATTGCTTTATTATAGGCAAAGTGATGTAAAGGTTAATGCCCTGAATTCATACTGCCAGGGTTTGAATCCCAGTTCTAACACTTACTAGCTAAGATATCTTGCACAAGCAACATAACCTTTCTTTACCTATTTTTTTACCCATAAATGGAAGGTAATATCTCAAAGGATGGTCATGAGGATTCATGGAGTTAATTTCCATATAACTCTTAGAACAATGCCTGGCACAGACTTAATACTATATAAGTGTTCATATATTCTTTGCACATAAAAAGACAGTGAAAAGTGAGACATGGATCTCCTAAATAACAAGCCTATAACAGTCTTACAAGGATAATGAGTAAGGCTCATTACCACCATCCTAGCATCTCTACCACTCTGCCAGCATTCTCCATTATGGCCGGTGGCATACTTGGACATATAATACCAGGTCACCATTATCTTCGGTTAAAAAACTATGAACCATTTATATAGAAGTGAATGAATCCAGAGTGTTTGAAAATACATGACTGGGCACAAAGAAATATTTTCCATTCACTACCCTGAAATCCTTTTATTTTTCCAGAGATGAGCACCATTCAATAATTGTTTCAGCACCTTTGTTTTTTGCACATCAAGAAAAAAAGGATATATTTTTTCTTCATTTCCTATAATCCTTATCTATACCATAAAAAAATACAAGTTAAAAATAAGAGAGGTAGATGTTTGGTTATTTATCTTCCAATTCGAGTAACTTGTGCTTTTGATTCAATGAATCCAGACTATATTAAAATATATATAATGTCTGTAAGAGCTTATTAAAAGACCCCTGTGGAAGTCCCACAAACAGAAATCCATTTGGTAATAGCATTTTAAAGTGCGTGGATCCCTAAGGAACCAGGGGACTCCTGCCTTGAATGTCATTTTGAACAGAGAAGAGTAACAGATGTGCAACGAGGAAGCAGACAGTGTCTGTGCTGTAAGAGTAGATCAGCAAAATGATATATGGAGAGACAAGCATTCACTCGTTTCATTCATGTGGAGCAACCTTCATAGTGAGTCCATCTTTTCAGCAATTTATATATTTAGAATTTGATCCATGTGTCTCTGCTTTTTCAGGTTCACAGTCCAACCTCGTACCTCTGCAGACCTGATGGAACCACTTCTGCCTACTTTCCTCCTGTTTTTACAAAGGTCTGACATCTGCAAGTCTCATTCTCTGTATTTGCTTTGGTGCTTAAATTTCATTCACATGTGGCTTTGTGCAGCATCTTTAAAAAGTAAAGGAATAGATCAGTAGACTGATTATCATGGTTACCTTTTGGGACTTAGTAGATATTTACTGAATGAGGGCTATGTGACTATAATCTTATAAAGGGTCCAAGAAATGTGGGCATGGTCAGGGGCCCGATAGAGGTCAAAGTAGAGTGGGAAAGCCAAGACAGAAAAAAAATTAGACAAAATTCCATCTAGGATATTGCCTGGTAAAACCAGCTAGCTTTATAGAACTTTTTTTAATGACTTTCAGTTTGTTCTAAGTTGGTGTTTTGCATTGCCAAGGTGAATGACATCCATTTCATTGGACAACTGCTCAACTCAGAAATGGTTCCTGAGTTGAGGAAGAAGCATTTCTTCTTCCTCTCCCTCTCCCCCACCTTAAATGGAGAGATAATGCCAGGCCTGTGGATTGGTAGGCTAAAGAAGTCATGACTTCCAAATTAATCTATAAATGTAATGCAAATCTACTAAAATTCCAGTGGGTTTCTTGTATTTATTTGTTTAATACTGAATTTGGCAATTTGATTCTAAAAGTTTGATGGAAGAGAAAATGACTAAGACTAGCCAAGACACACTCCTGAAGAAGAAAAATAAGGTGGTGTTATGGAAGGGGTGAGATTTGCCCTTGGGGACAACACAACTTCCTAAATGTAGACCACTGGGATAGTATGGAGCTGGCATAAGGCTAGACAAATTGACAAGTAATCAGAATAAAGCCCACTCCAATATCTATAGAAACCTGCAGACCACCAGGTAAAGAATGAATTCTTCAGCAGAGGTGAAAAATACTAAACTCGATTTCTACCTCACACTTTTCACAAAACTCAGTTCCAAGTAAACCAAAGACAAATGTGACAAGCATATCTAGAAAACTTCTGTGAGACGGTAGAGCAGAGCATTTTCATTTTCCTCATGTGGGGAATGATATTTTTTTTCCTCCTAAGCCAGCCTACATCAAGCTTTATTAAAGATCTTTTCATAAACAGACCATTTACTGTAGAACACAGACAACAAATGATAATAGCTGGCAACAACTTTGAAAGTCCCCTACTGGATAAACTACCAAAAAAGTGTGTGTGGGGGGGTGTCATGTAAACCAGTGTCACTGTAAACAGCCAGTGAAGTCGTCCTTTGATGCTTAGAACAAGAAACATTTGCAGAGGGTAGACATTGACATTTATATGCCGTTTAAGAGCTTTCCACAAGCAGCTTTACAAGCCCATCCCCAGAAAGTCCATGTTTCCTGATGGATTCTTGCCTGGGACATGGTTGATTTGGGAGTATCGGGGCTCAACACACCTCTTGGTTTAAGCAAATAAAGTCCATGCTGGTGGCCTCAGGGGAAGGAGATTGGAATATTTTGCTTTCCTTCGCCACAGTGGCCTGGCATGTGGAGATGTTACTGAATTCCTCCTGGGCCCTGGGGGAAATCCTCAAACACTAGACACAACGCTGTTCTGTGTGATCCAGCCCCTGAGACATAGACATCCTATTGGTGTTGTTTCCCTCTTTCCTAAAAGGGAACCATGCAGCATTCTACGTCAGCTTCATGAAAAGAAAAACAAAATTCTACATTGTCATTGAGGTTGATTTTTTTTTTTTTTTAATCTCAAACTGTAGAGTAATGGGAAGCTGAGGGCACACCTCACTGGGCATCTCCAGGGACTCCACTTCCTGTGTCTGGACTGGGGACCATCTGTTTTCCACACTGTTGTTTCGTTCCTTATTTGTATCTGCTTTTCTTGCCCTTTGCCCTTTGTGCAATGTCTCTCCCTGCTGTGCAGGGTTCCTTGTGGGCCTGGGCTGTGATTATTGGAGAGGCAGGTCTAGAAACTAAATCTGCCCATCTCTAGAACTCAAGCCAGCCTTTGCTTGGTTGACAGTAGCATCTTCTTCAGCTTTCTCTTGGGCGTGATGGCTGACGACAGCAGGTGGGCTTTGCCAGTCCAATGGCGGGCCTCCTTCTGTATTCTCATACTGCTCTGGGAAACATCCCCTGGGTTCGCAGCCAGCACCAGCACCTCTGCCTTTGGGCCACCATGCTTCGCTGGAGCCGCAGAACTGGTGTGGCTGTGGGACTGAGTAGCAGGGACACACATGAGGCCAGGAGAGCAACTAGCTCTGCATGGCATTTCTTCCCACATGGACACCTCAAAGGAATCACAGTATCACGTGGACTTGATGTACGTCCAGAGATGCCTTATATGGACCCTAAAACACCAGGGGTCTCAAATTCTACCCTGAATGGATGATCCAGATTGCCAAGTGCAACCTTAAAGATTAGCTCTTGTCTCCCTCAGGGCTCTGCTCTATGCTCCTGCAAGTTCTCCTAACGGCTAACTGTGTTTAGCTGGGGCTTTTGCCAAGATGAAAACGTTTGCTCCAGGAGGAGCCAAATTGTAATCTTGGAATAATGATGGCATTTTGACTGCTTAAGGTCCTTGGCATCCATTCATCCCGTTTCCTACATCTCTGACTTTCTAATGTTCAAACAAAACACACAGTCCTAGGGATAAATCAGAGTCTCCTTTGGTGTCCGTAAGCTCACACATGAAAAATATTTGGGTACCGCTTGTAATCTCCCGTGAATGGCTTCCTGGACAAGCCCAGAGGAGGGGGTTGGGGTGATAAATCCACACCAGCTAAGCCCCGAGAGCCACACTTTCCCGCGATGGTGCACTCAGCTGTTTCTGGACCCAACCAGAAAGTAACAGTCAATCTAAAACCAAAAGTTTTCTACAAGTAAAAATCAGGTGGGAGAAAGAATGCGATCAAAAATAGCTAATAATCTTAACATTTTCACGTGAAGACATTCTTAACCACCAACATGCTTATCAAATGCCTTCTCAGACTTCACTTTAGACTTTTTCAGTTCTTTTGCCAACAGCATGACTTTGAGAATGTCCATATCGCTTTAACACTGAAGGCCATTTGCTACAGGATATGTTTTTCCCAGCACTCAATTTGCTGTGTTTTCAAATAATTTAAAAACTAAACTAACAAAACAACAAAAAAGACACACACCCACTGCCTCATGTAAATGTGTTTGCTTTTGGTCTAAGTATAGGTGAACTATTTTATCGTATTTAAATTATATTAAGGGTTCTACAAACTCTATATCAAAGCCAATGCTCTAGTCAGAAGTTTAAATAGTCAAAATGTAAGTGATCCAGGAGGAGGAAGGTCGAGAGAGGATATACGTAAGGGAAATATTAATCTTTTGATATTTAATAACAAGTATATAAAAGCTATACCTCTTTGTCTCTAGGAAGCTAAATTAATCTCTAATCTTTTGGGTTGTAAAAATTTATTGGTCTGGAGTTGGAGTGGGTGGGGGGCCGCAAGGGTAATAGTAAGGGGGTGGAATTGAAGGTCAGGAAGAGAAAAAGGCTGCATTTTTAAACATTTTACTCAGCACGTCAAAATGAGAAAATACCAAAGCCCCTCATCTTAATCAACCTGACATAGGGAACCAGTTGGGCAGAGATGGCGGGGGAGTACGTGAAAAGGTTGGAACCTGGGAAAAGAAATGTGTGTCTCTTTTTTCTCATCCTGTCTGGTTTTCATAGGAATCTACATTCATAGGGTGAGTGATTGCTTTAAGAAGTATGCATTCCTACCAGCTTACTCTTAAATGTAGATAAAGAAAGGTAACAGTTGTCACTGTAAAATTCTCTAAGTCCAAGAGTCCATACATTTGCATACCGGTCCAACATTTCTAAAACAGGCCAGGAGTAAACCATGCTAATTTCATTGTATGGAGATTATGAAAAACTGCTGATAATGAATGGATTTAAATCTGTTTATCCTCATCTGAGTCAATGATAATTCTTTTATGATGCAAGTTTTGTTTTGTTTTTTCCTCTCTGAGATTTGGAAGTTGTATACTCTGTTGTGAGATTGTGTAAAAACGCACCAACGTTGATGGTCAGTGTTTTTCTCGAATTTCAGGAACTGCAAAACATAGCGGCCTCCGAGGGCCAGGTGGTGGTGCTGGAGTGCCGGGTGCGAGGAGCACCCCCTCTGCAGGTCAAGTGGTTCCGACAAGGGAGTGAGATCCAGGACTCTCCAGACTTCCGAATTCTACAGAAAAGTAAGGAGAGCTGCCCATCTCCCAAATCCAACTGCCGTCTTCCCTCAAGCTTCAGAAATAGCAAGGGCTTAGCCATTTGATTTGTTTATTTTTAATCCTCACTCAAGGATATTTTTTCCATTAATTTTTAGAGAGAGTGGAAGGGAGAGGGAGAGACAGAGAGAAACACCTATGTGAGAGAGACACATCAATTAAATTAGTTGCCTTCGCTTGCCCTCCCCCCACCCCTTCAGGGCTGGGAGCCTGCAACCAAGATACGTGCCCTTGACTGGAACCAAACCCGGGACCCTTCAGTCCATAGGCCAACGCTCTACTCAATGAGCCAAACTGGCTAGGGCAAGGGTTTAGTCATTTAGATGAACTGACTTCTGTTTTCAAAGGGAGTGAGACCAGATACTCTGCAAATGTGAGGGGTCCAGTAAGTTAAAGCTGAAGTGCTCACTGATGGACCCTTTTGAAACTCTGATGAAAGTTGTATGTTCTTTCTTAAAAAAAAAAAGACATACATTTGAGCTCAAAGTTGAGCAAATAATTTTAAGAGGCTTACAAGCTCCTATAAGACCTTCTATGAACTGCAGTTTAAATATCTCCCTAGTGTAAGCTGTTACTGGAATTTGAGTTTTTATATTTGTAGAAATATAAATTGATCTGTCACTTTATTGCTCTGCTGATATGGAATTTGTCTATAACATTTCGGCAGACATGCCCTAGACTAGGTAATAGGAAAAGAGAGGTAGGTTTATTATTAATGGAACCCTATTCTAATAAAACATTTTATTTATTTTTTTCTCATGTGGCAAACAGAACCTCGATCTACTGCTGAACCTGGTAAGAAGCTTTTTCTGTTTTTTCCCCTTTGGTAATGTATCTTTGGGGTTTCAATAAGTTCTTTGTGTCTGTTTCAAAGCCATAAGCAGAACAATGTTTTTGCAGTTCCCTGGAAATGTGAAACCCCCTTAAAGACAATATCTTCTTTATCATGGGGTCTGTACACTGCATTTTACATCAACTTCTTTATTAGTAAAACATTAAGTTCCATTCAGACAAGAAGGTCAAGCTCAGTGACTTAAGGCTTTTTAAAATATAGTCTTTTAGATTCCGAAAGCCCACTAAGCTAATGTTGAAAAAACATCCTCCTAAGACTCCAGTCGACAAGACCGGCCTGCTGCATACTTCTGCTGACCAAAACCCACCCGCAGCCAGACTCCCCGGCGTAGAAGTGAGTCTCGCATGAGAGCAGCCCCGAGATAGAAGCAGCATGGACCGCCAGGCATTTCTCATTTATGTGCCCCAAGCCATAAAATTTTACTATCCTACAAGCATGAAGAAAGTCATCTTGCCCTAGCATCTCGCTTAATTACCAGGTCATTTGACCTCATCTGAGTGCTATGTTACCCAGAAGCATCGGGTCCAACTTTTCTCTGGCCTCAGACTTTTTATATATTTGTGACTCCTCATGGGCTAACATGATCTTTGTAAAGGGAACAGAAACATTTGCTGAGGTGTTTCGTAGGACAGCTTCCTTGGGACCCCTTTCTTTGGTATCTTTCCCGTCGGCAAAGCCACTGCTTTTACCCCTTGCCATAGGGTAGACAATCACACGTGTGCCTCTGCTTCAGCATCAGGCAGATCCTTCCTCCCTCAGGATCCCTGACCTGAGGCTGCCCCTTCTTTGAGAGCTCAGAGGTTTTCTGTGGGCTACTGCATTTCAGATTACTGTGCTCAGCCCTGAACCTCAGTGTTGGGTCATTGAAAGCAGAGTGTGATCCTATGAGGATCCATAGTTTAAGGGATGCTGAGTAGCATCCTTGGGCAACAGCTGGAGTTGAGCTGCTGCTTTCTTGTCATGCGTTACAATTAGAGCACATCACTCCACTTAAATGTGTCGTCACCACATCAAATACTGTAGTCCCCTTCCAAACTATGGAAATACACAGCTTTCTGTTTTGTCTGTGATATGTCTTTGTATAGAATGGCATAATGTCGGTTCCCTTATCCATGACACTTCTGAGACTCAATATACTGCATGAGCTAATATGGAAATCCTATTGGGAGTTAGGGCATACCTTTTGCATTTACTACTGAGGGAGAGAGAGAGAGAATGAGAGAGAGAGCGAGTAGGCACCAAATACCTCTTTTATCTGCAAGAAAGTTTATATGAACAAATCTATGGAGTCATATGGAGCAATTTATGTCTTCTGATGCTTTATGTACAAATAAAACTAGAATCTTGGGACAAAAATTCTGAAAACATTACTGGAACAAATTAGGAATGGTTTTGAAGTTGCAGTTTTGGATTCTGAGTGAATTCATGCAACTCTTTTCATCATGTTGTTATCCATTGTCCTCACCTACAGAGGTGGTGGCGATTTATGAAATGTCTCCCATGATATGTGTTTGGAAATCATAAACTAACCATCATCCAAAAATTCAAAATACTTGTTAGAAACTGCATTGTTTAGTTTTTTAGTATGTACATGTTTAAAAGTTGAAAACATTCAATATACTGGCTAAGAAGGAATAAATTTGGGCGAGGAGAGAGATAGAAGCATTCCCTACCACCCCTTTCCTCCACCCTGTTCTCCCTTTCCTCATACCACATATACTCCTGTTTCAGTTGTGGATTGCCGTTTTGCTTCGAAAATATAGTTTTGATCATGAATTATGTAATGAAATTAGTCATCAGTCGCTTCCTGGAATAATATGACCTCTAGAACTTACTGAAATGCCTTTTGGTGAAACGTGACAAAAGCTTGAAAAAGGCTATGGAAGACCTTCCTTTTAAACTGCATGTCCTAGTAATGTATAAAACAGTTTCTCCTCCCCTTGTTAATGGAATTTTCTTATTTTTCTTTTCCCTTTTGTTAGATCAGAAAGCATTTAAGAAAACCGACTCCTCCCTTCCAACCACAATAACAGCATTTGCATAAAACAAATGTTTCTTGGTAGGAAAATATTTGAAGCAAATCTGTTCATACAGTAAAAAATATATATTATAAGAACTACTTTTCCCTGACCTTAGATAATTTCGCCACCGTTGTATTTACCACACACTATTAGAATTGCTCCTTTCCTTTTTATAGTGGAGCATTAAAATGCTCTACTTCAGGAAACCTGAAACTGGCATGTAGCGCTAAATCCATGATCATATTTTTTAAACAACAGCAAAAATACTTTAAACACATGATTGACTGCCCCAGCCACTATTTATGTGAGTTGTCATGAGTAAGAACCTCAGAACAAGCTAATGTTGAAACATATTTGTCTTTAAACAATGTTTTGGCATGCCTGACACAACTAGGTAAGATCATGATTCTTAGACTAGTAGCCAAATGTTTTCCTTACCTTGACCTTGAAGTTGACCCTCGGCTTTGTCAGGGAAAAACAAAATACAGATTGAACCGTTTACTTTCCTTAAATGACCTGATGGACTGTGATATCCAGTAGACCACTGAACTATTCAACTATGTAAAATATATGTAGGAACTGGCTTCCCTGATAGCTGGGTTTTTAGCCACTGTTACGTGGAAAGGAGAAAAACAGACGTGACTACACTCCATCTGAGACAAGAGATAAATTTTATAGGACTAGGTCAGTGATGTTTTCCAAATGCTAAAGCATGAATAGCCTTTGCAATTCAGGAACATATTTAAGCATTCGGATTTTATTACCCTCTTTTCTCTTCCTCTCACATATTCACTCTTGCTCTCTCCTTGCTGGCTTGCGTTCAATCTCTCTCTCTCTATTCTCTCTCTCTCTCTCTCTCTCTCTCTCTCTCTCTCTCTCTCTCTCTCTCTCTCTCTCTCCCCCCATCCCTCCCTCCTTCCCTTCCTTTCTCCCTTTCTCCTTCCTTTCTTTCCTCCCTCCCTCCCTCTCACTCTCCCTCTCACCCTCTCTCCCTTCTATCTCCCCACTCCCTTCATCCTTCCCTCCCTCTTTCTATATTACCCTCATTCTTTTTATCTCTTTTTTTCTTTTCTTCACTATCCTCCCATTTCTTATTTATGTGTAAATGTTTTAAAACTCTAGAAGTAAAACTGAAATTCACTAGTACCTAGATATAGCACCACTAGGGATTAGATATTTAGATAAAGAAGGAACTAGCAAATTCCCTCCCTATGCATTTGTGCAACTGAAACAGGTTTTTCTTGTCACTACTGTGTTGTATCTGTCTCATATGTTTTACACCCCCTTCTCTGTCTAGACAGAAGTCAGCTTGCATCACGAAATCTTTTCAGACTGTTTTGTGCATTAATAGCTAAGTCAGCTTCCTTAAGACCAACATCCGTTTGTCATACTACCTGCTCTGGGCTTCTTCTTTGACATTCTGACTTTTCACTGATTGGATCCTTCAAAGACTAGTCTGGTGGGAATGGGGGTGGGGTGGGCGGAGAGCAGAGGAGACTCATTTGACAGCTGTTAATACTCAGGCCCTTACTCAGCTGTCTGAAAACAACCACAAACTGTATTGAGTTACTTTTATAGCATTGTGTAATACCAAGCAAATTGAAAACACAAAAAAGTGTCTTACTGGTTGGGGAATTATACATATAAACGTATGGTGTCTCCTACTTTCAATATGAATCTCTGCTACCAGTGCCACCCATCATCCTGGCTCGTGTGCCGTCAAGCCCATTTTGGATTCTGTGATTCAGAATGTGAAGTAGATTACATTTTGTTAAATGGGTTAAGGTGCTGAGTTGCAGGAGTGCAGTGGTGAGGGTGTTTGTTGAGATTCCAGTGGATTGTACATAGTGAAGAACATAATTCAAATCCAGGTTCTGATGGTGGGTAAAACAACAGTGGGCTGTATATAAATAAACTCTGTTTCCCAAACTGTGTGACAAGGTACCCCAGGGTGCCACACTGAACTGATGGAAGTGCCTTAATATTGTGATACTCAACTTCTGATAGATAAAACTACTAGTTTAAAATAGTTCAGAGTTTCAACGTTAGATCACTCTCCATTCTTTCTATGACATCATAACTGTGTGAAACTGAGGTAACAGTTTATGTGTATGTGGTAACAAGTACCACATGAAAATCAACATGGAATATGAAATGAGGCTGCTGTGTTCATTCTGATTCTGAGAAGGGTTGTGCAGAATCCAGCAGATGTACACATCCATTAGAAAGTACTTGTGGTTATTTAGGATTAAGATAACCATTTCTTTACATTTATGTGTACTTTTTTTCTTAAGACCTAAATACTTAAATTTTTTGGAGATAATTTCTTAACAAACGAAGCTTTTAGGTATATCACTTGCTTTGGAGCACCTAAAAACATTACCAAGATACTTAGCATTCCATGGGCCAAGAAATGTTGGTTAAATCTCTGGGGAGAGATGAGAAAGGCCCATGTGAGTATATACCAACAGAAAATGGAGAAACACTTAGAATTTGAAATGCTCCTACTTCCCATCTTCCTCCTACATACCCTTCTAGAAGGCTGGCTGGCCTGTGAGCTCTTCCTTTCCTGGCAGAGTGAAGGACTCTTTTCTGGGCAATCTGAACATCCCGAGAGAAAAAAGATCTATACATAATAGTATGGGAGTTTCTCCTGCAAAGAGACCATCTAGATTATGCTAATGGGAAGGCCAAAGTTCCTCTCTAGTGCTCAGAGCTTCTAAGCAACTCACAGCCATGTCAGATCAGAAAAGATGAAAGACGTCTGGAGAAATCTCTATTGTAGATGCTGCAGAAGAAACAAGCAACTCCCCTAAATAGAAACTTGGAGAAAACAGACTTGCAAAGAGAAGAAAATGTAAAAAACAAATGAACACTCCTCAGAGAGACAAGAAAATCAGTGCATCCAAGAAGTAAAAATAAAAAGGAAGAAGGAGAAAGGAAGGAACATTCGGAAAACAAAAAGTTCTTGGAATGAAAAAGTTGGTAGCGGACATAAAAGTAGAGGCGATGTTCCACAGAGTAAACCAGAAAGGTCAAGAGAAGTGATGTAAGAGAAAAGAGATACTAGAGAACCTGCCGGGTAGACTAGACATGCATCGTTGAGATTCCAGGAGGAGAGAAAAAAGGGGGAGAGATGTCGATGAAATTTGTTTTTTACTTCCACAAACTGAAGGATATCATTTTCCAGGTTGAAAGGACCCACTGAGTGCAGGATGTGTGAAAATAAATCCACAGCAGTATGCATTATTGTGAAATTCAGTGACAAGGAGATGATTCTACTAGTGTCCAGGGATAAATATCGAGTCACATATAAACGAACAAGATCAGAATGACTTAGGACTTCTCAGCAGTTATATTAAACACAAAGAGACAATTAAGCCAAGCCTTTAAAATTATGAAGTAAAATTATCTCTAATTAAGAATTCTGTACCCAGCCAAACTTTTAATTTAATATGAAGATGTAGTCACGATTTTTCAATCTTGCAAGGTCTCTGATATTTTCATCCACAACCCGTAGGATGTACTTCACCACAGCAAGAGAATTCATCCAGAAAGAGCAAGGTGTGGGGATAGGAAGCAGGAACTCAAGTACAGGTCAGAGGCAACCCCAGAGGCTGATAGCTGTATGTCAGGAATGGAGGACAAGCCCAGATTGGATCAGTGTGACTCATGAGACTGATACATGGCGGCTTTCATTACTAAGAGCTCATTGCCACTGCTCCATCTTTTGCCCTGGTGACAGAATGGGAGGGTGGTAACCCTGACCCAAATTCTTGCCTCTACTTGTCCTGCCCTGCTTTCCCCTCCATACACTGCCTCCTGGGTCAGCTGAGAGCAACCCTGCCACACACGTGTTTGGATTTGAATGGTGCTGAGGTCTGGAAGTTAGCCATGTTGAACTTAAAAAAAAGCATG
Organism: Plecotus auritus; assembly: GCF_963455305.1. NCBI lineage: Eukaryota > Metazoa > Chordata > Mammalia > Chiroptera > Vespertilionidae > Plecotus > Plecotus auritus. The sequence goes on from NC_137773.1 coordinate 72,375,569, forward strand.
GAGACACCCACTGCACCAACTCCTGCCTACACTTAGCCCTGCCAGATGTCCCCACCGAGCCTTAATCTTTCCCAGTGATGACCTCTATGGGACTTTTGTAAGCTCATAGGGAAGTTGAAGCCAATTTATGCCCCCAGATAGTTCCTGGGGGCTTTCTTCTAACAGGAAAAAGTTTGCCTTTTCTTTATACAACATTTGTGCCTGTTACTCAAATTTTTTTTTAAGTTTATGGAATTAAAATATTATTTCATTTTTTAAAACACATTTTTGAAGGATATATACATATGTGGTAAACACAAAGAAAATCAAAGGAATGATGACCTCAAAAGGAGAAGGGTCCTGGCCATTGTGACTTGGTTGGAGCGTTGTCACATAAGCTGAAAGGTTTCTGGTTTGATTCCTGGCCAGGGTACATACTTAGGTTGCAGGTTCGATCCCTAGTTGGGGTGCATATGGGAGACAACCAATCAATGTTTCTGACATTGATTTCTCTCTTTCTCTTTCTCACCCTCCCTCGCTCCCTCCTCCCCTCCCTTTCTCCTTATCTTCGGGTGAGGATTTAAAAAAAAAAAAAAAAGAAGAAAGATGTACTTGGGGAGGCATACAGGGAATTCCTAAAGTATTGGTAATATCTTACTTCTTAGCCTTGATGAGTCCACAGGGACTCATTTCATGGCTCTTCCTTAAACTGTATATTTTCAATATGTTTCTCTGTATATGATACAGTTCACAACTTTTTAAAAACCCTTTATAAAACTTTATACAAGTCTTGCATTTAATCACACGGAATTTCGTCTTATTGATTTTAGCTCAGAGTTCTTTGTTATCAGTGGTGTTAGCCAAACCATGTGATTTAGAAGAAAAAGCTGGGTTTCTCTATAGTTAGGCTGTGAAGGAAGGGATTTATGAAAATGTCCCTTTATTACCCAGGGGACCTAGTAATATTCTTGCTGCCTCATCTTTTTATGAGTGTCTGCAAGCAAAATAGTTTTGTAGTATTTAACCAAGTGTTTAGTCTGCCCAAGGACTTGAATGAAATTCAGGGTTGACTTCTGGGAGATATAGATGTGATTAAGTAATTTTTAGGTAACTATGAACAAACAGAATTTATCACCAGCAACAATAGTTTCCAACTTAGTAATTTATTATATCCCCGCAGATAAAAATCTTTCACTTGGGAAAATTGAATTAAAATGGATCATCATTACCATCATTAATAATTTTAAAGTTTCCATTTAAACTAGAGGCAGTTCTTTTAGTACAAATACATAAGCTTCTAACTCCCTTTATTTGATATAAGCAGTCATTTCCTGATTTCCATTCCTCACCAAAATGTATTTTACAGATGTGGTGGGTGTCTTTGTCTAAGTAAGATGCTACCAGATGAAAATGCAATATTACAACCTGGCTCATCTCATTTCCTTCTGGCTTTCTTCATGTTCATAATGTCAGAACCATACAAGCTATGATGTTGCTTTCTAGCAACAAAATGTGAGCATATTGTCACTTTTGGAGGACATTTTCCAAAAGAAGAAAAGCTAAACAACCTTTGGGGACATTGGATTAAAACTTTTTCTGGTAAACATTATTTAGACATAGCAGTGCATGGAGATCATACAAAGAACATCTCAGTGCTTTTTAATTTTTCCCTATTTTGTTCTGTAAGTTTGTAACCTCTAGATATTCAGTTGGTCATTAACTTTATTCTTGTGCATACTTTCTCTTATGCAATTGCCTAAAAATTTATATGAAGTGAAATTTGTTTAATCACATTTGAAACACAAAGGAAGCTTGTAGGAAAATCAGTCTTATTGAGAATGTCTTTAGAAAACATATTTTGTAAAGCAAATGTTTATTCAGCTTCTCCCCCAATCTAAATTTTATCCATACGTTATTAAAAAATATTTATGGGGAGCTGAGAGTATATCCAGAAACAAAACAAATGCTTTTTGCTTTCACAGAGGTCACACTCTAGTCAAGGAATCAGGAACTATTACACAACAAATTATTTAGTTATAGTTGTGATAGATGTCTCCCAGGAAACTTTGTTATCCTTGGTGGATGTGACCAAGTCTAACCAAAAAGGAATTCTCTGAGAAAGTAATGTTTAGGTGGAAATGTGAGGCTGAGTAAGAGAGTGCTAACTGCTTTGGGAGGAGAGCTTATGAGTGGATAAAAAAAGTGGTACATTTATACCATGGAATACTATGCAGCGGTGAAAAGAAGGCTCTCTTGCCCTTTGAGACAGGGTGGAGGGACCTAGAGAGTCCAATGCTAAGTGAAATAAGCTAGCCAGAGAAAGACAACTATCACATGATCCCACTCATATGTGGAATCTAATAAACAAAATAAACTGACAAACAAAATAGGTCCAGAGACATGTAAGCCACCAACAAACTGACCATCTCAGAGAAAGGGGGCTGGAAGAGATTAAACAAAGAACTTATGTGCATATATGCATAACCCATGGACACAGACAATAGTGGATGAAGGCCTGGTGAGGGAGTGGGACCGGGGAGGAGGGAGTCAATGGGAGGTGAAGGGGAAGGGAACACCTATAAAACTTTCAACAATACAAAGAAATTTTAAAAAACAAAACTCAAAGGAATGTGGCTTCTCCAGGGTTGGCCCAGTGAGTCCAGAGCTCAGAACAAAAGAAGGTGAGCAGCACAGAAAGAACCTAACGTGAGACAGGGCCTGATCATTTAGGGCTTTATGGCCACATTAAGGGTTTTTCATTTATCTTCAAAGTCATGGACAAATGGGGAGGATCATAAAATTTCATTCTCAAAGGGGTCCTCTGGATTAGAAGGAGAACTATACACTGAGTGGCCAGATTATTATGATCTCTGAACGCATAATAATCTGGCCACGCAGTATATATATATATATATATATATATATATATATATGTGTGTGTGTGTGTGTGTGTGTGTGTGTGTGTGTGTGTGTGTGTGTGTGTGTGTTAGAGGCCCAGTGCATGAATTCGTGCATGGGTGGGGTCTGGCCAGCCTGGTCATGGGGAGGGGACATGGGCAGTTGGCTGGCCTGCCTGCTGGTCGAACTCCTAGTCGAGGAGACAATTTGCATATTAGCCTTTTATTACATAGGATATACACTGAGTGGCCATAATATTATGCGTTCAGAGATCATAATAATCTGGCCACTCAGTGTATATACAAATTCAAGTTTTCTTAAAACGGCATAACTAAAAAAAAAAAATCACAAAATTATGGAAAATATAAGAAAGAACTCTACGTGTTAAGATACTCACTCCAAACCTGCTTTATATTACCCCTGAAGAGTTTGTCTTTTTAAACATAGGTTTCAAGACACAGAAGCATGTCTATCTTTACAATGAAAGCATTCGCAGGCATTGAATTGCAATAGGCATTTTGCTCAGTGTCTCCAGAAACTCTGCCTTTTGAGGTAAATAGGTGAGAGAAGACCTTCCTGAGGGCACCAAGCCCTGGGAAGATGGGTGGAGTGGGGCTAGAGGCAGCGGCTGCCTGGGCAGGAAGCTCAGAGGTGATGCTGAAAGCTGGGGAGGCTTCACGGCTCCCAGCATCATCTGCCAAGAGGAAACAAAGGTGACCTACCTCTGCCTGAAGCCCATCTTTCAGAGGCCAATGAATATATGAGGGTTCCCCACCCCCCAAAAAAATAAGATTGGGCTGTTCATTTCTTTAAATATCAGCATGTCCACTTTCCAGTGCACTTTGGCTTATGTCCTATGCCGATGTGTCTTGTACCTTGGAGGACACAGAGCCCATCATCTCCTTGTACAGATGAATTTCTAGTGAATTATTTGGATAGTGAGAGTAATTAAATGTTCAGATCCAGGAAACTCCTTGTTTCCCATGATAAATTTCTCATTACCTCATTTCACATTGGGTTCCTGTGTCCTAGACAAGGAAGCAAAGAGCATACTTGTGGGAGGCTGGATGCCTACCTCAGCATTTTGGCTTTGACGTTAATTAGCCAAGACCTTGTGAGAATTACTTTGACATCACCTGAGGAAATGAGGGATTTGGGCTAGTCAATCTCTAACATCCTTTACTAATCTAAGTTTTATATACCCTCCTCTGGCTAACTAGACGTTTAACTCATTCTGTAACCTTAGGCATTCAATTTAAAATGTTCCTCTCTCTTGTAACTTTCCAGATAAATCTCACTTTCCAAATGATTAATCTTATGTGAAGGTCCAACTTGAATTGTTTTTACACTTTCTATCTTCTTCTTCAATTGGAAAGCCAAGAACTGTGTATAACGTAGTTAAATATATATATATATATATATATATATATATATATATATATATCCTCATGCTCCATAATTCCATTGTTTTCCTTCTTTTTAGTAACCTTTAAATCAAATAATAATTGTGTATTTTAAATGTATTAGCACCTGCCAAACCTTTACCTGAAAATCCTTTTTTTTCCTTTTTTTTTTTTTAAATATATTTTATTGATTTTTTACAGAGAGGAAGGGAGAGGGATAGATAGTTAGAAACATCGATGAGAGAGAAACATCGATCAGCTGCCTCCTGCACACCCCCCACTGGGGATGTGCCCGCAACCAAGGTACATGCCCTTGACCGGAATCGAACCTGGGACCCTTCAGTCCGCAGGCTGATGCTCTATCCACTGCGCCAAACCGGTTTCGGCTTTTTTCCTTTTTTTAAAATTAAATTTACTAAGGTAATATTGGTTAATAACATTTTATAAATTTCAGGTGTGTGATATTTTAATTCAAAATTTGTGAATTCTATTGCATGCTCAACTCCCAAAGACTAGATTCCTTCTGTCAACATATGGTTGAACCCCGTTACCCTCCCCTCACTCCTCTTCTCCACGCTTCCCCCCACCCCTCTTCCTCTCTGTTAACTACCATTCTGTTTTCTGTACCTATGAGTTTCTTGTTTGTTTTGTTAGTTCATTTGTTGCATTTTTGGTTTTATATTCCACATAAGTAAAATTATATGGCTTTTGTTCTTTTTCCGTCTGACTTATTTCACTTAGCATACATTCTCTCAAGATCCATGTGTACTGCAAATGGCAGTATTTAATCTTTTTTATGGCTGAGTCACATTCCATTGTGTATATGTACCACATCTTCGTTGTCCTGTGGACATTTAAGTTGTTTCTGTGTCTTGGTTATTGGAAGTAGTGCTACAATGAACGTAGGGATGCAGATATCTTTATGAATGTGTTTTCATATTTTTTGGAAAAACACTTTTCTTAATATGCCAAGTACCTAGATTTATTGATATCTATTGAGCCAGGGACTGTGCTCGGTCCTCTATGGACTCATGCAAGTGGATGGTAAGCACCATTATTTTAAAGTAAAATAAAGTAGAATACAAAATAATAGCATACACTTTATATAAGAAGTTTATTGTTTTGTGGGGGGTTTCTGGGGACTCCGGTTTTCTCCCACATTCCAAAGATGTGAATGTGACATGAATTTGCTGGTCTCCATTGTCCCAGTCTGCGAGAGTGTGTGCGTGGGTGTGAGTGCCCTGTGATGGATGGGCATCCTGTCCAGGGTGGGATCCTATCTGGTTCCCTGAGTTGCTGGGAGAGGCTCTGCCTGCCCATGACCCCACACTGGAGTAAGTGGATTAGAAATAATGATCTTATTTTTCTTCATCTTTCTTAAATGTATGTATAGCTCCCATTTATTTTAATGTTTAGTATTAGAAGTGTTTGGGGTCTTGATTTAGAAGCTTGGTGATGTTTTTGTATTTAGAAATATGCCATAAAAATTTAACTCCTATTTATATCAGTTAGCCTATGGTAAAATGTGTTTCATTACGCATTTTTCACTTAAAATCTCCACCTTTAGATGATGTTAAATGAGGAAATTTACCAGCATAATCATTTTTATTTTACTGCTAGTGGCCTGGTGCACAGATTCACGCACATCAAAAGGAAATTAATTAGAAGAAATATTTTAATATCGCTATTCGCCCTTTCTCTATAATAGAAGTGTCAGAGATAACAGAAAATTAGTAAAATGTATATGAAAATAATATATAAATTGATTAATAAATAATAACATATAACAAAAGTAAAGATATGATATAAAAACAACAAAAACATCACATAAAAACAATGACTAATAAATTGATTAAACTTATTCTAATATCTCCCTGTATCCACATTAACAGTAAAAACACTTTCAGAGTGCTTGACTCATTTCCCTTGTGATTTACAACTTTAACGTCACACACTCTTCGAACTCGAGAGAAAGCAACATATAACTGACCATGTCCAAAAACGGGTTCAGGTAGGAATATTAGTCATCGCAAATGCTGGCATCATGGGAAACTGTCTTTAAATTAATTTAAATGGAAGGCCAGTGTCAGACAGAGACAAATCAATTGTTGGAATCAGAACAACCTCTCCTTCCGCAGATCCTGTTGATACTTGAGCTTTGATTATGTTAGGTCTCAATCTTGTGATAATAAATCTAGTACCGTTACAAAGACTCCATTTACTATTAAGATTTCTCAGTAGCATGATGATTGCACCTACTTTCAGTTTTAATTTATGACATGGCATTCCCGAAATGTAATACTATTAAGAAATTCGATGGGAAATTTTTCCTTTTTGGCAACATCCGTTGAAATGATGGAACCATCACTCAAATAGGTGTGAAAATCTCCATCGAGTATATCCAAAAGTTCTTTACTTAATTTATGAATGTGCTCATTTTTAGGGCAAAGAATCACATGTTTAGATATATTTTTAATATTATCAATAGATATAATTCACGATTGACAATGACAGATCGAAACACATGTGCGATTGGCACCAGTAAGAGCTTTGTATGTATCGCGCATGCGCAAGTCAACATTTATTTTTAAATTGCCAGTGTGCATCATATGTACCAGCCAGCCAGTCGGTCAGATGGTTGGACAGACGTACGGTCAGTCACTTAGCCTTTTATATATATAGATATAGATAACAATTCAATTTAAAATAGTTAATAAATTCTAGGTCTGGGTTTTTAATGGTAACAGCTCACATTTACTGGCTACAAAGCATTTGCTATATCCAGGCAGTGTTGTAGGCACAATGTATTTCATATCACAAGAATAGGTAGATAGTTGTTAGGAGTCTGGAGCCTCGCTTGGTTCAAATTCTGATTTTACCACATTACCTATATGACACTGGGCAAATTCGCCTAATTGTGCTTCATTTTCCAGTCTATAAAATGGGCTAATAATAAATATAACTCATAAGGACTCAGTGGTTCTCAACCTTTCTAATGCCGCGACCCTTTAATACAGTTCCTCATGTTGTGGTGACCCCCAACCATAAAATTATTTTCATTGCTACTTCATAACTGTAATTTTGCTACTGTTAATGAATCATAATGTAAATATCTGTGTTTTCTGATGGCCTTAGGTGACCCTGCTAGCGGTTCTCAACCTGTGGGAACCGCTAGCAGGGTCGCCTAAGATGAGAACCGCTAGCAGGGTCGCCTAAGACCATAGGAAAACACAGATATTTACATTATGATTCATTAACAGTAGCAAAATTACAGTTATGAAGTAGCAACAAAAATAATTTTATGGTTGGGGGTCACCACAACATGAACTGTATTAAAGGGTCGCGGCATTAGAAAGGTTGAGAAACACTGCATAAGGTTGACATGAGAATTAAAGCCAAATTAATCTGTGTTTAGAGTGGTGACAATACCTAGTGCCTAAGAAGGGCTACATAGCTGTGAGCTATTGTCATGGTCATCATCATCAACCCTCACAGTAACCCTGTGATAGTTAATTTTATGAGTCAGGACTAATTATAAAACCTACAAGGTAGGTAGAACATTGACATTTGGGGAGGTTGACTAAAACCACAAAGGCAAGATGTGTACCAGGTCCCTTACTCAAGCCCTGGCAACTGGTTCCAGAGTCTGGGCTTTTCACACTGCATAACACGGCCACACTGTGTACCAGTAGCTTCCAGAATAATTGTCTGCAGGTCATTTACATATTATGTTCTCCCCCCTCCCTTGTCATCATGTCAAAGAAGCTTGATTCCCCGCCCCCCATTGCTTTTCCTTTGAGCATAAGTCAGAGTCAGCTACCCTGTAGTAGGAAGAACTCCCACATACAAATGACTAGGGAAGAGGAGGATGGAGCTGGCAGCTCCTGAGCATCTTCCACGTATGAAGTGCAGAGGCTCACACTTTGCAAACATCTCGTTTCATCTGAACAGATACCCCATTGGGTATATCTTATCTCCATTTTATAGATGAGGAAACCAAAGCTGATCTTGTCTGAAATCACAAAGAATGGGTCTGACTCCCAAGACTTTTGCCACTAGGCTACATTGAGAAAGTGAATGTAATGAAAGTCTCTTGTGAACTCTTTTGTCAAGCACTTCTTCCATAATCATTATCTAATTTGCTTGTTCATGAAAGGCAGAGAGCCTGGCTTCTTCAAAGTGACTTCACAGTGTCACTTTGATGAGGTGTGTTCTGTCCTCTTGTTCCCTTCCAGAGGAGATCTGTACCCTCGTCATCGCTGAGACTTTCCCTGAAGATGCAGGGGTCTTTACCTGCTCGGCAAGAAATGACTACGGCTCAGTAACCAGCACTGCCCAGCTGGTGGTCACCGCAGGTACGTGAGGAGTAAGAAATGACAGGGTTCTGCCCCCAGCCCTCAGTGTGGTTTGCTACGGGGGAGAGAACTTTCGCAGGAGGAGTGCTCAGCCATAGGGAATGCGTGCTGCCACTCCAAGAGTTATCCTAAAGGTCAGTGTTTCATCAGCAAACAAAGGCTTTGGGGGAGGAGGAGTGAAAGTGGAGATGAAAAACAAAAAGATAATGATAATGGAGCAACTGAACACCGTGGAGCTATTTTTATAAATCACCCATGCAGTCTTGGTCTTGGAAGCGATGGAGCTGGCTTCCTAACATGCTCATGCTAACCCCAAACCATGCTCACATCAGAAGGCCACCTGGGAATGGGAGATGCTATCACTGTTTTGAGCAGCGTCAACACAGGAGAGGAGATAAATGTTCAGAAAAATTAGGGTTGAACCCAGGATTGAAACTTCTGAAAAAGTAGTACAAAATACACCTGATGGAATTTGGAGAAACTGTAAGATCTCAGATGTCAAATTTCACTGACAGTGAAATATAACTATGATATGAAAAACTACAGCAATATACTATTAAAACCAATATTCAAAAATACCTGGATATTTTTTAAACTCCGAAATTTACCACTAGCAAAGGCAACATAAAACAGCTTTTCCTGTAACTTCAGCTTGCTCTTTTCTGCTATTATTGATAGCTATACCTTAGTTTATTTTTATTGCCTCATCTCTATTATTTATTTTACAGCAAATGTTAAAATATATCCTTGACCAGGCCTGACACATAGTGCAGATCACAGGGAGTCAGTAAATGGGGTTGTTGGCTGGAGGAGAGAGACATGGAGAGAGCAATGGAATCGCACTTTGATTTCTTTGGAAGCGTGGGAACTTGGTGCTAGGGGGCAGCAGAGGCACAACCAAGCCTGGGTCAGGGAGCTTAGCATGGGAATTGTTATTGTCTTCATCTTAAGAAAAGAACTGTGGATGCTTGGGCAGAGCTGATGTGCCTCAAGATAGCTTCCCTAGAGTGCCGAAAATCCCCTCTCTGCCCTGAGTTTTGGCACCCAGTTCTGTCAACTACAGTTGAGCATCATCTTTAAAATAAAGACGCCTGAGAGGGAATTGAAAGCTAAAAAAGAAAAAATGAGGGGACATATATAATACTCTCAATAATAAAGATTTAAAAGATACAGTAATGTTTTAACAAAATGGAATAAATAAAGAAAAAAGAAAGGTAGGAAGAGAGGGAAGAAGGGAGAAAAAGAAGGAAAGGAAGGGAGAAAGGAAGGAAAAGGCTCACCTTAATGGGAGACAGTTGATTGAATGAGTGCTTTAAACATGCATGGTCGGAGCTACAGAGTGGGGAAGAGCCCAGTGTTTCGATTCTGGTTGGCTTGAGGACTGTCCCATCAGATGGCCATAGCCATTGTGCAGTGTTCCAACAGTATGGCCCAAACTCCAGACTCTCAAAGTCTGTGTGGCAAAACTTGGCATTTTTATCTGGGGTAGAGAGGCCAAGCATAATAAACAAATACTGCTGATCTCTCCTCCGTTCACCTCGGTAAGCGCTTTTGAGTACATTCCAGGAGCTCTGCTGGGCTCAGGGCAAAGTGAGAAATCCAAAGAAGACAGGATCTTACCTTAAGACACATTCAATTTATTGAGAGTAAAGAAAAAAAATGGGGGTGTAAGTTGAGTTACGGCTGTGGCAATCATCTAAACTGGAAAAAAATTATGAGGTCGTAAGACATTTCCCTTAGACTCAGCGCTTTACTTAGCTTTCAGTAGAATGAATCCCTCCCTATTCATTGCTTATCACATAAAACCTTAGGGCTTGAGCTAATATTAGTAAAGCTCAGATAGGATGTTCAGTCGGATCTGTGGCTGAAATGTGAGAAGACAAAGCATTATTAGTTGATACTGTTTCTGTTGTCATTTTTAAACTAAGTTCTGTCTTTAGCTCTGGCTTGAAATGAATAGGTAGCTGCTTTCCCCACTTGTGGGCCCATTCAGGAAATGAAACACCAGCAGTCACCCAAACAAGCTTGGACGAACCAAGCCTTCCAGCTGGCTTCGCTTCTGTGTCAGATGCAAGCAGCACAGCTACCTCTTCTGTAACACCAGGGTCCGAGGGATCCTCAGACCATCCATAACGGTGAATGAACATAACTGTTGAGTTAGTAGCATCGTATTATTTGTTTCCTCTCTTTCCCCTTCCTCAGCCAACACTGAGGACTGTAGCTGTAACTCCACGGATGACTCCAACAGCGATCACTTCCAGCACTTTCCTCCTCCCCCTCCGATCTTGGAGACCAGTCCCTTTGAGTTGGCTCCAAAGAAACCAGCCGAGATCCAGCAGGTGAACAGCCTGGAGTTGGGCCGTGGCATGGCAGCCCTTCAAATGCAATTCAGTTCTGCCGAGAGGGAAACGAACGGAGTGCACCCCAGCCACGGAGTCAACGGACTGATTAACGGCAAAGCGAACGGTAATAAATCTCCCCCAACACCAGCTGTCCTGCTTTCACCCACGAAGGAGCCTCCACCTCTGCTTGCCAAGCCGAAACTGTGAGTATTTCTGCATGTTTCACAACTCTTTCTAAATCGCCTCTCTGGTCAGTGAAAAGTCTTTGCCTGGACTCAACTTTGTGGCACGTTGCCCCTTCTGCAGGCCAGCTGTCTCTGGCTGATGGGGCTTTGCTACCAAGTGGGGTCTTTGAAAAAAAATACAAAAGATACCTAAAAATAAAGAAGATATAGGAGGAGCTCAGTGACCTCTGCCCTTTGCTAAAAAGCTATAACTGGTTCCAGCTGTGAAAATATCGGTGCTCCGTGTGGCCTTCCATTGTACAGCAAGGTCGTAGCCACTCCCCAGAGGTGATGGGCAAGGGGACCTGCACTGAGCTCTCTATGAACGGCATTTCCAAATGTTTTCAATGTAAGAATCGGTAAGGAAATCTGCTCTAGATAAGCACAGGAAGACAAGGGGATGAGGATGGAAATTCATTGTACAGAACCCGGGAGGGGAATGACAGCAGGGATAGCCAGGCTTGTCAGGAAGAAGAGCGCCCTTCACAACACGACCTCCGGGGCTTTGGAATTTCCATGAATACCAGCTTCACATTTGATTGCCACTATTTTCTTAGGACGATGAACCTTGCAGGAGCTGTTTCCATTGGCACTCCACAGCAGAGTTGTTATGAATGGAGCCCTTACAGTGTCAGAGAGAGACAGAAATCAATTACCTCCAAAGGTTCTATCGTAGCATAACAGACCTTGAATTACTGCCCTGATAGAGGTCAGTGGAAATGTCAGCATCACATAAAATGTATACATACCCGACAAGGTCACATTTCCTCGGGAATGAATGTGCCGGGATCGAGGAAAGCCCCTTAGATTTCCCCATGATGTTTGATGTTTTAGATTTGGGGCAGGAAAGATGACTTTAGGGATAGGAATTGTTCCTCTGTAGTCTACTCTCTTTTCTCCGTCATTGGCTCATATGTTGGAATATGCTATATGTTTGTACATTGCATTGATTTCATGATTATTAGACTAATGAAATAAATCAGCCAAATGAATACCTTAAGTTAACAAATGGGCAGACAATTTTATAAAAATGAACTTCTGGGTAATCTTGTGTTGCAGTTTCAAAAATCGGTCTATGGCCACCCCGCCCTTAAGCCTGTATGCCGTCCAGGCTCGGTTTTCAGGCAGTGGGGCCACTAGATTTGTGTACAGTCGTATGAAAGGTGCCAGGTGAACATTTAATACCTGTGCTCCAACTCTGCTGAGACGCTGAACAGGTAAAACGAGGTCAAATGCGGCCGCCTTAGAAGAGATAGACACTCTGTAGCTTCAACCCATAAAATTAATTGCCACGGCTGACCCCTTTTATCTTTGCATTTTGAATATGTATTTCTAGTGCTTTTAATGAAACAAGGGACCTGCTCTCCGGGGATTGGGTGGGGGGTGGGCGGGGTGCGGGGGAGAAGAAAGGCTGGATGTTGCTTAATGGCTGGGTCTTGCCTGGACTCTTGATTAAGTGACCTGTGTCCATGGTAATGGCTGTCATAAATTAGATGTGAATCACAGGAGAGCAGTGGAGGAGCTGTTAACAGGCATTTCAGCCCTTCTTATCTCAGGAGTTTCAACAGCTGCTCAGCTTTTAGTTCTGCTTTATGGTGATGTTAGTATGCCTGGTGGGGGGCGGGGGCATGTCTGCAAAACACAGACAACAATTCTGTGGTTATTAAGAGGATGAGTAGCTTAAGCACAAGTTTGAAGAGTGACATCATGATTTGCCTATTAGTCAGATTTTTAATATAAAATGAGATACAGGAAAAACAGACGTTAGTGTTTTAAGATCTGTATAAAGGGGTTACTTACTCTCCCCTTCATGAGGAAATGTAGGGAAAGGCAGGCACCTAATCACAAACCTGGTAGCTTAGGAATAACATTTACAGGTACCAGTTTTTACCACTGTTTTCCTGTTTTTCAAATCTTTAGGCGTTTAAGTATATCCTTGGAGCACCACTTAGCAATATTCATATTGTGTGCCTGCCATTTACTTGATAGAAAATCATAGGTGATGGCACTTGAAAATATATATTTATTTTAAGATTTTTCTTATGAATTATAGTACTTTATTGGCTTTTGTTTTCAGTACAAAGTAAATGCACCTTGATGTGACAATTTAAATAATACAGAATAACCCACTCTTATGGCTTCTCCTCTTCCAAGCCACCCTCTTTGGGTAACTGACTTCATTGCTTTAGTCTGAAGTTTTTCACTCCTTTCTCTGTTATCACGGTCTTTTCTGAAAAGTTTTGTTCATTGTTTTAACAGTTGTATCCATTGATAGAGGAATGTTGTTGAATGACATCTGCCATTTATTTAGAATAGTATCTAAATTATTGGTAATCATACATCTTTTTATTTCTTTTTATACATTGGGGGGAAATTAGATTTGGCTTCTTATGGTTGGCAATGAAAAACTTTAGGTTGCTCTAATCTTTTCTAATTAGCCTATGATTGTATTCCTCTTCCTAAAAGAAGAATGTATGACATTTTATTCATCTGAATCAGTTGTAATCAGACAAATAGGAAACAATGAGGAGGGGGCAAATAATAGGTATTAAAATATTCTCGCAATAACTTAACCTGAAAATGGGTTTGATTTCTCAGATTTCTGAAAATAGATCATTTTTTACATAATTTTTAAAATATATTTTTATTGATTTCAGAGAGGAAGGAAAAGGAAAAGAGATAGAAACATGAATGATGATAGAGAATCATTGATTTGCTGCCTCCTGCCTGTCCCACACTGGGGATCAAGCCCACAACCTGGACATGTGCCCCAACCAGGAATCGAATTGTGACCTCCTGGTTCATAGGTCGACTCTCAACCACAGAGCCATGCTGGCCAGCCAAAAAAGATCATTTTTAGAAGGAAAATATTTTGCATTTTTCTCTCTTAAATAGCTCCAATACTGGAAAAAAAATCAAATACTAAAATGAAAAGATTCAAATGTCATGAATCCTTCTAACAAGGTCTAGCCCTGATCTTCTGTTATCCAATGGAAATCTTCATCAATGGCCTATAACCCTCCCAGACTCCAGCGGGGTCTGTCATGCCTGTCCTGAGGCTGAGTTCCTGGTTCAGTATCGAGGAGGCACCTACTTTGGTTCCTGCATCTCCAAGTGTCTTTGTCCCTGCTGCTGCCCCTCAAGTATAGGCAAACATGAGGACATGGGGGGCATTTGATAAGTGTTAGTATATTAATTTTAAATTTTTCTTATGAATTATAGTACTTTGTTGGCTTTTATTTTCATTACAAAGTAAAATGCATCTTGATGTAACAATTTAAACAATACAGGAGTAATTAAAGAAAAAGTTAACTCCTGCTGCTTCTCCTCTTTCAAGCCACCTTCTATGGGTAACCAACTTTACTGCTTTGATCTGAGGTCTTCCACTCCCTTCTTTATTATCATGGTGTGTGTGGAATGCCTTACCACTTGCTGTGGGACCAAAAGTGCCCTTATACACTGCACAGGAAAAAAAAATTCATAAGTAAGGGTTATGTATGTGACTGACACTCATAATCTTCTATTACAGTAGAGAGAAAAGAAGCAACAGGTACTTCAGTCAGATTTCTCATCAGAGAAAAAGAGAACAGAACAAACATAAACCCAACTTGTGAACTATCTGTTATATTATTTTCCTTGTTTGGAGTGCCCCAAATAAGTCTGGTGCCTCCCACTCTCTACAAATCATACCTGAAGCTTCCAAAGGATATATATATTTAGGGCTCAGTGTGTGAATAGGAAACAAAATCCCTGCTTTTCTTAATTCCTATCAACTCATCCATACTAAGGTATTAGGGATTTTATATATCACTCAGTCCAGTTCTGGACTGACAAAGTAAAGCTACATCTTCATCGTAATAAATGATCATAAGCACAATAATAATTCCTTGTGCAAAATCAGAGACGTGTTCTTGCCCTGCACTTGGGGGAGTGAGAGATGATGTGTTTAAGAGACAGAAGATAAGGAAAGAGCAGCCTGTATCACTCTCTGTATCAGTGACTTAGCTGAGCCAGGCTTGCTATATTTCGAAGTTCTTTATGGTTTCCTCCAAGCTCCTCCACACACATTGAAGCACAAGTTGTTCCCTTGCTGGGAATGTTCTACTACTAATGGCTGCCTCCTCCTTGCTTTCATTCTCAGCTTAATGGCACCATCATCCCTGACCACCCAATCTAAAGCAGCCACCCACCATTCTCCAATAAATCAGCCTCTTTAATTACCACATGGCATGCCATTATTTTTCATAGTTTCTTATTACCTGCTTGTCTGTTTATATATTGTTTTTCCCCATTATTATAATGAAAACTTTTTGAGAGTAGGGACCGTGGCTGTTTTCTTCACTGATCTCTCACCAGGACCTAGATCAGGGCCTGACGGAAGGAACACTCAAAACATTTTGGAATGAATAAAGCAAGAGCAGATCGAGAAGGAGGGAGAGAAAGACCTCCCACATTTAGAGCAACCCCACTTGTTCTGCTTAACTTCAAACCTTCATATACCCCACCAATCCCACAGTTTTCCCACTTTACAATACTTTTAAAACTGACATTATTTATCTCATAAACAAAATGAATATGAAAGAATTAAATAAGAAAACCATGAGAGTGTGGGGGGTGAAGAGGGCCTAATATATGGAGATGGAAGAAGATTTGACTTTGGGTGGTGAGCATAGTATGATATAGAGATCTTGTGACATAAACCCACACCTGAAACTTATATGATCCTATTACTCAATGTCACCCCCAAGAAAATTAACTTTTAAAAAGAAGGGGGGGAAAAGAATCCCTTGGGATAGAATTACAGTAGAAAAGTTTGTCCAACCAAGTTACTTACTGTGGGAACATTTTCGGCTCCTTCCTCATTTCTCCTCTGTTCCCATTTGATTAACATCTTGTGTGAAAACATTATGGAGAAAATGAGACATTTGGAAGGTAGGAGGACATTTTCACTCTGTACTTGCAATGTCAGTACAGTAAAATCAAACTATTTCAAGGTGTGTGTACTTGACATGTTAACACCCCCCTCAGATGCCAGACTTTTGATGAAGGGCTGAGAGCTTCTGTGCTACTCCCTTCCTGTCCTGTTTATGTTGGACGGCGGCTCGTGCTCCAGTGTGTGGCTTGGTCAGTGTAACTTAGAAAGTGGAACATTTTTCCGTCCTTTAACCTCTGCTAGTTAGGGTTCAAGATTTCACTATATTACTGTTTGACATTAGAATATAAATGGTTTCCTGGGTTCTATTCTAGTAAAGACCTTACCTGGTAGATTTAAACACACATACACACAAACACAAGGGCAAAAAGATGATAAGTCAAACTATTTGAAGCAAAATAAGTAACAAAGGTCAAAGAGATGTCATCAATTAAGCAATTGTAAAGTGGTCTTTAAATGTATGTTAAGTGTATTTAAAAATCTAGCACGCTTTTTATTCCCTTACTGTTAATTGAGCATCCACAAGTGTTGGGTAATGCAGGGTTCTGGAGACACAGAGGTGAGAACAAGACAAAAGCATTATCTTGGAATAATTTATAATCCAGCGTCCTCTAAGATCATTGTGGCAAGACTATACACATAAAATTCTGCACACATTTTAACCTCACACCGATTTTGTAGAAGAATGACCAATTCCTAAATTAGATTCAGTGCAATCCAATTGTCTTCCCCACTTAATGTTTGGAAGATACGCCATTTTGCTTTTGATTAAAAAAAAAACTTAGGCACCAACTCCCATTTCTCATTAAATGATTTTTGTTATCTCCTGAGTCTAGTCAAATAACAAAGCAATATAGTAGCAGTGAACGTGTGAACTGTGGAGCCAGAGGAATGTGGGCACAATCATGGTCTTCATTCTGAAGCACCTGGCTGTGTGGGTATGGGTTCTTCATAAATATAATACAATGATGGCTTTGCATTAACAGTGTTGGTGTTGGATCACTTTGAACACCACCCCTCTCTGAACTGGAAAGTCCAATCAAGGAACTTCCTGAAGTATGAAACTTTTAACTAAGAAATAACATTTTGATGTATTTTTCCTCATGCTTTTTTTCATGTAAATATTGACTCTGTCACGGTGTCACATTCTTAGTTATTAGGGTAACAGTGCTTTGCTCTGCTGGTCTCTTGGTGGATATAATGTTTTAATTACATTTCCAGAAGAAAGTCAAGTCCTTATGTTTATGGTTAATAGTTTCATGTGGTATCTAAAGTATAGTTGGAAATATTTGCAGATACCCTGTGTATACTCAAAGTAGTACTCTGCCACCCATAAGAGATACCATAGGTACATCTCAAATACTTGGTGCGGTCCATGAAAGTATATGTGATGGTTCAATATTTCTTCCATATTTCCATCTCATTTTGCCTAAATAAGTATGAGAGATACTATGGTGATTACAAAGTAAGTTGAAAGGAATAATCTCTGCTGGGAACCTTTTATTTTTAAGGGAGGAGGGACTCAGCTCAGAAATAAGATGGAGCTACATTTGAATAATGTACTCAGAAGTAATGCTATTAATAGGATGTCAAAACAAACAGTTTTGTGTCAAGCAAAAAAAAAAAAATATGCTTGAGACAAAATGATATATGCAGCTTAATACTAATTTTATGGGGGAAAAAAACAATAAAACAGTTTAACCAACTAAAATGAGTATTAGACATTTAGAAGGAAAAAACACCAAAATGTTAACTGTGGTCTCTGAGTGGCAGAACGTTGAGCAGATTATATTTTCTTGTTAACCAGTTCTGATTTTCATCAATAATGATTATCAGCTTTATGATTACAAAGTATTATTTTAAAAGAAATAAATACTTTTGATCCTCTCTTTTTCTTCCCCCTCCTCTGTAGAATCTCAGCTCACTCTGCTCTTCATCATGGGTGCTCCCTGCTCAAAATAATAGCCACCAAGCTCCATTTTAAACATAGTTGGAAGCAGAGTGCTCTGGCATTCTCTCTCAGAGCTCCTCTCTTATCCTGGAAGCCAGTGTCTTCAGGACTCCATCTGGGTTTTTAGAACCATGCTAGAAAGCCCTCCCCAGAAAAATGCCCTGTACTTCAAAATGACTGTGTTTCAACACAGATATTCTCTTTTAACATTCCTCCACCCCCACCAACCAAAACTCCCATTTCTTCAATTTCACATCTCAGGTGTTAGGATGAAAGTGATATTGGTAAGGTAATTTTTCACTTTAAAGCCAAAAATAAACTAGATATTTACAAGGGCAATATTTAATGTATAATCTGTACAAGGCCTTCCACAGAAAGGATGACAGCTTTCCCTTAGGAACTGTGGTGAAGGAGAAAAGATGTGGTGAAGGAAAATTGAAGTTCTGATTTAAATAATATTATCCATAAATTGTGTGATGAAGGCATCGACCTTAGGAGGAAGGATCGTTGTAACTGTGAGGTTAAGAACAGTGAAAAAGGCTGAAGAGAACTGTGAGAAATTATTTTTTAAAAAATACCCAGAAAGGAATGTATTTCCTAGCAATAGTGAGAACCCATTTGAAATTAGAGTGAATATTCATATTCGATTCAGTGGATGAACATAGGTTCAGGACTTTATTTTAGCCACAATCAGCACTCTGAAGAGAGGCATAAAGGGCGTATATAGTTGGTGGTACTGGCAAGATGGAAATGCTATATAATATTTAATTTGTTGTTGGTGAGAAGTATCACTGAAATCAGCATCCAAGCAGTGTGTAGGGTCAGAGAGGAAAGCAGAGTAAGCCAGATTAGGATTTAAGGAGAAAAGAGATAGGACTCGAGAAAATGGAAGTTATACCAACAATGTAAATGACTCAGAGGGAGTGTGGGATAGGAAAATGTGAAAGGGGAACAGGTGATCAAGTGAGGATTCTTTTTTTTATTTTTTATTTTTTTAATATATTTTATTGATTTTTTACAGAGAGGAAGGGAGAGGGAGAGAGAGTTAGAAACATTGATGAGAGAGAAACATCAATCAGCTGCCTCCTGCACACCCCCTACTGGGGATGTGCCCACAACCACGGTACATGCCCTTGACTGGAATTGAACCTGGGACCCTTGAGTCTGCAGGCCGACGCTCTAGCCACTGAGCCAAACCAGTTAGGGCTCAAGTGAGGATTCTTAAAATTCAAGATCTAAAGACAGAACTCCTTACAAGTGATGAAGGAACTTAAGATATCTGTTTGGGTGGGCAGTTTAGGTGGAAGCTGAGGTCACAGGAGTAGAGGAAGTGGTCAAGGATCCATCAAGTCAAGATGTTAAAGGGAACATTACCATGGATGGTGGCCAAAGTTAATGGGTGGAAAGCAAATGCTAGTTACTATCAAGTCATTGAGAAAAATGAGGACATTCCAAGGTTGTTGGTGACCAGCAGGGAAGTGTAATTATAGGTGGAGCACACTGACTTCAAATAGAAGCAGACGTTGAGTGATGATGGCAAAAGTTTTCGAAGTGTAGCTTTGGGAAACAAAGAACATACAGAATCCTCCTTGCTCAGAGAAGATCATGACGGGTTTACTAACCTCATCAAGGAAAGTCAAATTTCAGTTAAGGATGAAAGCACTTCCAATGAGACTTTGGGAAAGTGGGAATATTGATTAGAAACAGTTAAGGAACCCCATGGATGATGAAAGGGATCTAGAAAAGGGACTCTAAGGGACAATTGATGAAGGAAGAACAGGAAGAGGGGAGAGGTTTGCATCTGAGGAAATAAGGTGAGAGAACAAGAATGTCATCATGGGGGTCACTTGCTGTCATTTCATGAAGAGCCACTAAGAGTATTCATAGTTGGAATCTGATAGAGCTGTTTCCACAACAAGTCATACTCCTTTTTTAGCCCCTCTTTATTTCTGTTATCTTGCAGCACCATGGTCCATTTTGTAGTTATTAACCTCTTCTATTGAAGCAAGATCTTGAGTTGGGGTGTTATTGAACAAGGCTATTTCTATATTTGTGTATTTTGAAACAATCCTTTTCAACTAATTAATGTGTGATCCATATATGTTGACTGGCACTTCATGTCTACAACTTTTACTACTAGAGGATTTATTTCTGTACACTGCAGGCTGAAATACGTTAGGTTGCCAATTTTCTACCATTGGTTTTTTTTTATTTCCTGTGAATGTGTAAGTTTTCCATTCAAACTAATGCATCACCTAATGGTGAGAACATTTGTAACAGGGAAGTTTATTTTAGTTGGTTTCTATTACATGTGTAAAAGCAGACTGTTCATTCTCTCAACAAACCTAAGAAAGACAGTTTCCTTACTTGGCTAAAGTTGTCATTATAGACCTTATGAATAACACTGGAGTTGATGTCTTTTTTTTTTTTAAATCTTTTCCATATGTGCCAAGGAATTAGATATTCTTTCATTTTTGTTTTAAGAATAATGTGCATATTAAGTTAATTCAATAAGATTTGTAGATTTTGTGAAACTACGTAGATTTTCATTTCCATGGCTGAATAAATCACATATCAATTTGAGCACACAAGTTGCTTCATTATTCAAAAGGACATTATGAATTCATTGCTCTCAGAGCCTCAGATTTGGCTATACCAGTTTCATGCTTTCTGACCGGTGATTCCTGTTAGGATAATCCTGGCTCATCTGTTTAGTGAGGCTATTGTGAAAGTACACATTGATTGTTAAGATTTTTGATGATGCTCAGAGGCAATGCCCTAGTAAATATGTACATTGATTTAACTTCTACATCTGCATTCCCTCTGTTTGCTAGAGTTCACTACTCTACCTGATCTCTACTCAGAAACCTTGAAAATGCATTTGCTCTGTGCCCTGCTCCATTTCACAATGTTCTTTAGATCTGTTTCTCTTTTTTTAAATTTGAATGTAATGATGTATGTGTCCACAGTAGGCAGCATTTGAGGGACTCCAGCTGTGAGGCTCCTGAAATGAAGCTAGTAAAACCAATGCATCACTCCAATACTATCCAAATATTTTTACTTCGCTTTATTTGTCAGGAACCAAAAAGAGTAGGTGCAGCTATCTGGTACTCCTTTTCCTCAAAGGAGTTATAAATAGGTCACATATAGGTAATTATATGCCTCAGCTATAATTTCAAACTTGCTGCTTTTCTAGTAATTGCCATTAAATGTGAAGGTTGTGAAAGATTTCTGGAAAGACCACAAATATTTTCCCGTCCTTGTTTCTTTTTTTGTTGAAATAGTTCATGCGCCATCTGGTTTCAAGGATGTATCATTATGTGCAATAATGTCTTCTGTAGCAAAAAAAAAAAAAAAAAGCCATAAAAGACGGCCTAAGTGCAATGCAGAGCAATGTAAAAATATCTCTCGTTCTCCATAGTTTCAAAAATAGAGCTTGGAGCTTGGACCTCCAATGAGGTTTAGCTAGAGGAGGGGGAGGCTGGGGGTACATTTCTTGCTCCAGGTGGTTGTTTTCATGTCTGGTGCCCTCTTTGCCTTCATAGCCTTTGCTTTCTTCAGAGGTCCCTCTAAATGGGAAGTGTTCACATTTGTTTGTATTGCATCACAAAGCTAGCCCCCACACATAGGCAAGGGCTGTTCATGATGCAGCATTCTAGAATCACAGCAGTCCGCCAGTGTTGCTCAGTGGTTGAGCATTGACCTATGAACCAGGAGGTCATGGTTCGATTCCCAGTCAGGGCATATGCCCAGTCTGAGGGTTTGATTCCCAGTGTGGGGCATGCAGGAGGCAGCCAATCAATGATTCTCTCTCATCATTGATGTTTCTCTCTCTCTCTCTCTCCCTCTCCCTTCCTCTCTGAAATCAATAAAAACATATTTTTTAAAAAAATTAGAATCACAGCAAAGTTCACTTCATGTTGGAATTAATTATTCTACCTCTAAAAGCGAATTATATTTGGTTTTGTCATTACTCAAACTCTGATATTAAACAGCTGCCTTACTGGAAAGAACTATAATAAAGACTTTTGTTTTTCCCAAAAATTGGCAGAGAGGTTTCTAAAAGCAATTGGATGGCTCCTGAATGTTCTGTTACTTGAAAAGTTGATTTACGCAGAGGACCATTATCCCCATTTGCATTTTGTGTTTTGCTTTATAACAAGGGGAACAAAAACTGCCTTTATAAAATGAAGTTCTGTTTTATACTCTTGGAGCTAGAAGTAAGCAATCTAAGTAAACTGGAATTCTTACCAAAAGTGGAAGCAAAATGGAATGAGGAAGGGGCATATTTCACATGTTGGCTATGCTCTTGGTCCTTTAGTCAGGACAAAGGAGGACACAAGCTGAACTGGATTCTAGAGTTGCACTTGGTGCCACACCATGCTTTTGCTTGGCTCTGATGCTCCATCTAATCAGCTGTCTCCTCCTACGGGAGTATCTTGGAAGAAGAAATGCAGGGCAGGCCTCAGCCTGGATCCAGCTCGGGCCCCAAACATATAAGTCTGGATTTGGGTAGAATGAGGAGGATGCCAGAGGTCCATGCCAGCCAGGAGGGATCAAAGACATCTGTCAATGTGGTGTGCTCTTGGGAGGCCATCCTGCAAGGCCAAGTCTATGTCATGGGGCCAAGAAGGAGGTTGGCCTGTTAGATTGCCATTTTCTTAAGAGCTTGAACTCTGAAAAGTGACCAAAAGTTATGCCAACTTTGTGGATGTGTAGAAATGGATAAATTAAAATTTTGAATTAGCTCTTTCTCCCAGATCCTTATCAGACTGAATTGTACACACTGAGTAGTCTAGAATAAATTAAATTCACATGATATGAGAGAATAACCATACTTTTCTTGCTAACTGCATTCCACGTGTTTATAAGCAATCTGTCAGGTCAGATTAAATCCCAGGTCAATAGGTTGTTTTTCTCTCCTAGTGTCAAATTTCCCCCTTGGTCTATTTTCACATAAAATTTATAAGTATCAATGGCTCTTATTCTGTGAAACAAACTGTTTATTTCTGGGTTCAGGTTGAATTTAGCATATGCTTCTGTATATTCTTGAGAGGTGAAATAGGATTATCATGGAATTTACAGAAACTGAAAAACCACTACACACAGTCATAAGCCAAGAGCCCTCACCTTGCTCCAGCACTCCACGCCTGACCAAGGCAAGGAATGGGCTGGATGTTTTATTCTAACGGAAGTAGTTATTGTCATCCTGCACTTAGCGTAAGTAGACATGATGGACATTGTCTCCTTCTGAAAGTTTTATTGCTGTTTATATAACTTAGACATGTTTCATATCCATGTGGCATTTTAAAACAAGGAATTACTTAAGTCACACACACACAAATTATTTCAGAGACTTTGTACCAGCATAAGTAATCAGTATTGATTATGGAACTATTTAGAAAAGGATGCTATGGTACATTGACTCTTATTTTCCCACTCGTGAATTTCTGTTACACGGAGCTCTGTATATCTTTGTTGGGTTTCATCGGGGCCAGCAGTGCAGCTAGGCAGCATCTTCATCATTTTCTTAAACATTGTTTTTCTCATGACACTTCCCTGCTGTGCAAGCAGTGCCCCTAAAATGCAGGAGCCCTCCCTCCCTGTGTCCCCCACATTCTTTTTTTTTTTTAAATATATTTTATTGATTTTTTACAGGGAGGAAGGGAGATGGACAGAGAGTTAGAAACATCGATGAGAGAGAAACATCTATCAGCTGCCTCTTGCACACCCCACACTGGGGATGTGCCCGCAACCAAAGTACATGCCCCTGACCGGAATCGAACCTTGGACCCTTCAGTCCACAGGCCGACGCTCTATCCACTGAGCCAAACCAGTTAGGGCTGTGTCCCCCACATTCTGCTCCATTCTCAGCTAGCTGCTCTCTGAGCTTAGTGCACAGCTGTTTCCCTAGGACTTCCCTTCTCCATCCAAAAAGTGCTTTTTATCCTCGTTCCCCTGATTTCTAAATGCCATGTATTTGCTTTTTTGTTTTACTCTCTCATTTGCCAAAAGCACACCTTCCAGTAGCTTTCAAAGAAGGAGCGCAGGATAGACTGTTTCTGGACCCTACTTGTCTGAAAAATGTCTTTGTTCTATCCTCACACTGAATCAACAGTTTGGCTGGATTTGGAATTACAGACTTGTCCTAAGAAGTTTGAAGGAATTGCTTCAGATTCTTCTGGTTTCTAATGTTATTGTAAAGGAGTCCAATGGCTATCTGGTTTCTGGCCCTTTGCATATGACCTATTTTTTTTTTCATTCTGAAAATATGTAGAATATTTTCTTTATCCCCAGTGTTCTGAGATTTCATGATATGTAATATTTTCAGACATTGTAGAAGAGAGGTATTTAGTAGGCTCTTTCAATCTAAAAACTCATGGGTATACATTCTGGGAAATTTATCTCCATTTTCTCTGTTCTCTGGAACTCCTCCCTGATGTTCTGATTTTCTTTTCTTGCCTATTTTTGTTGTGCCTTCTGTAGACCCCTTCACCTTTGTCTTCCAAACATTCTTCTGTCATATTTTTCATTTTCCAAAGGTTCTTTCTCATTCCCCAAAATTTGTATGGTATTCTATTCTGTATCATGAATGCAGTAATGTCTTTATCTCTTTACACGTATTAATTATTGGAGGGTTGTTTTTTTTTAGTGAGGTTGTTATTGTTCTAATTTAGCTCTGTTTCCCCTTTCCCTGCATTTTCTCTATTCTTTCAAGTTCCTTTTTTTCTCTGTATTTATTTAGGCTAAATACTATGTTTTAGTTGCTTTTATAAAATTCTCATGACCTCTGGCACCAAAAACTTGATGAAAACTTAAGTCACACACACACACGAGAGATTTGTCAGCTAGTAGGTGTCACCCTACGATTAAACAAGGACTCCCAAGTGCTAGCATCTACAGGTATTTCTTCAGGTTACTTTTTTCCCAAAAGATATTTAGTCTGCTTTCTTGGGTGAGGGTAGACAGGGCAGATACATGCTGGGCAGACGGCATTTGGGAGCTGAGCAGGGGCAAGGGGCTGGCTTTTACCACTTAGTAGATACATTCATTTAATTCCTCATCCCCATTTTCAGCCTCTTCTCTTGCACCTTCATTCTGCTGTACCAGGTCTTTCTGGATCTGAAACTTTGCGGGCTCTACATCTCCCTAAGAAAAGCTTTCTGTCCCTGAGGTGGAAGAGAAATGGTTGACTAGCTAGCTACCAAGGTTGACCTGCTACAAACCTTCAACCAGTGTTCTCCTATTCAGCCTTATGCCTCTCCCCCAAGTTCAGAGGAATCTAGTGGTCAAGTTTTTAGTTGCTCAAATTAGCTTCCTTCTTGCTGCCTTCACCTTCGGTAAGCACTTGGGTTTCCACTTTCCTCTCCTGCCATCAGTGACAACTCATCATTCACTGTTTATTCTAACAAATATACAGTTTTCCCTCCTTTACTCTCATTTTGTTATTGTTGTTGTTTTTAGGATTTAAGGAAGGAGCAAGAGTAAATGTATCCATTCAATCCACCATGTTTAAGTAAATACTAATTTGTGACTTTGGAGTTTGTTTTTAAAGGAAGATGATTTCCAGTGTAAGAGAGCAATATAGGACAGTGATGGAATCTCTGCTAGCCCCAAGTGAGGTGAACTTGGATACACTTCTCAATACCCCGAAGTTTCAGCTGCTGCTTCAGTAAACGGGAATCATGACAGTTATCTACTCCCAGGACTGTGGTCACATGAAATAATGTGCTAGCGCAGAGCGTGCCTCAGGACAAGTGCTCAGCTGATACTGCTTAGCATTGCTTTTGTTATTATTAAGAGAATGTTAACAGTGCACCCTGAGATGCTTGACTACCCATGCAGAAAGGTTCTGAAATAAGCAACTTGCAAAACTTGCCAAATACAAGTGAATTCTTCCCATGTTCGTCTTCTCTTTTTCTTTCTCTACCTCAAAAAGGTAGTAAGGAAAAAATACATATTTATAGAAAAGCACTGACCACTTGGGAGAAGCTTTTGTTTTCATTCAAATCGCCCTCTTGTTCCTGGAAATTACGCATGGGAACTCCAGTGAGTTGAGTATCAGAAACGGGAGTAGTGCTCATGATAGGCTAAGAAGTTAGGCTACAAAATGTTAGATAACTTGTTCTTTTGGGCAGGGTTATATGTGTACTCATGCAGAAAACTGTTAACAGACCCATGAGGGGAGCATTTTTGAGACATGTTATACACTGATGCTAAAGGCTGAAAAAAAATTCATACTTGTCTAATTTTTTGCTTTGAAAAAAACACACAAAGCATTTTGTTTTAATAGCCAACTGAGGTTGCCATTAGGGAGATGTTTTTAAATTCCCCAGGGCCTATATACAGCTTTTCCTGTAACAAAAAAACAACACAGGAAAACAATATTTTACTCCTACACAATCAGCATACCCACTGAGTTCAAAAGATGGGTCAAAACAATTATGTACTCTTCTCAGTAACCGACAAACCATCCTTTCCATAAAGGCCATCAAGAAGCCCTCCTGTTCCCTCCCTGACTGTCCCTGTACCCTGCCCTCCTCTCCCCTCCCTGACTGTCCTTGCTCCCTGCCCCCTTCTCCCCTCCCTGACTGTCCTTGCTCCCTGCCCCCTTCTCCCCTCCCTGACTGTCCTTGTACCCTGCCTTCCTCTCCCCTCCCTGACTGTCCCTGTACCCTGCCTTCCTCTCCCCTCCCTAACTGTCCTTGTACCCTGCCCTC
This sequence comes from Plecotus auritus, assembly GCF_963455305.1. Taxonomy (NCBI): domain Eukaryota; kingdom Metazoa; phylum Chordata; class Mammalia; order Chiroptera; family Vespertilionidae; genus Plecotus; species Plecotus auritus. Next base: position 72,402,374 of record NC_137773.1, read on the forward strand.
CTCTCCCCTCCCTGACTGTCCTTGCTCCCTGCCCCCCTCTCTCTTCCCTGACTGTCCTTGCTCCCTGCCCCCCTCTCCCCTCCCTGACTGTCCTTGCTCCCTGCCCCCCTCTCCCCTCCCTGACTGTCCTTGCTCCCTGCCCCCCTCTCCCCTCCCTGACTGTCCTTGCTCCCTGCCCCCTTCTCCCCTCCCTGACTGTCCTTGCTCCCTGCCCCCCTCTCCCCTCCCTGACTGTCCTTGTACCCTGCCTTCCTCTCCCCTCCCTGACTGTCCCTGTACCCTGCCTTCCTCTCCCCTCCCTGACTGTCCCTTGTACCCTGCCCTCCTCTTCCCTCCCTGACTGTCCTTGCTCCCTGCCCCCCTCTCCCCTCCCTGACTGTCCTTGCTCCCTGCCCTCCTCTCCCCTCCCTGACTGTCCTTGAACCCTGCCCTCCTCTCCCCTCCCTGACTGTCCTTGCTCCCTGCCCTCCTCTCCCCTCCCTGACTGTCCTTGCTCCCTGCCTTCCTCTCCCCTCCCTGACTGTCCTTGCTCCCTGCCCTCTTCTCACTCCATCAGTTCATTTAGTACTCCCCCAGACCTATTTCCACCAAGGCTGCCAGCGAGAAAGAGGGAGGGTATTTAGAAGAGGTTCTTCATTTTCCTGTGAGAACAGCTATAGGAAAGAAGACCTCGATCTTACTCATATTAACCACCCATTACAGTCAAATTAAAATGCATTGTTACGTTGACCAAGTCTGTCTCTTTATCTAATCCTTTCATTTCTTTTATGTTGTGACTAGATTGAGTACTGTTGCTTTGGGTTCTTCTAGTAAACTGCTTCATTGTATATATAATCAAGAATCATGTTGGGGAAAACCATGTGAAGGGTGCTTTAGTCTTATTTCAGTTTTTGTTTTTTGGAAAGGAACAATAGGTTTCAGCTTTGGGTCTCTGTCCCTATGGTTTCTGGAAGTGTCTCTTTTGGGAAAGTAGGGATTAAATGCATCATTTTTTATTCTGACTTTCTCTTTTCCTGTTCCTCTACCTCCCACATTCACAAATTGCTTTTGTTACCACTATGTGGAAAGTAAAGTTGCTTCTGCTAATAGCTGGACATTCTACTAACATTCCATGGGTTAACCCAAACTTTACCAAATGGAGATAGCAGAGAAAGACCTGTAAACTTTCTAATGATATGGTATCAGTGGAATGAGTTCTGCTATGGAAAGTTTGCCTCTAATCACATTTTAATTCGACTCCTTTCATTGTCTCAATTTTTTCCCCATTTTTTCCTTCTCAAAAATGGCATCATTTGTGAGTACAAAATATTTGCCTTAATAAACATACCCCTTAATTTTGCTATATATACATACCTAGGCAAAACTCACATATATACGCATGCACATGCGCGCACACACACAGAGGCTATGTGTGTTGGCAGCCCAGGCCTGTGTCGGGACCTCAGAGATGTCAGGGTGCATTTGGAGTCTCTTGACTTTCCCTTCACGGTTAGAAAAGGACTGCAGCCACTCACATACCAAGTCCTCACGCCAGTCTCCAGAACAAGAAGGAAGGGCAGAGGCAAGGTTTTGTGAGGCACTGTTTATTTTATTCTAAAGAAAATCATTTCCAGCAGACTTTCCCTTAAGTGTCATTGACCACAACTGTGTCTTGGGTCCATTTTTAGTTCCAAGAAAGGATGGGAAAGTGAGTATCTGGCAAAAGGGAGTGGGATCACATGCCTGGCTGAAACCAGTCATAACATTCTTGGGGCTTGCAGAGAGCCCAATGTGTAAAGGATCTCCATCCATTATCTGAAAAAAGTCAGAATCCAACCTAGGTGGAACAGGATGGCTGTTAGGAGGCTAACACTCTGTATAATAGCATCTGCCAAAACATGTTTTAAAGTTTTCACAAACATTGGCCCTCAAGTTCATTCTTTCAATTAGTAGTGACCTCAGTGTCAAAGATGTGCTGAAAATTGTGATGAAGAGACAGGGAGAGAAAAGCAGACCATTAGAAGAAATAGCAGTGGGGGGAGGTGAATGGTTACTAATACGAAGTGGGAAATGTTCAAAGACAGAAAAGAATGAGCTTCACCTGGTTGTGTATAACAGAGTGAAGAGGATGTGTCTGTGCGTATTCTTCTAAAACTTAATTTCTTCAAAAGGCAACTTTAGGCCCTGGCCAGGTGGATCAGTTGGTTGGAACGTCAACCCATACATTGAAAGGTTGCAGGTTCCATTCCTAGGTTTCAGGTTTGATCCCTGGTCGGGGCGCATATGGGAGGCAACTGATCAGTGTTTCTCTCTCACTTTGATATCTCTCTCTCCCTTCCTCCCTCTCTCCCCCCACCCCTTCCTCTCTCTATATAAAAAAAATATATCAGCAAAAACATATCCTCGGGTGAAGACTTTTTTAAAAAGTCAACTTTAGGTACCTTTTAGAGCACAACTGGAATATGCAAAGTGATAACCATGTGTGCCATATTAGCTCCATAAGATTTTATACTTGCAAAGTAGAACGCCAGTGTTTGTTACCTTCTCTTTTAAACACCCAGACTTAATCTGACCTATAAAATGAAGGAGGCTAAAACATTGGGTGTGCTTATTAATATTCCTCAAAATAGTGGAATGGAGGCTAATGAACAAAATGCTCAAACCTCTAAGATAACTCAGAGATTGTTGATTTAAACCTATTTGGGGTCTTCCTTAAAATTTGTATGCAGTAACTATATTTTTGAGCGCCAGATGGAGAAGACGTCTCTAGAGTGAGAAACTGAAGAAAACACACTTGCAAGATTAAGGCAAATTAAAAGAAAACTGTTGGCTGTATGAGCATCAAGGAGTTTGGAAAAGATGTACTCTATGTACATGTTCACTTTCCTTAATGGATCACACCATGGAAGGTGCCATTTTTTTTCTAAGACAATTTTCTTTGTGAACAAGGTGCCCTGCAGTAAAATGAAGGCACACGACTTTGTTTTCCCTGAACTATTTTCTTCATTCCTCAGTGAGATTCTGGTTGTGTCCACCAACGTGGGGCAGTTTTGTCAATCCCTAAATACATACCTAGCTTTACAAAGAACCTATTTGGTAGAACTCTTTGTTCCCTGCGTCTGTGCTGACCTCTTAGTCATGAAACAGAGTAAGACCATGTTAGAGAAAGAAAGGATAATGCAGCACATCCTCCTAACCCTTCCAAAGAGCACAGACTTTTGGAAGTTGGGTAGTCTCGCTTCAAAGAACAAGAACTGCATGATTTTCTGAGAAGCTGTGGCAGTGGTTTCAGGCTGAACATAGCATGCATAGCACGCCAACTAGAGACAGCAGCAGCTGTGTGGCTCGTCAGTTGCCCAATGCATTTCCTGGGCTATGAAGTCGACTTGGAGGGGTGGCGTCAGTGAATTCCAAGCATGGAAAGAATCTGACCACTCTTTTTCATTTTTAAACCGCATTACCTTTGTCCTGTTCCGCAACTTTCAAGGTCATTTAACATTGCATTTTTTCATTGATTTGTGGCCAAAAACTGACTTGGAAAAGGAGAACTTAAAGTGTGTTATTAGTCAGGGTTTGGAATCGATTATGCTTCCAGAGTCGTTTTCTGTAACGAAGATCTCAAAAGACTCACACATAGAACAATGACGTGACCATGGGGTGGGCAGGGGTGCTGCTTCAGGAATGCAAGCTGACAGAGGGAGCCTCTGTGGAAGACAGAGTACATGCATGAAACTTGAACGTGGAAGTACCATGAACAGTCCACATGTTTAGTAATTTTAATCTTGTTTCTTTTATATGAGTTCTCCCTAGCTTTCCGTTCATACTGCCCCCACTCTGTGGTAGGCCTGGATATCTCATTTCCAAGTGGAACCACAACATCCAAGCTGACCTTTCTGCCTCCATTTTCTTCCCATGTTAATTCTTCTTAACTCCATATGTTCACACCTACTCTGACTAATAGCAAATCAATTCCTTTAGTTTCTTCCTTTTTTTTTTTTTTTTTAATACTCACCTGAGGATATTTTTCCATTGACTTTTAGAGAGAGTTGAAGAGAGAGAGAAAGACAGAGAGAAATATCCATGTGAGAGAAACAAATCAATTGGTTGCCTCCTACATGAGCCCCGACTGGGGACCGGGCCAGTCGAGGAGCCTGCAACCGAGATATGTGCCCTTGACCAGAATCAAACCCAGGACCCTTCAGTCCGCAGGCGGATACTCTATCCACTGAGCCAAACCGGCTAGGGCTCCTTTAGTTTCCATCATTTTACTTTTATATGAGCATAATACTTAGAGTATTGCAAGTTGAAAATGACAACATTAATAAGTATAATCGTTATTGAGCAAGGATTTTAAATTATAAAACTTTCTTAGAAAACAAGTAGAAGACTTTCAAGCATCAAGTCCAGACAGGGAAAATGGCCCATTTTGAAGATAATTAATGTAGAAGCTTCAGGTCTCCCCACCACACACATTAAAGGCATCACCAAAATCAAGCCGTTTGCCCAAGATGAGTGTACACCTACTGTGTGCATTTCTGTTTCAGATCTACTTCATTACTGCTGTAATTAGAATTCTTCCCTTTGTCACTTGGCTTGAGACTTGTGGCATTTATTTATGTCCTCTCATCCCTGATTCAGCAGAGATCATTGTTTCCGTTTAAAATAACTCCTAATGTGTAGGTTGCATGAGGATGCTGATATATATAAACAACAGCATAATAATTCATCGCTTCCTTTTCATTACCATGTCCATAGGAACTTGAAAACAATGGTGCGTGACATTTTCAAAAGATGGCTGAGCTTATTATATAAAAAAAAACATTTGCAAATTTTATAATGGTACTGAGGACGTATCTCAGTAATCATCAGATGCTCTCAAACCCTGGGAAACATTCCAAAAGATGTTTGTAAAAAATTAGAAGAAAAATAGTGACGATTCTCTGTAACCTCTGTTTGGTCGCTCTTACAGCTCTACCTTTTCCCTTTGTGAATGCACTTTTTAAAAAAGTAAATCTGTCTAATCTCTTCAGTCTAATCTTACCATTTTGACTTTTGGATAGCATATTTAAAACATATACTCCGTGTCTAATTGTGGATGTCTAGACTTCAGTTAATGATGACTTTTATCTCCCCAAATTTCATCATGCTCTGATTTTTTTTTTTTTTTTTTTTCTGAGCTGGAATTGACAAATACTAAGTTTCTTAGTCAATGTAGCAGGGATAATTGATCATGAGACTACAGGAAAGAACCATTCAAAGCTAGAGTCAGAGTTGGTGGTAGGTAAAGTTCTTTTGAAACATGGAAAATGTTAATTTAAAAGAGTTCAAGAGTTTAAGCCAAAAGAGCTGGTCAAGTTGTTGAGGAGGAAAAAAAAAAAAAAAAAAAACTCTGCAAGATTCCCCCAACTGTACTGCTCTCTAATAGCTAGCTCTTCAACTGTCAGTTATATGAAATCGATATAAATTCTCCCATTCCAACGGCTCATAAACAGAGAATGATAGCAACTGCAAATGAGTTTAAGAAAACAGGCTGAATGTCATTAAAATCTTTTCAAAACGTTCTGTGACATCTGTTTTCCATTTTGCTATTCTGTTTAATTAACGTCAGTCTTCCAGAATTGCAAAAATCTTATTTGCTCAAAATAGTATCTTGAAGGAAGTGACTTTTATTTAATACAGAAGAATGTTAAGTGTAGTATGGGCTTGATTAACTTCATCCCAAGTTTAAAATTTTTCCATTGGCTTCAAGATCTTACTCCTCTGTACGCCTCACTTCTGTACGACCAGACCGAACTCTGGGTGGTGGAGAGCTATGATCCGGTTGGTGCACTGTTATATTACTAAGATACCAAAAATGGAAGAAATTTTAAAGAAAATAGTGACAGTGCAGAAAACTATTCTTATTTGTCTTCGTCTCTATTATTTGAGGTTGCTGGCTTCTGAGCTAATGAGGGAGTCATGTTCAGAGGCAGATTCCTTCCTCATGGGTGTGTGATCTTTTTTGATTAGAAAAATTGTCTTGAGGGAGAAAGTGAGAAAGAAAGAGAGCAATGCAGCCTATGAATACCTGCAATGTGAGCACCTCTTTTGCTGAGGTCCAGTGGTCCTAGGAAGCTCATATTGGACAAATCTTGGAGGGCAAATAAGAACATTGTGGAGCAGAGGAGGAGTGGAGAGAGCCAGGCTTAGTCAACAGCTGACTTTGTTTCTGCTTGGTAAAGCACACAAAAGCTGGTGCCCCAGATCAGGACACAAAGACAAGTGGCTGCATTTCAACGCATTTCAACGTGCCCTGGCTCCACTAGGGGGTTTATGGCTTTCCAGAGTGGGCATAGGCTGCCAATCAGCTGCCTTTGCTCTTGTTGCCCAGCAGGCAAACGTGCTCAGCTGTTCTTTGTGGTTTCTGAGAAAGCAATGTGGATGGTGCTAGGCCTGATTTTTCTAGTCAGAGTAATTAATGTGTCTTAACCACTTTTCAATGTATTTGAAATTGTTAAAAATGGGAACACTATAGAATTTTGGTAAAGATCCCACCCACCCCTGCCTCCCTCACCCTTGGCCTTCACCGCATTGTTGTCCTTGTCCATAGGGATCATGGCCTCTCTGCTTTAGCAGAGCAATTGTTGCAGTTCCTCCATCTTTGTTGAGTTCTCTACCCAGTTTCTCTGCCTTCCTTATCTAACTTAGGCTGGTTCCACTCTCCCAGCTCCTGCTTTTGCTTAATCGTCAAAGAAGGTGACCTTAGCTGTCTGACCTGTGGCTCAATACGAAGGCCAAATCTGTCCTGGAGAAGGAAAATATATATTCAAAAGAAGTCACTTGGAGGAGAAGATTGTGTTTTATCTTTTTTTTAAATATATTTTATTGATTTTTTTACAGAGAGGAAGGGAGAGGGATAGAGAGCTAGAAACATCGATCAGCTGCCTCCTGCACACCCCCTACTGGGGATGTGCCCGCAACCAAGGTACATGCCCTTGACCAGAATGGAACCTGGGACCCTTCAGTCCGCAGGCCGACGCTCTATTCACTGAGCCAAACCGGTTAGGGCAAGACTGTGTTTTAAAGTCAGGTTTGTTTAAAGCATCATGGTAGTGCTATGTTTTCTTAATATCTGATAAATAATTTGTTTGCCTAGAAGGCCAAGTGCATGACATTTGGAGGACAAGCACAGTTTCTGCTCAAAGAATATACCTGACCCAAGAGTTCTTTTTCTTAAGTTATTTTGGTGCTCCAGATACTAACTTATTAGGACAGTGTGTCCCAACTATGGGTTAAGAAAATCAATAATAGGAGTTTTTGAATTTTTCATTATCTCAAAATATCTAGCACAGGAAAACTGAAATGACTGGCTTACTTGCTTTTAGTGCAGTCATATTAATTCATTATGGTAACCCAACACATGCTGGTCATATGCTGTGATCTGTAGTTCTGGCGTGCCTGGTTAGCACTGCATGAAGAAACTATTTAAGTAATTTATTGCATGTAGTTGGAGTTCCGTTAAACTCTAAAGAATGCCTTGACAATTCTTTCCCTCCTATCTGTGTTCAGTGATTCAGGTTCCCTCTCTGGAGTTCCAGCTTTCCCACCTGCTCCTATCCATTTGCACTGTCAACTCTTCCATGGGACCACCATGCTCTGCCTTCAGGAGACACAGACTAGGCTGAGTTGCCCTTGTGTCGTCCCCAGACACTGAGGACTTCCCAACTGTGATAACCCTCATATAATTACTCTATCAGCACTGTTTCCCTACAAGATGATAGGTTCTCTGACACCAGGCTTATATCTGTCTTGTTATTCACCTTGCCCCAGCCCCTACCCCAAGTATCTGACACATAACAACCACTCAGTAAATACTTGTGGGTTTAATAGATGGATTATATTCATTGTCACAGTTGCAGGAACCCCTTTCACGTCCCGCATGGTTCAGGGTTCAGGTTCAGGGTTCGGGTTCTGAAGGAGGCCTCACACAAATGAAAGAGACTAGAAAAGTATTAATTTGGGAAATGGGGGCCAGGCGGAAGCCCAAGAGAAGACTACTCCTTGCTCTGGCCTTGCAATTCCTTTTATTAAGGTTTGGGATCCACCCATAACCAGTAATAGCTAATCAGCAAAGATTTACAAAAGATTGACAGGTGGAAGTTGCTTCAGCTACCAATGTCTCAATCAGAGGACAATGGGCGGCTTCTGACATCTCCCCCGTTTCTTTTCTTTAAAAAATGTTGCATCTGCAGACTAGAAATAAACATATAAGAACAAAAAATGAGACAAGCAATAATGGTTATGCTGAGAGGCAAATGAATCAGTCTGTAGTGGGTTTCTTTCTGGGCCAACAGTTCTTTTGAGTCCCAATTTCAGTGTCAAACAGTTCTTATATGTACATGTCAGCAATGATATTTCAGTTCTGGATGGTGGACAAATGGTGGCAATGCAGGTCCAACCCTCTCTGGTTTGGTCCTGGGCAACCTGCAGTGACGCACAGCTGCTGACTGATAGTATGGTAAGGCGTCGTCAGCGTCTTCCATCTCTGGACTGTTTCTCCTCTGTCTTCATGGCTGGAGCAGTCCTGTCAGTTCCTCTGTGTTGCAGGAATCCACATGGTCTTGGAGGTGTTTTCTGACAATACAAAAACATATTCTTGACCAAAAGTTAATAAAGGAATCTTTTCTATAAATTTAACTTGGGATCCTTTTTATTTTTGCCCAAATGATTTTCCTTTGGCTTATTTTGACACTATGTGTGTTTTTCATGGATGTCTTGCTGTTAGCATTACAAATGAAAATTAATTTTGTAAAGTAAAAATTTTCTAGATGTAATTTACTTACAGGATAATTTTTCCTTACATGATATTCTACTATCCCCCCCCCCTTTTTTTTTATTAATGGAGGCTTTTGGAAATTTTATAATGCAGTCTTGATAACTTTAAATTTTTACTTTTTGCACAAAAATATGACTGCTTTAGATTCATTGCATGTTAAGCAATTTTACCATGAGATGAACTACCAATAAAAATTTTAGTTAATACTTTAGGAACAGCTTTTTGTCCAGTACAATTAAATTTTCTTGAATATTCACTTATTTCAATTAGCCAATTTAAATTAATCTGAAAACTTGATTACTATTTTACTGTCAAATTTAATACTCTAACAACAATCTTAGTTTACCCTGTAAATATTTGTGGAAAGGATTATTTGCATTCTTGAGTAGGCCCTGAGCATTCCTGGTGCTAGGCTGGATTTAGATATAGAGCAGCTGCTGTCAGTCAAGTCTCTGTCTGTTACCTGGGTCCGGATCTGAGCTGGGCGTGGGAAGCGAAGCAGCCATGGGGGCAGGAGACCTCCCTCAGAAGGGGTGAGGGTTCAGGCCCCTGCAAATTCAGGGGGGTGAGGGTCTATGCCCCACCTCTGTTGACCCCCAAGTTCTCTCCTGATGGCCTCTCTGTGACTGTGCCTGTCTTAGGTTGGTCCTTCCCTGAGGAATCTTACCCGTCTCTGGCTAACCAGCCATCCTCCGGGGCCAAGCAGGGTGATGTGAGGTTCAGTTCTGTCTCCTTGGTTGCCTATGCCCCCATGGCCTTCACACCCAGCACCTGCCTTGGGATCCCCTCGCCTGCTGGCGGGGCCCCGGCACTGATCACATTTCTTGGAGAACCCAGGTTTCTTCTCCAGGGAGGGCCCAGCTCACACCATTAGGCGAGAGACAGATCCATGGTACCAGCCACCACGAGGCTTCAACCTCAGCATGAACAGAAAGCTCAGGCAACAGCTGTGGGCAAATGGATTGTGAGAAAAGGGTCCCTCTTGGCAAAAAGGGCAAGAGGGGCCAATATAGAATGCTCAAGTGCCTTCCCAGGGCCCCTCTACACAGTGGAAGGGATTTAAATCCTTTCATGTCCTTTTTAAATTGCTGCCAAACATACAAAGAATTAGTTTGTATGTTTGTTTGGGATAATTGTACACTATGCTGTTGTAATTCTAAAATATCAAGAGTTGTGTTACCTTTGTCTCCAAGCACCAAGAAGATGATTTTTTATTGATTCCCAAGGGTGCGAGGTACTGTTATAGGTAATGTGGGTAACACAAATCTGAGAAAAATTATAATGACATTGTAGAATAATATCATGTAAGGATATTCTTTGCTCTAGGCTATGGCAATTCAATTTCAAATTGGCTGTCAACTTCTTTTTGTAACTTTATATAAACTTTGTCAAGGAGGCAAAAACACAAATTACTTACTTTAGTTCAAGAGGCCAAATGTATTTGAGTTTCAATTACAATCCTTATGACATTTGAAGGAAACCTCTCTTTGTTTCCTTCCAAAATAATTTTCAGGCTTCAGAGAGTTTCATTTAAAAATCTTTGTCACATGAAACAATTTCTCTTAAGGTTATGGTGACCACTAGTACAGATTAGATTTAATATTTTAATAACAATCCTCAGTTTATCCTGTAAATACCAGTGAAAGAGATTTCAAAATTTTCAAATTTCTCCTTTTTATTAAGCTAGAACTTTATTTTTAAGGAGTATCTCCTTAGGCTAATTTGCATATATAGAGGGATCATGGGAAGCCTTCAGTAACTTTATTCAAAGGAAGGGGTTGGCCACGGTTTCAAGATGGTGGCCCCCAGGAGAGCAGCAAGCCATGTGGCCATCATGGCAGCTGCCAAAGACAGGCAGTTCTCATGGTGGCTGTCTAAGCTGTTCTTTTAAAAGATAGACAATCAAAATTATATTGCAGACAAACAAAAATCTCACTAGCTGTTTCTGGTCTTTATTAGAATTGTTTATAAAAATATTGGCTTTTCATTTAGCAGAAAACCTTGATTGTAATTAAAAAAGCTAATTTATTTAAGTAATTTAAGTAGGTATCTTTAATTAAAAAAACAAAGCAAAGCAAATTTAGTAAATGTTTACGTCTGATTCACAAGCCGCAAATGTTTCCCCGCCTCTAGCTTAATTAAGAATGCAGGTGGCTATGGGCTTTTTGTCATTTTAAATTCTGCTGTTGGATTTTAAGAAATATTTAATTACTTCATTTTGCCCTTCTTATAGGACAAAACCTTCATAGCATTTAAAATATAGTTATTAATTTTTATTTGATAATGCTTTCCATGCAATTTCAAGTATATTTAACTTGGAAAAAACCATCATATATATATGATATATATATATATGATTTAAAGATTATAATACTTTTTATAATTATCTTAAGATACCAATCAAATTTAAACTGGTTTTGGCATTAAAAATTTTCAGTTGGGAATCACAGAATTAATCCTTCTTTTTAATTAGACCAATAAACAACATATTTTGAATTCCTAATTATTAGAGAAAATACATTTTATTTTCTCAAAAATAAATTTTTATACTTTAGGCATTTAATTACCACAACCACATTTTCTCCCAATTTTATTTGCACTTTGAACTTTTAAAGCTGGCAAGTCAAATATTTCTCCTCTAGGTTTTTCTCATGAGGAAGCAAACTCAGATTATTAAACAAGTTTTTATCATTTGATTAACAGGCCCAGCCTAGACACTTGACCTTTTAAAACAACCAAGATTTTCCTTTGCCCGGGGAAATTAAGTAGCAAGCTTGCAAGTATTCAAATGCAGACTTGTCCTTAAAGAAGGGCTACTGGTGGGAACTGGTCTACCTGTCCTGCTGGGGGAAGGGCAGCTAGCCTTCTTCCTCCATTAACAAATGGCATAGCCAGTTACCTGGGCTACTTAGATCTTTATAATTAATACATTATTTCAATAATTTCTTTGAGATTCTAGAGTCAGTTATTATTTTAAAGCATTTACTTTGGATAAATTCTATGACAGAGACAATTTTACTAATTTTCTTGAAGGCCTTAAAAGTTAACTTTGACCAGGGTTCATTAACATTTTAAAAACTACTCTTTATTATGGAAATGCCAATCCTGCTACAGCTAGAACTAGCTTGAATTTCTTTCCCTGGGTCAACTTTGCCATTTTTCTTAGGAAAAAAAAAAAAACAACCAGTTCTGGGTTTTTCCTTTCTGCAGCCCTTGTAGAGAGATTCCAGCTTAAAACCCTATCTAATATGTCCAAAAACTGGACCGTGCGCGCATTTGTTTTTAAGCCGGGCTTCTCTCCCCACAAGTACAGAAATTCCAGACACATTTCTAAATTTTTAAGGCAAGAAGACTTTTTCATGGTGAGAAAGGAGACTTTAAATTAGCATACTGGGAGAGTGGGCGTCCATATTGGATCACCACGTGTCTCTCCCTTCCCCCACATCCTGCTTCCTCTGGGGGAAGCATCAGTAACAGATCTGGCTGCGTTTCTTTTCATGCTTTATAGATAAAGACAGATCTTAAATTTTTTCTTTCTTTTTCGCTTTCCGAAGTAATAACTAACACCCAATTTGGCCAAGATTTGCATTTCCCTTCGAGTTCTTCTATAATTTTTAAACAAAGCATTGAGTAATCTCATTGTGGGAGACCAGATACCCTGCCCTCTCCTGCCACCTTTGAATTTCTCTGCACCAGAGGTGGTTTAAGCAATGGAGTTTCATTTATTATTACAGATTTTAGATTCCAAATACAAACTAAGATTTTAATTTGAACAAGAAACCACATTCCTTAAGCATGCAAACCAAAATTCTATAATAAAATTTACTTTATAACCTAATTCTTCCCCATTAGCCTGGCTGAAAAAGACGTTCCCACCCTAATTACAGAGCCAGTTTCTGTAGCTGGCTGTGGGCTTTGCATGCAGTGAATTTCCCTCACCTTTTTTCAGTGAATTTTCCACACCTTTTCTCGGTGTATTTTTTCCCTCCTTCGCTCTAGGCGAAAAATACCATCTCCTCCAGATGTCCCACATTGGGCGCCAGTTGTGGGAACCCCTTTCACATCCCGCGTGGTTCAGGGTTCAGGTTCAGGGTTCGGGTTCTGAAGGAGGCCTCACACAAATGAAAGAGACTAGAAAAGTATTAATTTGGTGATATTGGGGTCCAGGCAGAAGCCCAAGAGAGGACTACTCCTTACTCTGGCCTTGCAATCCCTTTTTATTAAAGGTTTGGGATCCACCCATAGCCAGTAATAGCCTATCAGCAAGGATTTACATAAGATTGACAGATGGAAGTTGCTTCAGCTACCAATGTCTCAATCAGAGGACAATGGGTGGCTTCCGACAGTCAGACTGAGTGAAGTGTATCTATTTGAATGCTTTATTACATCACCAGGCTATGGTGTTCTGGAGGAATACCATATCTATGGAGGTATCAATCATTTTTTAATCCCTAGCAACAAGCACAGTGCTAGGACAGATACTCAATTTAGTTCAAATGTATTTGAAATTTTTAAAAATGGCAACACTATAGCAATTTGGTAAAGACTTTATTTTTTATTAAAATTTTTTAATGTTGACATTATTGCTGATGTCCCCCTCCCCCCCCACCATTTGCCCACCTCCACCCACCCCTGCCTCCTTCTCCCTTGGCCTTCACCACATTGTTGTCCTTATCCATTGGGTTTGCATATATGTTCTTTAGCTAATCCCTTCACCTACTTTATCCAGTCACTTCCCCACACCAGTCTGTTCCATGTATCCATGCTTCTGCTTCCATTTTATTCTCTACTTTATTTTGTTCATTAGATTCCACATATTAGTGAGATCATATGGTATTTGTCTTTCTCTGAATGGCTTATTTTGTTTAGCATAATACTCTCCAGGTCCCTTCATACTGTCTCAAAGGGTAAGAGATCCTTCTTTACTACAGCTGCATAGTATTCCATTGTGTAAAGTACCTCACCTTTTTTATCTACTCATCTGCTGATGGGCACTTGAGCTGTTTCCAAAACATGGCTATTGTAAATGATGTTGCTATAAACATAGGGATGCATATATTCTTTCTGATTGGTGTCTCAGGAGTCTTATGATATAATCCCAGAAGTGGGATCACTGAGTCAAAAGGCAGTTCCATTTTTTATTTTTTGAGGAAAGCCCATACTGTTTTCCCCTGTGGCTGTACCAGTCTGCATTTTCACCAGCAGTGTACTAGGGTTCCCTTTTCTCCACATCCTTGTCAGCACTTGTTGTTTGTTGATTTCTTGATGGTAGCCATTCTGACAGGTGTAAGGTGTTATACCTCATTGTCATTTTAATTTGCATCTCTCTGATGATGAGTGATGTTGAGAATTTGTTCATATGTCTATTGGCCATCTGTATGTCCTCTTGGAAGACGTGTCTATTCAGGTCCTTTGCCTATTTTTTAATTGGATAGTTTGTTTTCAGGTGTTGAGTTGTGTAAGTTCTTTATATATTTTGGAAATTAACCCCTTATCAGATGTATTATTGATGAATATGTTCTCCCATACAGTGGGTTCTCTTTTAATTTTGTTGCTGGTTTCTTTTGCTGTGCAGAAGATTTTTTAGCTTGATCTAGTCCCATTTGTTTATTTTTCCCTTGCTCTCAGAGACATATGGGCAAAATTATTGCTGCTAGAGATATCTGAGATTTTATTGCCTATGTTTTCTTCTAAGATTTTTATGGTTTCATGCCTTATATTTAAGTTTTGTATCCATTTTGAGTTTATTTTTGTGTGCGGTGTAAGTTGGTGGTCTAGATTCAATTTTTTGCATGTATCTGTACAATTTTCCTAACACCATTTATTAAAGAGACTGTCTTCACTCCATTGTGTGCTCTTGCCTCCTTTGTTGGGTAAAGCCTTTAATGATGATGTTTCTTATCTTTAGTCAGTCCTGTGAAAAGGTACTCCTTTATTCAGAATTCCATAGATTTTGTGGTTTTATTCATTTCCTAGTAAGTGAGCAGTACCATTATTTTAGGACTGTAAGTAGCTTAAAGATAAACTTAGAACTTTGATTGGAGCTGGTCACCCCAATCTCTGTTAGAGTTTGAATGAGGTTGCTGACTGGACCTTTTAACTTGCTGTTCTTGTTTATTTTCTGCTTGTTTTGTTTGTTCAGGTCTGGCATGGAGCCTAAAAATAAAAGCTTGCTGGCAGATTGATTTTCACTGTGATTCAGTTTTGCAATCTTTTCAAAACACTCTTCAGGAGACCTTCACTTATCTGTGGACATCTCCTGGATCTTCCAAAACAAACACAACATAAATTGGGGGAATTTGGAAATTTCCAAATTGTAACATATGGGAACTTGCTTCCTTTGTCTGAGAAGTCTTTGCTCCAAATAGAGGGGAATCCCAGAGGAAAAAATAAGTCTGAAAGCTCCATGGGGTTCTCTGCCTTTGCTCTTCCTGGAGGAGGGGTTGGGGGAGGGGAGAGTAACCAGATGTCAGAAGCCAGCTCTCCCCTGTGAAAGCTTTCAACTCAGAGGACCACACTCAGGCAGTCACCACAGTCATAGACTGTTTCCTGACAATCGGAGGTTCTCTTTCCAGATAACTGAGGAGAAAGACGAATCTCTCACAAGTGAGCGTGGTGTCTAATTAAAGATCCAGATCCTGCATCTCCAGGAAGGGGATGCTAAGGAATGACTCCTGGAGGCCCTCTTTCCTTTCTGCATTGAGTCAGATTGTTTGGGAATATGGACCAATGAGATGAAAGTATCCCTGTTACTGGAAGATCGCTTTTCTCTGTACCATGGTCAGTCTACAGGGTACCTGCACAACAGCCTGCCACGGTCTTAAGGTTACAGACAGACTCCCCTGATTTCTCCGTGGTTAGAACAGAACAAAACAAGATGAGGCCTTGGGAAAATCCTGAGACACCAATCAGAAAGAATATATGCACCCCTATGTTTATAGCAACATCATTTACAATAGCCATGTTTTGGAAACAGCCCAAGTACCCATCAGCAGATGAGTGGATAAAAAAGGTGAGGTACTTTACACAATGGAATACTATGCAGCTGTAGTAAAGAAGGATCTCTTACCCTTTGAGACAGTATGAAGGGACCTGGAGAGTATTATGCTAAACAAAATAAGCCATTCAGAGAAAGACAAATACCATATGATCTCACTAATATGTGGAATCTAATGAACAAAATAAACTACCATTTGGGAAAAACAGAACTTCAATCTCATGGTCTTCCAACAGTAGGCCAAAGGATTCATACATTTTAAAGCCAAGGAGACCCTCAGAGGTCACTTGTTCCCAGCCCTTCCATTTTTCTAGGAAACAAGATGACACCAGAATTTAAGTGAGTTGGTCTTGTGGGAGTAAAGAGGACAGTAGAGGCTCTGGGTCAGGCATCAGCATGAATCTTGATTCTGCCTCATTATTCTGTCAGTAATCTTGAATAAGTCACTTGCCCTCTTTAAGCTTTAGACTTATCATCTATAAAATGATATAATAATAGCACTTATGGGACTGTTGAGACTATTACATTATAGAAAATTCATGGAAAGTACATAGTATAATGTCTGATACTCAATAAGTTACTAAAAACTGATAGCACGTATTTCTCATCATCATCATCATCATTATCATCATCATAACTATCAAAGCCAGAGTCCAGCACCCAAGTTTTCTGGTTCAACATTTCTTTTGAATTATCTCCATATATTATTAATACCACTTTTGGTACCTCATTCTATTTTAAAGTACAAACAGTGGTGATATCATTAGTTTAGAGACTAGAGACACTGGGTAAATAATGATGCATTCTTTAAAAAAAAAAAGATGTGACACTGAAAGAGAGAATCAGGATAATATAATAATCTAAATTTTATTTTAGATTATGTTTCCATATTTATATTTTAATGTCCTTTTAGAAACACATTTAGTAATGTGTTAAGAAGCATGTATTAGAAAGAGTTCTTTCTTACTATTTTCATTCCATTCTCATCCTGATACTTCCACAGTGAACTTTTGTAATTGAACTAGAGGCCCAATGCATGAAATTCATGCAAGAGTAGGCCTTCCTTCCCCCAACTGCCGGCACTGGCTTCCCTCTGGCACCCGGGACCCGGGCTTCCCTCCTGCCACCAGCAGGCACCCGGGACCCGGGCTTCCCTCACAGCCCCAGCTTCATCTGGAAGGTCGTCTGGAAGGACATCCGGAAGGATGTCTGGTCTAATTAGCATATTACACTTTCATTATTATAGATTATTAATAACAAACTACAACATTCACTAATGACTGATTACTATTAATTGTGTTGCATTCATTTCCCTTATGCACCTTATGCACAGGTGCACCATTTCTCTCCACTAACACTAGCAACAAATATTTTGGCAGCCAATTGCCACATCATTAGTGTTGGACTGACTTGTTTGATGTGTGAAACAGGAAATATTTCACTTTCGGAGAACAAGAAAAATAGGTTTATTTGCCTTACACTTATTTGTGCAGTTATTCAGTATCTGGTAAGTTAATGTTCAAGAAAAAATATTAATTTTTATTAAAATGTTCTATTATTTTATGTTAACAATTACTCATTTATTTCAACCCTTTGTATTCAGCATGTCTCTATTGAAATAAACCTACGTTTCTATGAAAATTGAAGCTTTTGTTTTTTTGCGGCTCACATAAACTTAAACCTTGTTTATTTGGCCCCTGTTAACCTTTGAGTTTGACATGCTTGCTTTAGTAGCAGCTTGGAAATCAGATACCCCTGAACTGAAGTCCTGGCTTCTCCAGTCTATGGCTGTGTGTGGCTTTGGGCACGATACTTATTGTCTCTAAACCTTGCTTTTCTTAATTTAGTCATTGCTTAATAAATATCAAACCATTATTCATGTCAAGTCGGAAGCATTAAAATTTTTTACAGTAACAGCACAGTTCACACAAGGGCAAGGACTCTAGAATTTCAGCTCCACTGTGGAATGAGAGCATGCACGTGTATCCTATTCATTTGAGCAGAGAGAGTCCTGCTGTCAAACATAGACTAAATAGACACTGTATTATTCCTACTGTCATTTATAAATACTCTCCATCTTTGCTGGTGATTTTAGTGGTTAGAATAGAAAAAAGGGAGGATGGAGTGACAGGACATAGGAGTTCTATTTTAATTGGTAGCGTGGCAAGGCTGGTCATGCTCACAAAACTGAGGGAAATGAAATAAGCAAATTTTCCTAAACAGTGCTCTGAGGATTGCACAGAACATTACAAGCCACTTGCAGTGAATCATGGCTGGAATGTTGGACGGGTCAGTGCTCCATGCAACACTAAGTCCCACTGTGTTATCCTGCCAAATGTAGGAATTCACAAGGTCAGGTCCAAACTTAAAAGTCAATTGCTTGAGTACCAGGCTGGAATTATTTTCATTTCTTGCAGCAATCTAATCAGTTCTCATAACTTTCTTAATAAAAAGGCAAATGGTACTGTGCCTTTCCCTAGAATGGAGGGTGGTTTTCTGGGCCAGGTTCATATGTGAGGGTGTGGGTACTAAGATAATTCTGAATGTGTAACTTTTAAAACTGTTATATGGTCTGTGCTCTGAGACTAGATGAGATAGTCCTTCCCTATTTTTTTTATTTATAGACCTATGTAGACATTTTCCAGTGATCCCTGATAACTATTCAATGAATATGTTAGCATCAGTATCTATATGCTTTGAAAATACAGTAATAATTCTCTTGCCATTTATATCTACTGGGTCCTCCATACCTAGTTTTTAGTGACCCCCAAACTAACTTAAATTCCCAGTGTATATTGGTTGTTATTGCTTCCAGTATCTACTATTTTTTAAGACTTAAGATGTAAATAATTGCAAAATACTTTAGAGGAGAAAGTTAGAGAGGGAGAAGAGTAAGTGAGAAGAGAAGGAAGTGGAGGAGGAAGAGGAAGCAGATTTGTGATTAAAGCTTTCACTGGGGGATCAAACTTCCTAAAATATATTAATAGTGTATTTATGCAACAATGGAAAAACTGAGCAAACGAGAGAGTTTTAACAAATCTCAGTTAAAAATAAGAACATTCTCATCACTTATCCTTGGAGGACATATAACCACCACTTACTGTTGTTTTAAGCCAATAAGTTTTGGGGCAATGTGTTATACAACAAATATGTATTATACTATACTAGAGGCCTGGTGCACAAATTCGTGCATGGGTGTGGTCCGGCCGGCCTGCCCCAATGGGGGCCGATTGGGGCTGGGCTGGCGGGGGGGACAGGATGCAGGAGGTTGGCTGGCTGGCTCTGCCCCAGATGGGGGGGTGGCTGGGGAGGGGGGATGATCAGGGGCGGGGCCAGCCAGGGGGAGGGGCTGTGGGATGTTGGCCGGCCAGCCCCACCCCCAATTGGGCCAGTTGGCCAGCCGCAGTGAGTGTCATAACAACTGGTTGTCCTGGTCCTTCTGGTGGTTCTGGTCATTCTGGCGTTCCAGTCACTGGCTTTTTATATAGATAGATAGATACAATAGTAAAGGATAATACAAACACTTTAAAGAAAGAAAGGGTCAGAAACTTTAGAATTAAAAAGTCCAGAGCTTTTTGTTGTTGAATAAGAATTCTATCCCCTTGAATATTTGGAGCCTATAGTAATTATCCGTGTGTAAATTTAAGAAGGAAGCATCAGTGTTTATCTTTATTGTTTAGAGGAAATGGAGATGTATGCCAAAACCTATAAGAAATCACTGCTAATCTCTATTTGAGAAGCCTCATTCATTACTAATTTTTTTTTTTTTTTGGCCAATTATCAGTGCTGTTCCATCTGTGTTTTTAAAGTTTTAGATTTTAGTCATCCTTATTTAGTTAAGATTAATACATATGAATATACCTTTTAGTTTCCTTTTTTGGTCCTATGGTTTATTTTATAAGCCTAAGGTAATGATTGGATTTTATGTTCATTCAAATGTGTTGATCTGAATGCAAGTTCCTCAGTGCTATGCAGTAAAATTATTATTGATGACTTTCAGAACAAATCTGAGATAAGATCATAATTGTGGCTTTACGAGTATCACTTTCCAAATACTGTTAAATTATGCTGACTATTATTTTCCATTCTGGTGCTTCTTAAGCTTATTACATGGTGATGATTTTTATATGGGAACAGTCTGAAGAAAAACACTTGTATGACTTTAGATAGAATCAAAAATAAGGATTCAGTCAAAATACCACAGAGTATCTCAGAGTAAAATGTTTTATTCTCACCTCCCTGTCTCATTCCCATAATTCTATCTAATATTTGCAGTCAGTCATTTAACCTTCACTCAACATACACTACAAAGTTCTGTGAGTGCCTCCAGTGCATGACTCGTTGCTCAAATGTGCTGAGTGCTCTTCTAGGCAGAGAAGATAGAACAATAAACAAGACAAAGGCTCTGCCCTCACGAGGCTTAAATTTTAGTCTGAGAGGTAGCTGGTAGATAAACAAATACTGAACATTTTGACTATTGATGAATACTATAAAAAAACACACATTCTAACAGGTGTGAGGTGGTATCTCATTGTAGTTTTTGATTTGCATTTCCCTAATAGCTAGTGAAGCTGAGCATCTTCTCATATATCTGTTGGCCATTTGTATGTCTTCTTGGGAGATGTGTCTGTGTAGGTCCTCTGCCCATTTTTTAATTGGATTGTTTGGTTTTTTTGTTGTTGAGTTGTATGAGTTCTTTATATGTTTTAAATATTAAACCCTTATCAGAGATGATATTTGCAAATATCTTCTCCCATTCGGGCATATATGATTTTATTAACTAATGTCACTCCAATAAATCATATAAAATTTTTAAAAAATTTAAATCCCAGAATTTTAAGATCATTTTGGAACCATTGTCTGTAAAAAAAATTAATTAAAAAAAAAAACACAGAATAAAGGCATAGAGAAAAAAATGACATTAAAAAAGAAAAATTTATTTTAGATAGAGGGTCGGGAAACTGAAATCTGACTTGAGTGATATGAAAAGAGCAAACCCTACAAAGATCTGGAGGAAGAACATTTTCAGCAGAGAAAGATCAAGTTTAAAGCCCTGGAGTGCAAAGAATCTTGACTTGTGGGAGCTTAGAGTAAGAAAGATTAGAGAAAGATGATCTGAGTGGGTACAGCATCATGGGAAAGAGACATAGAGATGAAAGATGATGGAGAAATAAACAGAAAACTTATAGGCCAGGATAAGGAATTTGATGTTTATTCCATGTATGTTGGGAAACTACAGGAAAATTTTAAGCAAGGAAGTTGTATGATCAAATTTAGTTTTTAAAATATCTCTCTGGCAACCACATGGAGACTAGCCTGGACGTAGGAAGAAGAAAAATAAAAAAGGCAAGACCACTTGGCAGGTTATTGTAGTTTGGGCAAAAAAAATTGTGGTGACTCTGAGGTGATGGTAGTTAGTAGAGGGCATAAGAAATGATGGGGATTGAGGATATACATGATGGGATTTTCTGATGTATACTATTTGGGATGTAAGGAAAAGAAAATCAAGGAAGACTCCTGGGTTTGTGTCTGAGAACTGGTAAAAGATGGTATTTATGGACATGGTGAACAGTAAGGGAGAAACAGTGTGGAAGGTAGAAGGGAATTAAGAGTTCTGTTTTGGCCATACTAAATTTGAGGTGTTTATTATAGATTTCTACATGGTAATGTGAGTAGGCAGTTGGAAATGCAAATCACGAAGATGTTGAACTACATCTGTGAATTGGAGAGGCATCACCCAAAAGACACTATTAAGGCCATGGAAACATTTTGTTATCTCCTGATAGAGTGAATGTCAGTGGAAAGGAGGCCTAGGAATTGGACCTTGAAGAACTCTAACACTGAGAGGTCTGGGAGGGGATGAGCAGAAACACCAGTCAGATAGAGCTGTGATTGGCAAACTGTGGCTCGCAAGCCACATGCGGCTCTTTGGCCCCTTGAGTGTGGCTCTTCCACAAAATACCACGGCCTGAGCAAGTCTATTTTGAAGAAGTGGCATCAGAAGAAGTTTAAGTTTAAAAAATTTGGCTCTCAAAAGAAACTTCAATCGTTGTACTGTTGATATTTGGCTCTGTTGACTAATGAGTTTGCCAACCACTGAGATAGAGGAAACCCAAGAGAAGGGGGTGTCCAGTGGGGACAGTGTCTCAAGAAGAAATGAGTGGTCAGTTCTGTCAGTGCTGCTGAATAGTCTTAAGAAAATAATGAGCACTGAGAATTATTTTTTGGGTTTGGCATGATGGAGGTCCTGGTTGACTTCAGCAAGAGAAGTGTCCATGGGATGGTAGAGACAAAAACTTGAGTGAGGTGTGTTGAGGAAAGGAAATGGCAGGTAAAGAAAGTAGACCCAGTAAAGTCATGCAGATAATGGAACACCTAGCTGATAATGTCAATTTCCTCAGATGTCTCATCTGCAAGGTGAGAGGCTTGAGGTGACTTCTCAACATTAACTTATTTTTTCCAAGTCAAGGAAATACTTGGGGTAAAAAACGGAAAGGCCAACGTGCCAAAAGAATCATCAGCTGCATTGCTCATAACCTAGATGGTGTCATCATTGCCTGGGGGTCTTATCAGTATCATTTGCATCAGATACCCATTTAATGATTTGGAATAGAAACTTTAAGAAATTATATGAATCTTTTATTATGAGAATAAGTTCCATTCATTGTTTTACTTGTAGCCATTTGTTGCCATTCAAATAGAATTGTGATCTTTTTCTGATAGGAGGAAGGGAGTCTCAGAACAGATCTGTGTCTGTCCCGGAATTAGACCCCAGGGCCTCCTCATTCTCCCACAGCCAGATGGACCACGGCAGCTAGGAGTGTGACCAGTTACCTCTGGCCTGTTGTAGCTCGTGGTGGCAGTGATGATTAAAGGTGAAAGTAAGAACCATGGCAATAGTAACTGATCATATCATACTGCTTTAGAATTTATAAAGCCTTTTCACAAAACTTAATTTAAGCACATGGACCATTTCAAATGCTTTTTCAGCCCGGCTGGTGTGGCTCTGTGGTTAGACATCAACCTATGAACCGGGAGTCACGATTTGATTCCCAGTCAGGGCACATGCCTGGGTTGCGGGCTAGATCCACAGTGGGTGGGGTGCAGGAGGCAGCCGATCAATGATTCTCTCTCATCATCGATGTTTCTATTTCTCTCTCCCTCTCTGAAATCAATAAAAATACATTTAAAAAATAATTTTAAAAAATGCTTTCTCGCATACATTAAATTATCTAACGCGGATAGTACTGAGCATGGCTCGGCTATCCTGGTGACTTTTTCATGACTTGACCTTATTTAAAAAAACCTTATTTGCAAGTCATACTTTCAGGCTCCAGAACTGTTGCTTTGAAGAGGGTTTGAGTAAGCATCTGAAACTATTGGCTCAGTGGTGGATCTAACTTGAATTTCTGAAGCTGCTACCAGAATGCTTTTCCCATGCAGATCAAAAATGAATGTGAAATATTACCTGTTCTCTTGCTCTTGTCTTCCTTCCAGTGACCCCACTTTCTCCACAGTGACCCCGGGTCAGGCAGCCTTTGTAAAGGACCCCCGCGTAGGTATGTGTCTTCCATACACAACGTTCTGAAGTCACATCATGCTTCTCAGGCATGTAAGCTCTTCAGCATGAATCATGCAAACTTGTGAACCATAAACCTCTCCCTGTGGATATGAAGTTGTTGGTATTTTAGTCTGCTTGGAAACTGTCTGAGAAACATTAAACCCAGCTTTTTTGAGGTTAGTCCAAATTATTTTTTTTAGATGAGAGAAAAAAAAATATTATGTCTCCTAAGGAAACTTGTAACCATGAACAGTAAATTTAAAAGGTTTTAAATGTTTTTTTTCCTCCCACATGACCTCCTCGTGCATAGTTTAAATCCCTAGTTTCTCTCACAAAAAAAAAAAAAAAAAATGCTAGACTGCAGATCAGTGGGGTAGGCCTATGAAATGTATTTCGTAGATTAAAGGTATAAAATCATTGTGTGCTGTGTTATACTGATCCCACCAGTCTTGTTCTCTCTCCATTTCTCCAGTTTAGTAATCCATTCAGTACTGGTAGGTGGTAGGTATTTATTTATAAGGAATGAACGAAACTAGCTGTATTTGGTGGGCAGGGAAGTAGTGCTCAACTCACCTATTCAAAGTAGTGAGTCACTTCCCATTGTAAATGGTAGGCTTTTCCAAATTCACTCAATCTGTGTGGGGTACTCAGTCCCGAAGGACCCCACCCATCCATCCTTTCCTTCTTCCTGGATTGCAGGAGGAAACTGTAACTGCATGCAGGCCATGTAACGTGGCTGCAGGGTAACGTCTGGTCTAACCTGGATTCCATAGAGATGACTTCCCTCTGTGTGTGCTCCCTGGGAGGTCAGCCTCTGTCCCTGTGGCAAACCTCCCCTGCCTTCTAGCCTCAAACTCTGCACACCTTTTGTCCTCTTTGCCGTGACTCCAGGGTCTTCAGAATCTCTGGCCCATCTCATATCCACTAGATTATCTGCAAACCTGGCTGTCCCTTGGGCCGTGCTCAGCTATGGGCACTGGGGACCCAGGGGAGGGCCTGCCCACACCGATCCCCTCTGCCGCTCTGCTCTGACTTCCTCCTTTCGGCTTGAGCATCAGTGACCTACTTCCAAGTACGAAATTGCTACATGGGCCTTTCTGATTTGGGATTCCCTCTCAACCAATCTGAGGTTTCCATGTCTTCCATGCTCCTCTTCCCCACCTTCATGAGTCCTAGAGAGTAGGGGGTACTGGGTATCTGAAAAGGGACCCAAGCAGCGAATTAACCATAGTCTTACCCACTCTAAATTTCTTCAGAAAAATCTTCCCCCAGCCAGGAGGGATTTTACTATCTCCCTCCGAGGAGAAAAGCAGCCCCTACACCAGGTCTAACATCTGCCACACTCATGAGCACGCTGGAAAATTCTTTGGCACCAGTGTCCCAAGATAGGGTCTGGATATTCATTGCCCAGCTGTGGGAGACCAAGAAAATATTTCTATTTTCTCCCTCGGATGCCCTGGCTCTTAAAATTGAAATCCAGAACACTCATGCCTATTATTTTTCTTATAACTTTAAAAGTCTATTTTGAAAGTCAGAATTGAGTAATGATTTTTGTTTGTTTTATCCACTGAGTTTTGCCCTTCCTGAGAGATGTGGCTCAAGCTCGGTACGACTTACCAAGGAGGAAAAATGTGCCACATCATGTTTAGAATATTATCTTTTGCAATTTTTATTTTCAGTCATTCTTTTTTTTTTTTAAATATCTTTTAATTTCAGAGAGGAAGGGAGAGGGAGAGAGAGAGAGACACATCAATGATGAGAGAGAATCATCGATTGGCTGCCTCCTGCATACCCCCTACTGGGGATCGAGCCCACAACCCACGCATGTGCCCTGACTTGGAATCAAACCATGACCTCCTGGTTCATAGGTCGATGCTCAACCACTGCGCCACACTGGCCAGGCTTCAGTCATTCTTTTAAACAAAGAATCAATTGGAAGTCCGAGGGTTCACAAAAGTTAAGTTTGAACCTACATTCTCTCCTCTAATTTTAAAGCACTTATACATTCGATCACTGCTGGGTAGAAAGAACTGTTTTCTCTTTTCATATGGAAAACTTTTAGGACACACATTTCCATGGAATATATTTTTCCCACAACACTTTCCAAAGACTTTGGCATTCAAGCAACAGCATTTCTCCAAATGGAAGTTTCACCAGTGAGGCCCTGGGTTCCCGGGCTCCTCTGCAGGGACACTCTGGAGTCTCTGCTTTATCCTCACAACAAACTTCGAGATTCCTTCTCGCCCGTTAAAATCACATCCACTTGATTTACCTGAATTACAGGATCACTTGTGGCGCCTGTCTTTGGAAGGTGGCTGGAAGGTGCCCTGGTGGCAGCGCAGTGGCATCGTCCTGGACCTGCAAAGGGTTAGCGTGCCAGGCGTTCGTTCCTAAGGAAGCAAGTGCAGGCTTTATTACTTCGTAATGCTCCTGTATTCCATCCTCTGAGAATCTTATTTTGCTATGATTTTTGTTTCTAGGAAAAGAAGAGAAAAACAGGTTGAATTTTAAAGATTCATTAAAACTTCATTTTAGAATCATCGTAAACATTGTGTGATAACTTGAGACTCAAATGCATAAACATACAAATCGATTACTTAAAATTGCTTCACGATATCGCTAATAGTTATTGAGCATTTATACATCATTAAAGTTAAAACATAAAATGCCCTTCTTTACAAAAAGATTTTGATATATATTTAATCTCAGCTTGAAATCCATTACGTTGTTTTAATAAGTAGAATTAATTATTTCAATATCCATGAATACTTCAGACACTGGGAAGTACCCATTATGTGCCAGGTACCCTGATCAGAATCCTCTATTTTTTTGTCATTTGATTCTCTCCAGAACCCTGTAAAGTAGATGATATCTCTCCTTTTCACTTAGGAGGAAACTGAGGTGGAGAGCCATTCCCGAGCCTGGGGTCCCACCTAGAGTGAGGGATGGAGTAAGATTTGAAGCCACAGCTCTTGTAGGCCAGAGTGCATTCAAAAGGTTTGAATACAAATGAAGTAGATGACCTTTTATTTTTTAAGTCCAATCAACAGGCTTACAGAGAAGAGACCAGGAGATGAGCTGAAAGTCCTGTTTCCGTGGAGGGAAGCGAGGTGCTATGCCGGTGCCAAATCTGCAGGAGCTGGGACAGGCCCTGTTCTCCTTTGAGTCAAGGCCATGGAGACGGCCCGGAACAGAGATGAGGGTGGACACTGGTGCCTGGAGCTGTTACAGCCCCAACGAGGTTTTGGTTTTAAGTCAGCACCAGATACAGAAATGCAGAACCGAGGAGAAATGAACTCTCCTCAGTTGCCTTCAGGTCCGGGGAGATCAGGCCTCTCCCTCTCCCTGAAGACTGGCCGCAGAGCCTCAGTATTCTGGCCCAAATTCACATCCCTGACATTCTTGGATAGACTCACAGACATTGGTGACAGCAGTCCTATTGGGGGAAAGAAAAAGGTACCATACATTTTCCCTTTAAAGAATATATATTTACTATATATCTTCTTATAAATATAACATTTTGTAAATAGTAAGTGCTCAATAAGTACAGAGTGAAGCAAAACTAGGTTTACAGTTGTGAGTACACAAAACACAGAGTTCATTCTTGTATTATTTATTAATTATTGTATTATTTTCCATATGAACAACTGTAAACCTACATTTGCCCCACCCTGTATCTGTGAATGAATTATTAGAGGAGAGAGTGACTAACTCTTGTTACTAGACCTATAACAATGTGAGTTAATATAAGACCAATTCTTTCTATAGTTTTCCTATAGGCAATTTATTTCTATATTTGCATGGCACTTAATATGAAATATACTTTTTAAATATATGTTCTCTAGACTAGAAACCTCTCTCTCTACCTTAGCCCTTAGAAATGTTTTATAATTTTCTTCTCTGGATCAAAATATCTCCTTCACACCCGACCAATGTGGCTCAACCAAGAGCTCATTGGTTCAATTCCCAGTCAGGGCACATTCCCAGGTTGCAGGCTTGATCCCCAGTCGGGGGTGTGAAGGAGGCAGCTGATCAAGGATTCTCTCTCCCTCTCCCTTCTTCTGTCTCTAAAATCAATAAAAACATATTTTAAAAATTATTTCACCCCCAGCCCTTTCTAACTGACCTCCATGCATCGGGCAAAATGTTCCTTCCAGGCTTCCCAGGCCATCCCGTGTGGCCTGAGTCAAGCTACACCATCTCTAACCAAATTCTTCTTCTCTCTAACATGCTTCTTGGGCTCCCACATCTCTCCTGTCCTCCAGCATCTAATACCACCCCTATCATGTCCTCTCATTGCCCTCCTCTTGGTCAGAGCAGGCTCAGAGTTTACTTTACCTCAAACCTCACTTTCGCACCTGATAACTTTTCCTCGTGTGGCACAGGTATTCATACGCTGTCCAATATGCAATTTCCAATATGAATTAGAAATAAGATCATTCTTCACAGTAGACAAGCTCCCCTCTAGGTCCTCTGTTATAGTGTGGTGGTTAACAGGCTTGGGAGTCAGAAAAAGCTTGTTTGAAGCCCATCTCCAGCACTTAACAACTTTGTCTTGGGCGAATTATTTTCAATCATCTAAAAAATGAGGATAAAAAGAGTGGTGACTAAATGAGATGTTGTATATAAAACATGCAGCACAATGTTTGAAAGACAGAAAATATTCAGTGGTAGTTACAAAATAGCCACGGGGATGTAACATACAGTATAGGGAACAGTCAATAATATAACTATGTATGGTGTCAGGTGAGTGCTAGAATTATCAGGAGCATCACTTCATAAAGTTATGATTATCTAACCACTATGCTGTACACCTAAAACTAATCTACATATATAAAAGGCTAATATGCAAAGTGTCCCCTTGGGAGTCAGACCAGGAGACCAGGAGTTTGATCGCTCGCTATGACGTGTGCTGACCACCAGGGGGCGGTGTGGAACTAAGGAAGGCCTCCGCTGGCAGCCGGGGAAGGGAGGCCCCGGCCAGCAGCTGGAAGGCCCTGATCGGTCCTGATTGCCAGCCAGACCTAGGGACCCTACCCATGCATAATTTCATGCACCGGGCCTCTAGTATAAAATAAGATTGAATGTCAATTGTTATTGAAAAAGATAAAACAAATTTTAAAAAAGAAAATATTCAATAAACTAGAGGCCCAGCACACAAAATTCATGCATGGGTACGGTCCCTAGGCCTGGCCTCCAATCAGGGCCATCTTTCCCAGCTGCCCACAGCCGACCCCGCCCCCCGCCGCCACCCACCCCTGGTTCCCCATTCGCCATCAGGTGATCGGTGCTTTACAGCCAGGGGAAGGGACTGAGAGGTCGGCTGTTCCCGCCCACCAGCCCTGCCCCTACAGCGGGTGGCCATCAGGCGATTGGAGCCCACCGGCCGGGGGAAAGGAACCAAGAGGTGGTCAGTGCACCTCATAGTGACGGTCCAGCAGTTGTTCTGGTTGTTCTGCTGTTAGGGTCAATTTGCATATTACCCTTTTATTATATAGGATAGAGGCCTGGTGCATGGGTGGGGGCCAGCTAGCCTGCCATGAAGGGGGACCTGGATTGGGGTGGGGGTCCCCACTGGGGGTGGGGCCAGCCTGGGCGAGGGGCGAGGGGCCTGGGGTGGTTTGCAGGCCAGCCACACCCCTGATCTTGGTGGGGGTCCCTGCTGGGGGCAGGGCTGGCCTGGGCTAGGGGCCACTGGTGGTTTGCAGGCTGACCTCACCCCCGGTTGGGGTGAGAGGGGGTCCCCACTGGGGGACGGACGGCCTGGGCGAGGGGCCAAAGTGGTTTGCAGGCCAGCCAAGCCCCCAGCTTTGTCAGGAAGGACGTCTGAAAGACGTCCCATCTAATTAGCATATTACCCTTTTGTTAGTATAGATAGTAGCAATGATGATGAGAAAGACAGAGGAGGTAGTTGATTTAAATAGCCAGTAGCCACCTTGAGCATGGCTCTGAGAACATGAGATTAGGAATGGCCACATTTTAATAGGGAAAAGGAATGCAAGGATAGGAATGTACTAGAAATTTCATTCAAAGAGAGCTCAAGGTAATGCAAGTAAGAATGGTTACTCAGGGGCATAGAACGACCTCAAAGTGAAGATATCATATCCCAACAGCACCAATTGAACAACTTTGTCTCAGATTAACTTGGTCACCTGCCCATGAACATTAAGTTTAGAGCCAGCTTACACTGCCAAAGTGAGTTCCGGTTTTGTAGGTCAGTGACCCTGTACCACAAATCTTAATCTCTTTCCCAAAGAACAGACATACCAGGAGCCAGAAAATAGCTTTTAATTACTGAATTTGTCGTCTACAGTGCGCTGGTAATGAGGGAAATCCTGTACTGTACATTCTTTTCCATGTAGATTCAGGGTCTGGATATGCAACTAGTGAGGTAAGCAATTCAGCCCTTTTCCTATGATTGTGAGCCAAATAAATGGCCAAATTACTAATGGGTGTGTGGATTTTTTTTTAAGTGTGGTGGGTGAGGGTGAGGGTGAGGCGGAGAGAAGGGTGAGTCTTTTCTTGGCATAGGCCAAAATGAATGAAAATGCTTTGAGTGTTTTTGTAATCTGTTCTGTGACCATTTCCAGGTGGCATTCTGCCATCACTCAGGGCACACCCATATGGACTCAATCCCTTTCTTTAGGAATATTGCAGTTTCTAGTTGGCAGGGTAGGGGCCAAAGCAAAAAGACAATTTTCTCCACACCCAACACACCCCTGGCTCCTGCCCAAAATGAGGTGTGGGAGTGGTGTACACTGTAATAATATTGATAATAACCATGATGGGGCCTGTTAAGAAATGGGGAAAGTTTCCTCCACCCTCTTCGCAAATCAGCCACTATTCCTATGTTCCTAATCTCTTTACTGAGTATTAGAGTGCTAATTTAACACAACCCAAATCCTTAGGTTATTTCTAAAATTCAAATTGTAGCAGCATAGAGTTGAAAGCAGTCTGAGAGATTATCCATTCCAACATCCTGCCCCTCACAGATAACCCCTGGGAGCACCCTGGGCAGGTGGCCATCCAGGTTAAGTTTTGACACATCCAGAGACTAGGAGCCCACTTCTTGAGAAAGCCAAGCCATTTGGTGGCATCAATAGAGACTGGGAGGCAGCATGATGGCGGGTGCCTAGGGGAAGAGAGTATTGCACTTGCAGGCATGAGCATTGATTTGGCCCTGTTCTTCCATTGACCAACTGGGGGGTCTTGGGGATAAGTCACTGTGCCTGAAACTGCACCCCTTTTGTCCACTATGAGGCTGTTGGATATGATCTCAGTCACCTCTGGCCATAATATTGTGATTTCAACTTGCTTTTGCTATGTCCAGCCAAAACTGCCCTCCCCGTAACTTCCAGCTATTGGTATTCATTTTGACTTGGAGAACCATAGAGGATAAGTCTTATCTCTCACTGACGTGGCAGATCATCAAGTATTTGAAGGTGGATACAGTGACTCCCCCCCCAATAAGTTATCCTTTCTTCAGGGTAAACATCTCAAGGTATCATAAATCTTTCTTTTATGACTCGGCTTTCAGACATCCTCCCCATTCTGACAATCCTCTTTGTGAGAAACTCAGTTTCAGCTCTTTAAACTGTGGTCCCCAGAACTGGGTGCTTGACTTTGGAACTGATCTAATGAACATGGGAAGTATTGGGACTGTAACCACCACCTCACTTATCTTAATCTAGATCTGTGCTTTGTTTAGTTAGGTTTGCATTTACTTTAAGGGTTTCAGCCACTTGGCACGACCGCTGGTGGTCAGCCAAAGCCACTGGGTTCTTTCCATGTGAACTCCTCTTTGGTCCATTCTCCCAGGTCTTTACCACACATTTAATCATCTTCTCCTTTTTATTACACAAGTAATATACACTGAGTGGCCAGATTATTATGATCTCTGAATGCATAATAATCTGGCCACTCTGTGTGTGTGTGTGTGTGTGTGTGTGTATCCAATCTAATAAAAGAGTAATATGCAAATTGACCGTACCTCTGCTACACCCACAAGCCACGCCCACCAGCCAATCAGGAGCGAGTATGCAAATTAACCCAACCAAGATGGCTGCAGCCACGGAGCTGCAGCAAGCAGGAGGCTTGGGTTTCCCCTGCAATGGAGGAAGCCAAGCTTTCCACACACCCTGGCGGGCCCAGGCCTACACTCAAGGCTACAAAGTTTCAATTATAAAAGATAAATAAATCCCAACAAAAATGGCGGCAGCCACGGAGCTGGAGAGAGCAGGAGGCTTGAGTTGCACCTGGCAATGGAGGAAGCCAAGCTCCCACAGCCCTGGCCTGCCTTGGCCTCCGCTACCAAGTTTCAATTATAGAAGATAAATAAACCCCAGATACCAGGGCCTCTGCTGGGGTCGCCGGGGGTCATGGCTGGCCTGCAAACCACCACAGGCCCCTCACCCAAGCCATCTACGCCCCAAGGAAACCACCACCCTGATCTGGGACACCCTTCAGGCCAAACCAGCTGGCCCCCACCCGTGCACCAGGCCTCTATCCTATCTAATAAAAGAGTAATATGCAAATTGACCATCACTCCAACACACAAGATGGCTGCCCCCATGAGAACACAAGATGGCCGTGACAAGAAGGCCAGCAGGGGAGGGCAGTTGGGAGGGACCAGGCCTGCAAGGGAGGGCAGTTGGGGGCGATCAAGCCTGCAGGGGAGGGCAGTTAGGGGTGACCAGGCCTGCAGGGGAGGGCAGTTAGAGGCAATCAGGCTGGCAGGGGAACAGTTAGGCATCAATCAGGCTGGCAGGGGAGAGGTTAGGGGGTGATCAGGCTGGCAGGCAGAAGTGGTTAGGGGCAATAAGGAAGGCAGGCAGGCAAGCAGTTGGGAGCTAGCAGTCCTGGATTGTGAGAGGGATGTCCGACTGCCCGTTTAGGCCCTATCCTACCGGGATCGGGCCTAAACGGGCAGTCGGACATCCCTCAAGGGGTCCCAGATTGGAGAGGGTGCAGGCTGGGCTGAGGGACACGCACCCCTGTGCACGAATTTCGTGCACCGGACCCGGTGCATGAATTCATGTATGGGTGGGGTCCAGCCAGCCTGGCCAGGGGGAGGGGACATGGGTGGTTGGCTGCCCTGCCTGCTGGTTGAACTCCTGGTCGAGGAGACAATTTGCATATTAGCCTTTTATTATATAGGGTATACACTGAGTGGACAGATTATTATGTGTTCAGAGATCATAATAATCTGGCCACTCAGTGTATATTCCCAGTAATGTAAAAAAGTGAAAAATAACCTTCAAAATGGCAGTTCTCAGAGATAACATTCTTAACTTTTCTTATGTTAATTCATATAATTTATTTTTTACAAAAATATTGGCATTTATGGTTTTCCTTATATGCTGATGTTTGTATCACTCCTTATCTCTGACTTTATCGTATCACTCTGCTTTTGAATATCCCCATATGCACAACAGAAGACCTTAGTCCAAGACTGATTTTCACCCTATAACAACCCATCTTTCCAGGTTTATCTCCAACCATTGCCCAGTAATTACTATACCCAGCGTGGTCAGACTTCCACACATGCTGTAATCTCTAGAATCTTCCTCATCTTTTCTTTTGGAAAACTCCTATTCATCCTTCAAGACACAGCTCAAATATTTCCTCCTCCATGAAGTTTGCCTGACTTCCTCTCCCATCCCTATTCCATGAGGACTCACTCTTCCCTTAAATGGATCTCTGTTGATCTTTGACATAGCTCTTTTACAGCACATGAGAGTACATACAGCAGTCCCCTCTTATCCGCGTGTTCACTCCCTGGTTCCAGTTACCCATGGTCAGCTACAGTCTGAAAATATTAAATGGAAAAGTCCAGATAGAAAGAATTTACTAGTTTTAAAGTGTACGTCATCCTGAACAGCGTGATGAAATCTCACACTGTCCCACTCCTTCCCACCCCTGATGTGACTAATCCCTTGGTTCACCTTATCCATGCTGTGTAAGCTGCCCACGTGTAAGTCACCTAGTAGCCATCTCAGTTGTCAGATCGACTGTGGTGGTAGCGTGCTTGAGTTTAAGTCATCCTCATCTTACTTAATGCCCCAAAGTGCAAGAGTAGTGATGCTGGCG
The DNA here is from genome assembly GCF_963455305.1 of Plecotus auritus. Taxonomy (NCBI): domain Eukaryota; kingdom Metazoa; phylum Chordata; class Mammalia; order Chiroptera; family Vespertilionidae; genus Plecotus; species Plecotus auritus. Next base: position 72,435,815 of record NC_137773.1, read on the forward strand.
TTTGGATATGCCAAAGAGAAGCCATCAAGTGCTTCCTTTAAGTGAAAAGGCGAAAGTTCTCAACTTCATAAGGAAAGAAAAAAAATGATATGCAGAGGTTGCTAAAATCTGTGGTAAAAACGAATCTTCTATTCTTGAAATTGTGAAGAAGGAAAAAGAAATGTGTGCTCGTTTTGCTGTTACATCTCAAACTGCAATAGTTATGGCCACTGTGCTCAGTAAGAGCTTAGTTAAGATGGAAAAGGCATTAAATTTGTGGGTGGAAGACATAAGCAGAGAAAGACCACATTTATGTGACTTTTATTACAGTACTAGAGGCCCGATGCACGAAATCCATGTAAGAGGAGGCCTTCCTTCCCCCGGCTGCCGGCACCAGCTTCCCTCTGGCACCTGGGACCCGGGCTTCCCTCGCAGCCCTGGCTTCGTCCAGTCTAATTAACATATTATGCTTTTATTATTATAGATACTGTTACAGTTCTTCATTATTGTTGGTTATTGTTGTTAATCTTTTACTATGCCTAATTTTTAAATTAAACTTTAATTTAGGTGTGAATGTGTAGGAAAAACATATATAGAGTTTGGTACTATCTACGGTATCTGGCATTTACTGTGGGTCTTAGAACCCATCTCCAGTGGACAGTGGGGGACGAATCTTGTTGAATGTGCCTGGCCCTGATCATGCCCTATCCTGGGAGCTGCATATCAATAGACAAACTTTTAGTTTGTCCGAACTGTAGCATCTGAAAACTGTGTTGTAGCAGGAAGGTCTAAGACAGCTCTTCTATCCATGATGGCTCCATGCACACTTAGTTCTAAGACATGGCAGACTGGATATTGGAATAAAGGTCAAGGTTAATTAAGAGTAGAAGAAAGATAGATATATTCTATTTTATGGACTCAAGGCAGTAGGTTTCAAACAAGTTTCTTACTAAAAGTGTATGTGCTTATGTATTCATGATTCACATGCATACAGTCTCCTTATTAAAACTGTTCTTATTAGGAAAGTGTAACATAGACTCAATTTTTGGAGAGCGCAGACTAAATTAATATAAAAATAAGTCCAGCCAAGGCAGCCAGTTTGAAGGGTCTGTGTTTTGTTTGAGTGTGCATTGGTGACTTTTCCAGTGAAGACCGTCTCTTTTAACCCCGTCAATTATGAAAAATGAGCTGTTCTCCTGGCTTATATAAATCAGACTTCCAGGCACACTTCATCTTGGAAGAGTGTGCGTGTGCACGTCTGCCCACAAGCACGGATCCGGAGACATCCGTTCAAACTGCCCTCACACTGACGTTGACAGATGTGCTTTGTCTGTGGAAGCTCCCATCTTTCTGGAGAGAAAAAAGGATTGGGAATTGCAGGCTTGAATCTCTCAAAGGGCAAAACACATAAGGTTGAGATTGAGCTGAGCGTAGAGTCTGGGGACTCTCCCTCAGTCTGTGAGGGGCCAGGCCTGGCTGTTTTCAAAGCTGCCGCCCTGAATTCAGCTGTGGGCCGGTGCTGCCCTTTTGAACCCCCCCATGGCCTCCCCCGCTACCCCGCCTGCCTGCTCCAGTCCTGGTGTCGACTCTCTCATGGGTCCCAGGGCAGTTTCTGCTCCAGACTGTCTGAGGAGCCTGGGGAACTCAGAGAGGAAACCTTTTAAGTCTGCTTGTCTCGAGAACGCTAAACCTGCAGAACTTGGCCAGACATTGCCTTGGGTCTCCCTCCGTGGTGACTCAGAAATCTCAAGGGGAGCAGGGAAATCTGGAGGAACGCTAATAGGGCTGGAGGGCAGCAGGGATGAAATTTGTGTTTCCATTGAGCGGGTGATATTTTTCATCTCAAAGCCTGATATAAAAGCTTGCTGGTTTTTAGTTATCTACAGGCTGAGAACATAAACACTGCTATTAAAATATTTCATCTGTCCCAAATGAGGCCCTGCACAGACTTCCTTCTATGTGCAAAGCTTTCGGCAGCGTCTATATGAAGCACAGGCAGGCATCCAAAACTCGCTCTTGCTTTATTTGAAGTTCAACGGAACTGTCTCTGTGGGAGACAGAGGGCAGAGGGCACGGAAGAGGGGTCCCAGATGGAGGTCAAGGATGACCAGCGAAAGCGAGAAATCAACAAATTGGCAAACCAATCACAGTGGTTCTTTTATCACAGTGCGTCCTCAGCATATACTCCTGAACCGGCTGTTTGGAAGCAGGCCCTTTCTGGTAATATTCGGATTCACATCACCCACAAGCTTAGGGAAGGATTTGGGACAATTTCAAAGGCTCAGTTGCCAGTTAGAATGAAGAAGTCTGGATCCCTTCAGGAGGCCATGCCCTGTGCTGCTTGTGAGCCCTCCTCAGCTCTGAGGCCAGCACTGGACAATAGGAGGCTCACCAACAGGAGTCTTTGAGCGGCTGCACAGCCCAGCAGCTCTCCGGCACTGCCTGCTGGTTCCCTGGAGGAGCCCGGAACAGAGCGCCCCCTAGCGGACCCCGGAAAGGCAGAGCACTGGGCTTGGCCTCTCACCTTCCTGTGCGAAGGACGCGCCCCTGGTTTTCATGAAGAGCACTAAGGTTTTTTTCCTATTCTTTCCTGCCTTCTTTTCCCATTGAAGTGGATCTTTCTGCTTTTTCCCAAATCAAGTGTTTCTTCATGACTTTCCATGAACATTTCCAAGGTTCTACCAAAACCCCATTTTCTATAAACTCAGATATAGCCAGAGCCTCAGGAACCAGTGAACAAGTTCCTAAAAATCAAGACTCAGTCCCTGAAACCAGTAATGCAAATAGATGTTCCTGCACAGGTCTCAGAATTCTTACCTCAGGAATACAAGTGTTAATTGCATTTAAACTACGTAATAAGCATATCCCTTTGGTATGCATTTGCATGAATCCCTAGACAGAAGTATGTAAAGTACTATAAAAACAAAAATTTGGGACTACCCCTGCAGAGATACTCAAGCCTAATACTCAAATCATAGCACTTAAGACATATTTTATAGGCCTCATTAGAACATAATGCACTTATACTCTCCTGGCCTGAACATCTAAAACGTATATTTGCTCATAGCGTGAAAGAAACAAATCTCCTTTCTGTGTGGTCCTACTTCCCTGCTAGCTGCTCAATACTGTCTCTCCCAGGAGAAATAGAAGGCATGTAGCCGTACATTCACACACCATGAATACCGCTTCCTTCTCCAAAGATCACCAGGCCCAGCATTGGGCTCCTGTAAACAGTATAGTACATTCAGTTCTTTCCAGCGGACTGACTGTTCCCCACTCTGGATACACACACACATTGCCCTGTCTACATTTGTTCTCAGCCATCACCACCCAAACATACCCAACTGGGTTCTCTACCATCTGGTTCCATCAGGGCTACCCTCCTTCCCTCTACCAACTCCCCCTGGTTGTAGCTTGGGTGGCCTCTGCCCATAGTGAATGCTGTCCTTGGCTGTTTTGAAGTTTCACTTGTCAGTCCCCAGTACCCACTTCCTGTCCTTTGGACGCTGGGAAGGCAGCCGTGGCATGCCATTGACACTCAGCTTGCTAATCAAGAGAGACTCCCTGAAGTGGCCTTTAGGATATATTGGGGGTGGGAAGGCAAGCAGTCTCTATTTTTGTAAAAGAAACCTATTTCCCATTGATAAACCATTTTGCTGATAGTAGAAATACCAGCACAGGCATAGTCTGTCAGCGTGTGGTCGGTTGACATATAGACTCTCCTTCTGGACAATATTATTAACTAGAAGGCTGTTCCAGGAAGATTCCTGCAAGAATAGGGCTTCCTTGGGCCTGTTCCTGCAAGAATATGGCTTCCTGTGGCCAGAGCGAAGCAGAGAAGGGAGTGAAGCCCGCCGAGGTGGGCTTCACTCCCGTCTCCGCTGCCTTGGCTCCGCTCCCATCTCCGCTGCCTCGGCTCCCTCCTGCAGCACCTGGCTTCCTTCTACGCTGTCTTCAGTCTTCACTCCACACCTGCGTATGCAAATTAACTTCTATCTTTGTTGGGTTAATTTGCATACTCGCTCTGAGGGGCTGGTGGGCGTAGCTGAGGGATGGTCAATTCGCATGTTTCTCTTTTATTAGTGTAGATTGTACTTATTGTGTACTGAGCCAGCAAGACTCACAAAAGCCCCATGAGGCAGCCCTGTTTTTATCCCCACTTTACAGATGAGGAAACAGTGGGGTAATAGCTCGCTTAGGGTTACAGGGTGAGCCAGTGACAGAGCGAGGCTGTCGGGCTTCAAATCTAGGCTCCGACACCCTGCAGTGCTGCCTGGTTAGCGCCAGAGGGGTTCCCCACAAAGGCATTGGCCATTTGCTCCCTCTGCCAGCCTTTGTGTTCTCTCTGCTCTTATTGTTATTTTAATGGTCCTCTGTGTTTCTCAAGCCTCTCACTTTGTAAAATGGGGCTGGTAATTGCTGAACATCCTCAAAAAAGCACAAACAGCCGTAGGTTGATGATACCCAAGACTGACATGACCACGCTTAGCCAGGGACACACAGTTCTGGGGCTGAGGTTGACTCTTGTCTATGGAAATTTTTAAGTTGAAAGCCTATGACTAGAGAGTTCCTATGTCTGTGAACAACACACATCCATAGTGCAAACAGCCCAATGGAGGCAGGCTTCTTCTTCTTTTTTTTTTTTTTTAATGTTTTTTATTGAATTTTTAGAGAGAGATGGAGAGAGGGAAATAGAATCATTGATTGGCTGCCTCCTCCCCCTGACCCCACCCCCCTTTACTGGGGATCAAGCCAGCAACCTGGGCATGTGCCCTGACTGGGAATTGAACCAGTGACCTCTTAGTTCATGAGTCAGTGCTCAACCACTAAGCCACACCAGCTGGGCAAAGCAGGCTTCTTAAACACAGGAAACATGCGTTCCCTTCATCCGTGTATTTCCAGGACTTAGCACTAGCAGATCTCAATAAATGCACTGCATGCATTAATAAAAGGAATTAATAAAAGACAAGAAGTGCCATACCAAAAAGAAAATGATGAAGAAAGGAAGGAAGGAGAGGTAGGTAGTGGGTAAGCCTCTGTATTTGGAGTGTGTGCTCTTGGGTATGTTTAATGGTCTTACATTATTCCTTAATAGTCATGTTCACAATGAGACATCCTGTCTAAGGGCTCCATGCTGGCTCATCTTTCTCTCTATGACATTCTCCTAAGAATCTGAAGTATAAGAGGATCATTTGAAAATAGCAGTAGCAGATGCCCTAGCTCCATGGTCGGCAAACTGCGGCTTGCGAGCCACATGCAGCTCTTTGGACCCTTGAGTGTGGCTCTTCCACAAAATACCACGGCCTGGGCGAGTCTATTTTGAAGAAGTGGCGTTAGAAGAAGTTTAAGTTTAAAAAATTTTGCTCTCAAAAGAAATTTCAATCGTTGTACTGTTGATATTTGGCTCTGTTGACTAATGAATTTGCCGACCACTGCCCTAGCTGGTTTGGCTCAGTGGTAAGAGTGTCGGCCTGTGGACTGAAAGATTCCCGGTCAGGACACATGCCTGGTTGCGGGCTCAATCCCCAGTGTGGGGCATGCAGGAGGCAGCCAATCAATGATTCTCTCTCATCACTGATGTTCCCATCTTTCTCTCCCTCTATCCCTCTCCCTTCCTCTTTAAAATCAATTAAAATGTATTTTTTAAATAATAGTAACAGATGAAATTAGTATCATTTAAGATCCAAGTACCAGAAATGGTTGCCTTAAAGTGAAGAATTGTTTTAAAGCCATATGTGATTTGAAAACCTGCCCCTGCCCACTGTCTATCAAAGTGCCAATATCTGAAGAAGCCCCAAAATGAAAACATATTGTCAGTGGATTTCCTGGCAGGAGCTTCTAGAAAGCTTTTATCATGTCAAGCCCCAGAAATAGGCTGGGATACAATAAAGTCTTTTATAATTGTGTTCCTTTAGTTAACTATTAAGATTTGAAGTTTATAAATTTTAAAACTAAGTTGTAATAATAGGTAGCATGCTTACCGCATGTCAGGCATTGTCTCATTTAATTCTCATAGCATTTCACACCATTGTCAGTCACTACCTAAAAATGGGGAAACTGAGGCAGGCAGCAGACAAGCACAAGTCTAAGTGTTTGCAGAATAATATAGGAACCCGCAGAAGCTAACCACCCCCATCGACTGCCCAGTAATAAATTTCATGAACAAGAAGCCAGGACCTGCTGATCTTTTGCCCCTTGCCTTTCTTTCTCAGTTTCAATGGCATCTGTGGAGCCCCACCCTGCCTCCCCACCCACCCCACTGCCTGTCTCCCACTCAAGTCTTAAAGGTCACAGGTACACACCCAACTTCAGATAGCATTTAGTTAGCTTCCCCTCTAGCATTTCGGAAATGTTCATTAAATGCTCCAGCCCTTTAACAAGTCTATTTAACTTCATTTTCAATTTAACCACGTATCATTTCAATTTCCTTTTCCTCCGTATTGTATAGCCCTGGGAATAGAGTTGGAAATGTGCCTATCATAAGCTGAGTCACATTTTATGTGTCTCTTCCTCTCAAGCCACTATTTTCTTACCTATTTTTTTTTTTTTTTAGGATTCAAAAATATCTTTTTATTGTAAAATAAAACAGATATAGAAAACAAGTATATGGCTTAATAATTAGAAAATATAGTTTATTCTGTAATTTGTATATATAATGGGTTTGTGTATAATGAAGAAATATAAAGCAAGCACCGGGTATCACCACCCAAGTCAACAAACAGAACTTTGCCACTTGCCCAAGGAGCTCCTACCACGTGATCACCCCAATCCCCTGCCATCCCACAAAGTTACTGCATTATTCTGACTTACAGTATCGACATCCTGGTAGATACGTTTTTTTTCATTATGGATTATTTTTTAACATTTTTTACATTTGACGTACAGTAAGTAGCCCATATTTAATGGATACAATTTGATACGTTTTTAAAGATGTACATACCCTCAGAATCATTACCACAATCACGAGAGCAGATATGTCCATCATTCTCAAAAAAGTTTCTTCTTACCTCTGGGTAATCCCCTCCTCCGGCCACTGGATGCCTGCAGGTAACCACTGATCTGCTTTCTGTCACTACACATTCATTTGTGTTTTCTACAGATGTATAAAAATGGAATAATTTGATCTGTATGCTTTTTCTTGTCTCTCTTCTTTCACTCATCATAATTACTTTCAAATTTATCCATGTTGCTTTGCATGTATGTAGTTTAATTCTCTTGATTGATAAATAAGATTCCATTATATATATATACTAGAGGCCCAATGCACAAAGATTTGTGCAAGAATGGGCCTTCCTTCCCCTGGCTGCTGGCACCCCTTTTGCTCCGGCCCCGGAACTGCCTTTCCACCTTCCCACCCTGCCCAGAGGCCCGAAGCAGCTGGGGCGGTGCAGAACACCTGCGTCGTCGCCATGGCGACAACGCAAGCTTCCCGCCCCTGGCCGCTCAGCACCTGTGTATGCAAATTAACCCACCATCTTTGTTGGGTTAATTTGCATACTCATGATTGGCTGGTGGGCATCACAAAGGTACAGTCAATTTGCATCTTTCTCTTTTATTAGTGTAGACTAGAGGCCTGATGCATAAAGATTCGTGCAAGAATAGGCCTTCCTTTCCCTGGCTGCTGGCACCAGCTTCCCTCCGGCACCCAGGACCTGGGCCTTCACTCTGGCCGCCGCCTTCCACCTTCGCTCTGGCCAGAGCAGAGTCGCCTTCCACCTCTCACCTTGTCGTGTCAATTTGCATATTCCCTCCTTATTGGCTGTGGGCGCCGGCATCTTTGTCATGGAGTTACGGTCAATTTGCATATTCTGTCTTTATTAGTATTAGATGTTATGTATATTATATGTCTATATATATGATGTACATACTATATATGATATGTATGATATATCTATACATGTGATACATATCATGATTTGTTTATGCATTCAGTTGTTTATATATATTTAAGTTGTTTTCAATTTTTATTGTTACCAAAGCTGCTTGTGTACAAGTATTTGGATGGACTTATGCTTTCCTCTTGGATAAAATCCTAAGAGTAGAACACCTAGGTTATATGCTAGGTGAAAGTTTAACTTTTTAAAAAACTATCAAATTGTTTTTCAATATGGTATAGTATTTTACCTTCCCACCACTAGTGTATGAGAGTTCAGTTCTTTCACGTCCTAGCCAGTATTTGGTTTTATCAGTTTTTCTTAATTTTAACTCTTTAAATAGGTGTGTACTGGTATTTCATGTGGTTTTTATTTGTATTTCCCTGATGATCAGCGATTAGAGCATCTTTTCATGTGCTTATTTGCCACCAGTATGTCTTCTTAAGTGAGGTATCTGTTCACATCTTTTGCCTATTTTAATTGTATTGTTTTCTTATTTCTTATTGCTGAGTTTATTATATTATTTATATTTTCTGGATACAAGTTCTTTATCAGGTATATGCTTGCCTGTGGATTGTCTTTGAATTCTCTCAACAGTGACAACTGAAGTTTTTAACTTTGACGAAGTCAAAATGATCTTTTATGGATTGTGCTTTTGATGTTATAGCTAAGAAACTCTTGCCTAACTTAAGTTCAGAAAGGATTTTTCCCTATGTTTCCTTCCAGGCATACATATTATAGATTTATGTTATGGGTTTACACTGATGACCTATTTTGAATTAATTTTTTTATATGGTGTGAGGTGTAGATTGAAGTGTTTGTTTTTATGTGTGTGATTATCCAGGTGTCCCAGCATCATTTTTTGAAAAGATTATTTTTTCTCCACTAAGTGGCCGTTGAAACTTTGTCAAAAATTGGCTGTCCGTAATTATGTGGGTCTATTTTTGGACTCTTTATTCTGTTAGTCTATTTGTCTTGTCTTTATGTCAATACTATATTGTTTTGACTACTGTAACTTTATAGTTCATCTGAAATCAGATCTTATTAGCCATTCATTTTTATTCTATTTCACAGTTGTTTTGGCTATTCTAGGTTCTTTGCATTTTCATCTGAATTTTAGAATCAGATTGTCAATTTCTATCAAAAAGCCTGGTGGGATTTAAAGTGAGATTGTGTTGAATCTTTAGGTCAGTTTGAGGAGAATAGACAACTTGAAAACATTGAGTCTTCTGACTCATGAGCAGAATATCTCTTTACTTACTAGGTCTTCTTTAATTTCTCAGAGCTTTGCTCGTAGTTTTCAGTGAACAGGTCATACACATCTTCTATTAGATTTATTCCTATACTTTTATGCTATTGTAAATGAGTTTTTAAATTTCAGTTTCTGATTGTTCATTTCTGGTGTATATAAATGCAATTGATTTTTGTATATTGATCCAGTCATCTGCAAACTTGCTAAACTTACTTATTAATTCTAGCAGCTTTTTTGTAGATTCTATCAAATTTTCTTCATAGACTATAGCATTGTTTACAAATAAACACAGTTTTACTTCTTTCCACACTACATGCCTGCTCTTTCTTTTTATTACCACACTAGTGGCCCAGTGCACAAATTCATGCCCATTGAAAGGAAATTAATTAGAAGAAATATTTTAATATTGTTATTCACCCTTTCTCTATAATAGAAGTGTCAACCAAATTCATGATGGACAATGACAGATCAAAACACACGTGTGTGATTGGTGCCAGTGAGAGCTTTATATATATAGATAAATTTGCTTAATTAGAACTGCTTTCTGATTTAGCTAAACTTTTTCCAGCCCAGTGAAGCACCCCAACTTCTCTTTCATGTAATTGTCAACAACACAGTGTAAATATCAACACGAAGCAGATTATTATTGTAGATCATGCAGGGAGAACAAAGGGTAAAATATTTACCTACAGCCGTGTTTGACTATATTCTGTGTAGTGACAAAACCTGAAGTCATTTTCAAGGTCTACCATTTCTTCTTTTTAGTTGGGTCAAGTTTCTAAGCTTTCTAAATTTCCTTTTTCTGGCTAATGAAAAGAAAATAGGATTCCACCGAGTCTCCTATCTGCCTACTCCAGGACTTCTGTGAGGATCAAATGAGATGAGGCATGGGAAAACACTTCACAGACATTTGGTTAAAATGTAAAATGTTTCCAGCTGGCTATAAAGCAAGTCGTGTTCCTGGGCTGAAGAAACTCCAAGGAGGCTAGTTGCTAGGAATAGGAAGCCAGGCATTACTATGTGACATCATTACCCGGCACCCACAGCCATCGTTTCCAGGCTGGGCTGAGCTGTGGGCCACATTTTGCGCCATGGGGTCTCGGTAGCATCGGCTGAGATTTGGTGGGCTGTCGCTCCATGTGTGGTAGGACCTGTGTCCCACTTGGGGGAAGCCAAATGTTGCTTTGTCAGCGCCAGGTCCACAGTGCTGTTTCTGTGTAAATGGCCAGTGCACATCATGGCAGCTCCTGCATTGAGCATCTGTCCCTATTGGTCAGTGAGCGTCATAGCGACTGGTCAGATGTTCAGACACTTAGCATATTAGCCTTTTATATATATAGATTGCAGTGGCAGAGCTTTCCAAAAATGTTAGAAGTGATGAGAGCAGACATTCATGCCTTGTTCCTGATATTAAAGGGAAGGCATTCAGCTTTTCACTATTAAGTATGTGAGCTGCAGGTTTTTTCATAGAAACCTTTTATCTGGTTGAGGATGTTTCCTCCTATTTCTAGGTTACTGAGAATTTGTATCGGGATGTTGGGTCTTATAAAATGCTTTTTCAGCCTCTGTTGTGATGATCGTACACTTTTCTAAAATACAGTGAATTACACTGATTTTCAAATGTTGAACCACCCACTTCAAAAAATGATGTATTATCCTTTCTATATAGCTGGATTTGATTTGCTGAAATCTTGCTTGTTGTTGTTTTTTTATATTTTAAATATTCTAGTTACACTGATAATTTGGGCTCCCAATCTGGCATCTTAGATTATTCTCTGTTATAAACTTCAGCTAAGCTAGCCACAGCTTACTTAATAACCATGAGTAACACCCTTTTCTCCATTTTAAATTTTTATATGCCTGTGGCCGAGGGTCATTGAAAACAAAGAAGGAACACACACACAAACACACATATAATCTCACATGGAGACAGGACCTAACCAGGGTTTCCCAGGAAAATAGTAGGAGAGAGACAAGAGACAGGCCAAGAGGCTGAGAACAGCGTTGACTAAGAGGAAGACTGCTCAGGACGTCTCAGTGTGGCCTGGGGAAGGTGGATATTGAGGAGCAGCAGTCAGTACTGTCCCAGTGCGTTGGGGAAGTACTGCAAATCCTGTTCCCTGCCATTTATGGCTCCACCCCAAGCTAAATGTACCCATTAAATATGTGCTACTTACTGTATGTCAATTAAACTTCTAAAATGTTAAAAAAAAATCATCCCAAAAGAAAAAAATCTACCAGGTTCAGGAGAAATACACAGATGCTACCTTGGACTAGAGCAGGGTCATTTGGATATTTATAACATCATTCGAGGGCCATACAAAATTATCAGATTAAAAATTCACCTGCTATATTTGGTCAAACATTTAATTAACTCACCCCTAATGACTTGGCAGGGCCAGAACAACCTGTACTAGATGATTTCGAGGGCCTTTCCCACCCCTGTACTAGAGGGATAACCTCTGTCCTCCTTCATTTTCAATATCAGCAAAGATCAGTTTATTTCAGCATCACACAGATTCTGACTATAAGAGAACCGGACTCAAGGCTTCTAAATTTAAGTAGGAAGGGGTCAGTGATGACAGGACACCTGTGTGACGACAGGAGTTAGAAGGCAGAAACAAGGAGACAAACGCAGTGGGTTCCAGGGTGGGTTTTATGCATAGACACAGAGAATATCAATGGTACCAGAGACTGTGGAGACCCTTAAGGCCACCACCACCCCAGTTTACAGGTACCAAAATCAAGACCGTTGAGGCTGTTAATGTAAGAACATGCTTTTTTCTCCTCTTGATACATTCAGAAAATACTTCCTCCTATCCAAGTTTAGCAGTGATTTATTACCTTGGAGAACAGTGCCTCATTACACATGTTCAGACCTTGGTTAGTACACACAATGGGACTATGCACTGCCTGGGACTCTCACCACCTTGCTCATTCAACACTCTAATTAGCGCTCGCTTCTGGAGGCTGGACCTATTCTTTGAATCACCAGTCCTGCACTATAATTCAGGAAGCCAGCTGGCCTGGGGAGAATACCTCTGCCAATATTTATAATAATCTCAGATTATTTTATAATCAGCCCCAAAGAACTCGGAGGAGAGGGTACCAGAATCTCCACCACCTCAGACTGTCCTTTGGTCTCCACTCTTCTTCCTCATGATGAACTTCATGTGTCTGGGGGAGGACACCGTGAGGGACCAACAAGGAAAAGGAAATGAGTATGAAAGCCGAAGTCCAGAGAACTCTTCCTTCCTCTTATCTTTCCTGTGGGTTTTTTGTAGAGAAGTCTTCAAAAGCTCCGGTGTTTGCTTGTAAAAAGAATGATTAGTAGGATCTTTTTGTTTCTAACTCACAGAATCTTAGTACTGGAAGACAGTGGGAGGCTGGACACTTTAGCAGACATACATCACCCAGTGATCTGCAAAAGAACATCCTAATCCCTGAGGAAGTGATCCAAGTTGTTCATATGCTCATAGTTTAAGACAGATAGATGAAGTACCTTATATAATCACTGTATCCGATGCATTTGGCCCATTTATGGGGCCTAGAATATAAATTTTAAAAATCAGTAGAGGCTTAAGCTTGTATCGTTGCTTGCGTGGCTCATAACTATGATTTAGCTATTGTTGAATAATTTTAGGGTAGTCCATACTCATAAGTATTTACACAGGAAACCTTAACATAGTACTGTTTATGTACCAGGCACTGTCCTCAATACCTCAAAAAGATAAGCTCATCTGTTCCTCATTCATTACTTCTCATTCACTATAAGGACAATACCATTATTATCTTCAACTGACAGATGAGAAAACTGAGCCTAGAGTGACTGAACAACTTGTCTAAGGTCACACAACTGGTAAAGGAGGAGCTAGCATTTGAACCCAAGCAGACTAGCCTTTTTTTAAAACATTTTTTATTGTTTTCAGAGAGGAAGGGAGAGGGAGAGAGAGAGAGAAACATCAATGATGAGAGAGAATCACTGATTGGCTGCCTCCTGCACAGCCCCTACTGGGGATTGAGCCCGAAACCCAAGCATGTGTCCTTGACTGGAATCGAACCTGGGGGCCTTCAGTCCACAGACTGACACTCTATCCACTGAGCCAAACCGACTGGAGCAGCAGACTGGCTCTTAACACTTTCTAAGAACATGATACTGAATTTTTGAAATCTTTATTGTTGCAAGTATTACATATGTCCCCTTTTTTTCCTCCTTAATTGATACTAAATTTTTAATCATTAATGTTATCAAGGTTTATGAGATTGTGACATGATTCAACAAGAAATATGGAGGTCATGTAAAGTTTTCATTGGCCTAAAAGAGTTAAGCACCAAACTTCAGAATATATATTTTCTCCCTAAATTACCTGCTGATTAATGATTCCATTGTGGTGGATCCATACATTTATTGAAGTGTAGCCCTTAATACCTAATTACCTTTTGAGCTGAAAGAGCATCACTGCTGTTTTTACAGTAAGGAAATCAAAGAATCCGATAGCTATTCTGTTGTTCCCTTTTCGTATCCTGTATTACAAGTTTGAAATCTCTCCTTTTTCTTCAGGAACTGTTAATTTCAAACTCTCCAATATAAAGCACGTTAGGAGAAAACATTCTTTTATCTTGATAGTGGAATGTTGTATTGTTTTAAAGTGTAAAAGTATTAACTGAATCTGCACATCAGATATACATTCTCCTTTTCATTGAACTAATGGATTCTGAAATAACCATAAACATGTACAACTAGATATAAATTGTTTTCATTTTTGTGATTTGTTTGGTTTTTAATGCATCACATAGTAAAATTCTTGTTACTCGGTCTTATTTTTCTATTTCCTACCCACTCAACAGAGCCTACAGTTGTGTAAAAGCTGCTGCCACTTTCTTAATCAAGTGCTTGACTCCAAATAGTTCCCCAGAATATTCTAAAAGCAATGTAATGTCTTGATTCTGAGTAGATTTGTTACATCTTTTAGATTTCTCCTACAATTCTTCAGTTTGGTATAGATTTTTCTATGCCTCATTTTCTTCATTTCTAACAAGCTGTAAATTCCTCATATACTCTTGTTAGCTTATCTGTCAAACTATCCTCTTTCCCCACCTTTGGCACAGAGCAGAACCTTTTCATGCAAACCCCCCTGGCACTCCAAGTTACCACTGGCAGTAAGTCCTGACTGATACAGTCCTGCTCTCTGATGGTTTTAATCCACCTTTCCTACTACTCACTTACCTTTATGAAATATTAGACTACTAGATATATATTTTTCTATTTCTTAGCATTTATATTACTCATAATATAATTATCCTGTTTTATAGCTCTGGGAGTTGTTCCTTCACACAAAATTATCCAGTAATCTCTCTTACTCTCCCACATCCTTTTCCCTTTCTGTAGCCAGTTATCATAAAAGTATTGGCCATGGACAAACCCATTGGTTAGCTGTGAGAATGATCCACAGGCTAGTGCCAACAATGACCTATGTAATGTACACATATACCCATGTATTGTTTAAAAAGAGCCATTGACAAAGTCTGCATTTGAACATTTTTTTTAAATACTAACATACTGATACTTAACTGCAAAAAAGAGTCACAGATCCTGGTTGACTTGTTTTAGTTTTTGTGATGACACAGTTGTTGAAGGTGATTTCTGAGCAGAAAGGCAGCTTATCCTCAGGGAACTTCAGTGTGAAGTAAAAATTAGGAGAATTACTGGCCTCTGGCTATAATGCAGCAGGTTTGTGATTATTGAGCAGTGTGATGCTTGAGAAGACTTCGTGAGTGTTTAGAACTATCGTCCTTCCCTTCATTTCCAGTCTCCAGTGAACACTTCATGGAGCCCAGTTCAGTGGCTGGGACAGGGCAGATGGGGAATGGCCGTGCTCACACAGAGCTGTTACAATTGCAGGGGATTAGCATGGCTGGTGCAGTCGCCAGGGTAGTCACCACGGGGTGTTGGGTCAAAGGCAGAGGCCCAGCACAGCACACCATGTGACATGATGACAGGGAGTCTGGGAGCAAATGCTGTTTGGAGCTTTGAGGGAGTTGAGCCGGCTGTCAACATTGAGGAAACCTGTCAGCAGGTCGTGGAGACCCAGACTGTCATCAGAGTCAGAACTCCGGAGGACTATTAGGATCACACCACGGTAGGAGGACTGGACTGGTTCCTAGGAGGTTCCTAGGAGAGGGATTCAGTAATGAGGCAAGGCAGACAAGTCAGGCCTACAGCTGTGGTTCCTAGAAGCCAAGAATGAAGCTGAACCAAAAAAGAAGTTCAAGTACAAACTCAGTGTCATTTCACCACTATATTGAAAATAGGTGATTTTATCTCGTCACCTGACTGCTTTGCATTATCGTTAACGGTTAATGAGAGGGCCTACTCTCCCTGGCATTGCTTTGATTAAAAACAAACAGAAAAATCCCAACCTGGCATCCAGTTGAGCTAAATGCTGTCTCTACCTGACTTCTGAGACCAGGTATAAATGCTTGGGGATTATCTGATTTTATTACCCAGGTCTCTCCTTGCTTCCATCGGCATGAAAAACCTGGGTAACAACAAGCAGACTGCTAGCAGTCACTGAGACGCAGTGTTTTCGTACCACGGTGTGAAACATTCAAGGATGTGAATTGCAGTGGGACACTGAGGCTCAAGAGAGAAACTTTATAAAAAGCAGAAAGCTTTTCCATGCACATTGCCTTGGCCACTACTTGCAACTGTGTTGTGATGCAGAGCAGATTGTGTTTACTCTGATTTTTCACCCAAACCATAGGTAGATGCTTAACTTGAAAAGTAAACAGGTAATGTCAAGAAAATTAGTCTATGGCAAAAACTGAACTCATTCCTTGTGTTGTGAAAGCAACAATAGACAGTACATAAATAAATGTACATGACTTTGTTCCATAAAACTTTACCTACAAAAACTGGTAAGGGACAAGTTTGGACCACAGGTCATAGTTTATTGACCCCTTGTCTAATGAAAACATTTCTACCCCCCCCCCCCCACACACACACAATATAAAATATATATATATATATATATATATATATATATATATATATATATATATATATAGTGCTGTTCTCGTTGAACAGAGAAACGTGTATATTCATTGTAGCTGCAAAAAGCAAAAGACACCCTTAGGTAATTTTTATTCCTCTATTTTCTTGAATCATGGCAGTACTTATCATGTTGGTTTGCTTAAATAATAATCACTGAGTACAGCCATATTTGTATTTGGTATTAGAGAAAGATAAAAGAGTATTTTGCTGACTGCTGACCTCCAGGGGCTCTGGTATAGTTGGGAAACATGACAGTTAGGTAATTTTGCAAGCAGTAGTAGAGACATCACATGGAGAATACGTCAGGGAAACTTTCAAAGAAGGAAAGGATTAAAGTGAACTGGAGCAAGTGGGTCTTCACTGGGAGGTGGGGCTCTGATGAGTCCTGGAGACCAGCATGTATTTGTAAAAGTGAGGGTCGGGGGGGGGGGGGGTGCAGAGAGAGAGAGAGAGAGAGAGAGAGAGAGAGAGAGAGAGAGAGAGAGAGAGCATTTTGGGCAAGACGTGTTGAGACCAGGAGGAGCATAAACAAACACTATACATTCAGAAAAACAACAACAACCAATTAAAGTGAAGCAAGGTAATCAGACTAGTGAGGGCAAGGTGACCCACTGCCTGTGCCTCTCAACCTTCATCCATAAGACAAGGATAATAACAGTTGTTGCCTTATAGGACTGCTTTTCATGAAGACTTAAAAAGTTAATACTTGTAAAACACCGGTAACACTTCCTGACACACAGGACATGTTATCTAAGGATTTGTGAGATAAATAAATGCTGAAGGTGGAGGTGATGGTTGGTTGAGAAGGTGTGATAAGATGATGTGTGACTGAAGACAGGATAATTTTCCAAAAACAATCATGTAGTTTCATCATCAAGAATCTGCCGTGTCCACTCCTGTCGTGACAATGGCCAGGGGGTATCTGTGATTGTCCCTGGATCGTTAATGAGCAATAAGTAAGTGAGGAATGAATGTACAAGGTAGCTCACAGGTTCCGGCATCTGGTGTCACTGAAGGTGTTAGAAAACCAAGCAGGAGAGTTATCTCATGGGATAAAATGAGGAATGATTTTGCACATGTTGGTAAGAGGTACTCATGAAAACACACGAATGATGACAGCCTGAAGGCAGAGGGGTCCGTGAGCTGGGACTGAAGATGGAGGCTGGGGGATCATTGGCACAGAGGTGCCCACCTAAGTGTTGAGTGGATGGAACCGATTCAAGAGGAAGATCAGGGCATTGAGTCTTGAACTTGACACACACCTTCATCTATTTGGAAGAAATAAACTGCTGCTACCAACCCAAATGGGGGGAAGGGGCAGAGGATACAGGGATTCCCTGCCTTCCTTTCCTTGTGAAGGTGGGTAGAGTGTGGGTTCCATGGCAGGACGGAGTGAAAAGTTGTGACATGCACAGGAGTCTATATGAACAGATTTTTCCATCTTGAGCAGACCCCGCAGAGCTGCAAACAATGCTGCCTTCTGAGCTCTGGTCAGTCCGGTCATGGGATACCTGTGGGATTTCTTTCCTGCCTTGGAGAAGCGGCTTCCCCGGAACTTGGCAGGGAGGCCGGTCTGAGAATGCTTCTGGCTGAGGGTACATTCCAGCCCAGGACGATGGCCCAGACATTTTCCTTTTCATGAAGCCCCAGCTTGTCTGCATTTTACTTTTTTTTTTTTTTTTTTTAAAGAAAGGTTGTCACAAGTGAAACATAATGGAGCCCTGGCTGTGTTTCATTCGTTTTCATTTAAGCTGCTAGTATGGCATTAGTTAGCCTACTTGTGAATCAATTAGCTAGCCAGTGGGATTCCATTTTAACAAGGGGCGTACTGTATGCATTCAGATGCTAGCTATGCGTGTGAATGTGCAGTCTAAGGAACGCCGTCCAAAAGATGAAAGTGAGTCACAGTCCTTGCTTCTGCCTCTGGTTCCAAGTTGGTGACTTGGTGAGAACAAGCTGTGCATCCTCAGCCCCTTATCTTCTCTGCAAATATGCTTGGATTACATACCGAATAAATCCAGTGCACATTTATTTTTCATACTGATGCACTCAAAGACTTTCAGTGTTAGGCCAAGACAGTGAGCCCTGAACTATAGTGAGGGCTTTGAACAATTACTCTTTGATCTGGAGATTCCCCATACTCTGGGAAGCAGTAACTCGTTGGAAATTCTGCAGGAGTCTTCTAACAATTCCCATATTTGCTTTAGGGATGAACCCGTTTCACTCCTTATTCCCAAATCCCACCTCTAGCTCGGGAGATCTGACAGCTGTGGGTCTGACAGCATACCACCCCCCTTACTGGTAGGGAGGAGACCCTGTAAACAATTTCAGGCTCAAATCTAAAGTCCTTTCATCTCAAAACAGAAAGGGCAGCATGACTGGGAGATTTCGGGGAGAAGGGAGAGTCAGTTCTAATAAATTGTAGAAACTTATGTTGAATTTTAAGACCAGTTTGACTAAACAGAGTTGTTGAATTAGCTTCAGAAAACCACATGGAAAAATGCCTGGAGTGGGAGAAATAGGATCGTGATTCACATGAATATTTTGGACAGTCTATGGCAAAAACTAAACTCATTCCTTGTGTTGTGAAAGCAACAATAGACAGTACATAAATAAATGTGCATGACTTTGTTCCATAAAACTTTACCTACGAAAACTGGTAAGGGACAAGTTTGGACCACAGGTCATAGTTTATTGACCCCTGGTCTAATGAAAACATTTCTACCCACAAAAAAATAAATAAATAAATAAATAAATAAATAAATAAATAAATAAATAAATAAATAAATAAATAAATAAAATATATATAGTGCTGTTCTCATTGAACAGAGAAACGTGTATATTCATTGTAGTTGGCAGTCCAACATCCCCCATGGGGTCCCAGAGTGCAAGAGGGCACTCTGCAAAGTTTCTGTCGCTTGGCAGCTCCTGCATTGAGTGTCTATCTCCTGGTGGTCAGTGCACGTCATACCTACCAGCCAGTCAACCAGTCAGCCGTCAGCCGGTCGCTTGGCCTTTAAATATATAGATTGCGTGCACACATATGTATAGTCAGCAAAAAAAGAAAGCCTGGAGGGGTAGACAACAAAATTATAACCACTTTTCTCTGGGTAGTGATATTGCAAATAGTTTTCATTTGCCTTTTGAAGACTTTAAGAATTAAATTGTATAATTTTAAAATTATAATATGAAGTTGGCTACTTTCTCTTGAAGCAGGAAAAAAAAACTAACAGGTTAAAAACATGGAAAGGATTGTCTTGCAGCCTTTAATAGGGTCCCAAAGCAAGTTGGAGGCATCCCACAGGGAAGTTAACATTTGAGAATATTTTCCTAAAGTCCATATATCAGACTAATTATCTATCAGTCTATTTATCTGACTAACTTTATTTCCATCCATCCAAATCTCTATTATGTGTATCCCATTACACTCATTTTTTTTAGAAGATGAGAGATAATGGTTCCAAATTTTTAAAAAAATGTTTACCCTTTGCCCCATGGTTTTCTTTTCCCTAAAGAGTGAAATAACTTGCCTGCCAATTCATTCATAAGCTTTTTTTTTTTCACAAATATTTATTAAGACCCTATGATGAGCTCAATATTATGCTGTGTGGTAGGAGATTTCTAACAGTAAATAGTTAGAATATTTTTCATTGTTCAGCTTTCCTTTTAGATCACTTTTATGTGTTCCTCTTGAGTCTAAGAGGTCAAGAGAGACCACCTACAAGCTTGGCTTATAATATTGCAGTTCCCCCAGAAATACTATTGAAGTTACCTTCAAATTTAGTATTTTCACCAAATTGGTGACTGTCAAAATTTGGGCTAATACAGGAGCCTATAACCACATGTGACTATATAAATTTAAATTAATTTAAATTGAATTAAAAACTCAGTTCTTCAGTCACTCTAGCCACATTTCCAATACTGAATAGCCACATGTGGCTAATGGCTACCATATTAGATGGTGCAGCTATAGGACATTCACACCATCACCAAAAGTGGGCAGAACTGGTTTAAACTTAATTGATGAGAACACTTGTGTATAATGAGGCATTTCTCACAGTTTTCCTCTTAATTTATTAAGAACACAGATGTTTATTGGTAGCTAACTACTTTTTTATTAACTTGAAGCATCTAATAAATTTTTGAGAATTTCAATATTTCTTTGCACTTGGTTTAAAAAGCAGGCATCAAAAGGCCAAATCAATCCATTCATACATTTATGTATGTGTATAGACATTTGGTTAAATATTAATTTTAAATGATTGTAAATGAGATTTGAGATTTTCCAGAAAAAGAGAAATGTCTGCATAACTTTATTTAAAACGTGTTCAGTGATGTTAAACTGTTAAGTTGTCACTGCTCTGGCTTAGGTAGCTAGCTTGCACTGGGTTTTGCTGTGTAGCAAACAATCCCAAAAGTTTCATTGACTTTCAACAGCAAACATTGCCTCATTCCCATAGATAGATGGTGAAATCATCTAATTCCTACTTTGCATTTAAGTAGCAACCGAAGGGTAAATCATAACCCAGGAAGTTTCCAAATTCCTAAATTTTAAGGAATTTTCCTTACAATGAGCTGGCTCTTCCTTAGGAAAATGTCTTTAAAAAGCACAATATGTAACAATTATTATTCTACTTTC
This sequence comes from Plecotus auritus, assembly GCF_963455305.1. Taxonomy (NCBI): domain Eukaryota; kingdom Metazoa; phylum Chordata; class Mammalia; order Chiroptera; family Vespertilionidae; genus Plecotus; species Plecotus auritus. The sequence goes on from NC_137773.1 coordinate 72,456,613, forward strand.
TTTGTGCTTAAATGCAGCATTGCAATTTTTAGTAGAAAATTTGTCTATTTTTGTTTAATGTGAAAAAACTGTCCCCCAAAATTGTGGGGAATATAAATGTTTAGTTTAAGAAATAACTATGAAGTGAAGATCCATATTCTTTTTTAAAAGTAGGTGTTACCATTATTGAGGTGTGGTGAAGCCAACAGGTCAGGAGATGCTGCTATTGGAAAGACAGTTTGTTCCGAACAGATCCCAAGTGGAGGGCCATGCCATGCAGGGCCACAAGGAAAGCACTAGGGTCGGTCAGGTGGCAGAGGGAGTGAGGGAGAAATGTGGGTCAGCGAGAGGGAACAGGCAAGGCAAGGTAAGCAGGCTTAGTATTGGCTCATCTGAACGATCCCATCTGGCTCTGTGGCACAGAGGCTGCTTTGGTTTTCTGCTACCTGGCTCCGGGGTGATTAGGACAGGGGACTAACGGCCATGCGTGTGAGAGCCCATAGAGGAGGTGGTGGTGGTGTGGCTCTGGACTGATTAGTTTTCATAGAAAAGGCATGATCATTTACTAACTCTAGGAACTGGCTCGCCCTGTGAGAGGCAGTCTCTCCAGGGCTGGGAAAGCCCCAGATGCCAAATAATCAGAATTACAGAAAATAAAAAGGCTTGATTACCTCACCCAACAAGATACACAGATGGCAGATGAGCATATGAAAACATGCTCAACATCATAGATCATTGTTTGCAAAAATTAAACAATGAAATCATACTACATACCTATCAGAATGGCCAAAATCCCAAACACTGACAACACCAAATACTGGCGAGGATAGGTGGCAATAGGAACTCTCACTGCTGGTGGTTTTTATTTTCCTTTTGAGGGTTTTAAAAATTAACTTGTATACTTTTTCAATTGTTATGTAAAGTGCACTACTTTCCATGAAGTAAAAACACTATCTGTCCTTGAGGAGGCATGATTTTTAAAATATGTATATTTAAATATCTTATTGTTGACTAAAGGCCCAGTGCATGAAATTCGTGCACAGGTAGGGTCCCTAGGCCTGGCTGGCAATCAGGGCCGATCTGTGGGCTGACCGGCAGGGTGATTGGGAAACCTCCCCACCCACACCCCTGTTTGCACCTGCCTTGGCTGGGCCTGCCCCCCACCACCATCACTGGTCGCCTCCCTTTGTGGGGTGACCAGTGGGGTGATCTGGGGGCCCCCACTGGCACCTGCCTTGGCCGGCCTGGGGCTTGTAGGCTGGGGCAGCTCCTGCATTGAGCGTCTGCCCCCTGGTGGTCAGTGCACATCATAGCAACCAGTTGTTCCACTGTTTGGTCTATTTGCATATTAGGCTTTTATTATATAGGGTGGGGAGCTCCTATCTAAGAGTAAAAACAGAATTTGCCCTTTCTTTCCCAAGATGACTTTTAAAGGAGGAACTATTCAAACAAATACCCAAAACATAATTCTTATTTTGGGGATTAAGGAACTCTTCAAATATTTTATGAAGACCATGGACGCTTAATCTAAAAATGCACATTTACACTTAGATGCAATTTTGTGTACGATTTCAGAGAATACGGGGCCACTGCAATCCAGTGGAGATTAGGGCCTTGGCATAACTGGTGTCTAATAAGGTGATTATGATTAAATTAAGGTATCTGTGGAGTTTTTTCATGCTCTCAGTGTCCTTGTCACACTTGATGTCACATCACAAAGGCCAACTGATTAGGACCTGACTCCCCAAAATTACCACACTCCTGTTTTAGAATAAAAGTTTCTTCAGATCAGAGTTGATTAAAAAAAAATTCATAGTGTAACTTTACATGATACTTAATGAATTGAGGAAAACTATTAGAACTAACCAAGCAATATTGCTAAGTGAAAGAAATTTGTCTGGAGTCAAGAGCCCCTCCCGCATTTCTGAGTCTCTCTTATGGTCCCTCTGCTTTCCCTCACCTTGCTCAAATGTTGGTATCCTTCAGGCCCACCTGAATCCTCTGCACTCCAAGAAGCTTTCCTTTGTCCTTCAATTCAAACCTTCCCATCATCAAATTGTTTCATAAAACAGAAGAGAGGAATGAGCCCTTATACCCTAGGAACTCTAGGGATAGAGTTTAAAGTGGTCTACCCTAGTCAAAGAATTCTCCACAATATGTCAGTGTTTCAGTATGTTGAGTGTGTGTTTCCAGCAGAGAAATACATATATACATTTAATCTTATTATACTAGAATTTATCCTAGGAGGCATATTTTTAAAGGTACATATTAGTGCAGAAATATATATATATATATATCCTATCTAATAAAAGAGTAATATGCAAATTAACCATCACTCCTCTACACCTACAAGCCACGCCTACCAGCCAATCAGGAGTGAATATGCAAATTAACCCAACCAAGATGGTTGCAGCCACGGAGCCAGCAGGAGGCTTGGATTTCCCCGGCAATGGAGGAAGCCAAGCTTTCCGCACACCCTGGCTGGCCCAGGCCTCCACTCAAAGCTACAAAGTGTCAATTATAGATGATAAATAAATCCCAATAAAAATGGCGGCAGCCATGGAGCTGGAGAGAGCAGGAGGCTTGAGTTGCCCCCAGCAATGGAGGAAGCCAAGCTTTCCGCACACCCTGGCCTGCCTTGGCCTCCACTCAAGGCTACAAAGTTTCAATTATAGACGATAAATAAATCCCAGATACCAGGGCCTCCGTTTGGGTCGCCGGGGAGCGTGGCCAGCCTGCAAACCACCACAGGCCCCTCATCCAGGCCACCCCATGCCCCAAGGGAACCCCCACCCTGATCTGGGACACCCTTCAGGGCAAACCAGCTGGCCCCCACCCGTGCACCAGGCCTCTATCCTATCTAATAAAAGAGTAATATGCAAACTGACCATCACTCCAACACACAAGATGGCTGCCCCCATGTGGACATAAGATGGCCACCACAAGATGGCCAGCAGGGGAGGGCAGTTGGGAGGGACCAGGTCTGCAAGGGAGGGCAGTTGGGGGCGATCAAGCCTGCACGGGAGGGCAGTTAGGAGTGACCAGGCTGGCAGAGGAGGGAAGTTGGGGGCGACTGGGCCTGCAGAGAAGGGCAATTGGGGGGGACCCACGCCTGTAGGGGAGAGCAGTTGGGGGGGACCAGGCCTGCAGAGGAGGGCAGTTAGGGGCGACCAGGCCTGCAGGGGAGGGCAGTTAGGGAGGCTGTCAGGGGAGCAGTTAGGCATCAATCAGGCTGTCAGGGGAGTGGTTAGGGGGTGATCAGGCTGGCAGGCAGAAGTGGTTAAGGGCAATCAGGAAGGCAGGCAGGGGAGCAGTTGGGAGCCAGCAGTCCTGAATTGTGAGAGGGATGTCCGACTGCCCATTTAGACCCGATCCTACCTGGATCAGACCTAAACGGGCAGTCGGACATCCCTTGAGGGGTCCCAGATTGGAGAGTGTGCAGGCTGGGCTGAGGGACACAAACCCCCTTGCACAAATTTCATGCACCGGGCCTCTAGTGTGTGTGTGTGTGTGTGTGTGTGTGTGTGTGTGTGTGTGTGTGTATTATAAGTAAGGAAAAATAAAGACATAAGATGAAGACCGGTGCTTTGACTATATACTAGCTAAATTATTTAACTTCCCTTTCCTATTCCTTCCCACCCCACCCCAATCAGAGTCTGGAATATTTAAGTGAGATGGCCTGGGTTTGAATCCTGGCTCTGCCACTCACAGACATGGCTAGAGATTATGTAACCTCTCTCTGAGCATCAGCTTGCCCATTCATAAAAAGTGGGTACCAAAGTAATTACGTCATGGAGTTGGGAGGATTAAAAGTGTAATGTGTTCAAGAAAACAATGAGATTCCATGCAGCCAGGACATGGATAACCTTGCCCTCCCTTATCGGTAAACTCTTGCTCTGTTGTTCTGTTCTTCCCCTGGATGAAATCCCAGAAGAGCCCCTTGCTTTTTAGTAGCTTTGGACAGAAGTTTTCTCATCAGAAACTGAAGTATTTTCATTGGAATAATCAAAATCCTGTCTGGTACAGCAGTCCACACTCAAGTCCAGTCCTACATGAAACCATCCCCACCCCATCCCTAGGAAGGCCTGGATCTGCCCGGGGCGTTTGCAGGCCGCAAGGAGCAGGGCTGGCCTCCTCTCTCCAACTCTCCTCCCTCACCTCCTTCACAACGTTCTAGCTGCTGTAGCTCCTCTGGATGTGGGTGGCCCCTCTTTGCAGCCTCTTTGCAGCCTGGCCTTCTAGAGGCCCATTCCACTCAGCTGCCTTCCCAGTCAGCTCTTCACTCAGTCAGACAGTCCTCTGGATGACCCAGGCAGGCTCCCTCCCAGGCCCCACTTGGCCTGAGGGGGAACTCATAAGTGCTTGACCCTTTCCTGGGCAGCCTGAACTTCCTTGAAGGCAGGGAAATGCAACTGTTCCCTCTCCCTGGGCAGAAGTCTGAAGACTCTCCCCCACCCCCACACACACGTATACACACACACACACACACACACACACACACACATCTTTGGCAGCCTCATTCCCTCTTTCATTAGCTGGAGGGGGTAATTTGTGGCTAAGGGTAGCAAACTGGTTTTACAATCTCTGGACATATCCTATATGTCTGTCTGTTGGACTCTAGGCATGGTGGGTTAGCACTTTTCTTCAGGGTGCGGGGCATCTATTTGGCATTTTTTATTGTTCAGAGCCTCTGAGGCTTCAGTCAAAGCTGAGGCTGAGCCTGGCTAGTGTGGCTCAGTGGTTGAGCATCCATCCATGAACCAGAAGGTCATGGTTTGAATCCCAGTCAAGGCACATGCCCCAGTAGAGGTTGTGCAGTCAAGGCACGTGCCTCCAGTAGAAGTTGTGCAGGAGACAGCTGATCAATGATTCTCTCATCATTGCTGTTTCTCTCTCTCTCTCCCTCTCTTTTCCTCTCTGAAATACATAAAAACATATTTTTAAAAAACTGAGGTTGAAAGATTTACCATTTAACATCCTGTAATAAATGTGAAGACACTTAAACCTGTGTTTAGCATATAGTATATGATCAACAAATGTAAGCTGTCATTATTTTTTTTAAATATATTTTATTGATATTTTACAGAGAGGAAGGGAGAGGGATAGAGAGCTAGAAACATCGAGAGAGAAACATCGATCAGCTGCCTCCTGCACACCTCCCACTGGGGATGTGCCCGCAACCCAGGTACATGCCCTTAACCAGAATCGAACCCGGGACCCTTCAGTCCGCAGGCCGACGCTCTATCCACTGAGCCAAACCGGTTTCGACTGTAAGCTGTCATTATTATTAGCAGCAGTCATCTCATGGTCTCGTATAGTCCCTATAGGTTTGAGAAGTGTGGTCTGCGGTATTGTTTTTATAGCCACTGTTGTGAACTCAATTAAATGTTCTCAAGCAGCAATTTTAAAGGGAAGTCAAAGAGTAGAGGATAGAAAAATTGAGAAAGTATTTCTCAAAACAGTTATTTTGTGAAATTCTTGTTTTTAAATTGTTTTCCTCGTATGTATGTGTACTAGTATATATATGTAGATATATACAGTCTGTAGAGATATCTATAGTATATAGTATATATATATATATATATATATACACACATATGTACACATATATATGTTGTGATTTAAAATATATTTATTATTGGTTGCAGTCAAGAAAATGTGAAAGCCACCAAGCTGTAGGATAGCTTATGAGGTTTTTCTTCTATAATAATTAATGTGTGAGAATCAATGTGGTCTTACTAAAATAAGTGTGTATGTTGATGAAATCTAAGGAATATAGAGCATTTTGTTCCCCATAGGCCTCTGCAGTGAATACTATAGATAACTGTTGAATGTTTTTTCCCTAATTGCTCCTTAAGACTAAGTATTGTATCTCCCAAAACAGGAGGAACAGAGAACAAGTTGTACTTTTCTAATGGATTCCTCACAGGGCCCAGCAAAGGAGAACATCAGTCAGTGTTAACTCATGTCCTACATTCAGTTTGGTTGTTTCCCTTGTCCTGTGATAGTTTTTGAAAGTGTTAACTGATTCTGCTACTTTCACATACACAGTTTGCACTGTTAAGTTACCAAGATATACCAGGCTAGAAACATATAGGCTCTGCTCCATAAATATTCATGGATGAGTAGAAAATCCATCTGCAACTTGAAAGCCACTGGTGGCTGATGAGTTTGCAAATGGCATATCTCCTATATGTGTGCTGTTGTTGTTAATCTTCACCCAAGGATATTTTTCCATTGATTTTTTAGAGAGAGTGGAAGGGAGAGGGAGAGACAGAGAGAAACATTGATGTGAGAGAGCCACATTGATTGGTTGCCTCCTGCACATACCTTGACCAAGGCTAGGAACTTGCAACCAAGGTATATGCCCATGACTGGAATTGAATCCAGGACCCTTCAGTCCATGGGCCGATGCTCTATCCACTGAGCCAAATCGGTTAGGGTTCCTATATATAATTCAATACTATTTGGTACTTGAAGAGAAGTTTCAGAATTTCCATATGCCAAGAATGGCATCACAGAATTTCTCATAAAAATGCACTTTGACCAAGTTGAGGCCAGGTGATACCCACTGACCTTTTGATAGTAATAGTAAATGTGTTATAGGAAACACCTTACTCTCCCCATCTCGTAATTCGAGGTCATGTGAAGCTGGGCTCCAAGGAGTAAAGTATATTTTGTTTTGCATGAGCCTTCTCTAGTGAACACAGTTAACCCAGACTTAATTATAAATACCTGCCCTGATCTGCAAAATCAAGGACTGTTGCTTCAAGAAAAAAAAAGACTTTACTTCCCAAGAAGCTCACTGAAATAAGTTTGGGTTGTCTTCACTTTCCTTACAAAAATGTAACTAAGGAGAGATGTCATTGTGCTTGTGATTTTGACCTGTTCAAATCTGTGAAGCTTTTGAACATTTTTCTCTCTCTGATAAATTGCTTATCTTGAAAAAGACAAAGAGAGATAGGGGTCAGGGGGGAGAAATCAAATGCCTTTCAGATACTTCTGAATGAGTGTATGCTTGTTTTGAAATGCCTGCATCGTACCACACTAATCCTGTCTTGGATTTCTAATGTTCTTTACCAAATAGTATGTAGCAATAATTTTATGGCTCATGTAAACTTTTGGTATATTTGGACTACCCAGACAATCTAACAGGATAAACAGAGCTACTCCCCTGTCTATTCATCATCATCCTTTCCAGGAAATTGTTTAATTCCTAATAAAGGAGTTCATCAGATCATCCTGAATTAACGTTACTTTGGAATGACTTCATACACAAGAAACCTTGAGGCACTTTCACCATGGAAAAGAGCGGTACCTTAAACAAAAGAAACTAGATTTGTGAAAATTGGATTGGTGTTTCAAATTTATATTCCCAGCTTTGCTTTGAAGAGCGGGCTTGGGGGAAGTGGCAATGATGCAGATAGAACAGCCCGTGTCCATAGCAAGGGGCAACTACTCCTTGTGTTGACTCACAAGGAAAAAAGTTAATTTTTTTAAAAAATCGGAGATCAAATTAACAATTGAACACGCAGTCAAATTCCAGCCTTAGATGCAATCAGATTATTTTGTTGTTTTCCTGAGAGAGCTATATTTAACCCCTCTCGCCCCACCTTCACACCCTCCTAATTACAGAGCACATTTCCCCTATAGATTAATCACAAATTTGGTAAATCTCTTGTGGGATTTTTCAACATAGTGAGTTAGGGAACTTTCCTTCTGATCCCAATGTGGCTGTATTTTTCTTCAGCTCAATGTCATAAAATTAGAACCAATGGCACTTGTTATGGGTGTCAAGATCAGAGTTGTGCACAGACAAGCCCACCTTATGTTTATGGAGAGGGAGACAATCACCTACTTCGTCACTGCCCTAGTAGAGTAAGTAGTCAGGCACTTGTAATTAAGGCAATGTGGGGTGTGGCCCAGAATAGTCTCTTTTATTATTAGTTTTTTATAATACACTTCTAAATGTGTGCTTCCCTAGACAGGGAACCTTTTGCTTCCCCCACCCCCTATCCCCACCACATGTAAAAGGTAAAGCTACTATCTGGTAAACTGCTGAGAATAAAAATGCCATTAGAGGAAATTTAAATTATATTTAAAGGAATAAAAGCTTAAAGGAATAAAAGGTTTTCTTTTTCGAAAAGTTGGTTTAGAACTTACATATTTGCAGTGCCATTATCTTAATTGCCAAAATACAGTAAAATTCATTCATTTCTTAGAAACAAGTTTCTTATGACAATATCTACCTATAGATAGAATGTAGATATAAATTTTCAGACACTGAAAAGTACAAAGAGTTTTGAAATCATAAATTTCCTGCAACCTACCTCTGTAGTGGTATACACAGTTATTTTTTAAAATGCATAAATATGTATATTTTAAATGGGACCATACTATATATATATATATTTTATGCTACTGAATTACACATAGTAAATATATGCTGAAATATTTAAACTTTTTTAAGGTATACATATTCTGATTTATTTGCTACAATTATAATAATTATTGCTGTCCCTTGCTTATCTAACTTGAAAGAAACTGAATCATTTGTTAAAGGGAAAGAGAAATCATGGATCCTTACTCAGCTAAGTTGTAGAAGGAAGAGAAAACTCTGCTTAATCCAGGTTAGTGAATTGATTGAAAAATAACCAAAGCCTCTTCAAAATAATGTCTAACAATTCTTTAAATCATACTATTCCTATTCACCTTGAACTTGAATGCAAATTCCTTTCACTTGTGCTATTTTTTATTTAGGTGATGAATTTGGAAATAGTCTTTGGAATTCATATCCTGTTGCTTAAAGGAAGATTGAGCACATTATAATTCAATGTAATTTTGTTCCTAAGTGACCAATATTTTGTGTCTGTGGAAAAAGCACATGTGAAATCATTGAAAATCAGCACATCTGTTTGATAGATGGATTCCTAAAAGAACATATGTAAATAAATTGTGGCATATCTGATACTATTTTCCCACCAAATTACTCTGGTAATTCATCTTAAATGTTATATTATTTTTCCTCAAGGCACAAAATTTTAAAAATACATTACCCACGGGTAGCTACTGTTTCCTGCACATCTTTCCAAAAATTATTCATGAATTTACAAGTATTTTTATAGTATGTGCATGAGTGTGTGTGCATTCATGCATTTATATAAAGTACCCATGGTGACATTTCCTACATGAGGCCTATGGCACATACATATTCTTACTTCTTAAGAGAATTAACAGGTTGACATTGTGTTGTCCCTATCAGAGGCAGGCTACATATCTGCAATAAAGGAGGAAAATATAAAATATAAAATATAAAATATTTGCTTTAAAAGTTCCTCCTTATATAAATAATACCTACTAACTTTGATGCTTCTATTTTTTAAATGAATTTCTTCTTTGTACCATCTGAAACTTCATTTCAGATGGATTAAACAAACATGAAAGGAAAAGTTTGATAAATTTCAAATACTTCTAATTATGAGAAGTCACCATAAATAGAGTAAAAAGACAAGCCACGAAGTGGAAAATATTTTCAACTCATATAGACAACTCTGGGCCTCTACCAGAATATATAGACCACAAAATAACTCCTATAAATCAGTAAGAAAAAGGCAGTCAGGCAATTTAAAATTAGGTGAAAGATTTGAACAGCCACTTCACCAAAGAGGGAATTCACGTTGCCAATAAACATGAAAAGATGTTCAGCCTCATTAGTAATAAACTATGAATTAAAACAACAAAGATACCATACTCCCACCTAATTGGCAAAAAATTTAAAAGTCTGACAAGTTCTGGCAAGGATATTTCATATACTGCCAGTGGGAGTATAAATTGGCAAAAATCACTTTGGAAAAGAGTTTGGCATCATTTAATAAACTCAATGTTATACAAACCCTGTGATCTAGCAATTCTATTCTTAAGCATATTCCTCAGTGCACCCAGGGACATGGGCCGGAATGCACATGGCAGCCCTGTTCATAACCACTGAAACATCCCCAGAAGTCCATCAACAGTAAAACACGTTAGGAAATTGTGGTAGAGTCATTCAATTAAATATTATTTAGCAATTAAAATAAATGAACTATAGCTAGACAAAAGCAACATGGATAGATATTACAAACATAATAAAAATGAAGAGAAGCAAGACAAAGAATATATATAGTATATTCCACAGCAATAAAGCTGAAAAGGGGGGAGGGACAAAGTATAGTGTTAAGAGATGCATGTGTGGAGTAGTAAAACTATAAAGAAAACCAAATGTGAAGACAGTCCTACAAGTCAGGATTGTGGTTACTGTGGGGGCTGAGAGTCTGATGGGGAAGGTGCACACAGGGTACTTCTGCAATGCCTGTCCTATTATTCTATTTTTTGACCTGTGCAGGGGTTACATGAGTATTTGCTTTATTTTTTTTAAATCTTTAAAAGTATTATAGATGTCCCCCTTTCTCCCTCTTTGCCCCCCTCCACCGAGTTCCCACCCCACCCCAGGCCTTCACCATCCTATGTCTGTCTGTAGGTAATGTATATATGCATATGTTCTTTGGTTAATCTCCTCCAACCCACCACCACTTCCCTCTGAAATTTTTCAGTCTGTTCCATGTTTCCATGCCTCTGGTTCTATTTTATTCATAGTTTATTTTGTTCATTAGATTCCTTGTTCTTTTATTTTGATTTTTAGATTCAATTGTTAATAGCTATGTATTTATTGCCATTTTATTGTTCATATTTTTATCTCTTCTTTTTCTCCTCTTCCTCCTCCTTCTTTTCTTCTTTCTTCTTCTTTTATACTGTTCATGTAATGCTGGTTTGGTGGTGATGCGCTTCTTTAGCCTTTTTTTGTCTATGAAACTCTTTATCTGACCTTCAATTCTAAATGATAGCTTTGCTGGGTAGAGTAATCTTGGTTGTAGGTCCTTGCTATTCATCACTTTGATTATTTCTTACCACTCCCTTCAGACCTGCAAGTTTCTGTTGAGAAATCAGCTGACACTCATATGGGCACTCCATTATAGGTAACTAACTGCTTTTCTCTTGCTGCTTTTAAGATTCTCTCTTTGTCTGTAACCTTTTGTGTTTTCATTATGATGTGTCTTGGTGTGAGCCTCTTTGGGTTCCTCTTGTTTGGGATTCTGCACTTCCTGAACTGATAATTCTATTTCCTACACCAGGTAGGGCAAGTTTTCTGTCATTATTTCTTCAAGTAGGTTTTTAATACCTTGCTCTCTCTCTTCTCCTTCTGGCACCCCTATGAAGTGGATGTTGGTACACTTGAAGTTGTCCCAGAGGCTCTTTACACTTTCTTTATATTTTTTTATTATTTTTTTCTTTTTGCTCTTCTGATTGGGCGTGTTTTTTGTGTGTTTTTTGTTTTTGTTTTTGTTTTCTTCCTCATATTCCAAATTGCTGATTTGATTCTCACCATCCTCTACTCTACTATTAATTCCATGTAAATTATTTTTTATTTCAGTTAGTCTATCCTTTTCTGACTGGTTCTTTCTCATGTCTCTGATGTTTTCACTAAGATCCTTTAAAGTTTCACTAAGTTCCTTTAAATTCTCAGTAAGTCCCTTGAAGTTCTCATTAAGATCCTTGAACATCCTTATAACCATTGTTTTGAACTCTGTATCTAGTAGTCTGCTTGCATGCATTTCATTAAGTTCCTTTTCAGGAGATTTCTTCTATTCTTTCATTTGTGACATGTTTCTTTGTCTCTACATTTTGGCTGCTTCCTTGTGTTTGTTTCTATGTATTAGGTAGAGCTGTTATGTCTCCTGGAATTGATAGAGTGGCCTTGTGTAGTAGGTGTCCTGTAGGCTCAGCCTCCCCAGTTACATGAGCTGAGCACTCTAAGTGTGCCCCTGTGTGGGCTGTGTGCACTTGTTCTAGTTGAGCCTTGATTGCTGTTGGCATCAATGGGAGGAATTGACCCCCAGGCCAATTGGCTGTGAGAACTCGCTGCTACTACAATGGAAGAGCTATTGTGCAGGAGACACCCCTATAGAGCAGCACTTGCTTTAGTGGGTCTTTGGTATTCACTGAGTCTGCCCCTTGAGTGTGTCACTCCTGGGTGTGTATAGTTGTAATCTGGCATGGTCTAAAGCTATCCACTGGGTGCACTGGCTCTTGAGCTCCCCTGGAGGTGCAAAGTCAGCCACTGCTTGTGCCTTGCCTGGGTCACTTGTCAGGAGCTACAGAGCAATCTGAAGATGGCTGCTACTTGTGTTGGGCTTGAAAGTGCCCAGGAATAACCAAGCTGTGAAACAAGGCAGGCTACTGCTAATTCCAGGCCTGGGAATGCTTATTGAGAAGAATGGGGCATGCTGGTGCCAGCTGCTGCTTGTTTGAGAATTTTAGAAAAGTCTGAAGCCTGAGCCAGAATAGGCCATTCATATGGAAAAGCCACTGAAAACAGCTTGAGTGGGGTGGGATCTCAGGAAATCATTAGGCAGAGCAAACAGTTGTGGCCAGACTGATAGAAACTCAGATATGGCACCTGCCAGTCAACTCTGCACCTGGGGCCGAGTTTTAGCATAGGAACAATGACCTCTGGGAGCACTTTTTTCTGGGAAAAAGCTGCCCCTGACTTTTTGCTCTGATGCTAGCTAGACAATTTAGTTCCTCCCTGTATGTCCCTGGGTCCTTTCAAGTTGCTGCCCAGCACTAGAGTTCAGACAGATTGAGTCCAAGTAAGTCCTAGGTAACTAACTGCCTGGGTCTCCAGCAGCCTGCGTGTCACCCAGCCACAATCCCTGCTGGTTTCTACAGCCTGAAGTCAGTGGGGCTTCTCTTCCCAGCACTGGGACCTTGTGCTGAGGAGATTGGTGTGGAGCTGGTACCCCTTGCTCCTCACGGGAGGCTTCCACAGCCTAGATATCCCTCCTAATTAAACGCATATCACATATGGGTGTTGGACCAGCCTGTTCCATGATTCCGCCCCTCCTACCAGTCTCAATGTGCTTTCTTCTTTATTTCTCTAGTTGTAGAACTTCCATTCAGCCAGGTTTCAGGTGGTTCTGAATGATGGCTATTCTGTATTTAGTTGTAATTTTGATGTGGTTGTGGGAGGTGGCAAGTACCATATTCACCTACACTACCATCTTGGTTTCCTCTCTAGAATAGCTGAATTTATTAATCAGTGTTTTCTTTATAACTTTGATAAGCTGTAAATGTTTTTTTTAAAAGAAATGCAGATAGAAAAATATTTTTTAAAGAATTACTTAAATGACACAAGGACAGATGAAATAGGCAACACTAAGGATTTGTCCCCCAAGGAAAGTAATAAAGTAATAAAGCAGCGAACAGTGTGAGCCAGACTGATAGAAACTCAGACATGGCACCTGCCGGTTAACTCTGCGCCAGGAGGAGGTTATTCTCAGCACCCAGTGCTGAGGCATTGCTGGCCCTCTGGGCACACCCTCTGCTACCACCCCACATGAACAGCACCAGCTGGGAAATGGGCCCATTTGAGCAAATGAAGTCTTGCTCCCTCAAACAGGGGCAGGGGCAGCCTGTGTAATATCTAGATAATATTTGGCCCCACATTTGTCTTGTTGATTTGTTGAGTTCCTATTGTAAAAGGATCTGGGGAAAGTAATCTAGCTCTGAGCCTATGAAGAAGAAGAAAACATGGATTTTTATTTTTTATTTATTTATTTATTTTTGGCTACCAGCTTACACCTTCAGCACAATGCCTTTATTCCCTCTGTTTATTCGCCATTTAGGAAGTGTCCATAGCCTACAAAAGTGGGATTTGCCTGTTAGGAATTCTCTAATAATGGGGAAACTACTGCTTCACATATCTGTGCCATAAATAACACAAGGTCTAAATTCTAGATCCTCACAGGAGTTAATTGCTTGAGCAATACAACCCAAGAAACACTACTTAACAGAAAGGGTCTATATAAAGAATCTACCTGCCCTATGAAGCTGCTTTCTGGCTCACCCAGAACTTTACACCAGTTTAAAAATGTTCCAGGAATTTTTTTAACTTTCTTTTTGGATCTCTCACTGTGGCCATGACTATGAGGGTTTAAAGAACAGCTTCTGGGCCTGCGTTGTTCAAGAGAGCACTCCATTGACCTTGGCCTGGTGAGAAGACTCTGGCGCAGCCTCTGCTGTCTGTGGACACTAATTTGCACCCCATGAGGGACTGAGGGTTGCTTATTTAGAGTTGTTTTTCCTGTGGCTAAAGGATTCTGGGAATGCTGTTCAGGCAAGTCTGTGCTAGCCTTGTGCTGTCATCTTTTTTTTCTTTTGCATTTACAGTAGATAGCTTTACAGCTGTAAGTAGGTTCGAATTTGTAAATGATCACGCACTGTGTGTGGGAACAATGTATGTTAATCACATATATGTTGCTCTTGAGAGTATTGCTCCAAACTTCACCAGGTAGAAAACATATCCATGCGAATTTTTTATATAAAAAAAGTGTGTTCTTTCTTTGTAAAGCAAACTGGAAATATATTCACTCAGAAACTAAGATGAACACTTTCCAACTTCGTGATGAGGCCCTGGGATGTTTCCCCAAATATTTGCCCGTAAGTTGGTAGAATCCAGAAACCAGTTGGTTTATCACCTATCTGGTAATATCGTGATTCCAGCCTGATGATTTATAAACAGATGTTTTTCATGACCATCTTCAGATTATCAAGACTGTTATTTTTTACTGCATAGCAGCTTAAACAATTTCTGCAGTAGTCATCAAAGGCCCCTCTCCTTATAAGATGTTATGGCCCTAGTCACGTGTGACACTTCTGCTTTATGGGCATGACAAATGTGGATGCAAGCCATAGAACCAAATGTCCACACTTTAACTTATTGGGGTAGCAGTCCAGGGCAGCAACAGTTCAAAAGTCGCAAATATCAGAGGCATATACCTACACCTGTCCTATTATTAAATAAGCATATAAATTAGTTTTGCTATTGGGTGGAGAGTGTATGTTCCACAACATCAAATCTTTGTCAGTGTTTTAAAAGGAATTGTTCTCTTCATCTTAAGAGTTGCTCATATTCAGAATAAATATGGGTAGACGTATATCTTCTCCATGAAGGAAAGGACCAGGAGTTGCTCATTTTACCTTGAGTTTCCAGTGAGAACATTAACCCACAGTTTGAGATGGGAGGCTAAATTCCCGCTGCTGTGCATTTAAAGAATTAGTGTTCAGTAGGTCCCCGAGCCTGCCCTCATCCGTAGGCTGAGTCTCTAATAGGGTGTGCAGTACTAATAAGTAACTTTTCTCCTAGGGGATGTGAGATTGGGGGAAAGCTTTGTGTTAAGGGAGAGAGAGCCTTGAGCTTGGCTACCATTTGGAAGGAAACATGAAAATGAGAGCAGGAAAAATAAAAATATGTAGGGAATTTCTTTTCTCCCATTTTAGGCCTGAAACATTCTCTCCTTCCTCAGCCCAGTCCAATGTTTAAACTTGCCTGAATTTCCTTTAGGGTTATGTTCCAACTGCTTTTCACTGCTCTAAGCATGTTGGCCTTTGGCAGAAATTCATGCCTCTATACATAGTTTTCCCCGAAGTTGGAATGACTTTGCCCACACCCCCTGAAACTCCAACTTACTCATCCTTTTGGGCTCACTTTAAAGAGACTTATGTGAGCTGGGAAGCCCCCTTCTGCAATCTCTCTTAACAGAGGTCATTTCTTTGGCCTCATCTGTTTTACCTCTTGGTAAATTGTGGCATTTGGTAAAATTATAATTCCAGGTCAGAGTTTATCTCTGTTTCCCTATCAGAATGTGAGATCCCTGAAGACAGGGATTTTATCTCACTTATCATATTTGTTTCTCTTGCACCTGGCCCAGAGCCTGTCATAACATAACAAATACTCAATAAACGTTAATGGTAAAGTCCTTTGAGATCCAAATCTCCTATCCCGTTTTAATGTAAAATCAAGCTGCTATTCACTTGTTAATGTTTGCTCTTAGTTGAGTAAAAATTTAATGTAGATGGTCTCCCCAGAACTGGGAGAACTGGTCATTTAGCATGGATAATTTTAATCAAGCAGCAGTTAGATCTGAGGAATTTTAAAAAGAAAGATATGTATTATTTTCCTGGAGCTTACAATGTATGTGAGTTGACAAGATGTGGGTGTGCATGCATAATATACATACAGTTTCACTTTCTACTTCAACAGTTTCACTTATTATTTCAACAAATGCATATTGAGTGCTCACCATATGCTTGGAGTTGTGCAAGGCACAGAAACACAATGAGTAAGATAACGTCTCAATAAGCATAAAGAAGGGAACTTAACAAGAGGGGAGAACTACACAAGTAAAGGAAGTTCAGAAATGAGCTTGGGACTTCAAAGGGGCTGGGAGGAAACTGCCAAGACTGAAGGTTGTGCAGAGACATTTGGGGGCCAATAACAAGCTGTAAATACCAAAACTTACTTTGTGCTGCAAGAATTTGAGAGCTGTAAGAAACTGTTTAGCAAGGTGAGTGATATTTAATTGAACCTGATTCAACAAACACTTGTTGCCCTGGCCAGGAAGTTCAGTTGATTGGAGCGTTGTCCTGATAAGTCAAGGTTGCAGGTTCGATCCCTGGTCACTGAATACATAAGTGGAACAACAAATCAGTGGGTTTTTTTTTTCTTTCTAAAAATCAATTTAAAAAATAAAAAACAACAGCACTTGTCAATTTCTGATAGCATAGAAAGTACTGTGCAAGGTATTTTGACACATTCATAGATTGTTTTTAAAGAGAAGCTTGAGATTTTTAAGAGCTTACAGGTCAGTGAGAAAAACAGAACATATCTGTAATATAATATGATTACTATATACTGCAATAAGCCTATGTGAATATAAGGGAAAACTTATTAATTCCTTTTGAGATGATCTGAGAAGACTTCATGGAAGAGTTGGCATTTTGAGCTACGTGTTGAAAATTGAGTAGACTCCTAGGACGAAGCACATCCAGGTAAATTGAACATAAATGGGCTAAGGATTTTTTAAATCTTTGCAACTGGGAACAACTAAGGGCTTTGGAATGAGGAAATGAAAAAGATTGTCTTATGTCTTAAAACATGGTATTATTTTTATGTCCTATATCTGGTTAGTTAAATATTGGAAGTGTTTATAGGTCTACTTCTTTTACTATTTCTGCTTGTTCTTGCTCATGGTACCTTATTCCTATGTGTCCTTAGTAATTTTATAATTTGTGTTTGTTTTTTTTTACTGTAAGCCACTGGTGTTCCTTGGAAAATTGTTTGTGGGAATTCCTGGAGGCCTGTGATGTAGGCACTTTTTCTAGAGAAAATTTGGTTTGCCCGGCAGGCATCTAAAGAAACCACCAGTCGGTAATTGTTTTAAACAGACTTCAAGGCCTGAGGGTTGTTTTGCTTTTTTCTTTCTTCCTTTCTTCCTTTCTTCCTTTCTTCCTTTCTTCCTTTCTTCCTTTCTTCCTTTCTTCCTTTCTTCCTTCCTTCCTTCCTTTCTTTCTTTCTTTCTTTCTTTCTTTCTTTCTTTCTTTCTTTCTTTCTTCCTTCCTTCCTTCCTTCCTTCCTTTCCTTCCTTCCTTTCCTTCCTTCCTTCCTTCCCTTCCTTCCTTCCTTCCTTCCTTCCTTCCTTCCTTCCTTCCTTCCTTCCTTTCCTTCCTTCCTTTCCTTCCTTCCTTCCTTCCTTCCTTCCTTCCTTCCTTCCTTCCTTCCTTCCTTCCTTCCTTCCTTCCTTTTCTTTCTTTTAATCATCCTGATGATGGCCATCTGTAAATCTGTGAAAAGAGTCACCTGTAGTTTTAGCTTCTGCAGATTTATTCTTCTTCCTCTGTTCTTCTGAATCCCAAAAAAAACTTCCTTTGTCATGCCCTGGCCACAGATGTGTGGGCAGACACTTTGACTCCTGGTGAGGGGGGTTCAATTTTATGGGGAATGGTCATGGTTATTACACTCCTCACCTTAGGCCAGTTTTTTGTTCTGTCTTGTCATGAGGCTATGAAAACTAAAGCTAATTCTTTAGCTTCTGGAAAAGTCCCTCAGGGAAAAACAGCTTGAAGTGCTCTGCTTCTCACTCTATGTGCCCACCGGTATTTAAATTTCTTTTTATAAAATCTGCTTGACACCCCACCAGTGTGTATCAGTGGTTGAGCATCGAGGGCTTGATCATCACTGATGTTTCTCTCTCCCTTCCTCTCTGAAATTAATATAAAATATATTTTTTAAAACCTGCTTGACAGTATTTCATGGTCTGAAAAAAAATGATTTTTGGAATTGATCATGCATTTCTTTATTGTTTTCATTGAAAGATCAAGATACCTAGCCAGGCCTAGTATGTGAAACAGAAGTTCTAAAATAAGATTTGTATTTTAGGAAACCAGCTATGTAGAGATGTGTTGGAGAGACAAGTTAGTAGGTGACTGAAACAGTGCAAATGACAAGTATTGGGGATCTGAACCAAGGCACTTGGAGTAGAATCAAGGGAATGATAAGTTCAGTTTTGGGTCTATGTTCAAGGTGCTGGTGGACATATCTAATATGTGGTTAGAAAGATGTCTCTGGAACTCAGAAGAGAGGTTGAGACTAAACATATTTTCGTCATCCACCTAGATAGAATGATTTAAGCCATGGAATGGGAGAAACACTCCCATGAGAGTTTGTAGAGTAGAAGAGAGGAGGTCTGAAGGAAGACACTTGAGAAATGCCTACATTTCAGGGTCAGACACAGGAAAAAGTGAAACCAGTGAACAAACCTGAGTAGGAGTGGTCAAAGAAGTAGGAGAAAAGGACAAGGAGAACAGTGTTGTGGTGTACAATGGAGGTAAGCCTCTGAGGAAGGCAGGGTTCCTTCTTAAGGTGGTTGAAGATTAAACAGGGGAACACTAAGAAGAGACTATTGGATTTAGTGCTCCAGTGACCTCGGAGGACCTCTTCCGGCCAGTTTGAGTACAATGCAAGGGGAAGAGGCGAGATTGGAAGAGGTTGAGAAGAAAATAGAAAAGGAGTATGCACAGACTGTGAGAAGAGAGCCTATGCTTTTAAAACACTTGGTGATGAAAGGAAAGAGAAAAAAATGGTGCCTCGGGGATCAAGAAAGGTCATTAGAGGATAATCTTAGGATAAGAGAACTTTCTAAGGAGCTCGTTGACAAGAGGAAGAGATTTGAGGATTGAAAATTCAAGAAAGCTAAAGTATGATCGTTGGATGTGGGCCCTGAAGGAGACTGGGAGGCCTGGGGCCCTGAACAAAGTTGAGGCTTGGATAGAATTGCCCTCCAAAGTTAGAAGTTGAGGATAGGAAACTTGAGTGATCACAGGTCAGATGATGGAAACATCATCAATAAAATAGGTGTTGAGAGAGATGGGAAGAGATGTGGTGGCTTGAGGAGAATGGAAGAGGAGAGCAACATTTATTACAGTGAATCTTTTTTTTTTTTAAATCCTCACCCAAGGACATGTTTTTATTGATTTGCGAGAGAGAGGAAGGGAGAGAGGAGAGAGAGAAAGACAGAGGAGAGAGAGGGGAATAGTAATCAGTTGCCTCCTATATGCACCCCAACTGGGGATTGAA
Source organism: Plecotus auritus (assembly GCF_963455305.1). Lineage (NCBI taxonomy): Eukaryota > Metazoa > Chordata > Mammalia > Chiroptera > Vespertilionidae > Plecotus > Plecotus auritus. The sequence goes on from NC_137773.1 coordinate 72,476,102, forward strand.
CCTGAAACCTGGGCCTGTGGCCTGACAGGGAATTGAACCTGTGACCTTTTGGTGTATGGGATGATTTTCCAACCAACTGAGTCATACCAGCCAGGGAACAGTGAATCTTTTAGAGAAGCAATTTTGTTAAAAAAAAAATATATATATATATATATATAGAGAGAGAGAGAGAGAGAGAGAGATCAACCAAAACAGACAGAATTGCCTGCATTTGTGGGTTCAGCTAATATGAAAAGTAATGTGACATCCCAAACATATTTTCTAGGATGGCTTTCATATTTTCTTGCTCAATCTTTCCCCAGTATTCTGTTCAACACTTTCCCTCTCCTTCTCTCCTATAGTAGCAATGTAGCAATTATCTGTTTTAGGGTGGAATTGCCTCAACTTGGAAGGGAAGATAAATATCTTGACCCACTTTTGTCATCAGTAAACAGGGAAGAATCTGCTTAACCAGTAGGTATTCAAAAAATGCTCATTGAATTGAGGAGAAACGGGAAATTTAGACTATTAAGGCTTCAAGGAGAAAAGGGTATGTTCAGCTTTGAGTGGTAGAGTTCTGAAATGGAAGTATGGAAACCAATTCAATATATTGGGTAAAGGTGACTGTCCTACCTTAATCTGCTGGCTGAAGACCTGTTGAAAGAGATAAGAAAGGTGGTTGCCATGGAGCTGTTTCAGGAAGTTTGTTAGACAAATAGACATCAAAGAGTGGAAAAGTATTTTAATATTGGAGAGGGAAGAGCATGAGAGGAGAATGGTTATGATGACAGACAAGAAACATGTCAATAAATTACTCTATAAAACTCTCCTTATTCTATTAGATTGGTAAAACAAAGGCTAGACTTAGGTTCAGAGAAAAACTAACCTCAAACTGTGGCCTGAAGCCAATTAAAGAGCCACGCCAGGATTCCTCCTGACCCTCTTTGTCCAAATCTCACCTCAGAAACACGTCAGTGCAGATCATTACTAAGGGCTATCCAGGACTTGCTGAGAATCCCTGCCCTCCATCTGCCATTTCACAAAGGTGGTTCATTTAACCCCATGTGTCGGGGCACTGTGCACATAAAAAGGTCTCCCTGGGGCATCTTCTGGGTAATCACTGATTCTGTCGGGTAGAGAGCTGATGGGCCTGATAGACAAGGAGGGCAGCATCTATGGAACAGAGTTTGGCAGAAATTTCAGTGAGAAAGCATCTGGGATGGCGATCTGAGCCGGGGCCAGATGTCAGAGAAAATACCTTTCCATCGCACTGCTGGTAATAATTTCACTTACAGCCTCTCTCCTGCCTGCCAGTTGGCAAAGATTTTCCATTTCAGAGGAGATTTCTGCAGCCCTTCCTATTAGGAGTTTAATGAGGAGGCATTATGTTATGACCATGTTATATTCGGCAATTAAGGACTCCTTGATGAGTATTTAGGTGCAGCGTCAAATCTGAGGAATCAGCTTTCAATTTACACTCATTTGCTTATAGTTGTATAATGAAGAGTATGTGTGTGTTTTCTTTCTGCATTTGAAAGAAATGTGGGGAAACATATGGCAACCATTTTCCTTCTTTTCCCATCAAAACTGAGAATATAAATATGGGTGTGGAAATTAGACCAAGGCCTGTGAACTGCACTGATTCCTCCCCCCCCACCAACCCCCTATACCGACACACACACACACAACATACACACACACACACACACACAACATACACACACACTCTGATCAGCCTCTCAGAAAGGATGCCGGGCTAGCGGGAAGGGACCTCCTCAAAGGCAGAGAAATGATTGGAATGCTAGTGCAGAGACGCTCATCGTCCCTGGAGCTCTTTTTTTGTGGGTTTTGTGTATGTGTGTGTGTGTGTGTGTATTTTTTTTTCTTTTAAAAAAAGATAATTATTTTGGAAAAAAAAAATGGGATCTCTTGCCTCATGTTTGATGCATTTTTCTTCCTAAAATAATCGTAACTCAAAGTAAAGATTCAAGCCTGTGGAAATTACAGGAAGAATGATACAGTGGAAATATTATTAATTTCATTGGACTCATAGACCTTAATTTGTCCTCTCACCTCCAGGTTAGGGCTCTCCCTACTACATCATGCTACCCACACTTTCCTAGGTACACAGGGGAGATGAAAGAAGGACTTGTGCTGAGAATCCTTCCCTGCTTCCAAGCAAGCAATCTAGTTAAAATGAAAAAAAAATTAGTAGCATCATCAGATATCATTTTAATGGGAGACTTGATATATGTCATATTTTGACTCTGCAATATATGTATAAACAAAGTCATTCTTTCAGCTTTCCAAAACTATTGTTCGGATCAAAGAATGTGTGCACCAGAAACCTTACCCCCATCTCTGAGCTCCCCACCACATTGAGCAGCCTCCCAGCATCCCTTGTGGTGTCTCTGAGCTTGGGGGTGAGATGAGAGGTAGGGGAAGCTCAGGGATGGGGCCTAGACAGCAGCCAGCTCAAGTCAACTCTGACTTCGATGGGGAGAGTGTAGGATGAAGCAACAACAAAAAAAGGCATTTGGAGTCTGTCAATAATAGCTTTTGACAGCATTTTTTAAAACGTTTCAAGCCAGTCTCAGGAAGTACATGATCCCAAGAACACCAAGAGAAAGGTTGGGCCTCGGTCAGCCTAAATTTCTAGCTGAATTTGGGAATCATGAGTGAGAAGACCACAAACCAGAAATATAAAAACCAATAATGTTTCTCCTGCTGAGAGCTTAGGAGTATAGATTTGGGGAAATTGTTTGAAATTATTTTTATTTAGCAGCTCCTGATTTTTTTTTTTTTTTCACTAAGAACTTGGATTTCAAATCCCTCAACTCATGTACGGAATTTGTCTACCAGCAAAGCTGGGGCAGTGGGGGGTAAAAATGTAATCAGTAATAGCCTGTATGGTCTCCCTTGAGCAAATCCACATTTCTGCTGGGCTTTGGGGGGGATGTTGAACCCTCTCCACATTGGGAATTCTGATTGAAAGTGATGTCTGCATTTTAGAGATGTGGAAAGTAAGGTTCACATGGATGAAATGACTTCCTCAAAACTGACACAGCTGCTTGGCAGCGAAGCTGGCGAGAGAGTGCAGGTCTCCAAGCCCAGTCTCGGGCAGGTTGCTTGACGCCAGTGGTTCCCCAGGACGCTTCCCAAAACACTGGGCTGAGAGTGAGCAGGGATGTCTTTCCCAAACCATGGTGGAATTTTCTCCATTTTAAATGTTTCTCCCGTAACACATGAATTTTGAAATCTTTTACTGACCACCATCACTTTTCTTGTCAATAATAAGACAAATGCGCAAATGCAAACATTAATTTGAAAAACTCAGAAACGGGCTGGCACAGGTTTCTTTTTCCTGGGCACGCGCTGTGGTCGAGCTTCGGGTTCGCAGGCGCGCCACGTCCCCTTTGGTTCTAGCAGACGTGCTTGATGTTCCCAGGACAGGATTCAGGATGACAGCGCCACGACTCCCACGTGCTCTAAAACTTGAACACGTTTGAACTCACGAGCCGTGGTCTAAGGCGCATCCAGATTCCTTGAGGTTTCCACCAATGGGAATGATGGAAAGTATCTTTGTAATGTATCCACTGCCTGTATCCAAGAAGCATTCGGGACTTCTACCGACAAGAATGTATCCAAGCCTGAAACCCCACTAACTAGGAGAGGGCAGTGCACGTCGGGAACTCTGTGAGCCGAATGCTATGTCCTCATTGGTCACCATAGTGAACATACTAGCAAGTAAGCAAAATTGACTGAAGAAATGGCAACAAGGAAGGGAGGGAGTGTGATTTCTGTAGAATTTGATGTGTTCCTTGTAACTGTCAGAGTGGCAGCTGCGGAGGTGGGCTGCAGCATCGAGTCCAATGCCTGACAAATACCAGGGCTTCGGTAATTAGCACAACGGACAAAGGAGCAGTCAGACTATTTCGGTGGATAATGAGAAATAATATTAAGTGATAGGATATCCTGTATGCTTGTATTACTTACCTTTGGAAACCAGCTCTGATTCTGTTTCAGAGCGAGGGCTGGGAACGCACTGTGGCTATGTAATCACTAAGGGCACGTCTGGGAAAATAGCTCCTTCCCGATTTCTCAGTCGAGTTAGACGAGAGCTAATTGCAAAAGGATTAAAACTTTGAAAACTGCTTTGTTCGGCTTATTGTTTCAGGGTTCCCTTTGGAGTGTGGATGATGTGTTTATTTGACATAATAAATACCACCATCCGCTTTGTTCCAGGAACCAAAAGGCTCTGTGCTTGCCCAAGGAATTTCTCAGCTGTTTATATGTAAGGAAACACTGCTCCGTTTTATTGGATGGGGCCTCGCAGCTTCTTTCTTAAATAGGGAATGCAGAGAGCAGGCTTTCTCCACACCTCTGAGCAGAGGAACCAGAAAATACCCTCCTGCACGCGAATGCCTGGCAGTTTTCAACTCCAAAGAGCAAGTGAAGGCCGGTTCCTGAAAGCAATGTGTTCTTCACTTAGGGACCCAGTGCTTTTCTTTGTGTGATCTGCATATCCATTTGGGCCTGCTGCACATTTCTTAAAATACTAGATTGGAGTATTCTGGCATCTATCACAGATTGGGGAAAGTTGAAAACAAAATAAAGCCACTCTATCAGCCCAATTTAAGTGCCAGAACACTGAGGAATAAGGTAACCACCTTATTAGGCAGCCTGGAGGGTTTTTGTTTTCGTTTTTTGGTGTGTTTTTTTGAGGTCTGGTTGTAAGGGGAGAGCAGCTGTGTGAAATACACGCTTTGTGAAAACTTAGAGTGGATGCAACAGAGCAGTCTTTCCAAGTAGCTGTAAGCTCTCTGCCCCCTTATGATTTCCAAAAGATACTCCTTAAATGGGCATAACTAATGGGTGATTGGCAAGTGAACAGCAGAGGAGGCTGAGTCAGAGTGACCTGCTGGAGCCAGCCCGTGTGTGTGTGTGTGTGTGTGTGTGTGTGTGTGTGTGTGTGTGTGTGTGTGTGAAAGGAGGAGCACTGGGCGAGGGGTGGGGGTGAAAAGAGGCTTGCAAGCTTAGCAGAATGTTTGAACAAGACAAAGAGCACTTCCAGCAACCAAATAAGGAAGTCAGCACCAAAGGATTTCAGAATAGAAGTGTGTCAGAGATTCGAGGCCATCTGGGAGAGTAAAAATAAGCAAAGAAAAATGTCAAAGGATTTTTGTTTCACTTGCTTGCACAAAATGTATAGGGAAAACAGTTTCTCTGGGCTTTAAGCAGGGGTGAGAAATACAAATTGCCTCTCTCCCTTTCTGTTGGTTCTTTGTAGACATGTGTCTGAGGAGATGTTTAGAAACTCTTTGAACAGCTGAAATAATAAGCATTCTCTTGTTAAACATGGAAAAATGCTAGTTGTACATTAGAAGCACCGCAGCATGCCTTTTAAGTATAATGTATAAAACTTTTAGGCAAAAATGATGAAAGTTTCCAAGAAGCCACAAAAAGATCCCGAATCCCATTTTCAGACATGAAAATTGTGTCCTCTGAGGAAAAGCTTACCTCTTAACAAATTAGTTAAAGGTCCATTAGACATATTGTCTAATTTAAATATGTTGGTAGGTACTAAAGATGTCAAAGGAGGCAAATTACACAGATAAATTCTCAGTGCCTATTTTATTCTTCTCAGTCTCATCTCCCGAACTCTCCAAAGCAGTAAATAATATTTGTTAGCAGTAATATGAATTAACCTTGATTTTATTTTGATACACTTCTTATAGTATGGATGGAAGAGGACAGAGGTTTGGTTAAAAAAAATTTTTTTAAATATATTTTTATTGATTTCAGAGAGGAAGGAGAGGAGAGAGAGATAGAAACATCAATGATGAGAGAATCATTGATTGCCTGCCTCCTACATGCCCCACTCTGGGGATCGAGCCCACAGCCCGGGCATGTGCCCCGACTGGGAATCGAACCATGACCTCCTGGTTCATAGGTCAACGCTCAACCATTGAGCCACGCTGGTGGGCAACCCTCAATAACTTTAAATTGTTAGTAACCTTGAGGCAGGCAATTGGATGGACCGCCCCTTCTGCTTCTACCCCATATAAACAATTGGACAGCCCACACTTGAATCAGCAACTGCCAGAACACTTATGGTAAATGAAATTTCATTAGAGAGCTGACTGGAGGGCACAAGAAGGGGACACCATAGCACCCAAACATGGACCATTGCATTGAGGTGATTTCAGAATGCAGTACATCTGGTTACAAAAATAATTGCTCCCTGGGCCCTGGTCTGGTAGAGCAGGTTAGAGAGTCATCCCAAAATGCCAAGGTTGCCAGTTCGATCCTCAGTCAGGGCACATACAAGAATCAACCAATGAATTCATAAACAAGTGGAACAACAAATTGGTGTTTCTCTCTCTCTTCCTCTCTTTCTCTAAAATCAACCAATCAATCAATAATAAAAAAAAACAATCGCCCCCTTAAATTTAGATATGAGCCCTATTTAGTAAGCCAACTTTACACCCTCTCAGGAAGCTGTTAACCTTATGAGAAAATGTTCATCATCACTAACAAAAAATTGAATTTTTTAAAGAAAGCAATTTAACAATAAATGTCAAAAGTTCTATGAACAGTATTTGATCCCAAAATCATACTTTTCAATATTTGCCCTGAGGATATAATTCAAAAGAAGGGGGAAATGTTTAAGCCTGAAGATGTTTAAGCCTATATCATTTTTTAAATTTCTAAAGAAAACAGGAGCCAAAGAACACAGGATGTCAATTCTCTTGTCTCAATTAATGGAATATTAATCAGCTGTTAAAACTAGGAATTATGAAGGCAAAAGCATTAATGATGAATAATGATGCTGAAAGGTAGTTTGTAAAATCACATGGGTTACACTTTGAAGACTGGAAAAGAACAGGAACAAAATAATAGTGTTCGTGTATTATGAATATGGATACATTTTCTGTTGCCATTATTATTTCATGTTTTCATAATAAAAAACTTTTTAAAAAAGATGAAAAAACAGTCCTAGCCAGTTTGCTCAATGGATAGCACGTTGGCTTGCGCTGGGTTTGATTCCAGTCAAGGGCACATGCCCAGGTTGTGGGCTCGATCTGCAGTAGGAGGGTGCAGGAGGCAGCCCATCAGCGATTCTCTCTCATTATCTATGTTTCTATCTCTCTCTCCCTTTCCCTTCCTCTCCGAAATCAATAAAAACATATTTTTAAAAAAGACATGAGAAAACCAAGAGGCAATTTCTAGGGTAAGAAAGTACTGAGGCTTCCAAGTTGGAGCTTGTCTGTACAGCAAATGTAATGTTCTGTTGGCACAGTTAATGCTACCAGAGCGGACTTTGTGAGTTAGAGAACTGCTTTCCTGAGTTGATGTGTCAGTTATTTGCACAATAGCACAGCTCACTGTAGTTCTCAGAGAAAAGCAAAACAAGATGTAACCGCAGAGACTCCCAGACTATGTCTGTGTGATCTTTCCAGAATAGCTCTGATTAATGTGAAGAAAGCAGAGGCTGGTATTCAAAAGCCTCACCAGCAATGCCCCGATTTAAAGAGAAGACAGAGAGCGCCCACCCAACGATTTCCTCCTCAAAGCCCCCAGCTGCTGGTCACAGGCCTGGAGGTCCAGAGCTCAGAACTCTAACCTCAGCCCGCAGCGAGAGCAGTCCATTTTCAGCCCTTCAGTTTTGATTATCCCTCCGCTACTGAAGGTAATTATAAAGACTTCCAAGTACTTAGAATGCACGTTACATAAATCATCTCATTTGAATGATTCTATTTACAGGAAAAGTTATTTGAAACTTAGAACAATGCACAAATTATTTATAAACCTAGGTGTCAAAAAGCAGAAAAACAAAGAAATAAGTATGTCTTTACGGAATTTTCTATGATGATTAATAATAACTGTTTAATAATTATAGTTGTTAAGTGTAATCTCATCCAACCCCCTATAGTGCAGATTTGAAAATTGAGACACAGGACTCGAAGTGAACAGTACAAGATCTCATCGTGAGTTCATGGTGGAGCCAACTCCTTTGTTGAACTTAATATTTAAGTCCCCAATGGATGCTTTTCTATCAAGTATCTATTTATTGCCCTTCCTTTCTCCCTCCCCTCCTGTGGTGAATTTAAATAGCTCTTCTGTCAGTCTTGTTTTGGTAGACTAAGAGTTTAAAGAACTGTAATCCATATTGTTGACTTAGTCAAGGTGATCCCTTAACAGTTTGCTTCATATGGTTACTTTTTAAAAATATATTTTCATTTATTTCAGAGAGGACGGGAGAGGGAGAGAGAGATAGAAACATCAATGATGAGAGAGAATAATTGATTGGCTGCCTCCTGCACATCCCCAATTGGGGACAGATCCTGCAACCTGGGCATGTGCCCTGACCAGGAATCAAACCATGACCTCCTGGTTCAAAGGTTAATGCTCAACCACTGAGCAAGACTGGCTGGGCATAGTTACTTATTTCGAATATAAACTTCTTGATGGCACTGCATGCCCATGTTTTTCGGTAATAACAGTATAAATCACTAAACTTATTGGCAGCAATTCCATGGGCACTGTGCCAAGTTATCTACATCCCATTTAATCTTTACAGCAACCCTATGAAGTGTGGAGTATTCTTGTTTCCATTTCACACAGGAGGAAACTGAGGCACAGAGAGGTTAAATAAGTTGCCCAGAAACACATATCCAGCAAGTGACAAAATTTGGGATTCAGACCCAAAGTGTGTGCTCTTAAATATGAAGTCACTAGTAGCCCTGAGCGCGAATCCGTGCACCAGCTCTCTGCGGGGCCTGGCCGCTCCGCGCCCGCTGCCTAGAGGCTCTCCGTGGCCCAGAGGCCCATCCGCAGCCGGGCGCAGAATGCTTGCCTCATCACTGGGGTGACGACACAAGTGGCCCACCACCCCTGGCCGCTCCGTGCCCACTGCCCACAGAGGCCCTCCGTGGCCAGGGTAGAACGCTTACCTCATCACCACAGCGACAAAGCAAGTATTTGTCCAGGATGCTCACGCTGCCCGCTCTCAGCGGCCGCCCCCCTGGGACTGGGGGACTCTGGCAGGGCTGAGAGGACTGTGTGCCATCTTTGTGACAGAGTGATGGTTAATTTGCATATTACCCTTTTATTAGATAGGATACTACTTCATAGATGTGTAGTGAAAATTTGTGGGGATGCACTTAAAGTATCACAGAGAAATTAAGATTCTCTTGAAAATGTCAGAGAAAGAACTTCCATTTTAACTGAGAAAAAAAAAAATGGGTTTCAACATATCCAAGCCAGGTATCCAGTGGTAACTTTGTCAGTTTATATATGAGAATGATCATTACAGAGACGGCTCCCAAAATTACCTGCATAAATAAAAAATGGAGGCAGACATATACACTTTGAAATATTATGTGTAATATCAATGAAAGAATCTGATGATACTATTCTTATGTATTGTGTGGATCTCAGTTATAATTATTGAGTAATGAATGTCTCTGTTTTCTTGGATTATGGATTCTGCCACATCAAGAGAAAAAAAAAAAAAGATTTGGCAGGTCAAATGCTCTGCTTATCTATGACATCCGAGCTCCAAACATAGTGGACATAAAGCTAGACCCATGGTTGTTGACTCCAACTCACAGGATGGGGGTGAAGGTCCAGGTGGGCAGCCAGTCTGCATCTGCTGTGGCTTTCTCAAGTCTTTGGCTGTCTAGGGCCGTGGTCGGCAAACTGTGGCTCATGAGCCACATGCGGCTCTTTGGCCCCTTGAGTGTGGCTCTTCCACAAAATACCACGGCCTGGGCAAGTCTATTTTGAAGAAGTGGCATTAGAAGAAGTTTAAGTTTAAAAAATTTGTCTCTCAAAAGAAATTTCAATCGTTGTACTGTTGATATTTGGCTCTGTTGACTAATGAGTTTGCTGACCACTGGTCTAGGGTATTAAGTTGAATCTCCATCTAAAGGAGTAATTGGAATTACCTCCCTTCGTTTCATCCCCTTCCCCAAACTAATGAAAAATAGACCAAACTGCTTCATCTCAAATTAAATTTGGGTATTTAAAGCTATATGTCTATGAACCAAATAGTGTTAAAGGGGAAGCTAGAAATGAAAGTCCTAAAGCAGACCCTTGGCCAAACAATATCTGATGAATTGAATTGATTATGTCTTTGTACCTTAAAACAATGGGATACTAAATTTTTTTTGGTCATGTATCCCCTTTGATAACATATTTTGTGTGTGTGTGTATATATATGTATATGTATATATATATACATATATATATATATACACATATACATATATATACACACACACACAAAATATGTATATAAATATATTAGAGGCCCAATGCACGAAGATTCGTGCAAGAATGGGCCTTCCTGCCCTAGCCGGTTTGGCTCAGTGGATAGACCGTCGGCCTGTGGACTGAAGGGTCCCAGGTTCGGTTCCGGTCAAGGGCATGTACCTTGGTTGCGGGCACATCCTCAGTAGGGGGTGTGCAGGAGGCAGCTGATTGATGTTTCTCTCTCATCGATGTTTCTAACTCTATCCCTCTCTCTTCCTCTCTGTAAAAAAATCAATAAAATATATATTAAAAAAAAAAAAAAAAAGAATGGGCCTTCCTTCCCCTGGCTGCCGGCACCACCTTCGCTCCAGCCGGGAGCCGCCTTTCTGCCTTTTCTCTGGCCCAGAGCTGCCTTTCTGCCTTCCCATGCTGCCCAGAGGCCCTGAGTTGCTGGGGTGGTGTGGAACGCCTGTGTTGTTACCATGGCGACAATGCAAGCGTCCCGCCCTGCCCCCAGCCGCTCGACATGTATGCAAATTAAACTTCCATCTTTGTTGGGTTAATTTGCATTCTCACTCCTGATTGGCTGATGGGCATCACAAAGGTACGGTCAGTTTGCATCTTTCTCTTTTATTAGTGTAGATATATATGTAATATATAGACATGTATTATGTACTATTACATGTATTACAAAATATTTACAAAGAAAAATATAAAGGATAAGATAGAGATTTTAGTATTTTTTCTCACTTTTCAAAGTATTGTCATTGAAGACCATTGCTCTGTGTAATAGCCCAACACTCATTTGAAGAGTTGCTATTAAAGTCCTACACCCAGGTCAGGGTGATGACCTTCCATCTCATTCCAGAACCATCTAGCTGAACAGAAACTTAATGATCATACCATCCAGCCCCTCCATTGAACAGAGGAGGAGACTATGAGATTAAGGGACTTTTGCCTAGAGGACTCAGAACCTGATGAGATCTTTAATATATTTAAAGTCTGGTATACTTGAACTAAGAGAGAGTATCTTCAGTGTTCTCACCACACACACACACACACATACACACACACACACACACAAATGGTAACTATGTGAGGTTATGGATGTTAATTTGTTTGTGGTAATAATTACACAAGGTATACTTATATCAATACACATTGCATACCATATATATGTTTGTGTATATATATGTGTGTGTGTGTGTGTATATATATATATATATATATATATACATATATATATACAATTTTTATTTGTCAATCATACTTTTAAAAGCTAGAAAAAGCAGTGTAAAGTAGATATGTGATAACAATGAGCCAAGCTTAGGAATTGTTTTACCAAATAGAGGTGTGATTTGGTAGCAAAAGTGTTGTATTCTCCCCCACGAAAATGTTGAAATTGAAAAAGAATTTAAATAGGGCAAGTAGAGCATTTTGCAGATGAGGATGAATGACACCAGGACCAGTAGATGCTCAGGGAGAGGTCGTGTCTAAGTGAGAGTGGGAGACCAGGGAAGTATCGAGAGCTGCGTTCTAAATTGGAATCCCAGATTCCTACGTTGCAGCCTTCAACCTGGCACTAGCTCATCCTTCAGACATGAAGAAGCCCAACTTCGTGCTTCAGGGATTTTGGTGAAGCCTTTTAAGGGTATCCAAATGAATTCACTATTGTGCTTCACCTACGCTCCAGCAATTCCCTTTCAGTGGGCAGCTTTATTTTCCCAGATGTGCAGTTTGTTCACGGGAGTTATGAGTAATTAGCTCATAAAAGAAGTGTCCACATGAATGAATAACTGCAAAGCACCTGTTGTCAACAGCTGATTTTTGTCTCCTCGCTGAAATTATAAAGAGCTTGAGAATATGAGACCGGGTTTTCTTCTTTTACAAACTGGTGACACCTACAGATTTAGGTTCACACTGAGAACAACTGTGAATAGAGACTAGATGGTAAAGCTCATCTTTATATCTAATGAAAGGAAAGTGTCAAGAGTTCAGACAAACATCAGCTACCTGTGATGAAGGCTGTGTTATGACTGTCATGAGCCCCAGGCACTTTTGGCTCCGTGGGTCCCTTTTCTTCATTAAACAAAGACAAAAAAAGGAATTGTATTTTACAACTGTATTAGTATGAAGATGAATAAAACCCAAACTGGATTTATTATATAGTTATTATAATATTCATTTTATCCCTTCTGAGCATCAACATTTTAAATGTTTGCATTTCTGTGGGCTCCCCAAAGTGTGGTGGCACCAGCTTTGCTCCCTCTGTGCCTAATGGATGGCCTGCCTAAGACGACAGGCACAGACCTTCATAAACTATACCTGGCCTCACCTCTCTTTACCCACATTGTAATACTGAGCAATGAGGGTAGCCCCTTTAACTTCTTTTTTTTAATACATTTTTATTGATTTTAGAGAAGAAAGGAGAGGGAGAGAGAAACATCAATGTTGAGAGAGAATCATTGATCGGCTGCCTCCTGCATGGCCCACACTGGGGATCGAGCCCACAACCTGGGCATGTGCCCTGAGCAGGAATCCAACTCTGATCTCCTGGTTCACAGGTGGATGCTCAATCACTGAGCCATGTGGGCTGGGCAAACTTCTTTTTTTTTTCTTGATGCTTCTCTCTGAGCAACAGGTGGCTCAAGGATTCCTTTCTCCTGAAGTAACACCGCTTGGCCTAGAAAAGCCAAGTGGGTGCCCCCAGCCAGCAAGCTGTGTAGGGTTGAAAACTTTACTTTCTAAATCTTACTCTTCCCACTTTGGTCAGAAATTACATTTTAAAAACTGGTGCTCTGTAGGGCTGCTTATGTAGGTTCTTTTGGCCATAGCATGATGACCACGGGGCAGGTGACCGAATCCAAAATTAATTCCTCAGTCATGCTGAAAGACTGTGCCTTTGTTCTCGAAAGTAGAGTCAACTGGAAAATGGAGTCAATTGTCAGACCAGTTTATCCATCGCTGGGACACAAGGTTTTGTTGAGTGTCATACAGTGGGCAAACAAACAAGGGAACAATGACACCAAAGTTATGTCAGGCTTAACTTATTCCACCTACAAATGATGATGGAACAATGCTGTTGCCTCTTATGGGCTAATGAACTAAAGGCAACAATGGGCTGAAACGTGTATATACCCGTTGCTCATAAATCAATCTGTAATGGGGCCTTTGTAGAAACTGAGATAGTGATTTGCAGAGGGCTTGGTTTTAAGGGGGCAGGGCCAAATTTAGTCTTTACTTATGGTTGTTGTCTTTCTTTTTCCTTCCACTGAGAATTTTACTTTCCGAATCTTCCTTTGTCAACATTGCTCAAAAGTTACATTTTTAAAGCTGGTGCTCTACTCTGATTTCCCTCGGTGTGGTCTTCTCTCTTGGAACTCTGTTCATGTGCCACAATTCATTTCCTATTCTAAAGGTCATTTGAAAACATTTATAGGCCACTAGTTTCTTTGAATATAACTGAGTGAACCAAAGTTGAATTTGAAGAGTCTCTTGATTTCCCATAAATTATTCAAATTACCTCAAAATTAATTAACTCTTTCTAATATTATTAAAAACAAAGGGACAAATACGATATACTGATACAAGAATAATCTCAATTCTTTGGAACAATGGGAATATTTTTCACATCTAATGGAATCTTAGGTAAACATCCTAATTTTTTCTCTTAAAATCTAGTACTTCATTGCGTCAGTGGCCAAATAGTATACTCATTTAATGGGCCCATAACAGGCAGTATCAATATTCTGAAGTCAATTGTTTTACCTGTCAATCACATAAACTATATGTCATATAAGTTAATTCTTTTAACTGCTGTTACCAAATATTTTGTCTTATAGGTCTTAAGATCTACATCCAGGGAATTTTCCAATGTAAATTGCATCATTAAATTTCTGTTTTTAAAGAAAATTTAGTTGGAATATATGACTTCCCTACATTCTCTCTCTCTTTACATTCCCTTTCCACAGTAGGCTTGCATACGTTATTGTGTCAAAAACATTTACTGTAAAATAATCTCAACAATTCTCTTAGTAGTTGGATATCTTTGCTAGAAAACCTTTCATTGCAACACCCCAGCAAATCTCTAGGTATTTCCCTAATGCAAAAAACTAAGTACTGTAGATAACATAATCTCCTTAATTTGAACCAGAGGGTTCATTTATTAATTCAAGGGAATGAATGCTCAAGATTAGAATGTGAAGGATGTGGTAGAGGGAAGGTTTCAGGGTTAGGGAAAATGGGCCTGATCCCCTTCTTCCCACCACTGTAGTTTTCTAACTGTATCTCGTTGGAGTCCGTGATTCCCTTTGCATTTAAATGATCCTTCTGAGACAGCCACCACAACACCCATAGCAGCTCTATTACCAAGGCAGTTTTACTTCCTGTGTTTCTGGGAGCAACAATAAAATGATAGCTGACCTGTCTGTTTTTGAAGTGTCCAACTGAATCTATATGAAGTGCAACACATGATTCCTTATTATGGTATTGCCAAAGGAAGTTATGCATGATCTCACCCATAACTTCATAAATTGTCATTAGAATTAATATAAACGTAAAGATGTGTAATCCTAAACTGATTAGGTCATATTACTCCACTATCAGTCACTATATTTAGAAGGCACAGCTTAAGGTTTTTCTTATGCGGGGTAAAGTTCAATTAACCAGTCAGCTCATAACAGTATTTCACCATTTACTAAGGAGAGTCACGTAAAAAGGAAATTCCTACTTGTAACTCTGCCTTTTCAGTAATCCACATGGAATCTGTGGATGATTCCATCAGAGCCAGCATAACTCATTTGATTTGGAAAAGGATGCTTAATACTGAGTCAGATTCTTCTGTGGGTGAAGCAGGACATGCTTAAAAGCTGCCTTAACAATTTCAGGTCACGCAGACATTTTTGTGCACACTAAAACTTTGCAATAACAAATTACCGATCTACTAATGGAGATCTTAGTATCCTCAGATTGTTAATGGACTTTCCATACATATGTACTTTTTAAAGTATTGGGGTGACATTGGTTAATAAGATTATGTAGGTTTTGAGTGTACAGTTCTATGATACATCATTTGTATATTGTATTGTGTGCCCACCACCCAAAGTCAAATCTTCTGTTACCATATATTTAACCCCTTTTACTTTTTATTACTCCCCACCCCCCCTTCCCTCTGGTAACCACCATGCTGTTGTCTGTGTTTATGAGTTTTTATTTGCTTGTTTTTCTTCTTTGTTCATTTGTTGCTTTCAGTTTTATATCCCACATATGAGTGAAATCATATGGTTCTTAACTTTTTCTGTCTGACTTATTTTGCGTAGCATGATATTCCCAAGATCCATCCATGTTGTTACAAATGGCAGTGTTTCATCTTACCTTACGGCTGAGTAGTATTTCACTATATATACTAGAGGCCCAGTGCACAAAATTTGTGCACGGGGGGTGGGGTGTCCCTCAGCCCAGCCTGCACCCTCTCCAATCTAGGACCCCTCGAGGGATGTCCGACTGCCTGTTTAGGCTCGATCCAGGTAGGATCGGGCCTAAACAGGCAGTTGGACATCCCTCTCACAATCCAGGACTGCTGGCTCCCAACTGCTCGCCTGCCTGCCTTCCTGATTGTCCTTAACCGCTTCTGCCTGCCAGCCTGATCACCCCCTAACCACTCCCCTGACAGCCTGATTGATGCCTAACTGCTACCCTGTCAGCCTGTTTGCCCCTAACTGCCCTCCCCTGCAGGCCTGGTCACCCCTAACTGCCCTCCCCTGCAGGCTTGATCGCCCCCAACTGCCCTCCCTTGCAAGCCTGGTCCCTCCCCAACTGCCCTCCCCTGCTGGCCATCTTGTGTCCACATGGGGTCAGTCATTTTTGACCACATGGGGCAGCCATCTTGTGTGTTGGAGTGATGGTCAATTTGCATATTATTCTTTTATTAGATAGGATAGAGGCCTGGTGCACGGGTGGGGGCCGGCTGGTTTGCCTTGAAGGGTGTCCCAGATCAGGGTGGGGGTTCCCTTGGGGCATGGGGTGGCCTGGATGAGGGGCCTGTGATGGTTTGCAGGCCGGCCACGCCCCCCAGTGACCCAAATGGAGGCCCTGGGATCTGGGGTTTATCTTCTATAATTGAAACTTTGTAGCCTTGAGCAGAGCCAAGCCTCCTGCTCACTCCGCGGCTGCAGCCATTTTTGTTGGGATTTATGTATCTTCTATAATTGAAACTTTGTAGCCTTAAGCGGAGGCCAAGGCAGGCCAGGGCAGGCGGAAAGCTTGGCTTCCTCCATTGCCAGGGAAACCCAAGCCTCCTGCTCTCTCCGTGGCTGCAGCCATCTTGGTTGGGTTAATTTGCATACTCGCTCCTGATCAGCTGGTGGGTGTGGCTTGTGGGTGTAGCAGAGGTACAGTCAATTTGCATATTACTCTTTTATTAGATAGGATATATATTTTTTTTTACTCCAAATTTGTAATCCATGGAGTTTGGGTTCTGGAGTTAACAATTTATGGTATTGCTCCTCCACTTAACAGCTCTGTGTCCTTGGGTAAGTTACCTAACCCCTCTGTGCTCACTGTCTACCTCCATGAAGAGGGCATGATGGTAACAGGCATACTTCCCCATGGCTTGTAGAGTCAGATAAGATGGGAGAATGCATGTGACGTGATTGGCAGAGTGTCAGCACAGAGTGACGTTCAGATAATTATTTTTTACTCTCTTCCTAACTAAATACTGTGTTTTGCAAAAACTATATATAATATAGTTTTATATATATAGTATTATATATAGTTTTGGCTCAGTGGGTAAAGAGTCAGCCCACAGACTAAAGGGCAATGGGTTTGATTCTGGTCAAGGGCACGTACTTCCATTGCAGGCTCAATCTCTGGTTCTGGTCTGGGTACAGATGGGAGGCAACCAATCTCTCACATTGATGCCTCGCTCTCTCTCTCAAAAAAAATTTATATATATATATATATATATATATATATATATATATATATATATCCTGAGATACTGTAAGTATATAAATTTATAAATTAAAAGGGAGAAAACAAAACTAGCCCCTACTTGCAACATACCAAACAGTGTGTTAGGTGCTGCATTGGCAGCCTCTCGCTTTATCTTCTCAACAGTAGTCCAAAATTTACCTCCATTTTACAGATAAGAAGACAAAAGCTCTGTGGGTTTAAGGCCATGGAAACAGCCTTCGCTGGACCCCAGTCTGTCTGGCTCCCAAGCCCAGGCCCTTTTCAGGACACCCTTCCTCTAAATTCTCTCTGCAGGCTCTGCTGGCTCAGGGGCGCTGGTTCCTCTGGAGCTGTTGAGAGGCAGGGCTTACTTTGCTCTCACAAACTCAGTCTGTCCTTTTGTTTACAATTCCATGAGTTTTCTTTACATTCCACAACGGCAGACCTTCTGCGTGTCATGTTCCCTCTGCATCGTATTTTATGTCCTCTGGGTTCTAGTCACATTTAGACCAGTATAAACAGTTCCATTTTCTCTTTCCCTAATCCTTTCTCACTTCTCTTAATAAAAAGTTATGTACAAACCAGAGCCAGAAAGTTACCTTGGCCAGTGGAATACATTAATTTGTTTTAATATTGAAAGTATAAATTGTCCTTGGAGGTTTGCCCTGTCCCTCCTCCCCTGAGAGTCTGTATTCATGATCAAATAATGCACAGGGCTTAGTCTCTTGAGAAGACCCACATTTTTACTTTTAAAGGTGTCTCACTTTTATTATAACAATTTGGTAGTTGTTGCTATAGAAACAAATGTCCCATATAAAATGTTGCCGTTAATTACAAAGAGTCACATTCAAAGTGGTCCAAGATTTTTTAAAAGTGCTCATTAAAAAATGAATAAAAGCTGATCTTAAACATTCTATTCTCAGAAACATTTTGCCCAAAATAATGTTAGTTGGTTCTAATGCCAGATAAAATCTGTAATTACTATATTTCTAGCCTATTCTTACTTACTGAATATGGTTGGGTGCCCTTGCAAATGTAATATTGAGGCCATTAAACCTAGATTCTGTACCTGTTAATACAGCAGGAAGTAAATCAAGTTTTTAAAAATAACATCAGTCCTGGCCAGTTTGGTTCAGTAGTTAGAGCGTCGGCCTGCAGACCAAAGGACCTCAGGTTTGATTTTGGTCAAGGGCACGGTCAATCCCTGGCTCTGGTTAGGGTGTGAACTGGAGGCAACCAATCAATGTGTCTCTCTCACATCATTGTTTCTCTCACCCCCCCTCCACTCTCTCTAAAAAAAAATCAATGGAAAAAATTTCCTCAGGTGAGGATTAAAAAGAATTATAATATCAAATTACCAGAGTGAATGGAAGTAGACTCTTATACTAAATTGATATTAGAACATCTGTTATATACACCATAGATCACTCTGAGGAAATAAGTAGCAGTAGCCCTTAATAAAGAATGCACCACTCCAGAAGCCAAGAATCTTCTAAAAGCATCACAAGTTTTGGTAATTTTCATTAGAATATTATTTTAAGCAAAATAACTTTTACTGCTATCTGTAATAATAAAGATGTAATATGAAAATGGTCATTACACCATGAAGTGCAACGACCGTCCGAGTAACGACCAGATCACGTGTCAGCAGGAGGGTGGGGCAGCGAGCTACAAGCGGGCAGCTGGAGAGCTACAGGAGGGGGCAGGGCAGCAAGCTATGAGAGGGAACGGGGGAAGCTACAGGAGGGCAGTGCAGCGGGTGGAGAGCTATTAGAGGGCACCAGGGAGCTACTGGCAAGCCACTGGTGCACGGATTTGTGTGCAGGGCTACTAGTGTATAAATAAAAGGAGTAAAAATTTAGATTTTGGCTTTTGTTTATATGTTACAAAAGCATAGTTGGGCAATGTATCCTTGTAATGGTAGCTTCCCTAATGGACACTTGGCAAGAAGACATTTATTTGATATGCTAATACTGTCCACTTTATAAAATATTATTACCTATGATGAGCAATTTTAAGATAGGTGCTGTGTATTACCTCCAGCAATTATATCTATATAGCTGTATATCTATGTCTATGTCTGTTCTGTGAATGCCATTTGTTTTTAGTTGTCTTTTATTTTTTAGTTTTATCCACCTGTGTGTGTTTCACTCTTTTCATTTGTGAGAGAGAATATGAAAAGAGAATAAAGGGATGATTTGAAGGATTACCTTCACCCATTATACCCTCCTCTGTGAATAAGTAGAAAATTGAGCAAATTACTTCATCTCAAATTAAATTGGTACATATACATATGAAGCTATAGGTGAGCCAAAGTGTGTAATGGTGAAGCTAGAGGTGGAAATTCTAAAACAGACCCTCTGCCAGACATTTCCGGTGAGGCCGGAGGGACCCCATGGGCACAGCCCGGAGCATATGCATTCACCACCCTGGTCATCTTACCTCAAAATCTCAGAACTCTGCGTTTTAGACGAGAGAGAATAAAGACAGAGCAATCTACAGAGAAGGTTCTTGATCAGAATCTGCAGTGTGCACAGAGAATAGAGTGTTCTTTTTCAAGCTTGGCTGATGTTCTGAACTATCAGTGCTTCTACTGATAAGAATTCTGGGATTTGCCAAAGCAATAGCTAAGATGAATCTATGCCTCCCATGTTTCATGCATATATCTTTTTTTTAAAAATTATCTTTATTGTTGAAAGTATTACAGATGTCCCCTTTGTTTATTTGTAGTATTTTTTTCCCATTGACCCCTGCTATCCCATACCCGCCGCTCCCAGGGCTTCATCACTCTATAGTCTGTGTCCATGGGGCTATGCATGTAAGCATATAAGTTCCCCGGTTAATCACTCCCCTGCCACCCACCCTCACCCCCACCTTCCCTCTGAAATTCGCCAGTCTGTTCCATGCTTCAGTACCTCTGGTTCTGTTTTATTTTATGCACACATCTTTAAGAGTTGAAAGCATTATAATATTTAGTGTTTTGCACCAGTTTCTTAAGTCTTCCTGGATTTGAGCTCTGAGAAATGGAAACTGGTCCACATTAATGCTTCTTTATGGGCCACTGTGGTAGGAATAAGGCAGCAATGGCACATCTGATGGGTCATCCTTCTTTTGAAGGAATTGGATAATCGGAATTTTCTGGCAGTGAATCAGCTGTCCCAGTCTATTTCATCCTAGACATACTCCTGTGCTATGTAAACACTCAAGGTGGTAGTAGCTCATGCTTATCTGTTTTATTCTTTCTGTGCTTATGTTGACAATGGACTTCTTAATCATAAAACCACAAAATTTAAGAACTGTAAAATAAAATTTGTTAAATTAATTCCATTGTTGTGGAAACAAGAAAGCTCCAGAGTTCCACAGTTAATGGCACAGACCACTAAGTCCTAACTCATTTTATGTTATTAACATTTATTTTTATTTAAGTGTAGTTGGTATACAATCTTATATTGGTTTTATTAATTTCAGGTGTATAATATAGTGTTTCAACATTTTTATACCTTAAAATGTGATCACCCCACTAATTCGAGCAATCATCTGACACAATGTAAATTTATCACAATATTGTCGACTCTATTCCCCTTCCCCTTTTTCAACCATATCCCCCTCCCTTCTGGTAACCATCCCTTTGGTCTCTGTTTCCAATGAATTTGTTTTTGTTTTATTTGTTTTGTTTTTAGATTCCACATATTAATGAAACCATATGGGATTTGTCTTTCTCTGCCTGACTTATTTCACTTAGCATAATGCCCTCTAGATCACCTATATTGTTGAAAATGGCAAGATTTCATTCATTTGTATTGCTGCATAAAATTCTAGTGTGTGTGTCCATCTTCTTTATCCGATGGACACCTAGGTTGCTTCCATATTTTGACTATGTAAATAATGCTGCATTGAACGTAGAGGTGCATATATCTTTCCACATTAATGTTCTCATTTCCTTTGCATAAATACCCAGAAATGGAATTGCTGGGCCATGTGATATATCTACTTTTAGGCTTCTTTCTTCAGTGTTACACTGCAGTCTATGAGAAAACCCTGTGATGCACCAAGGGATGCCCTTTTGCTGTCCTAATGGTCATTTAACACAGAAATGAGCCAACTGAACGTTCAAAGATAAGCAAAGTTACACAGAGAAGTACAAAGTTTTTTACCTATCACCATCTCAAAAATTTAAAAAATGATAATGCCTTCTATTATGCCTGGCTACTATATATTGTAAGTTAAAAAAAAGTAAGTTACAGAACTATATGTAAATGATGATCTAATCTATGTTTTAAATATATGTTTAAATACACATACAAAAGTCTCAAAGAGCAGACTGTGTTAACAATGTTTATCTCTGAAGGTTGAATTACAGAGAGACGTCCACTTTGGAGTCATTGTTTAAATATTTTATAGACATAATTTTAAGCTAAAAATCAATGAAGCTATTTCAGAAAGAAAGGGTCAGGCTGGCTGATGTTAATGATGAAAGTAGGGATAAAATGACTAGACCATTTAAGTGTAGTCTACTAGCTATTCAAATCTCATCAGCATTTATTGGCATGTACTTGGTGACCACTGGGCAGAAGGGCCTGGCACACAGGTGTTCAATAAATGTTAGGCATTAGCATTCATTCATTTTATTGACAGTTTATTGTGTGTAAAGAGAATTGGTCCCAGAGGTCAAGGAGCACACACTGTGGGACAAACAGACGGAAATGACTGTCATATAGTGCCCTAACCCAGCCATGGGAGCATTATGCACAGAGCAGGGGTGTCCTTCACTGAGTGTGTGAAAGGGAAAAGTTGCTGATCTGGACATAGGGTTAAGCCCACATAATTGACAAATTTTACACAGGAATCTAACTTTTGGAATCAATGAGTCAATTTCTTCCTTTAAAACACATCTATAGAAATCCCCGTTGTAGTAAGTCAAAACAAGTGACTCAGAGCCTCTAGAAGTTTATGATAGAAGAACGGGGGATAAGGATAGCGTTCCTAAGAAGTTGCTAACTCAGAATACTACACTTCTTACCCTGAGGGCTCCTGAATTCAGTTACTCATTGATACACAGATCAGTGTAAACTAACTAATGAAAATCTAGAAATGATCCTTTCTCTTTTTTTTTTTTTTTAAAAAAAGTGTACCAAATGATTATTTGTGCTTTTCCCTTTAAATGCTGCACAGTCATTCTGCATGATACCTGCAAACCCTCAGCGCCCAGGTTAAATGTGGGCAGCCCACAGGAGCTGGACCTTCCCCACCCTGATCCCTAATCTCCCACCCCTCCAGCCTCGCCCCACCCCGCCCCGCCTTCTCATTCCTTCAAGACTGTTCCATTCCACTGAGAGCTTTCATTCCTTTGCTCTCAATGCTGCCCAGGAGTCCGATTTATTGAACACTGCTTTTTAGTCTATAGAGGGGAAAACACAATAAATACACACACACACACAATCACACACACACACAATCACAGCTCATCCTAACATACAGCCAACGTCTCCACTGGTCTAGGGAAAAAAAGTTAAATTCTTTTCCGTTATCAATTTTTGAAAGTTGTGGGGAAAGCCCAATTCATCACTTGGCTGCCCAGGAAGGGGCTTGAGACCAGAAAGATGCAAAGGGCGGGGCTTGGTTAGGGGGAGGGGGCGGAGTAGCCAGAGCGAGGCCCCTGCGGCTTCCCGAGGCTGAGCCACGCCTCCTTTTCTCCTGCCCGCGCTGGCCGCTCTGGCCCGGGCTGAGACTCTTATTTTGAAGGGCCGCAGGCAAAAGCTTTTCCCGAGACTCACTGAGTCACGGCGTGGTATATAGCCCCGTACCTGCGGGAGCAGCAGCCCCAGAGGCTGCACCGACCTGGGATTGGAGAGCCACGGGAGAGGCCCCGAGACCCGAGGTAGGCTGGGGAGTCAGCCCTTGGCTGGTAGAAGAGGATGAATTAAAGGGAGTGGAGGGTGCAGGTTGGCCGAAGAGTTGGGGGTGGGAGGGCTCTAAAGGGGAAGAGTGGAAGTGTTGGGGGGTGGGGGGAGCGGCGGGAAAACTTGTAAATACAGTTTCCACCCACCGACGGTCCCCTCGCAGAGCTGCCTCCCTCCCCTGGTCTGGTCTGTGCACACACCCCTGAGAGCTGAGCTCCAGATGGGAATTTGGCATCCTAACAGGGGATGCTTTGCTGCCACGAGTGATCCCTCCCGCTCTCCTAGTAACTTTCCTGAGCCCATCCCTCCTTTAATCGTGGCCCCTCTTGTAGAAGAGTCAGACCTGGCTTGGGAGGGCAGAACACTAGGGGCTGGCAGAGACGGGTGGGGTGGGGGGGTGGTAGGGGGGATGATCTCATTCCCTGGCAGCTGGTGCGGGAAGGAGGGATCCATCCATCCCCAGCCAAGCCTGGGCGCCTCATCCTCGCCCCTCTCCAAACCCACCCTCCTTTCTTTAGGAAAGGTGCACCCACCTTGGCGCCACTCAAAGTTTGTGTGTGACTTGGGGGACTCTCCCCGGCCAGGGGCGGTGGCCAGCACACAGTAGGTGCGGATTCCAGGCTTGCTTCTCAGCTCCACCCCTGCCCGGTGGTCACTGCGGCTTTGTTAGCCCCGGCTCGGCTCGGGGTGCGGGTCTGACAAGGACGCGCTGCAGCGTTAGCAGCCGACTGAAAGGACTCTGCGAGCGAGCGCTCTGGCTGGCCCTCTCTAACCCCGGGGCTGGGTGCTTCTCTCATTGCCTTATTTAACATTTGGGGGCATAACTCTCCCGAAGGGGGAGTGGTCCAGGACTCTGGAAAGGAGAGTTGGGTCACTTGAGCCCGGAGCCAGGTTGGGACTTTTGCACTCGCCGGGGACCAAAGAGGGTGCAGGCCGGGAAGGGGGCCTAGGGGTGGGGAGCAGCGGCAGGGTCTCCTTGGGCGCCGGTGTCTCCCCACCCTGCAGGGCCAGATTTTGCTTTAGCAGGCCTGAACTAGTCACACTCTGTTGCTGGTCTGCAGGCTGCAAGTGAAACACCAGGACCGCTGTGCATTCACCCGTCAGACCCGGGAGTCTTTAGGAGTCCCGCGCTAGCTGGTTCCACATTTTGATTTGCAGTCACAGAGAACCAGGCAAACATGGAATGGAATAGTACGTTCCTGGAAAAGCTACCCTCCCCCCAGTCCTCCCCTCCGCCCTTCCCCCCCCACCCCACCCCCGCAGTCCTTCAGACTTAGCAATGGTCTCACCAACTCTGGAAACTGCTAAGTTTTGCCTTTAAGGATATTCTCTTGGTTTATGTGGTGAAGGCTCCTGTCAGAACTGTCTCAATAGCTAACACTAAAGGAAAACTGGCCAGTTGGTTGTCCAGGGAGTTTGGTTTGATTGCTTCTACCTCAGTGAAAAGGCTTTTTTATATCCCAAGGAAAGAGGATATTATTTTCCTCAAGACCTGGCAGACTTTGATTCAGTGAGAAGAGGTTTGAGGAAATTTTCCCTCCTAATCTGTTTATATTCATTGATATAAGAGATAGTTTGAAGAATCTTGTATTGTGATTGTAAGAGTTATGCCTTAAGAGAGAGGAAGTTAAGTGGTTAGTACATCCTTACACTATGTATGATGAATAGGCAAGAGCTATATAATCAACATATTTTTCAACTCCTAAGCTTTATTTTTTAAACTTATTCCACTTATTATATATAAATAAAATTTATTTACATTTTTGTCTTTAGAATACGCATCAGGATAGGTTGCCCAGTGCCGACAACACATCCCATCCATTAATAGGAAATTAGACATGTGCAATGAATAACAAAATATGCCAACACCCTAACCATGTCTGTGGCTGTGTGAAAAGTTGATGCTCTGCAGGAGGAGAATGGGTAGGTGGTTGAGAATAGTGTCGCTTTATTTTTTGTGACTGTTGAAATCCATGAATCATAGAATTCTGACAGCTGGTATGATAACAGGCAGCTGGTGTGATGCACCTGCTTTGAATGGTGTGATAACTGAATGCTCAGTCTGTCTCAGGTGAGGACGCTGGCTTTGTAAACAATAGGTAGCTGTCCTGGGTAGAGTAGCCCTGGATTGCTTCAGGAGAGCCTGTGGGCTCTGGCTTTTAGTTGACTTCTTAAACTTTTCAGATAGAATAAAAAATGGATACTACTTATATATTGTATTGTGGCTGATGTTTAAAACTTTAATGTAGAACAGTTATAGTATTTGTACTACTTTTGAGGATAGTTGGTCTTTTTTCCCCCTAAAATGTATTTTCCTTACACTATAGTAAATGTTATATTCTACTATATTTGAAACAACTGTATAGGTAATGAATTACAATGCATTTCCTGGAAATTATCAAGGCGTCTACACTGCTCAAGGTGCTAAAAGTCATCATTTCAAGAGGAAGTTATTCATTTGTTCAATTATTAATTGTCAAAACAATTGGTCCTCCCACACACACACACCGCTTTCCAGATTACTTTCACAATTATGGAGAACTGTAAAAATACATGCTAGACATTGTCTTTTCTTTCATGTATATTTCCACATAAACAATTTCATATCAAAATGTATTATGCTCCTTCAGCATTTATTTCAAAAGATCCAGATAAACATTGGTTAGCACAGTTCACTATATTTCTAAAATTACCTACTATTTAATATCTTGCAAAATAATCCTCTTCTTCAAGTAAATGGGGAAAGGGGATAGATGCTAAATATACACTTTTAAAATTTAGGAATATAAAAGAGCCCTAAACTCTCCTTTGAAAGTGTTCCCAGTACATTATACTGATTAGCTCATTCCAATAATATTGAGAACAAGAAATGGAACTCTACCAGATTTTAAAGAGAGGTGTAATAAGAATTTTGTCCAGGATCATAATAAAACTGAGGCACTAGGTTCTGCCTAGTTCTGTGTCCTGGGGTTTTGGCCCTAGAAAGTCTCTGAGAGCTTACACTAATACAAGGCTTTTTATTTTTACTTTTATTTTTATTTTTATTTTTTTAAACAGGGATGCTCTGTATCCGATTTTATCAAAGGAAAAACAATAAGAGATGGTAGATGAGAAAGGTCTCATCCAAGGAGACGTTATGAGTGGAAAGCAGTAGCCCAGTCTGGTCGGAAAGGCATGGAGATAACATGGAAGTAAGGCAAGCCTGAGGTGGCAGGGAGGAGACACCCCATTCTGAAACCAGTGCAAGGCACAGCTTTCTGCCCAACCCCATCCACTATGAAAGGCACAGATCACTTCCCGAGCAGTAAATCGTAGCTGCCTTACGGGTTCTGTGCTTTAGGGTTAACCGTGATTGTTAACATAAGCCATCCAGTTAGATGAGGCTCTCTTACTTGTGTATTTTGGATAATGACTACAAGGAAACAAACTGAAGATGTGGGGTGGTTAGTTAATGTCAGTTCTTCATCTCCCTCTGAATGTGCTGGCCCCACTGCCAACGCTCCACCGCTATGGTAAGCGAAGAGGGTGATTTTCACAGTTTGGCATGGACTTCTGGGAGGCGGAAAGGCTTATTGGATGGAAAAGATTTCCTCCTGCGGGAGCAGCTGCCATTTGCAGACAAGGTGTGTCAGCCAGAAGAAATGCGCAAATGACCGTTTTCTGGTTTCTGTTGGCATAACTTTGCAATGTTTTTTCCATATAGAAGTGTTCAAAAATAGATTCAGAGGAAGGCACACAAAACCAAGTAAAAGGAATAGACTCTGAAGTTTGACCAATGGAGGAAGAGAAGAACTAACCCTTGTTCAATAGTTATCCCTAACCAGGCTCTGCTGGGTGCATCGCAGTCTGGACCGCCTTGAGTTCTCACACAATGCTGCGAGGTAGGCCCACCCTATTTCTGATGTTGTAGAACTGGGATCAGGGGCCTCATTCACACAGAAATGACGTACCCCAGGACCTTCATCCAGAAGAATCTGAGAATTAGCAAGCAGCTCTCAGCTTTCAGACGGTTGGATCCTGACTGTGGATTCGTACATGGATGGCTGGGCACTGTGAACACGCTTTCTCCTTGCAGCTATGGCACACTTCATGGTGAGGTTCCCAGCACTGCCCAGAAATCAGCGCTGAAGCATTCTGTTTTATTAATAGCACCTTAGCATTGAGCCACTATATATAACATGTTTTTTGTGGGAAAATGCACTCAGAGCTCCAACCTGATTTTTTTTAATGGTTTTTAATCCCAGCAACAATGGCAAATAGGACCCCACCTTCTCTTTTTCCATTGAAACCCCGAAGGGAAAATAAAGGTACACAGAGATACATTTCCTTTCATACTCCCCTTATGCTAACAGACACCCCGCCCGGTCCGACAGAGCTGTGGGGAGGGGGGATCCCAGCTGTAGCTGGCTTCATAGCCACAGAGGGGAAAGAGAAGGGCGGGGGAGGGACATGGGAAACGGGACAGATATTTGGCCAGTTATCAGTCAGCTGTGGGGTGTATGTTGGCTAGCCAGGCGATGGGAGCTGCCTGTCGGTTGTCATGATTTCCTTACTAACCATCATTTTTTGCTGTAGAACCTGGACCTAGACATCAGCACTACTTGGTTGTATCTTCATTGTTTTAAAGCCAGGGGTAGGTTTTACTAAATGGAATCTTGGTAATAGAAGGAAAGCAAATGTATAGGCATTTTACTTTTCTTTCTGATGCCAGTTCACAAAATTCCCAAACAAGCACCTATTTGGGAGTGGACAGACTTCAGGTAAACTTGGTGCTAATGTATAATTATTGTATTTTAAATAACCACCTAATAAGTGCCATTTATTGACTACTTACTTTGTACCAGAAAACGTACTGAAATGTTTAACACACTCTGTCGGTTAACCCTCACCACAGTCCCACAGAGTAAGTTCCGTCAGCGCCACTCCCTTAAAAAGGAGGAAAGGGGGATTCTGAGACAGTTCTTATCAGCCCAGAGTCACACAGATCAGAAATGGTCAGGCTGGGGCCTTGTTCATAAAGCAAATGTTGTTGGCATGTCCTGTTCCTAAGTCCTGGCTAAGACTCCAGGAATAAAGTAGTGACCTAGACAGACAAATATGCAAAATTCCTTGCCTTCATAGAGCCTTTATTCCAGTGGTAGGGACAACTTGTAAACAGAATAATCTGAACATCTAGTGCTTCGGGTGGAATTATGTGCTATGCGGGGAAAATAAAGCTGGGGAGGGGGATAATGCCAGGTTAGAGGCCGGGCTGCGATTCAGTGAGAGAAAATCAGGCTGCAGAGTGTCAGCGAGTCAACAGGAGTCCATGAGCATGGATGCTGTTTATCTATCGCAGCAAACCAAATTCTCTTGTAACGCCAAATACTCGGGTATGTGCCATCTTCATCAGTCACTGTCAGTACTCCAGCAAGGGGCTGAGGAGCTATCTAAGAATAACAGAGCCCGGCCGGCATGGTTCAGTGGTTGAGCATCGACCTATGAACCAGGAGGTCACCACGGCACATGCCCAGGTTGTGGCTGTTCAGTCCCCAGTGGTGAGCGTACAGGAGGCAGCCAATCGATGATTCTCATCATTGATGTTTCTATCTCTTCCTCTCCCTTCCTCTCTGAAATTTTTACAAATATATATTTTTTACAAAGAACAATAGAGAAAGGGCTTGAGCTTGTCTATCCAGGGGTCAGGAAAGATGGGGACAGTTGCAGGAGGGACATCCTTGAGATGGCTGGGTGCTCCGCCTTGGCAACAGGCACTGAGGTAGTTCTTCTGGAGTCCTGGGAAGAAGGCAGTACCTGGGCCAGGATGCAAGGAAGGAGTGGATGGAAGTGGCCATGGGAGCTTGTTCTCCACTGCTTGTTTCTATTTTCTCAGTGAAATAGGAAGGCGGACGGGGGTCGTCAGCTGAGAATGAGTGTCTGAGGGACGTTTGAGGAAAGAGAAGGTGTGAAACAGTCACCTGGGAGAGGAGATGCCTGAATTTAGCTGGTGATGGATACACTCCAGGTCAGCCTTAAGTTGAATTCTGACTCAACATCCACAGTACATTGGACCTCTGTAATCTGTTCACCTCTTGAGAAGAGGAATTGTCATACTATTCTTTCTTTGTCACTTATGTGCAGCAAAGCCCAGCACTTAGGAGATGGATGATAAGTGTTTGTTGAGTGACTACTGTAATAAACTTCAGACACATTTGTCCAGAAATTTTATCATGTTAATCTCTCCCTATTCTGAAATGCTCTGGCACGTATAGTCCCTAAAACAGCACCTGAATGCCAGTTATTCTATAGCTTATTATTTCAGAGTTAATCTCATCTCTCTAATACTAAGGTTGAATCTTAGGTTGTGAAACAACTCTTAATTATATGCTCTTTTGTATTATTCTCCAATGACTACATAAATCAAACCTCATTCCTATGAGGTTATGTCTTTGTTGAAGACAACAAAGATGTCATCTGCTTCGACTTTGTCATGCCTGGTGGGTTAGCACACTGTAGGCAGTCAGCTGGGACGCAGGGAAACCAGTAAGGGTGGTTATAATAATGCAGGAATAGATATTAATGGTACCAACTAAGTCAGAGGCAAAGGAACTAAACCAACTGGTTGGATTCCGGGGAAAGTTAGAAGATAGAATTAACTGCACTTGGCGCTGATGGCACGTGAAGGGTCAGGAAGGGGATGCATCAGGCATTTCTCTCAGGATCCTGCCAGCTGGGCAGATAGGGTTGCCATTCACAGAGGTCGGGACAGGAGGCGGAGGAGTCCTGAAGGCAAAGCAAGTTGGGCTTTGCACACACCAAGTGGAGGTGTCCAGGAGGCAATTAGAAATCTAAGTCTCATATTCTGGAAGGAGATCGGAGTGAGAGGCAGGGATTTGGGAATTATCAACACCAGTGGTAAAGCTTTGAGAGAAGATGACTCTGCCCCCCAAAGAAAGCAGGAAGTGACAACAGGTGATGCTCAGTGTCTGGCAGGGGCATAAAGATCCTCTCATTTGATTACGTTTTGCAAAACCTGCCCAGTGACAATATTGAAGCAAAGCATATCCCTGTAAAACCACAAGTGAACTAATTCAGAACTGGAGTTGGAAAAACTTGTGGTTTTCCTCGGTAGAGCCTCATTTTTTTAAAATGTGTCTTCATAACTATAAATGGCTGTATTTATATGAAAGGTGACATGTGGTTTTTTTAAAAAGATCTATTTTAGGCACTTATTAAGAGACAAAATGCATCCAAATGTACTCACATGTCACACCATTGTGTTATGTAACCGAATGTTTGAGCACATACTGTCCACACCAGCAACTATAAATCTGTCCAGGCAAGTGACTGCAAGATACCCTGGGACAGTAGATAAGGAGTTGGCCCTCGCCTTCCCCAAGCTTTATTTGCATGAGAGAGTGGTACATCAGACGTTGCAAATCTCTCTCAAAGGCAGAAAAATCATCTAGGGTTAGGACAGCAGTGGTCCAAGCCCAAGCATTCCTTGGCCCTTCTTCAGACACAGCCAGCAGGAGCTGTCAGTTTGCAAACATACGAAATGATTCCGTTTAATATCGGTTTGTCTTCTGCTTTCCAGAACTGTCCAGCAGAGTGATAGATGCCCAGGGAAGCCACCCGATGTGTGAGGCTGCCAGATTTTTCCCCGTGGAGGTCAACTTCCTTGCTTCAGGGTACACGTAAATGATAGAATCTGAAAAGTTACTTGGAATTGTTTTATATTTAGAGATTTAGAAAAGTCTAAATCTAGGCCCGTCACAAGCATGTCAAGGTTGAGACTTGTGAAACCCAATGCTATTTATGAAAACCAAGTCTTATTCATTTAAAAATACCAGGACTTTTGCTGCATCCTAGGAGGAGAGGTGGGAAGGGCAGGTGTCCTTACCTCTGATACACAGACTTTTAAAACCTAGTGAAGAGTAGCTGTGACTTTCCAAAGGCATAGATATCATAGGACTAGGATCTCCTGACTCCAACTGTGCTGTGTGTGTTTTTAAAAAAGAGATTTTTTTTTATTAAAAATTTTTTTTTACTGATTTCAGAGAGGAAGGGAGAAGGGGAGAGAGAGAAACATCAATGAGAGAGAGAATCCTTAATCAGCTGCCTCCTGCACGCCCCACACTGGGGATCGAGCCTACAACCTGGGCATGTGCCCTGACCAGGACTCGAACTGTGACCTCCTGGTTCATAGGTTGATGCTCAACCACTGAGCTACTCTGGCCAGGCACTGTGTTTTTCTCTTCAGCCCACTTGGCATCATCTGAGATGCAGGGCGATATTACCACTTGAAAATGTGCACCAAGGGCACTTGCAGAATTTCCTGAAAGCCTTAGCACAGATGGCGGATCTGGCAGTCAGGTGGAGAAGTTCAGGAGGACAAGCTCACTGATAACAAGTTTTAGGAGGAAAGTTTTTAGGGTGATTGCTAGATGTTTAAAATCCCGAAGACCAGTTTACTTGAGAAAGTGATCCCCAAGGAAGAATCTGGTTGGGTTACCCAGGGAACTACACAGAGGCACTCTCTGCCACGTGGCCACCTGCCCTGGGCTAGCAGCTGAGTGGCAGTCGCTGTATGGCAGGGACTCCGGCTGCCTTGTGTCTGGTCCTTCTGTGTGTATGTATCTATCATGTCAGTAGCTCCCAGGCAGGCCCAATGGGACTTCGACAGTCTGCTTGGAGCTTGGTCTTGCTGTGTGTTTATTTTCTTTCTAACGCTGTCATTTTGATTGTCTGCTTATTACGCCAAATACAAATCGGAAAATGAAAGAGAAGGATAATCAAATTGGACTCTTAAATGCTTGCTCAATGTTCTTGTGGCTTTTATAGTTGTTTCACTTTACTATAGTGTTCTGACATCTATAATTAGAGTATGTTTCAAAATTGCATTGATAGTGCATGTTCTCACAGCCTATGTAGTAAAACAATTATTGGTTTAAATAAACAAAATAATTACGTAGCATTCACAGTGTAATCCAGCCACATTATTAATATTCAGTCATGTGAATAATTAGCAAAGAATATGATGAAGACTGAATATCTTAAAACAAACTGAATCATGGGCATGGATCTTATACATAAGGCTTTGGGATCTTCTTCTGACTTTGAGATCATCAGTCCATCCTTCATCGCTGTGCCTTAGGTCTGGTTTCAAATATATTAACCATTGTGCAACTTCCATTTTTAAAAATTATATTTTATTGGCAAGAGACATTCAACTAAAAGTATGAATCCGGAAAAGACTGACGGCATCCTAGCTCTTAGCAGTCAGATTAAAGGTTAAAGTATTTTGAAACCACAGGATCTGACTGAACCTATGGGTCATCTTCTGGCAAGGTGAATGTGCACCTGGTGTTTTTCTTGGCAACCCAGAAACCTGCATGTTGGTGTAGCTATCTTGAGTTAATGGTGTTGTTAGCTTGAGTTTAGAGATGCATCAGTGACTTTCAGGCGTGCTTTCTGCTGCCTTTCACTTTCTGAACCAGCTGAAGAAATGGCTCTCCCCTCACTGTCTGTCTTCTCAATGGGCTCTCCACAGACAGCTGTCTCTTCCCAGACAACCCGCATTGCCCCTGGGTCTCTGATGGCTTCTCAGAAAGTAAAGAGGCTAGATGACATGCGCCAGGGCCGTGTCGGAAGGGAAATAAAAGGCATCCCTATCAAATTCCATCCACTTCTTTCCTCTTCGTCTTCTTTCCACGCTCTCGTGGAATGTTTGGTTGAAAGTCTTAACAAGTTGAAGATCTTATGGGATATGATTCCCTAGTCTTAGAGAAGTAGAAATATGTATCTCAGACATTTAGTTCAAATTATAAGTCTGTGCATAATTGGTAAAACTATATGAGAAATAAAGCTTCACAAAAGTCCCAAATGCTTGTTACCCCCCAAAATGAGGATAGGGGTGGTTACACAAATGTGTGCTTGTGTATGCATCAGGGTATGCATAGACCAGGGAAATATACAGTAGCCTGGCTCAGGTAACCCGGCTGTAGCTTCTGAGCATGTCCCATTGCTTTGCCAGACAGGATTTCCAAATGCAGTAAGGTTTACCATTAGTGGGGATGCCACATCCATAAAAGACTTCCCTGCAAACTTTTTAGAATTCTCTATGCTAATTTATGTTTCAGAAAACAATACCTTTTGGATATACTCTAATTTGGGAAACATGGGCTAATTCATGAATTTGGTGTAACAGGAAAAAGCTCAACTTGCAAAAATCACAGGTTCCACCTGGCCAAGAGTGTATGTGTAGCTCAAGTTAGAGAAAAGTTTACATAGTTTGAAAAGAACACTTTCCGTTTACATTTGATTTTCAGTGATCTCAGTTCTTAGACCTCGGGATAAACACATGTAATGTAGTATTTATGTGCTGTAAGAGTTCTGTTGACATGCCCAGCCTGCGTGGCTCAGTGGTTGAGCGTTGACCTATGAACCAGGAGGTCACAGTTCGATTCTGGTCAGGGCACATGCCTGGGTTGTGGGCTCAATCCCCAGTAGAGGGTGTGCAGGAGGCAGCCAATCAATTATTCTCTCTCATCATTGATGTTTCTATCTTTCTCTCCCTCTTCCTCCCTCTCTGAAATCAGTTTAAAAAAAATTTTTTTTAAGAGTTCTGTTGACAAAATGTGATGGTCATAGTTATAGCCCATTATTCCAGGTAATGTCTTCCCTTTGTGCAGGTTCTGAAGTGTACATTAGTAAATGCTTTTGCTATGTTAATTGCCAAGGAGGTTCATCACATGCATCCGAGGGTTTCCATATTAGGCTTTTGGACTCACAGGAGGTATTTCAGAAAAATGGAGACTAATTGAGTGCAGAGGCTTCTGTGGGGCAACCAGAGCAAAGGATGCAGTCAAATGATGTCATCCCAGGGTGGCAAGCCCATACCCGAAAAACTGGCAGCAGCTTACCTGGGCCACCTGGGACATTTCCTGGGCTGGAAGCAATGTTACAGAAATTGAACTTACCTGCCAAATTTACCACACCTTGCCAAAATATGGGTGCCTCTCATGTTGCCTCAAGAATAATTACAGCTTTACTTTTTTTTTACAACTTCAGCGAAAGTGGAGAAGGAATCAGGAATGATTGGCTTTTAGCAGACTAGATAAGGGCAATGTAGGTGTGCTGCCCCTGCCCATTAGAATGGGGTTTATATGTGTGCGTTTGCTGTGAATTATTATCCATGAGGAAAGTATTGTACCTGATTGTACAAATCAACAAAGAGTTCTGTTTTTGTTTCATTTTGTCTTAGGCCACAACCCCTCCAGCAAACAATGACTAGATCACCTTTAAAAATTAACCATCACGATGGTTGACTGTGTCTGGAAATAAAGGTGGCTCTTGATTGACCTTTCTTTATCCCCAAGTCCAAATGAATTGCATTATTCGTTTATCGTTAATTTTCAGTGTTTTTATATACAGTCTATGTTAATTCTTCCAACAATCCCATGAGATCATTGTTTATCCTTTAAAAAATTATATGCAGATCTGTGTTCCAGAAGGAAAAAATGAACCTTGAGAAGTTCAAGCATTTCTGAGAGAGGTCAGGCAGCACGGAGCTCACGCCGAGCTTTTCTGAGTTCCAGTCACCCCTCAACGCCATACGCCCTCGGTGTACAAGGCTTTGTGATTTCTGTGGTATTCTGTAAGCCATGGAAATCTAATTTTATCTAAGATTTATTAGAATATATGAGGTGAAAAAAAAGTTGTGCAACAGGAAATTGAACTATAATATCCCACAGCACATCTTCCCTGCCAACTTCCTCATAAATAGAGGATGAATTCCAAATATTAAAAAGTTACTGTCGGAATATGACATACTTGAAAATCTTTCCATATGCTTTAAACAGCTAGCAAACAAACCCAGTCTCATGCATTTACTCCACAAATGCCTTTGCAATGTATTCTATGCTCATTGTTTCCCCGGAGTGAATAAGAGGTTGGCCAGGCCCTCATATGGCCTGGGGGTGGGTGTGGGAGGGAGCCCCCATAGCAGGATGGATTGATTGGGCCTGCAGTTGAAGTAGACACAAAGTCCTCAGAAGATGGGGTGACCAGCTCTGCTTGGGGGTGGAA
Organism: Plecotus auritus; assembly: GCF_963455305.1. Taxonomy (NCBI): domain Eukaryota; kingdom Metazoa; phylum Chordata; class Mammalia; order Chiroptera; family Vespertilionidae; genus Plecotus; species Plecotus auritus. Next base: position 72,511,261 of record NC_137773.1, read on the forward strand.
GGGTAGCTTCAGGAGACAGCAAAGGCCTGGTAGTGGGTAAGTGTGATAAAGGTTGAGTCTGGGTTAGGGAGGGCAGTTCAGCTACATGTCCAAAGGCCCAGAGCTTGTGTGTCTAGCAGATGGTGGGCAGCTTACGTGACTGGCGAGGACTGCATGGAGGGAGGTGAGGAGGGCATTATCAGACTGTGAAAGGCCTTGCTTGTCACACCCTAAAGTCATGGAAAACATGCAAATGGCTTTTTTTATGAAGGGATGCATTCATAAATTGATCAGAATATTTCGAACCTGCCCATATAAGAAATCTTTTGATTTCTCTATTTTAACATCAATCTCTGTGTGATTGATATGCCTGTGCCTTATCCATAGGTTCAATCTCTGTTGTGAAAAATCTTTCTAGATGCTTTGAGAAGGCATCTTAGGGCCTGTTTATCACTTCTTATTAACATCTTTGCTCTTTTTCATAACATCATCTGATTTTGATTACCCACTAGACAAGTTGCTGTGAGTTTAAAAGACTCCAAACTCATAAAATTTCTTTAAAAAGAAAGATTTATTCATACAAAGAACTCAAATAGTCAAAGACTGAGAAAGTGTTGGTGGGAAGGAGAGCCACAGTTTTAAATATTAATGCAATGTGTGCCCCCAAAGGACTTGAGAGTAGCCTGTATTAAACAGTCCTGCTGATCTTTATGTCATTGATTTGTTTAACAAGCCCCCTTCTTTAATTGTTAGGGAAAAACTCTCTGAGGCATCACAAATTTCAAATTAATGTGGTCTCAATGACTGAGGCTTTCACTTCCAATACTTAGAGCAAATAGTTGTTCCAGAATCATTGTTTTTGCTCCTCTTTCTTGTTTCTCTTAGTGATCGCCTAAGAGAAGATACTAAATTATCTTCTCTAACATGAATTCAACTACTATTGCTGTAACTTCAGCTCTTAAAACACACCATGAACCAGGTGTATCACAACTGATTGGTGAAAAAGTCTCTAGTTAGATAATGCATCCTGACAGATCTGGCGATCTTGAAACACAAGTTCTACTTTCTTCCTCCTTGTCAACAAAATTCACTATCCTATCATGTATGTGTAATAGAATCTTGTACATTTGTTCAGTTTACATCCATCTCACACTTTTCCTGGGAAATATATTGGAAGTTCTCCGTAGGTCCACCCCACACACTCAGAGTGAAGGATCAAGTTTGTGTGTCATTCATTTTCACATTTGCTTTTATAAATTGGTAACTGAGAGCTGAATTTGTCTGTTTGATATGTGTAATTTAAGCAGCTATGGGTACCTGGTGATTATCATACACTTAAGGCTTTAGAGAATGTTTAAGACATCAGTGTCAATACCGGTAACATCTGATCAAAAAGAGTTTCCTTTGCAAGATGATAAAGTTGTGGGATTATTTTGCTTTTGTCTTATGTGAATTTTAAACACCAATTATGTGAGGGAGAGTAAGTATGGTGCATAAGAGGTCACCAGGGAACCCTCCATGTGGAATTTTGCAGCTTGCTGCCTACAGGTTTAAGAACCTATTTGCCATGGTAGTGAAGATAACAAAAGGAAGATGTATTACAGTAACTAAGGTGACTGATTATCATTCAAACTCATGTAAATGAAAGTTTAACCAGAGTAAGATAATTGCAACTTTATGCCCAATAATTACAGAGCATTCTGGAAAGCAGTGGTTCTAAAAAAAAAAACATGTCCTCACACCAGTAGTATTCACATCACCTGGGATAATGTTAGAAATTAAAATTCTTGGGCCCCATCCCAGACCTACTGAATCAGAAACTCTGAGGGGGGACTCAGCAATCTGTGCTCTTTCAAACTCTCCAGATAATTCTGAGGTTCAGTAAAGGTTGAGAACCACTGCTGTCAAGGAATTGGTTGTCCCTTACATAAGTGAGATTGGAAAGTATTGATACAGTGCTCCGGCCAGGGAGCTCATTTGGTGGGAGCATCCTCCCGATGTGCCAAGGTTGTGGGTTTGTGTCCCAATCAGGGCACATATGAAATCAATGAATGAATTTTCTCTCTCTCTCTCAAATCAATCAATAAATTTTTTAAAAAATTTAATAATGATATACCAATTCCAGGACATTCATTTCTTACCCACTTCTAGAAATAAGCAGTACAGTTGACCCTTGAACAATGTGGGAGTTAGGGGTGCTGACCCCCTGCACAGTCAGAAATCCATATATAACTTTTCATTCCCCCAAAATTTAATTACTAGTAGCCTACTGTTGACTGGAAGCCTTGCCAGTGTCAGAAACCAATAACATAAACAGCTGATTAACACATATTTTGCATGTTATATGTATAAAGTACTGTATTCTTACAATAAAAGTAAGCTAGAGAAATATCATTAAGAAAATAGTAAGGAAAATACATTTACTGTGTTTATTAAAATCTGCATATAAGTAGACCCGCACACTTCAAACCCATGTTGTTCAAGGGTCAACTATAGTGTCATTTATGGCTAGCAATATTACCAAGAAAAAGTGTTTATTTGACAACTGAGACCAAAACAAAACATAGTTTTAACACTTGTTAATGAAGAAAAAGCTTGAAATTACTGGACTAGCCAAAAAGGGACCGGATGTGAGAGGTGCCCCCCTCTTCCATTCTGGTTTTCAATACTTCTTAATTGAATTGAACTGAAAGTTCAGTTGGAAAAACATTGGAAATGAATTGTCTGCTCTTCCCTCCTTTTTCAGATAGTCATGACATCTTTTTTAGGAAAGTTTGGCTCACATACCGTTTGACCAAACAATTTCTAGAAAACTCAAAACAAGTATGCAAGTTGTACAAAGGATCTTCATCACTACACCATTTGTACTAATGAGTACTTAAAGAGATCATGTCTGTCATTAATAAAGAATGGTAGATCTGTGCTATGGAATACTACGAGGCCATCAAAAAGCACAGAGTAGAGGTGTATTGACATGGGAGGATATCCATGATGAATGTTGGAAGATTTTTAAAAATCACAGAGAGGAAATGCATATGTTTGACTGAATTTTTGTGAATCAGAACCCAAACCATAAACATATGTGTGTTACATGTATTTATATTTACACAGCAAAGGTTCTAGAAAGATAGCTCTAAAGTGTGGATTATATGAGGATGGGTGGTTATGGGGAAGAATTTTCACTTTTACTTTATTATGTTGGAACTTTAACTTTCTTTTTTTTTTAATTTATCTTTGTTGTTGAAAGTATTATAGATGTCTCCTTTGTTTTTTTCCCCATTGACCCTCTTCACCCCACACCCACCCCTTCCCAGGCCTTCACCACACTATTGTCTGTGTCCATAAATTATGCATATATGCATATAAATTCCCACCCTCCTCTCCACCCCTGTCTTCCCTCTGAGATTCATCAGTCTGTTTATACTTCAATTTCCCACAATGGATACTTACTCCTTTTGGAAAAAGATTAGGAAGAAACAGTCCTGGGAATATTACGAGACAGCTAAGAGCAGTAGAGCTAATCACGATACTCTGATCTCCTATTTCCCAATCAGTGTTATCGGGATTATTTTTGTTTCCCGTCACAGTTACTCAGAATTTTATAGAGCTAGAATTTAACCTGATCTACTTGTTTTACCTGTGAGGAAACCGAACCCAGAGGGGCTAATTGATTAGAGAGCAGCCCCCTCAGATTGTGACAGGGAAAACGAAGGAGGTTAGTACTCTTTATTATGTTGGGCCCCCTCCCCTGGCAAGGTGAAAGTGGGTAAAGCTGAAAGGGGTGTCATGCTTTCCATCCAGGGTCTCTCATGCAAATATGAGCCTGCCATTTGTTTTGTCTTAGTGCTTATCCGTGATGGGTTCTAAGACTAATAATTAAAGTGTAAATTAGAGGTTGAATGTACTAATCTTGATCTGGGACTGGGAACCAAAGCTATTGCACCAGACCCATTCTCCACCACCTTTCACCCCCCACAAGTAGGCCATACAATCTGGGCACAGTTCTACTTGGAAGTATTTTCTCTTGCTCTTTTTTTTTTTTTTTCCTTTTTCTTAAAAGAAGGCTTCTCACACTATCACTCACTGACCATAAAGTAATTTGAAGAAAATGTAAATACACTCAGTGTATGAAAGGAGGTAATACTAAAAGCAAAAAGGATAGTTGTCAAACGAGATCTAAAAACTGGTAGAATGCAAGCCTGCAGGGTGGAATATACGTCTATGTTGCGCCACAAATAGTTGAAAGGAAAGGTTTAGAGTCACTCACACTGAATAAGTATTCTGAATCGTAGTCTTTTGCCAAATGATGGGAAGATTCAAGAATATGAATATATGTATGTCATTTCTGGACTTTATCAATGCCAGAAGCTACATGGAGCTCTGATAGCAGGAAAGAAAGAAATAATTTCAAGACATTCACTCTCCACACTGTTTCGTAGTGCGATTACTTCCGAATTCATTGCAGACACGAGTGAACGCTCCCCTAAAATGCAACAGAATAAAGAGTACTAATCACCCTCAGGAGAGAGCGGGGCGGGTGGGGGGGAGGGTTTCTTTTACACCTTTCTGCAGGGTGTACAGAATATACGGATTCAGTCCTCAGCATGAGAGCCACTCACATCCAGACATAAATGAGTCCTCGGGTATTGCAACATTCTTGAACCCATTTGCATTCCAACTGGGTACAGCAGTTGACTTTTGTCTTTATCTCTCCTTGGAAACCGATAGCATCTGAGGAGGAGATAAGCTGCCCCTGGAGAACTGAGCTGTAATGGGTCCCAGACCTCGGCATGCCCATTGTGCAAGCCCTGCGTTTGAAGGCTCCGGGGTCATGTGAAGTGCTTGGGATGTTTTGCTGTTGTTTGCTTTTCCAAAAGCCAGATCAGATTTTCTTCACTGTATAAACTCCAGAGGGGGAGGCGGGGTACATTTTTAAGGTGATCTCTCGAATGCTCTGGCAGCCTTTCCTTGTGGAGGGAAAGGAGAAAGGAGGAGACTGTATATTTTGGCACCTGGCGATTTTTGTAGTAACAGTGAGTTCATTGACAAACCTGTAGAGAACTGGATGGCTGCTTTTAAGAGTCTGAATTGAATTCTCTACTAGATTCTGAGACCTCAGAAAGGATTTCAGCACAAACCACACTGCATGTTCATAGTTTATCAATATTGAAGGGAAAGTGAAAAGAGACGATAATTTCTCAAAAACCAGGTTTGACATCCTTTTACGTTTGTGACCTCATTTCGTAGGTATTATTTGCCCGTTTTTAAAAAAGAAAACACTGATGCTTGGAGAGATTCAGTAACTGTCGGTGTTGAGATTCAGACCACATGTGGCTGACTTATCACACTGTACATAGTAAGATAAGAATGTCACCCAGCCCTACCTCCACTCCCTCTCCTCACCCCCACCCCCACCAGTATATTTATTCTCTTTTATAATGTATACATATGAATGAATTAGCTAAATTTCGGTGTCATAAAATATAACGAACAAACTCCTAACCAGTTGTTCAATGTATTTGTTTAATTGTAAAATGCAATCAGCTCCCTTCATCCTCCCTCATACTTGAAAAATACGAAGACATGAAGGATCTGACTAGAAAGAAAACATTTTGTCTGAGTGTAGAGCTGGGAAACTTAATTTGCCTTGTTCCTGAAATGTAAGTGATCTGCCAGAACCTGAGTGGGGGGAGGCCGATGATGAGGCCCGCAATCTGTATCTCTCCGGCCTCTGTCTGAAGCCCGACTCCCGGAGGGAACGCATGCTCTCCCGCCAGCCCCCATTCCACCGAGAATTCAACATAGAAGAGGAAAACATGTCCCTGACTGCAGAGGGGTTTGTTTTTCAATGGTCTGTGTAGGCGTACACTATTAAACTCCCCCATAAAAGTCCTCGAAGAGATGACAATTCTTCACATTCCAAACCTGCTTGTCAGGCCTGGAAAATCCAGTCCACTGTTGGGAGAGTCGATGTCCTTTGCCACTTATGTAATTTCTAATGATACAATTTCTAATTCTGTCATTGGTAACGTGTTCTCCTGGAGCGAGCACAGAGGTAGCCAAGTGTGGGACAAAAAAAAATGCACTTCTAACTCTGGCTTAGTATGAATGTCCCCAGATCCTATCGCAGTACCTGGTATGTATTGTGGGAAGGCAAGAAAACTTTGCTGAGCCCAGCTGGCATGGCTCAGTGGTTGAGCGTCAACCTATGAACCTGGAAGTCAGGGTTTGATTCCCGGTCAGAGCACATGCCCAGGTTGTGGGCTCAATCCCCAGTAGGAGGTGTACAGGAGGCACCTGATCAATGATTCTCTCTTATCATTGATGTTTCTCTCTCTCTCTCTCCCTCCCTCCCTCCCTCCCCTCTCCCTTCCTCTCTGAAATCAATAAAAATATATTCTTTAAAAAAAAAAAAGAAAGAAAGAAAGAAACATTTGCCGACTGAATGAATCTGGCCAGAGTGTCACTAAGGACAAGGCCAGTGGGGCCACATCTGCCAGGCAGCATATGCACCGTTTCCTAGTCTCTTGTCTTTGTCTCAGTTATCAGCCCCTCCCTCTCTTCCCTTCCTCCCTGGATCTTCCAAGCCTGCCAATCACACCCCCATTCATGCTCTACTTTGGAGACTGCTGACCTCGCTGCACCTCCAGAACGTGTCTTTCCCTCAGACTCCCACACATTAGAAGTGACCTACATACATAAGACAGAAGAAAGAGGCAGGAGAAAACTTTATTTGGCAAGTTAGCAGGACAGTCAGCCAATCCCTTGTGAAATTTCTGAGTTCATTTCAAACCTTTTTATATTGAAGGGCATACATGCTAGCACTCTAGTGAGTAATTTATCAAAAACCATTAATGATAGAAGTTAAAAAAAAAACACAAAAAAAAAACAGAACCCTAGCTATGACTCTTTTACCCGCATTGGGTGAGCACATGGGAAACCCTAAATATGCGATTCTGGCAACATGATCATGTTAGACCCGCCCAGCACACTCCTGCCTCCTGCGAATGTGTTAGGTCTCTGACAGTGGAGGCAACACCTTGCTGTTGAAGGGGGAGTCCAGGAAATTCTGGTGACACGTATGCCAGCTTGGTCACCAGAGCTGAGCTCTTGCTGACCGTGGAGTTGATTTGGAAACCGACTGCCCTCCTGAGTGAGTCTGACATAGAGAAGCTACCCTTCCAGGCTGGAGAAATGAGGGGCCAAAGACAGCCCCCCCCCCCCCCCCGTGCCATCTGACTAGGAATGCCAATGCTCGTTATATCAGAATAAAGTGCTGCACAGTTTAAAGCTCAATACATTACATTGTATAGTAAAGAAATATGGCCTGTACCCAGCCACATGAATCCCATTGCTTTAATGCAGTTAAACACTCTTCCTCCTGTTTTAGGCCACACAGCCCTGCTGGCTTTCTGGGGTTTCGTGAAGGCCGGCGCCATGTCTGTTCTGTTCAGTACTAGATTCCTAGCGCCAGGCTTAGTGGGCAGAAGGCAGAATAAAAAAATAAATAAAAGGACCATCTCCCAAAGTCAGTAGTAGGTACAAGAGTTTATATTTGCTCTTTACGCTTGAATTTTGGCCCTAGCTGGTTTGGCTCAGTGGATAGAGCATCGACCCCTGGATTGAAGGGTCTTGGGTTCGATTCCAGGACAAGGCCGTGTACCTTGGTTGCTGGCTCGATCCCTGGCCTTGGTCAGTGAGTGTGGGTAACAACCAATCGATGTGTCTCTCTTACATTGATGTTTCTCTCTCTCTGTCTCTCCTCCTCCCTTCCCCTCTCTCTAAAAGTTAGAGGGAAAAATACCATTGGGTGAGGATTAACAAAAAAGTAAGCTTGAATCTTGTTATTTTGCAAGGGCATTGAATTTTTCCTTGAGCCATGATAATTAGATGGATTGTTTTGTGGACTGCTAGATGAATTAAGTGGCCACTATTTCTCCTAATACCCTGTAATGTTTTGTGGCTGTAGGTGATCAAGAAATCTACACACTGTACTTACAATAGTTATGTCTGTCTCATGAGTAGATAGTAAGTGGATAGTAGGCCTTGGAGCGGGAATTGCCCTTTTTCTCCCTTAATTATCGTTGGTAATATTAATTGTTCGTTCAGTGTTAAACTTTGCAAAAAACGTTTACTTTTGGTGATCAATAAAACCGATTTTCATAAATCTAATCTTTTGTGGAGAAACAGAATATGAAGGGCCAGGAGCCCCACCAGCCAGTGGCAGGAAAATGAGAGGCGAGACAGCAGCATCTAAGAGAACTCAACTATATGAGCATTTCACGCTGTAACTTTTTATTTTGTGCAGCATAATTGCTAGCTCTTCCCAAGTGTATGCAGAGATTTTTTTTTTTTTTCAGTAGAAACTTTGGCTTTAAAAGTGTGGTCCAGGTTATTTTATGCGACGGCTGAAGTGAGAGCCACCCCGGGAGAAATCCCCTCAGAGCCCAGGCCTTTCCTCCACCAGCCAGTGTCCATTGCTTTCTCTTGTCACGCTGCCTCCTGCTTCTCGTTCTGCCGAAGCTAGCGGGGCCCCGAGGGTCCGGTTCGGTGAAGCCTCAGAGGCAGGATGAAGACTTGTAGAGAGTGCGCTTAGGGCAGATGCGTGAGCAAAATGTGCCCAGGCCTCTGAGGACAGGAAACGGGAAGGGCCTCATCCAGTTCGGAGGCTTGAAGGAGGGGCCTTTCCCCAGGAAGTGATGCTTGAACTGACGTCTGAGGGATGAATGGGGAGCGGGGACAGGTGTAAGTCAGGGGCCTTGGTCACACAGGAAAGAGGAGGGCTTCCCCTGGCACCCAGAGAATGCAGGTGCGGGGTGCAGTGAGGCGGCGAGAGGAGGCTCGGGCCAGTCGACCCGGCCCTGTGGGCCAGGGGAAGGAATTTAGAATTTATCCCAAGAGCAAACAGAAGCTATTAGGGGCCAGTAAGTGAGAGTCACCAGATTAGATGTGCAATTTGAAAATAAGTCTGTGGGCTGCATGAATAGAACACCGTGGGGGAGATGTCTAGGAGAGAGAAAGGCAGGTGCGGGTCAGGCAGGAATGACACCTGGGTCTCTGACTTGGGAAAGTGTGTCAGTGAAGGTGCCATTTCCTGAGGAGGAAGAGAGGGTTGAAACAGCAGATAACAGAGCGCACCTCTGTGCCAAGCACTGTTCTCGTGTAAACTTTATAGCAGCCCTGTTACATAGGTTCTGTTATTGCTCCATTATACAGATGACAAAACTGAGGTACAGAGACATTATCAGAGAACACACAGCTAGTAGGTACTGAAGAGAACTTATATACATGAGAGAGGGGGGAAGGAGATAGATAGATAGATAGATAGATAGATAGATAGATAGATAGATAGATAGATGATAGATAGCAGGACAGTATCTGGCAGCTATTAAGTATTCAATAAATGTTAGCTACTCCTGCCTCTTCCGCTTCATTGATTCATCCATTCGTTCATGGACTGTGTGCTCAACTTAAGATAATAAAACACATGTGGACTCTGTTTGCAGCCTAGAGGAGGAAACGGACAAATAATGGGCAGTTATCTTGCTGGTCAGGAGTGGGAGGATGGCCTAGGAAACGTTAGCATTCTAGCTCTTGCATAAATCTTGGATGGACATGGGTGGGGGGGCGGGGTACACAGTGTAGACTAAGCCCAAACAATGTTTCCCAGATGTTCTCTGAGGTTCCGCAGGCACCCCCAATGAGTTAGGTCAGGAATAGGCGCTGCGCCAGTTGTATAGGTGGGGAGGCTGACGATCCAAAAAGAGGAGACAGCAGCCCAGCAGTGTCTGGGTCTGAAGGAGCCGGGGTTCCAGGGCCTGGCTGCTCCGCTGTCCCTCAGGTACAGCTGCCTGTGGGCTCCAGGCGGTAGGAAACGGCCAAGTCTGACAGCCGCTTCACAGGTCGAACGAGCTCCCTGTTCTCTACTATATATAGTAAAGAACTTACATAAGATGCTGTTTAAAAAAAGACGACGGGGAGGAAAAGGGAATGCCAGCTGAATTTTTTCCACTAAAGCTCATTTTTCACAGATGTGTTTTCTCTGTTTCTATAATGACGGTGGACGGAGGGACAGCGCCCCAGGTCCGGGACGCAGCCCCGGGGGTTCCTTGGGGAGATGCAGTTGTGTCCGTCTGGGCTGAGCACCACTGGGTGCCTGGTGAACACACCGTCCTGTTGTTTACCTTTTCATTTACCTTCCTCTCCTCCGCGGCTTCCAGAGTCCCTGGTGTCCGTGGGAAAGGGGCGACGAGGAAGAATGAAAACATTGCTTAAATGATTTAAATTAAACTTTACCATATATTTGGGATAATGTTGGAAAGGAATGTTCTAAGTTCAACACGTGGGTGATTAACGTAACTGTTAGGTCTATTTTAAGATGAACACTTCAAATTACAGTTAGGGATTTTTTTTTTTTTTAATTAAGACCTTTTTTCATCGAATCTTGTGCTCTCTAGTACCCACTGAGGTGCAAACCTTGTTCCTTTTGTTAAGTCGGTTTATCTCTACTTTATGTGACCTCAACATTATAGAATGTGAATGGGAACACCACCATTCCATCTTTCCCAGGGCTGTCCGTTTGCCTGTGGTCCGAGAGTTCTAGCCAAGTTCGACACATGTTCCAGACAAAAGGGTCCACATTCGGACACTATGGGCGTCCTGAATATTAGTTGCTAACTCTCATTGGAGGTTTGTTCAAGCCTTGCTTACTTGACACTGCATATATGATAAATAACTCGCGTCATCTTCACAGCCACCGAGGCAAGTGCTATTATAACCCCCATTTATGGATGAGAAAACAGGCTCAGATAGCTGAGTGATCAAGAACACTCACCCAGTCATTCAAACACAGGCAGTCGACCTCCAGAGTCCACACTCCTGTGCGGTACAGCAAGCCCTCTCATCCAAATACAGGGAGAGGTGATGTGGGTAACATTCCCAGGAGGTGGAAGGGCCAGGTTAGACTGGGAAGCAGTCTGAGGTCTTCAACGGTGTTTCCCGCTGTGTGGGTGCCGGGCCCGATGAGGACGGTCCACCACCCAGTTTAGATTTACTGAGGGCAAGAGATTCAGGTGTGTGTGTGTTTTCCTTTGGGGGAAAAAAAATAACCATTGGAAGAAAAAAGTTCAGTAATAGGCTAGACTTACAAGTATAAACTTGGAATTGTTAGAGCCTTCCTCTCTTTTTATCCAGGCCAGTCTTCCCTCTCTCCACAGCCTTCTCTCTTAGCCATTCCTCAGCCTCCACATTCCCATGAGCATGTGCTCATTTTGATTTTGTCAGTGAACCAAAGCAAAAGATGAAGACTACGCAAGAGTTTCTTACTTACTGCCTGCCCCGAGTAGCCCACTGTGTAAGAAGGCTCCGTCTTTGCATTAGCAGCTTACCCACTCAACTCATTGCATCTGAGGGTTGTTTATTTATAAATTAATCATTTCAGAATACAGTATTAGCTCCCCCAACACCATTGTGGAATTTAGAATATTTTTTTCAACTCTTTTATTTCTCATGAAAATAGTCCTTATGTCAAGATGAAAGAAGGGTAAAGTACTAGGTAGAATCAGCAAGCCGATGACTAACACTACTTGTATTCATGGGAAAGTAATGGTTTAAAGGAGAGGTTTGTTTTGATTGACTTTTATTTTACACACACATTTTAACTTCATAAACCTTACCTTTCACACCAAGAAGTCTGGATTAGTTAACGTTTGTGTGTGGGTTGTTTTGTTTTGTTTTGTTTGCAAACAAGTTAATTATGCAACACTTTAAAATATGACTTTGTTTTTTTCCAATTCTATTGCGATATACTTTGCATAACATTGGATGAGTGTCAGGTGTACTGTGTAACAATTGTATATATGTATAAATAATGTATATCAAAATGATTATCAGAGTAAGTTTAGTTAACATCCATCACCTCACATAGTTAAAAAATTTTTATTGTGATGACAACTTTTAGGATTTACTCTCTTAGCAACTTTCAAATATACAGTACAGTATTGTTAACTATAGTCATGCTGTACATTATATCCCCAGGACTTATCTATATGTACAAAACCCTAAGCAACCAGAACAGACAGAATGACCGGTCACTATGACATGCACTGCGGGGGGCAGGGCAGGCCAGCCAACCTCCCATGCTCCTCCTCCCGGCCAGCCCCACCCCTGATAGGCTCCCCCCACCCCCGATTGGGGGTGGGGCTGGCAGGCAACCTCCTGTGGCCTCTCCCTCCACCCCAGGCCAGCCCCAGCCCCAATTGGCCTCCCCGATCCTAATCGGGGGCGGGGCTGGCTGGCCAACCTCCCACTGTCCCCTTCCCCCGGCCAGCCAGACCCCATGAATTCATGCACCAGGCCTCTAGTATCCTATAACTGGAAGTTTGTACCTTTTGACCCACTTCACTCATTTCCCCTCCCTCCTCCCACCAGTCAGTTCTTTGTTTTTTATGAGTTTGCATGTTTTTTAGATTCCGTACATAAGTGAAATCATATGTATTTCTTACTTATTTCACTATATAGCATAATGGCTTCATAGGTTATCCATGTTGTACAAATGTTAAAATTTCCTTCATTTTTGTTGCCGAATAATATTGCTGTGTGTGTGTGTGTGTGTGTGTGTGTGTGTGCGTGCGCACACACGCACACATATACATGCCACATTTTCTCCATTCATCCACAGGTTTCCATGTCTTGATTATTGTAAATAATGCTGTAGTGAACATGGGGGTAATCTATCTTTTCCAGGTAGTGCCTTTCATTTTCTTCAGATAAATACTCAGAGGTAGAACTGCTAAATCATATGGTAGTTCTGTTTTTAATTTTTTGAGGAACCTCCATACTGTTTTCTCATACCAATTTACATTCCCAATAGCAATGCACAAGGGTTCCCTTTTCTTCCCTTCCTTGTTCACACTTGTCAATTCTTGTCTTATTGATGGTAGCCATTCTAGCAGGCATGAGGTGATACCTCCTTGTGGTTTTGATTTACATTTCCCTGCTCAGTGATATTGAGCACATTTTCATGTTCCTGTTGGCCCTCTGTATGTCTTCTTTGGAAAAATGTCTATTCACCTCCTCAGCCCATTTTCTAAATCAGATTGTTGTTTCTTATGTAATTGAGTTGTATGAATTAATATATTTTAGATAGTAACCCCTTATCAGATATATGATTGGAAAATATTTTCTCCCATTGGTAGATTGCCTTCTCATTTTGTTGATGTTTTCCTTTGCTGGGCAGAAGCTTTTAGTTAGGTAGTTCCAGTTTTGTTTTGTTTTTTGTTTTTTTGTTTTGCTTTTGCTGCCAGATTAGCCTGTTACTATGGTAATATCTGAGCAAAATCAATATCCCAACGTTGTCTAACAAATTAAACATCACATTGAGGAATGTTTCAGGGGCAAGAAGGGGGAGTCTTTCTTAACTTATTAATTTCTACATCATCTTAAGATCAATCAAAGGCAAAAATCAAGAATCTAAGAATTTCTCTTGTTTCTGTTCACCATAACTCAGGCATCTATCAAAACATATGTAGAAAGCAAACATTTGAGGAACATTAAATGTGCTTTCTTAAATGTACCTTCAGCAGGAAACATTGAGTGTAACTCTTACTGCTTTCCATAATGGTGCTACTGTTTAGGGAATTAATATACCATTGTTAAAATGGGCCTATATGTCCCCCCCATTTCTCCTGACGTACAGCAGCCCTCCTGATTAGAACAGCTCCCTGTCTAGAGTAGCTCATTAAGAATTAAACTGATTATTTAGAGCAAAATGTCATATTTGAAGAAGTTTTCCTAATAAGGAAGAATGATGTCATGTCCATGGAGGGGGCCAGGTTTCCTCTGTTTGTTTTGTTTATATTAGCTGAATTTCAGGGGGAAATGCGCTAAGCATGAGGACTGCCAACTATATTTAGCCAAACTAAGTCAGTCATACCAGGAGGCATTTTTTTAAAGTTATACACCCATCAGTGTACCATAAGATGTTTTTCCAGGCATCTTGTTTTTATAAAGCTTGAGCAAGCATAAATAATACTTTCATTAACATTTCACCTTTTACTTTGAGGATAAAGAAAGTGTCTGTTGCCATCCCTCTTTAACTTGTCAGGTTTTCTCCAAGATAATGATTTTTGGGCCAAAAGATAGACACTTAATGATAATACCATGGTTCAGAAAATTGTATTTACTTTTCAGGGTGGACTGACCAAGGAGGCAATAGTGAGAGAGAGTAGTCTTTTGTAAATAAGATATACACGTTGAACAGTACCCACTCTCTGGCACTGTTCATTCTCGGTTCTTCTCCCACCCACCCCCCCCCCTAAACTTACTCTAAATGTAATAATAGCCTGTGCATCTTAAAGTAAGTAGGCTATTGTTTTTGTACTTTTTCATTAAGCCTTTCATTCAAACACTTCTATAAACTGGAAGGAAAAAATCAAATTTGTACCCTTATTTAATTGTAAAACCTTGGCTTTGTAACTTTTTCTGACATGTCACATCATTTTTATTTTGCTCTAATACATGATCCAAAGCTTATCCTGTATTTCATGGGAGAGAAAATTCAAACTGCCCCCACCGTGGAGCCTGCTACCTTTTGCCTTTCCCCTCGCGGCTTCCTCCCCATGGCTGGTTGACATCCATGCTACTGCAGCTGGCAGGGCCAGCTTTCCCATATAACCTTGGCCTTGCAGTGCCACGTGAACCAGGGAGGCTTGCTTAGGAAATGGAGTCTGCACGTGTTGCCTGGAGGGGAATGCTCTGCGGGAGGCGATGGAGTAGCACGGAGGGTGTCCCAAACGGGCCCACCGTGGGTGAATGTCTCAGGAGAGTGGAACAGTTCGAGAAACACACTCAGAGAGTAATTTCTGATATTACTTGCTGGGAAGTCAACAAATACGGAAGAAAACGGAGGGTAACTTTTTGCCGCTGTCACGGACAAACCCGTCACCACCACCCCAGAGACCGAGTCCTCAGATCCTAAGACTCTGCATTAACTGTTTCCAGTTCAGCAGGGCCCCAGGGGGGTGGCTAACGGGATAAAAGCCTTGTGAGAAGACGTGAGGGAACTTTTAGCCAGGCCTCCAGGGGCTTTGTCTAGTAGAAATATAATGTGAATCAAAAATACTGGCCACAACACACAGTTTTAATTGACCAGTAGTCACATTCAAAAGGAAAAAGAAAAAAGTGAAATGCATTTTAATAATGTGTTTTATTTAACCCTATGTGTTAAAAATTGTTTCAACATGTAAGTAAATGTAAACATTAATGACATCATTTTATACTCTCTTTTTGAACTAAGTCTTCAACATCTGGCGTGTGCTTTATACTCAGCGCACCTGCATTTGGACTGGCCACGTTTCGAGTGCTCAGCAGCCATAGGTGGCTGGTGGCTGTCCTACCTGGTCAGCACAGTTCTAGGGGACATAAAATTAGGTCTGTACCAACCTTTATGCTCCAAACCAGGGTAGCAGAAACAGTGTAAAATATTCTAAATGGTCAACTCCATCTTTTCATTTACAAACTATATGGCAGGAATAAGAGCCAATCCCAGCAGTAGATACATAGTTCATTCCGTGGAGTCCGTTGAGTACCTGCTGTGCACCGGGGGCCTGTCTAGGTCCTAAAACACAGCCATATACAACTGGAGAGAAAAAGTCCCCTCCCTTAAGGCGCTCACCTCCCAGAGCTGGAGTGGAGTGGGGTGGGGTGGGGTGGGGTGGGGTGGTGCAGAGGGCCAGGCATTCAGGCAGAAAGTATAAAAACAGATACATAAAGGCAATAATTTCAATGATAAATGCTGTGAAGAAATAAACAGGATAATGAGGGAGAGTGCGATAGGAGCATTCTTCTTGCTCACTTACGTATTAAATGAGTCATTTAGGAATGAATGGGGCTGTGTGATGGGAAATATGTTTCAGTTCAGCCTTAGGCAAATACTTCCTCTAATTATCAAAACAACTATTTCTTAAAAGATAATTTCATTATTTAAAAACACCAATACCCAAAGAAATAAAGCAACCGGAGAAGCTGGGTTCTATGCACTCGAAAGCCCCAGGATTAGCCGACATCGCTAAAATATGAAGCATGGCCTAAATAATACACAGTGAGACCGAACTTAGGAAAGATTTTGTTGTTGTTGTTTTAACTGAGGCAAACAAATTAAAAAATCTTTATCTTTTGTTTCATATTTGCTTAAATTTCAAAGCTAATTACTTCCATGGAATTTGGTCTCAACTCTGTGCATGACCAGTGAATGCTGTCCAAAGTGTAGGACTACACTGAATAATCTAATAAATGTATTGAATACAACAGTTTTGTGTTTAAAAAAAAAAAATCTTGGTATAAAGAGCAATAGAACTATCATATATGGTATGGGCAAAAGTAGGTTTACAGTTGTTGATCTGGAAAATAATGCAAGAATAAACTCTGTTTCATGGCCTCACAGCTGCCGGCCTACTTTTGCCAACCTCTGTGTATATCTGTGCTTACTGTGTGTGGGCTAGCTTGGTAGGAAGCACAAGAAATGGTCATCGTATTCATTTGGTACTGGGGAGGGAAATTGGATTGGGATGAAGGAAGTATGAGATGAGAACCTACTTTTCAAGGTATCCTTTCTGTATCTTTTGCCTTTTCAAGGGCAGACGTTTTTTAAGTTTAATGAAGTTCAGTTGATCAATTGTTTTTCTTTCATGGATCACACTTTTGGTGTCTCATCTAAGAAATCTTGGCCTAACTTGTAGTCATAGAGATTTTCCTCTGTTTTCTTCTTGAACTTTTATAGTTTTAGGTTCATATTTAAGTCAAAGGTTCATAAGTGTGAATTTTTGTATAAGATGTGAGTTGTGGGTTGAGGTTCACTTTTTGGCATATGAAAATCCAGTCGGATTTTTGTTTTGCATTGTTTACCACATGCACTTTTAGAAATAGGATTTAATATCAAAAGATAAATACTGTGTAGAAATACAGTCTGCACTTATTGGTTAGAGTTATGAGTTCAGTTTTAAAAAGAAAAAGGTTAGTTATGACTACTATATTGATTTTCAAGAACTATCACTGTGCTTTAATTCTCTAAGCCAAAAAAGTTAAATTCTGTTGGTCAAAAGGCTGTGTTGATGCCTTGTTTCTTCAACCCATTTCATAATCAAAATGATGGTAGTATTACGGGGTAAGAAACTGAAAATGTTACATGCCATTTGTCACGGTGAATTTGAACCAGACATTTAGATCAGCTGAAGGAAAAAAGGTATAAAGGTAAATGTTCTATCTCCAGGAGAGGGTAGGGATACTGGAAATGAAAGGATATAAATTAATTTGCCTGTACTAGAAGTCCTTAGGGGGAGATGATGGAAAGGAACTCTTTTGTATTCCAAGGTAAGGAATGAAGCCCTGCCACCAAAGACACAAGTTGAATTATCGATAGATGGTCCACAGATTGCCTTCCAAGAGGAAGTAGGTCTATTTAATGCTTTTATTTTTTTTAAATATATTTTATTGTTTTTTTTTTTTACAGAGAGGAAGGGAAAGGGAGAAGGATAGAGAGTTAGAAACATCGATGATAGAGAAACATCGATCAGCTGCCTCCTACACACTCCCCACTGGGGATGTGCCCGCAACCAAGGTACATGCCCTTGACTGGAATCGAACCTGGGACCTTTCAGTCTGCAGGTCGACGCTCTATCCACTGAGCCAAACCAGCCAGGGCTAATGCTTTTATTTTGTTGCATTGAGTTAACCTGAGGCCACGTACACCTGCTTTGCCCTTTACGGGAGTTGTGGCTAGCCTCTCCAGATACATGCTGAACAAATGACTGTTGACTTGAAGATGCATTAATATCTAAGGTTCTTTCAGACCATTAAAATGCATGAATAATGTATATTTGAGGAAGGCAAATTTTTTACCATTCTTAAGTTTAGGACCATTTGAGTAATAAACTAAGAAGAGAGAGAGAGAGAGAGAGAGAGAGAGAGAGAGAGAGAGAGAGAGAGACCCCCAAGGTTTAGATCTGTAGTGAGGAGAACTTGAGGAGAAAGGAGATGTGTTGCTGGGCCAATAAGCTTGCTAATACTTCACCCTTGAATTCAGTGGCTGACTACCCATCCGCAGGCAACACTATACAGCTCCGCTGGGCAGACCCCCACCTCCAAAGATGGGGAGAAGAAACCCCTCTCCCTGTGAGCAGCAGATCCAGAGCAAGCAGAGGAAAGAGGGCTGATCTGAGCCCATCCGACCAAGAGGGGAGAGAGGCTGCAGGCCAGGAATGCTCCTCTCCTGGAAGTCCCTCCACGTGGAAACACAGTGAAGGGTGGAGTGCCTGCTCCCTCGGTGCCCTAATCTCCTACTGATACGTACTACGCAGTAATCATTTTTAAAGCTAATAGCATGATGCTCTTGAAAGGCAAAAAGACAGAAGTTTACTCTATTAATTTGTTAACATATACCATAAATGATTTTAATGTCTTCTGACATTTTTAAAGATTCTGTGAATCTTTAATTTACCCTTATGATATATTTGAGATACCAACAAATGTCCATGGCAAGAAAAAAAAATCACTAGTAAATTCATAATGTTGACATCTCTGTACTTATAACTATTACATATTCAGAAGGCATCAACAACAAAAATGCTTACTAACATTGGTGCCCTGGTAGGAACTGCTGTGCTTCTGAGATTACAGATGTGCTTTGCTTTACCAGTGGACATAGTCAAGATAGAGCATGTTTAGAAGTCAAATTAGGAATTCAAGTGTAGCTAAATATACTTTGTATTATTTCTACTCCGTACTAATCCCTCAGACAATAATATCATCATATTTAAACTTGGAAAATATGCATTATGCTGAGTCACTTATATGGATATGCGCACACATCCGTACACAAGAATGATGCGCTGTGTTCCGGGGCTGTAACTGGTGGGCAGTCGGCGCTGCATTATTATTCCTAAGGCAAGGCTCATCCTTTTCCGTGGGAGGAAGCAGCCCTGTGGGAACCTGACGGCTCTGGAACATGGCTTTCCTTTGCTCTTTGGACTGTTCACCTGTACTCTCGTTAGAAGTGGCTTTTTGGTTTAGCTGTTAGTGAAAGCCAGAAGTCCATACCTTGTTGTCTTCCTTGGAGAGACTAAGAGTGGAAAAACCACATTATTCATTTAAGCTCAGTCATTGGCCTCGTGTGTGACACGTGGACAGACTTTCTTATTACATTGCTGGACAGCATGATCCAGGGCCTTCCATGTGCAGCCCTCATGAACCTCCTGTGCACATCCATCATACATACTGTACCCTCTCAAGTGGCTTTTTCCATGACTTGTTTTATATTTTAAAAAGAACAACTAGATCTGGGTGTATCTACTTCCTCCCTAAATGGAAGACCACCTAACGTATAAATATCTGACAGTATAATCATAAAAACCAAATGTGGTGTACAACAAACTTCATTAGTGACATCATTTGGAAAAGATGAATAAAATACAGTAAAATAAGCCCTATTACATCCGTACATTCTACCAAAAGGCATTTCAAGATGTTACACAGTTTTTATCATATTGAGATGGTCATAAATACCATATTGCAGAAGGCTCCATTTGCTACAGTGCCAGAGTCCATAGTACACAGTCATATATAACCATGTTGGAAACTTCATGTAGCTATGATACATTTCTCTCCATTTCTTCCTTAAGAGTAATTACATTTAAATAATCGGGTTGCTTTATCTAAGAATTATTTTCGTCATTTCTCAGGGAGGGAACCTCATTTATTAACTGTTCTTCCCACGACACATTTGGATGGACTTCATTTTCTGTTGGGAAGATGCGGTCTGCCTCGTGAGGGGAGAGGGCAGCGCTGTCATGCGGCATCTGTCTCATCCTCTAGCCTCTAAGGAATGTCAAAGTCAGTTGGTCAAAAGCTAAGAAGGGTCAAAGCCATTTAAAATGTACAGTTCTTCTTCATGGTCACAAGTCTCTTAATTCATGCTGCTAAGTGACGTGTCTTAAGCTTGCCAAAATGCATTTTTGGGTTTTTTTTAAAGAACTTTTTCCTCTCTTTGGATGGGAAGTTAAAATTGGAGCCTTGTGATCCAGCGAGGTGGGGCCTGTATTCACACTCTGGGACCCTTGGCTGCGTATCTTGGCCACTGACATTAAACTAGCAATGGTCGGCCTTTAAGAAAAAATAAATTACTCCTCTGAGTACCCAGGTCCAAGTGTGCATTCCTGTCATCATTTACTCTCATGAGATTGAAATATGTAGAAAATGTCATTGGCAGCTTTTTATGTATGCAGACATGTTTAGTTCTTCAGTGATAGGTCAATATTAATAGAAGTCTAAAAAGTCATCTTTATAAGTCAGTGTTGTTCATCATGTGGAAGATACTTTTTTTTTTCCAGTACATTTAAGTGATGAAGTCTCTCAGGAGATAGAGTAACATAACTTAATAATGTTCAGATGTCCAATACTGAAAGACTACATAGTGGATTTTACAGCTTGGTGGAACTTTAAAAACGTATTTAAAGGGACTATTTAAAAATAGTCCAACTTTCTGTTTCACCGATATGAAGAAATGTGGGCCTCTCTTAGTCCAGGCCACACAAATAATTGGTGGCATAAATCACTAATGCCTGGGACAGCGCTAAGTAGCCCTTTGGCAGGAGATGCAGAAAAGGGCTGTGTGCAATTTCAGAAACAAAGCTATTCTTTAAGAGTTCAGTTCCAATTGCTGAGAACCGGTTCTTATTTCTTTACTAGAGGCCCGATGCATGAAATTCGTGCAAGAGTAGGCCTTCGCAGTGTGGCCTCAATCCCTCCCTCGCAGCCGAGGCAGCTGCCTGGATCCCTCCCTCGCAGCTGTGGCGGCTGCAGCCCCGGCTTCGTCCCGAAAGGATGTCCAGTCTAATTAGCATATTATGCTTTTATTAGTATGGATTTTTTCTACAGTGAGCATCTTTTTCAAAGAGGAGAATGTGGGACAGAACAGTAAGTATGTGGGTATTCTGTGCCAAGGAACTCCATTATGGTATTTATTACTGTTATGTGACACGCCTATTAAATCTCCTCAGAAATTTGGATTCACTTTTAACTTGAAAAATGTGCATGGAGACTCTCTCCCAATTAGTCTCACCTTCCTGTTCCTACTCTGCATTTTCGGCCTTTGGTGTATGGCTGTAACTAGATGGTGTTTAGTTAGTAGAGACCAAGCATTTAACAGTCTCTCAATGTCCGGCATGCTGGTGGATAATGCAAATACGAAAATAAGAAATTATGGGGACAAATTTAATTTCTTTTTTTTAAATATATTTTTATTGATTTCAGAGAGGAAGAGAGAGGGAGAAAGAGATAGAAACATCAATGATGAGAGAGAATCATTGATCGGCTGCTTCCTGCATGCCCTCCACTGGGGATCAAGCCCACAACCCAGGATGTGCGCTTGACCAGAATCGAGCCTGGGACCCTTCAGTCCACAGACTGACGCTCTATCCACTGAGCCAAACCAGCTCGGGCAGCAACTAATTTCTTAGTTTCAAAACCAACTCCTTCAACTTGCTTTGTGTATTCTTATAGTTTCTCCAGTAAATATAAGTTTGTAAAACTTAGTATATAGATCATAAACGTCACCTTCCTAAAATTATACCAGTGAAATATCTTCAGGACATGGCCAGGTTGTTTCTATTTATAGCTGCATTGAGCTCCACCTCAATGGCGATATCCCAGGAGCAAAGAAACAGCGGGGACAGAAGTGGCAGAGTTACAGCTACTCTTGGGTGGGACCCGCGTTAGAAAGGTCCTCTGTGGCTGAAGAAATCGGAATGCCCGTGGACGTACTAGACAAGTCCTGCACCTCAAGCAGAGGTGCCATAACATGATAGTCACCTGCACTGCTTCCAGCTGGGTAACCTTGAGAAACTTAGTATAACTTTGCGCCTCGGTTTCCTCGTCTGTAAAATGAAGATAGTAAAAGAGGCCTATCTCCTGGGGTTTTTATGAAGATCAAATGAGTCAGTGTAGACAAAGCACGTATCAGGCCATCTGGTCCATAGCAAGCGCTCAGTAGGAGTCAGCTATTATCATCAGTAGTGGTAGTAGTGACGCTGGTGGTGCCGGTAGTAGTAGGAAGAGTCACGATGTATTACATTCTTTGGAGGAGACCCTCCCTGGTGACTTCAAACACAGGGAGTGGTTGTGTTCACGCTTCCACAGTATTAGGTGCTATCTAAGTCAGTAGCACTGTATCTTTCTTTTCGATGTGACTTTCTTTAAAATGTAAGCTTTTGGAATAGCATTTATTTTAAGAATTACCTATTTATAATTTACACTGGAGACCTGGTGCATGGATTCATGCACCAGTGGGGTCCTTTGGCCTGGCCTGCACCCTCTTGCAATCTGGGACCCCCTCAGGATGTCAGAGAGCCAGTTTTCACCTGATCCCCACAGGCCTGATCCAGACAGGAGGGAGCCCGATCCTGTGCATTGAGCATCTGTCCCCTGGTGGTCAGTGCACGTCATAGTGACCAGTCGTTTGGTCACCTCGGCTTTTATACATATAGATGTTTTGAGATTTTTATATATTTTAACCATTACATTAATTTTTATATGCACAAGGTTAAAAAATTTTCAAACTATATGTTTAGATGAGTATAAAATACAAAAATAAGACTTTTGCCCAGCTGGTGTGGCTCAGTGGTTGAGCCAGGAGGTCACAGTTTGATTTCCGGTTGGCATGCCCGGGTTTTGGGCTGGATCCCTGGTTGGGGACGGGCAGGAGGCAACCAATCGGTGATTCTCTCTCATCATTGATGTTTCTCTCTCCCCCTCTCTCTTCCTCTCTGAACTCAATTAAAAAAAAAAAAAAAGACTTCCTCCACCTCATTCTAGTCTCACTCTCCAGAGATAAACACTCTGTTAACTATTTGTTTTTTAATCTTTCTGGTGGTTTCTTTCACAACTTTATGAACAGTCTATGCATTCATCCATTCCATGATTGATCCACCTCAGATAGTGCTATTAGGTTAATTTGTAATATCATTCTTACCAGCTAGATGTTCTTGTCAGCCTTTGGTACTAACAAGCTGATAATTTTGTGACGTTACTTAATCTCTCTCTTTCTTTTCCTGTGTCTGTAAAATAAGGAAATTGACAGAGTTGGTTTCCAAGGACACTTTCTTAGAAGTATTAGATTTAAACTAACTCAGGAAAGAAAAAGAAAACCTGGGGGGACGGGAGGGAACAACTATTTTGTGCCTGGAACTCAGAGATAAACCTGGTGTGAGGGTTAGACCTGGATCAGATGCCGAGACAGCATCTGTTTTAAAAGTCTCTCTCTTGTCTGTTATCTCCCCACATGGCTTCAGTTTGTGTGTATTGGTTTCCTTTTTGTAGGATCTTTGTTGCAACTCTGGGGGATGTGCCCTAGTAGTTAGCTGTCAAAGGACAGAGGACACACTCCCCTGTTGTCTTCCATGTGAAAAATCCTGATTGGCCTGGCCTGACCTGGACTCTGTACGGGCGGGGCAATGGTAGGCTTACGTTGTGAGTGCCCAAACACAGAGTTAATAGAGCTGTTGTCATAATCACAACCTGCGTGTCTTTTTCACACAAACAACTGAAAACCTACTTCTGCCCCGCCCTGTACGTATCCTTGCAGGATTTGCCGAAGCCATACAATGAGGAGCTAGCCCTGGGTCTCATCTCACCGTACCGGGGCCAAGGGTTGGGATTTGCGATTGGCAGACCCACAAGGAATAGGGAAGAAGCCGATCTTACAGAAAGGGGGGAATGTTTTTCCCAGCTGAAGGGAACAATGGTAGATAATAAAAGCAGATGTCTCCTCCTCTTGGAGTTTCAGGCAACTGTGATTTTCAGAAGGAACTCCTTCAGTTCTTCTCTGAGTCTTGAGTCATCGCTTGCTTTTATGAATGTTCACTGCCATGTCACCAACCAATGCCCTTTCTCATTCTCCTTCCAGCAATAAAGGGCGACCTTCCCTTACACATTCTTTAACTTCCTATCAGCAGTTAAGAACTCCTAGCAGTATTTTCGCAACAATTTGAACAAGTCCAGACATCAGTGCTTCAGATTCCAGCCCCAGCATGGGGAGGTCACGGCTGCCTTGGTAGTAACACTCTGTTGGATCTTTATGACCCGCTACACAATGGACACACCAGGAAACCACTTCCCCTTTCTGTCCAGGGACCCTCTTTGTTATCTCAGGATACAGTCTATGCTTTGAAAGAGTGGCTGTAGTGCATTTGCAGTGATGGGGAAAAGGGGCCCCACTAAGGCAGAGAATTGCCTGGAGATGACTCAAGTTCTCAGCAAATACTGAAAATATCCCAAGGCCTTTTCCTCGAGGTAAACACCAACTTGGGGCATTTTTGACTGATAACCAAATAAAATGGAAAATGGGCGCTGGTACAGGGTGAGCTGCCTGGGACACGATAGAGTGCCTCCCGGATGCCAAATTAGGAACTGTGCTACCAGGTTCACAAACTCTCATATGGAGGATGGGCGTTTCATATTTTGGATACTAAAAAGCCAGATGTATAAGTACTGTCATTATTATAAAAGAGCTCTGATTGTTTCCCCTCCCACGTTCCCCATGAAAGGACACCTGGCAATCTCTTTGCAGGTGTTTAGTGACATCCATGTGCAAAGCACTGTGGGAATCACTCGGAACACAAGCCTGGCTCTGGGAGACGTGGCTGTGGGTATGATAATGTCACTGCCAAGCCCTGACAGGGCCAGACCGGCCTTGTGGATGGGCCATGTGGAGGGAGAAGGAGTTGCTAGATGTTATTAGGAGGGGCTTTGAGAAGAGATAGATGTTGAAAGGGGCACAGAAGGATCAAGACAACCTCAGTGGATGGAGAGAGATTGTTGGGAACAGAGGGCAGTACATGAAAAAGGCCAAGAAGAAGGAAACCCCAAGGTGAGTTCAGGAGACAATGAGACTAATTTGGGAGAATGGAAGAGTGGAGATAGAGTAGTAGTTGGAGATAAGAATGTTAGGGCTGCCTTGGGCCAAATATTGAGAATCTTCAAATATCAGACATTTTTAGGGGGAGAAAACAGATTGGGGTGAGAGGGACTCTATTTTAGACATGCTAAGTTTTGAGGTGGAGTGGCATGTTTAGGCTAGATGGAAACAGGTAGTAAAAAAGAAGAAATATAATTGATGTAAGAATGGAGTTTTGTGGGAATATAAAGGGGGAGTTGATATTGAAGATGAGCACAGCTATGTTTCCATTCATGTAGCAGCTGTTAGAACCCAAATCTCTTCATATTTTGTACCATTTTTGGTTTATACAGCATTTTATGTTGTTCTGCCTTATGTATTTATTTTTTGGAGACTGTTTATGACCCAACTTGAACAATGCAATGAAATTCTCCTTTAGCTCAAGCTATTGTGAAACCAAAAGATTGGACTTCGTGGCACAAATTGTGGTTTGTAGGTTATGGTTGCCATTGTTCCAACAAATAAGTGTAATTTAAAAATTATTTAGAAGTAAAGCAAATGTTGCTGAAACAAACAAACAAAAAAGAATTGGAATTCAAGGCTGAGGTCTGGGTTAGAGACTGAGAGCAATGCTGGTAATGCTGTTGACCCCTTGTACCAAGAGAAGGTAAAGAATGTTTACATCTTAGTGGGCTGTCTACAGAGAGCTGGCAAAGGACCAGTGAGGGAAATGGGGTGCATGTTGAAGGTAGAAGGACAAGAATGGTTGGTGCTGTCGTGGTGGCAGGGAAGGAAAGGGTGGGAGCTCGCACCGTCAGAAGGTACGAAGGTAGGAATGACAAAGGAAGGACTGGGACTGCTGAATGCGGGTCCAAGCACAGCATAACCCTATCTTCATGGTGAACAGAACACCTTAAAACTGTGGTTGGCAAACTGCGGCTCACGAGCCACATGCGGCTCTTTGGCCCCTTGAGTGTGGCTCTTCCACAAAACACCATGGCCTGGGCGAGTCTATTTTGAAGAAGTGGCGTTAGAAGAAGTTTAAGTTTAAAAAATTTGGCTCTCAAAAGAAATTTCAATCGTTGTACTGTTGATATTTGGCTCTGTTGACTAATGAGTTTGCCGACCACTGCCTTAAAATAATGGTTAGGCCCTGGCTAGTGTTGTTCAGTGGTTAGTGTCAGCCTACACACAGAAGGGTCTTGGGCTTGATGCAGATCAAGGGAACATACCTGCAATTCAGGTTCGATCCCTGGCCCCGGTTCAGGCACTTATGGAGGCTACCAATCAATGTATCTTTCTCACATAGATGTCAATGTCTTTCTCTCCCCCCGCCCCACCATTCTCCTCCTCTTCCTCTGCCCTCTCCCTCCCTCCCTCCCTTCCACTCTCTCTAAAAAATCAGTGGAAAAAATATCCTCAGGTGAGGATTAACATTGACAACAATAATTTTAGAAGGTTTATAAAATCAGGTCAAAGGACCAAAAAAGTTTTGTAACCGGAAGAGGGGAAAGGCTTATTAACAGAACAGTGGCGACTCCCATTTCTTTAAGGGGGAACATTAAGCAGAACCACATCCAACCCAATTCCCATGGGAACTGTTGGAGGCACACAAAACCCAAAAGCTGTTTTTCCTAATTTTTGGACAGAATTTATCTACAAGAATATGTGTCTTAAGAAAATAATGCAACTAATGTTAACCAATTAGGTGATGATTATTCATAGGATAAAGGTACCGCCCCAAAGGTATCCTTTTTATAAGATTTACTATGGAATTATTTTAGTTGGCCTCTAATGCCTTCAAAATCTATTATTGTTAACCGAAAAAATAAAAGATATATTCCTCTCAAAAACAGCTGAAACATGCGAAAACAGCATAAGTATAAAGCTGATATATGTATACGGATATAGAGCAATATACTTGAACTTGGTGAGTTGTTTACAGTTCCTTTAACACTAGTTCCTTCATAATGTTTAAATGTTACTGGGCTAAAGAGTAAGGATCATAAAATCTGAAAATTTATTAGGGCCTTACAGGTATTACATTATAAATTTTCACTTTAAAGTAGAGAAAACTGGGCTCCAGAGAGGATAAGGGAATTATCCAAAGTCATAAATACCTCGTGGCCAAGCTCAGTTGAACTATTAGAACATTTCTCTAGTTTGGTTGAGTCTGTGTTCATACTTGTAAACAACCTTGTGTGATCACGGCTTTATCTGTGCAAGATATCTTACTTAGAGAAACACAGCTTAGAGAAACACAGTTTTTCTAAGAACTACCTTAGAGAAACACAGCTGTGTGGCCCTGAGTGCTGTGTAACTTGACGGCACCGCTAGTATTGTACTTTCACAGAAATCTGGGGATTTTAATAAGAGTCAGCCGTATTTATTGAGCATCCAGGTGAACAGAGAGGGAGATATTGAAGATGAAGTGTTTGAAAGGGGTAGAGAAGTGAAAATACTGTTATTTGTCTTTTCAGTAGAATAAAGCCATTTGGTGAAAAAGTATTGACCAGTGGTCGGCAAACTGCGGCTCGCGAGCCACATGCGGCTCTTTGGCCCCTTGAGTGTGGCTCTTCCACAAAATACCACAGCCTGGGCGAGTCTGTTTTGAAGAAGTGGCGTTAGAAGAAGTTTAAGTTTAAAAAATTTGGCTCTCAAAAGGAATTTCAGTCGTTGCACTGTTGATATTTGGCTCTGTTGACTAGTGAGTTTGCCGACCACTGGTATAGACTAAAGCCAGCGGGTGAGTAGGTAATGGTTGTTACTTTTGAAAGATATGACTCTTTTGCCCTTAGTAATAATTCCTTCTTACAAATACAAACTACACGCCACTGTTTTAGAGATATTCAACTCAGCAAACATGAACTAATATGGAAATGACACAGGATGGGACAAGCCTACCAATGATAAAAATGGAAATTTGAGTAAACATTAATCAAATGAAACCCTAAAATATACAAATTATTTACTTCATTGTAAGACTGAAAGTTGAGTATTTGTCTAATTCCCCTACCCTGCCCCCCCCCCCAATTCTTTAAAATCTCAGAGGAATTTTATACTTAAGTTCCTCAATATCTATCGCTCAGGTGGCTTTTCTTTGGTTGTTCCAGTTAGAACTGAGATCACTGATTTTGCTTCAAGCATTGACAGAAAAGATCAGAGAACAGATTTTTTTCTTTAAGAATGTACTTCATCTACATTAAGAATTAATAGCAAACATTTTCAGTTGGAAATAGTCCATATTAGTTCCTTTCATGTCCACTAAATTAGCATAGTTTTTGTAAGAATCAGCAGCTAATACCTTCCTGCTGTTTTCACTGGCCTGTGTGGCAACAGAAATGAAAATTATTTAAGGCATTTCACTGTGATGTGGAGTTGATGCTTTTAGAACCTGACCTCACATTCCTCCCCCAGAAAAGGCTAAGGCTGACATGCCCGAGCTCCACGTCACTCGGCTTCACCAGGCTTATCAAGACCGTAAATACCACCGGAGCCTGTCCCTTATCACATGCGATTTATATTGGGATACACATCCTCTCCTCTCGGTGGGGCTGTCGGTGCTTGGGCCACGTCCTGCCTCGGGCCCTGCAGCCTTCACAGAGCCAGGTGACCGCCTACCCCACGGAACACTGGATCTCCCCGCACCTCCGGAAGGAGAATTCTCCGCAACGGCCAGTGGGCTGCGGGGTTCATCAGAACACCGTCTCCCAGCCTCTCGGTCCTTATTTCTTGTGCCCCGTGACAGACACAGCCAGCCCGTGGTACTCCGGAGACTCTCCCAGGAGGATAACGACTTGGTCGGAAGCTGCTCCCTCTCTTTCTCATGGTATATGGAGTGACTTCAAATAGAGATCAGTGTTATGTATGAAGACACAGAGCTACTGCTCTTCTGTAGCACGGCCGAATGCAGGCCTCATTCTCGGTGGGAGAGACGAGCCTCTCCAGAAGAGACTCAAGTCCTGTGCTCATGTCACTTCTTCCTTGAACCCTCCCAGGGAGTTCACTGCACTCGGTACTGGCTCTGTCTAGAGTCAGCGTGATTTGCAAAAGGCTCAGAATGAATTAAAGATCAAAGAAATGGTCTTTTAAAAAGAAACCTATGTCATTTTGCAACATATGTTAAACACACATTCCCAAAGCGGTCAGTTTTCATGGTAGCATTCTTGTATTTGTGGTACTTTGCAGAAAACCCAAGTCTACCACGGCCCTCTCCCCCAACTTTATGGGGAATGTATTTAAATTCATAGTTATTTTTCTACTTACATCCTCCCCTAAACCCAATGTAGTACATTCTCATTTGGCTTATATTAACCTATTTGTATTGTGTAAATGACTGTTCTCAAGACTGTGATTTTCATAAGAGGGGCAACAAGAACTTAGTGCTAAACCAAGTAAGTTGCTAGATACGGAGCCTCACCATGTGGACCTAGCTTCTATGACGTGAAGGCCTAAATGGAAGCATGAGTAATAGAACAAGAACAAGACCATTGAAGTACAAATCTAATCAAGTTGTAGATGGAACTTTAATGAGTACACCCTGAACTGCAGCCCTTGTGGGAGCTGCATATTCTATCTTTCTTATCAGTTCTCAGAATTAATATATTAAACTGTCTCATACATAAGATCCTGAGCTAATCTCAGTCAGAGAGGAATGCGTTGTGGGAACACACAGCAGTTTATCCCCTAATTATCTTCATTTGACAATTTTTAAAATGCCCCAGCCCATATGGGGCGCTGACTGCCCCTTAGGCTGTGCCTGGCCGCAGTCAGGTATAGAACCTGCAGCCAGAAATGAGCATGGGGTTGTCACTGATGCATCCGCCATTCTTCGTGTTAGGCGGGGTGTTGGGAGGGAGCTGGCTTAGCGTTATGAGGATGCTGAAGTGTCACAGTGCTTGTGCTCATAAATAGCAGGACCAGAGCGGCTCGCCGTTCAGAGGGTGAGTGTGGCAGCTCTGCATCCTGCAGGGGCCTCGGTATCACACAGGAAGAAATGAAAGGGAATTTATAAACCAGCAACATATTTATTCTGAAAGCACTGATGTCTTCCAGCGTCCCAATCCCAAGAGCTTCCCCAGACAGTGATAAATCCCCCGTCGTTATTGGTGTGAGTAGGGGATAAATGGCTGCTCGCAGGCCAGCACTGCTCCAGAGGCAGACTGGGAATTTCCAATTTACATAGAAGTTGTTTTCCAGAAGTTCACTTTCACATCCTTTATTTCGAGCTTGGGGAGAAGGAGAAAGAGTGATATGCAGTAACAGTTGTATTCAGTCTTGTCTTCTTTCCTGAGCGCTTTGGAGAGAATGATGTAGGCCCACTATGGAGCCAGCCAGGCTCTGCCCTTAGACAGGTGACTGGACCGCACTAATCTATGGGGAATTTAAAACATGGGGACAATCCCGGCAGTGCTCCCAGTGATGAGTCAGCCCAGTGCCAGGAGTATGACAAGTGCTGTCCTCGTCTCCCACCCCCACCTGTGGCCATGTGAGCAGAAGGTGAGGAGCCGCTGCGAGGCCAGCCATCTCGCCCCCAACCCCTAGTTCCCTGCGTCCCCACATGCCGCTGCCCCACTGCCATTGCCCTGGCCAGCTCCTTGCTGGGGGCACAGAGGAGGAGAGTTCCCTGAAGTAAGGAGAACGTTATCTCCATTTTTAAACCTCTGTTTTGTAAAGTAACCAGGATGGGTGGGTTGTCTCCTCTGCTGCGGGACATTTATTGAGCTCCTATGATGCCCCAGGCACTGTGCTCACTGGATCCTCACAGTCACCCCACAGCGAGGAGCTGGCGGAGCTGTGTCCAGGCCAGTACCACCCGACTGCCAGGCGCCTTTTTCCCCTGTTACCCCATGCCACTGGCTGGCACTGTCTCCAGGCGGCCTTCACGGGGTGGCAGAGATGACTGAATTGGAAAGTAAACTGCGTTCTACATCTGTCTGTCAAATCTGAAACTTTGCCTCATTCAACAATCTGTAAAACTCTTGATAAAACCTGTGCCCAAACCATTGCAGGGGGGTTGGGGAGTCCCCTCTAGGGAGCAGGGGTCTTGATTGTCTGTAATGTAGGAGAATCCACTGAGTTAGTATTTACATATTCCCTTCCTGAGCTGCCAAGATCGTCTCTCATGGTGGTCCCATTTCACCCTAAAAAATAAATAAATAAAATTTAAAGTCAGGTATTCTTGAATATATTCTTAAATAAGTAAATATCATAAATCTTGACTGATGATCCAGACCCTAAAGGCCCTATGGCTGCATAAGAGTTAAATCCTTAGGAGGCAAAGATGACCACAGACTTCAAAAAAAATCATGTTGAAGGTCAGGGTTCTTTTTTACTTTCTTTAAAAAAAAAAGTTTTCCAATTAGAGCTGGCATTCAGTAGTATAAGATTTCAGGTGTACAGCGTAGTGGTTAGACATTTATATAACTTATGAGGCGCTCCCCCCTAAAAGTCTAGAATGAGGTCAGGGTTCTGTGATGTGGACATGTCTGGTGTAGGGAAAGGGGCCAGGGACAGACTGGTCTACCTGGCTTAGGCAGGTAATGCTCCGTGACCTTAAGCAAGTTACTTACTAGTAAAATTCCTTTCCCATTTGTAAAGGGACTGTGACAGGTACATGACAAAAAAAATCCAGATATCTCATTTTCTTAAGTATTTAAGACTTTACAATTGAAGGAGGGGTTGGAGTAGGGCCTTTCTTAGTCCTTTTGAATGGAGGGTGTGGTGGAGAGGGGAAAAAAGCTGGTGGGATTTGATGGAGTAGGTGTGCAAAACGGAAGACTTGAACTTTGACACTCGAAGTGTAGCTGCAACTAGAACTTTTAATCTAAATGTTCAACCTTTACCCAGTTTTTCCAAGAGGTTCAATTCAGTATCATTTTATTTCATTTTCAGAGAAAAGGGCTGCTGAAAAAAATGGGGAAACCAGAAAAGTGATGAATTTTTATAATAAATAAATTTTAATTTCCAAAGGCCACAGGTGATCTTCCCTTTCTGGTACCTTTCAATTCTTTTGCCTTTTTATCTTGGTCAAATCAATTTTTACTTTAAAAAAAACACAAAACAAAAACTTGCCTGGCTGGTGTGGCTCAGTGGTTGAACATCGACCTATGAACCAGGAGGTCATAGTTTGATTCCCAGTCAGAGCACATGCCCAGGTTGCTGGCTCAGTCCCCAGTGTGGGGCGTGCAGGAGGTAGCTGATCAATTATTCTCTCAGCATTGATGTTTCTATCTCTCTCTCCCTATTCCTTCCTCTCTTGTATCAATAAATAAATATACATTTTTTCTTATTTTTTTAAAATATTTTATTGATTTTTTACAGAGAGGAAGGGAGAGGGATAGAGAGTTAGAAACATCAATGAGAGAGAAACATTGATCAGCTGCCTCCTGCACACTCCCTACTGGGTATGTGCCCACAACCAAGGTACATGCCCTTGACCAGAATCAAACCTGGGACCCTTGAGTCTGCAGGCCGACGCTCTATCCACTGAGCCAAACCGGTTGGGCAGTGGTCGGCAAACTCATTAGTCAACAGAGCCAAATATCAACAGTACAACAATTGAAATTTCTTTTGAGAGAAATTTTTTAAACTTAAACTATATAGGTAGGTACATTGTTATTAACTTAATTAGGATACTCCTAAGCTGGCCTTTGCTAAAAACTCAAGGGGCCAAAGAGCCGCATGTGGCTCGAGAGCCTCAGTTTGCCGACCACTGGGTTAGGGCATACACACACACACACACACACACACACACACACACACGTGTGTGTGTGTGTGTGTGTGTGTGTGTATTAAACTTAATGAGGACTGAGAAAATGACTTAGAACTGGGCATTTCATCACCTCTGAATCCAGGTGTCAGATCCATTTAATTCAAGTATTTTTTTAAATGATGATTTGCACAGAAATCAAGTCAGACCCTTGAAGATTCAAAATAACTGTTTTGCTCTCCCTTCCCCGACCCCTCAAATTCCCTGGATATTGTCTTCCTCGCCCAGTGCACAACGGGGGAGAGTGGAACCCTAGCAGCGTTCCTCATTGCAGTGTACACTAGTAGCCAAAACACTAGAATGCCTATGCGTTTCTTGTGAAATGCTGCATTAATACTTCCTGGAACTGTCACTTCAGACTAAAAGCAGCGTCTCAGCAGCTTGGAGCCCACTTGGCTTCGCAAACTGGGTGGTTCTTTCTAATGCTGGAATGAGTAGGCGGAGCCCGTACAGAAAGTTAGAACCGGGGGTGGTGGTCTGGGCTTTGCTGCTCTGGCTGCTTTGAAGACTGGCTTCTCCGGAGCCACTCCCTAGCCCTGGGTAGAGGACCCATCACACCACACACAAGGTATGACATGATGTTTGCAGCAGCCACACCAGAGCCGCAACACAGAGATTTGCTGATGCCAGGCCAAGCTTAAAGTCCCTCAAAATGCAGGCTGGCCCAGGGTAGGGGCGCTGTGGCTTTGAGGAGGACCCCACAGACCACTCCCAGGCCAGGTGCACAGGGCAGGTGAATGCTGATGAACATTCCAGAAATGGGATGCATTTTGCCACAGCTAGGAAATGAGATGGTAAAAGCAGGACGGGCAGAAATGAGTGGTTGGGGATTCAGAATGAGAACACTGCATGATGGGTTTTAGAGCTGGTGGGTGGTTTTTATGAGTTCTATTCCTGGGCCAGTTCTAAACACAGGAGCAAGGAGCACATGTGCTAGACAGCCTACCCCAACCGCACAGGCATCGGACTTCGGTGTCCTGGTGAATTCCAGCAGTGGCAGGGATGCTTGTAAAATGCTGAGAGTACGTCCCATGGGACCCACAGAGTTCTTTGGTGTTGGAACCTTGGAAGCTCTGCACATTATTAAGCAAGTGGAATCATCTTCTCTTCATAATTTTTAGTTCCCCAAAATGTGTAATCACCCAGTAATCAACTGGGTGATTACAGAATCGAAGAGCAAGCACAGGAAGGCAAATGGGACTTTTTTGCTGATGTTCCCACAGCTAATGATGCTTAATTACAGATCTAAATCTTGTTTTATACCTTTACCAGCTGCTTCAATTCCTGATATTGCTTTGGATATATAAAAGCCTGATTTTTGAAGATGAAATACCTACAGATAAGGAAGATTTTGAGTTTTGGGGTTTTATTTAGTTTTAAAAGGTGTAAAGTTGGACCCTGGCCAGTGTGGCTCAACTGGTCCAGTGTACCAAAAGGTTGCAGATTCGATTTCTGGTCAGGGCACATTCCCGGGTGGAGAGCTCAGTCCCCTGTAGGGGGCATGCAGGAGGCAGCTGATATATGTTTCACTCTCACATCAATGTTTCTCTCTCTCACTCTCCCTTCCTTTCTAAAGAAAAGGTTTAAAGTTGGGAACATAGCTTTTCCCCTGTTGGTGGAATGAATATGTGGCCTGTTTTATCTGCTTGTTATAGTGCCACCTTCTGTTGAAGTTGGTTTTGACAGCCATTGGTTACTGCAGTGAATAAGGGAAAACTATATATAAAATTCAGTTAAAAAGGAAAGCTTCTGAGTAAAATATAGCTAGCTATAAAAATTGCTAACCTTAAAAATTAAAAAATTAATTTAATTTAAAATTTTAATTCAAAAATAAAAATTCAATCTCTTCTTGGTGGTGGAAAATACTTGGGGAATTAAAACTGCATTATTATAAAATTAATAATTTGTTATTCCTTATTAAACACCTACATTTAAAAAATAGATATTATTTGCATATGTTTTAGATATGGCACAAAATAGCTAATATTTTTATCAATATTTATTAAGGTTTGTATAAAAATTTGCACTTCAGATTACTAATATTTCAGGCATGTAAATTTTGCACGTTTTTTAGGGAACAAATGCAGAAATTGCAGTGGATCTAACCTCCAATATCAGCCTGTGGTATTTATCAAAGGCAGAGTTGCCAGCATGGAGTAGGCAAAATGGACTAACCTAAGTCTGCCAAAAATAACTCGTATCAAGTGGGTTTTTTCCTTTTAATTTTCTCATTCTGATAAAATTCTTATTCTAAAAATTGGCTACAAATGAGAGGACTGAGACTCATGTCAAACGTTTTTTAAATACTTTGGTTCCATGAAAATGAAATATGGCTCTTGGAAGTCGGACCGAATTTCCATCATGATTTGTATAAACTGATTTGAGTCATTAGGTAAAACTTAAATCAGACATTGAGCTCGCAGATCACACTGGATTGACTCCAGGCTGATAACCTGTGCCTCTCTCTCCAGGTGCAGTGTGGAGCTGGCGGGCACGGGAGTTAATGCTCACAGCCTAACCTCGCTGCACCAAAGGAACCTTCCTTCTAGTTCCCTCTCTGAAGGTGTCGCTTTGTCTCTCTTCCCAGGGACCCTCTGAAAATCCAGCAGCTGCAGAACCAGATCCGCCTGGAGCAGGAGGCCAGTGTGCGGCACCCGGCGACCAGCACCCCGTGCAGCGCGCCCCCCTCGCCACCCTTCCCGCCACCGCCCGCCTTCCCCGAGCTTGCGGCCTGCGCGTCGCCCTTGGCGCTGGAGCCCATGAGCGCACTCGCCTCGCGCGCCGCCCCCGCCATGCAGTCCTCCGGCTCCTTCAACTACGCGCGCCCCAAGCAGTTCATCGCGGCTCAGAACCTCGGTCCCGCGTCCAGCCAAGGCACCCCGGCCTCCAGCCCCAGCTCCTCCAGCCTCCCGTCGCCCATGTCCCCGACACCGAAGCATTTTGGCCGCGCGCCCGCGCCACCCTTCGTGCAGCCCTTCGGCACCGAGGCCGAGGCCCCGTGGAGTCCATCCTCGCCATCGCCCCCGCCACCGCCGCCCCCGGTCTTCAGCCCCACCACGGCCTTCCCGGTGCCCGACGTGTTCCCGCTGCCGCCACCGCCACCACCGCTCCCAAGCTCGGCCCCGGCCTCCCACTGCGCCTCCCCCGCTGCCCGCTTTGGCTACAGCCATTCGCCTGCGGCCTTCCTCAGCTCCATGCTGCCCTCACAGCCGCCGCCTGTCGCTGTCAACGCCCTGGGCCTGCCCAAGGGCGTCACCCCCGCGTGAGTGACAGCCACACCCTCTCCCCTCCCACCTGAGGTTGCCTGGCCCCTTCCCCATGCACCCATTGACCTGCAGCCCGAATAGGTACCACTGTAACCTTTTTACATACCTACCTTCTTCCAATTTTTAAATTCTCATCGCAACTTTACTAAACTGTTCTTGCCCTTACTGAGAGCAACACTTTCTTCTGCATTAAATAACAGGAGATCTTCTCAGGAGCTACCCAAATCTAAGCAGTGCTTTTAAATTTGATGACAGTGGCGTCAGCTACCATTTCCTGAGCATAGTGCAGTTCACTATGTTCCCTCACTTCTAAAACATATGAAGGATTCCAGTAGTTAAACCGTTTGCCAGGGTCACACAGCCATCACATGGAGATTTGAAGTGCCTTTCTGACTCCAAATCCATGCTCAAACTCTATACAGTCAAAATCGGTTCTCAAATGTCTCCTATTGCCAACAATTCAGTTCTTGACCAAGTTGTTCACAGAAAAAAATGTCTCCGTTATTGACCAAAACTTCAGTTTTCGACCTTTCATGTTGATACCTCAGCATGACAAAAAGCATGTCTCAGGCAACAAATAAAGGAGAGAATGCTTTTGTTGCTGGCAAAATCCACAATGAGTACCATTTTAAAACATAAAGAGGCCATCAAGAGTGCTAATGTTGCTAAGGATGTGAAAGTGCTCACAAAACAACAATCCCAGACAGTTGTTTGGGTAGAAAAACTGTTGTTGATCGGATAAAGGAGAGCAGTTAGGCAGTGACAGTATTTCGAAGGCAGTGATATGTGAAAAGTCCCTTTAAGGCTAGTAGGGGGTGGGTCCATAAATTTAAGAAGTGTTTATTTAATGATTAAACAGTGCATGAGACATGTACTGTATATAAGAAAGGTTAAAACAGGGAATCATTTGGGAGCCTGGGACACATTAATTCCATTTACATTATTTCTAATGGGGAAAAAGGATTTGGTTTTTGAACAATCGCTTCTCAAACAGCCTTCCAGAGTGAACTGAGTTTGAGAAATGAGGTTCCTCTGTATCTTAATATTTCAGATCAATAGTACAGTAGAGGTGGGGGGGGGCTTGGTTATTAAGTATATACAATGTTTTTGAACTAACAGAGTGAGTTTACATTTAGGTAGTGATTGATTAGAAAGGGGTGCATGTAAATGTCTTTATGTTGGTGATGCAAATAAGTGAGGCCGTGTGCAATCTAGTGAAGAAATGATGGTGCCGGTTCTGACCCCAGCCAGCAGTGATCTCAGGGGAGTGACAGGGATCCTCTGTTTCTCTATTTGCATATTATCTCATACCTGTCTTTCCTTATGTCACAATGATGACATGCAGCCCTCCGAAATTTTTAAATAGAAAAATCTATGCAGATAAACACGATGACATCTACGAAGGTACAGTAAAGCCTTCAAAGGAACATCGTATGGGTGTTTGGCATGTCTTGTTGAAGAGTAAGTGTGTAAAAGCTAGCACCCGCTCATTTTACTGAAGAGTTCAGAAATAAGTACGTGCTAGCAGAGGTCAAGCCAGTTCCCATACCTCAACTCCTCCTGTTGAATCCCTACTCCCGAGTCTGCCAGAATCCCAATATTGTTCAGAGAGAAAAGAAGGAAATTCTGCTAAAGAATATAAACGAGAAGACCTTAGGATGCAGGCTGTTTTCATCTGTGTGGAAAGGTTTTCCTTTCTGGGCTGTACTAACGCCGCCTTAGAAAGAGCATTGCGTTTGACTTCAACGTGGCGTGTCAAGGCACTTTGCTTAGCAGTGTCTTGTTTTGTCAGGCACCTTCTAAATGCTGATTACATGAATTCAAAATCTGGCTTCTTCTCAAATCTTTATTGGAAAAAGTTCAGTCAAATGAATACATAAATAGTGAAATAAAGGAGAGGTCTGTGTAGTAATGATGTGATAATGGGCTTCTACTGAAAGTTGAGTCAGTCGGATTGCCTGAGAAAACCTTTCTCTTTCTCCCCTGCTTCTCTGAGCTAGGAAATGAAGTATTATCTTAATACAGAGACACTAACTGCTAGCTTCAAAAAGTGGGTGTTTGTTGCCTGACACTTTATCCTCTCTTGTAAGACAAAATGGTACCAAATCTTGCTTCCTGGGAAGATAAGTACTATATAAAGAATTTACTACTCCTCGTGTAGGACTTTGATCAAAGAGTAGTCTATCAAAGGCCGTGGGTGGTCATGCCATTTATCTTCCTAAGTAGGAACAGTGGTTTTATTCTGATCTTGGACTTTGACATTATCTGAAGAAGATAAAAACCTTAAGAGGTTTTAAGATCTTACCTCAAGTAATAGAAGCACTTGCTTCTTATTAGCATGTATTGCAGTGACTCATTTTATAGAGTAAAAATATTTTATACTTGCCTCCACAAGAGTCCAGTAGCTCCCGCCTTTTCTTTTAAGTTAATGGAGAAGTCATGCTGGTTTTGTAGCTGCACAAAACTGTCCCCAGAGATAGTTAGGTGCTGGGACACTGAAGACAAGTGGCAATGCCAGGCAGCAGATACTTAGCTCTGTGTCAGCCCAACAAGCCATCGTTACATGGCTAGCCTCTGTCTTCTAGAAATGTTCCTGTTGCTAAGTCACACACTTGAATTCTTTGGGTTTCACACATGTAACTTGTAGGACATTTTTTCCTCCAGCATAAAGTAAGGAACATTTTTTTCCTCGCTTGCATTCTGAGTGAAAAACAAAAAGGTAGCTCTTTATTCATTACCAGAGGCCCAGTACAGGAAATTCCTGCACAGGTAGGGTCCCTAGGCCTGGCTGGTGATTAGGGCCAATCCGTGGGGCGACCGGCAGGGCGATGGGTGGGGGGTGGCCACTGGCACCCACCTTGGTTTGCCTGGCACCGCCCGCTTACCAGCCCCGCCATCCCACCCCCACTGCCACCACCATTCGGGGCCTGCGGGCTGGGGGCAGCTCCTGCATTGAGCGTCTGCCCCCTGGAGGTCAGTGCTCATCATAGTGACTAGTCATTCCGCCGTTTGGTCTATTTGCATATTAGGCTTTTATTATATAAGATAGTAAGCCACATAACTTGCAAAAGACTTTCAGGGCTGCCACAACTAACTGGCATCCTTGAACTTGGAGGAACTGCCAAACTCTTGTGAGATGAATCTTTTCAGTTACTTTCATTCATATGTCATAGGTTACTCGTGGTCATTGTGACAGCAAATTCAGCGTCACTTGTGTGTGTTATTTCTCTAATTCAGGGGTGGGGAATCCTTTTCCTGTCAAGGACCAATTGGATATGTATAACATCATGCGTGGGCCATACAAAATTATCAACTTAAAAATTAACCTGCTATATTTGGTCAAACATTTAATTAACTCACCCCTAATGCCTTGGCAGGGCCAGACCAAATGATTTCTCAGGCTTTATGTGGCCTTCGGGCCAGACATTGCCCACCCCTGCGTCTAATTGGATGGTTCTGGTGTATGTGTCAAGTTGTAGTAAATAGATGGATGACACATCTCAGGGAACTAGAAAAACATTAGGTTTTTTTTTTGGCCTGCCTTGTTTTACCAAAATTTTTATAAATTTCAGATACCTGTTTTCTGACTCAGCTGCATACCAGCCGTTTTAACCTGTCTGCATGTTTACCATTGTCCAACTTGTTAAAGAATAGGTTGGTTATTTACTAACTTTCAAAATGGTCTGTGGAGATAAGGTTCTATTTCTCAAATGTCTGGGTCGCAGAGGTCAAGGCGGGGAACACAGGCCATGGGTCCCTGTGATAAACCCCGGTCAGGAAGACAGACGGGAGCGAGCAGCCTGGAAGCGGCGGCATTCAGTTGCTGGTTGAGTACGGTTTGGGGAACCCCTGGTGCCTTTCATCAGGCGGCCACATTCCTCCCGAAGATTCAGGGATCACCAGCAGAGGAAATACCGCCCTCCTCAAAGCTGCGGACACACGCGATGTTAAGGTGACTGGATCTCAGATGGAGGCAGCGAGGAGAACATGCCTTAGAAAGAAATGTGTGCACTTTTATAGAAGGAATGTCTTCCACTCCCCTCACAATTGCTGACAGGTTTACAGCTTCCATTGCTGTAACCCTGTTCTTCTACGCAACCCAGTCCATCAGCCCTGAGAGCTGGTGGAGTCCTGAGGACTTGGGAATGGCACCCGGAGGCAGTGCTGCAGCCCTGTCTGTGCTGGTCTCTGAGCGGCTGGGCCACCCTCGAGGGGAACTTCACCAGATCCAGCCCAAGGACTGACTGGCACTGTGTTTTTTGCCCACCTTGATATTCTTGGCATCTGTTCTCATAGAGGGGTGCCCCATGGCCAAAGTGCTGCACTATTGCATGTTCTTTGTTGCCTCACTTCTAGAAGTAGGGCTTTGGTTTGAAACATCACCCCATGTTTGTCAAGAATAAAAGCAGGTCTCAGTAAGAGCCTTTATACAGATGTATTGAGAGCTTTTATTCTGCAGGCACTCGGCCCTTTATAGACTTGATCTCATTGTCTCCCCACCCCCCTCCCCGTTTATAAGAAACAGGTAGGTGGGAACACTCCTTATTCAAGGTGACAGGCACCGAGAGGTGCAGGGATTTCCCAGGGTGCTAGAATAAGCTTAAGCAAGGAGGATAGTCATTAGATCTAATGACTTGCCCGGTTTATCTCTAAAACATCTGATGAGTTATTTCTTAACTAGAGGCCCAGTGCACGAAATTCGTGCATGGGGGGGAAGGGGTGCCCCTTAGCCCAGTCTGCACCCTCTCCAATCTGGGACCCCTCGGTAGCATCAGGCCTAAACAGGCAGTTGGACATCCCTCTCACAATCCAGGACTGCTGGCTCCCAACTGCTCGCCTGCCTGCCTTCCTGATTGCCCTTAACCACTTCTGCCTGCCAGCCTGATCACCCCCTAACCACTCCCCTGACAGCCTGATTGATGCATAACTGCTCCCCTGCCAGCCTGATTGCCCCTAACTGCCCTCCCCTGCAGGCCTGGTCACCCCTAACTGCCCTCCCCTGCAGGCCTGGTCCCCCCACAACTGCTCTCCCCTGCAGGCCTGGGTCCCCCACAACTGCCCTTCCCTGTAGGCCCAATTGCCCCCAACTTCCCTCCTCTGCCGGCCTGGTCACCCCTAACTGCCCTCCCCTGCAGCCTTGATCGCCCCCAACTGCCCTCCCTTGCAGGCCTGGTCCCTCCCAACTGCCCTCCCCTGCTGGCCATCTTGTAGTGGCCATCTTGTGTCCACATGGGGGCAGCCATCTTGTGTGTTGGAGTGACAGTCAATTTGCATATTACTCTTTTATCAGATAGGATAGAGGCCTGGTGCACGGGTGGGGGCCAGCTGGTTTGCCCTGAAGGGTGTCCCAGATCAGGGTGGGGGTTCCCTTGGGGCATGGGGTGGCCTGGGCGAGGGGCCTGTGGTGGTTTGCAGGCCAGCCACGCCCCCCGGCAACCCAAGCGGAGGCCCTGGTATCTGGGATTTATTTATCTTCTATAATTGAAACTTTGTAGCCTTGAGTGGAGGCCAAGGCAGGCCAGGGCTTCAGAAGCTTGGCTTCCTCCATCGCCGGGGGCAACCCTAGCCTCCTGCTCTCTCCAGCTTCGTGGCTGCCGCCATTTTTGTTGGGATTTATTTATCTTCTATAATTGACACTTTGTAGCCTCGAGTGGAGGCCTGGGCCGGCCAGGGTGTGCAAAAAGCTTGGCTTCCACCATTGCCAGGGAAACCCAAGCCTCCTGCTCTCTCTGTGGCTGCAGCCATCTTGGTTGGGTTAATTTGCATACTCACTCCTGATTGGCTGGTGGGTGTGGCTTGTGGGTGTAGAGGAGTGGTGGTTAATTTGCATATTACTCTTTTATTAGATATCATGAAAGAAAACTGCTGCAGACTAACAAAGTGAAATTGCCCGAGCCTTAAGGGAAAGTTCATAAACAGATGCAGATGCACTTCAGTTTTCCAGTCAAGACAGTGGTTGGATAGTAACTAGTAGAAAAGACAAAAGCTGCATTGGACTCTGCAGACATGACCCAGGGTTCCTGTCCTGCAGGAGACTGGTGGGCAGGGCCTTGTCAATCTCCATTAGAGGCGGATGCTGAGAGGGTTGGGGGCTGCCCCAGGGCCTTGTCATTGGGCTCATTAGGGTCCTGTGCCATAGAGGAATCTACACAAAGTTGCAACCAACCTTGGGCAAGTATGTCCCAGCAAATTAGCAGGAGAGGTCTCAGGGTCTGCTGTGACTAGTGACAATTCTGTTAAAATGTCTGCTCAGAATGAGACCCGCTCCATCCTGGATGGTTCTATATGGAGTTATATGGGGTTAACAAATAGGTGTAGCACACAGGTGTGTGTTTATTCTTTAGAGAACCCAAAAGAGGATGTGAAGAGAAGCTAATATTAGTATAAATTGATCTATTTTCCCTAAGCATGAGCTTCAGGTGCTCACTGTACTCTAATCACTTTGGCTTTAGATATACAAAAACTCAGTTTGTATATTTTGGGCTCTTTTTTTAAAAATATGGAACGCTTCACAAATTTGCATGTCATCCTTGTGCAGGGGCCATGCAAATCCCTGTATCATTCCAATTTTAGTATATGTGCTGCCTAAGCGAGCACCATTTTGGGCTCTTTTATAAATTGACATATTACTTTCTTAAACATGAGGGATAATGAAATGCCAACACGTTAATGATTTTGCTCACTCTGGACTGTTGCGGAATTTCGTTACCATTAGATAATCACTGACTATGAGAGGACTCTAAGTAGTTAAAAATTTTCTCCAGCTGCTAGACAGGTTCACGACCTCTTAAATCAGTGTTGTACTCTGGAGATTTGAGTTCCTGAAATACACTGACCGAGTTGACCTAGACTAGTATATCAAGGGGAGGATGCTCTTAAGATTATTCAGTAGCCAAGGTCGGGGCGGCGGGGGGGGGGGGGGGAGGAGGGTGGGGAGGCGGGAATCTTCTGGGATTTGGTGGTGGTTGAAT
Organism: Plecotus auritus; assembly: GCF_963455305.1. Taxonomy (NCBI): domain Eukaryota; kingdom Metazoa; phylum Chordata; class Mammalia; order Chiroptera; family Vespertilionidae; genus Plecotus; species Plecotus auritus. Next base: position 72,554,191 of record NC_137773.1, read on the forward strand.
CTGGAAGATTTGACCTCCCAGATGCTTGCATACATGCTTGAGAGGGTTCTGCCCCACCCCCGCCACATGGGTATTATTTTTAAACGGTAAGTGACTTACTGTTGAAGCCAGAGTAAATAGTGCTGCTTTCTGCACAGTGGGGCTGAGTGTGTGAACGACTGAAGGCTGTGTGTGGGAGGCTTGGATGGACTGGTTAGTGGTTGAGGTTTGCTTCTGGGTAAGGGTTTTGTGAAGGGTGCTGCTTTGGATAATGGTTTTCTTGGAATAAGCATTTTACTTTTTAATTGTACAAATCATCTTTGTCATCACTCTTTATTTCCTGACGAGTTGTTGCTCTTCATTTATCAAAAGTAGGGGCCATCTGGGGGAACAAACCACAGCCATTTTACCTTGAACTCCAACACAGATTTAGCTTTATAGGAAAACCACCCATTTACCAAAACTTTGCCTCAAAAACTTGTAACTACTTTTCTTTCCTGGTGCCTCCCCCTTCCAAATACTCCATTTTGGTTCTTAACCCAAACTTTATATACTAACCCCTTAACTCTGTACTCAGTTTCTAACACAATTTCTAAGTATTTCCTGAATTACATTGGTCCAAATGAAATACTCTCTGGGGGAGAAAAGGTTCCATATTAAAACAAGTGTGAGAAATACTGTAACCTGTGCCTGTAACTTTCCCCAAGGCTCACAACACCCTGTCAACCCTGCCAGGCTCATTCTGGCAAGGATCTTTGTGCTGCCCAGCTCTCCCATAGGTCCTCACACAGGTGGCACCTTCCGATCACCTGGGCCTCAGCTGTAGTGTCAGCTGCTCAGAACTGGGATTAACCACACTGTCTAGTCATCTCCTCACACTCCTGTCCCTTCACAGTGCTGACCACCTCCTGATATGTCCTTCCTTCCATCCTCCCTTCCTCCCCTTCCCTCCCACCCTTCCTCTACTTCCTTCTCTCTCCCTCTCCCTCTCCCTCTCTCTCCTGTAGAATATAAGTTTTGTGAGTATAGTCACTTAAGTTTTGTTCAGCATTGTATTCCTAGAGCAGAGTTGAGCACTGAAAAGGCCATCAGTAAAGGTTAATTCCACATTTTTGGAAACTCTAGCCCAGGGTTCTTGGCATCTTTTTTTTTTTTTTTTTTTTTTTACCTCCTTTCCCTCTTTCATTCCGTTTCCCTCGGCCAATCTCATCTCTGGGGTTCACTTCCATGCTAGCTAGTTTCTGTAAGCTATACATCACTCATGTAATTTTCCCAATAATGCTATGAGAGTTGTGCATTTAAAAATCTTCCAATTGCTTCATTTATTTCAGTGTTAATTGCTCAGAATCAAGAAAATACGTGTACCTTAAATTTCTGTAAGGGAAAATAAATCTTTAAAAATAGGGGGAACAGGGATGAAGTAAATGCCTTTCGAATGCTGGTGATCTTCCTATGCTTAGGGAATTGGCTTGTTAAAAAAGAAATACAGAACCATCGGGGTTTATATTTGGATCAAAGAGTAGCTGTAATTGTATCTGAAGTTATAAAACACCGAGTGGCAGGAACCCATGCCAAAGTGAATGTCCCCTGCGTGTAACGTCCTAGAGCGGTGGTCCTTAGGTCCCCTGAGAGGCAAGCGTACTGAGAGACGCCTTTGAAGTGACAGGACTTACTCCGTAGTAAATAGACAGGTGTTTACTTGTCCAAGAGAACTGCAACTGTCTTTTTAAAAACACAGTTCCCTGCCTCTCTAGTTCAGGACTCCATCTTGCCCTTGATAGCCATCCTTTTGCCCCTTCCATGCTCATCTGTGCAGAGAACACAGCTCTCGGCATGTCTGCCTGCAGACACCGGGCAAGCCTCCTGTCATCGAGGCTGCTCACCGTCACACAGTTGTGCAACTGGTTTATGGTGTCAGGTGCAAATGAATAATGGGAACATGTGTGTTCCCAATAAAGCTGGTGTTCAATGAGCTCCCTGTCTTTAGGACCAGCTTTCAGGTGCCTTGAGAACCTAGCTCTTCTAGTTCTCAGATGCAAGGTTGTAGTCAAAATCAACGAAGAACTTTGTTTCCAAAACTGTGTAATGTTTTTACTTGTTCTGAACCTGACTTGTTACGTGTGGTTCGATGTCCCATGGCTCTGGAACAAATGTTCTTGCCTGAGGAGGGAACAGAGAGAGAGGACCGAATTGGAGATGGAGACAGTGCATCCCTGCACTCACTCCACCATGTGCTTTGGAGGCCTGCTCTTTGACAGGCACTGTGATTAACAGAGGACGCATGGTGGGAGAGCAGCCATCAGGACATGTAATGCTCACGTGTGGTAAGGGTTATGAAGGAAATAAACATAGTGCCGTAGTTAGTGGGTCGACTTAGGGCCCTCCTTTCTGAGGAGACATTAGGCTGGTGACATTGCCCCGAGAGAAAGGGTAAGGGAGAGAGGCTCCGGGCTTAGGAAAGTTGGCAAACTATGTGCATTTTTGTTAAAGGGTTGCAAATCATAATTCCTAAGGCCCTTGCTATTAATATGCCCCAAATTCATTGCCCAGCTCCTTAAAAATCAAGACCCATCCCAGGGAGCAATTTAAAGTTTGACTAACCACTTTGATATTACTAACACAGGATGTCACAATATTTTATTTTATTTGTTTTTTGTTTTTTTTTAACCAATGTCTAACATCATCCTATTTGAACTTCAGGGGAAAATGACTAAAAAGGAAGGACCTGGAAAAGCTATCAGAATTTTTCCATTATAGGTAACAGAAGGCTCAACTACCAGATTAAATGCGCAAGGTTTATTGTTTAGCATAACAAGTGGGGTCAGGCAGTTCCATGGAAGGTTAACAGTGTCCCCCAAACAATCAGGGACACAGGCTCTTCTTTCGAAGCTGTCGTCATGGGCATGTCGTGGGCTCTCCTCTCATGGTCACGAAGTGGATGCAGCAGCTTGGAGCATTACACTTTGGACATAGTGACAGAAGAGGAACATTTCCTCCTATGTGTCTCTTTTTAGAGATGGGGAGTTTTTAACTGGGGCACCGCACCCTCTCACTCCCACCTCTATTCCCCTATCTCATTGGCTAGGGCTCTACCACAGACCTCTGGCTCATTACTATCCAGAGGATTAAGACCACTCAAACTGACTTAGATTAACCAACCCTGGGTTTGGAGAGGGGTGGGGATCACCTTTCCCAAGCACATTGAAGGATCAACATCCAACAAAATCAGAGGGAGCACAGCAAGAAAACAAGGGGGAGTGGACAGGAGGAGAGAATGGCTGTTGGGAAGACCAGGTGCAGGACCTCAGAAGGCAATGGTACAGGTATGCCATTTCTCCTTAATCTTTACCCTCAGCCTTATGAGGGAAAGTAGGAGAAATAGGAAATTGCTTAAGGCACCAACAAAAGTGGATGCCACACGCTCAAGCACCCAGCACCAAGGCCCCGGCTCACGTGGCTCAGGATCTTGGAGAGAAAGGCTCTGGCATGTCACCTATCCTGAGAGGAGGTTTAGGAGGCTTGGGATGCACCTAGCACAGCAGGACCTGCAGGCCTTCCAGGTCCTCTAGTATAGAACATCTTCCCTAATCAAGGTAGGATAGACAGAAAGGTAACAAACTCAGCACCTGCTTAGAGTGGGCTAAGTACTGTTGTTGAATCCATTCATTTCAGAGAACTGAAAGCATTGAATTAATGAAAGTATGAAAGAAAAATATGTTCTCTTTCAAATCATCTCAGCAGTCAGATGTGGTATATATTTTTATTCCTGCTCATAAGAAACGTTAAGAAACTGGCTCAAAGTCACAATCTTAATACAAGACAAAGCCAGATTTTAAGCCTAGGTCTGATTACAAATCACATCCTATTTTCCCTTTACATGGCTACCTCCTTAGAGCTAGAACACAGGCCTTCACTAACCTTCGCATTTATCTAACCACCGAGGCAAACTCCCCTAAGATGTCTGAACTTCTTCTGAAAACGGGTTCCAATTAGTGTTACCTGAACACCGAATCCAGCTTTCATGGTTCTTTCCAAAATTAGTTGGAATAGATGTAGTATTTAAAAAAAGAGTGGGAAGAAACACGCTGACACATGTACCCTTTCTTTGCTGGCCTTGAATGTTCAACTTGGATTGATATGCCTGACAAAGGACTATACCGCCTTGTGCTTCTGCCCTGCAGGGGATTTCCAAAGAAGGCCAGCAGAACTGCTCGAATAGCCTCTGATGAGGAGATCCAGGGCACCAAGGACGCTGTCATTCAAGACCTGGAACGAAAACTGCGCTTCAAGGAGGACCTCCTGAACAACGGCCAGCCGGTATGGAGAAACGGGGGCCTGGGCTTGGAACGCGTGCTCCCCACATCAGAGAGCTCTTCCCTGGCTTCACTAAGACTTAGGTTTTTAAGATTTGTCCACAAACTTGATTTTATTGCCTTTGGATCTCTACATTCCTCTTATTATAATGACTTAAATCCGGGGAAAAGGAGACAGTGAAATGGCTTCCTTCTGTTATTCCATAAACTATTATTGGAGTCAGGATCGCAAGTTGGAGATAAAGGAAGAAGGGCTGATTTTAAGGTCTGGGGTAGAATAAATGCAGAACTGTGATGTTAAAAGAAAAAGGAACAAACCCCTGGGAAGGGAAGGGGTGAGGAGGGAGGGAGAAGGTGTGTTCTGGAGCAATCTGTATCTACCCCAAAGCAGCAAATTGGAATTCAAGTACCAAAAGGAGAATTGGGGTTCTATGGCACGTACTGATGCTACACAAAAAATACCTTTACTAAGGAAATCATTGCTGGCGTCCAGTTCTATTCCACCCAGGGGTCCTCAAACTCTGGCCCGCGGGCCACATGCGGCCCGCCGAGGACATTTATCCGGCCCACCAGGTGCCGCTGCCTGTCCTGCTTAGCAGCCGACTCGTCCCGGGCCCGCAGTGCGCATAGGAATTTGTTCATAGTTTTTTTTTTAAACTATAGTCCGGCCCTCCAACGGTCTGAGGGACAGTGAACTGGCCCCCTGTTTAAAAAGTTTGAGGATCCCTGCACTAGACGATCACTATTGACTTGGTAATCTGAAAGAGTAAGGCTGTTTCAGTCTTGTTCTGGTTTGTCAGAGCAAGACAACTAGACTCAAGAAAAATAATAATGTTTGAAGGCTGCAGAATTGTAAAGATTTCTCCATTGGACTTAAATGTTTCCTCATCAGCTGTTGGTTTTTTATGTTTTTTACTGACCCTTATCACATCAGAATATTTTAAGGGGACAGGAAACGCAAGTCTAGCAAGATTTCCCCAATAAAGGAAAGGAGCCTTTGTGTGGCTCTATTATGGAATTAGCACCAGAAAATGTGCTTGGCTTTAAGTACAAGAGGAAAAGGGCCTCTGTATAAAGTCTCCCTCTCAGACACCTTTTTCAGAATAGAAATCTCACAGTGCTAATTATGTTTTCTAGGAATTTTAATTATCAAGCATCGAGAACTAAAAATGTGAGAACAGACCTTGTTTGATTAGGAAGGTGGGGAACATAGAGGTTTTGAATGCTGATTTTAATTATTAGGGCATCCTGATCTGAGTTCAGGAAGACTAAAATTCTCATGAGATCTTGTGTTAGTTACTCATCTCACTGAGAACAGACTTTTACAAAGGGAAATGCTTCTCCCTGGAATGGTTGCGTGTGTCCGTGCACATATTCGGGACGTTTTCTCTGGCTCTGTCAATGGAAGCCTTAGAAAGGTTAAAACAAGTGCTTATGGGAACTTTTTCAGGCCAGGTAAGGAATGGCACCTCTCCAGTTTCTATCTCTTTTTTCCTTTTTGTCTGTTTAAATGTTCTTTATGGACTAAAAGTCTCTTGGTTAAAGTAAGACTTCTATAAGATATTATAGCATACTATGTATATTATATGTATATAGTATTTTTATTTATGTTACGTATCATTCATATATATATGTATATATATTTCCCAGTGAATGATATCACAATAAGGGCTATAGATTTCCATATTGGTGAGTTTAAAAGGACAAGGAAAGTAAGGCTTCCCCTTTTAGAAAATAGGACCCTCAAGCAACTTTCCCTAATGTTACATATTATTGTGACTTCTTTTTGGCTTCCAAAGACAGGGCTTGTGTACCTACATGGCACAGTGCTTAGAAACAAAACTGTGGAGCAAAGTGGGCTTCTAATGATGCTGGTGCATTCAGATGAAGGACTATGTGTCAAATTGATGTCTCTGCTTATGAGGAACAGAGTGGGAATTATTTCAGTCCTCTCTCTGCTGTTGATGCAGTTCTCCATGAACTTCAGGAAGACTTTTAAGGGAGCAGAATTCATTTATTTTTATTTATTTTTTTTTTTTTAGAAACATGAGAAAATAGCCCTCGCCGGTTGGCTCAGTGGATAGAGGGTCGGCCTGGGGACTGAAGGGTCCCGGGTTCAATTCCAGTCTAAGGCACATGCCTGGGTTGCGGGATCAATCCCCAGTAGGGGGCATGCAAGAGGCAGCCAATCAATGATTCTCATCATTGATGTTTCTATCTTTCCCTTTCCCTTCCTCTCTAAAATCAGTAAAAATATATTTTTTTAAAAGAAACATGAGAAAATTAATTTATATAATAACATACTGGACTGAGACACTCCATGCACCAAACACCTACCTCCGCCTCTTCTTGTCCTCTGCCCTTCGTGTTAAATGAAATAATTTGAACTTCAGGGCTGCTTGTCATTTGGCACTTGACTTGTTTCAATTCCCAGCTTCAGTTGGGCCTGGAACCAGCGGTTATTGGAAATTATAAATTTACCCCACATATTTTTCTGATTTAGAGAGAGTTCCCAATAGAATTTGTATCCATATTCAGAAGTTTAGAAGTTTATCTAAAATAATTTCTGTACTATATTTTAGATCCTGCCTTACTAATTATTCTTTATTTTCAGTCAAATAGTTGTTTGTAAAATGCCCCTGATGGGGAAATGGTCTCTTAAATTTCATCCCAGACCTATAATTCTAAGGCATTTTCAAATCACTACTCAAGAGCAGGAATCAGCCCAATAGACAGAATAAAAATGTTGGTATTTCTTTTGTCCTAGCAAAAATGGTTTTGGCCAAATCCAAAAGTGCTGGTTGCTAGGTGCAAAAACATGACTACTTTCATTTCTTGATAGGCAAGCAGATTTCCTCTGAGTAGAATCATGAATTGTGGGTATTAGAATTAGAAAGTATCTTTCATAGTCTGTTTGCTAACTCAGCCATGTGCAGTCACTCTTTGTGGATTATTCCATTTGCCTCCATTCCCCTATGTTACACAGCAACCTAGAAAAATGCTCTTAGAGGTGAGACCCCATCACTGCCAGCTAGCCTCAATGTTCATCGTTAAGAGTAAGTTTGGGACACACATTTTCTGTGTGGTTTCTGCCTTGTTGCTTATTTTACTCACCTTGAATTTGTGTTCAATCAGTGGTGGCTTGAAAGATTAGTTAGCCCACGTCCCAACACTGGATTAGGCCACTAGGACCAGAAGGGACGGGGGATTGTGAAAGTCAGGACAACTAAAGCCAGGGGAGGAAACAGATTCCTTTTACACACAGGTATCTGCAGGTGGAGATATAGTTACAGAAAACAGCAAAACTCGTTTGTTTGGGGGTTTTCATTCTTTTTCATGAGGTGGTATACAACTGTGATTTTCCTAATGTTGTATTTTTTGTGATTTACTCTGTTTAGAGGTTAACGTATGAGGAAAGAATGGCCCGTCGATTACTAGGTGCTGACAGTGCAACTGTCTTTAACATTCAGGAGCCAGAAGAGGAAACAGCTAATCAGGTACTGTGTTCCTCTGGACTTTGTAGAAAACTGACAATTACTGTGTCTCCTCTCCCCCTAGTCTTTATGGACACTATTCTTGGGATTGACTCTGTGGAAAGCACAGGGCAGGTCAAAGAAAAGCATTACTTTATTTGTATTTATTGAGCACATACTATATGGCAGACATTGTGTTAAATGATGCATAGAATTATTTCAGTCAGTGAAATCTGTTCTTTTTACCTTCTTATTGATCCGTTTCTTCTCCTTTCAAGTATCTTTCTGTTTTTCCTGACCTGTGCTTTCATGCAAAATAATTTTAACTTACTTTCCTTGAAATTGTTTGAAATATCTAGTGACTATTTCCAATTACATTTTTAATATCTAGTCAAAGTAAAATATCTACATACAGAAAAACTATATCTTTATTTTCCTTCACTTATATAGTTATATAGTTATATATAAGTGAAGGAAAATAAAGATATAGTTATAAATCACTAGTCAACAAAAAACCTAAAATGTTCTCCTGTTACTACCAAAAAAAAGTCATTTGATATTAGCCATTGTTTTTAATCTCCACTGCTTCTGTTTCCAGATGTTGTCTCCATATTAAAGTTTTAAAAATCAAGTAAACTCTTTCTTGTGTCTGTAGAGAAATGGATCTGAAAGGTTTTCCTGTGTTAAATATAGCTACTGCAAAATCTCCCTTAAAAAAAACTGAAACTCTTGCTAGATTATTATTTCTATTATTAGTCTTCACTTCTTTTTTTCTGCCATTACAGGACATTGGGTCTCCTCATGCTTCTGTAGGGAGTCCTCTGGATGGTCAAAAGGTTAAGCTTTTCACCTTTCTTCTCTTTCCAGTCTTTCACTCTATCTAGTTTCTTGTGTGTGTCCTTGTTTGCTGCCATGTATGAATCATAAATACTATGACAGTGTCTATTTTCATTTAATGCCAGATGGACAAAATTAGTGCAATGTGTTTTTTCTTGTCATTTATTACAAACTTGAATTTGATTTTCATTAGTGGATACTCCGAACTTTAAATTGTGAAAAGTTTCTCATACCTTTCTAGGAAAAAGTGCTAATTCTTAAATGGGTTAATTTGATAGTAATTAGACAAAATAACTTGAGTATTTTTTTAAAATAATTTTTATTGATTTCAGAGAGGAAAGGAAAGGGAGAAAGAGAAAAAAACATCAATGATGAGACAGAATCACTGATCAGCTGCCTCCTGTATGCCCCCTACTGGGGTTCAAGCCTGAAACCCAGGCATGTGCCCTGACCGGGAATCCAATCAAGACTTCCTCGTTCACAGGTTGATGCTCAACCACTGAGCCAGGCCGGCTGGGCAATTTGTGTATTTTTTGCAATTTTATTCACAGTGTTGTATTTCTTCTCTCAGGCCAATGAACTGTTTTTTAAAGGTCGAGTAACTTCTTTCAGAGAAAACCTAGTTAAAACAATCTTCTGCTTACTATTGGGTAGAAAAGATCATGGGCTGCCTTGTCGTCTTTGTACTTTGTAAGCCAGCAACTGCAGCCCCCACGCTAATCACCACAGGATGATGGTGGGGCCTTTGCTTTTGCAACCAACACTTAATTAGACTGTCAATCCTATGTTTCTTTTAAAGAGAGTGGAAAATAGTTCCTAATAGCTGCAGAGCTGCGGGAGTTCAGAGGCTATATGGCTGCAGATTGTTTTGAGTGAGAAAGAAAACCATGGTGCCACTTTTCTGTGGTCTGTTTGACACGGTGCTGTGCACAGTGATGCAGCTGCTGGCCACATGTACTGGTGTTGCCCTTCTGGAGAAGTGCACCCCCGGCATCAGCGTTCCCCACAGAGAGAAATCGGTGTTCCAGCATGCTTTATTTTTATGAACAGTTTAGAAAAATATAGCCATTGCCTTTCTCCCTGCCCCCCACCCCAAAGAAAAGAGAAATTCATCTTCATAGTTTTGTACTTCTTTTTTTGGATGAAGATAATTTGAAATATACACTTATTTCCAGATGTTTTCTGTTTCATATGCAACTGAAGTGGGCTCAGACCCGATTGTAGGCTCTGTAGTAAAAATATCACTGTCTTCTAAGTGCCTTCATTGGAGAGGGGATGAGGCTCGGGACACACTGTACCACGAGGGATTGAGGTTGTTAACAAGATCTTGCTCTGTTTGATCCAGGAATACAAAGTCTCCAGCTGTGAACAGAGACTCATCAGTGAAATCGAGTACAGGCTGGAAAGGTCTCCTGTGGATGAATCAGGCGATGAAGTCCACTGTGCGGATGTGCCTGTGGAAAATGGAGTGGCACCAGTCTTCGAGATGAAGCTGAAACATTACAAGATCTACGAGGGAATGCCTGTAACTTTCACATGCAGAGTGACTGGGAATCCAAAGCCAAAGGTGAGCTGAAAACATGGCTTTTTAGGAGTCATATTTTCTGAGGTAGAGTTTGGTTTCCAAATTACAGCATGTATTGTAGGAGAGAGATCCAGACCACCTTTCTCAATACCCATGATGTAAAATGCCTGAAGTACTGTAAGTTCAGAGCCAACTTCAGGAAGCATTGGCAATCAATAAGGGTGGAACGGGTACAGTTTGGGTTTGAAAAATAGAATTGAATAACTGACAGAGCTTTTTTTTTTTTTTTTTTTTAAATATATTTTATTGATATTTTACAGAGAGGAAGGGAGAGGGATAGAGAGTTAGAAACATCGATCAGCTGCCTCCTGCACACCTCCCACTGGGGATGTGCCCGCAACCCAGGTACATGCCCTTGACCGGAATCGAACCCAGGACCCTTCAGTCCGCAGGCCGACGCTCTATCCACTGAGCCAAACCGGTTTCGGCTGACAGAGCTTTTCATACACCTACATCATTTACTCATGTGATGTCATCATTGCTACTCCCGAACTGCAAATGACTAAACTGAGCTCAGTGAGGCTAGTTAACTTCCCCAAGGCAGAGAGCTGGTGAGTGGCCAGGCTTGAACATGAGCCTGGTGCACAGTACCATACAGCAAAGTATGCTTACCGCTAATTATAAAACCAAAACTTCCTATATTTACAAAGGGGGAGGGAATACTGTTGAGAAAGGATAATCAAAGGAACATCTGGTACTCAGGAAGCCTGGGCTGACCTAACCGGGACCGCTCCATACAGAAATGTAGAAATGCAGATAGAGGGAGATGAGATTAACTGCTTAGTAGCCCAGCAAAGCAGTAACAGAGTAACACTTTTCCCTAGAACTTGAGAGAATTAAAAAAACAAACACACACACACACCCATGAGAAACTGAAACTTCAAATTTACCCTATCACATAATATGGAGCCAAAAGCTGGGAAATTAATAAGAAACTGAGTCCAGGATAATTAAAATCCTTAGGTTTCTGATGAAGCAAGCAAAAGTTATCTTGTCCCATAGGACAGTTTGGGGCATAGCACACTTCTACAGGGAGGGAGGGAGAAAAAATGAGTTCCTAGTAAAAACTTACAAACCCATATGAGGAAATAAACAGGAAAACAGAAGTCAATCACATTATATGGAATAATCTTGAGACTATAAAATAACTGTTCAAAATGATTGAAGCAATTTTTAAAGGAATAGAAAGTTTAAGAAAGAACAGGTCAATACTAAAGACAAGGCAAATTTGTAAGGTAAGCACACAGAAATGAAAAATACACGCAATGAAATTAAAAGCTTACCAGGGGTGTAAAAGAGCTGAAATGAGAATCAGTTGAATGGAAAAGGGGAAAGTGATATGAAAATACCTGAAACTTCTGTGTGTTAATGCTCCATACTGTTGTTTTATTTTCTCAATAAGGTAAGTTTTACTATCATATTCTTTCCCTAAAACCAAATTCCAAGCCCATAGCCAGGGGTGGTCAAACTTTTTGACTCGAGGGCCACAATGGGTTCTTAAACTGGACCGGAGGGCTGGAACAAAAGCATGGATGGAGTGTTTGTGTGAACTAATATAAATTCAAAGTAAAGGAGCGGAGTGGAGAGCAAGAGAACCCTCCACTCTTTCGGCTCCGCGGGCCGGATAGAACAGCCAAACGGGCCGGATCCGGCCCGCGGGCCGTAGTTTGCCCACGGCTGCGTCAGAGAAACATAGAGGGGAAAAAAGCCTTAAATTTTCAAACCCATATCCACTCCTAATAAAAGGAGACTTCTAAATAAACTGTTATTAGAGAAAACTTCTTTATTATATTCTTGGCATAATTTTGGTAATTGCTGTGTATTCACAAACATGATGCCAAATGCATGCATTAAAAATAAATTGGCAGCTTATGAATGAAACTGAATAAGAAATTATATCTTGAACTTCCATAATATCATAAAAGATCCTATGTTAAACATTATTCAGTGCTTAAGATCACTGATGTAGTTCTAAGGTTACTGATTCCTATTCTTAAAGGATATTATGTTCAACTTGAAGATGGCCTATTGTAAGTAACAGAACTGTGTTTTTTCTAGCACGAATTTAAATATTTCTTGGCTTTAAGAGGCTTAAATTTTTTTTTTATAACTTTCAATTAGATTTTCTTCTTCAACCTTCCTTCTTATTTCCTCCCTCCTTTACTCATTGACATTCTTTTTCTTCCCTCCCTGGTTTATTGAAGAATTGCTCTTTTTCTTTTCTGCATGATATATGCATAAATTATATTAAGATTATTAAAGTATGGAACATTCATTATGTTTTAAAAATATATTATGCCCTTGACATGCTTGTTCTGAGTCATGAGAAGACTAAACAGTAGTCTTGGTAAAATTTTGGAACTGTTTCTTAAATTTCATTTGAAAGTTGTATTCCAAGTATAATGAAGGTGAAAAATACGATTAAGGAAATGACTCTGAAGAACTGGATACTAATTACAGTTTCTCTGTTCCATCAGCAGTCATGGAAGTATAATGCTTTATATAGTTTAATTTTTTAGAACTAAAAGTTATTAGTCTAGTTGATTAATTTTTAGGTTCTTGAGATTAAAAATAGTTTCTGTAAATTTGGAGCTATTGAAAAATAGAGGTTGGAAAAGTTATAGCAATCAGACCCTGATTATTCATGCACTTATTTAGGGCTATATGTTTCAGGCCTTTTCCTATGTTTTGAAATGGACATTTCAAAAAGATTTTTCAAAGGCTCTGACAGGGAGTTGAATTTGAATGCCAATGTGGCATTAAAAACTGAAGGCTCTAAAGGAGTTTTCATCTGTTAGGAATGCTTTTGGTTGCAAGGAACAAAACTGGCAACAAAGAACTTATTGTAGCTTAAAATTGGAGTGATTTATTTCCTTCCCTACCAGTTAGTCTGGAGGTGGGAAGGCATTAGTGCAGCATTTCAATCATATTAGGGCTATCTTTCAACTGTGTAGTTCAGAAATCATCAAAAATCATGAGCGATCCATTGACCAGTGAAGGAAGGAAGGAGGATCTACAGAAGATATCATATGACCATTTAAATGTTTTTTATTTCACCGAGATTCATTTTTACTTTATTTTTTACATTTAATTTTCTACCAACCCGTTAAAATATTATTTGAGAATTATTACATTTAAATACTATTGTGTTTTCTTTTAATGTAGTGGGAAGAACTGTCAAACTTTGAACCTTTGGTCATATGCTCCTGACCTGGAATTAAAGCAGTAGAGTTCCACCCGCCAACAGCCCTGAACTGTTGCCTCCCTCCTCACCACCATTTTAGTGTCTAACATGGTTCAGTGGAATGATTACAGTTTTGGGTCTGTTTGTGTTCTCTAAAATAACCTTTTTACCTTCACTGTACAAGTACTACCTTCTAATTGAGTACATTTGCAATTAGAAGGAAGCAAAAAGAAAAATAATATATGGCTGTAAATACCTACTTAAAACATATTTTTAAAAGTAAAAGGAGGATATATGATTTTTTAAAACTAAAATATAATTAGATTTGCTCGTTATCTACTCTTTTCATTTAAAATTCATTTGCCTATTCAGATGTTCCGATTAGCATTTAAAAGTGAAAACTCAGATCAGCTCTGCAGACTACACAGTTATTATTTATCAGTCCCCCAAACACAGTACTACACACACCCTTAATTTTTAATCTTGTTTCTTTTCACAGATCTACTGGTTTAAAGATGGAAAGCAGATCTCTCCCAAGAATGATCACTACATCATTCAAAGAGATCTTGATGGGACATGCTCTCTCCACACCACAGCCTCCACTCTAGATGATGATGGGAACTACACCATTATGGCTGCAAACCCTCAGGTAAGGAAGGTCTTGCTTCAGTTCTGTGTGCAGCTGACCTTTGAATAACACAGGTTTGGACTGCACAGGTCCACTTATATGTGTGTTTGGTGGGGGTGTTGGTTTTTTGTTTGTTTTCAGTAATTGCAATAAATGTTATTAAGTTCTTTTCTCTGGCTTACTATATTTAAGAATACAATATATAATACAGATAACACACAAAACATGTGTTTATTGACTGTTTATGTTATCAGTAAGGCTTTTAGTCAACAGGAGGCTATTAGTTTGGGGGAGTCAAAAGTTATACAGAGATTTTCAAATGCGGGAGGGGGTCAGCATCCCTAACCACCACGTGTTCAAGGGTCAACTGTCTAATGCTTACAGACATTTATTTGAACAGAGGAACTGTTTGATTAAAAGATGGAATATTACCTCTTTGATTTGAAACTATTTTCCCAATTTCTACACCATCTCCATTTGGAGGGGTAGAAAAATTATTTTTTTCATAAGTATTTATTTATTCCACCAAGGGTTTTTCTATATGAGTAAGTCTGGTGCAGATGTGCCTTCTTTCCACAGATACTACCAAGGGCCTAATATGTACACCTATGATACAGGTGATGGGCAAGACAAAGTCCTGAGGCAGAAAATAAGCCAGTAAACAAAATAAGTAAAAAATATAAATCATCTATCAGTTCAGACAGGATTTAGTCTATGAAGTGAAAAAAGGAGAAAAGGGTGAGTTGTATTATGCTACAGTAAAAAACAAAAAAGTACAATATTTAAAAGATATATACCCACAAAATCTAATGGAATTTAAATAATGTATAAGTGTAAATCATAATTCTGATAGTGCCCATATACAGGAGTCCCCTCTAATCTGCAGGTTCGGTTACTGGTGGTCAATGCAGTCCAAAAATATTAAATGGAAAATTCCAGAAATAATTCATAAGCTTTAAATTTCACGCCCTTCTAAACAGTATGATGAAATCTTATGCTGTCTCGCCTGGGACATGAATCACCCCTTTGTCCAGCACAATGAGATTTTTTGAGAAAGAAATCACATTCACGTAACTCTTATTATAGTATATTATTATAAAAGTATCCTATTATTATTGTCGCTAATTGCTTACTGTGCCTAATTTATAAATTAAATGTAATAATAGGTGTGTATGTAGAGGAAAAGCATAGTATACACAGCGTTGGTATTAACCATGGTTTCTGGTATCCACTGGGGGTCTTGGAAGGGCTCTCCTGCAGGTAAGCGGGGACTACTATAGCATTTAGGATTTTTTGTTTGTTTCCATCCAACTGTTTTCTCTTGTTTTTGCCCTTTGATTTAGGATCAAAAAATTGACTACTTAGAATTTAATAGGCGGCTACCTGGGTATCATGTTATCATTCCAAAACTGCAAATTCTTTTTTATTGAATATCTTATATATTATAGGCACTATGCTGGGGACACAAAAATGATTAAGAAGTTACTTTGTACATTAAGAACTCACTGTGTGACAGGATATTTTTACAAAGTCGGCAGAAGTCATGTAAATAATATGCCTTTAAAAAAAAAAGCTAAAATTACATTTTCAGGAGGTTGTTCTGAAATCATTTTTTAACATTCCTATCATACCATATTTCTTTTTAAGGAAATATTAAGTGTCAGAAAATGATAGATAATTTTACAAATGTTTAAATTTATTCAGTGTTCTCCTATCCTAACATCACGTTGTTGTATAAAGATATATTTCTAGAGTAATACTAAGATTAGAATGAACCTCAAATCATCTACCAATTAGGTTGTGACAGAGCAAAGCAAACTCTTCCATCAGTGGACGGTTTCCACATTAGTGCACTTTCTCAAGGTTCTAATGTTTCAATCAATGAATACATGGCCATCACCTTGAAAAACAGTCAAAATCACAACCTTTACTGAAAAGTTACATGTTAATGTTTATTTGTGGGAACAAAAGTGGAACCTACTTTTTTTTCTTACTATATTTTCAGTATGTTTCCTTGACTATTAACAAATTTCAATTTTTAGTTCTCTGCCTACTTAAAAGTGGAGAACTCAACAAAAATCTGAAATATTTCTTTCTGTTGGGCTCTTTATTCCTCTTTCCCCTAGGAAGGCTGGGATATATTATGGAGGTAGAATTAACCATGTCCCTTAAACATATCAGTACTGGGATCCTGCTAAGGATTTCCAGGCATACTTCCCTGGCAAATGTGTTAAACTGTTACTGGAGTAAGCAGTTTAAAACTTTGATTATGAGTCTACTTCTCATCTTCTTCAAATTATACTAATGAATTTTCATATGTAAAAAAGTTGTAAAGGGGAAGGTCTCCCTGTGCAGGGCCCGTGAAAGTGTGCAGAGTTGAAGACAGCAGCCCCGCCTCAAGGATCTCTGAGCATTTAAACTATGATGGGTCACTAGATAAAAGAGGGCTGCTAAAGATTAATTCCCCTTGGAAATAAAGAAAAGGAGAAATGGATAGAAACCAAAAGAAGGTACTGAAAAGCCTAGAGGCTATATAGTTCAAAGGTTAAAAGCACGAACTTGAGCAGCAACCAGACCCGAGTTGGAGTTCTAGCTCTGCCACTCCTAACCTGTGTGACCTTCAGCAAGTCACTTAACCTCTCTGTTCCTCTTCTATGAAATTATAATACTACTAGAGGCCGGTGTACAGATTTGTGCAGTGGTGGGGTCCCTCAACCTAGGCTGTGTACTCTTGCACTCTGGGACCCCTTGGGGGATGTTGGGTTGCTGGTTTTGGCCCGATCCTTGCAGGGATCAGTTTGAGCCAAAACCTGCAGTCCAATATCCCCTGAGGGATGTAGTAGTGCGTGAAGCGGCAGGTGGCCGGGAAGGAGCCCAAGCCCGGGCGGGGCACCGTGCCACTCCCGCCCAGCCGCGCTGCCGCGGAGGGGGGACAGGCTCACGCCACTGCAGCTGTACTTGCCAGCCATGAACCCGGCCTCTGGTGCCCATCAGTCAGCTGAGCAGTGCTCCCGCTGTGGGAGTGCACTGACCACCAGGGGTCAGCTCCTGCATTGAGCACCTGCCCCCTGGTGGTCAGTGCACATCATAGCGACTGGTTGTTCGGTCATTTAGGTTTTTTTATATATAGATCGGTCATTTAGGTTTTTTTAATATATAGATTGGTTTCAATAATACATGTAAAGCACTCAGTTTACCTGGCACATATTTTGCTTTCAATAAATGCTAGTTATTGTCATGTTAATTCAAAGACACCCAATAACCCTGTCTTAGAGAAGCAGCCCAAAGAGGTGGCAGAAGCCTGAGGAACCAGGATATAAAGGGTCCGTCTGTCTGTTTCTAGGTGCCCTGCTCCCACAGTACCATTAGAGAGTAAACAAGTCCGTTTGGGATAGAATTTCTACCCAAAATGTTGCTGATGTGTGGTCTTCTGACCTCCTGGCTTTTCCTTTTACCACCCCCATGGGAAAGGAGTAAGGCAGCAGACATGGTTCTGCCACAGCTATGGGCTCTGGTGAAGGGGAGGGAGCCCTGAGCTAGCGCACAGCCACGCCCACAGTCCAGCTGATGGGGGCCACACATGAAGGCAGCAGCTGCTCTCTGATCCCAGCACACTCAAGGCCAAGGGAAGGCCCCAAAGAGAGCCTGCTGCGGAGAGGAGCCCCATCTAACCCTCACTGGTGCTTTGACTTGACTCCCCTTTGATGAGAAGACAAAGAAAGAAGCGGACCCATTTACATGAGGGAGCCACAGGACTCCTGTGATGAAGCAAATAATAATATGACTGCTCTCAGGGAGCAAGAGTCAAAAAACCCCAGTGGTCAGCCACCAGAGCCGCTCCTAATATCTAGAATTCCCACGGTTAGTGGATTGGACCTTTATTCTAATTAAAAGGGTGAGGCTAAAAATCTCTTTTTCTCTCTAAGTGACCAAAGGCAGGCATAGCAGGGGAAACTCAGGAAGAGAATCTGAGGAAATCCTAAAAGTGGGCATTTATGCCTAAAGTTGAAATCGCTGTGAGAGAATATTTATAGCACTTGGTAGTAGTCGCTGTTCCAAGTTTCTGAGTATGTTGCCAACTCCTCTATCTTGGGGACTTCAGTAACAGTATGTCCAAATATGACAGATGTAGGTTTTGTGAGTTGTCACCTAGAAATTAACTTCACTACCCACTAGAATAACTTCACTACCCATTAGAAAAACAAAGCGTATTTTTTGTTAATCCTCACCGAGGATATTTTTCCATTGATTTTTAGGGAGAGTGGAAGAAAGAGAGAAAGACAGAGAGAAACACAACCATTGGTTGCCTCCTGCACAAGCCCTGACCAGGGCCCAAGCCGAGGAGGAACCTGCAACCAAGGTGTGTGCACTTGACCGGAATCAAACCCGGAACCCTTTGGTCTGCAGGCCGGCACTCTATCCACTGAGCCAAACTGGCTAGGGCCAAAGCATAAGTATTTAAACCATCTCAAGTGGCAGACCATTTTTCTACTTAACCCTTGGCATAGTTATTTGTTGCTTAACAGTGTCATAATCTCAACTTTATAACATCTGTTATTGTATACTAAAGTATTTTGCTATTCTTATAATTTGTGAATTAAACCATGATTTAAAAGAAGCATGACACAGTAGGCATCGAAAAAAATTCAAAAAACTAAATTTTTCAAGGTACATATTAATCCCAAAAGCATAACATGTAGTCAACAGAAAACTGAAGTTGACTCCCTGTTTTCTTGATGCCCTGTGGTTATCTGGAAATTGTTTAACATTTTTAAAGTTTTGGGGTTTGAAAAAGGGACACCACCACCTATTTTTCCTGGTACACCGTAGCCTACATGGTGTGAAATGACCAAGGGAGAGAAGGAAAAGGCTGGAGTGGAAAAACTGGTTCATAATGGAACACAGACGGCAGAGCTTTCCTGAGCAGTGGGAAATAATTACATCAAGTAGCCAGGAGAGAAAGGGTGAGAACCAAAGAAAGAGGAAAAGACTAAAGTACAGCAGAATATTGTATAGAATATTTTCCCACCTGGGTTAGTCTTTGGGGGATAAGAAACAGGTTAGGTATTGCTGACTACATCCAAATTCTGCAGCCCTCACCATAAACTAGACGGTGTATCACACACGACGTGTACCACTCAGGCAATTCCTTAGAGGCCAAAACAATCCCATAGTTCAGTGAAATGATGAGTGATTGTGCAGTGTTGCACCAAGCATAATGCCAAAATAAGGATCACAAATACAATTTACTTTAGACAGTAATCCTCTATTTAAGACACAACTAAATCTAAACACGAATGTTTTACTTTGTTTTGTTATGTTGCTAGGTTACTCTGTATCGCACTTGGATAGTAATGGCTGTTTTGCAGTTTGATGTTTCCTCAAATTGCATTATGTATACAAGTGGCAAGCTTTTATGAAGATAAGTGTGCCACAAGTTACATTTCACAAACAAGGAAATATAAATGTTATTTGCATATTATATAAATAATTGGCCTTGCATGCATGAGGCATCAAACAATTTTTACAAGCTAGATGTTTAATACAGAATCCCTTTAAGAATTCAAACTCTTACTTGTACTGTGGCTTTAAACTGTGGATTTGTTTCGAATAGAAAAGGAACACACAGCTGAGTTAAATTTAAAAAGATAGTTTGTTGATTGTGTTTTGTTTTAGCATTATAAGGTTGCTTGACTCGTTTCAATCTTCACTTTAAATATTCACTTCCATTATTACTTCATGTGTTAATAAAGCAGAAAGAAATGAGAAAGTTAACAGCAAATGTAGCTGCATTAATGTGCAGCAAAGCCTTCGTGATGATTACTAGGGTTAATTGGCACATTGGTATGATTAAAATTACCTAATGCTAATGTTGTATGATCTTCCTAAGTAAAACATTCAGACTTAAAAACCTGCACTTCCAATTGTACACACTAGAGGCATCTTTTCAAAAGTGCTTCACTGAATTCTGGATTTTTTCTTTCAAATGTCAAAATTATACATCTTTTTAGTTTGCATGTTCGTTAAATGTTCCTGGTCATTTATTGATTTAATAATATACAGGGTGGTGGCAAAGAAAGGTTTACAGTTGTTCATATGGAAAATAATACAATGATTAATAAATAATACAATAAACTCTGTTTTATGTACTCACGACTGTAAACCTACATTTGGCCCACACTGTAGTTAACCATAATACTGTATTATCAAACTAATAAGTCTGCCCCCCAAAGACCATACCCTTTCCCTTTATGTTCAGAAGTGAAGAATGATGTAGGAGTAAAAAGGTGACATTCCTTTTTCTTAAATTGGGGAAATTAAGGAAATATCTGTGGCAGTAGTTATGTATATGGTTCTAAGAGGTAGCAGTGAAAACATTGTAGAACTGTGTAATGCTTAGAGTAGGATGCCACCCTGTTTACCCTTTTCTTTTTTTTTTCTTTTTGAGAAGGCAGGAGGCAGAGCTTACCCTAACCATCGTCAAATGGTTAGAATGGAGTAAGATATATTTCTTTCATCTCCTACCTCAAATGCAGCCCTCACATAAACCAACACCTGAATCTTCCTGTGTGCGTGGCACTTTACAAGCACCAGCAAAAGTTAAAAAGGTTGATCTCCTCTCCACATATTCTGTCCCCTGTGTTAAGAGTATTTTGTTGTTTTTTTCCTTTGGAGTAAATTGCATCCTAATGAGAGAGAAAGGGAAGGGCAGGAGACAGAAAGAGGGACAGAACTCCATTACATGGAGAAAACATTGTACTTAACAAAACAATTCTAAGGGATTCTTCATATCCATCTTGTTATTATTTCTATATTCAACATTTAGAGCATTGAATACATGTAAAACACAGTACCAAGTATTTTACACCTATTAACTCATTTAACCTTCATAAGAACCCATGAGGGATTAACTAAATGGTTCTATTTTACAGATAAGGCAATTTAGCCAGTTAAGTTACCTGCCTGAAGTCACTCAACAATAAAGTACAAAACTGGTTTACAAACCCAGATTGACTCCAGACCTAGGGAGTGTCATACGAAGATGCCTGGGGCTCATCTCAGCATTAAGAGCACCGAGGGGCAGGGGAGGCACTGGTTAAAAGAGGTATTTGAAAGAACCCAAAAATAGGAGGTAAAAGCATACCTTAAAGTATATCCACTTGGAAAATTAGATTGGAGTCAGCCAAGCTG
This sequence comes from Plecotus auritus, assembly GCF_963455305.1. Lineage (NCBI taxonomy): Eukaryota > Metazoa > Chordata > Mammalia > Chiroptera > Vespertilionidae > Plecotus > Plecotus auritus. The sequence continues at coordinate 72,575,381 of NC_137773.1, forward strand.
CTGGGGCCCCTAAAAATCCCCTTGTCCATGCACATATGTCTCAGGTGCTTAGTGACACAATACCACAATGGTGAATTTAATGATAATTTATGACATCAGGTACAGTAGTCCCCTTTATCCACAGTTTCAGTTACTGTGGTCCAAAAATATTAAATGAGAAATTCCAGAAATAAACAATTCATAAGCTACATTCATAAGCTGAGTAGTGTGATGTCCCACTCTGCCCCACCAGACCATGAATCATCCCTTCGTCCAGCATATTCATACATACAGTACAAGATATTCTGAGACTACGAGACTACATTCATATAACTTTTATTATAGTATATTGTTATAATTGTTAATCTCTTACTATTCCTAATTTATAAATTAAACTTTATCTTAGGTATATGTATAGGGAAAAAAAACACAGTATATATAGAGTTTGGTACTATCCATTGGAGGTCTTTTTATGTATGCCCGGTAGAAAAGGGTGGATTACTGTACCATTTGATATTTACAGTATCATCTTTGGTGATATCATTAATCTTTACAAGATCCTTATAAGCCAGACCTCAGTTTTTACAGAAGAAGAAACAAAGGCTTAAATAAAATCAGTGATTTGCTTGAAGTTTTAAGAAAGCCAAGACTCAAATCCAGGCTAGAGGATTTTTTTTCTAACTTACATAAATGATTCGTTAATATTAACTTCCCTTGTGGATACTCTGGGTTTTAAAACACAAGGGAGAAAATCTATCCAGATTATACAAATTTATTTTAATCTATTCAAATTAAAGTTATTTGTAAGCAGCAAAGCAAACAAGGGAGCCATATCCCATATGTCAGTACAGTTTACAGTATTTGTGTAGAACAAACCATACCCTGTCTTGTCCTCAGGCTCCAAAAAGAATCATGGCTCTTACATGTTCATTTGTTAAAGTACCTAGCAGGATGCGTCAGACGGGTAATTTATAACGGGTGTCTTCTAAGCAAGTCACCTTTAGATTTCTACGGCAGGTATAGATTTGGAAGGGTTGGATGAAATTAATTTTCAGATTTCAAGCTAGCTTAGGGAATCAAGTGCTTGCCAAGAACTCGGCACACGAGAATTTATATGATGCGGCCTGAACTTCAGCTACAATTAATCTAAGTTAGAAATAATTCCTCTTCATAATGTTATATTTCACATCTCCCTGGAAATTTTCAGAAAAAGTCATGTTTTTAACTGTGACCTTGACAGCAAATATTGTGAGTGCTAGAGGAATTTACATGTCTAATGGTATAAAGACTACTTGAGAGTGCTTCATATGACCACCTCATGCTATTGGGTGATTCCTGATTCTTCTCCTGTATTACATTCCACTTGTCCACATTACACCTCTCGGCCTTTTCTGAGTGGTAATGGCCCTCAAGAAGTCCCGGCTCTGGGAAGATCTGGAGACCCCACTACCTGGGTCCCTGCCTCTCCCTACACCCTGCTATGGGTTCTTTCCTGTGTTCCCTCTACCAGTGTCCTCGCCCTCATCCCAGCCCGGGCTCAGGGAGAACTCGGAGAGCAGTTCTTTAGACTATACAGAGCACCTCTTGCTTCTGCAACCTGTCTGTATTGGCAGCTTGGAATGAAAATAGGAGTCAATGGTAAATTTTGCCTATAAAGGCACATGGGGGCTACTCTTCAACCTTGAGAGAGAATTCCCTAGTCCACTGGTCGGCAAACTGCGGCTTGCGAGCCACATCTGCAGTTTGCCGCTCTGTTGACTAATGAGCTTGCTGACCACTGCCCTAGTCTAATCCATGATAAATCGGCTTCTCATTTTTCCTTCCTTGCTGTTCACTTTTGGCCATTATCTGAATTTATAAGTACATCTGCTCATTCTCCTGGGAGCTGAGAGAGTGGAGGAAGAAAATCATCTAGTCTGCTATTCTGCTTATAATAGTGGGAAATTTTAGGAGAAAGGGCTAAAACAAAAAGCCAGAGTAACAGTGGGTGGTTTATTCATGTCATGTGGGTCTTGTAAATACTACTTTTGTCTATCCATATGACAGCATTTATCAAATTTTCAGTTGCCAAATTTCAGAGATAAAATATAGCTTTTCATTAGATAGGCCCTTATCATATGACCCACACATTTTAGGTACTTAACTGCTTCCAGTCTTCAAATCTCAAACCCGTTCATTTCATGCCAACATGGCATCCCATACTCATTATGCTCTCCTTGTCATCCCTGTGCATACTTACTTCATAATGCTCATGTTACCATCTCTTTTACTATGTGGTTTTTGGAAGGGATACTACTAATATTTATTAAATATATTACTGAGAAGATCTAACAGAAAACTAAAATCATGTAGTTTGATTTCAAAATTAGCTACAACCAGTAGTTATTTGACCGTGAAAGTGGAATCATCACAGGACGGTGATGTCCTGCTGCTGTATTTTACAACTCAGCTTCCTGTGTTAGGGAGACCTTAGCAGATCACAGTTAATCTAGTGAGGCTGTCATTTTAAATACCATCCCAGATAAAACAGTAAAGCTTACTGAACCCAGGGAAAGCACATTTCTGAGAAGGGGTGGCGTCATCACTAACATGGCACATTGATTTGCTATGGAGAATAGGAGAATGGACGGTTATTTTGCATAGCAACTAACTTCTTCTCCTGATGTCTCCAACAGGGCCGCATAAGTTGTACTGGACGGCTAATGGTACAGGCTGTCAACCAGAGAGGTCGCAGTCCCCGCTCTCCCTCGGGCCTTCCTCATGTCAGAAGGTATTTCAGATGTTCCTTTCCACAAGTGTCACTATTATTTTATTACTGTAAGTTCAACACTCTTAGAATTATGGTGACCATAAAAGTCACATAGCTAAAGACAGAATGTGAATATAACCTTAAAGTGTATACAGTTATGGCTCCTTGACTACGCTACTTTGCACTTCAGAAAGAGGAAGGGAGCAAACATTTACCAAAGTGTGCTAAGCCTGCTCAGATACACCATCACTAGTTTGTTTAATAGGGCCCACTTCACACATGAGGAAAGCAAAACTCAGCATCTTTACATGGCACGAAAATACTAGTAAATGCTACACGAATGTTCAAAACCAAGAGCTGTATGGATTGACCATTATGAATTATTGCCACTAAGGTTTCTTAAAACCGCTGACTTGTGAGTGTTCACTTTTCAGATACTTCATTCAAAACAGTTTATTTTAGACCTAACCTTACAGGTAATATTTTTCATATTTTAAATGCTCAACAAATATGTTAACAATAATGTGTGCTTTCCATTCCTAGTAGCCCTGAGTTTATGTAAGGATGCTGATGAGCAGGGCTGAGGAAAGGGTATTACTTCTCAGTAACACATTTGCACTTAGGAAAGAATATGATAAGTCAACCAGTCTGTCATCTGGGTTCCTATTTAAATATTTTATAGACGGAGCATGCCGGTAAACTAGGGGCCACAGATGCAAACACCCTTGATGAAAAGAACAAATACTACATGAGGCTCATAGAAAGCACCAGGAAGAACTGAGTAAGCACCAAACAAATGGTGTGTCTGTGATGCCTCATGTGATCGGACCCACAGAGCCCTTTGTGCAGCATTTGAAAAGGCCAACTTGGGCACCTAAACATGTGCAAATCTAACTTTTTTGTGGCAACATCTGTTCACAGGATCCTAGGCCTGTATCTATGGCTGCACACACACATATTTATTGGCATATCCATTCTCTTGTATTATTTTCTTCTGCTTTTCTTATGGTCTTCAATATATCTAAGCTTTCCCATGTACCACTGTCTCCTAGAAAAGCACTCTGTTCAAAAATCTGTATTTGTAGTGAGTAAACTATATTAAAAAGCTGATAATCATTAACCTATTATACCAGTCTTTCATTTGTTCCACTCTTACTTTTTCTAGTGAAGTGTTTTTAAACTTACTTTCTAATGATTACAGGCAGAATTTGCATTCAACATTTTGCTCTTTTCTTAAGTCTTCCCTGCCCTTACTTTAAAATTGTATTGCTCTTAAAGATGCCTCTGGCAACCTACTTAAAAACAAGAGAGAAGCACAAGATCTGGGAGATTTGCACATTATTTGAAACTAAGAAAAAAAGTGTCCTTAGTACATGGATAACCAATATAAAAGAAAACCTGCCTTAAAAATGCAGTTTGTTTTCCTGGTTAATATGAGAAGGAATTTTGATTCTAAAGATATTAAATTTTCATAAAATAATAAACTTAATTTTCCATACATTTAAAATCACAGTAGAAAGTTACAGTAATTTCTGTTGAAAAAGAATTGGTGATAAATAAATGAGCAACAGCTACTGCTATTTCTCATACAGCTTTCAAAATATTTATTTAGGTAAAAAACATTAATATAAAATATACCATTTTCTTCAATTTCCCCTTTTATGATTTATACTAGCTTTAAGATTAGGAGAGCAGAATTGTGTAAGATGTGCAATTAGCAAACTTTAAATTTATAAGAAATTTCTAAATGAAACAAGATTTTGCTTTGCTGACGTTTTTATATGTAAACCTTGGGGGTAGAAATCAGGCAAGGGTATTATATTATTACCCCACTAGAGGCCCAGTGCATGAAATTCATGTACGGGGGAGGGGGGGTCCCTCAGCCTGGCCTTCCCCCCTCTCCAATCTGGGAGCCCTCAGAGGATGTCCTACTGACAGCTTAGGCTCACTCCCCATGGTTCTCTGCTCTCTGCGGGGCCTGCCTGCTCCACACCGTGACAATGGGCAAGCAGGCCCTGCTGGGTGCTGTCCGTGGGCCACGCTTGCCTGCTCCCAGGTCACAGCAGTGACGGCCAAGCGGGCCCTGCTAGGTGCTGCCTGCGGGCGGGCACACTTGCCTGCTCGCAGGTCACCACGGCTACGGCCAAGCAGGCCCTGCTGTCAGGCTGCGCCGCCCACCCTGGAGTCACCGGTCCGGCCCTGCCTGGCTCCCCGGGCGGCTGCTGACCAGACCCTCCCCCAGTGCAGGCGCGCAGAGGCCCCTGCCGCCGCACCCCCAACGCTGCTTGCACAACCTCCTCCTGTCCGGTCGACCCGTTATGGCATCACAGTTAATTAGCATATTTCTCTATTATATATATAGATGTGTTATTTTAAAGAAAAACAACAGATGACTAAGAGCCTGGAAATAACTATGTCTACCATTTATCCTGTTCTAAGGCCTCGTTCTAGATCCAGGGACAGTGGAGATGAAAATGAACCCATCCAGGAGCGGTTCTTCAGACCTCACTTCTTGCAGGCTCCTGGAAACCTGACTGTGCAAGAAGGAAAACTCTGCAGAATGGACTGCAAAGTAAGAGTTTTCCATTGTCTATAAATCGATCATCTCCCTTCTCCCCTCACTGCCATTTCTCTTTAGTTTCTTTTGGGAAAGTTATGTAAAATAGACATCTTGAATATGTGTTCCAGCTTAAGAGAAAGAAAAAGCAGTGACATATATGGGATATGTATATACTGTTTTGAATCATTCTTTTCCTTCACTTTTAAACATTCAGTAAATATGTTCATTCCTTAGGGCCCCATATACAATGTTCTGGAAAGCCCCTGGGAGGTTTTATCCTTTCTCATTTTGTTGAAATAATAAATGTATTAATCAGTCATATGGCATTTCTAAGAGAAATGAGAGTGACAGCCGTCTTTCACCCATTTTACAGCAGGGCTTCTGAACTCTGGGAGGCCAGGTTTTACTGCATGTGTGAACTCTGAAATTGCACACAAGTGTGTGTGATAAAGCTTTCATCCATTTCTCAAAAGAGCTTAAGGCAAAAAATGTTTAAAAACCACTGCTCTGGAAAACTTTTTGTTTGTTTTCCCCATTACTTATTGATCTTAAATTTAAATTTTAGCTCTTAAATATGGATAAGGTTTTGAAACATTATTTAGGCTCCCTCTGCTGGTTCTCTTTGGGATTGCAAAGCACAAATGTGGATTTAAAGGATTTGGGCAGTTTGTTTTTACAAAAAGTAAATCAATATATTTAAGCTTTCCCACGTGGCACTATCTCCTAGGAAAGCACTTTGTACAAAAATGATATCTTGTATAAAAGTATAAAAAGATTTAAATGATCAATTTAAATTATGACCTGATTATAATGACCTTAAATTCCTGAGATCAGGCTTTCTTTACTTATGCAACCAAGAAAGTTGGGATTAGAAAAGGGGTAGTAGAATCCAGCGTTTTCCCTTTGCCTTCAACTCTGTCCACTGGCACAGGAGCACTGTGAATGAGGTGGGCTGAGAGTACACAGTGCTTTAGGCTTCTCTCCTCCTACACACACTGTGGCCTCAGCAGGACACGGTCCTGCTTGTCTGGGTTCTCACCTAGTACAGTGGGAACAAGCAGAGCCACTTTATTTCTACACTTGGGAAAGGCCTGGAACCTGACCACAAGTATCCACTCCCTCTTTCTACATTCCACTTCCAGTGGCCTTCAACAGGGAACACGGTGTATGTGGAGAGCTGGGGTAGGGGGTGGACAGATGGGAGAAAGTAAGAGCGTGACCCTCTCAGAAGCCATGCGGCCTAACTACTGCTGTTGGCTTCCAAATCTCTGCATCCTTTTGACCAGTAATTTAAATGTACTTAACATTCCTCCTTTAAATTCTCTAGACCAGCCGTGGGCAAACTACAGCCCGCGGGCCGGATCCGGCTGTTCTATCCGGTTCTCTTGCTCTCCCCTCCGCTCCTTTACTTTGAATTTATATTAGTTCACACAAACACTGCATCCATGCTTTTGTTCCGGCCCTCCGGTCCAGTTTAAGAACCCATGTGGCCCTCGAGTCAAAAAGTTTGCCCACCCCTGCTCTAGACCTTTGTGACATGTGGGGAGAGGCATCTTTTAGGAAGTAGAAATGAGTATCACGCAGCAGGAAGAGAATTTATGAGTTCTCTGGCTGATTTTGGCAGAGCTGGGCCTTCAAAAAAATCGTTTTGCAGTCCAGCTGACATCTTTCTGTATGTAATTCCCCGCTAGTAACTATGCTCTGGGTACAAAGGCCTTCCTTAGGAGTGTTTTTCTCCTCATTCATATGCAAGGCTTGAAGAGTTGACAGATGGCAGCCATCCCTACCTTTCACAGCACAACTTGTGATTAGCAATTAAATGTGGTTTTGTCTGATCTCTGGTCTATACAATTGTCATGGTCTCAAGATTTTATGATGTTTCCATTGTGATGCTAATTTGTTGATATGGCTTTCTGGGTGACTTTGTATTGTTCTTATTAGTTTCAAGGATTATCAAATAATAGTAGTAGCCTTATTTGCTGATGGATGCACCACCGTCTCCACAGCTATGACAACTCTTTGACGAGAAGCTTCATAGTGTATAAATGCCACATGAGTATCTGTTACAGTTATTCTGGTAGGACATCTTTTTATCAAAGAGCTCAGGGCCCTACGCTGACATCATCCCAGTAATCTTGATAACCCTTGGTGAGGGAAGAGGATGACAGTTTGTTTTAAATCCCCATTTCTCTAGTTTGCTCTATAAGAAATGTTTAAAAGTGAGCTCACAAGTGCTTAGGAAGCCACTGAAAGGTTTTAAGCAAAAAAGAACCTGAGCTGATACTAAAAGCCATCTTTTGTACTACCAAGGGAGGAATTTATGATGGTTTCTTAGCTCTTGATTTCATTGTTTTAATATTAAAGAAATTTATATGCATTTTCTTTCTGGTTTAGGTCAGTGGGTTGCCAACCCCAGATCTAAGCTGGCAACTAGATGGAAAGCCAGTCCGCCCTGACAGTGCTCACAAGATGCTTGTACGTGAGAATGGGGTGCACTCTCTGATCATAGAGCCCGTCACATCGCGAGATGCTGGCATCTACACGTGTATAGCCACTAACCGAGCAGGACAGAACTCGTTCAGCCTGGAGCTTGTGGTTGCAGGTAGGCCCAGCTGCGAATCCTTCCTCTCTCCAAGAATGACCATCAGATTTAGAAATGTGAACTAATCCTACATCAGTAACCAATATGGAGAATAATTCAAACTGCTGAAAAACAGATTGTATCATCAAAATAGCTAATTAGGGCAGGTTGTAAGGCTTAGCAAATCAGAAACTAATTTTTCTTCAGTGTAGCCATTATTATTTATTTTTTCCTTCTCCCACTAGCCTGGCCAAGAGAGAAAGGGATTTGGGCTTTTCTGGGTCATCCTACTTTTGTGTATGTGCTGACCCTCAGTGTTACAGAAGGAAAGGGCAGTAAGCAGCAGCACGGGCTCCAAGGACCAAACTTGATGTATAAGAATTTGCTTATGCGTGAAGTTCTGAAGATAGACTCAGCTTTTAAAGTAACATACAGGCAGTCCTTGGGTTACATCGCCATCTCCCATTTATTTATAAAAAAATAAAAGTTCCGTCATTTCGACGTATGCACATATGAGCTTTATGTTTTGATCCGACGTAACCCGAGGACCTACTGTATACCAATTTCAAAATCCAAAATTTTAAGCATTTCATTATCCCCAATATCATAGTCACATTAAACTCAGAATTGCCTTTAAATTGATTATACTGTTTGGTAAACTTTGTAAAAGTATTGTTATATGAAGTCTTACCCTTAGATAAGGACAGTGTATTTATGGAAAGGTTTATACCATCCTTAGGAGTTGAACATAAGATTCTGATATCTCTTCTTGTAAAAAAAGAAACAATGTTTATTCCTCATGTACATTATCTCAATTAGTACTTACAACAGCCCTATGAGATAGAGCAAATGTTCATCCTATTTTTAGGGATGTGGAAATTAGAGAGATTAAGTGATTTGCCCGGGTCCCATTAGTCAACTAAGGGCCAGTCTCAAAAGGTCTGCTGACTCCTAGTGCTCTTCCAAACACCGAGAGCCACTGAGTTCTTTGAGGAAATATAGTAGCAGTCAATATGTGGACTATGGTGCTATGTGTTAGCCATGCTTTATACTTTTGTGTGCAGTATTCAGTATACTATGCACTAGGATTGATTTCCCTCATTTCTCTAATTCTCCCTCATCAGACTAAATCCTTTGGTTTTCTCCTATTAAATGTGCTGCCTGTCCTCAGGACTGACCCTTGAGCTCCAAGAGACATCTCCGTTAGAACATGGAGCGCATAGTAACTGGAAGAAAAATCTCTGATGCCATATCCTAGCTCTCGCTTACTAGTTGTGTCCTTGGGCATATATAAAACTCTGCTGCTTCATTTCTCCATATGAAAAATGGGGAACATGATGCCTCACATGTTTTATAAGGATTAAATCTATGAAGCTCTGCTTCACCAGTACCCTCCATAGCAATGCTCTGCAATGGTAGCTGCTACCTACTCTTAATGGAGAATAGCTATGACATTAAGACATTTTTTATACATTTTACACTCTTCAAAACTGGGTCCAGAAAGAATACTAAGTGGGGTCTGTTCCTACTCCCCCAAAATAGCCTAGATCAAGTAACCATGTAAAGTCCAATAAAAATACTACCCTCTACTCCAGCCAGTGTCGCTCAGTGGTTGAGCGTCAACCTATGAACCAGGAGGTCATGGCTCTATTCCCTGTCGGGGCACATGCCCAGGTTGCAGGCTTGATCCCCAGTAAGGGGCATACAGGAGACAGCCGATCAATGATTTTTATCACTGATGTTTCTCTCTCCTTCATCAATAAAAAATACTTTTTAGATGGTCTTGGTTGGGTACTTGAAAATTTCAGATGCAATGTTTATCATCTTCACCTGTTTTTCCCTTAGCTTTGCTTTGATATATTTATTACTCCAGAAGGTAGAAAATGGTGGAGAAAGACATGTATCCTCAAATTAATTATTGGTAGCTCAGAAGAAAATAAAACTAAACCTTATTTTCTCTGAAATTGTTTCTACCTCAGATCCAAGAAAACAATTTCCCATTGGATGGTGATATTAGAGTGTTATTAACAGTCAGTTCTGAATTTTCAGACTAATGAAGTGATCCTTCCTTCAAGGTCTTTTTATAGCCCTTCAAATACAAATTGGAATCTGTAATTTATAGGTAACTAGTTAAAGCTGCTAAAGTTAGATGAAAATGCCTCTCCTTTATGTTTCCCCTTTTAAATCCTACAGTACTTCTCACTGAAGCCATCACTTACAAAGTTTCAGAATCTTCATAGCAAACATTTCAGATAGCAGGGAGAGAAATTAAAGTGGATCAAATTCCTAGATACATGTGTCCTCCTCAGCACCACTAGGTGGCAGTGGTTGGTAACGGCTGGCCTGTGTGGTCACTATTAGCAGTGAAGCCATCCCAGCTGCTGGCAATGACTTTCGGAGTCTCACACATTCTGTCAGAAAGGCATTCTGTGGAGCAGATGGCCAGTGGACTGCGTGGGCCTGTCAGGCTTGAATTCATTGAGGAAACAAATGAGTGGGATGAAGCATAGTAACCTTCCTTGGTGAGAGAATAATGTGGAGAGAGGACTAGCATCGTGCCACCTCTGAAGTGACAAATAGTATCATAAAAGATCCATTCAAGGAGTATTTCAAAAAGCTTCTGAATTCTTCGTAGTGCTCCTTTCATCTATCACTGATAAAATCATTCGTGTCGTGTTTTCTTAGCTAAAGAGGCACACAAACCCCCCGTGTTTATCGAGAAGCTGCAGAACACCGGCGTTGCTGACGGGTACCCAGTGAGACTGGAATGCCGTGTTTCAGGAGTGCCACCACCTCAGATATTTTGGAAGAAAGAAAATGAATCACTCACTCACAGCACTGACCGAGTGAGGTGAGACTACAGGACGAATTAATCTAATCCTAATGATAAGTAGAAAATACGGTTCACATAGCACGTAAATCTGTGTGGGAGTCATGCTACTGATGACATCCAAAACAAAAATCACTCTCTAATGTGTAATTAAGCCTTTAGAAAGAAGCTATAATGGTATGTGATGAAGCACGTTCTAATTTAATCTCATGGTGATTTTTTTGTGTTTATCTTTATACCTAAAAGAAAAGATGAATTCATTTGCTGCAATGGTGATAGAAACTATTCAGTGGTTTGGTAAAGGCAGATCCTTAACTAGAAATTAAGTGTGCAGATTTATTCAACCTCTTGACGTCTGCTCTTCTCTCCCATTAACTTTAATGGGGCTGGCAGCCTCTCCAGAATAAGTAAGACCCTATTATCGCCTGCTCACACTATTCTGTTTCTAATGACCTAATTAAAAATGATGCTTCGTGTTCAAAGCCACTTTTTACAAATTTGGAACCCTAATGGCCTTATCCTTTTCTCCAGCATGCACCAGGACAATCATGGCTACATCTGCCTGCTCATTCAGGGAGCCACAAAAGAAGACGCCGGGTGGTACACCGTGTCAGCCAAGAACGAAGCCGGGATTGTATCCTGCACCGCCAGGCTGGACGTTTACAGTGAGTGCCACTCCATATTATTGCATCTATCCATTACATTAGGAAAACCTGGCGTCTGCACAGTGAATCACATTACTGCTATTTAATCTTATAAACTAGTGTTTTCCTGCCAAAAATTTCATATTGTTCTTTCTCTTTCTATTTATAGTTTCTCGACATTAATAGTGAACTACACCAGGAGAACAAACACCCAAGTATCATGCAGAAACTTTGCATTATTAGCAAACTATGCATGTTGGCTAGTCAGTTGTGGCTTCCTTACCCAAGCATACCTTAGGCGTTAACCGTAGGCAAAGGCATAACCACATGTTTTTCACATGACGCTTGTTACTGTGTTTTGCAAATGACTGCCTTTTTTTTTTAACATTTCTTTATATTACAATCGTATTACAATGTCTTATTGCACTCTGAGTGTGTGTACCACTGATCCTGGAATGCATACTTTTGTGGCTTAGTGCTTTTCTCAATATATCTTAAGCAGCTGAACAACAGATTTGTGATTATGCATCTTAAATGTAAATAAAATCAGTTTATTGAATTTACAAACTAGTACAATAGCATTATGTGATCTATTGACATAGAGAAAACCACTAGAAAAATTTAAGAACTTATCTCTTCTTAAATGAGAAATAACTGCGTGAGGTTTTTCAGAAAATAAGTAACCTCAACTTTACCGACTGCCCAATTCCTTTCTATAGATCACTGTTAAAAGATCCATCCAGAAGACCAAACTACTCTAATTATTGTGGCATTTATACATTATGAACTCTGAAAATTAAAAAAGAGGAGGGAGGTAAATTAGAAAACTTAGGCAGGGGTCCTCAAACTACGGCCCGTGGGCCACATGCGGCCCGCCAAGGACATTTATCCGGCCCGCCGGGTGCTGCTGCCTGTCCTGCTTAGCAGCCGACTCGTCCCGGGCCCGCAGTGCGCATAGGAATTTGTTCATAGTTTTTTTTTTAAACTATAGTCCGGCCCTCCAACGGTCTGAGGGACAGTGAACTGGCCCCCTGTTTAAAAAGTTTGAGGACCCCTGATAGAGACTACCTCAAAGGATTCCCTGTGCCCCAGCAAATATTTATTTTCAAATAAAAATAAACTACACTTGGTCTTTATTATCCAGCTGTTATAGTCCCAATACCCTGTACAGACAGTAACTCGGCAACCTATGAATAAAATGCAAAACTATTCTTAAATTTTAGGATTTCTACCATCAGTGTGTCCAGTCTTCATAAGGAACATGTGCCTGGAGTGTGTCAAATACATGTATTTACTTGAAACATCTAAGGGCTTTCCAGTAATCATGGTTAAAAACGCCTGTTTTTGTTTCTGTAGCCCAGTGGCATCAGCAGCCACAGAGCACCAAGCCAAAAAAAGTACGCCCCTCAGCCAGTCGCTATGCAGCACTTTCGGACCAGGGACTAGACATCAAAGCAGCGTTCCAGCCTGAAGCCAGCCCATCTCACCTGACACTGAATGCCGGCCTGGTGGAGAGTGAGGACCTGTAATCCGACATTCTTGTTAAAGCTGAAACACTGAAACACCCTTGCCTTGACCAGCATATGCCTTTGTCACTATGTAAAAGGCAAAACCATACCTTTGACTATAAGAAATAAAAGAAACCAAAATATTTTTTTTACTTGATATACCAAACTTAGAGTTTAAGTAGGAGATGCTGATAGAAATGTACACGTTGCACAGGAAAACTTTTGAATTGCTGTGATTAAAGTGGTCTGAAATGCTAACGGTAACCACAATTCGTATTATCAAAGAGCCTTTAAACACTAGCTTTAGGTGCTACACAACATGATAGTGTGCAATGCGTAACATGAAGCAATTGTACCACAAAAATACTAAAATGATTCTAAAGTGGCAGTGTATCCAGACAGCTACAGTGAACCAAGTGCAATATGTAAGGATGGAAAAGGAAGCGGAAAAGAATCCAAGTTAATGCCTTGTCTTTGCAAACTGTTTTATATTAAATCATAAGGAGGGAATTACTTGCCTTAAATATAATACTGTCAAGTGTTTTCTAATAAGGGTAACACCTTAGTTCTTGACCTTTTTTTATGTGTCTTATTTCCTTTCATGCTACCTAGGTAGAAAGCTTATTTACAAACCATATTAAATGGCTAATTTAAATATAAATAATATAAAGTATTCTGAATAGAGCAGAAATATATTACAGTCCATTCCAGGAAAGGCATCCAAACCACCAAAATAACCAAGGCATACAGCATTTGGAGGAAACAGGAGTTTGAAAGAAGGAGAGAAGAACGAAGGAAAAGGCTACCAACATACTTACTACATTGACTCATTTAGATAAAAGTAGAAGGGCAGGAGACATGTTAAAGGCCAGGCTTTTCTTTGGTTTTCTTGAAAATTAACCTCACATGTAGGTGAAAAAACACAGCCATTCACAAGTCAGGGAATCTAGGGCCAGCTGGGAGTTGGAGCATCTGTGCTATGGAAATGTAGTGTGTCTGAGTTTGTGTAGTAGTTGATGATTTTAGATGTTTAGAGCAAGTTGACAATGGACTGAGACTGCAAGATTGGTGTTAAGAGAGACATTGCCTGTAGCATCTAGTCTACTTGAAGGAAATGGAGACTTAGGAGAGACAAAAACAGGTTTGTGCCATAATGTATTTTTTTCAACTGCACCAAGACATGGTGAATGGAAAATACCAGTTCACATCCCTGCTCACATGAAACCTTGCTTTAAGAAGGTGCCACGCCGTTCTGAGGAGTTTGTAAAGGCATCTCAGCAAAGACTGATTTTTAAATGCATATGATTTTGCATCAGCTAGACTGAGATGACTCTGACCAGACTTGATGGTTTTAAGTCGGAACCAATAAACTTTAAAAAGAAGAAACAACAATTTGGCCTAATTTTATAAAACATGAGGTTTTAATGGTACTTTGCTATGAAAAGAAAACACTGTATTCCTTATGCAAAACACATATATCTTTCATTATTTATAATAAAAATGTTGAACTCTCTAAGCTCAGTTACTCAATTCAATACATAGTATTTTTTACAGTAATTTTTTATCTGTGTACCACCCCATATATTTCATATTACTGCTTCACATGTACAGCTTTCTACTTCTTTGTAAGAACAGCAACCAACCAGGTTTGAAATGGTTAACAGGCTTGAGCACTGGGTGGCAGATGTTCTATGCAGTGGTACAAGCGTCTCTGGCCACACTTATATGCATTACTAATATGGAACTTAAGATACTATACAAAGTCCCTCATGGACCTACCTATATTGTAGTACTATGACCTATGTCATATCTTACTTGCCAAATTTTTCTGAATGTGACTTTTTGCTAATTTTCTGGGTTTGGGATTAAGTAGCATTATTTTGCCATCTTTTATGTTGTATTTATAAAAAAAATAGTACTATCATACTACTTTGGGTTGTTGTGCTGGTGTAATGTGGATTTAACATCAATAAATATTTAACAAATCATAGTTGCAATTTTGTGAAGCAAAATATTCAGTTGTTTTGGTTTTCTATTGCTGCTGTAACAAATTAGTGCAAACCAAGGCTTAAAACAATACTCATTTCTTAGTTCCCGGGTCTCGGTTAGAATTTCAGGCACGATATGTCTAGATTCTCTGCTCAGGGTCTTACAAGGCTAAAATAAATGTATCTACTAAATTGTTCATATCTGGAGCTCAAGATCCTCTTTGCAGCTTAAGTTGTTATGACAGAACTCAGTTCCTCACAGATGCAGGACATGAGTCTCACTGAGTCTGTCGCTAGGAGCCACTCAACTCCTCCGACCACTCGCATTCTTTGCCACCTTCAAACTCAGCAATGAGAATCTCCCTCGAGACAACACTCTTTGAATCTCTTGGCTACAGGGGCCCAAACACTTTCAAGGGAAGACCTGATGAGGTGAAGCCCACTCAAATAATCCCTCCTAAAACCACTGGATTAGGGACGTAATTATGTCTACAAAACCACTTCAAAGCAATGTGTGTTTGATAGCATAACTGAGAGAAGGTGAGTGTACAACAGCAAGTGAGAGAGAGTGGGAGCCCTCTTAGAATTCTGAAAACCACATTAGTTCATTGTATGTATGCATGCAAATAACATTGGTTTGTGTGATGGCCCAGGTAGAAGTATTTTGTGACCACATATCATATCTCCTCCCTTAGAAATTAAATATACAGCGTGCTGGTTCAAGATGTAACACAGAAAGATCCTGAACATACCTACATAATAATCTCTGAAAGAAACCCAACACTAGCTGAGCGATTCATATACATTGGGTGAATATTTAAAAATGCACTGAAACGGGCAGGAGAGGCTCAGACACAGTCTTGCCAAAAATCCCACCTCAGCAGAGCAACCTACAAACACCAAGCTTCTCCTTGAAGAGTGAAGAGATTTGAAGCCCACATTGAGCACCCCAACTGTTAAGACCAGCAAATGAAAGAAGCGTCCGCAAAATATCTCCCTTCAAACTCCAATGAGGCTTGTGAGCATGAGACCCACGAGGCTATAGCAGTCAGAGAAACTGTTCTTAAAGGGTTCCCACACACAGACTCACCCACCCTGGGGCCCAGCACAAGGACAGCTGACTGAAAAGTGGCCAGTCTTTCTGTGAAAGAGGCCTATTTGCTTATCTTAAGGGGGCAGCCTGAAGGGTGGGCATCTAATTTAATACCCATGTAGGGGCCTAGCTATAGGTGCATCCTAAGAGGCAGGCATCTAATGAAACACTCTAAAAGCTGACTGTGCATCTCCAGAGACCTCAGAGGGCAGGAACTATCTTCACACACTCCATCTGCTCGCTCCAGGGTCACTGGTACCTCCAGAAAAAGCTGTGCGCACATCTGAAGCAGCCGCCCAGAAGACACCCCTTGTTCGCCTGGCTCTGGCGTCCAGCAGGGCTTATCTTTGTGGGCCCCCTAGGGCTGTAATGGAGAAACAGTTCCTAACCAACGTCCCCCAGCCACGGGTCATAGCATACAGTCGGCAGATGAAACATATCCCAATCTTTCTGTGAAAGAGGACAATTAGCTTGTCTTCATAGCTGTGGCCTAAGGGGCAGGCTTCCACGGGCTGACCAAAATCCTCTCCAGAAATGGCAAGGCCAGCAGCACTATTTGGTGCCCTACACTGCCCAGCCCAGGCTACTCTTGTCTCCCCTGAAGCAGCTTATAGAACATCCACCACTCCAGTTTTCGTGGCTGCTGCCCCAAGGACACATTCTGAAGAGCGTGGCCCTGGTGGCCAGTGGGCTTTGTGTTCACAGGTTCAACTAGACAAAAGCCAACTACCAGCCCTTTACTGGCTATAACCCAAGGTTCAGTATGGAGGAAGAAGACAGAAACCCCTGCCCCCCAGTATTCCTCTCAAAGAGGCACATTCCCATACTTGAGAAACTGCTGTCTGAGAGTCTGGCTTCCAATCAGCCTGAATCTACATGCTGGCTGAGGTCTTATCCATTGGGACATTGACAGGTGTTGGCACACCTGCAACTATTGGGAGCAACTCAGAATAAAATAGGCTATTTGGACAATGACAAAGGTTTGAGAGGCAACCAACAGCCTGGACAGGGCTGAATAATATGGTTCATCTCCTACATGAGGCCACTCTTTCAAAACTGAGAGAGGTGACTATTTTACCTAATAGAAACATACTGAGTGTCAAGGAAAAAATGAAGAAATAAAGGAATTCACTCCACACAAAAGAAGATAAAAACTAAGAAAAGACCTAATGAAAGGGAGATATGTGACTTAACTGATAAAGAGTTCAAAATAGCAGTCATGAAGATGCTCAAGGAGCTTGGAGAAAAATACATGAGCAAAGTGAGAATTCCAACAAAGTGACACTACCAAATAGAAGTCACAGAGACGAAGAATACAATAACTGACATGAAAAATGCAATAGAGGGTTTCTACAGTGAACTGATGAAGCAGAAGAAATAGCAAACTCATAGACAGTGGAGAGGAACTCATCCAATTAGAGGAACAAAAAAAAAATATGTGAAACAGTAAAGATCGCTTAAAGGATTCAGAGGACATCAAGTGGACCAACATTTATTCCCACTATAGAGGTCGCAAAAGGAGAAGAGAAAATGGGGCGGAAAACATTTTCAAAGTAATAATAGATGAAAATTTCCCTAATCTGGGCAAGAAAACAGATATCCAGATGCAGGAAGCCCAGAGAGTTCCAAAACAGATGAACCTAGAGGCCCACACCAACACACATTAAAATGTAAAATGTCAAAAGTTGAGACTAAAAGATAACCACTTACAAAGGCAGTGTGAAAGGAAAAAAGTTAAAAAGAATAAAAATAAATACAATAATTAGTTAAGGGATACACAAAATAAAAAGCTGTAAATTTTGACATAAAAAATATAAAGTGAGTGGGGGTGAATAAAAATGTAGTGTTAAAATGTGTTCAAAGTTAAGTCGTTATCAACTTCAAAATAGACATAAGTTTTTTTATATAACCCTCATGGTAACCACACACAAAAAACAATACACATCTATAGTAGATACACAAGATTAAAAAAAAGAAATCTAAGCATACAACCACAGATTAATTAGATCACAAAGGAAGAGAGCAAAAGAAGAAAAACCAAGGAATTATAAAACAGCCAGGAGACAATTAACAAAATGGCAGTAATTACATACTTATCAACAATTACTTTAAAGGTAAATTCTCTAATCAAAAGAGACAAAATGGCTTAATAATAAATTTTTTAAAAGACCCATCTATATGTTGTCTGGGAGACTCAGTTCAGGTGTAAGGACACAAAAACTAAAGGTGAAGGAATGAAAAAAGTATTCCATGCAAATGCAAAACGAAAGAAGGCTGGGATAACTATATTTATATCAGACAAAACACACTTTACCACAAAGACTGTAATAGGACAAAGAAAGTCATTATATGATTGATTATAATATGATTGATTATAATGGAGTCAATCCAATAAGAAAATGTATTATTTGTAAATATTTATGCTCATAAATATGCAAATAGTGACAGACCTAAAGTCAGAAATACACAGCAGTCCTCCTATATAATAAAAAGGTAATATGCTAATCGACCAAACGGCGGAATGACCGGCCGGTCCCTATGACGCTCAACGCAGGAGCTGCCCCCTGGTGGTCAATGCACTCCCACAGGGGGAGTGCTGCTCAGGCAGAAGCCAGTGAGCGCAGTGGCAGTGGCAGGAGCCTCTCCCGCCTCCGAGGCAGCGCTAAGGAGCAGCGAGCTGAGCTGTAAGGAGCAGTGAGCAGGTGGGGGTAAGGAGCAAGGGCTCCCGGACTGCGAGAGGGATGTCTGGCTGCCGGAAGCGAACCTAAGCCGGCAGGCGGACATCCCCCAAGGGATCCCAGACTGCGAGAGGGTGCAGGCCAGGCTGAGGGACCCCGCCCCTGGGGTGCACGAATTTTCATGCACCGGGCCTCTAGTACAATAATAATAGGAAACTTTAATATTCCACTTTCAGAAATAAATAGATTATCCAAATAAAAAATTAATAAGGAAACATTGGCCTTAAACTACGTTAGACCAGATGGACTTAACGGACATTCAGTGAACATTCTATCCAAAAGCAACAGAACATACATTCTCAAGCACACATGAAACATTCCTCTGGATGGTTCATATGTTGGGTCACTAAATGAGTCATAAGAATTGCAAAAAGAATAAAGTCATCTCAAGCATCTTTTTTTTTATCACATGATATGAAAGTAGAAATCAATTACAAGAAAATTGGAAAAAACAAAATATGTAGAGATTAAACAATATGCTTTTGAACAGCCAATATG
Organism: Plecotus auritus; assembly: GCF_963455305.1. Lineage (NCBI taxonomy): Eukaryota > Metazoa > Chordata > Mammalia > Chiroptera > Vespertilionidae > Plecotus > Plecotus auritus. The sequence goes on from NC_137773.1 coordinate 72,594,549, forward strand.
TCAAAGAAGAAATCAAAAAATGCCTTGAGACAAATGAAAATTGAAATACAACACACCAAAACTTTCTGGAAGCAGCAAAAGCAATTCTAAGAGGGAAATTGATAGTGATAAATGACTGTATCAAGAAACAAGAAAATCTCAACCAACGTAAACTTACACCTCAAGGAACTAGAAGAAGAACAAATGAAGACAAAGTTAGTTAAAAAAAGGAAATAACAAAGATCAGAGCAGAAATAAAGTAGAGGTTTAAAAGACGATAGAATAGATCAAGGAAACAAAGAGCTGTTTTTTTAAAAGTTAAATAAAATAAAGTGAAGAGGGAGTCAAGATGGCAGGTGGCAGGGCAGCAGTGAGGACGAGTCTGAGTGAGTGAAAGCATGAAAGGGGAGTGTGTGGACGTGTGTGTTTGTGAATGTGTGAGTGACAGTTAGATCCTGCAGGAGTCTCAGGGGCTGGCAGACCAGACTCTACTAGACGGGGAGCCTCTGCAAGCACTCCCAGGGCAGCCCGCTCTGGCACAGAAACCATGCCAACCTGAAGGGGAGAGCTGCTGTGACTAGGAGCCCAGCCTCATCACCACCCAGACTTGCCTCAGATACCATACCAGACCAATTAGTAGTAAGGAGATTGAATCAATAATCAAAAACTTCTCAACAAAAAAAAGTCCAGGACCAGATGGCGTCATAGATGATGTCTACCAAACACTTAAAAAATTTCATACCAATCCTTCTCAATCTTTTTCAAAAAAATAGAAAATTAGGGGACACTTCCAAACTCATTTTATAAAGGTAGCATTATCCTGATACCCAAAACCAGAAAAGGACACCACAGAGAAGAAAATTACAAGGCAATATCCTTGATGAACATAGATGCAAAAATCATCAACAAAATATTAGCAAATCCAATTCATCAATACATTAAAAGAATCATACACCATGATTCAGTGGAATTTATTCCAGGAATACAAGGATGTTTCAACATCTGCAAATCAATGGAATATACCATGTTAACAAAATGAATGATAAAAATCCCATCATCTCAACAGATGCAGAAAAAGCTTTTGGCAAAATTCAACATCCATTTATGGTATGAAAACTCTCAACAAAGTGAGTATGGAGGGAACAAACGTCAACATAATGAAGACCATATACAACAAACCTACAGCTAACATCATACCCAACAGCAAAAAGCTGAAAGCTTTTCCTCTAAGATCAGGGACAAGGTAAACATGTCCACTTCCATCACTTTTCTTATCAGAGCAATTAGACCAAAAACACCATAAAATGCGCCCACATTATAAAGGATGAAGTAAAACTGTCACCATTTGCAGATGATGTGATATTTTGCATATAAAACCCTAAAGACTCCACCACAGAACTATTAGAACTAATAAGTTCAGTGAAGTTTCAAGATACAAAATTAATACACAAAAATCAGTTGTTTTTCTATATACTAATAGCAAAATATCAGAAAGAGAAATTGAGAAAACAATTCCATTTACAATTATATCAAAAAGAATAAAATACCTATAAATAAACTTAACCAAAAAGGTAAAAGAAAACTATAAGACATTGATGAAAAAAAATCTGAAGATGATACAAATAAATGGGAAGATATTCCATGCTTTCTATTGGATTGGAAGAATTAACACTGTTAAAATGTCCATAATACCCAAAGCAATCTAAAAATTCTAATGGCACTTTTCACAAAACTAGAGCAATCATAAAATGTGAATAAAAGCACAAGACCCTAAATAGCCAAAGCAAGTCTGCAAAAGAACAAGGCAGAAAGCACCACACTTTCTGGATATCAAACTATATTACAAAGCTACAGTAATCAAAACAGTATATACTGGCATTAAAACAGACACATAGATCAATATAACACAATAGACAGTTCAGATATAAACCCGTGCACATGTGGTCGATAAATTTACGAAATGGAGCCAAGAATATGGAATGGGGAAAGGACATATTGAATGGGGGAAGTTTCTTTAATGGTGCTGGGGAAACTGGATAGCCACATGCAAACGAATGAAACTACAATACACAAAAATTATCTCAAGTTGGATTAAAGACATAAACATGAGACCTGAAACCATAAATCTTTTACAAGAAAATATAAACAGTAAGCTCCCTGACATAGTTCTTGGAAATGATTTTTTTTAATCTGACACTAAGAACAACAAAAACTAAAACTAAAAAGTTTCTGCACAGCAAAGAAAACCATCAACAAAATGAAAAGGCAGTAAGAGATTAATATCCTAAATACATTTAAATTTTAAGTTCTTTCAATAGAAAAATATCCAATTAAAAATTGGCAGGGGACATTTTTCCAAAGACATACTGATAGCCAACAGGTACATGAAAATGTGCTCAATTTCACTAATAATCAGGGAGATGCAAGTCAAACCACAATGAGATATCACCACACACCTGTTAGAATGACTATTATCAAAAAGGTAAGAGATAACTAGTGTTGGCCAGGATATGGAGAAAAAAACCGTGTGTATTGCTGGAGGGAATATACACTGAACAGTATAGAGGTTCCTCAAATAGTTAAAAATAGTACATATAATCCAGCAATTCCACTTCTGGGTATATATCCAAAGAAAACAAAAACTCTACCTTGGAAAGATATATGCACCCTCATATTCATTGCCGCGTTATTTACAATAGCCAAGACATGGAAGCAACCTAAACGTTCACTGATAAATGAGTGGATAAAGAAAATATGGTGTGGCCAAAACTGGTTTGGCTCAGTGGATAGAGCGTCAGCCTGCGGACTGAGGGGTCCCAGGTTCGATTCCGGTCAAGGGCATGTAACTTGGTTGCGGGCACATCCCCAGTGGGAGGTGTGCAGGAGGCAGCTGATCGATGTTTCTCTCTCATCGATGTTTCTGACTATCTATCCCTCTTCCTTCCTCTCTGTAAAAAATCAATAAAATATATTTAAAAAAAAAAAAAAAGAAGAAAGAAAATATGGTGTGTGTGTGTGTGTGTGTGTGTGTGTGTGTGTGTGTGTGTGGAATATTATTTAGCCATAAAGAGAAGAAAACCCTGCCATTTGTGGTAACATGAATGGATCATAAAATCAGTGTACTCAGTGAAATCAGTCACACTGAGAAAGGCAAATATCATATGGTCTCACTTATATGTGGAATGGCAAAAACAAAACTCAGATACAGCAAACAGACTGGCAGTTTCCAGAGTCATGGGTGAGTAAGACGGGTAAAGGTGGTCAAAGTTTACAAACTTCTACTTATAAAATAATTAAGTCCTAGGATGTAATTAACAGCATGGTGACTATAGTTAATACTATATTGTATATTTCAATGTTACTAAGTAAATCTTAAAAGTTCTCAACACAAGAATAAAAATGGTAACCATGTATGGTGATGTTTGTTAACCTACAACATTTGATATATTGTTTTATGCATACTCACTGATCTGTTCTCTATTAAAATTTTATCTAAATAAAGTATTTGCCTACTTCATTAGCAATAACTCCAAGTTAAATACTAGCCATGCTTTCACTAAATTCCTTCTTTTGGGAAGTTTCAAGGTGCAGTTAGCTCTTAGAGCAGTAACTTCCCAAGACCACCAGAAACTTACTAGAAATTCAAATTCCCTGACAAGCCACATATGGGAGACAACTGATCGATGTTTCTCTCTCTTTCTCTCTCCTACTTCCTTTCTCTAAACATATTCTTGGGTGAGGATTAAAAAAAAAAAAAAGAAAAGAAAAACCACCACCACAAAATACAGAGCACATCCCCAGTGGGGGGCATGCAGCTGATCAATGATGTTTCTCTCTCACTGATGTTTCCATCTCTCTATCCCTCTCCCTTCCTCTCTCTCTCTCTCTATAAAAAAAAAATAAATAAAAAATAAAAATATATATTTTTTTAAAAAACAACTAATTTTATCTACTAAACTATAAAAATGAGACTCCTGGCACTATCAATAGTAGGTACTCTTTCAAAGATGGCAGAATGTATTTTATGCCATTACTAGAGGCCCGGTGCATAAAATTCGTGCACACAGGGGAGGAGGGTCCCTTCAGTCTGGCCTGCACCCTCTCGCAGTCCAGGAGCCCTCAGGGGATGTCAGACTGCCACAGGGAGCGGGCCTAAGCCAGCAGTCAGACATCCTTAGCACTGCTGCAGAGGTGGGAGGGGCTCCTGCCACCACTGCTGCGCTTGCCAGCCATCAGCCCGGCTTCTGACTGAGCAATGTTCCCCCTGTGGGAGCGCACTGACCACCAGGGGACAGCTCCTACATTGAGCGTCTGCCTCCTGGTGGTCAGTGTGCATCATAGCGACTGGTCAACCGGTCGACTGTCTGCTCCCTGGTGGTCAGTGCATGTTATAGCGAGCGGTTGAGCGGCCTTAGCATATCATTAGCATATTATGCTTTGATTGGTTGAATGGATGACCAGACAACTGGACACTTAGCATATTAGGCTTTTATTATATAGGCTTATATAGGATGATTTTCTCTTCAATTGCTTTCACATTTCTCACTCACAAGACTGATACACTATTTCCCAGTTGTGGAAAACTGAAAAGCAAAGCAGAGCCACTGTAGAAGGAAGCATTCCAAAGTATTCTGTGGGAGGATATCCCCAGCTCTTGCCCACCCTCACTCTGGGTCAAAGGTTAATGGCTGGGACAACCAGCCTTAGAACTGACATCATGTGTGTATGTCAAGATAATGGTCAAGCCAGACCATGGAGCAGGAGCCAAGAGCCTAAATGCTGCCCACCATGGAACAGCAATGGCCACAAGGGTTAGTCTGGGCTCAGTACAACAGAACCACAGGGAAAGGTATGATTAAAATGAGTCAGAGTCTGGGAAGCCGTGGGAAAGTTGCATGGTGGCTTGCCAGTTCCCTAATAGCCTAAGGGCACATATATTTACTTCTAACTGAACCCTTAACTAAGGGAAGTAAAGTGTCTGGTGTAAATAATGCAATCTACACAGCAGCACTGCTTTGAGAACAAGCTTTCACTCTCTGAGATATGCTCAGAGATACAGATCAGAGTCAACCTTCTGTGAATAAACCAGAAACCATACTGCTCATAACACATATGTTTTAAATCAAGATGAATAGATGAAAACAGGACTTGAAATATAAAGCTCAGAAAGCACGTTAATAAAAGTGGAAAATACTAAAGTATAATACATAATGCTTCCAATACTAGGAAGACTCCAGATACAATTACCAGAAGCATGGCTACCAGGAATGGAAATAATATTTACTAAACACCTACTATGTGCCAGGCATTAATACTAGTACATTAATACTATTTTATTTAATCCTTACAACTCTAGAATTGTTAGTCTCTCTTACAGATGAGAAAACAGGCTCAAGGGAAAATGTAATGAAACTAAATCACAGTCAATTAGTTACAGATTTGGAACTTGAAACCAGGATTTTCTGGCTCCAAAACCCATATCTTTCCACTAACCTCACTGTAAAGATGTGACACCCTCTACTGGGACCAGGGCTTGAACATTTATGAAAGGACACTAAAAATTAGTGACAATCACCTTTTAGAAAGTGAGAGGTTAGTTAGTATAAAGGTTACTCAAAATTTCAATGCAATATACACAAACATGATTCTTATCATATTCCTGGCAAGTGTAGGAGATATTGATATCAAATACACCCACACACAGTTAGATAAGTAAGTTAATCAGCTAAAATAATTTAAAGATAAGGCACAGTACTATCCCTTTCAGGAAGGAAGTAATTGCCCCTTAATGATGTAGTCTGAACACCACATTAGCACCATTCACTTGAGGCCTTTGTCACCCAAAAACTTTCAGAAAACAAACCTACTACTAAACACTTCTACGGCCCACGGGCCGGATCCGGCTGTTCTATCCGGTTCTCTTGCTCTCCCCTCCACTCCTTTACTTTAAATTTATATTAGTTCACACAAACACTCCATCCATGCTTTTGTTCCGGCCCTCCAGTCCAGTTTAAGAACCCATTGTGGCCCTCGAGTCAAAAAGTTTGTCCACGCCTGATTTAGACTAAACTAAAAGTGATTTTATTTACTATTTTATACAATTTAAAAGTTTCTATTTAAAAGACTAATCAGTTTGGTTGTTTTTACTAAATGTCATAGATGACATATGCATATGACATGTTATTTCAAGATAATTAATTAAACTGTCATTGTGCCCCTTAGGGAAGACAAGAGGGAAATTCTGATCTCCAAATGCTGTGCCCTGAGTTGTGTTCTCACCCAAAATTAACAAATCCACCAGTACCAATGTCCCTTTCTCTTTTATCAACTTTATTGAGGCATAATCCAGTCATTAAAGTGTATAATTTAATAAATTTTGAGGCAAATATCCTGTCTTAATTTTAGATTAGTTTGCATTTTCTAGAATTTTTACAACTACAGTCACATAGTATGTACTCAAATTTTGAGGCTGGCTTCTTTCACTAAGCTTAATTTGCAATTCACCCAAGTGTATCAGTAGTTGGTTCTTTATATTGCTGAGCAGTATTTCATTGTATAGATATACTACTTTTTGTTTACCCATTCTCTGATTCATGAGTATATGAATGCTTACAATTTTGGCTATCCTATCTAATAAAAGAGTAATATGCAAATTGACCGCACTCCAACACACAAGATGGCTGCTCCCATGTGGTCAAAGATCATGCCCCCATGTGGACACAAGATGGCCACCACAAGATGGCCAGCAGGGGAGGGCAGTTGGAAGGGACCAGGCCTGCAAGGGAGGGAAGTTGTGGGCAATCAGGCCAGCAGGAGAGGGCAGTTGGGAGGGACCAGGCCTGCAGGGGAGGGCAGTTAGGGGCAAACAGGCCTGCAGGAGAGCAGTTAGGCATCAATCAGGCTGGCAGGGGAGTGGTTAGGGGGTGATCAGGCTGGCAGGCAGAAGCGGTTAGGGGCAATCAGGAAGGCAGGCAGGTGAGCAGTTGGGAGCCAGCAGTCCTGGATTGTGAGAGGGATGTCCGACTGCCCGTTTAGGCCCGATCCTGGTAGGGGTCCCAGATTGGAGAGGGTGCAGGCTGGGCTGAGGGACACACCCCCCGTGCACGAATTTCGTGCACCGGGCCTCTAGTTATAAAGCTGCTGTGAAAAATAATGTACAAATCTTTGTGTGGACATATGTTTGTAATTATTATGCAAAAATATCCAGGAGTAGACTGGCTGAGCTGTATGATGGATATATGTTTAACTTTTGAAGATACTACTAAATAGTTTTTCAAAGAGTTTTTAACAATTTACATTCTCATCAGCAGCATTTGTTGTTCCACATCCTCAACAATTGGTGTTATCATTATTTTCCAACTAGAGGCCCAGCGCACGAAATCGTGCACGAGTACAATCCCTAGGCCTAGCCTGCGATCAGGGCCATATCCAATGCCCCGTGATGCCCCACGACACTCGCTCGCCACCGCCGTCCCCACGACACTCGCCACCGCCGCCCCGTGATGCTCCGCAACGCTCCCCTCCGCTGCACGCCCACCCCGTGACTCTCCGCGATGCTCCACAACGCTCTCCACAGCCACCCCGCTATGCTCCTCAATGCTCCCCACCCCACGATGCTCCGTAATGCTCACCGCCACCACCCCGTGATGTTCGCCGCAGTTCACCGCTGGATGCTCATGGCCAGCTGCTCACCGCCTGCCACTGCTCAACAGTCCCCAGTCCCACCCCACTCCCCGCCATTCACCTTGGTTTCCCATTCCAGAGCCTGCAGGGCAGGGACCAAGAGGTGGTCAATGCACCTCATGGCGACTGACCGAGCGGTCATTCCAGTCATTACACTTATGGTCCTGGCCTTTTATTATATAGGATTTAGACATTCTAATGGGTATATAGTTGTATCTCATTGAGGTTTTAATTTACATTTTCCTGATCATCAAAGCTACTGAGAACCTTTTCATGTATTTATGGTCATTCATATATCTTCTCTTGTGATATGTCTAATCAAATCTTTTGCCACTTTTATTTGGTTGTCTTATTTTGTTATAAGAGCTTATTATATACTAGAGGCCGGGTGCACGAAATTCGTGCACGGGGGAGGGGGGTGTCCCTCAGCCCAGCCTGCACCCTCTCCAATCTGGGACCCCTTGGGGGATGTCCGACTGCCTGTCGACAGTTGGACACCCCTCTCACAATCCAGGACTGCTGGCTCCAAAGTGCTCGCCTGCCTCTGCCTTCCTGATGGCCCCTAACAGCTTCTGCCTGCCAGCCTGATCACCCCCTAACTACTCCCCTGCCAGCCTGATTGATGCCTAACTGCTCCCCTACCAGCCTGTTTGCCCCTAACTACCCATCCCTGCAGGCCTGGTCACCCCTAACTGCCCTCCCCTGCAGGCCTGGGTCACCCCAAATGCCCTCCCCTGCAGGCCTGGTCACCCCTAACTGCCCTCCCCTGCAGGCCTGGTCCCCCCCAACTGCTCTCCCCTGCAGGCCTGGGTCCTTCCCAACTGCCTTTCCCTGCAGGCCTGGTCACCCCCAACTTCCCTCCTCTGCCGGCTTGGTCACCCCCAACTGCCCTCCCTTGCAGGCCTGGTCCCTCTTAACTGCCCTCCCTTGCTGGCCATCTTGTGATGGCCATCTTGTGTCCACATGGGGGCAGGATCTTTGACCACATGGGGCAGCCATCTTGTGTGTTGGAGTGATGGTCAATCTGCATATTACTCTTTTATTAGATAGGATAGAGGCCTGGTGCACGGTTGGGGGCCAGCTGGTTTGCCCTGAAGGGTGTCCCGGATCAGGGTGGGGGTTCCCTTGGGGCATGGGGCGGCCTGGGAGAGGGGCCTGTGGTGGATTGCAGGCCGGCCACGCCCCCTGGTGACCCAAGCGGAGGCCCTGGTATCTGGGGTTTATTTATCTTCTACAATTGAAACTTTGTAGCCTGGAGCGGAGCCAAGCCTTCTGCTTGCTCCGTGGCGGCAGCCATTTTTTTGGGATTTATGAATCTTCTATAATTGAAACTCTGTAGCCTTAAGCGGAGGCCTGGGCCGGCCAGGGTGTGCGGAAAGCTTGGCTTCCTCCATCACCGGGGGCAACCCTAGCCTCCTGCTCTTTTGAGCTCTGTGGCTGCCGCCATTTCTGTTTGGTTTTATGTATCTTCTATCATTGAAACTTTGTAGCCTTGAGTGGAGGCCTAGGCCGGCAAGGGCAGGCGGAAAGCTTGGCTTCTTCCATTTCTGGGGAAACCCAAGCCTCCCTCCTGCTCTCTGTGGCCGTAGCCATCTTGGTTGGGTTTATTTGCATATTTGCTCCTGATTGGCTTGTGGGAGTGGCTTGTGGGCGTGGCTTGTGGGTGTAGCAGGGTGATGGTTAATTTGCATATTACTCTTTTATTAGATAGGATTTTTTCTGGATACAAGTCCTTTTTCATATAAATATATGGCAAATGTTTCTTCTAGACTGTGACTTGCCTTTTCATTTTCCTAACATCTTCCAAAGAACAAAAATTCTTGATTTTAATGAAACAACTAAGTTTTTGGGTTTTCTTTGGTACAATTTTTGCCTTTTGTGTCCTATCAAAGTAATCTTTGCCTACCTCAAGGTCACTAACAAGTATTTAGTCTAGATTGAGGGAGGTAAAATGTTTGTGTGTTGGGCGGGGCGGGGTAGGGGATGTATCAGGAAGGGTATCTCAAACAAACAAAAACTGACAAGCCATGGTATTGAGAGTTTCACAGTTCTGTTGAAGAGACAGGGTATAGAATCTTGATAAAAACATTTTAAACTAAACAAATATAAAAAAAACAACTATTAACTCCAGATAATCTCAAAAGATGACAATGGGCAAAAACCTAATTATTAAATGCACCATGCCTCAACATTTATAGCTAGTCTTCAAATTTGGCCCTCAATACTATCTATTAATTATACTACGTTCCTCAGTGACTCACTCTCTTACTGTCCAGAAAGACAAATTAAAAACTCCTCTTCAGTCCAGTCTATTATCTAAATACAAAAAATGATGTTTTTGAAGTGTCCACTGATTGTCACACTGTGTCCTAAGTTGGTAACTGCCTGACCTGAACTTGTCATTTCTTTTTTTCAGGCATATCAGTGGCAGGCAGTAACAAACCATTCCACAGCCCCCATAAACATCATTTGCCCCATATGTCATGAAATTCTGAGATACTGTGAGGGCAATACATTCCCTTCTCTCTATACACTATTCAAATCCACCACAGGTAAGTCTCAGCAATGTAATGGTGTAACATGCAGGAGTTATCACCACTCCACTTGTATGTGGTTTCTGTCGCTATTCTCTCCAGTAAGTGATTCAATTGCAGAATCTCAACCTTAGAATCTGCTTCCTGGTATGAATGCTCTTAGGCCAGGTCACCAGATGTTTTAGACCAGGGGTGGGCAAACTTTTTGACTCGAGGGCCACAATGGGTTCTTACACTGGACCGGAGGGCCGGAACAAAAGCATGGATGGAGTGTTTGTGTGAACTAATATAAATTCAAAGTAAAGGAGCGGAGGGGAGAGCAAGAGAACCAGATAGAACAGTCGGATCTGGCCCGCGGGCCGTAGTTTGCCCACGGCTGTTTTAGACCCTAGTTCCGTTTCTGAGCTAAAACTCATGCAAAAGTGGTCTAAGAAGTATTACTAGAAGAAGATGACACAGAAAAATCTTGAACTCACCTCCCCGCATGGACACACCAGATCTCTAGCTACATACAAAACAATTTCCTCCAGGGGGTGGGGGGGGGGGGACACAAAAACAAAAAACAGCTGAGCAACTCCTACACATCAGGTGAATGAGAAAAAGCCCCACTTAGAAACAGGTAAGAGAGGATGAGACACAATCTTGCCATAAACTCCAACCCCAATGCTGCGACCCCTAGTCAGGAAATCAACCTTCTCCCTGAGGAGTAAAGGGTTTGAACCCCACATTGGGCACCCCAACTTTTAAAACCTTCACCTCAGAGACAAACCTCCAAAATATCTAGCTTTGCAAGCCAACAGGGCTAGTTTCTATGATACGCACTGGCCATAGCAAACTGAGGAACAGCTCTTAAAGGACTCACATGCAGTCACGCAGCCCGGAGTCCAGCCAAGAGGCAGCCGACTGAAAAGTGCCCAGACTTTCTGTGAAAGAGGCTTATTTGCTTATCTTAAAGGGTCATTCTGAAGGGCAGGCATCTAATTTAATACAAATATATGGCCTAATGAAATGCTCTTCAAGACAGAAGCTGGCTGGCGCCATCCTTTACTCTTACTCTGCCTCATTTAAGCTCCCTGGTATCTCCCGGAAAGGAGCTTATGCCCCGATCTGAGTCCCGTTTTTGTGGCTACTGAACAACAAACACCTCTAGATCATCTGGCTCTGGTAGCCAGCGAAGCTAAAGCTCACAGGTCCCACCGAACGGTAACAAATGAAAGATTTCTTAACCAAATAAAACTGGCAGGACACAGCAAGAGGCAAGACTGAGTTCCAAATCTTTCTGTGAAAGAAGCCTGCTGGCTCATCTTCATAGCTGCGTCCTGAGGGGCAGGTTGCTAATTAAACACACATCTAAGGGCTGACTGGAAACTCTCCAGAGATCCTGCAGGGCCGGTGCCATCTTCAGTCTCTCCCTCTGCTGCGCTGCAGAGCACGAGTGTGTCTCCCAGAGAGGAGGGTGTGCACACGTCTGCTGCCCTAGTTCTTGTGGCTGCTGCTCAAGGGACACTCCCAGTCACCCAGCACTAATGATCTGCAGAATCTGTATCCATGGTCCAATCCCATGACACTGTAACAAATGGAGAGACGGTTCTTGGCTGGCGACCACACTGTGCACAGCCAGACAGCAGGCTGAAACACACCCCAGACTCTCTGTGAAAAAGGCCCATTTGCTTGTCCTGGGGTTTGGGGCAGAGGGGCAGGTTTCTGGTTTGGCATACATCTGGGGGGCCTCTTGAGTTACTCTCCAGGGATGGAGGCTGGTCAGTGTCATCTTTGCTCTTTCCCTCTACCTGGTTCCAGGTTGGCAGTATCTCCCAGAAAAAAAAAGCTTCTACACTCATCTAGCACCCCCAATTTTTGTGTCTGCTGCTTGGGGACACCAAGGAGATGATGGCCATGTTTCACTGCTGTTTGCCCTCAGGTTCTTCATCTTCTAAGCACTTAGTTATGTTCTCTTTTAAATATACTAGACATTTAACTTTGATTGAAAATGCAATTTACTAGTACATGTAAACAAATAAATGAATAACCTTTTCACATGTCCCCCATGTTCCTTTAAATAGAAAAAAAGTGCTAAATCTCTCTTCATAGCCTATTTGGCCATAGGTGTTCCACCTACGGTTTTAAAAACAGTCTGCAACTTGATGTTCTGAGATCCTTTCTTAAACTAGAACTCATTCTGTTAGAGAAGTCCTACTGATATTGTCCATAGTCCCTAAAAGGTGATGGTAACCAGGCTGAAGGCAACTGGGAAGAGACTTGAGCAAACTGAGGACCATTAAGAAATTGTGCAGACGCAAATCGTATCAACAAAACACCAGCCCCTTCAATTAAAGCTAGAGAATGCCACCTACCACAACTGACCCAACCACAGCCACTGGTCCATTTCTTGCTTCCAGGGTGGCTCCTGTTAAGGCTCCACTCTTACTGGAGTTTCAGGGGTCCTCTTTCCCCCCAACTTGAAACATACTGAAGTCGATCATGGAAAACTGACCTCCCTGAACTGCAAAGCTACCTCCCAACTACGGAGTTTTAACAGCTGTCAAACTCCCTCGTAGTCTGTGGTTCACTCCCACTGGAAAATTGTGAACACCTTTATGAGGGGTACCATAGGTGGTGGCTTGAAAAATGCCACCACCTATGGTACCCATCATAAAGACCCCACCACAGTCATCCATAATTCACCAGGCAGGGCTCTTCCATGTACTCCTCCATCTTGACTTCAACTTTTTTCCATGCAAGAGAACCCCAATACAACTAAAAGCACATTTCTCAGCAGAAATTTTGCAGATCAGAAAGGGGGTGGCAAGATATATTCAAAGTACTGAAAGAAAAAAATTTTCCAAACTCTACTGGGCAAAGTTTGCTTCAGAATTAAGTGAGAGATAAAGGGTTTTTTGGACAAGCAAAAGCATCACCAGTAGACAGATATTACTAGATACTTTAAATAAATTTCTTTAAGGAAACAAAAGGAGGCTAATTAGTAACAGGAAAACATAGGAAAGAATAAATCTCATTGGTACAAGTAAATATACAATTCAGAATAATCTAATGAGGTAAATCATTTATACAGCTAGATTAAAATATAAATAATAACTATACAATAATTTTTAAGGGATACACAAGATAAAATTATATAAATGACATCAAAAACTTAAAATGTGGGATAGGGAATTAAGAATATAGACTCTGCCTGACCAGTGTTGCTCAGTGGTTGAGCATTGACCAATGAACTAGGAGGTCAAGGTTCCATTCCAAGTCAGGTTGCAGTCTCGATCCCAAGTAGGGGGAGTGCAGGAGGCACCTGATCAATGATTCTGTCTCATCATTGATGTTTCTATCTCTTTCTCCCACTCCCTTCCTCTCTTAAATCAACAATATATATTTTAAAAAGAATATAGAGCTTTAAAATACACTCAGTTTAAGTTGTTATCAACTTAAAATAGACTATTTTAAATATAAATTGCTTTATGTAGTTTCATGGTAACCACAAAGTAAACATCTATGGCAGCTACCCAAAAGATAAAGGAATCTAAACATAGCACTACAAAAAATTATCAAATCATAACAAATGAGGTTAAGAAAAAAAACAAATTACAAAACAGCCAGAAGACAAATAAGAAAATGACAGTGAGTACACACCAATCAATAATTATTTAAATATAAGTGGCCTAAATTTTCCAAAAGACATAACAAAACATGGAGCTCATAGATACAGAGAAGAGACTGGTGTTTGCCAGAGGAAAGCAGTAAGCGGTGGGGGAAATGGGTGAAGGGGGTCCAAAGGTACATTCAGTTATAAAATAATTATTTCCTGGAGATGCAATGTACGTCCTGTGACTATAGTTAACAATAATGTATTTTATTTCTGAAAATTGCTAAAAATATTATTAAAAGTTCTCATCACAAGAAAAAAAATTTTGTAACTATGGGTGGTGATAGATATTCAGTAGACTTACTATATGAACATTTCCCAATATATACAAGCAGTGTATTATGTTGAACACCTGAAACTAATAGAATGTTGTATATGCCATTATATCTCTAAAAAAAAAAAAAACCCACGAAGTACTTAGAGATAGAATTAACTAATTTGTGAAAGATGTGTATGCTAAAAACTACAAAAAGTTGCTTGAAGATCACACTAAATAAAGACAGAGGGATTTTCCATGAAGAGCTTATAATATAGTTAAAAGTGAAATTAATATAAAAGAAACTTAAAAATTATTAAATACTCAAGATAGGATAGTGGTATGATTTCTCAATTTGCATATATTTCCATTTTGAAAGCCTGCAAAAATGTTTCAGCAACGTAAGGCAAAACTCCTATATCCAAAATAGATTTCTCCCTTTATTCTACGTAAGAGAAGCATATAAATTCAATGACCTTCTTTGTGCCTATTACTGCCCCCCAAAGTAATTTATAACATATAATTCTATCTCTAGAAAGCAGTTAAAAACTGTCTCATAAACTGAATATGAATAAAAACAGGAGCACAAATTTTAAAGCCTTCCTGCAAAAAATTTAATACATTGTCTTTAAGCACAAATCTTTTTTTTTAAAGTGCAAAACACAAGTTGGATTATGGGCTCATATTTGTCACAGAGCAGCTACAGATGAGACTTCTTAAGAATTCAATGAAGTTCTTGAATCTCTGAACATAAGCAACAGCTGGCAACTTATTCCAGCAAGCATTAAAATACAAATTCTACCAGGTTAGTGGAAGTGGGTGGAAAATTCACCTGAAGTGGAATAGTGAAAGTTCATTTTACAAATTTCAAAATTTATCCCCATATTACACCAGCAGCTTAATATGGGGTGGGGGACAGAGTGGACTAGTCAAAAGGGTTATATTTCTTAAACTGTAAATATACACTTAAAGTTTAAACCTATCTGTAGCCTACATATTAGTGTCATCAGTTCCATGAAATACGTTGCTTTCTTCCTAATCACCAGTCATATCAGCTTCATTGATAATTTCAGAACATGATGTGTCCAAAGAAGGGAATTCAGCCTGAGAGGATGTCAAAATGAGGAAGTGCAGGTAGCCAAAGGCCTGCAGGTGAGGCAGTGTTAGAAAATGGCCTGCTCTGTCTGCATAAACTCTCCTAGCTTAGAGCATCAGCTACCACATTTGAAACCATCTTCAATGTTGCATTTCCTATATGTGCCTGGAATTGTTAATGCCTGATAAATTCTGTAAGTTACCATGCTTCCATTTAGCAGACAGTTTGATTAATAATCTAATTTTATTCATACTTAATGGGCTTTCTCACATCCTAAAAAGACGCCTGTATATAAAGAAGGTTGTTTCAAAGATAAATTCTAAAGAAATTTTTAAGAAATCAGCAACCTTAATTTAAAACATAGATTTGCCTTTATTACTTTTCATTTAATTTATATTTCTTTGTATTACTTTGCATTTATTTACTATATCCTATGTTTTTGCACTTTCAATGTAAAATTGTATCTGTTTACATAAAATAATGTTCAGCTCCAATAAAGCCATAAAAGATTACTTTTTAAAGTGCAGTAAATATTTAAAACATTTTAAGTAATAAAAATGAACATGAATCCTATGACATTAAAATATCACACTACTCCCCACAAAATAGTTCAATGAAAAAGAGATGTTGCCTGACATTTTACATAGATTTCGTGTCTTTATCTCTATTCTCAAATATTTTCTTTTAAAACTAATGATTTTGTTCCTTGTAAGATATCTAATCCATTGTTAGTGCATAATTATCATTTATGATTATTTGTAAGTAATTATTTACTAACAAATTTTAGGGTAAAAATCATATTCAAAATACTCTTAATTTTTAAAATGTCATTTTTTCATACTATTTTTAAGTAGTTTGCTATACTGTCTTGTGGATTTAAAAAAAAACACACTTCCACTTCCTAAATTGATGAGATCAATTTAGCAGATACTGAAACCTTAAGATAAGAGTTAATGCTTACTGCTCACCATCATTGAGAATTTCTACAGAACAGATCAACTGTACCACACTTATGTTTGTAGACTATTTTGCTCAGCAGCTCAATCAGGGATAATACCACTGGGGGGAAAAAAGACTCTAAATTCATGTTGATATCAAACTGATACTGTTCTTTTTTTTCAACCTGTATAAAAACTTACCATCCAAAGCTTATTAAAAAGAAATATAATGTTTAACTTTAGCAGGGTTGCTAAAGTACTGACAACGAACCAATAGCATATAAATACTCTTATTTTGGCAATGACCCACAAGGTTAACTTCTACAGCATTCAACTTAATATAATAAAGTAACTCATGAAAATTAAACTTCATAATTTTTTCCACTTTTGAGACTATATAAATTAGGTAATACCTGTTTATAGCACTGTATACTAAATACTGTATACTAGTAATTTCTGTATACTAAAATTACTACTGTCTATAAGGTACATACCATTTAGAAAACACAATTGGTCCAACATTCTTTTCAGATATATACATATAAAGGTGGAAATCAACATTTGTAGCATGAATAGGTTTGATTAGCAAATGTCACCCATGTAGATAGGATTGTCTAATCAACAATGTGTGCCTGATTCTAATCACCATTATACCTGAGAAATCTGTAAATTACATCGTGAGTTGTAATCCCCCATCCACTACCAGAACATGCCCTGTAATATAGGGTGATTCTAAGAGAAACACAACTGCATGTGCCACGTCAATAGGATCTCCAAATCTCCCAAGAGGGATATTTTTCTTTAAATGTTCTTCATTCAAGGCTTTCGTCATATCTGTATGAACAAATCCTAAAAGAGAAATGTTTGTTTAGTAGAAAAGAGTAGATACTAAGACAGTTGCTCAATATCAAATAAAAATAAATGTGCTCCAGAAAATATATTACTAATAAACCTGTTTAGAAAATACAACAGAGTTTTGCTAGCAATCAAGTAACCAAGTCTACATTTGTATTTGACTTATTAATGAACACTTATTGAACACTAAAATCTTTGATTACCAAGTATTTGGCCCAACTCATAGCAAAATGTAAGTGGGTACATATAAACATGAATAAAAATTATATTCCTTGGGGAACCTAAAATTTAAGGAGGAAATAGTCACTTGCACCCCTAATTATAAGGTAAGGAATATCCTTACAGAGGTACACACAAAGTACTACAGAATGGATTAATTTTTGCTGGAGTGGGGTAGAAGGGGGGAAGGTAAGGTAGAGGGAAGGAAGGCATCACACGAACCGATCTGGCACTGTGACAAAATTAGTTCCATTTGCTATAACTAGGACAGCTGGTGATTAGAAAGACCAGTATTTCTAATATTCATTTAACAAAAAATCTTAGGGTCATATCCAATTCTGAGAGAAGTATACAGAGAAAATTAAGAACTTAACATGGCATTGGAGTGTGCAATAAAGTTTGCAGAGAATATGTTCTAAAGTATAATGTTCTGTAGTATGAAGTACTATGCAATATATTAAGCAACTAATTCTAAATGACTCATATTATAGATATATGCCAGGATTATAAATTTATTAATAAAATCTTGTGATTAGTCTGAAACACACAAACACATATCTATCTATATAAAAGCCTAAGCGACCATCGCAACTGAACGGACAACCGAACAGGCTGCATGGGGTGACCAGCTGGCAGGGGGGTTTGTGAGGGATGACCAAAGAACTGAGCAGCCGGCTGCGTGGAGCGACCAGGCCAGCAGGGGGGTTAGTGAGGGGCAAGCAAACGACCAAGCAGCAGGCTGGGTGGGGCGACCAGGCTGGCGGGGGGGGGGGGGGGGGGAGGGCAGTGAGGGGCAACCAAACGACTGAACAGCAGGCTGCATGGGGCGACCAGGCCGGCAGTGGGGGCAGTTGGGGGCAACCAGGCCGGCGGGGGGAGGGGGGAGTAGTTGGAGGCGATCAGGCCAGCAGGCAGAGGCAGTTAGGGGTGATCAGGCTGGCAGCGGGGGGAGCAGTTAGGGGTGATCAGACAGGCAAACAGGTGAGCACTTAGGAGCCAGCGGTCCAGGATTTTGAGGGGGATGTCCGACTGCCGGTTTAGGCCCAAACCTGGCAGTCGGACATCCCCTGAGGGGTCCCAGATTGGAGAGGGTGCAGACTGGGCTGAGGGGACCCTCCCTCCACCCCCCCCTGCACAAATTTTGTGCACCGGGCCTCTAGTTATCAATAAAATACTTTATATAATCAGTATTCACTATTCAATAATTTAAGCTTAAAAAAAGAAAGCAAGTAAGTACTCCTCATAAAATGAAAAATTATTAGAAAAATATAAAAATGTTTAAGGTGATAATAAATGGATTAAGAGTTAGATATGACATGTGAAGTGCAAGTTTAATATGCTATCTCAAAAATAAAGTTTCAAAATTGGCTTATGTTAAAAATAATTTAGATCTAAAACTATAGATCAATTTAAATATACTGCCATTTAAAATACCAATTAAATGTGAACTAAGCACTGGATTAAGAGTTAGAATTAAGCCACAGGTTTATTATGCACTACTATGTAATTATTTAATTTTTCTTTGCCTGAAGTTTTCACTTATAAATATCTATTTGCTTAAAAGTCTTGTGAGAAATAATCATAGACGCATATGTACTAGTAATTCCTTAATCAATAAAGAAAAAAAAAATAAAAAAAAGAAACAATCTTAGATTTTTTTTTCTGTCAAGAAGCCTATTACAATTACAGCTTTATTAGGAAAAAAAACTGGAAATAAGTTGAATGTGTTTCAATAAGAAATTAGCTATAGAAGTCATGGTACACACACACAATAGAGCAATGTGCAGGCATTAAAATGTTTCTATAGGAAGATACTTAATATAAGAGAAAACATTTGTATATTTAAAAAGTAGGTTACAAATAAACTCAGTCATACTACTATTAGAAGGTACAAACTTCCAGTTATAAAATAAATAATAAATGTGGTGACTATAGTTAACACTCTACTGTATATTTTAATGTGGTTAACAAAGTAGACCTTAAAAATTCTTATCACAAGAAAAAAAAAGTAACTATGTATGGGGACATATGTTAACTAGGCAGAGTGGTGACCATTTCACAATATATACAAATACAGAATCGTTATGCTACACATCTGAAAGTAATGTAGCATGTCAATTTTACCTGACAAAATATATAAATTTTTAAAAATCAAAAAATACTTATACTTCTGACTTAAAAAATACATATACCAAAATATTAACAGTGATTAACACTGGATACTAAAATTACAGATAATGGTTATTTTTTTCTTCTTTGTACTTAATTGAACTTCCTAAATGTCTGTAACACATATATAATATCACAGTACTAACTTCAGATTATCTAAAATGAGGGCCTGGAATAACAGAAAAAAATTTGTATTTTTGTGTTTTACTGAGAAATTACATTATGAAATAAATCTCCTCTACCATAAAATCTTACCACATTTATTTTAAAAGTTAGCAACACGTCTCTCATTCTCTTTCATCTTTAAGAACAATGAGATGGCTAGAGGATGCAAGAATAAAAGCAGCAGCTGACGCAGATAATGATAAAACTGAATAACCAGCGTTGGCATAATTTTAAGTGAACTATAAATGAAACTTCACCTACAGTGAGGAGTCAATAATCAAAAGGTAATACAACCATCTCAAGAAGAATGATCATGGGGCTCCTTGATATCCAAAGTTCAATGGCCTTGAACACTCTTACTTTCAAAGATACCTCCAAGAGTGTATTAGAAAGAAAAATTAACCTCATGTATTAAGATAGTTGAATGAATTAAAAGTATGAGTTTAACATTTAAAGCTTGTTTCTTCCTAAAGAGTTCATGACGCAATTATCCTTTATTCTAAGGTCATTCTGAATTCTAGCAAAGTTGGCATAAAATATTTCCCCACTTACTTTCAAATTTTACTATCAAACTCTCAGCAAAAACAAAGCAAACAAACCAAAAATCAATCATGTATTTCCATCTTAAGAAAAAACATCAATAAACTAGAGTAAAAATGGTTTACTGAGAGACCTTGCAACTATGATTAACGAATACTAGTCTCAACTTCTCATTGGCTCTGGTGACTTATTCTCAGGGCAGCATTTTGTGGTAAAAAGGCCACTAGATTAGGACACATTAAACTAGATTCTGCTCCCTACTCTGCTAGCACTATCAAAAAAGTTAGGACCTGAGGAAAGTCATGCACTCCCTAAAACTATGTGGCTGTTTCTGAATCATTGATTAGCGAGACTTCTTTTAACTCTACAAAACTACGACTGAAAAATGAAAACTGGATCCCATTAAGTGGTCCTCATGGCTTTCTTACTTGAAGTTTAGGAAGGTGAGCGCCTCTTAAAAGGACCCTCAGTTCTTACACTGGTAGCTGTGTGGAGGTTAGAATATCCCAATTCAACATGTTTATCTGGGTTTTTCTCCTTATTCTGCTAAAAGAGACTGATTTACCCTGCTTCTGGGTAGATGGTAGTGCTGATATGTTTGTCCTTTTAGACCAGGGGTCCTCAAACTTTTTAAACAGGGGGCCAGTTCACTGTCCCTCAGACCGTTGGAGGGCTGGACTATAGTTTAAAAAAAAACAAACTATGAACAAATTCCTATGCGCACTGCGGGCCCGGGACGAGTCGGCTGCTAAGCAGGACAGGCAGCGGCACCCGGCAGGCCGGATAAATGTCCTCGGCGGGCCACACGTGGCTCGCGGGCCGTAGTTTGAGGATGCCTGTTTTAGACAAAGGCTAAGCTATTTGAAGGTGTTCTCACTCCGAAAAGGGGGCAGATCTAGAACAGGGCAAGAGGTGTGGGAGCACAAACCTTACATAAAAAGGAAGATTAGGCAGTGAGACAAGTTCAAGGACTATCTCAGGGAGATGGAGTGGCCCCTGCCACACAGAGATGTGGGCTGCGAGAACAGACTGTGATCCTCCAGTAACAACCAAGTATGCCAGATATATGGACTAGATAAAGGTTAATATCTCGAAGCTTTTAATACGATCTTGCTCAGAGTACAGCCTGGATTCAGCACGGCAATGGTCTGTGTCCATGTTAGATTAGATTTGTAAATGAGGGAGGGAGGTGCCCTCTGAGTCCAGCAATGATTACAAGTCCAGATCTAGGATCACGATGTTCAGGCACATGCCTCACAGGAAGATTCTCCCTCCACTACTCAAGCTTGGAAGATAAGAGTGCCACAGCCTCTATCCAAACCTGTACTAGGAATGACAAACCTCGTGGGGCAGCAGCTAGCCATTACTGAACTCTACACTAAAGCCTAAAATAAAGTAGTTGTCAGAGGCCAAGTTGAAAGGAAAGGGATGAATTTACCAATAATGTCTTTTCCTCTTTGATTATGATGTTTGATATGGACAGCAAGAACATGCCCAAAGACCTAATTATCTGCAACTTTTTTAACAGACTTATACTTTTTAGACCAGCTTAGGTTTATTAGAAAATAGAGCACAAAGTGTTCCCATATACTTCCTTATCACACTGCACCTCTCCCCACCCTCTGGTTTTCCCCGACATCCTGCCTTAGTATGAACACTTGATGAACCAATATGGATACAGTATTATCAAGTCAAGTCCATGGTTTACATTAGGATTCATCCTTTGGATTGTAGATTCTGTTTTGACAAATGCACAATGTCATGTGTCCACCATTACAGTATCATACAGAATAGTTTTACTGCCCTAAAAGTCTATCTGCAGCTTTATAAAACTCATATATCATCCCCCAAAATATCATAAATAAAATAAAAATGTGAAGCTAGTCTCTGACAATAAATTACTTCAGCTCTAACAAATTTCAATGTCATTTTATGCAGTAGTACATGAACCACATAATCCTCATCGATGCATATATTCACAGGGCACTGCATATCAACAGTCTTGTGGATTCTTAGTAGCTCTTTAACACTCCACACACCCATGTTCCTATTGCTTTTCAGTTTGTGCTTCCTCTCCTTAGCCCCACAGACTTTCACTTTACTTGTAATGTTCCAGAAATTGGCTCTACTCCTCAGTTTACATACATATTTACAATGCCTTTCAAGCCGGGCTATAAAAATTATGAACTACCAGGAGGTATCACTATCCAACTGATGGTGTTAGTACTGATCACTTGTTGCACAATTAGAGGTTTCCATCTGGCTACAAAGCTTAACAGATAAATGAAATAGTATGCACTCAACCAACATAGAACAAGGATACTGCTACTTTAATTCAGTAAATGATGATATACACATTATCGCTTTTTATAAAATACTAGAGGCCCGATGCATGAAATTAGTGCAAGAGTAGGCCTTCCTTCCCTCAGCTGCCAGCACCAGCTTCCCTCTAGCACCCAGGACCCGGGCTTCCCTCCAGCCTCAGGCAGGCACCCGGGACCCGGGCTGCTTCCCTCCAGCCTCAGGCAGGCACCCGGGACCTGGGCTGCTTCCCTCCAGCCGCAGGCAGGCACCCGGGACCTGGGATTCCCTCCAGCCGCAGGCAGGCACCCGGGACCCAGGCTGGCTTCCCTCAGGCCACCCACAGGCACCTGGGACCTGGGCTGGCTTCCCTCCAGCCCCGGCTTCGTCAGGAAGGACATTGGGAAGACGTCCAGTCTAATTAGCATATTACCCTTTTATTATTATGGACTAGAAGCCCGGTGCACAAAATTCATGCACAGGGTAGGGGAGAGTCCCTCAGCCTGGCCTGCACCCTCTCCAATCCAGGACCCCTCAAGGGATGTCCAGGCCTGCTGGCTCCTAACCGCTTGCCTGCCTGATCGCCCCCTAACTGCTCCCGCCTGACAGCCTGATCGCACCCTAACTGCTCCCCCCTGCCGGCCTGATCGCCCCCTAACTGCTCCCCCCTGCCGGCCTGATCGCCCCCTAACTGCTCCCCCCTGCCGGCCTGATCACCCCCTAACTGCTCCCCCCTGCCGGCCTGATCGCCCCCTAAATGCTCCCCCCTGCCGGCCTGATCGCCCCATGACTGCTCCCCCCTGCCGGCCTGATCGCCTCCTGACTGCTCCCCCCTGCCGGCCTGATCGCCCCCTGACTGCTCCCCCCTGCCGGCCTGATCGCCCCCTGACTGCTCCCCCCTGCCGGCCTGATCGCCCCCTGACTGCTCCCCCCTGCCGGCCTGATCGCCCCCTGACTGCTCCCCCCTGCCGGCCTGATCGCCCCCTGACTGCTCCCCCCTGCTGGCCTGATCGCCCCCTAACTGCTCCCCCCCTGCCGGCCTGATCGCCCCCTAACTGCTCCCTCCTGCCGGCCTAATCGCCCACTAACTGCTCCCCTCTGCCAACCAGATCGTCCCTAACTGCTTTCCCCTGTCGGCCTAATCACCCCTAACCGCCTCTCCCTCGGCCCCCCGCCACTGTGGCTTTGTCTGGAAAGACATCCAGAGATGTCCGGTCTAATTAGCATATTACCCTTTTATTAGTATAGATGAACTCTTTAGGAACAGGGACACTCATGAAAACAAGTGTGGTATGTGCTTCTAATCCAATGAGAGTTTATATGTGACAAATTCTAAAGAAAATATATTTCCTTTATCCATTCCTGGCTAGCTATATAGTATAAATAGCTTCTAAATTTCATATTACTTGGTCACTATTTTAGTTTTGAACATTTTGGTATACAGCAGAGACTTTATGTTTAAATAAGATACCAGCATATTATGCTATCACCAGTATTAACAATTATGGGATGTGACTACTAGATATTTCTACCAGCTCAGAAATCCAATCTCTAGGACCTAGAAAAAATTAAAATAATCTTATACACTTCTTTAACACGTTAAGCACCCAGTCAGTCACCGCTGACTGACACTACTATACTTTCCGTCCAGAAGACAAAACAGGCTGAGCGCTTAACGTGGTAAGGCAGAAGAAACAAGGCTGTTGACAAAAACTAGACCAAGATTTTAACCAGAACCAATCTGTATGTCTTAAGATTATGTTTATAAAAATGTATAAGGAAGCAGTGTGTAAAAATCAACTCCACACCAAAGAGCTCATAAGAGCACCTAAAATAATATCTGTCTTGAGTAGCTGCCAAGATTACGCAAGCATTTGTCCACAAGACTTTCTCCAGGTAGTTAAAATAAAAGCTGTTCAACTTAAAAACAAAACAAAACAAAAAACAGGAGAGGGCAAAACACTTAAGGTATCCTAACAAATAAATGCAAAGCTATTTTATTTGTCGAAATTTTAAATGCATATACCCTGTGAGCCTTGGCCATTTCATTTCCAGGATTATACTCATATACTCACACATGTGCAAAATAAAGTATGTACAAGTATTCTCACTGCATTTATTAGTTGCAATGGCAAAAGATCAGACACAACCTAAATGCACATCAAAAGGCAACAGGTTAAATAAATTATAGTACACCTGTAAAACAGAAATTGTCTTTCAACTAGCCATTAAAAGTGATGCAGCAGTCACAAAAGACTACAAGTTATATGATTTCATTTACATGAACTGTCCAGAATAGAGAAATCTATAGAAACAGAAAGATTAGTGGCTGCCAGAAACTGAGGACACTGTAGAGAAATGGAGAGTAAATGCTAATAGCTACAGGGTTTCTTTAGGGATGATGAGAATGTCCCAAAATGTATTATGGTGGTAACAGAACAATTATGTGACTATACTAATAGCACTAATCGTACACTTTAAATGAGTACATTGTATATTATGTGAATTATATTTCCATAAAGCTGTTATTAAAAAAGTGATGCAGTGCTACATGGAATAATAGGGAATCAAAACCAAGATGCATTGGTCTATAAATAAAGGTAGAGAACAGTGTGAATAGTATGACATAATTTGTGTTTTCTTTTTTTTAAAAAAAAAAAGAATACACATACACACTTTATTGGCTTGTATATGAAAAACAGAAGAAACTAGTTAACAGTGTGTTGCTTTTGAGGAAAGGAACTTGATGAACAGAGGAGCGAAGACTCACTTTCCCTCTAGGTCTTTTTGTACTTTTGAATTTTGAACCATGTTTGTATTATCTATGGAAAACACATCTTTAAAGCAAGGTATCCATTATAGCTTCCATTTATCAAATACTGTTTCCCATATTCTATATGTTCTAACCAGTAAGATTTAACTATGATGAGTAATTTATTTATATTTAAAGTAATAACAAAGCTTAGCAATTACCTGATCTTTCAAAAAATCAAGAGCCCTAAGCAGGTGATTCAATTGGTTGGAGCATTGTGCCATACACCAGAGTTGCAGTTCCATTCGCAGTCAGGGCACATACCCAGATTGTGCGTTTGATTCAGGTGGAGGTGCATATGGGAGGCCACCCATCGCTGTGGCTCTCACATCAATGTTCCTCTCTCTCTCTCTATCTCTATCTCTCTCTCTCCCTCCCTCCCTCCTTCATTCCCTCCCTCCCTCCTTCATTCCCTCCCTCCCTCCCAACATCCCTCCTTTCCTCCCTACACCATCTCTAAAATCAATAAATACATACCCTTGGGTGAGAATTTTTTAAAAAAATAATGACGATATTAAGCAGCAAATGACAGCCTAATTTATTATTTTCCTTTTCCCTTGCTTTTCCTATTATGAGTTAATTTTTAAATTATGTTCATTCATTGGAAATTCCATTTGAAGGTGACCAGGAAAACTGACATAAAAAGAAACCTATTTGTTAATTCTGATATTTGTCAGGTCTATTAAAAGATCTGGTAAAGAATAGCATTATAATTCTATTGAAAATAAAGTTAATAAATAATCTATAGAATCAATTTATGATAGAATCAATTTAATTGTACTATTTCAACTTATACTTTGCTTCTGACCAATGAAGCATATTCATACTATGAAACCTACTAAAGATATATAGCCAATAAAATATAATAAAGGTCAACTTATTGAATGGCCACAATTTTAGCAACAGGTTTTTTGTGTAGTATAAATTGCAGTGGAAAGACCTTTAGAAAAGGTACAAACGCACTTCCATAACACTCATAAAACTTCCCTTTGTATACAAATTGCATTCCCACTATTTAGCCTGTTGCCTTGACAACTAATTCACACGAACAAAATTAAGCATTAATTCCTCAGCGTTTCCATAGCATCATACATGTATCTTTATATGCATCATATGCCACTGTAGTTATTTGTTTATATGTCTGTCTTTCCCACTGTACTTAGCTCCTTGTGGCAGAGTATCTTATTCATTTTTGTAATTTTGGAAACTAACACAGCCCTTGAGTATAGGAGACACTCCCATACGTAAGCCTGCTGAATGATTTATGAGTTAAGAACACTTACAGTGCCCTTAAACCATCAGCTTTTAAATCACCATGACCCAGAATCAACCCTTCATTACCCACACCGCTGCAATCTCCAAAGGAGAAGGAAGGAAACACGTGCAGTTCCAAACCACAGATGATCTATTCTCCACAAGGATGAGCGAGGCCTACACTAACATCACTCAGGCTGTACAAAGCGTCCACAAACAGGAAGCAGTGCCAAGATGGCAGTGCAGCTTTGGATTATCCTTTTTTTCCTTTTCTTTTTTCTTTTTTTGAAAAATGGACGTACTGTATCTTAATCACAGTCTATCAAATGTTCATGGATTTGCAATGCTTGAATTCAGCCAGTCTCTGTGACAAAACAATGCACTGGGATTCCACAGCAAAAGGGCTATGAGAACATTTGACCGTTCCCTGATCTCTGTTGGTTCAACATCAGTGCCAAATAAAACACCCATTCTAGTGTCCAAGCTGCAGCCATTAGTGACTTGAAATGAAAAGGTGGTAAAAATCTATTTCCTACTTACTCTTTCTTACAACCAAAAAACTAAACAAAATGTCTTTTCTTAATATAGGTAATCAATTCTTAAATACTTATAGTAAGCTAGCACAAAATTCCATGGCTAACTGGCAGAGGTACATGAAAACACGCATTTACTTCAAAAGTCAAGTAAATACCTAACCAAAATTTCTATCACACCATCTAATGAGTGATACTGGTAGATTCAAGCTTAAGCACATTTTTATTACCCTCTTAACTACCCCAGGCAATTTTATCAACTAGTAACTTGGCAAAAGGCAAGTAATATAAAGGTAAAAGCTACAGAATTGGATAATTGCAGATAGTTTAGACAGGCCATATTAACAAAAGGACAAAAAAAAAGACCTAAAAACCTTCTAATGATACAAAGGAAATCTAAGGGGCCATTACTTTTAAGCTTACCTTAGCTGCGGATGGAAAGATAAAGCTTTTAGAAACAGTCCTGACATAAACCTTCGGCTAGTCACTCTCTCCTAGGTCCCAGTCTTCTGAACAGTAAAAATGACTGGAATAAATGAGCTACAAGGTCCTTTCCACCTCAAATTTTCCCATAACTAATATTTAAACATAAATATTTTAAAGATAATATAAAGTACTGGGAATTTTTTGTAGTCACCAGTTCATTACTTGATTCTTTTCACAATCATTTTAGAATTATTCTACCCAGATGTCAATCTATGAGTACCAATTAATAGGCCAATTAATGGCTCCCTTCTCTATAAATAAAAAAATGAAGACTTTCTTTAGCTGTAGCAACCTAAACTATAATCCTGGTCATTATGTTTTAATATTTTCCAATTACCAATTACTAACAGACCAAGTTAATTGCCTTTATGTCCCATTTAATCCAACAATATTTTCAAGTAATGTGGAATACCCAAAGTCAGCATATAAAAGGGACAGGTGCACAAAAGGTTCCCCTTGACTTCTTAAAGGGGCTCTGGTTTCACACTTGCTTTGTCTTACAGGTGAATTGCCGCTCTATTGGCTTGGGTTTTCCGTCATGATTAACAAGAACACAGTGTTCCTGATGGATTCCCTAAAGGAAGGCAGCTCTATTGCAAGTTTCCCACTGTGACTTCTACTATTTTGAAAATTCAGTAAACAGCCACCTCTCTATCCATCTTCACTGTTGGCCACTCCCAAATATGTCTGATTTTAGAAATCTCAGTTCCTCCTGCACATGGAATTGAACTTGTTGGTGCCAGAGTCCAAGTGTTCTATTTCTGTTAAGACGCCCTACCACTTTCCTCCCCCATGACATTACATAATGAGCTTCTACTCGGTCATTCAACAGGCAACTACTGCCAAAATCACTTTAAAATCTTATTACTTCATGGAGTGAGTTTTTAAAAGATCTTTCTTCCTCCTGAGTCTGTGTAAATCTCTTTTTTCCTTTGTGTTGAATTTCTAACATGAACCTGGGTGGCTCTCGTAGGTACAATGACGTCCAGTGAAAGGTATCTTGTTTATTTGGAAAAGAAAAACATTATATGACCTCTGGCAATTCTTTTTCTGTACAAATACTGACTTTCTGAAGTAATTAGATCAGTCAGTACACATGGCTGCTTTGTGAAATGTGCAAATGATATCACCTATGCAGCCTTGTTTCCTCTGGATTGTACTGTTATTAAAAGCATATTGTATTACAGAGCTATTCTGTTATTTTAAATGTAAAGATGTATTGTGTTCCACCCCCCCACACACACACCTGAAATTGTTACATTCTTAATTTATAACTGATTTTTAAATGAGACGTTTATCTTGTAATTTTAATTTGGGAATAATCTTTCAGTAAAAAATGCAACATGGTTTATGCAAAAACAATCTGGCATTCTGTTGGCCTCCTTCTTGAGGACGGTGCACAACCTGGCAGTGTGGCCATGGAGGCCCTGTCAGGACGCAGGAGAGTCCTCCTGCATGTCATTATTCAAGAGGCTAGTGACAGTGCAGATTCCACGTTCCTGCACCAATATGCTGAGAAGTGCCTAATGATGCTGATGTACTTACAATCTCTGCAATGATTGTATAAAGCCATAAATATATATAAACTATGTCTAAAAAGAAAAAAGTTTTCACTGACCTGGAGCAACCACATTCACTCTAATCTTCTTTCTTGCTACTTCTTTAGCAAGAGCACGTGAAAATCCAACCAATCCTCCTTTAGTAGCACTGTACACAGACTGACCAGCATTGCCTTTTAAACCAATAATACTCCCTAGAAAGAAAAAAAATAGGCAAATTCAAACCAATTTACTGGGGTTATAAACTATGGAGATAATTTATACTAAGCAAAAAAAAAAAAAAAAGTACAAATCATTTTACCTTGTCCTTTGCTAAAATTAGGAATTCTAGCCATTGTCACTTGAGTGGTAAGAGTCTAAATCTGCTCCAGATACACAAAAAAGGATTTGAAAGATACTTATTTGAAACCTCAAATGCCAAGTGGGGTTTGAGAATTAATCCATTAAATGAAAGAAACCCACTTTTATCTCTGAATAGGTCAGACATAATAAAAATTTTACAGTATTTTTAACAGCTTCCAGTAGGAAGAGGGTAAGATCAGAAAAAGTCAGATAATGGCTCAATAATTTTATGATTCTACAACACAGACATAAGGAAGCATTCATTTCCACCTTTAAAAAAAAGTTCATCTAAAGTTAAATCTCACTAAATTTGAATTATTGTCCATCTAACTAAGAAAAGCTTCAGTTACAAACTTTTAGTAAAATTGCAATTTAGTTACCTTCAGTGATGTAGTATAACTCGCACTGCCTACTAAAGATTCTCAGATAGCCTCATTTATATGAATGTGAAAGAATAATTTATAATTCAAATATCAACTGTATGCAAATAAATCCATACAAAACTTAAGTGGGAAGTAATTTTCTGCACCAGTGAGTGACCTGTACTTATGATGTAAAATTAAGCAAGAATCTCACAAAATATTTGAAGTAATTTTATTTTAGAAAACATTCCAAATACTTTTTATATAATCAACAAGTCCAATATTAAAATGTTTATCTACATTGTACTTAATAACAAATGATGAGAATGTGAAGTACAGAAAAAGAAAAGAGAGCAGACAGAGGAAATGAAGATGGACAGAGCAAGGTGGATTTGGAAGAGAGAGGAATATGCAGAAACAAAACAAAAAAAGAAAAAAATATATAGCCATGGAAAAAAGGCCAAAGGAAGCTATAGAAGCTGTGGTTCAGCCCTAGCCAATTTGGCTCAGTGGATAGAGCTTCTGCCTGTGGCCTGAAGAGTCCTGGGTTCGATATGGGTCAAGGGCACATGCCTGGGTTAGGGGCTAGATCCCCAGTTGGGGGTGTTCAGGAGGCAGCCAATCAATGATTCTCTCTCATCATTGATGTTTCTATCTCTCTCTCCCTCTCCCTCTCCCTTCCTCTCTGAAATCAATAAAAATATATTTTTTTAAAAAAGCTTTGGTTAATGCCACATACTGTTGTTCTTCTGGTCAAAAGTGGTAACTTCTGAAATACCATCAATTTTCTAGAAGTTTAAAATAGTCCTTTCTGTAATAAGATTCTCTTAACTTAAATTCTAATTTTATTTACTTCTAGCACAATTCTAAAGTTTTGCATGCATACAAGGGAGTGACGAGGATTTTTTAAATACAACTGAAAAGAAGATAATTTTGGAGTTAAACAAATGCATCCCTGGTTATCAGGTGATGTATGCAGGCCAGTATACCAGCAGCTTACAAGAACCTAAATCATTATCTGGCTGTGTTAGAAAGCAAAGGTCGGTTCACATAATAATCTTTTATAAGAAAACCAATCTCATATTTTTAAGGATAAATGTAAAAAATGTTCTAAAGTTTATTAGCACAATATTCTTTTCTCACTTTCAAAAAAGAAAAACCCTATATTGGGCTTGGAAAGACATTTCCTATATTAAAATGAATAGGGTCATTTACTTCAATGAAGAAATATTCCCCTTTTTTGGCTTTTAAAGGTATTACCACCTAAAATTAACAGGCAGATGATATGTCACTATTTTCAACTGCCAAATTAAAATAAAATTTCAAATGATTTTGCATTTTAAGGTCTACAGGCACATAGTACACAGTTGATCCACCCCATGAGTCAGATGAACTGAAGACGATAGGTTACTTATATCCAGGCTAAAAAAAACTGAAAAAGTTACTCTCTTTTCTTAAAAGCTTTCTCTGAAACCTCTGTACTTGATTTGTCAATGACCCAGGCAGCTGCTCCAGACATCATTTTTAGTGTCCAGCATATAAAATATTCAATTTCTTCCCCACGTTTTAAAAACTAGGTTTCACATAAAAATCAAGATCCAATTTCTCTTTAAAAATCAAAATAGCTGGCAAAACTGGGACCATATTTGTGCATAGCAACATTCTACTGGATCTGAGCAGTGGTAGCTCCTGCCATTCCAATGGCCTCTGGACACCAAAGCTGGGTCTTTTGTCATTTATCACATGGCTTGTGCTGTCATTTTTCTAATACTTGGTGGTGTCAACTCATTTCACACCTACCTGACCACTGTACAGATGTGAATTTGTGATTCCTGTTTTACCCATTCATCAGTTAATCAAATCCTTTCTCCACAGATAATAAGATGACACATTTCATCCAAGTTTCAGCCATGAATAAATTCCAATTTGGTCAATTAAATATTTGATGGTACTAAAAGGTAACTATAAATTCACACAGGTGAAGACTCACCTACATTAACAATAGATCCTCTCTGTTGTTGAATCATAGTTTTCATGGCAGCTTTGCATGTCAGCATGGAACCCAAAAGGTTAGTATGAAGCTGAGATATCATATCTTCAGTTTTTGCTCGTACTAAAAGGCTATCCCTAGAAATAAAAAGCACCAAAAATAAAAACACTATAAAAATATCAAGAAATATATGACATTTTTACCAAAAGAGTATAAAAAGTGTTTCATATCTGAGCTAGAATACCTAGAAAGTCCCATTTTAAATTTGGTTTGAGAGGCACTAAAATAACAAGTAAGCCAGAAATGATCTGCTTAGAAACCACCTCCCTATCTTCTCAGGTAGAGTTGCAAATATTCCTAACTGTGAAAAGTGGTGCCATGTAGCCAAAACAGCTGGAATTAACTGAGCAATTACTATATTAAGTCTTCTTTTTTTAACAAAATAACACATTATTCTAAATATTCTGTTCAAAATTCACCATAAAAGAAAAAGAATACCAGCTGTGATCCCATTAATGTTAAGTTCATGAATTGACAAAACTTATCCTATCTAATAAAAGCGTAATATGCAAATTAACCATCACTCAGCTACGCCCACAAGCCACGCCCACCAGCCAATCAGGAGCAAATATGCAAATAAACCCAACCAAGATGGCTACGGCCACAGAGAGCAGGAGGGAGGCTTGGGTTTCCCCAGAAATGGAAGAAGCCAAGCTTTCCAAAGCCTGCCCTTGCCGGCCTAGGCCTCCACTCAAGGCTACAAAGTTTCAATGATAGAAGATACATAAAACCAAACAGAAATGGCGGCAGCCACAGAGCTGGAAAGAGCAGGAGGCTAGGGTTGCCCCCGGTGATGGAGGAAGCCAAGCTTTCCGCACACCCTGGCTGGCCCAGGCCTCTGCTTAAGGCTACAAAGTTTCATTTATAGAAGATACATAAACCCCAACAGAAATGGCTGCCGCCACAGAGCAAGCAGAAGGCTTGGCTCTGCTCCAGGCTACAAAGTTTCAATTGTAGAAGATAAATAAACCCCAGATACCAGGCCTCCACTTGGGTCGCCAGGGGGCGTGGCCGGCCTGCAAACCACCACAGGCCCCTCGCCCAGGCCGCCCCACACCCCAAGGAAACCCCCACCCTGATCCGGGACACCCTTCAGGGCAAACCAGCTGGCCCCCACCTGTGCACCAGGCCTCTATCCTATCTAATAAAAGAGTAATATGCAGATTGACCATCACTCCAACACACAGGATGGCTGCCCCCATGTCGTCAAAGATCCTGCCCCATGTGAACACAAGATGGCCACCACAAGATGGCCAGCAGGGGAGGGCAGTTGGGAGGGACCAGGCCTGCAAGGGAGGGCAGTTGTGGGCAATCAGGCCAGCAGGGGAGGACATTTAGGGGTGACCAAGCCAGCAGAGGAGGGAAGTTGGGGGCGACCGGGCCTGCAGGGAAAGGCAGTTGGGAGGGACCCAGGCCTGCAGGGGAGAGCAGTTGGGGGGGACCAGGCCTACAGGGGAGGGCAGTTAGGAGTGACCAGGCCTGCAGGGGAGAGCAGTTAGGGGTACCAGGCCTGCAGGGGAGGGCAGTTAGGGGAAAACAGGCTGGCAGGGGAGCAGTTAGGCATCAATCAGGCTGGCAGGGGAGTGGTTAGGGGGTGATCAGGCTGGCAGGCAGAAGCAGTTAGGGGCAATCAGGAAGGCAGGCAGGCGAGCAGTTGGGAGCCAGCAGTCCTGGATTGTGAGAGGGGTCCAAGATTGGAGAGAGTGCAAGCTGGGCTGAGGGACACCCCCCCCACACACCCCGTGCATGAATTTCGTGTACTGGGCCTTTAGTATATGATAACAGAAGTCAAAATAGGTGTTACCTATAAGGAACTATTAACTGGGAAGAAACTGAGAGAGCTTTCTGAAGTGCTGGGAAAGTTCTATAGCTCAAGATGAATGTTGATTACAATGTTAAAAAATGATGGAACTGTGCCCTTATTGTACTATCTCAAAAAAAAAAAAAAAGCAGGGATTTATAGACCAAATTTTAAAATACAGTTTTTATTCCAATTAGAAGTAAAACAAGTACCTGGCCCATGCGGCTTAGTGGTAGAGCATCAACCTATAAACCAGGAGGTCACAGTTCAATTCCTAGTCCAGGGTTGTGGGCTTAATCCCCAGTAGGGGGACTAACAGGAGGCAGCCAATCAATGATTCTCATCATTGATGTTTCTCTCTCTCTTTCCTCTCTGAAATCAATAAAACCATATATATATATACATATGTATATGTATGTATATATATTTTAAATGTACTTAAATTAGGGACCAACCTGTTAATTCCAGCTGCATTTACCAAGAAGTTAACAGGACCCAAATTTTTCTCCATCTCTTCAAATGTATGTTTAACATCATGCTCTTTGGCAACATCACAGCTAAATGCCAAATGACCACCTACAAAACAAAGATCAGAATAAGTTATAAGTTGTAACTGGAACTTAAAAATTATTTAGTATACATTTGTTAAGCAACTACCATGAGCTTGGCCTGTGCTAAACTAGAACATAGAGATAAAAGATGATGTCATGGGGTCCTGCTCCCAAGAAGTTCAGTTTAATAAAACTGGGATGAGGGCAAGTGGAGAACAAGGAGAAATAAAGTAATACTACAGAACGTACCTCTTAAAACTTGTTTTTAATCAACAAAAAGTTACGGGGGAAGCCTGTTTTGGGGTTCATAATGCTTTGTAAAATTCATCAAATAATACTTTTATCTTTGATACTGACCCCACCTACTCAATTCATCAGTCTTCTGGGTTTCATATTCCTTTTTTGAAATTTATGTCTAATTCTCTTAGGTTTTTGTCCAGTTATTTTCCTGGTCTTGCCCTGAGCATAAAATCTAGGGTTCCTTTATTCTTTTTCTTCTTTATTATGGTACATGTTTTATTATTATTACTCCTACTACTACCACTATTCATACTATTATTCCAGCCTGACCATTAGGAGAGATTTAAAAAAAAAAATGCTAAAACTACAAACCATGAAAACTTTTTACTAAAAGCAACAGTTATTTATCTTTTCTAATGTTCTTTTTTTTCAAATGTTAAAAAATACCACAAAAAGTTACACTTCAAAAAGCACTCTCTATTTAATAATACATCATTTTAACACTCTAAAACGTAGATTTTTTTCAATTATTTCTGGCTGACCTTGCCTACCAGTTAACACTAGAAGTACTCCCTCAAGCCTTTAAAAACAGTGAATCATTGGGAAGTCACACTTCTGGGTCTAAACCACTCCTGGAACATGATTCAAAGAAATGAACGACCCACAGCATCCTGTGTCTCACTCCTGGCTTTCATCTGAAGATCTGTTGGGTCCACAACCCTTGAAAGCTCAGCCAACATTTCCATCTAGTCCAGCAAACATGATGGCTGCGGTGACTCCACAAGGACCACCTTGTTCGCCCCTCTGTCAAAGTAACATATAGCAAGGAATATGAGCAAGAAGCGTTCACTGAAATCCCCCCTGGTCTATAACTTATGTGTGTGCGTTTCTTTTGGAAAGTCTAATATTCTCCTAACCAGTGTAACCAATTAGGGTGAACCAATAAGTAATGTTATTTTAAAGGTTCCAGCCTCCAGATGCATCCCCAGGCCTCTGTTCCTGGCAGTAAACGAGGTCCATCTGTCCATCCTAGCAATTAAACGGCTGCATCTTAATACCTCCTTACCACCAAGAGACTTAAATTCGGAAAACAAGTAACTGACCCATTATGAAACAGGAGAACAAATTTTTTTTGATGTTTAAATGTAATTAAAAGGAATCTGGTAGAACAAATCTCAATTGTCCACTTGTAAAAGTCACCAAAAGCATTTAAAAAGGAATTAAGTGCTTATGGAGGTATTAAAGCAAACAAAGCAGGTCCATCTCAAAACTGGCTGGTACTCAAACATCTCTATGCATCCGTTTTGCGCATCCACATACAGGCAGGAACAGCCCTCAGCAAAAGGGGCCAGGTGTTGGCACGCCTACCTTTCCAGCCTCAACTCCCTTCTGCCCAGCCCTGCCTCCCGGGCGCCTGCGAGCTTGCCCTGATGGGTGAGCCCTTTGCCCTACACACAAAGTTAGCTGTTGTGTGGCTCTCCTTCCAGACGCCAAAACAAAGCAGCTCCCAAGGCCAGCACTAGGGGGGTGGGTGCCTCTTAATGGGGCCTCGCAAGACAGTCTCAACGACCCCAAGCGTCCAGCCTGGCAGGAGGCGCTCTGCGGGAAACGTGGGGGGCAGAGGGAGGTCTCTGCACAGCTCGGGAGGGGTGCTCCTGCACGTGGGCAGCTGAATTTGCTAAACCCCAGAGCCCTCAAGGCCAGACCCGCTCCCTTTCCAAAGGAAGGGACTTAAGGAGCTGGGACCGCAGCCAGACAACTGGACTACTCCACCTCGATACCTACCGCCGAGGTCACCGGCGGCGGCTTTGGCCACTTCCAGATTTCTGGCGATGATGGCCAGTCGGTAGCCCTTCTGGGCCATTAACTGGGCCACTGCCTTGCCAATGCCCCGGGAGCCTCCAAAAACAGCACAGACTTTGTCCATCTTGGACAGGGGAGTCGGAAACTTAGAGGAAAGACGGCTAAGAGTGCCGACCCCTTTCCAGAATTCCAGACTCGCGATTTTTATACCGCCGCCGCGGGGGGGGGTGGGGAGGGGGGCGGGACTAACCGCCGCGAGAAAAAGCAGCCCGTTCCCCGCCTCCTGCCCCGGTCTTTGGCCAACCAGGAGGCCGGGAAGAGGCACGAAGAGCAAGGCGTCAGCGCGTCGTCGTCAGCGCGCACGGGTTACCCGGCGCCGCGCCCGAAGAGGACACTGGCGTGCATGAGCCAGGCTGGCCAAGGACTGGTCAGAAAGGGGCTGAATTGCATGCTGGGACTTGTAGTCTTGATGCAGAAAGGGAGGAGGCATAGGCCTGCTGCTAAATGAGAAATGTATTCCTTACCGCATGGGACGTGGAAGGCGGGGGAGACGGGGCTGTGGTCAAAATTAGAGCTCTGATTACCAACCACTCCAGTTTGCCTGGAAGTTATTGGGTTGTTAAGACGCTGGACTTTACGTTTTAAAATCAGGACAGTCCCCATTAAAAGGATACAAGTTGATTACCATAGAACACAGAATATAGGCAGTTATAAGTGAATCTTCGATTGGGGTGATGGCTGCAGGTGCCCTTAACCCCAGCGTTGTTCAAGGGTCAACTGTACACAATTCGGAGTTCCAGTGTCTGCCTTTCACCCAGCGTTTGTCCTTGGCTGGGGAATGCATGCCCTACTTGGAAGAAGTGATCCCTAAATATCAGGCTCATACCAAAACCTATCCTACTTGTCCCTTCCCCCAAGTTGCCACAGAAATGGGCCTCAGCTCAGCTGGACATTATTCATCTCAAAAGGTGTTGCCCTATCAAGAACACCATGTAAGAGGAGCTCAAGAAAAGTTAATTAAATGATTGAATACTCTTGCAGGACTCATAAAACAAGCATCAGCTGCTGCAAACAAATATAGGTGCTAAATACTCAGAGTTAGTAAACCAAACGTTGAGCATTTGTTGCAATTATACTGTAAAAAAGGAAGCGTTTCTTGATATATCATTAGAGATGAAGTGTAAGCCATAGCCTCTGCTACTTAAAACACACACACACACACACACACACACACACACACAAAACAAAAACAAAAAAACCTGGGACAACAGGACTAATTATATTCTAAATATTCTGAAACAAAGTGCAAAATTATGTTAAGATTAAAAAATCAGAGAAAAGGGAGAAGATATGAATGAATGGGGAAGCTAGATTTGAGGGCTGGATGCAAAATAAAAGGAGGGGAAGAGGGGGAAAAAACTAAGCAAATTAAGCATTCTTTTTTAAATATTATTTTTATTCCACCTAGATCCAAAAGGGTTTTGAAATGACTTGCAAAAATATATAAGTAAAACTTCATGCCCATTAGGATGGCTACTATTCAAAAGAAATTAAGTGTTGGTGAGAATGTGGAGAAATTGGAACTCTTGTGCACTTTTATTGGGACTGTGAACTGTCACTTTAAATTCATTAGAAAATAACTTTACAAGGCAAGGGACCACCCTCAGCCCCAAGGCCAGAACAATAACATAAGGTCAGTGGAAAAGTTATACAAATAAAGTCAAGCCAAAAAAATAAAATAAAATAAAGTCAAGCCATAAGAATATATTTGATAGGGGAAGAAACAAAACATAGTTGGGGACCAGGTATAATTTTAAGAAATATTAATCATGCTCTGTTTGCTGTGATTATTTTGTTTGGATTAAAGAAGGCACATTCTAATCTGGCTGGGAGTTACACCCGGGACCTGGGAGCTCACCTGGAAATGCAGCCCATCCTCCCCATCTGGGAGCTGCCTATTATCAGGGAAAGATTAACAACCTTGTTGGAGAAACCTGAGGAACCAGCCCTTTGAAGATCCCCAGCCTTTGCATACCCACAGGCCTTTACAAATCTCCAGCCCCCATTACCTGTAAACTGCCCATTTGGCATACCCTTTTGCTTTCTTCCCCTTGTAATCTTTGTCCCTTTACCCAATATAAGCAGCTGGTTTATGGTGGGTGCAAAGCAGATTTTTGTGGCTGACCTGCTGCTCTCTCATACTGCTGGCGGTATTGGAATAAATGCTTATATATGATTCAACCCTTTCTCTGCTTAACTGGCTCAAGTAATGACAGGCAGTACAGATCCGCTGATTGTCCAGTTACATAATCAGTACTAAAGAAGCGATGCATATGTGATTCCGAGTTGCCTAGTGACCAAAGCAGCTAAGGAAACATGATTAGTTACAAGAAATAATAGCTATAAGAAATACAAACACTTGTGCAGTAGAGAGATCTCAGTGAAATTTCCTCCTCATAGGTCCTCAATAAAGCAATATAGCGAACTTTGCTGTCATGAAAAACTGTCTATAATAATAAAAGCATAATATGCTAATTAGACTGGACAGCCAAACAACCTTCCGGATGTCATTCTGGACGTCCTTCCAGACAACCTTTTGAATGAAGCTGCGGCGGTAGAGGCCGAGGCAGAGGTGGTTAGGGGCGATCAGGCAGGCAGGCGAGCAGTTAGGAGCCAGCGATCCTGGATTGCGAGAGGGATGTCTGACTGCCGGTTTAGGCCCAATTCGCTGTGGGTTTGGGCCTAAACCAGCAATCGGACATTCCCCAAGGGGTCCCAGATTGTGACAGGGTGCAGGCTGGGGCGAGGGACCCCCCTGCCCTCATGCTCGAATTTCGTGCACTGGGCCTCTAGTATATTAAAAGGTTATTTTTATAGCATCTATTTTTGTAAGCAGAGGACAACACACCAAAGCAGACTTTACTGAAAGCAAATCCAATAGGACGTTAATTGATATAAGCAAACATACAGACGTAAGAATGACTCTTTGTACATCTGAAACAAAGAGGAAATAAAGCTGGTTGAGGGAAGGTTAGGATGGTGCTGAGTGACAGCAGACCTTAAAGGCAGACGCAGGCACTAAATAGAGAGGCACTTTGACCCCAAAAGTTACAAGATAAAAGCTGCATTTAGGAACAAATAGTCTAGCAATGCTATCAGAATGAGTTGGAGCAAGTTTGTCTAAGCCCCTCTCTCACTACTCACGCATATGCAACCTTGGAAAGAAAAATCTGTTTTAGACAACTGACCAATATGTGGGTCAGCCTAAAGGCCAAGTGCATTCTGGGATCCAGTATTGCAGGGCAAACCAGAGAGGTTCAATCTTTGTGGACAGTTCTGTCGATTTCAATAGGAAAAGGGTTATATTTTTCCTACAATTGTTATTTCAGCAAAAAGCATGGTTTATTAGATCTATCCCAGCGACCTCAAAGATCATTAACACACAATGTGAGGTGGCATTCAAACTTCTCAAAACCTTCCATTTTTTCTCACTGTGTATCTACAGTAATGGTTAGGTTGAGCTTTCTTTTCTCAACACATACTTTAGTGTAAACCCAGACTTCTTTTCCCCCTCAATACAACAGCACTGCTACCTGGGCGAGAATACACCCATCACAACACATCCACCATGAGCCAGGTGTACCGGAGGGGAAGGTTCCCCCTGACAGTGAGCTGAGAGGCTGTAAATTACACGGGGTCTGCTCTCCCCAGCAGAGCAACACAGAGAGCCAGGAGCACAGGCACCTTCAGTCTTCTCTTCTCGCTGCACATGTCACTTCTGATAATATTTTGACCACACATTTTATTTTTCTTTAATTTAAACCCACATCAGACTATATTCTTTCTTGGCACTAATAACCAGAGGCACCTGAGAATATTCCTTATGGATAAGGACAATTAGTAAATTTTTAATATACATACTTTGTAGTATTTTGTCTGGTTAGGAAAGGAATACCATTTAATTGCAAAAGAATTTTAGAGAAAACAATATTTTAAACATAAAAAATTAATTGTATACTTTAAATGGGTAAATTATAGAGTATGTATATTCTATCTCAATAAAGTGGCTATTTCAAAATTAATTGAGCCCTGGCCGACATCACTCAGTGGTTAGAGTGTTGGCCCTCAAACCGAAGAGTCTTGGGTTTAATTCTGGTCAAGGGGATGTACCTGGGTTGCAGGTTACCTGCCCCAGTTGAGGCAGGTGCAAGAGGCAACCAATGACTGTGGCTCTC
This sequence comes from Plecotus auritus, assembly GCF_963455305.1. NCBI lineage: Eukaryota > Metazoa > Chordata > Mammalia > Chiroptera > Vespertilionidae > Plecotus > Plecotus auritus. The sequence goes on from NC_137773.1 coordinate 72,634,967, forward strand.
TCTCATGGATGTTTCTCTCTCTCTCCTCTCATCCTCTTACACTCTCTTTAAAATCAATAGAAAAAATATCCTCCAGTTGGATTAACAACAAAAAAATAATAATTTAATTGAAAGCCCACTATCCTAGTAGATGAAGTTTGAAACTGCAGCTAAAGGTAAGTAGGCTGAAGCTTCCACAGATAGTTATGTCATAAATTAAGAATTATAATCCCCAAGAACCCTAATCTTTTGAAAACGTTATTTATCAGGAATGAGTAACCCACAGTACCCAGACTGCATGTGGTAAACCTCGCTGCTCAATTCAGCCCATGCTCTCACTGCAAGAAAAAAGATCAGAACGCTGCCTCGGTGTGACTACACAGACACACCTGCTGTGATTCACAAGCAGTGTTGGTTTTCTCGACATTCCCCACTCCAGTCTGCTGCGTAATCTAAGTTGTAAGGAATGGGTGTTTTAGCATTTACAACAGCTTATTGCATTTTGAATGAGAAGCGTCTGTGGGCACTTTCATTTTGATGAGTTGGCACTCATGCCAAAGAGGCTGCCCAAGACTTAACCTACCACCTGTATGCACTCAACTGCCTAAGGCAAAACGTAGCGTTTATCCCTACCCTCTCTCACACACTCCACATCCACTCCACAAAGCTCTGCTGATTCTCCTTCCTAAATATCACTCCAGCCTCTACCCTCTCCTTAAATCCCGTCGTCTAACCTTTGTTCAGGCCTTGGAGCCTAAATGACTTGTACAGCTGGTCTGCAGGCTCCAATGGGCCCTCAACACCACCACCAGAGGGCTCCTTCTACACTGCAAGACTCACCCTGTCACTCCCTGAATAACACCCTGCAATTAAAACACACACACACACACACACACACACACACACACACACACATACACACACACACACCACATACACACACAAAAAAACAACTCATCAAGCCCAGAATGAAGCAAAGTCCTCCCTGATCTAGTTAGATTTAGTTACCTCTGCTGACAACTTCTCCCTACTCCTCACCACCGAACTTCTTCCCAATCACACATTCTCACCTATACAAGGTACATGCTCTTTTACGCCTCCATGCTTTTCCAAACAAACACTGTCTTCCTTAACCTCTGATGCTCTCACTTCTTCTGGTGAAATCACCTCATTTCCAGTAGAAACCCTTTCTGACCCACCACAGGACATGCTGATGCCCTCCTCTATTCCTCCCCTTACCATGTACGTGTTTTTAAGTCTGCCTTTCATGAAGGGATTCTGATGTCAGAATTCAAGGAATTTTAGGAAGATAGTGAGTAGACTTCTAGGGATCCATGAATATAGCTGATGTCATCAGGTTCTCAAGAGGAACTTACTCTACTAAATTGTGAACTTTTTGAATGCAAGTGCATTCATTTTTGCTTCCCTGTTTATAGTTTACAGTTCCTAGGGCTTGTGAATACAAAAACATTAGCTAATGGATGAATAAATGAGTAAATGAAAGAACTCATTTTTAAAAAATGTATTGTTAAGATTGGCTGGCATGGCTCACTGATTGAGCATCAACTTATGAACCAGGAGATCACGTTTCCATTCCCAGTCAAGGCACATGCCTGGGTTGTTGGTTCAATCCCCAGTGTGGGGTATCCTGGAGGCAATCAGTGATTCTCTCCCACCATTGATGTTTCTATCTCACTCTCCTTCTCCCTTCCTCTCTTAAATCAATAAATTTAAAGAAAAAAAATTTTACAAAATGTATTGCTATGGACAAGAACCCATGTCAGATATGGCTATTATTAAAACAAACCTGGTTCCCGTTTTCATTGGGGAAATAATCTGGCAGGGAAGAAAGACATTAAACAATTAATCACGCAATTACAATTTAATTGCTATAGTGAGAAGGCCTATAAAGGAAAAGTACAGGCTGTTAGGAGAGGGCATGACTGGGGGCTTTGATCCAATATGGGGTCAGAGAAGAATTCTTTGAGGATGTAATGTTCATAAAGTAAATGAATAATAACTAAGAAATATTAAAAATAACTATAGATACTACTCATTAATATATTACAAGGTTAGCTGTAAGACAGCATGAGTTATATATAAAGAATAAAAATCCTAGTTTAAAATTTCACTTTTAATGATGAAAAAGATCGTTAGTCAAAGTAGGGTTAGTATTATTCCTAGATGAGATCACCTAGCTTCGACATTTCATCAGGAAGTGCCGTGAAAGAGTATAATGCCTGAAATTTCATGAAACTTCTTTTTATTAACTGCCAAGATCAAGCCCTCTGTGTAGTGTGTGTGCCAAGCTACACATAAGAGAACTCAGTATTCCCAACATTAGTTCTGAAGCCAGCCTCAATCCTTTGATACCATCCTCCTGCCATTCCATTTCCACATTTTTGCTTCTTCAGCACCTTCTGGCTGCACTGTCTCACTTGGCTCTCAATTCATCTGCTGTGTTTCCCAGACTTAAGTGAGCATTTCTCATTCTGGCCCTGTGACTCCTGGGGTGGGCAGATTTTCACCAGAGGCCCTGGCATGGCCCTGGGACATCCCTTCCTAACAGACTCCTCCTGGCACCCTTGACTGCACTTGGGCTCTGCACAGTCTCACTCTTCCAACTTCATCTGGGAAAGCCAGAATCTACAGTGCATGGTTTTAATATTTGAAACTGAACTGAAATGTAAAGGCTTCTGCATTTCTATATTGAACATATGGGACTGTGGGGATCTCATTTTAATGATCACCACTTTCTGTTCCTTATCCATAGGCTACAGAGACGCATCCCTCAGCTTGCATTTTGATTAAATATTTATGCAGAGTAGAAACTTGGGCTTATCGGACACACCCAAAAACTTTTACTTAAAGTAGGTTGCCTTGCCGAAACCGGTTTGGCTCAATGGATAGAGCGTCGGCCTGCGGACTGAAGGGTCCCGGGTTCGATTCCGGTCAAGGGCATGTACCTTGGTTGCGGGCACATCCCCAGTGGGAGGTGTGCAGGAGGCAGCTGATCGATGTTTCTCTCTCATCGATGTTTCTACCTCTCTATCCCTCTCCCTTCCTCTCTGTAAAAAATCAATAAAATATATTTTAAAAAAAATTTTAAAGTAGGTTGCCAGTTGTGATTCATGTGTATGAACTGAACTGTGTAGAAGCTCTAACCCTCAATGTGACTGCCTTTGGAATTGAGCCTTTAAGGAAAATCAGTTAACATTAGATGAGGTCATAAGAGCTGTCTTAGTCCATTTTGGTTTCTATAACAAAATACAGGATGGCTTATTAACAGCAAAGTTACTCCCACAGCTCTGGAGGCTGGGAAGCCCAAGACCAAGTCGCTGACAGATTCGGTGTCTGGTGAGGATGCTCTTCCTGGTTCTTCTCACTATAACCTCTCACTGCACAAGGGGCAAAGGAGCTCTCCAAGGTCTCTTTTATAAGAGCTCTAATCCCATTCATAAGGGCTCTGCCCTCGGGCCCCAATTACCTCCCCAAAGCCTCACTGCCTAATACCATCACACTAGGGATTGGGATTCAACAGGTGAATTGTGGGGAGACTCAAACATTCAGTCTACAGGAAGAGTGAGGCGCTGATCCCATAGGACAGGTGTCATTATAAGGAGAGGAAGCTCCCTCTTTTTCTCTCTCCTTCTGTGTGCACACAGCGAGAAGGCAGCCATCTGCAAGCCAGGAGGAAAGATCGCCCCAGATACAAACCATGACGGCATCTTGACCTTGGACTTCTAGGCCTCCAGAACTAGGAGAAAGTAAATATCTGTTATTTAGGCCACCCATTCTGTGGGATTTTGTTATGGCAGCCCCAGCAGACTAATACATTGTGACCATTTGCTTTCTTCTCTCCAACCAAGCTGCAAAGCACTGCTGGATAATACACACGTGGAAAAGTTTAAACATGACAAAATGTTGTTGTAAATTAAGGGGAATTAATACATCTTGGGGACCTAGAGAATGGGCAGGCTCTAGAACAGCCTTGGGCAACTACAGCCCGCTGGCCGGATCCGGCTGTTCTATCTGGTTCTCTTGCTCTCCCCTCCGCTCCTTTACTTTGAATTTATATTAGTTCACACAAACACTCCATCCATGCTTTTGTTCCGGCCCTCCAGTCCAGTTTAAGAACCCATTGTGGCCCTCGAGTCAAAAAGTTTGCCCACCCCTGCTCTAGAAGCACTGTCACCAGACTTTTGTTAATTCTCCATGTATCTTCTTGGTTTAGGTAAAGGAAGTGGCAGAACCATTTAGTTATCCAACCTAAACTTCTAACTTTTCACAGGCTTGGATTGGGCCCTCCTCCCAGTAAATTCGATTGGGGTTTCATGCCCTCTATCCAATCCAGTTCCCTTTCCGATTGCTCTCTCGCTAGGCCCTGCCCCTCTATTTCCTCACTCTGACTCCCGTTAACGCATGTCCAAAAGTTTCATTACATCATCTAGTTCTTACTCAGCATGCACCTAGTGGAGGAATTTCCTTCCACCCAGCTCCCTTACCTGGCTTTTGGCATTTCTAAGGAGGTTTCCTGCCCTGTCCCTATAGTGTGTTAATGGGTCTATTTAGCAGTAAGCTAGATGGAAATTCTGTTCTGTTACTTGTACCTGCTTCCCAGTTTATGAAAGTTATTTCTTTTTTGCTTTCTTCCTTATTTTAATGACTCTAACTGCTCACGCGGACACTGACTTTATGTGCATGGCAGTCGTGGAAAGGAAGACATAATTTTATGCACAAGGAAAGTGAGGCTTATTGAGATTAAGGTAACTTTCTCACAGACACACAGATAATAAGTGGTGGGTGAACTGTTACCAGAGGCTTCAGTCCTTGCCCTGGTTGCTAGAGCTATGCTCTTTCCACCTCACAAATGAACAATGATCTTAAAAAGTTTTCTTCACTACCACATAAGCTAATGTTTCAAATGCATTCAGCTTTCATAGGAAAGACAAAAACAAAGATGTGAAATGGAACAAAAATGCAAAAGTAGTCTGTGATTCGCTGTGAAATTGATGTTTAAGAGAGCTGACTATAAAGCTTTATGAAGGACTTAGGTCTCTCAGGTCCAGGGAGATGGGAAATGAGGAACACCATGCTTGTTTCTGTGCACAAGAAAAATGTCTTCTGCCTAAATCACAGCCCCCAATAATCAAAGGTTCTGTGATACATGGCTGACACACACTGTATCTTCATCCCAGGGGAGAGTTTCCAGAAGGCGATTGCCCAGATTTATAGAACACAACTTCTGAGTGGTCACTGTAGCAACCGTGACATTCTCCTGCTCCTTCTGGCTGAACCAGTGACAAGTCACATCACGAATCCTGGAGTTTATTAAGTGTCATTGTCTCCTGTTGGAAACCTCTCTGAGGGTTTGGTGCCATTCACTCAGGTTGATTATTTGAGATTTATGTCCTGAAATGCCAAACTGCATTTTTAATCTGTCATCAAAGCAGATTATGGAGCCAGAAATGACAAGACTTAACACATACTTTTTCAGGCCAAAGACTAACAGCAAAACTGCAATGTATATCACCACGTTCAAAGTAAACATGATGTATTAATGAGTGGGTTTTCCACTCTCACGAATAATTATAGGCTCCCTCTTACTAAAAACAAATTACTTTTATTTCCCTTAAGAAGATTATGATTAATTGTACAAAATTACACTTGTCTTTAATTGAATGGATTTCCTGCTTTCCTCTGGATTAATGGTGTATATATATAAATACATACATATATATATATATATATATATATATATACATATATATATATATATATATTATTAAATAGCTTGGAAAAACTTCCTCTTCAGGACAAAAGCTAAAATTGGTAATGGCTACCATGCAAATACACACTATGGTCGCCAAGTTTCATTCTTTGTTAAAATAGCTAATGGCAAACTGTCTTAACAGTGCTAAATCTGTTTGGACTGTTATAACAAAACTAGAAGCCCAATGTATGAAGATTCGTGCAAGAATAGGCCTTTCTTCCCCTGGCTACCGGCACATGGCAGGTGAGCTCCCGCAGGGCTGCTCCAACACTAGGGTTTTGTTTACCAGAGCAACAGGGCAGGGGTGGGGTAGAGGGAGACACCAAACACCAGGATCTACGACCTCAGGCACCAGAGGGTTGCCTCTGAGGCCGGGGGCTGGGCCACAGGCAGGCTGCAAGGACAGTTGACAGGTGTGGAGCGCGGCAGGGAGGCCCTGAGGAGGTGCGCTGCCCAGAGGCCTGGAGCAGCTAGGGAGCAGCGCTGCCTCCATCTTTGTTGGGTTAATTTGCATACTCACTCCTGATTGGCTGTGGGTGTCACAAAGTGACAGTCAATTTATATATTTCTCTTTTATTAATATAAATACCACAGACTGGGTATCTTATAAACAAACGAAAAGATGTATTTCTCACAGTTCTGGAGGCAGGAAGCTCAAGAGCAAGGGGACAGGAACATGATTTTGAAGGTTGGGTGAGGGCCCTCTTTTCAAGCCACTTTTGCTATGGTGCAAAAGCCATGAGAGCCCTAGCTCTAGTGGATAGAGCATCAGTCTGTGGACCAAAGGGTCCCAGGTTCCATTCCAGTCAAGGGCATGTACCTTGGTTGCAGCTCCTCCCCAGCCTGGGCCCTGGTCAGGGCTCATGCAAGAGGCAACCAATCAATATGTTTCTCTCACTTTGATATTTCTCTCTGTCTTTCCCTCTCTCTTCTACTCTCCCTAAAAATCAATGGAAAAATATCCTCGAGTGAGTATTAACAAAAAATAATAAATAAATAAATAAATGCCATGAGAGCTCTGTGGCTTGTCTTTTATAAAAGCATTAATCCTATTCATGAGGGGTGCAACCTCATGAGCTAGGTAGGCATGGCACAAAGGCCTAACCTGCTCATACCATCATATCAGGCATTACAAATTCAATATATAAATTGGGGCTATGGAAGAGAATGCAAATACTCAGACCATAGAAAAGTTTCAATATCACTTTAATAGAAGCATACTGATATCACCCAAATCTCACCTAAAAGGACACTGGACATAAAAATTTTCTTAGAAAAACATGAAAGAAAAGTCAAGAGAAGTTGTCATCTTTGATTGCTGGTCTGAGAATGGCTTGACAGAGTGGACCCTGGAAGAGGCCTTAACCTCCTCTCCTGAACAAAACGTGCTCACGCTGTGCCTGTCCTGCAAAAAGGTGGGTGAGAATACTTATGAAGGATGGTGTCAGTAGCACCAGGAGATCAGCATTCTTCTTCGGAACTAGGGACACACCCTGCACAAGGTGTACAAGAAGATAGAGCAGAACCTCCAGGTACTGGGAGACACAGTCATTAAACATGGCTCTGGGATGGCGTCCTTGACACCATCCAATGTTTCAAGGAAGAGAATATCAAAGTGTACTTATAGGAGACAACCAGACAGCAGAGAATACCTGCTTTGCTTGCCAGCTACTGTCCGAGGACATTCTCATTCTGGAGGAGAAGGAAATAGTGCGGACACTGGAGGCCAACTGGCAGAGCAACAAAACCTGCCACAGGTCAACATGGCTGTGGTCATTAACAGAGAGTTTCTGGACAAGCTTCTGGCTGTTCCAGAGCAAGGAGCCCCAGGCACTGGTCGAAGATGTGAATGTGGATGAGCAAGAGTCCTGGCATTAGCCAGGTGAGCAGAAGACAGACATCCTGTAGGCCAGGCGCATCTCTCTGATGTGGTAATCACTAGGAATCCAGCTGAGCAGCAAGTGGATGGTGCCACAGAACAAGGATTCCAACACCCACAAGACACCCCTGAGGTATGGTGGGGCAGGTCTTCATGGAACTGGCAAGGTCAGGTGTGTGAGAAACCCAAAAGTCAGATGCACCTCTTTATGGGACAACCACTGTGGAAAGGCAAAAAATATTCCCCAGACAGTGGCAATGTTCTGTAACGCGACTGTAAAACTCAAACACAGACACCTGACACAGAATACTCATCTAAGCCAGTTCTGACACACAGATCATGAGGAACTGTGGCAAAGTCCATCTGAAGAGGACCAAGGTAGACAGTCTGCTGAATAGACTGGTGATCCTGATCTTCATGTCCCTGCTGATCTCTATGGCATTCACCTTGGGCTTTTGGAACAAGGTAATAAAATTCAAAGCCATGAAACCACCACCATGTGTCTGTGAAGCACATGTAGTGTGACCACCAAATCTTCTGGGGCTTCCCCATCCTGCACAGTATCATAGTGCCCATGGCCATGTTCATCATAGATGAATTCATCTATCTGGAGAATAGCATCTTCATCAACTCGAACATGCAGATAAACCATGAGCCCTAGGACATGCCAGCCAAACCCCACAGCACCAGCATCAATGACCAGCTGGGTCAGGTAGGTTACATCTTCTCAGAAAAGACAGGCATGCTCACACAGCACATCATGGCCTTTAAGAAGTGCTTCAGCAATGCCACTATCTACTGCATAGATGAGGAGGAGGCCCTATGTTAAGGAGAACACCTACCTCTGGAACAAATGTGCTGATGGGACCTGCTTTTCCAAAATGCTAAGCTCCTGAGGGGTGTGCACAGCAACAAGGACAGTATGGTGCAAGAGTTCAGGCACTTGCTGGCCATCTGCCACACAAAGATGGTGCCCGAGAAAGACAACCAGCTGTAGTACTCGGCAGCTTCCTCTGATGAGCTGGTCTGGTAACAGCATTGGAATTTTGGCTATGTGCTCTTGGAACACACATAGGACAGGATCAACCATGATGGAGCAGGGGGTGGAGTGGGAGTTACAGGTCTTGGCCATGATGGCTTCAACAGCATCCGAAAGCAGATATCAGTGCTAATCTGAAACCCCGACAGCTATCTCTACCTCTATACCAAAGGCTCAGATTCTGTCTGTCATATTTGATTGCTATTGTGAGACAGACTTGACAGAGTGAACGACAAAAGAGGCCTTAACTCCTTTGAGAAAAAAACTGTGAGCAGACTGTGCCAGGCCTGAAAAAAAGTAGACAAGGATACCCATTAGGAGTGGGTAGCATCCTTCTTCAGAACCAGGGTCACGTCATGCACAAGATGTATTAGGAGATAGAGCAGAATCTCCAGTAGTGGAGAGCCACTAAACACAGGCTCTAGGACAGTGTCCTTGAAACCATCTAGTGTCTCAAACAAGAAAACATCAAAATGTGGGAACTCACAGGAGACAAGCCAGAGACAGCAGAAAATATCTGCTTTGCCTGACAGCTGCTGTCTGAGATAAAGCTCATTCTGAGGAAGAAGGAAATAGTTTGGGCCCTGGCAGCCTACTGGGAGAGCAACAAAACCTAACAAAGGTCAAGACAGCTGTGGTCATTAACAGAGTTTCCGGACAAGCTGCTGCTGTTCCAGAGCAAGGAGCCCGGTAGCCGGTCCAAAATGTGAATGTGGATGAGCAAGAGTCCTGGCAGGATCTGGGTGAACAGAGGACAGACTTCCTGTAGGACAGGTGCATCTCTCTGATGTGGCAGTCCCTTGGGATCCAGGAGAAAGCATGGAGTTGTTGCTGTAGAACAAGGACTCCATCACACCCACGATACAGCCCCAAGGTGCAACAGGAGAGGGCCTTTGTGGAACTGACAAGGACAGTTGAGTGAAGAACCCAAAAGTCAGACACACCACTTTATAGTGCACCTGAGGTGGGAGGGAAGAAGTATTCACCAGATAGTGGCAACATGCTCCTACATAGCTGTAGGATCCAAAACTTAGTCACCTGCTACAGAATAATCATCAAGCCAGTTTTGACACAAAGATCATGAGGAGCTGTGGCAAGTTCCATTGACGAGACCAAAGGTAGACAGTCTCAAGGACAGGCTGGTGATTCTGACCTTCATGTCTCTGGTGATAATCTCCATGGTCTTGAACTTAGGCTTCAGTGACAAAATTCAAGGTCGTGGAGCAACACAAAGTGTCTGAGAAACATGCATACATTGTGACCACTGAGTCATTTCTCATTTCTGGGGCTTCCCCAATCTGCACAGTGTCGTGGTGCTCATGGCCATATTTATCATTGATGAATTCTATCTATCTGGGGAATAGTATCCTCATCAACTTGGACATGCAGATGGACTACCTGCCCGAGGACATGCTTGCCAAAGCCTGCAGCATGAGCCTCAATAAATAGCTGAACCAGGTGGGTTAGATCTTCTTGGATAAGACTGGCATGTTCATACAGCACCTCATGACTTCAAGAAGTACTGCATCAATGGCACTGTCTACCGTCCAAAGGAGGACAAGGCCATATGGTAAGAAGACCTCTACATCTGGAACAAATTTGCTGATTTGAAGCTGCTCTTCTAAAAAGGGAGGCTCCTGAGCAATGTGCGGGAAACAAGGTCAAGATGTTGCCAAACCTGCTGACCATCTGCCACATGGTGATGGTGCAGGAGAAGGGCAATCAGCTACTTTATTAAGCAGCTTTTCCTGATGAGAAGGTGCTGATCACACAGGCCCCAGCATTACAGCTACATTTTCGTGGCATGCACACAGGACAGTATCGCAGTGAGACAGCTTGGGGAGGAGAGGGTGTACCAGATCCTGGCAATGATGGCTTCAACAGCTTTGAGAGTGAGAGTCAGTGCTGGTCTGAAACCCCGACAGCTACATCTACCTCTACACCAAAGGCACAGACACTGTCTTTGTCACCTTTGATTGCTTTTGTGAGAAAGGCTTGACAGAGTGGACCACGGAAGAGGTGTTAACCTCCTTTGTGGAGCAAACCCAGAGCATCCTATGCCAGGCCTGCAAAGAAGTGCATGTGGACACGAACCAGGAGTGGTGTAAGTGGTACCAGGAGGCCAGCATCCTTCTTCAAAACCAAGGCCATGCCCTCCACAAGGTATAGGAGGAGATCGAGCAATACCTCCAGCAGCTGGGAGCCACAGCCATTAAACACAGGCTCCAGGATGGTGTCTCAAGCAAGAAAATAGCAAAGTGTGGGTACTCACAGGGGACAAGACAGAGATAGCAGAAAATATCCACTTTGCCTGCCAGCTACTTTCCAAGGACATTCTCATTCTGGAAAAGAAGGAAATAGTGCAGACTCTGGCAACCTAGTGGCAGAGCATCAAAACCTGCCACAAATCAACGTGGCTATGGTCATTAACAGAGAGTTTCTGGACAAGCTGCTGCTGTTTCAGAGCAAGGAGCCCCAGGTGCTGGTCCAAAATGTGAATGTGGATGAGCTAGAGTCCTGGCAGGAGCCAGATGAGCAGAGGACAGTCGTCCTGCAGGCCAGGTGCATTTCTCTGAGATGGCAGTTCTTTGGGATCCAGGTGAAAAGCATGGAATTGGTGCTAGAGAACAATGACTCCATCACCCACGAGACAGCCCCAAGGTACAACAGGAGAGGGCCTTCATGGAACTGGCCAGGTCAGTTCTGTGAGGAACCCAAAAATCAGATACACTACTTTATGGGGCACCTGAAGTGGTAGGGAAGAGATATCCCTTAACAGTAGCAACATCCTACTACTGGTACATGGCTGTAGGATATGAAACAGAATAATCTATGTCAGTTTTAACACAGAAATCTTGAGGAACTCCAGCGAGCCAACAAAAAAGGAAGAAGATAGATCATCTGCTGAACAGACTGGTGACCCTGACATTCATATCCCTGGTGCTGATCTCTATGGCCTTGACCTTGGGTTCCTGGAACAAGGTATGAAATTCAAGGTCATGCAAACACCACTATGTGTCTGTGAAGCACATGTACGTATAGTGTGAACACCAAATCTTTCCTCATCTTCTGGGGTTTCCCCATCCTGCATAGGGTTATGGTGTCCATGGCTATGTTCATTATAGATAAATTCATCTATTTGGGGAATAGTATCTTCATCAACTTGGACATGTGGATAAACTACAAATCCAAGGAGATGGCTGCCAAACCCCACAGCACTAGCATCAATGACGAGCTGGGCCAGGTGAAGTATATCTCCTCAGATAAGACAGGTACACTCACCCCAGCACATCATGACTTCAAGAAGTGCTTCATCAATGCCATTGTCTACTGCCCAGATGAGGATGAAGCCCTACGTTAAGAACACCTACCTCCAGAACAAATGTGCTGATGGGAAGCTGCTCTTCCAAAGCACCAGGCTCCTGAGCAATGTGCAGTGCAACAAGGACAGAATGGTGGGGGAGTACTGGCACCTGCTGGCCACCTGCCATACAAAGATGGTGCCCGAGAAAGACAACCAGCTGTAGTACTGGGAAGCTTCCTCTGATGAGCTGGTGCTTGTAACAGAGACCCCAAAATTTCAGCTACGTGCTCCTGGCACACACGTAAAACAGCATCACAGTGATAAAGCTGAATGAGGAATAGGTGTACTAGGTCCTGGCCATTATGGACTTCAACATCATCAGAAATCAGATGTCCATGATGATCAGAAAACCTGACAGCTCCATCTACCTTTCACCAAAGGCAGTCTCTCTCATCTCTGATTACTTGTCTCTCATCTCTGATCACTTGTCTCTCATCTCTGATCTCTGTTTCTCATCTCTGGTCACTTGTGTGAGAAAGGCTTGATAGTGTGAACAACAAAGAGGCCTTAACTTTGTTTACAGAGCAGACCTTGCTTACACTATGCCAGGCCTGCAAAAAGGTGGATGAGGACATGTAGAAGTGGCACTAGTGACAATTGGGAGTCCAGCATCCATTTTCAACACCAGGGCCACTCTCTGCACCAGGTGTATGAGGTGATAGAGCAGAACCTCCAGTGGCTGGGAGCCAGAACCATCGAATAAAGGCCCCAAAATGGCGTCCACAAAACCATCCTGTGTCTCAATCAAGGGAACATCAAAATATCGGTACTCACAGGGGACAAGCCAGAGACAGCAGAGAATATCCACTTTGCCTGCCAGCTACTGTCTGAGATAATGCTCATTCTGGAGGAGAAGGAAATAGTGCAGACTCTGGTGGCCTACTGGCAGAGCAACAAAACCTACCACAGGTCAAGATGGCTGTGGTCACTAACAGAGAGTTTCTGGACAAGCTGCCACTGTCCCTGCACAAGGAGCCCTGGTAGCCAGTCCAAAATGCGAACGTGGATGAATGTGAGTCCTGGTAGGAGCCAGGTAATCAGAGGACAGATGTCCTGCAGGACAGGTGCATCTCTCTGATGTGGCAGACCCTTGGGATCCAGGTGAAAAGCATGGAGTTGTTGCTGTAGAAGAAGGACTCCATCACACCTATGAGACAGCCCCAAGGTGCAACAGGAGAGGGCCTTTGTGGAACTGACAAGGTCAGGGGTGTGAGGAACCCAAGAGTGGGATACACCATATTATACACCTGAAGTGGTAGGGAAGAATGGCAACACCCTCCTGCATGCCTATAGGTTCCAAAACATTGGTATCTGCTATAGAATAATCATCTAAATCAGTTTGACACACATATCATGAGGAACTGTGGTAAGGTCCATCTTAAGAGAACCACGGTAGACAGTCTAATGAACAGGCTGGTGATCCTGACATTCATGTCCCTGGCACTGATCTCTATAGCGTTGACCATGAGTTTCTGGGACAAGGTGACAAAATTCAAAGTCATGCAAACACCACCATGTGTCTGTGAAGCACGTGTACAGTGTGACCACGAACTCGTTCCTCTTCTGGGGCTTCCCCAGCTTGCACAGCATCATACTTCTGAAGGCCATGTTCATCATAGATGAATTCAATCTATCTGAGAAATAGCATCTTCATCAACTCGGACATGCAGATGGACTACCTGCCCCCAGACATACCTGCCAAAGCCTTAGCATGAGTCTCAATGAGCAGCTGAGCCATGTGGGTACATCTTCTTGGGCAAGACTGCACATCATGACTTGAAGAAGTACTGCATCAATGGCACTACCATCCAAATGAGGAGGAAGCCTATGTTAATGATACCCCTACATCTGGAATAAATTTGCTGATTTGAAGCTGCTCTTCTAGAAAGTGTGGCTCCTGAGCGATGTGCTAGCAACAAGGGCAGGATGTTGAGGGAATTCTGGCACCTGCTGGCCATCTGCCACATGGTGATGGTACAGGAGAAGGGCAACTAGCTACTTTATCAAGCAGCTTTTCCTGATGAGAAGGTGCTGATCACACAGGCCCCAGCATTACAGCTACATTTTCGTGGCATGCACACAGGACAGTATCGCAGTGAGACAGCTTGGGTAGGAGAGGGTGTACCAGATCCTGGCAATGATGGCTTCAACAGCTTTGAGAGTGAGAGTCCGTGCTGGTCTGAAACCCCGACAGCTACATCTACCTCTACACCAAAGGCACAGACACTGTCTTTGTCACCTTTGATTGCTTTTGTGAGAAAGGCTTGACAGAGTGGACCACGGAATAGGTGTTAACCTCCTTTGTGGAGCAAACTCAGAGCATGCTGTGCTAAACCTGCAAAAAAGTGCATGAGGACACGCACCAGGAGTGGCGTAAGTGGTACCAGGAGGCCAGCATCCTTCTTCAGAACCAGGGCCACACCCTGCACAAGGCATAGGAGGAGATGGAGCAGCACCTCCAGCGTCTGGGAGCCACAACCATTAAACACAGGCTCCAGTACGGCATCCTTGATATCATCCAGTGTCTCCAGGAAGAAAACATCAAAGTGTGGGTACTCACAAGAGACAGCAAAGAATATCTGGTTTGCTTGCCAGCTACTGTCCAAGGACATGCTCTCTCTGGAGGAGGAGGATATAGTTTTTTGACACTGGAAGCCTACTGGGAAAGCAAAAAAAACCTGCCACAGGTAATGTTGGCTTTGGTCATTAGCAGAGAGTTTCTGAACAAGCTGCTGCTGTCCCTGCACAAGGAGCCCTGGGCGTCATCCGATATGTGATGTGGATGAGCAAGAGTCCTGGCATGAGCCAGTGAGCAGAGGACAGACTTCCTGCAGGCCAGGAATGTCTCTCTGTTGTGGCAGTCCTTGGGGACCCAGCTGAAGAGCATGTGGTTGGTGCCATAGAACAAGGACTCCAACACCCACAAGACAGCCCTGAGGTGTGGTGGGAGTGAGCCTTCATGCAATTGGCAAGGTCACGTGTGTGAAGAACCCAAAAGTCAGATGTACAACTTTATGTGGCACCTGAAGTAGGAGAGCCAAAAATACTCCCCCGACAGTGACAACAGTCTCCCACGTAGTTTTATGACCTGGAACCCGGACACCTGCTACAGAATAATTATCTGAGCCAGTTTTGACACAAAGACCATGTGGAACTGTGGCATTGTCTATTGACAAGAATCAACATAGACCGACTACTGAATAGGCTGGTGCCCCTAACCTTCAGGTGCTGATCTCTATGTGGTGCTTGACCTTGGGCTTCTAGGACAAGGTGACAAAATTCAATGCTGTGCAAGCACCACTATGTGTCTGAGAAGCACATATACAGTGTGACCACCATCTCATCTTCCACCGTCTCATCTTCTGGCGCTTACCTCCTACTCAGCATCGTGGTGCCCATAGCCATGGTCATCATAGACAACAAATTCATCTATCTGGGGAATAGCATCTTCATCAATTTGGACATGCAGATAAACTACGAGCCCCAGGAAATGCCTGCCAAGCCCCACAGCACCAGCATCAATGACCAGCTGGGCCCAGTGGGGTACATCTTCTCAGAGAAGACAAGCACGCTCACATAGCATTTCATGGCCTTCAAGAAGTGCTGCATCAATGCCACTGTCTACTGCGTAGATGAGGAGCAGGCCCTATGTTAAGGAGAACACCTACCTCTGGAACAATTGTGCTGATGGGAAGTTCCTCTCCCAAATTTCAAGGTTCCTGAGTGATGTGCACAGCAACAAGGACAGGATGGTGCTGGAGTTCTGGAGCCTGCTGGCCATCTGACACACAGAGATGGTACAAGAGAAAGACAACCAGCTGCAGTACCTGGCAGGTTCCCCTAATAAGGAGGCACTAGTCAAAGAGGCCTTGGAATATCTGCTATAAGCCTGTAGCATGCACACAGTATAGCATAATAGTGATGGGAACTGGGGACAAAGTAGGTGTACCAGGTCCAGGCCATGATGGTTTCAACAGCATCCTACAGTGGATGTACGAGCTTGTCTGAAACCCCTACAGCTCTATCTACCTCTACATCAAAGGTGCAGACAATGACTGTAAACTTTGATCACTTTTGTGAGAAAGTCTTGACAGAGTGGACCATGAAGAGGCCTTAACCTCGTTAATGGAGCAGACCCTTCTCATGCTGTGCCTGGCCTGCAAAAACATGAATGAGGTCATGTATGAGGACTGGCACCAGGGACAATAGGAGGCCAGCATCCTTTTTCAGAACTGGGGCCATGCTCTGTACCAGGTATACGAGGAGATAAGTAGAACCTCCAGCTGTTGAGAGCCATAGCTGTTAAACTCAGGCTCCATGATGGAGTCCTTGAAACCATCCAGTGTGTCAAGCAAGGGTACTCACAAATTTGGGTACTCACAGGAGATAAGCCAAAGAAGTCAAGAATATTCACTATGCCTAACAGTTGCTGTCCAAGGACATGCCCATTCTGAAGGAGAATGAGATAGTTCAGAACCTGGAGGCCTACTGGGAGATCAACAAAACCTGCCACAGATCAAGATGACTGTGGTCATTAATGGAGAGTTTCTGAACAAGTTGCTGCTGTCCCTGAGCAAGGAGCCCCAGGAGAAATCCCTAAGGTGGCAGGAGCAGGCCTCCATGGCACTGGCCTCAAGATGCCAAGTGATCATCTGCTGCTGGGTGCTGGCTAATCAGAAGACCTTGATTGTGGTGCTGGTGAAGAAATACCAGAACCTGGCAATAGGTCTTCAACAAAGTCAACATGATCAAGACTGGGAACATCATGTAGGGGTGGTGGACCAGGAGCGAATGCATGTGGTACATGCTAACCCAGTTCTGCTTCCTGAGGCAGCTGCTGGTGGTGCATGTGTGTTGGTCCTACATGCTAGTCTGCAAGTTCCTATGCTACTTCATCTAGAAGACGCTGGCAGCATGATGGTTCAGATGTGGTTCACTTTCTACAGCGGCTGCATTTCCCAGCCTCTGTATGAAGGCTGGTTCCTGGTGCTCTTCAACCTATTGTACACCATCTTCCCAGGTCTGTACATTGAGCTCTTCGAGCAGGACATGTGTAAAAAGCGGAGCGTGGAATTGGATGAGCTATACATCACTGGCCTCTCTCTTTGGTTGGTCACAAAATCTCAGGAGAATATGGCCTTGCCTGCTTCATTTGAAATTTCTTGTGGAGATCCCCAGACTACTGGGTCTTCCTTCAAACCATCGCCCATAGCAAAGCAACTTCCCTGGTCAACTTCATGACCCTGTGGATCAGCCTCATCATGATGAAGCTCATCATCATAATGAGGTATTGGATGGTCCTATCTGTGCCATCTTCTTCAGCCTCTGCTTCTACATTGCCATATCTTGGGACAGCATGAGCTTCTAGCTCTTCATAATCTCCCCCAAAACTTTCCTGTTTCTGTATGCTCACTGAAATGTGTTGTCCCACCCCTCCATCCTGCTAGTGATGCTGCTGAATGTGTCATTAATCTCCCTGCCTGTACTGACCTTAGGTGTCATTTACCAAGTCCTCAAGAAGGCACACCCCGAGGAAGAAGAGAAGGCCCAATGAGGAAATCACCATGGAACCCTTGCCCTACCTACACTGGGATTCATGCACCCAGTGCTCCAGCCATGCCTTGTCCCACAGGGGAGGCTACCAGACCTCATCACGCAGGGCACAATTGTGTGGACATGAGCATGGGTCAACAGCAGCACACTGGCTGATCACACAATCCCATCTGGTAAAGAATTGGCCCCAAACATCAATAAGTAACCCTCGTACCAGAAGAAGATGCTGTCCCTGAAGAAGAGGCACCAATCCTGGGCGAAGGTGTCCTCCAAAAACATGCAGCCTGCATCTTCAGTGAGTTCCTCCTTGACTGTAGAGGGGAAGTTCTCTTTTACCAAAAACATAGCTCCCTCCACAAACTAGCAATCTGGGGATCTCCACAAGAAATTTCAAATGAAGCAGGCAAGGCCATATTTTCCTGAGATTTTGTGACCAACCAAAGAGAGATCACCATCACCCAGAAAAATCCAGATGCCACTTTCTGAGAGCTAGCCACTGCCTTCAGGTTAGTCATCTTTAAAGAACCAGGCAGCATCCCTGGAGGAGGAGATTCCTTTAGAAAGATGTTGCTGCTATCCTGGAAGAGCTGGCCATACACCTGGCAAAAAGAGTCCCAGCTATGGCCGAGTGGCTCATTTGGTTAGAGCATCGTCCTGTACAATAAAAGGTTGCAGATGGGTTTGATTCCCAGACAGGGCACATACCTAGATTGCAGGTTTGATCCCCGGTCAGGGCATTGTACAGGAGGCAACTGATAGATGTTTCTCTCTCACATCAATGTCTGTCTCTGTCTCTGTCTCTCTCTGTCTCTGTCTCTCTGTCTCTCTGTCTCTCTCTCTCTCTCTCTCTCTCTCTCTCTCTCTCTCTCTCTCACACACACACACACTTTCCTTCCTTCCTTCCTTCCTTCCTTCCTTCCTTCCTTCCTTCCTTCCTTCCTTCCTTTCTTTCTTTCTTTCTTTCTTTCTTTCTTTCTTTCTCGGTCTCTCTCCCTTATTCTCTCTCTAAAAATCAATAAAAATATTTCCTAAAAATAAAAAAAGGAGGGAGGGTACCAATTTCTGGGACCCACTCTACTCTGGTGGAAACTCTGCCAACAAATAGCGGAGAATAATCCACAAATGAAGAGCCGATGGAGATGGAGTGCTCACCTATGAAGAGGCAGCCGTCACCCATGGAGTGGCTGCCAGAGACCAGTGGGAAACAAGTTCCACATGTTCTGGTGGGGCAGCCGCACAGTATCAGGAGGAACAGTGATTGCCCAGCTCAGAAAATGTCAACCAGCAGGCAGGAGGCATTCATACAAAGACAAGAGCTTCACATCCTTTTATTTTTCTAATATACCAAGGCCCATCTGACCCAGGGGTCCATGAGGCTCAAAAATAAAAAGTAAAATAAAATAAAGTGTTTGAAATGCCAAAATGCTAAAGGAAACCAATTGTTCAATGGTAACCACAATTCATATTATCAAAGGAGTCTTTAAACATTAGCGTCAAATGCTACACAACATGATAGTGTGCAATGCGTAACATGAAGCAATTGTACCACAAAAATACTAAAATGATTCTAAAGTGGCAGTGTATCCAGACAGCTACAGTGAACCCAGTGCAATATGTAAGGATGGAAAAGAAAGAGGAAAGAAATCCAAGTTAATGCCTTATCTTTGCAAATTGTTTTATATTAAATCATATAAAGGGAATTACTTGCCTTAAATTTTAATAATGTCAAGAGCTTTCTAATAAGGATAACACTTTAGTTCTCGACATTTTTTATGTGTTTTATTTTCTTTTCATGCTACCTACGTAGAAAGCTTATATACAAACCATATTAAATGGCTAATTTAAATATAAATAATATAAAGTATTCTGAATAGAGCAGAAATATATTACAGTCCATTCCAGGAAAGGCATCCAAACCACCAAAATAACCAAGGCATACAGCATTTGGAGGAATCAGGGGTTTGAAAGAAGTAAGGAGAAGAACGAAGGAAAAGGCTACCAACATACTTACTACATTGACTCATTTAGATAAAAGTAGAAGGGCAGGAGACATGTTAAAGGCCAGGCTTTTCTCTGGTTTTCTTGAAAATTAACCTCACCTCACATGTAGGTGAAAAAACATAGCCATTCATAAGTCATGGAATTAGGGCCAGCTGGAAGTTGGAGCACCTGTGCTATGGAAATGTAGTGTGTCTGAGTTTGTGTAGTAGTTGATGATTTCAGATGTTCAGAGCAAGTTGACAATGGACTGAGACTGTAAGATTGACATAAATGAGACATTGCCTGTAGCATCTAGTCTACTTGAATGAAACAGAGAAAAAAACAGGTCTGTGCCATAATGTACTTTTTTTCAATGGCACCATGACATGGTGAATGGAAAATGTATCTGCTAAACTGTTTTCACACTGAAAGGAGATCCTCTTCCCAGCTCAAGTTGTTATGACAGAATTCAGTTCCTCATAGCTACAGGACACGAGTCTCACTGAGTCTGTCACTAGGGGCCTCTCAACTCCTCCCACCACCTGCATTCCTTGACACCTTCAAACTCAGCAATGAGAATCTCCATCAAGACAAATCCCTCTCACTTTTTGAATCTCATAGCAACAGAGGTCCAATCACTTTTAAGGGAACACCTGATCAGGTGAAGCCCACTCAGATAATCCCTCTTAAAACCACTGGATTTGGGATGTAAATATGTCTGCAAAATCACTTCAAAGCAATTTGTATTTGATTGCATAACTCAGAGAAGGTGAGTGTACAACAGCAAGTGACAATGCTTCTGTACAAAACCCTAACCTTTGAAGTGTATATCTCCATCTTGCCTTAGGACAAACTGTGTTAATAAAAAGCAAGGGGTCCTGAGACAAGAAGAACTTAGTTTCTTTAGCTGGGCTCCTCTGACGCCCAATGCCTTTCAAAATTATCTTTCACGCTGGACTCTTACTTCAGTTACACACAGCCTTTCTCCAGATTGCTGAACCCTTCCTAATGCTGGAACAAGAACCCCGGCACTTCGTGTTCACAGGTTCAACTAGATGAAAGCCAACAAACAGCCCTTTACTGGCTATAACCCAAGGTTCAGTATGGAGGAAGAAGACAGAAACCCTCTCCTCCCAGTATTCCTCTCAAAGAGGCACATTCCCATACTTTAGAAACTGCTGTCTGAGAGTCTAGCTTCCAATCAGCCTGAATCTACATGCTGACTGAGGTCTTATCCATTGGGACATTGACAGGTGTTGGCACACCTGCAACTATTGGGAGCAACTCAGAATAAAATAGGCTATTTGGACAATGACAAAGGTTTGAGAGGCAACCAACAGCCTGGACAGGTCTGAATAATATGGTTCATCTCCTACATGAGGCCACTCTTTCAAAATTGAGAGAGGTGACTATTTTACCTAATAGAAACATACTGAGTGTCAAGGAAAATTGAATAAAGGAATCCACTCCATACAAAAGAAGATAAAAACTAAGAAAAGATCTTAATGAAAGGGATATAAGTGATTTAACTGATAAAGAGTTCAAAATAGCAGTCATAAAGATGCTCAAGGAGCTTGGAGAAAAATATATGAGCAAAGTGAGAATTCCAACAAAGTGACACTACCAAATAGAAGTCACAGAGATGAAGAGTACAATAACTGACATAAAAAATGCAATAGAGGGTTTCTACAGTGAACTGATGAAGCAGAAGAAACAGCAAACTCATAGACAGTGGACAGGAACTCATCCAATTAGAGGAACAAAAAGAAAAGAGTAAAGATAGCTTAAGAGACTCATGGGACATCAAGTGGACCAACATTCACATTATATAGATCCCAAAAGGAGAAGAGAGAAAAAGGGGGCAAAAACATATTCAAAGAAATAATGGATGAAAATTTCCCTAACCTGGGCAAGAAAACAGATATCTAGATGCGGGAAGACTAGAGAGAAAAAAAAAAAGAAAAGAAAAGATAAACCTAGAGGCCCTGGGGATGCAATGCACACCTAGTGCCTACAGTTAACAATAATGTGTTTTTTTTATCTGAAAATTACTAAAAGAGTTGATACCAAAAGTTCTCATCATAAGAAAAAAAAATCTGTAACTATGGGTGGTGATGGATATTCAGTAGACTTACTATGTGATCAGTGCCCAACATATACAAACAGTGTATTATGTTGAACACCTGAAACTAATAGAATGTTGTATATGCCATTATATCTCTAAAAAAAAAAGTACTTAGAGATAGAATTAACAAATTTGTGACATATGTGTATGCTGAAAACTACAAAAAGTTGCTTAAAAATTACACTAAAGACAGAGTTTTTCCATGAAGAACTTGTAATGTCATTAAAAGTGAAATTAATATTAAAGAAACTTAAAATTTATTAAATACTTTTAGTATGTTTTTCAATATTGGGTAGTGGTATGATTTCTCAATTTGCACATATTTCTATTTTGAAAGCCTGAAAAATTTTTCAGCAATGTAAAGCAAAACTCGTATATCCAGAATAAACTTCCCCCTTTATTCTACGTAACAGAAGCATGTCAATTCACCAACTTTCTTTGTGCCTGTTATTGCCTCTCAAAGTAATTTATAACATATAATTCTATCTCTAGAAAGCAGCTAAAAACTGTCTCTTAAACTGAATATGAATAAAAGTATGAACAGGAGCACCAATTTTAAAACCTTCCAGGCAAAAATTTTAATGCATTGTCTTTAAGCACAAACTTTTTTTGTTAATGCTAAATACAAGTTGGATTATGGGCTCATATTTGTCACAGAGCAGCTACAGATGAGACTTCTTGTTAAGAATTCAATGAAGTTCTTGAATCTCTGAACATAAGCAATAGCTGGCAACTTTTTTTTAGCAAGTATTAAAATACAAATTCTACCAGGTTAGTGGAAATGGGTGGAAAATTCACCTGGAGTGGAATTAGTGAAAGCTCATTTTACAAATTTCAAAATTTACCCTCATATTATAGCAGCAACTTGATATGGGCTGGGGGACAAGTTGAAATATTTAAAAGGGTTATATTTCTTAAACTGTAAATATACACTTAAAGTTTAAACCTATCTGTAGCCTACATATTAGTGTCATCAGTTCCATGAAATACGTTGCTTTCTTCCTAATCACCAGTCAAATCAGCTTCATTGATAATTTCAGAACATGATGTGTCCAAAGAAGGGAATTCAGCCTGAGAGGATGTCAAAATGAGGAAGTGCAGGTAGCCTAGAGGCAGTGTTAGAAAATGGCCTGCTCTGTCTGCATAAACTCTCCTAGCTTAGAGCATCAGCTACCACATTTGAAACCATCTTCAATGTTGCATTTCCTATATGTGCCTGGAATTGTTAATGCCTGATAAATTCTGTAAGTTACCATGCTTCCATTTAGTAGACAGTTTGATTAATAATCTAATTTTATTCATACTTAATGGGCTTTCTCACATCCTAAAAAGAATCCTGTATGTAAAAAAGTCTATTTCAAAGATAAATTCGAAAGTAATTTTAAGAAATCAGCAACCTTAATTTAAAACATGGATTTGCCTTTATTACTTTTTACTTTATTTTTATTTTTTAAATTACTTTGCATTTATTTACTACTAGAGGCCTAGTGCACGAATTTGTGCACCAGTGTGGTCCCTCAGCCTGGCCTGCGGGATCGGGCCAAAACTGGCTCTCTGACATCCCCCAAGTGGTCCCAGATTGCAAGAGGGCACAGGCCAGGCCGAGGGAACCCACTGGTGCACAATCGGGGCATGGGAGGGATGCAGGAGATTGGCCAGCCAGGGAGGGACCGTGGGAGGGCTCCAGGGCATGCCCAGCCCTTCTCCCTCAGTCCTGATCGGCTGGACCCCAGCAGCAAGCTAACCTACCTGTTGAAGCGTCTGCCCCCTGGTGGTCAGTCCACATCATAGCAAGTGGTTGAGTAGCCTTAGCCTATCATTAGCATATTATGCTTTGATTGGTTGAATGGCTGACCGGACACTTAGCATATTAGGCTTTTATTATATAGGATATCCTATTTATGCCTTTGCACTGACTTTTAATGTAAAATTAAATCTGTTTATATAATGTAATGTTCAGCTCCAATAAAACTGTAAAAAGATTACTTTTTAGGCCGGCTAGTGTGTTCAGTGAGTTGCACATTGTCCCATGCTCCAAGAGATCACCAGGTCAATTCTGTGGTCAGGGCACATGCCTGGGTTGCAGATTCAATCCCCAGTAAGGGGAGTGCATCAGGCATCTGATCAATGTTTCTCTCTCATGGATGTTTCTATCTCTCCCCCTCCTCCCTTTTTTTCTCTCTAAAATTAATAAAAACATATTTAAAAAACATGAATAAAATAAAATGCAATAAATATTTTAAACATTTTTAAGTAATAAACATCAACATGAATCCCATGACATTAAATATCACACTATTCCCCACAAAATACAGGGTATCCCAAAAAGTGTATACACACTTTAACAGCTAATAGCTCAATTTTGAAAATGAAATGTATTTTATTAAACACTGCCTATATAATTATGCAAAGTGTATGTATACATTTTTGGGCCACCCTATAGTTCAATGCAAAATAGATGTGGCCTGATACTTTACATTCATTTTGTTTCTTTATCTCTATTCTCAATCAAACATTTTCTTTTAAGACTAATGCTTTTGTTCCTAATAAGACATCTAATCTGTTGTTACTGTATATTTATCATTTATGATTATTCATAAGTAATTAAGTGTTTACTATCTAAAATTTTAGGGTAAGAATCATATTGAAGTACTCTTAATTTTTAAAATGTCACTAGTTTTATAATATTTTTAAGTAGTTGTTATACTGAGTTTTCCATAGATTAAAAACAA
The DNA here is from genome assembly GCF_963455305.1 of Plecotus auritus. Lineage (NCBI taxonomy): Eukaryota > Metazoa > Chordata > Mammalia > Chiroptera > Vespertilionidae > Plecotus > Plecotus auritus. Next base: position 72,659,391 of record NC_137773.1, read on the forward strand.
AACAAAACACACAACACTTCAATTTAGTAGATACTTACACCTTAAGAGTTACTGCTCACCATCACTGAGAATTTCTACAGAACGTTCAACTGTACCACACTTATGTTTGTAGACTATTTTGCCCAGCAGCTCAATCAGGGATAATGCCACTCAGGGTGGGGTGATGGAAACAGACTGTAAATTCATGTCTGTATTAAACCAATACTGTTTTTCTTCAACCTGTTTAAAACTGGTTGAAAGGCATAACCTTGATCATACAAGGCATATAGAAAATAATATAATGTTTAACTTTAGCAGGGTGCCTAAAGTATTGATAACTAACCAAATGCTCTGTAAATACTCTTATTTTGGCAATGACCCACAAGGTTAACTTCTAGAGCATTCAATTTAATATAATAACTCCTAAAAATTAAACTTCATAATTTTTCCACTTTTAAGACTATATAAATTAGGTAATACCTGTTTACAGCACTTGAAAAATTTCTGTATACTAAAATTGCTACAGTCTACAAGGTACATACCATTTAGAAAACACATTGGTCCAACATTCTTTTCAGATATATACATATAAAGGTGAAAATCAACATTTGTAGCATGAATAGATTTGATTAGCAAATGTCACCCATGTAGAAAGGATTGTCTAATCAACAATGTGTGCTTGATTCTAATCACCATAATACCTGAGAAAACTGTAAATTACATCATGAGTTGTAATCCCCCATCCACTACCAGAACATGCCCTGTAATATAGGGTGATTCTAAGAGAAACACAACTGCATGTGCCACATCAATAGGTTCTCCAAATCTCCCAAGAGGGATATTTTTCTTTAAATGTTCTTCATTCAAAGCTTTCGTCATATCTGTATGAACAAATCCTAAAGAGAAATGTTTGTTTAGTAGAAAAGAGTAGATACTAAGACAGTTGCTCAATCTCAAATAAAAATAAGTTTGTTCCAGAAAATTTGAGGTTACTAATAAACTTTATTTAGGAATTAGTTTTGCTAGCAATCAAGTAACCAAGTCTATATTTTTTTGACTTATTAACTTAATGAACATTTATTGAACACTAAAATCTTTAAATCCCAAATATTTGGCCCAACTCATAGCAAAATGTAAGTAGGCACATATAAATATGAATAAAAATTATATTCTTTAGGGAACCTAAAATTTAAGGAGGAATTAGTCACTTGCATCCCTAATTATAAGGTAAGGAAGTCTAGTAAATGTCCTTATAGAGGTACGAACAAAGTACTATAGAACTGATTAATTCCACTTGAGTGGGGTAGAGAGGTGGAAGGCAGGGTAGAGGGAAGGAAGGCATCACATGAACCGATTCGGCACTGTGAGGAAGACTAGTTCCATTTGCTAGGACAGCTGATGAGTAAAAGACCAGTATTCCAATATTCACACAGCAACAAAAACATCTTAGTCATATCCAATTCTGATAGTATACACAGAAAATAAAAACTTCAACATGGCATTGGTGTGTGCAATAAAACCTGCAGAGAATATGTTCTAAAGTATAATGTTCTGTAGTATAAAGTACTATGTAATATATTAAGCAACTATTCCTAAATGATTTGCATTATAGATACATGTAAGAAGGACTATAGATTTATTAATAAAATCTTGTGATTAATCTAAGACATAAAAACACACATTACCAATAAAATACTTAACTTATAATAATCAGTGTTCACTATTCAATTATTTAAGCAAATAAATAGTCCTCATAAAAGGAATAATTAGAAAAATATAAAAAAATTTAAAATCATAAAGAATAAATGGATTAATATTAGACATAACATGTGAAGTAAAAGTTTAATAGGCAATATCAAAAATACAGTTTCCAAATTGCCTTGTGTTAAAACGAAACTAGTTATAACTCAAACTAAAATCAACCTAAATATACTGCCATTTAAAATACCAGGTTAATTAATTTTGCTTGTTAGCAAAATAGATACAGACTCATAGATAGAGAGCAAGTTGACAGCTATCAGGGGTGGGGTGGGGAATGGCTGTGGAGGGGTTTCACAAAAAGAAGGAAAAAAACCTCATAGACATAGACAATAGTGTGGTGACTGCCAGGGGACGGGTGCGGGAAAGTGGAGGAAAGTAAAGGGGAAAAAATGGTGATGGTAGGAGACTTGACTGGGGTAGTAAACACAAAACACAGTGTACAGATGATGTGTTGTAGAATTGTGAGCCTGAAACCTATATAATTTTGTTAACCAGTGTCACCCAATAAATTCAATAAAAAGGAAAAAAACAAAAAAATCAATTAAATTAAATACCAGGTTAAAAGTGAACTAAGCACTGGATTAAGAGTTTGTACTAAGCTAAAGGTTTATTATGCACTCTATGTAATTATTTAATTTTTCCTTGCCTTAGGTTTTCACCTACAAATATCAGTTGCTTACAAGTCTTGTGAGAAATAATCATAGATTTTTCTATCATGAAGCCTATGACAATGAAAGCTTTATTAGGAAAAAACTAGAAATAAATTGAATGTGTTTCAATAAGGAACTAGTTAAATAAATCATGGTACATCAACACAATATAATAATGAGGAGGCATTAAAATGATTCCACTGCAAAACATTTAATATAAAAGAAAACATTTGTATATTTAAAAAGAAGGTTACAAATGAACTTAGTTATACTGCTATTAAAAGTTACAAACTCCCAGTGATAAAATAAGTAAGTCACAGGGATATAATAGACAGCATGGTGACTATAGTTAATACTGTATATTTGAAAGTATATAAGAAAGTAGACCTTACACTTCTTATCACAAGAAAAAAAAATTTGCAACATGTAAGAAGAGGAATGTTAACTACACTTACTGTGGTGATCATTTCACAATATATACAAATATGGAATCATTATACTTTACCCCTGAAAGTAATATAGTTATATGTCATCACACCTCAATAAAAAATACATTAAAAAAAACATCAAAAAGCTTATACTAATGACTGGAAAAATAAATTCCAAAATATTAATAGAGATTATCATTAGACACTAGAGTTAGAGGTAATGATTACTATTTTCTTCTTTTACTTATCTATACTTTCTTAAGTGTCTACAAGAGATATATTTTATATTTTATTTAGAAAAAAAAGTTATTGAAAAAAGATGCACAGTACTAACTTCAAATTATCTACAATGAGGACCTAGAATATAGCAACAATTTATATTGTGTGTTTCACTGAAAGAAAATCTTAGCACATTTATTTACTTATTTTTTATTGAATTTATTGGAGTGACATTGGTTAATAAAATTACATAGGTTTCAGGTGTACAATTCTATAAAACAACATCTATGTATTTTATTGTGTGGTCGCCACCCGATGTCGTCTCCTTCATTCACCATTTATCCCCCTTATACCCTCTTCTAATTCCCACCACCTCCCTTTCTCTCCAGTAATCACCATACTTTTGTCTGTGTCTATGAGACTTTTTAAAAAATTGATTTTTAGAGAGAGAGGGGGAGGGAAGGTGGAGGGAGGAGACAGAAACATCAACGTAGGAGAAATATCAATTGGTTGACTCCCACAGGTGCCCTGACTGGGGATCCAACCTGAAACCTGGTTAGTGCATCACCCCATGCACCAAAGGATGACAGGTTCGATTACCAGTCAAGGATATGTACTTGGGTTATGGGTTCCTTCCTCACTTCTGGGTGGGGTGGGTGTGGGAGTCAACCAATTTATATGTCTCTCTCACATTGATATTTCTCTCTCTCCCCCCCCCCTTTCCTCCCTCCGTTCCACTCTCTCTAAAAAGCAATTGGAAAAATATTGTCAGGTGAAGATTAACAAAAAAATAAATACATATAATTAATAAATAATCCATAATTCTAATATTTGTCACGTTATTAAAAGATCTGATAAAGAATATGATTATAGAGAAACCAAGATGGCAGCATAAGTAAATACCTGAACTTACTGCCTGGCACAACCACTTCAAAACTACAACTAAAAGACAAAACGGACATCATCCAGAACCACAGGAAGGCTGGCTGAGTGGAAATTCTACAACAAGAAGGGAAGAGAAAAGCACACTGAGACTCAGAGGAGCTGCGGAAGTAAAGTGCAGAGGTACTGAGGTGCATGTGCATGGAGAGGGCTGGCAACTGAGTACGCGGCTGGCTTTTTCCTTTCTTTTCTTTTCTTTTTTTTTAAAATATATTTTATTGATATTTTACAGAGAGGAAGGGAGAGGGATAGAGAGCTAGAAACATTGATGAGAGAGAAATATCGATCAGCTGCCTCCTGCACACCTCCCACTTGGGGATGTGCCCTCAACCAAGGTACATGCCCTTGACCGGAATCGAACCTGGGACCCTTCAGTCCGCAGGCCGACGCTCTATCCACTGAGCCAAACTGGTTTCGGCACGCGGCTGGCTTTTTCAATCCACAGGGAGACACAAGCTCCTGACTGCTCTGAATTCCAGTTCTGGGTGAGACTCTGGGGACCCACCTCATACAGGGAGAAACTGGACTGTCTGGCAGTGGGCGGAACTCGAGGGCAGATTTCTCTCAGAGGTGCTTGCAGTGATTACCAAGGCACACTGAGACCCAGGAGCCTCTTAGGGCAGGGCTGACGGGAAGCCATTGCTGTTTGCTCTGCCCTGAGACCCTGTCCCATCCAAGCTGTGCGCAGAGGCTTTTGCATATGAATGGCCTGGTCCTTTGAAATAGAAACTTACCTAACAAACTGCAGCTGAGTCTGAGAGACCCAGAACATCCAAAAGAAGGCCCAAGGCCCCACAGCAGCTTGCACTGCTTCACAGCTGGGCCTCATTTGGGCAACTCCAAAACCCAAACAAAGAAAAGGAATCTGCAGATCTCTCCATGGTTCCTGCTGGGTGGCCTCAGGCAGAGGCTAAATTAGCACCTCCTTGGAGATCCAAGAGCCAGTGTACCCAGGGGTCAGTGTAGGACCATCCAGATTACAACTCCTCAGATCCAAAGGGACACACTCAGGGGGCAGACTCAGTGAGCACCAAAGCCCCACTGAAGCAAGTCTTGTCCCATAAGGGTGTCTCCAGCACAGAAGTTCTCCCAGCGTAGACACAGCTGATCCTCACAGCCAGTTGGCCTGGAGGTCAATTCCTCCCAGTGATACCAACAACAATCCAGGCTTAACTACAACAAGACTGTGCACACAGCCCACAAAGGGGTGCACCAAGAGTGTCCACCTCAGGTAACTGGGGAGGCTGAGCCACTGGGCCCTATAGGACACCTAGCTCACAAAGCCACTCTATCAACTCAGGGAAGCAGCCAAAATGTAGAGACAAAGAAACAGATCACAAATGAAAGAAATGGAGAAAAGCAAACTACTGGATATAGAGTTCAAAACCACGGTTATAAGGTTTTTTAAGAATTTTCTAGAAAAGGCCGATAAATTTAGTGAGACCCTCAAGTATATTAAAAAAGACCAACTAGAAATTAAGCATGCACTGACTGAAATAAAAAATAATATACAGAGATCCAACAGCAGACTAGAGGATCGCAAGAATCAAGTCAAAGATTTGAAATACAAAGAAGCAAAAAACACCCAACCAGAAAAGCAAAAAGAAAAAAGAATCCAAAAAGTTGAAGATAGTGTAAGGAGCCTCTGGGACAACTTTAAGCGTACCAACATCAGAATTATGGGGGTGCCAGAAGAAGAGAGAGAGCAAGATACTGAAAACCTATTTGAAGAAATAATGACCAAAAACTTCCCCCACCTGGTGAAAGAAATAGACTTACAAGTCCAGGAAGCGCACAGAACCCCAAACAAAAGGAATCCAAAGAGGACCACACCAAGACACATCATAATTAAAATGCCAAGAGCAAAAGACAAAGAGAGAATATTAAAAGCAGCAAGAGAAAAACAGTTAGTTACCTACAAGGGAGCACCCATACAATTGTCAGCTGATTTCTCAACAGAAACTATGCAGGCCAGACGGGTGTGGCAAGAAATTTTCAAAGTGATGAATAGCAAGAACCTACAACCAAGATTACTCTACCCAGCAAAGCTATCATTCAGAATTGAAGGGCAGATAAAGAGCTTCACAGATAAGAAAAAGCTAAAGGAGTTCATCACCACCAAACCAGTATTATATGAAATGCTGAAAGGTATTCTTTAAGAAGACGAAGAAGAAAAAGGTAAAAATAAAAATTATGGACAACAAATATATATCTACCAACAAGTGAGTCTAAAAATCAAGTGAATAAAAAATCTGATGAACAGAATTATCTGGTGAATATAATAGAATCAGGGAGTGGACTGACAATCCTCAGGGGGGAAGGGGTGTGTGGGGATGCAGGAAGAAACTGGACAAAAATCATACACCAACGGATGAGGACAGTGGGGGGGGGGGGGCGAGTAAAGGTAGGGGGTGGAGTGGGAACCGGGTGGAGGGGAGCTATGGGGAGAAAAAGAATAACAACTCTAATAATCTGAACAATAAAGATTTAATAAAAATTTAAAAAAAGAATATGATTATAATTACTATTGAAAATAAAGTTAATAAATAATCCACAGAATCAATTTATGGTGGAATCAATTTAATTGTACTATTTCAACTTACACTTTGCTTCTGACCAATGAAGCATATTCATACTATGAAACCTACTAAATAAATATAGCAATATTGAACAGCCACAATTTTAGCAACAGGTTTTTTGTGTAGTATAAATTGCAGTGGAAAGACCTTTAGAAAAGGTTATACATACAAACGCACTTCCATAACACTCATAAAACTTCCCTTTGTATACAAATTGCATTCCCACTATTTAGCCTGTTGCCTTGACAACTAATTCACACGAACAAAATTAAGCATTAATTCCTCAGCGTTTCCATAGCATCATACATGTATCTTTGTATGCACCACATGCCACTGTAGTTATTTGTAGTTATTTGTAGTTATTTGTCTTTCCCACTGTACTTAGCTCCTTGTGGCAGAGTATCTTATTCATTTTTGTAATTTTGGAAACTAACACAGCCCTTGAGTATAGGAGACACTCCCATACGTAAGCCTGCTGAATGATTTATGAGTTAAGAACACTTACAGTGCCCTTAAACCATCAGCTTTTATATCACCATGACCTAGAATTAACCCTTCATTACCCACACCGCTGCAATCTCCAAAGGAGAAGGAAGGAAACACGTGCAGTTCCAAACCACAAATGATCTATTCTCCACAAGAATGAGCGAGGCCTACACTAACATCACTCAGGCTGCACAAAGCGTCCACAAACCAGGAAGCAGTGCCAAGATGGCAGTGCAGCTTTGGATTATCCTTTTTTTTTCTTTTTTTGAAAAATGGACGTACTGTATCTTAATCACAGTCTATCAAATGTTCATGGATTTGCAATGCTTGAATTCAGCCAGTCTCTGTGAAAAACAATGCATTTGGATGCAGGGACATTCTACACCAAACGGGCTATCAGAACATTTGACCAGCCCGGCTGGTGTCGCCCAGTGGTTGAGGTCAACCTACAAACCAGGAGATCACGGTTTGATTCCCTGTCAGGGCACATGTTTGGGTTGAGGGCTCAATCCCCAGTGTGGGGGCATGCAGGAGGCAGCTGATCAATGATTCTCTCTCATCATTCTATCTCTCTCTCCCTCTCCCTTCCTCTCTGAAATAAATAAAAATATATTTTTTAAAAAAATAAATAAAAAAAGAACATTTGACCATTCCCTGATCCCTGCTGTTTCAACGTCAGTGTCAAATAAAACACCAACTCTACTGTCCAAGCTGCAGCCCTTAGTGACTTGAAATGAAAAGGTGGTAAAAATCTATTTCCTTCTTACTCTTTCTTACAACCAAAAAACTAAACAAAATGTCTTTTCTTAATATAGGTAATCAATTCTTAAATACTTATAGTAAGCTAGCACAAAATTCCATGGCTAACTGGCAGAGGTACATGAAAACACGCATTTACTTCAAAAGTCAAGTAAATACCTAACCAAAATTTCTATCACACCATCTAATGAGTGATACTGGTAGATTCAAGTTTTAGCACATTTTTAATACCCTCTTAACTACCCCAGGCAATTTTATCAACTAGTAACTTGGCAAAAGGCAAATAATATAAAGGTAAAAGCTACAGAATTGGATAACTGCAGATGGTTTAGACAGGCCATATTAACAAAAGGACAAAAAAAAAGACCTAAAAACCTTCTAATGATACAAAGGAAATCTAAGGGGCCATTACTTTTAAGCTTACCTTAGCTGCGGATGGAAAGATAAAGCTTTTAGAAACAGTCGTGACATAAACCTTCGGCTAGTCACTCTCTCCTAGGTCCCAGTCTTCTGAACAGTAAAAATGACTGGAATAAATGAGCTACAAGGTCCTTTCCACCTCACATTTTCCCATAATTAATATTTAAACATAAATATTTTAAAGATAATATAAAGTACTGGGAATTTTTTGTAGTCACCAGTTCATTACTTGATTCTTTTCAGAATCATTTTAGAATTATTCTACCCAGATGTCAATCTATGAGTACCAATTAATAGGCCAGTTAATGGCTCCCTTCTCTATAAATAAAAAAATGAAGACTTTCTTTAGCTGTAGCAACCTAAACTATAATCCTGGTCATTATGTTTTAATATTTTCCAATTACCAATTACTAACAGACCAAGTTAATTGCCTTTATGTCCCATTTAATCCAACAATATTTTCAAGTAATGTGGAATACCCAAAGTCAGCATATAAAAGGGACAGGAGCACAAAAAGGTTCCCCTTGACTTCTCAAAGGGGCTCTAGTTTCACACTTGCTTTGTCTTACAGGTGAATTGCCGCTCTATTGGCTTGGGTTTTCCGTCATGATTAACAAGAACACAGTGTTCCTGATGGATTCCCTAAAGGAAGGCAGCTCTATTGCAAGTTTCCCACTGTGACTTCTACTATTTTGAAAATTCAGTAAACAGCCACCTCTCTATCCATCTTCACTGTTGGCCCCTCCCAAATATGTCTGATTTTAGAAATCTCAGTTCCTCCTGCACATGGAATTGAACTTGTTGGTGCCAGAGTCCAAGTGTTCTCATTTCTGTTAAGACGCCCTACCACTTTCCTCCCCCATGACATTACATAATGAGCTTCTACTCGGTCATTCAACAGGCAACTACTGCCAAAATCACTTTAAAATCTTATTACTTCATGGAGTGACTTTAAAAAAAGATCTTTCTTCCTCCTGAGTCTGTGTATCTTTTTTTCCTTCTAATTTTTCTTTATGTTCAATTTCTAACAGGAATCTTAGATAGCTCTCTGAAGTACAATAAAGTCCAGTGAAAGGTATCTTGTTTATTTGGAAAAGAAACATTATATAACCTCTGGCAATTCTTTATCTGTACAAATACTGACTTTCTGGAGTAAAGAGTAGATCAATTAGTACACATGACTGCTTTGTGAAAGGTGCAAACGATATCACCTATGCAGCCTTGTTTATTTCCTCTGGATTGTACTGTTATTAAAAGCATAGTGCCTTATAGAGCTATCCAGTTATTTTAAATATAAAGATTTATTGCACCTCCCTCCCCCACAAACACACACAACTGAAATTCTTACATTCTTTTCTTTAAAACAAATATGTTTTTATTTATTTCAGAGAGAAGAAGGGAGAGGGAGAGATAGAAATATCAATGATGATAGAGAATCATTGATCAGCTGCCTCCTGCACACCTCCTACTGGGGATCAAACCTGCAACCTAGGCACATGCCCTGAATGGGAATCGAACTGTGATCTCCTGGTTCATGGGTTGATGCTCAACCACTGACCCACACTGGCTGGGCCATTCTTAATTTATAACTGATTTTTAAATTACAAGTTTCTTTTGTTATTTTAGTTTTAGAATAATCATTCAGTAAAAGATGCAACGTGGTTTATGCAATCAAGACAGCCTGTCATTACTCTTGGCCTCCTCCTTGAGCATGGTGCACAGCCTGGCAGTGTGGCCACGGAGGTGCACAGCCTGGCAGTGTGGTCAGGACGTAGGAAGGTCCTCCTGCATTTAGCTATTTAAGTGTCCAGTGACAGTGCAGATTCCACGTTCCTGCACCAATATGCTGAGAAGTGCCTAATGATGCTGATGTACTTACAATCTCTGCAATCCTATCTAATAAAAGAGTACTATGCAAATTGACCGTACCTCCACTACACCCACAAGCCACGCCCACCAGCCAATCAGGAGCGGGTATGCAAATTAACCCAACCAAGATGGCTGCAGCCACGGAGCGAGCAGGAGGCTTGAGTTGCCCCCGACCATGGAGGAAGCCAAGTTTCTGTAGCCCTGGCCTGCCTTGGCCTCTGCTTAAGGCTACAAAGTTTCAATTATATAAGATAAATAAATCCCAACAAAAATGGCTGCGGCCATGGAGCGAGCAGTAGGCTTGGCTCCGCTCAAGGCTACAAAGTTTCAATTATAGAAGATAAATAAACCCCAGATACCAGGGCCTCCGCTTGGGTCGCCGGGGCGTGTGGCCAGCCTGCAAACCACCACAGGCCCCTCGCCCAGGCCGCCCCATGCTCCAAGGGAACCCCCACTCTGATCCAGGACACCCTTCAGGGCAAACCAGCCGGCCTCCACCCATGCACCAGGCCTCTATCCTATCTAATCCTATCTAATCAAAGAATAATATGCAATTGACCATCACTCCAACACACAAGATGACTGCCTCCATGTGGACACAAGATGGCCACCACAAGATGGCCAGCAGGGGAGGGCAGTTGGGAGGGACCAGGTCTGCAAGGGAGGGCAGTTGTGGGCATTCAGGCCAGCAGGGGAGGGCAGTTAGGAGGGACCAGCCCTGCAAGGGAGGGCAGTTGGGGGTTATCAAGCCTGCAGGGGAGGGCAGTTAGGGGTAACCAGGCCTGCAGAGGAGGGAAGTTGGGGGTGACTGGGCCTGCAGGGAAGAGCAATTGCGGGGGACCCAGGCCTGCAGGGGAGAGCAGTTGGGGGAGACCAGGCCTGCAGAGGAGGGCAGTTAGGAGTGACCTGGCCTGCAGGGGAGGGTAGTTAGGGGCAAACAGGCTGGCAGGGGAGCAGTTAGGCATCAATCAGGCTGGCAGGGGAGTGGTTAGGGGGTGATCAGGCTGGTAGGCAGAAACTTTTAGGGGCCTAAACGGGCAGTCGGACATCCCTCAAGGGGTCCCAGATTGGAGAGGGTACAGGCTGGGCTGAGGGATACCTACCCCCCGCACGAATTTCGTGCACCAGGCCTCTAGTTATTATATAAAGCCATAAACATATATAAACTATGTCTAAAAGGAAAAAAAGTTTTCACTGACCTGGAGCAACCACATTCACTCTAATTTTCCTTCTTACTATTCCTTAGCAAGAGCATGTGAAAGTCCAAAGACTCCTTCTTTACAAGCACTGTACACAGACTGACCAGCATTTCCTTTTAAAACAATAATACTTCCTAGAAATAAAATTTGAAGACAAATTCAAACAAATTTAATGGGGTTATTTGGATATGCAAATAATTTATACTAAACAAACAAAGAACTAATCATTGTATCTTGTCCTTTGCTTAAATTAGGAATTCTAGCCATTGTCACTTGAGTGCTAAGAGTCTGAATCTGCTGCAGATACACAGGAAACAAGATTTGAAAGATGCTTATTTGAAACCTCAAATGCCAAACAGGGTTTCAGAATTGATCCACTAAGTGAAAAACCCCCACTCTCATCTCTGAATAGGTCGCACGATGAAAAATTCTACAGTATTTACAAAGACATACAGTAGAAAGAAGTTAAAACCAAAAAAAGTCAGATAATGACTCATTAATTTTATGATTCTACAACAGAGACATAAGGAAACACTCATTTCCACCTAAGATATAGTTCATCTGAAGATAAATCTCACCAAATTTGAATCACTGTCCATCTAACTAAGAAAAGCTTCAATTACAAACTTTTGGTAAAATTGCAATTTAGTTACCTTCAGTGATGTAATATAACTGGCATTGCCTACTAAAGATTCTTGGGCAGTCTCATTTTTTTTTTAATATGAAGGAATAACTTGTAATTTAAATAGCAACTGTATGCAAATAAATTCAAGCAAAACATAAGTGGAGAACTAATTTTCTGCACTAGTGACCTGTACTTTTAAAATTAAGCAAGAACCTCACAAAATTTTTGAAGTAATTTTATTTTAGAAAACATTCCAAATACTTTTTATGTAATAATCAAGTCCAACATTAAAATGTTTATCTACATAATATCCTAATAACAAAGAATGATAACAGTGAAGCACAGAAAAGAGGAGAGAGAGAGCAGAGGAAATGCAGATGAATAAACAAGGGGTATTTGGAAGAGAGAGCAATATGGAGGACGCAAAAAAGAAAGAAAAATACAGGCATGAAAGAAAGGCCAAAGGAAGCTATAAAAGCTTGGGTTCATGCCACATACTATTGTTCTTCTGGTCAAAAGTAGTAATTTCTGAAATACCATCAATTTTCTAGAAGTTTAAAATAGTCCTTTCTGTAATAAGATTCTCTTAATTTATTTTAAATTATCTAATTTTGTTTACTTTTAGCACAATTCTAAAGTTTGGCATGACAAGGGAATGATGAGGATTTTTAAAATATATCTAAAAGTGAGATATATAAGCCTTATACCAGCAGCTTACAAGAACCTAAAAGTCATTATCTAGTGGGGCTGGTGTTGTTCAGTGATTGAGCATTGACCTATGAACCAGGAGGTCACGGTTCAATTCCTGGTTGGGGCACATGCCCAGGCTGCGGGCTCAATCCCTGGTGCCTGAGGCTGCCGATCAATGATTCTCTCTCATCATTGATGTTTCTCTCTTTCCCTCTCCCTTCCTCTCTAAATCAATAATAATATATTTTCAAAAATCATTATCTGGCTGTGTTAGAAAACAAAGGTTGGCTCACTTACTAATCTTTTATAAGAAAATTAATCTCATATTTTTAAGGATAAATGCAAAAAATGTTCTAATGTTTATTTGCGTATTTTTTTCACTTTCAAAAAATAAAAACCCTACATCGGTTTGGAAAGACATTTCCTATATTAAAAAGAATAGGGTCATTTACTTCAATTAGGAAATATTTCCCTTTTGTGGCTTTTTAAAAGGCAGGTAGTATGCCACTATTTTCAATTGCCAAAATGAAATAAAATTTCAAATCATTTTGCATTTTAAGGTCTACAGGCACATAGTACACAGTTGATCCACCCCATGAGTCAGATGAACTGAAGACGATAGGTTACTTATATCCAGGCTAAAAAACTGAAAAAGTTACTCTCTTTTTTAAAAAAAAAAAATATTTTATTGATTTTTTACAGAGAGGAAGGGAGAGGGATAGAGAGTTAGAAACATCGATGAGAGAGAAATATTGATCAGCTGCCTCCTGCACACCCACTACTGGGTATGTGCCCGAAACCAAGGTACATGCCCTTGACCGGAATTGAACCTGGGACCCTTTAGTCCGCAGGCTGATGCTCTAGCCCAGGGGTGGGCAAACTTTTTGACTCGAGGGCCACAATGGGTTCTTAAACTGGACTGGAGGGCCAGAACAAAAGCATGGATGGAGTGTTTGTGTGAACTAATATAAATTCAAAGTAAACATCATTACATAAAAGGGTACGGTCTTTTTTTTTATTTCAATAGTTTTATTTATTTCAAACATTTTAACAAGAAGAATGTAAACACTAATTATTATAATTTGAAACTTCAAAAAATGGAGGAATCATAGCACAATAACATACCTTATATTAAAGATGGCAAAGGCAAAATAAAATTGCCTAACAAAGGAAAGGTACAAAAGCCTTTCAAATTAAACTTAAATATAATAAAATAATTTAAAACTAAAACAAATAGAAAAGAACAAAATGTGTAAACAGTAAATTAAACATTTTCTTTAGTGCAACTTCCAAATTATGCCCGGAACGTAGATGTAGATGGCAATGTAGACTGGGTTGAAAGGTTTTTGGTCTTCAAAACATCAACTTCAGTGGGAACAGTGTTGTTGGTCTCCTTTTTTAGTTAATGCATCAAAGTCTGGAGTTAGTTTTGTTGTGGCTATTCTCAGGATAGATCTGAGGTGTTCATCAGTTAAGCTGGATCTGTGAGGGGCTTTGTTGATGTTCATGACGCTAAATGTCTGCTCACAAACATAGGTTGACCCAAACAGCACCAGCATCTTCTGTGCCATCCTCCGGTTGTTTGGAAAAGTGGCTTCATTAAGTAAAGCATAAAAGTCTCTTAGTTCAAGAGAGCTGAATTTCTCCTTTAGGACAAAGTCAGACTGAAGATCGATGAGTTCCAGTTGCACCTCTTCTGGTGCTGTTTCAGGGTTTTGTGACAAAGGACAGGCCACCAGTTGAAGTGACTAAAAGCTGAAAGTCTTTGTTGTTTTATTAACAAGTCATTGTGATGTACAGAATGTGGGAACAGGAAAAAATTGTGTTTGAGTAGAGCTCTTAATCTTACCTCAGGAAGGCTCTGATACTGTGCTCTCCAGGGGCATGTCTCCCTACATCACCACGATAACGTGTCTACGCATTCCCAGGGTGATGTCGGGAGATGCGTCCGCGGGCATTACAAGGAGCCTCTGGAAGATTGAGAGGTTGTTCCTTCTACTGAATGGGCGGATTTATATCAGAAGGAGCTGCGGCCGTGTTTCCCGACGTTGCCATGTTAACACTGCTGCTGGTGAAGGAGCGGAGGGGAGAGCAAGAGAACCCTCCGCTCTTTCGGGCCTGATAGAACAGCCTAACGGGCCGGATCCAGCCCGCGGGCCATAGTTTGCCCATGGCTGCTCTAGCCACTGAGCCAAACCAGCCAGGGCTACTCTCTTTTCTTAAATGCTTCCTCTTAAGTACTTGATTTGTCAATGACCCAGGCAGCTGAACTAGACATCATTTTTAGTCTCCAGTATATAAAATGTTCAATTCCTTCTCTATGCTTTAAAAACTAGGTTTCACATAAAAATCAGGATGTCCAATTTCTCTTTAAAAATCAAAATAGCTGGCAAAACTGGGACCACATTTGTGCATAGCAACATTCTACTGGATCTGAGCAGTGGTAGCTCCTGCCATTCCAATGGCCTCTGGACACCAAAGCTGGGTCTTTTGTCATTTATCACATGGCTTGTGCTGTCATTTTTCTAATACCTGGTGGTGTCAACTCATTTCACACCTACCTGACCACTGTTTTACCCATTCATCAGTTAATCAAATCCTTTCTCCACAGATAATAAGATGACACATTTCATCCAAGTTTCAGCCATGAACAAATTCCAATTTGGTCAATTAAATATTTGATGGTACTAAAAGGTAACTATAAATTCACAAAGGTGAAGACTCACCTACATTAACAATAGATCCTCTCTGATGTTGAATCATAGTTTTCATGGCAGCTTTGCATGTCAGCATGGAACCCAAAAGGTTAGTATGAAGCTGAGATATCATATCTTCAGTTTTTGTGCTTACTAAAAGGCTATCCCTAGAAATAAAAAGCACATAAATTAAAAACAAGATAAAACATCATCAAGAAATATATAACAGTTTTACTGAGAGTATAAAAAAGTGCTTTGTATCTGAGCTAGAATACCTAGAAAGTCCCATTTTAAATTTGATTTGAGAGGCACTAAAATTTGAGATATGCTAGAAAGGATATGCTTGGAAGCCACCTCCCTATCCCCTCAGGTAGAGTAGCTAATATTCCTAACTGTGAAAACTGGTGCCACGTAACCAAAATAGCTGGAATTAACTGAGCAATTGCCATGCTAAGCCTTCCTTGTACAATATATATATATATACTTCCAAATATTCTGTCCCAAACTCAGCATAAAAAAAGACCTGCTGTGATTCCATTAATGTTAAATTCATGAACTGACAAACTTTATATATGATGACAGAAATCAGAATAGTGGTTACCTATAAGGAACTATTAACTGGGAAGACTGAGAGCACTTTCTGAAGTGCTAGAAAAGTTCTAGAGCTCAACATGTTGATTACAATGTTAAAAAATGATGGAACTCTACTCTTACTGTATTATCTCAAAATAAAAGAATATATGGATTGTTAGAGCACACTGCAGGAGCCCCTCACGAGCTCTGGTGCTCTGACTGGTTCTGGGTGGCTGTGAGTCCATGTATTCTTCTAAATTCTCCTATCTGACTACACCAAGGCTGGTTCCTGCTGGAACCCTGCCCACTGTACTACCTGTTGGGAACTTAGTCCAACTTCCTCCTTTATCCTCTGCTCACTACGGTAGTAACAGGTATGGGGTCTGAGCCCCTCTGCCTGGGAATGGACCTCCTAGGACGCCGAGTCTTAGACGGAGAAGCAATGAGAGGTTGTGGGTATAGAAGAATGAGTCTTTATTGCTGAAGCCAGGGGCCATATAGCCATCAGACAAGAACAGTCCTCACAGCAAAGTCCATACTACAGGCAGCCAGCCAGACACCGGCTGGTGAACATATATCTTTCCCATAAAGCAGCATCAGTCTCTGTACCCACAGCTATTAACTGAGCAGCCTCATGCTGCCTCCTAGACTCACTGCCTCACATGGTCGTGGTATCTGAGCTCTCCGGCTCAGCAGCTTCTTCTGTCTCTCCTGCCCAGCTGCTCTCTCTAGCAGACTTCTTCACACACTCCATCCTAGCTGCTCTCTCTCCATACTCCAGCAGACTTCTTCTCACTCCCACCTTAGCCTACTCCAGCCTAGTCCAGCTTACTAGCTGGTTAGTAACCTAGTTTTATACCATTTAGACAAAGAAGGCTTTGTGCCAACAGTGACATCGATCATATTGGCTACAGAAGGGCACAGTGTACTGTGTGTCCTTACATCCGCTCATGGTATCTTGGCCTGATTAGGATTCCCAAGATCAGGGTCCTTGAACATTCCCTTCAGGCACATGCCCAGAGCGGCCTTTGGTCATTCTGGTGTATTGATAACAAGGTCACTGTGCTCCCACAGATTAACAGACCAAAATTTAAAATACACAGTTTTTATTCCAATTTGTGACCAACCTGTTAATTCCAGTTGCATTTACTAAGAAGTTAATGGGGCCTAAAATTTTCTCCATTTCTTCAAGTATATTTTGAACATCATGTTCCTTGGCATTATCACAGCTAAATGCCAAATGATCACTTACACAATCTTGTAACTTGAATCGAAAAATTATCCAGTGCACATTTGTTAAGCATGTACTATGAGTTAGGCCTGTGCTAAACTAGAACCTAGAGATAAAAGATGTCATGGGCCCTAGCTGGTTTGGCTCAGGGGATAGAGCATTGGTCTGGGGACTGAAGGGTCCCAGGTTCAATTCCAGTCAAGGGCACATGCCTGGGTTGTGGGCTCAGTCCCCATTGGGGACTGCAGGAGGCAGTCGATCAATGATTCTTTCTCATCATTGATGTTTCTCTTTCTCTCTCTCTCTCTCTCTCTCTCTCTCTCTCTCTCTCTCTCTCTCTCTCTCTCTCTCTCCCTTCCTCTCTGAAATCAATAAAAATATACTTAAAAAAGATGTCATGGGTTCCTGATCTCAAGAAGTTCAGTTCAATAAAACTGGGATGAGGGCAAGTGGAGAACAAGGAGAAATAAATACTACAGAATGTACATCTTAAAACTTGTTTTTAATCAACAAATAGGGGGAAGCCTTTTTTGTGTTCATAATGCTTTGTAAAATTTATCTAACAATACTTTTATCTTTGACACTGACCCCACATACTCAATTCAACAGTCGTCTGGGTTTATATTCCTTCTTTGAAATTTAATTCTCTTAGGGTTTTGTCTAGTTGTTTTCCTGGTCCTGCCCTGAGTATAAACCCTAGGGTTCCTTTTTTCTTTTTCTTCTTCATTATGGTACATGTTTCATTATTATTACTCCTACTACTACCACTACTCTTTTTTTTTTCAATAAATCTTTATTCAGATTATTACAATTGTTTCTCCTTTTCCCCCCCATAACTCCCCTCCACCCGGTTCCCACCCCACCTTCTGTCCTTACCTCCCCGCAACTGTCCTCATCCATGGTGTATGATCTTTGTCCAGTCTCTTCCTGCAACTCCCCATACATTTTCCCCCTGAGAATTATCAGTCCACTCCCTTTCTATGTCCCTGATTCTATTATATTCACCAGATTATTCTGTTCCTCGGGTTTTTAATTCACTTGATTTTTAGGTTCACTTGTTGATAGATATGTATTTGTTGTTCATAATTTTTATCTTTACTTTTTTCTTCTTCCTCTTCTTTAAAAATACCTTTCAGCATTTCATATCATACTGGTTTGGTGGTGATGAACTCCTTTAGCTTTTTCTTATCTGTGAAGCTCTTTATCTGACCTTCAATTCTGAATGATAGCTTTGCTGGGTAGAATAATCTTGGTTGTAGGTTCTTGCTATTCATCACTTTGAAAATTTCTTGCCACTCCCGTCTGGCCTGCATAGTTTCTGTTGAGGAATCAGCTGACAATTGTATGGGTGCTCCCTTGTAGGTAATTAACTGTTTTTCTCTTGCTACTTTTAATATTCTCTCTTTGTCTTTTGCTCTTGGCATTTTAATTATGATGTGTCTTGGTGTGGTCCTCTTTGGATTCCTTTTGTTTGGGGTTCTGTGCGCTTCCTGGACTTGTAAGTCTATTTCTTTTACCAGGCGGGGGAAGTTTTCTGTCATTATTTCTTCAAATAGGTTTTCAGTATCTTGCTCTCTCTCTTCTTCTGGCACCCCCATAATTCTGATGTTGGTACACTTAAAGTTGTTCCAGAGGCTTCTTACACTATCTTCAACTTTTTGGATTTTTTTTTTTCTTTTTTCTTTTTCGGTTGAGTGTTTTTTGCTTCTTTGTAGTTCAATTCTTTGACTTGATTCTTGTGTTCCTCTAGTCTGTTGTTGGGTCTCTGTACAATATTTTTTATTTCAGTCAGTGTATGCTTAATTTCTAGTTGGTCCTTTTTCATATCTTCAAGGGTCTCGTTATATTTATCGGCCTTTTCTAGGATATTCTTGAAAAGCCTTATAACCGTGGTTCTAAACTCTATATCCAGTTGTTTGTTTTCCTCCATTTTTTTCGTTTGTGATCTGTTTCTTTGTTGCCGCATTTTCACAGCTTCCCTGAGTTGGTAGGGTGGCTCTGTGTGCTAGGTGTCCTATATGGCCCAGTGGGTCGGCCTCCCCAGTTAACCTGAGGTGGACATCTTGGTGCACCCCTTTGTGGACTGTGTGTACAGCATTGTTGTAGTTAAGTCTTGATTGTTGTTGGTATCACTGGGAGGAATTGACCTCCAGGCCAGTTGGCTGTGAGGATCAGCTGTGTCTACGCTGGGAGAAGTTCGATGCTGGAGACAGCCTTATAGGATTAGACTTGCCAAATTGCAAAAGCCTCTGTGCTCAGCTTGGAAGGGGTGGAGTCTCAGGGCGGAGCAGACAGTCTTGGCTTCCTGTCAACCTTGCCCTTGCACGTGCGCGCCTCCAGACCTCTGCCTTCCCCCAGCTCCTGAGCCTCTGCCCGAGAGTCCAGATTCCCCCCCGTAAGAGCGTGGGTCCCCAGGGGATTGCCTGGAACTGGGGTTCAGTGCAGTCAGGAGCTTCCGACTCCCTTCTGCTAGGGAAAGCCTATGGCAACCTCCACAGTCTTTGTGCACACTGGCGCACCCGCCTCCAGACCCCTGCCTGCCGGGGCTCCCCCGGGTCTCCCCTGGGTCTCCGAGTCTCTGGGTGCCTTTCTCTCTACCTGACAGTCCAGACTCCCCCTGTAGGAGCCTGGGTCCATGGGGATTCGCCCGAAACTGGGGTTCAGTGTAGTCGAAACTGGGGTTCAGTGCAGTCGGGGGCTTCCTTCCCCCTCCCGCCAGAGAAAGTCAGCCAGGCTCTCAGCCGCCCTTCCTCTCTGCGCGCACAAAGACCCTTTGCCGTACCTCCAATTCTCTGTGAGCTTTTCTCTTTCCTTCTAGTTGTAGAATTTCCACTCAGCCAGCTTTCCTGTGGTTCTGGATGGTGTCCGTTCTGTCTTTTAGTTGTAGTTTTGAAATTATTGTGCAAAGCAGCAGTTTAGGTGCTTACCTATGCCGCCATCTTGGTTTCTCACTACCACTACTCTTACTATTATTCCAGCCTGACCATTAGGAGAGATTAAACAAGTAGCTGTAAAAAAAAAAAATGCTAAAACTATAAACCATGAAAAAAAAAACACAACCTTTTACTAAAGGCAACAATTATTTATTTTTAATGTTCATTTTTTCAAGTGTTTAAAAAACAAAAAGTTACACTTCAAAGAGCACTCTCTAATAATATACCATTTTAACTCTCTAAAATGTAGATTTTTTAAAAACTATTTCTTTCTGGCTGACCTTGCCTACCAGTTAACACTAGAAGTACTCCCTCAAGCCTTTAAAACCAGTGACTCATTGGGAAGTTACACTTCTGGGTCTAAACCACTCCTGAACATGATTCAAAGAAATGAACGACCCACAGCATCCTGTGTCTCACTCCTGGCTTTCATCTGAAGATCTGTTGGGTCCACAACCCTTGAAAGCTCAGCCAACATTTCCATCTAGTCCAGCAAACATGATGGCTGCGGTGAATCCACAAGGACCACCTTGTTTGCCCCTCTGTCAAAGTAACATATAGCAAGGAATATGAGCAAGAAGCGTTCACTGAAATCCCCCCTGGTCTATAACTTATGTGTGTGCGTTTCTTTTGGAAAGTCTAATATTCTCCTAACCAGTGTAACCAATTAGGGTGAACCAATAAGTAATGTTATTTTAAAGGTTCCAGCCACCAGATGCATCCCCAGGCCTCTGTTCCTGGCAGTAAACGAGGTCCATCTGTCCATCCTAGCAATTAAACGGCTGCATCTTAATACCTCCTTACCACCAAGAGACTTAAATTCGGAAAATAAGTAACTGACCCATTATGAAACAGGAGAACAAAATTTTTTTTGATGTTTAAATGTAATTAAAAGGAATCTGGCAGAACAAATCTCAAATTGTCCACTTGTAAAAGTCACCAAAAGGATTTAAAAAGGAATTAAGTGCTTATGGAGGTATTAAAGCAAACAAAGCAGGTCCATCTCAAAACTGGCTGGTACTCAAACATCTCTATGCATCCGTTTTGCGCATCCACATACAGGCAGGAACAGCCCTCAGCAAAAGGGGCCAGGTGTTGGCACGCCTACCTTTCCAGCCTCAACTCCCTTCTGCCCAGCCCTGCCTCCCGGGCGCCTGCGAGCTTGCCCTGATGGGTGAGCCCTTTGCCCTACACACAAAGTTAGCTGTTGTGTGGCTCTCCTTCCAGACGCCAAAACAAAGCAGCTCCCAAGGCCAGCACTAGGGGGGTGGGTGCCTCTTAATGGGGCCTCACAAGACAGTCTCAAGGGCCCCAAGCGTCCAGCCTGGCAGGAGGCGCTCTGCGGGGAACAGGACGGGACGGGGTGGAGTGTGTCTCTGAACAAACGTGGGCAGCTGCATTTGTTAAATAAAGGCCATGCCCGCTCCCTTTACAAACAAGGGGACTTAGGGCGCTTGGATCGTAGCCACGCAACTGGACAACTCCACCTCGATACGACCTCGGGGGAGTCGGAAACTCGGAGGCAAAAGAGTTAAGAATATGGCGAACCCTTTCCAGATTCGCGACTACTATACCACCGCCGCTCAAAAAAAAAAAAAAAAAAAGGCTCAACCGCTGCGAAAAATAGCCCAACCGCTCCGAATGGAAGCACCTCCACCCCTCCTCCAGCCGCCGGATTCCGACCACGCTGGATCCCCAGGAAAGGCGCTTAGAGTAAGGCGTCAGTGCGCCAACGTCAGCTCCGCGCGGTTCCCCAGGCGCCCCACCATTAAAGGAGAGCGCGGCCGCACTGCATGCTGGGACTTGTAGTCTTGATGCAGGAAGGAAAGAGGCGTGGACATAATGCTCAGTGAGAAGTGTACTCCATACCCTTTGCCTCCTGGGAATTAAGCTTCAGTGACCAACCACTCCTGTTGACCTGGAAGTAATGGGACTGCTAAGACTCTGGACTTTCCGTTTTACAATCAGGACAGTCCCCAGCAAACCAAGACAAATTGATCACCATTAGAACTAAAATATATGCAATTATAGGCAGATTTTCGCCTGGGATGGGGGCTGTGGGTGTCCCTAAACCCAGCGTTTCAGGGCCTACTGTACACTATTCGGAGTTCCAGTGTCTGCCTTTCATCCAGTGTTTGTCTTTGGCTGGGGAATGCATGCCCAACCTGTTGAAGTAGTGGTCCCTAAGTATCAAATTCATACCAAAACCTACCCTACCTGTTCCTTCCCCCAAGTTGCCGTAGAAATGGGCCTCAGCTAGCCAAAACCGGTTTGGCTCAGTGGATAGAGCGTAGGCCTGGGGACTGAAGGGTCTCGGGTTCGATTCCAGTGAAGGGCATGTACCTTGGTTGCGGGCACATCCCCAGTAGGGGGCGTGCAAGAGGCAGCTGATCGATGTTTCTCTCTCATCGATGTTTCTAATTATCCCTCCTCTCCCTTCCGCTCTGTAAAAAATCAATAAAATATATTTAAAAAAAGAAAAAAAAGAAATGGGCCTCAGTTGGACATTACCATTCATCCCAAAAGGGGATTGCAAAGGCAGATGCCCTGTTAAAAACAAAATATAATAGGAGCTTAAGAAGTACTAATTGAATGATTAATACTCTTTCAGGATCAATAAAACATTCATCAGCTGCTGCAAACGAAAATAGTTTCCTGCAATTCTAAAGATATGTGCTGAGTACTCACAGTTAATAAGCTAAAAGCTGAGCGATTGTTACAATCTATATAATAAAAGCCTAAGCAACCATTACAGCGGAACGACCAGAACAACCGGTTGCTATGATGTGCACTGACCACCAGGGGGCACACGCTCAATGCAGTAGCTGCCCCCTGGTGGTCAGTGCACTCCCACAGGGGGAGCACCATTCAGCCAGAAGCTGGGCTCACGGCTGGCAAGCACAGCGGCAGTGGCGGGAGCCTCTTCCGCCTCCACTAAGGAGCAGCAAGCAGGCAGCAGTAAGGAGCAAGGGGTCCAGGACTTAGAGAGTGCACAGGCTGGGCTGAGGGACCCCCGCCCCTCCAATGCACAGATTTTCGTGCACCCAGCCTCTAGTTATACTATAAATGGAAGCCTTAATATAATATCATTTCATTAGGGTGATTAAGGAGAGTGTTGAGAAGGCTAACCCCTATTTTGTAAAACTACTGTTTGGAATTCTCTGTTTTTTAGATGGACTCTTATTCTAAAAAAAAATAACTTTTCTTTCTAGCCTGCTTTAGCCTGCTTGAATAATGAGGAAGATAAACTAAGCTGTCTGACCTTGTAGGCCAGAGACTAGATATGCCCATAATTTCAATGCCATGCCAGGTGCATTTTTTAATTGGATAGAACTGTGTTGTTTTCAAGGCCAGCAGCGAGATAACCAATAAGCACACATAGGGCTGGCTCTTTAATAAAAAGGGAATTTCTGCTTGTAGCCTTGCTTAGAATTTGAATTCATTTTCTCTAAGCCCACCGGTGAATAAAGTGTGACTCCAAACTCTCCGAGCATTGTTTGATTAGTCTGGTTTTCTGTAACAGTGTGAACCATATTCCCTACTACTACTACTACTACTACTACAAAAAAAAAAAAAAAAAAACACAACCTGTGACAACACGACTAAATACTAGTACACATGAAACACTAGGGAGTAGTCCAAAAACAAAGTACAAAATTGTATTACTACCAAAAAAATCAGAGAAAAGGGAGAAGAAAGAAATATATGAAAAAGCTGGATTTGAGGGCTAGATGCAGACTGAAGGAGAAGAGAAAAAACTAAGCAAATTAAGCATTCTTTAAAATATTATTTTTATTCCACCTAGATCCAAAAGGGATTTGAAATGACTTGCAAAAATTCATGAGTACAACCTCATGCCCATTAAAATAACTACTATCCTATTAATAAAAGAATAATATGCAAATCGACTGGACAGCGGAATGACCGGTTACTATGACATGCACTGACCACCAGGGGCCAGATGCTCAATGCAGGAGCTGCCCCCTGGTGGTCAGTGAACTCCCCGTGGGGAGCAGGCCTAAGCTGTCAGTCGGACTCTTGCACCATCTGCAAGAGGGTGCAAGACGGGCTGAGGGACTCCCCTACCCAAGTGCATGGATTTCGTGCACCAGGCCTCTAGTTAAAAAGAAAATAAGTGTTGGTGAGGATGTGAAGGAACTGGAACTCTTGTGCTCCTGTTGGGACTGTAAACTGTTGCTTTGGAAAATAGTATAGTAGTTCCTTAAAAAAAAAAAAGAGCTACCATATAATCCAGCAATTCCATTTCTAGGTATATACTCAAAAGAATTGAAAGCAAGCTCTGAAGTGATATTTGTGTACCAGTGTTCAAAGCGGCATTACTTACAATAGCTAAATCACTGAAGCAACCCAAGTAACCATCCAGGAATGATGGATAAGTAAAATGTCACACACAAATATTCATTCTTAAAAAGTAAGGAAATTCTGAAATATGCTGCAACATGGAGAACCTTGAGGACGCTATACTAAATCTGTCACAAGAAAGATGAATACTGTATGGTTCTACTTATATGAGATACTTAAGAGTAGTCAAAACCATACAGAAAAGAAAGGGTGGAGGAAGAGGAATAGAGAGTGATTGTTTAATGGTTATGACGTTTCAGTTTTGCAAGACGAAAACAGTTCTGGAGAGGAATAGTGGCGTTAATTG
The DNA here is from genome assembly GCF_963455305.1 of Plecotus auritus. Lineage (NCBI taxonomy): Eukaryota > Metazoa > Chordata > Mammalia > Chiroptera > Vespertilionidae > Plecotus > Plecotus auritus. The sequence goes on from NC_137773.1 coordinate 72,684,099, forward strand.
CCTAATGGTAACCCTATCCCTAACTCTAACCCTACAGTATTGATCTGCTTGATACTTCTGAATTATACACTTTAAATGGTTGGGGCACTATTTTTTTTTTTTTTAATCCTCACCTGGGGATATGCTCATTGATTTAGAGAGAGGAAGGGAGAGATAGTGAAAAACATCGATATGAAAGAGAAACATCAATTGGCTACCTCCCGCATGTCCCCAACCGGGGATCCAACCTGCAACCCAGATATGTGCCCCAACCTGGAATCCAACCCGCAACACCTTTGGTGCACAGGACGATGCTCCAACCAACTGAGCCACCCGACCAGGGCAAGACAGTGAATTTTATGTTATGTGTATTTTATCAAAATTTTATAAAAATTGGGGGAGGAGGGAAACCCCAGCAATACAAATATTAACACTGACAATAAAAGTACTGAACGCAGCTTAAGATTTCTTAATGGAATTGGATTTTATCCCTAAAGTATGTTTAGAAATACTGCCATTTAAATACTGTGATTTGAAAGCTCTTTAAATATTTCTTTCTAAGGAGTTATGCCACAAACTTGATACCAGCTTGTTTCCAATTCTTGGAAATTGCCTTATTTTTATCATTTTTATTTAATTTTGTCTTTTAATTATCTGAAACATTTACATGGTTCTTAAGTGTAAACCACAAAACAGGTACATTCAGATAGTATAGCTTTCATCCATGCCCTTGTTTCCTCTTTTCTTCCTACCCCTATTAATCGCTGATTTTGTTAATTTTTTTATTTCTCCTTCGCTTCTTTTCTTTTGTTAGATATTAGAAAATGCACATATCTGTCCTGTTCTACCCTCTTGCTTATACAAAAAGTTGCAGGCTGTCAATACTGTTTTACACCTCGGTTTTTCAGGATACTGTATCTTGGAGATTGCTCTGTGGCTGTGTACTGAAACCCTCCTCCTCCCTCTCACACCTGCATTGTCCTACACTCTGGGATTATGATTGGCAGAATTCTAAGGCGACCCTCCCCAAGGTTTTCCTTTCCCACCCCAGCCATGCAATCAAACACTTACCTAGGAACAACTGTGAAAGGAATTTAAAGATATCATTAAATCCCAGTTCAATTAACTTTAAAATATATAGATTATGTGGGCAGGCCTAATCTGATCAGGTGACACTCTTCAAAGCAGAGCATTTCCTCTAGCTGGTGGCAGAGGGAGCCAAAGACATGTGAGGGGTGAGGGGGACTCAGGGCAGGCCAAGTGTTCCTCTGGCCTCTAGGAAGAACGCAAACCGCCATGCTATGCACGGCTAGCCCAGAGGCACAGCCTCTGGAGGCTGAGGGCAAGCTCCAGCTGAAACCAGCAGGAAAATAAGGACCTCAGTCCTATGGGTGCAAGAAAGAGAATTCCACCATTAAGCAGTGAGCTGGGAAGAAAACTCTGAGCCGCGGATGAGAACTGCAGCATCAGCCAACACCCTGACTTCAAGTCTCTGAGACAGGAGCAGAGGATTCAGCTACACAGAGCTCAGACCCCTGACCCATGGAAGGTGTTAGATTAATAAGTGCGTGTTGTCTTTAAAAAATTCATTACATAATGACTTTACAAGACAAGGGACCACCCTCAGCCCCCAAGGCCAGAACAATAGCATGAGGTCAGTGGAAAAGTTAACACAAATAAAGTCAAGCCATAAGGATATATTGAGTACTAAAGAAGAGATGCATATGTGATTCCGAATAGCCTAGTGGCCAAAGCAGCTAAGGAAACATGATTAGTTACAAGAAATAATAGCTATAAGAAATACAAACACTTGTGCAGCAGAGAGATCTCAGTGAAATTTCCTCCTCATAGGTCCTCATAAAAGACATACTAAGCAGTAGAGTTGGCTTCGCTGTCATGAAAACCTGTATATTATGAGGTTATTTTTATAGCATCTATTTTTGTAAGCAGAGGACAACACACCAAAGCAGACTTTACTGAAAGCAAATACAATAGGAGGTACACTTCACTAAAAGTGAATACAATGCATGACAGCAGACCTTAAAGGGATATGCAGCCATTAAATAGGGAGGCACTTTGACCCCAAAAGTTACAAGATAAAAGCTGCATTTAAGAACCAGTAGTCTAGCAATGCTATCAGAATGAGTTGGAGCAAGTTTGTCTAAGCCCCTCTCTCACTACTCACGCATAAGCAACCTTGGAAAGAAAAATCTGTTTTAGACAACTGACCAATATGTGGGTCAGCCTAAAGGCCAAGTGCATTCTGGGATCCAGTATTGCAGGGCAAACCAGAGAGGTTCAATCTTTGTGGACAGTTCTGTCGATTTCAATAGGAAAAGGGTTATATTTTTCCTAAAATTGTTATTTCAGCAAAAAGCATGGTTTATTAGATCTATCCCAGCGACCTCAAAGATCATTAACACACAATGTGAGGTGGCATTCAAACTTCTCAAAACCTTCCATTTTTTCTCACTGTGTATCTACAGCAATGGTTAGGTTGAGCTTTCTTTTTCTCAACACATACTTTAGTGTAAACCCAGACTATTCTTTTCCCCCTCAATACAACAGCACTGCTACCTGGGCGAGAATACACCCATCACAACACATCCACCATGAGCCAGGTGTCCGGAGGGGGAGGTTCCCCCTGACAGTGAGCTGAGAGGCTGTAAATTACACGGGGTCTGCTCTCCCCAGCAGAGCAACACAGAGAGCCAAAAGCACAGGCACCTTCAGTCTTCTCTTCTCGCTGCACATGTCACTTCTGATAATATTTTGACCACACATTTTATTTTCTTTAATTTAAGCCCGCATCAGACTATATTCTTTCTTGACACTAATAACCAGAGGCACCTGAGAATATTCCTTATGGATAAGGACAATTAGCTAAATTTTTAATATACATACTTTGTAGTATTTTGTCTGGTTAGGAAAGGAATACCATTTAATTGCAAAAGAATTTTAGAGAAAACAATATTTTTAAATATAAAAAAATTAATTGAAAGCATTGTATACATTAAATGGGTAAATTATAGGGTATGTATATTATGTCTCAATAAAACGTCTATTTCAAAATTGATTGAGCCCTGGCCGACATCACTCAGTGGTTCGAGTGTTGGCCCTTGAACCAAAGGGTCTTGGGTTCGATTCTGGTCAAGGGGATGTACCTGGGTTGCAGGTTACCTGCCTCGGTTGGGGCAGGTGCAGGAGGCAACCAATTACTGTGGCTCTCTCACATGGATGTTTCTCTCTCTCTCCTCTCTCCCTCTTCCCTTCCCCTTCCACTCTCTCTAAAATCAATGGAAAAATTATCCTCCAGTTGGATTAACAACAGATAGCTATGTCATAAATTAAGAATTATAATCCCCAAGAACCCTAATCTTTTGAAAACGTTATTTATCAGGAATGAGTAACCCACAGTACCCAGACTGCATGTGGTAAACCTCGCTGCTCAATGCAGCCCATGCTCTCACTGCAAGAAAAAAGATCAGAACGCTGCCTCGGTGTGACTGCACAGACACACCTGCTGTGATTCACAAGCAGTGTTGGTTTTCTCGACATTCCCCACTCCAGTCTGCTGCATAATCTAAGTTGTAAGGAATGGGTGTTTTAGCATTTACAACAGCTTATTGTATTTTGAATGAGAAGCGTCTGTGGGCACTTTCATTTTGATGAGTTGGCACTCATGCCAAAGAGGCTGCCCAAGGAGACTTAACCTACCGCCTGTATGCACTCAACTGCCTAAGGCAAAACGTAGAGTTTATCCCTACCCTCTCTCACACACTCCACATCCACTCCACAAAGCTCTGCTGATTCTCCTTCCTAAGTATCACTCCAGCCTCTACCCTCTCCTTAAATCCTGTTGTCTAAACTTTGTTCAGGCCTTGGAGCCTAAATGACTTGAGCTGGTCTGCAGGCTCCAATGGGCCCTCAACACCACCACCAGAGGGCTCCTTCTACACTGCAAGACTCATCCTATCACTCCCTGAGTAACACCCTGCAATTAAAACAAACAAACAAACAAACAACAAAAAAGAAACACTCATCAAGCCCACGATGAAGCAAAGTCCTCGCTGATCCAGTTAGATTTAGTTACCTCTACAGTATCCTCTGCTGACAACTTCTCCCTACTCCTCACCATCGAACTTCTTCCCAATCACACATTCCCATCTATACAAGGTACATGCTCTTTTATGCCTCCATGCTTTTCCAAACAAACACTGTCTTCCTTAACCTCTGATGCTCTCACTTCTTCTGGTGAAATCACCTCATTTCCGGTGGAAGCCGTTTGTGACCACGGCAGGACATGCTGATGCCCTCCTCTATTCCTTCCCTTACCTTGTACGTGTTTTCAAGTCTGCCTTTCAGAAGGGGATTCTGATTTCAGAAATCAAGACATTTTAGGAAGATAGTGAATAGAGTTCCAGGTTTCTATGAACAGCAAGCTCAATATAAAACCTGGCATTCATTATAAATGGGTAGTTTCTGAAGAGAGGAACAATTTCTTTCATCAAGTTCTCAAGAGGAACATTCTGTACTAAATTGTGAATTCTTTACAGGCACATTTATGCTTGCTTCCCTGTTTACAGCACAGTTCCTAGGGCTTGTGAATACTTAATATGTTAGCTAATGGATGAATAAGTGAGTGAATGAAATAACTCACTTAAAAAGAATTTATTGCTATGGGCAAGAACCAGTGTTGGATATGGCTGTTATTAAAATAGACCTGGTTCCTGTTTTCATTGGGGAAATAATCTGGCAGGGAAGAAAGACATTAAACAATTAATCATGCAATTGCTATTTAATTGCAATAGTGAGAAGGCCTATAAAGGAGAAGTACAGGCTGCTAGGAGAGGGCATGACTGGGGGCTTTGATCCAAATGGGGTCTCAGGTCAGAGAAGGATTCTTTGAGAATATAACCTTCACTAAGTAAATGAATAATAACTAAGAAATATTACAAAAAAAATAACTAGGTCTCCAGTTGGGATTCATGTGAATGGACTGAACGGTGCCTCCGAAGATTCATATGCTGAAGCTCTAACCCTCAATGTGACTGCCTTTGGCATTGAGCCTTTAAGGAAAATCAGTTAACATTAGATGAGGTCATAAGAGCTGTCTTAGTCCATTTTGGTTTCTATAACAAAATACAGAATGGCTTATTAACAGCAAAGTTATTCCCAGAGCTCTGGAGGCTGGGAAGCCCAAGACCAAGTCGCTGACAGATTCGGTGTCTGGTGAGGATGCTCTTCCTGGTTCTTCTCACTATAACCTCTCACTGCACAAGGGGCAAAGGAGCTCTCCAAGGTCTCTTTTATAAGAGCTCTAATCCCATTCATAAGGGCTCTGCCCTCGGGCCCCAATTACCTCCCCAAAGCCTCACTGCCTAATACCATCACACTAAGGATTGGGATTTCAACAGGTGAATTGTGGGGAGACCCAAACATTCAGTCTACAGGAAGAGTGAGGCGCTGATCCCATAGGACTGGTGTCATTATAAGGAGAGGAAGCTCCCTCTTTTTCTCTCTCCTTCTGTGTGCACACAGAGGAAAGGCCATGTGAGGACACAGCGAGAAGGCAGCCATCTGCAAGCCTGGAGGAAAGATTGCCCCAGGTACAAGTCAGAACAGCAACTTTTTTTGTTTTTAATATATATTTTTTTACTTTATTTTTATTGTTGACACTATTAGAGATATCTCCACCCAACCCCTTCTCAACCTTCCCTCTGGCCATTACCACCCTGTTGTCTGTATCTATAGATTATGCATATATGTTCTTTGGCTAATACCTTGACTTTATTTCATCCAGTTTTCCCCTCCCCCCACCCTCTGTCATCTGTCAGTCTGTTCCATGTATTCATGCGTCTGTGTCTATTCATCAGTTTATTTTGTTCATTAAATTCCACATAGAAGTGAGATGATATGGTATTTGTCTTTCTCTGACTGGCTTATTTCACTTAGGACAAGAATCGCCAGATCCATCTATGCTGTTTCAAAAAGTAACATTTCCCTTTTTTCATGGCTGTGTAGTATTCCATTGTGTAAATGTACACTCACCTACTATTGGGCACTTGGGCTGTTTCCAGATCTTGGCTATTATAAATAACTAGGGGTCCAGTGCATGAATTCGTGCACCTTGAAAGGAACTGTGGGCCGTGAGGCTGCGGTGGGCACAGGGGCGGGTCTTGGCCCATCCTCCATGCCCTCCCCTGGCCCCTCCCGCAGCAGTCCCCAGTCCCCTGTCTGCCGGCAGCCCCGCTCCTGCCGCTGCCACTCCCATGCACTGAAGGCACTGGCCCCACTTGCACCTGCTGATGGCATGGAGCGACTGGGGCTGGCACCAGCAGTAGGTGCAAGTGGTGGCTGCTGCCCCAATCACCCCTCAGGAGCAGAGGGAGGTGGAGAAGTGCTCAGGGGCAATTGGGGCCAGCAGCTGCTGCTCAGACCCACTGATGGCACCGAGCAATTGGGGCCGGCACCAGGCCTGGCAGCAGGTGCGAGCGGGGCCGGCACCAACAGCAGGTGCTAGCACTGGGCAGGACTGTGGCACATGGGAGCAAAGAATTTTCAGTAACCACCAGAAGCTCACCCCAATGACAGCGACCGGCACCCCGCCTTGGTCTGGCGCCCCCGCTCACCTGCTCCATCATCCTGCCACAGCCAATGCCCACTATGTTCTGCACTCTGCCGCCTGCTGCCAATGCCTGCCATGTTCCTTGCATGCCCCCTGGTGGTCAGCGCATGTCATAGCGACTGGTTGTTCAGTTGTTCGGCTATTTGGTCTATTTGCATATTAGGATTTTATATATAGAGATGCTGCTATGAACACAGGAGTACATATATTCTTAGGATATATTCCCAGAATTGGGATCACTGGGTCCAAAGGCAGTTCCAATTTTAATTTTTTGAGGAGGCTCTGTAGTGTTTTCCACAGTGGCTACACCATTCTGCATTCTCACAATTAGTGCACTAGGGTTCGCTTTTCTCCACATCCTCACCAGCACTTGCTTTTTGTTGATTTACTGATGATAGCCATTCTGGCAGGTGTGAGATGATAACTCATTGTCATTTTAATTTGGGTTAAAATTTCTTTATCCACAAAATGGGGAAAGTTATAATCATATCAGATTATTTACAAGCATAATATGAGTTGATCCTGTACAAAGCACTTAGCACAATGCTGTCACTTCAGAATTACTAATAATTAATGGTACTTTATTTCAATTGGAGCTCTGGGCTTATGCACTAAGAACCATGGCTTAGTAATCACTATTTAAAGCATTGTCTTATATCATTCTTCTGGTTTCTTATTTAAAAAGCATTCTAAAAATTCTAAAAATAAAATAATATAGAAAAAGCATTCTTTTCCTTGGTTTATTTTTTCTTTTTCTGATACCTGTTACTTCCAGTATCTCAGACAGGGCGCTAGGTCCTTTACATGTGAATTCCTTTGATTTATTATGTGCTACAGCCTGGGAAAGGAAGATATCACAATCCCCATCTCATGCACAGGGAAAGTCAGGCTCCTGGAGGTTAATGTAACTTTCTCACAGACACACAGCTAATAAGTGGTGAGCCGTGACCAGCGGCTTCATTCGTCTTGGTTGCTAGAGCTACCACCTCGCAAATGAACACAGATATTAAAAAGCTTTCTTACATTGCCACATAAGCTTAACATTCCTGATGCATTCTGCTTTAAATGGTCTTTACTAGATATCACAGATACAAAAAAATAAAATTCTGTATATTATTTGCATGTATATGTGTGTACTTATTTCCCTATTTAAAATACCTCATAATCACACAAAATCAAATCTCTTATTCTCCAATGTTCCAAATTCTGTTGTGTTTCTAATCAAGAACAATTTAATGGCATACAGTCTTAAAATGCTGTTAAGTGTAACTGTGGCTCCAACAGCATGCTTACTAACCATGGTACTAAGTAAAGCTAAAACACAAACATCAGTGAAGATGTATATGTAAGGAACTCTATTAAATGTCACGGGAAAAACAAAACATAAGCAGTTAATTTTTTCCTCAAGATATTTACTGTCTCGTAGGAAAGACAAAACTAGAGTTGTGAAAAATGAAGAAGTAGACAGAGCCCGACCAGTGTGGCTCAGTGGTTGAGTATCAACCCATGAACCAGGAGGTCACAGTTGGATTCTTGGTCAGGGCACATGCTTGGGTTGTGGGCTCGACCACCAGTAGGTGGCATACAGGAGGCAGCCAATCGATGATTCTCATCATTGATGTTTCTTTCTCTCTCTCTCTCTCTCTCTCTCTCTCTTTCTCTCTCTCTCTCTCCCTTCTTCTCTCTGAAATCAATAAAAATATATTTTAAAAAGAAAAGAAAAATTTAAAAAGAAGTAGAAATAGAACAAAAGTGCAAAAGTAGTCTGTGATTTGCTGTGAAATTGATGTTTAAGAGAGCTGACTATAAAGTTTTATGAAGGACTTAGGTCTCTCAGGTCCAGGGAGATGGGAAATGAGGAACACCATGCTTGTTTCTGTGCACAAGAAAAATGTCTTCTGCCTAAATCACAGCCCCCAATAATCAAAGGTTTCGTGATACATGGCTGACACACACTGTATCTTCATCCCAGGGGAGAGTTTCCAGAAGGCGATTGTCCAGATTTATAGAACACAACTTCTGAGTGGTCACTGTAGCAACCGTGACATTCTCCTGCTCCTTCTGGCTGAACCAGTGACAAGTCACATCACGAATCCTGGAGTTTATTAAGTGTCATCGTCTCCTGTAGGAAATCTCTCTGAGGGTTTGGTGCCATTCACTCAGGTTGATTATTTGAGATTTATGTCCTGAAATGCCAAACTGCATTTTTAATCTGTCATCAAAGCAGATTATGGAGCCAGAAATGACAAGACTTAACACATACTTTTTCAGGCCAAAGACTAACAGCAAAACTGCAATGTATGTCACCACATTCAAAGTAAACATGATGTATTAATGAGTGGGTTTTCCGCTCTCACGAATAATTATAGGCTCCCTCTTACTAAAAACAAATTACTTTTATTTCCCTTAAGAAGATTATGATTAATTGTACAAAATTACACTTGTCTTTAATTGAATGGATTTCCTGCTTTCCTCTGGATTACTGGTGTCGTATATATTATTAAAGAGCTGGGGAAACCCCAAGAAGGAAATCTTCCTCTTCAGGACTAGAGCTGGGTTGTAATAGCTACCCGGCAAATACACACTATGGTCGCCAAGTGTTATTCCTTTATTGAAATAACCTATGGCAACTGTCTTATAGTTCTGTCTAAGTCTGTTTGGACTGCTATAACAAAATACCGCAGACTGAGTATTTTATAAACAAAGAAAAAAATGTATTTCTCACAGTTCTGGAGGCAGGAAGTTCAAGATCAAGGGGCCAGGAACTTGATCTTAAAGGTTGGATGACCCTCTTTCAGGTTCAGAGCCAGCAACTTTTCACTCTGTTCTCACATGGTGGAAGGGGCAAAGGAGCTCTGTGGGGTGTCTTTTATACAAGCATTAATCCTATACATGAAGAGTGCACCCTCATGACCTCAGCATGGCGCCAAGGCCCCACCTCCTCATACCATCACATCAGGCATCAGAATTCCAATTTATGAACTGGGGGCGTGGGGTGAGGGACACAAGCATTCAAACCATAGTAACTTACAATTCTAATTTATCAGAACCATACTCATATCACCCAAATCTCACCTGCAAGGACACTGGTCTTAGAAATTTTCTTAGGAAAACACAGAATGAAAGCCAAGAGGGGTGGTTAACAAGTGGTGGACTAAGGATTTGTAAAGATATATCCCTCAGGTAGGGTTTCTCAGCTTCAGCACTGCTTACCTTTAGGCTAGGATTTTTGTTGTTGTGGCTGGCCCGTTCTGTTGGGTAGCATGTTTAGCAGCATTTACCCACTAGATGCCAGTAGCACCCCCTACCCCCAGTTTAGACAACCAATGATATCTCCAGACATTGCCAAATGTCTCCAAAAGGCTCTAACTGGGTCTCCATTCTTGATTGGAAAACTGCTCCTGGTTGAAAACCACTGCCCTAAATCACAGCACTCCTTCCTGTCCCCAAATCTAGAAGGCATTATACCCCATTCTGCTAGTCGCTCGCCAATATCTATAATCCTGTTCTAATAGAAGCTCTAGCTAATCTTGTGGCTGTCTAGAACAAGGAATCACTTCCCGCACTCCCTTGCAGCTAAAAGGAGCAATGGCACAAAAGTTAGGTTAATAGGATTTAAGCAAAAATTATGTGGAGAACTTCCTGGTTATGCCCATAAAATAAAAGGAGTATTTCCTCCCATTCTACTTTCCTGCTTCTCACTGTCTAGGTGTGAACTGATGCTGAGAGCTAGCCATTCAGGACACAGGGTTTGAAGTCACCTGTTGAGGATGTCAGAACAATAGGATCTAAGGCAGCAAGGTGCCCTAACAGTTCAGAGCTCAGCAAGAAAAATAAATTTCTGTCTTGCTTAAACCATGGTTATATTGGAGTCTCTGTTATAGCAACTGGCATTTGCATCTTAACTAATGCAGATACCAACTACTGTTGCATATACTATGCTAAGAAGGCAGCAGTTAGCATAGGAAGAGCGTAGGAATTTAAGGAAGGCTCTAACTGGGTCTCCATTCTTTTTTTGTTTGTTTGTTTGTTTGTTGTGGGTTTTTTGTTGTTGTTGTTGTTGTTGTTAATCCTCACCTGAGGATATTTTTTCCATTGGTTTGTTTTTTGTTTTTTTGTGGGGGCTTTTTAGAGAGAGAGTGGAAGGGAGGGGAAAAGACAGAGAGAAACATCGATGTGAGAGAGACACATTGATTGGTTGCCTCCCACAGGTGCCCCAACCAGGACCGGAGATCGAGCCTGCAACCGAGATACATGCCCTTGACAGGAATAGAGCCCAGGACCCTTCCTCCACAGACCAACACTCTATCCACTGAGCCAAACCAGCTAGGGCCGTGGTCGGCAAACTGCGGCTCGCGAGCCACATGCAGCTCTTTGGCCCCTTGAGTGTGGCTCTTCCACAAAATACCACAGCCTGGGAATGTCTATTTTGTTTTTTTTTTGTTTTGTTTGTTTTTAATAAATCTTTATTGTTCAGATTATTACAAGTGTTCCTCTTTTTTTCCCCCATAGCTCCCCTCCACCTGATTCCCCACCCCACCCCATGCCCTTACCTCCCCCCCCGCCCCGCCACTGTCTTCATCCATAGGTGTAAGCTTTTTGTCCAATCTCTTCTTGCACCCCTCACACCCCCTCCCCCTGAGAGTTGTCAGTCCACTCCCTTTCTATGTCCCTGATTCTATTATATTCACCAGTCCATTCTGTTCTTCAGATTTTTTATTCACTTGATTTTTAGATTCACTTGTTGGTAGGTATGTATTTGATGTCATTTTGTTGTTCATAATTTTTATCTTTACCTTTTTCTTCTTCTTCCTCTTCTTAAAGAACACCCTTCAGCATTTCCTGTAATCCTGGTTTGGTGGTGATGAACTCCTTTAGCTTTTTCTTGTCTGTGAAGCTCTTTATCTGACCTTCAATTCTGAATGATAGCTTTGCTGGGTAGAGTAATCTTGGTTGTAGATTCTTGCTGTTCATCACTTTGAATATTTCTTGCCACTCCCTTCTGGCCTGCATAGTTTCTGCCAAGAAATCAGCTGACAGTCGTATGGGTGCTCCCTTGTAGGTAACTAACCGTTTTTCTCTTGCTGCTTTCAAGATTCTCTCTTTGTCTTTTGCCCTTGGCATTTTAATTATGATGTGTCTTGGTGTGGTCCTCTTTGGATTCCTTTTGTTTGGGGTTCTGTGTGCTTCCTGGACTTGTAAGTCTATTTCTTTCACCAGGTGGGGGAAGTTTTCTGTCATTATTTCTTCTAATAGGTTTTCAATATTTTGCTCTCTCTCTTCTTCTGGCACCCCAAAAATTCGGATGTTGCTACGCTTAAAGTTGTCCCAGAGGCTCCTTACACTATCTTCATATTTTTGGATTTTTTCTTTTTGTTTTTCTGGTTGGGTGTTTTTTGTTTCCTCATATTTCAGATCTTTGGTTTGATTCTTGGGGTACGTTGATCTACAGTTGAGTTCCTGTATATTCTTTATTTCAGACAGTGTATGCTTAATTTCTGACTGGTCCTTTTCCATTTTTTGGCATTCTCATTAAGATCCTTAAAGCTCTCACTAAGTTCCTCAGCGGTTTTTAGAAGATTCTTGAGTAACCTTATAAATGTGATTCTGAACTCTATGTCGTCCAGTAGTTTGCTTTCCTCCATTTCTCTCATTCGTGACATGTTTCTTTGTCTCCACATTTTGCTGCTTCCTTGTGTTGATGGAGTGGCTTTGTGTGGTAGGTGACCTATAGGGGCCAGTAGCTCAGCCTCCCCAATCACCTGAGGTGGACGCCTTTGGTACACCCCTTTGTGGGCTGAGTGCAAAGTCTTGGTGTAGTTAAGCCTTGATTGCTGTTGGTACACTGGGAGGAATTGACCTCCAGGCCAATTGGCTGTGAGGACCTGCTGTGTCTATAATGGAAGAACTGCTGCGCTGGAGACACGCTTATGGGGCAGGACTTGTTTCAGTGGGGCTTTGGTGCTCACTGAGTCTGCCTCTTGAATGTGTCACTTATGGATCTGAGGAGTTGAAATCTGGTGTCTCACACTGACCACTAGGTACACTGGCTTCTGGATCTCCAATGGGGTGCAGGTCAGCTACTGTCTGAGGCCACCCAGCAGGCACTACAGCGAGAACTACAGTTTTCTCCTCTTTGCTTGGGGTTTGGAGGTTTTGGAGCTGTCTGACCCGGGCTGCAAGTTTGCTAGGTTAAGCTGCAATAGGGCAGGTCATTCATATGCTAAAGCCACTGCTTGGAGCTTGGGTGGGTTCGTAGGTTGTGCGGGGCGGGGTCTCAGGGCATCACTAGGCTAGGGCGTGGCAAACAGCGATGGCTGCCAGAAGCCGGCTCTGCGTCTCCGACCGTGTGCCCACATCCCGCGCCCCAGCACAATAAACAATTATTCCTGCGTGCAGCCCTGCAAGCAAGCCACCCTCACTTTCCGACCCCACGGCAGACAGTCCAGCTTCTCCCCGTAGGAGTTTGGGTCCCCTGCGTCTCCCCAGAAACTGGAGTTCGGAGTAATCGGGAGCTTATCTCCCTTCGGGTTGAAAACAGCCGCGCTCCTGATTCGCGAGTCTCTGTACCTCAGCTTTTCTGCACTTGTGCACCCCTCAATGCTGTTTGCTCTTTCCTTCTAGTTGTAGAACTTCCACTTAGCCAGCTTTCCTGTGGTTCTGGGTGATAGACGTTTTGTCTTTTAGTTGTAGTTTTGAAATTGTGCGAGGCAGCAGTTTAGGTGTTTACCTACACCGCCATCTTGGATCCTCCGGGAGTGTCTATTTTGAAGAAGTGGCGTTAGAAGAAGATTAAGTTTAAAAAATTTAGCTCTCAAAAGAAATTTCAATCATTGTACTGTTGATATTTGGCTCTGTTGACTAATGAGTTTGCAGACCACTGAGCTAGGGCAAGGGTGTCCATTCTTGATTGGAAAATAGACCCTTTTGGCTCCAACACTACCACCAGGGAAACAAATGTTGAGCAGGGAGGGAGGACGGAGCTAGTGATCCAGCCAGTTAGACCAGCTGAATTAACACAGGTGATCAAACAAGAAGACAGTGTATAAGGGTAGGTCCTCTCAGGCTTAAACTGAGATTTATATCTGGGCAGGTGAGGAGGCTGGTGGAGTCCCCTCCACAGTTGTCTATTTGCATGAGGTATTTTGCCACTAAAAGGGCATGCTGGTGTGTACTTCTGTGTGTGTCAAGAATGAGAAAGACATACCCGTGAAAAGTATTGCCAGTGTTTGGTCACCTGCCCAGCCCCCTGGGCAAGGTCAGAACCAATGAAGAGTGAAGGGTGACAGGCCCAGGTGAGGAAACGGGTTCAGGAGGGGCTTCATGAGACACGAGGCACACTGTGTGAAAAGGGTGGATGAGCCTCTCCCCACTGTGGCGAGAAATGCAGCCCAGCTGGTGTGAGCGTTCCAGATCCTCCATGGGAACAGCAAGAGGATCAGGGCAGAGGCCTGGAGGAGGGCAGGCCCTGTGCGCATTGTCCTACCTCACCGGGACCTGCCTGAGCAGGGTAGTACTGAGTGGGGCAGGGCTTTGGTTACAAGCACAAGCGGGGTACCCCCAGGGTCACACCCAGCAATACTTGAGGATGGGGATACTGCAAGAAGACGAGGCCATGCACGGTCAGGTGAAGCCTTAAGCTGGCCAAAGGGGACTGTTAATGTTGACTGTCCCCTGCGGCAGACGATGGGCAATGCCTGAAATAACCAGCATTCCAAGACCCTTCTCCCTTCAACATTCCAGCCACAAGGGACTCAGGACAGTGTTCAGGGCAATGTGACAAAGACAGAAGACCGTTGTGATGTTCCTGCAAAAATATTTTCCTTCCTGATGCCAACACTGCCTTTTCACCTTCTCTCTTTTCCCCAAAGGATTGTCGATGGGATTCCTGAAACAGCAGCTGCCATCAGCGTGAGCCTCTGCAACCTCTGATGGCTGGACTTCTTGTTACAGAGAAAATAGCCCCGGTGCGTAGCTGGCGGTAGCTGGGCTTTCTCTCACCTGCAGCCACTGTTAACTGATGTGTGGCTACAGGCTGACAAGGCCCAGGGAATTTTATATTACTACACATGTTGCTGTCAGCCCTCCTGAAAAAGTCTAAGGCTCATGTACAAGCCAAGTACCTCTTTGCACACATGCTGCTCAGTCTGTACGAAGCCTTCCTGTCTTTTTACCATGTCTTGATGTTCATTTACCAATCTGAAAAAGTTTGACGCTGGCAAAAATACAGAACAATAATCCCTCCACCGCTGCTCATGGAAATAGAAGATAGTACAGCCACTCTGGAAAAATTTGCAGTGCAAACTAAACACTCACTTTCCATACAACTTAGCAATCCTATAGCCTTGGGCATTTATCCCAGAGAAATGAAAACTGATGATCACACACATACACATATATGAATGTTTATGGCCACTATCTTTGTAATAGCAAAACCTGGAAATAACCCAAATGTCTTTCCACGAGTGAATGGTTTAACCTGGAACATCCATACCATCGAATACTACTCAGCAGCATAAAAGAATGAACTATTGAAACGCGCAACAACCTGGATGGATCTAAGGGCACTATGCTTAGTGAAAAAAGTCAGTCTCAAAAGGTTACCTACTGTGTGATTCCCATTATATAACATCCATAAATGACTAAAGTGCAGAGATGGAGAACGGGTTAGTGGTTGCCAGGGGTGTGGGTCAGGGGACAGTGGGAGGGAGGATGTGAACGTAAAGGAGGAGAATGAAGGAATTCCTCTGTGGTGAGGGCACAGTTCTGATCTTAACTATGGTGGTGGTGATACAGATTGATACCTGGGGTCAAACCATGTAGAACTATCAACACACACAATACTGGCAGAAAACGAGGTCTATAGCAGTGGTTCCCAACATGGGGCACATGCCACACAGGGAGGCAATTTGATTTTTAAGGGAGGCAATTCGAAAATGAGTTATTAACAGTGAATTTTTTGCATTTCTTATGGTTTTAGGGGCTTTGTATGCAGTATGTAAAGATATATTGTGATATATTTATGCATTTCAGTTCTCTATTATATGTTTTGAAACTTTGCTATTTTTTCATACCACTTCATATTCTTATTTTTAACAATTTCTTAGTGATTTCTTCCTCAGTACTTCACCTGTCTTTTTGTTCTTTTATTTTTCTCTTTCATGGATGTCATGTTCTTTGGAAGCTTGTTTAGACCAAGTTAATGGCCTTTTAGGCTTCCTCCACATGAATAGGAGTTCACTTTTTCAATAATAAGAATTATATGTCACAGGCTGGGGGAGGCATCAGGATGTTACAGATGCTTAGGTGGGTCATGGCCAAAAAAAAGTTAGGAACCACTGGATGTTTACTGTTTTTGATATTGTGCTACACTTATATAAGATGTCACCATCAGGTAATGATAAGTGAAGAGTACAGAGAACTCTATGCATTTATTTTGCTACTTTCAGTGAGTCTATAATTATTTCTAAATAAAAAGCTTTTTTAAATAAAAAAAAGTCAGCCAATAATCAGAAAAAAAGTGATAACTGACTGTCCAAAATATCTTTTCTGAATGTAACCAGCAATTGTTTTCTTTAAAAGTTCTCATCTAATTTTAAGCTAGATAAAATATTACAATTACAGAAATAGAAAAAAGTTTGGAGTAGGGGGGAATAAAGTAGGGAATAATACATAGCCTTTGGATGATGAATGGTAAATAAAACAATGAAAATATTTTCAAAATTTTAGTTAGAGAATTGAATTTAAGAGTGTTATTCAAGCCCGGCCAGTGTGGCTCAGTGGTTGACATCCACCTATGTACCAAGAGGTTCGATTCCTGATCAGGGCACATGCCCAGGTTGCGGGTTCGATCTCGAGTAGGGGGTGTACAGGAGGCAACCGATCAATGTGTCTCATCTTTGATGTTTCCATCTCTCTCTACCGCTCCCTTTCTCGCTGAAATCAGTAATATCTATCTATCTATCTATCTATCTATCTATCTATCCATCTATCTAAATGTATTTTAAAAGAGTGTTATTCAAGGATGAACCACAGGTCAAAAATAAGGTAAATATAAATATGATGCATATGTGAATTTTCAAATCAATTATTTTGGGAAACTCTTGATTTTGGGAAACTCTTGATTCAATTATCTTTTATTGACCAAAGAAAGATTCCCTGTCACCTACCACACAATTAATCATTTTTCCCACCTCTCTCGGGAAAAACAGGAAGAAAAAATGAACAAATTGTGACTATTAAGCAAATTACACAAAAACTGTATGCACTTTCCCCCAAAAGATAAATTGTACATATTCACAACAAGCAGAACAAGAAATGCTTGCAAAATTCTACACAAACTCTCTTTGAGGAGAATAAAAGAGAAGCCATCCATTGGACCAACCCCGGTTGCCTCAGGTGAGGTAGTGAGTTATGATAGAATATGCCTGTGACCCTTGAATGTTATCACGGCCCCAGTTTCTGTCTAGAGAGGATAATAAAGGTGTCAGAAAGTTCAAAGTGGTCATCTGATCATTCATAGAAATAACTGTACATTAGGGGCAAAAAATCCCAAAATCAAGTGCACGGGGAGTCCATATTGCTGTAACTATTGAAAAAATTACTCTCCCAAGCAGCTGAAACAGGTGTGGCTATTATATGAATGTTGTATCACATTATCTTAGGTAGAATACAGAGGACCCTATAGAAGAACTTTAGTCGCTGGGGTTCTGAGCTTTAGACTCCTTGGTTTTTTTTTTAAATTTATTTAATAAATCTTTATTGTTCAGATTATTACAATTGTTCCTCTTTTTTCCCCCCATAGCTCCCCTCCACCCGGTTCCCATCCCACCCTCTGCCCTTACCTCCCCCCCCCCCCGCACTGTCCTCATCCATAGGTGTATGCTTTTTGTTCAGTCTCTTCCCGTACCCCCAACACCCCTTTCCCCCTGAGAATTGTCAGTCCACTCCCTTTCTATGCCCCTGATTCTATTATATTCACCAGTTTATTCTGTTCATCAGATATTTTTATTCACTTGATTTTTAGATTCACTTGTTGATAGATATGTATTTGTTGTTCATATTTTTTATCTTTACCTTTTTCTTCTTCTTCCTCTTCTTTAAGAATACCTTTCAGCATTTCATATAATACTGGTTTGGTGGTGATGAACTCCTTTAGCTTTTTCTTATCTGTGAAGCTCTTTATCTGACCTTCAATTCTGAATGATAGCTTTGCTGGGTAGAGTAATCTTGGTTGTAGGTTCTTGCTATTCATCACTTTGAATATTTCTTGCCACTCCCATCTGGCCTGAATAATTTCTGTTGAGAAATCAGCTGACAATTGTATGGGTGCTCCCTTGTAGGTAATTAACTGTTTTTCTCTTGCTACTTTTAATATTCTCTCTTTGTCTTTTGCTCTTGGCATTTTAATTATGATGTGTCTTGGTGTGGTCCTCTTTGGATTCCTTTTGTTTGGGGTTCTGTGCACTTCCTGGACTTGTAAGTCTATTTCTTTCACCAGGTGGGGGAAATTTTTGTCATTATTTCTTCAAATAGGTTTTCAGTATCTTGCTCTCTGTCTTCTTCTGGCACCCCCATAATTCGGATGTTGGTACGCTTGAGGTTGTCCCAGAGGCTCCTTACACTATCTTCAAATTTTTGGATTCTTTTTTTTGGCTTTTCCAGCTGAGTATTTTTTGCTTCTTTGTATTTCAAATCTTTGACTTGATTCTTGCGTTCCTCTAGTCTGCTGTTAGGTCTCTGTATAATATTTTTTATTTCAGTCAGTGTATGTTTAATTTCTAGTTGGTCCTTTTTCATATCCTCGAGGGTCTCACTAAATTTATTGGCCTTGTCTAGAAAATTCCTAAAAAACCTTATAACCGTGGTTTTGAACTCTATATCCAGTAGTTTGCTTTCCTCCATTTCTTTCATTTGTAACCTGTTTCTTTGTCTCCGCATTTTTGCTGCTTCCCTGAGTTGATAGAGTGGCTTTGAGTGCTAGGTGTCCTATAGGGCCCAGTGGCTCAGCCTCCCAGTTACCTGAGATGGACACTCTTGGTGCACCCCTTTGCGGGCTGTGTGCACAGTCTTGTTGTAGTTAAGCCTTGATTGTTGTTGGTATCACTGGGAGGAATTGACCTCCAGGCCAATTGCTTGTGAGGATCAGCTGTGTCTATGCTGGGAGAACTTCTGTGCTGGAGACACCCTTATGAGGCAAGACTTGCTTCAGTGGGGCTTTGGTGCTCACTGAGTCTGCCCCCTGAGTGTGTCCCTTTGGATCTGAGGAGTTGTAATCTGGATGGTCTTACACTGACCCCTGGGTACACTGGCTCTTGGATCTCCAAGGAGGTGCTAATTTAGACTCTGCCTGAGGCCACCCAGCAGGAGCTATGGAGAGATTTGCAGATTCCTCTTCTTTGTTTGGGTTTGGAGGAGCCCAGATGAGGACCAGCTGTGAAGCAATGCAAGCTGCTGTGAGGCCTTGGGCCTTCTTTTGGATGTTCTAGGTCTCACTGACTCAGCTGCAGTTTGTTAGGTAAGTTAAGAATTCAAAAGAACAAGGCCATTCATATGCAAAAGCCTCTGCACTCAGCTTGGATTGGGCGGGATCTCAGGGCAGAGCAACCAGCAATGGCTTCCTGTCAGCCCTGCCCTGAGAGGCCCCCCGGGTCTCAGTGTCCCTTGGTAATTGCTGCAAGCACCTCTGAGTGCACGCCACCCTCGAGTTTCGCCCACTGCCAGACAGTCCAGTTTCTCCCCGTATGAATCTGGATCCCCAGAGTCTGGCCCAGAACTGGAATTCAGAGCAGTCAGGAGCTTTTGTCTCCTTCCTGCTTACTCAGTTGCCAGCCCTCTCCACGCGCACGCACCTCCATACCTCTGCCTTCCTCAGCTCCTGTGAGTCTCAGTGAGCTTTTCTCTTTCCTTCTAGTTGTAGAATTTCCACTCAGCTAGCCTTCCTGTGGTTCTGGATGATGTCTGTTTTGTCTTTCAGTTGTAGTTTTGAAATTGTTGTGTGAGGCAGCAGTTTAGGTGTTTAACTATGCCGCCATCTTGGTTTCTCCTCCACTTTTTTTTTTTTTTTTTAGTTTTATCTTTGATCTCTGGTAGTTTGCAAACATGCACAGTCTTGGACAAAATTCTGGAAGCAAATCACACAAATTGAAAAATCACATATATCTTATCTCTGAACTTAGCCCTGCTGTGTCAGACACACAGAATTGTGACAAATATTGGCTGCTGAATGAATACCCGAGTGCATGAAATTGAACATAAATTTCAAATTTCCACTCTCATTTGAAAACATCGACTGGAGATGGCTGTATCATCAAATTCAAATTTCAATGGTAATTTTCATAAAACTTAAGAAATAAACTGTGCAATTCCAAAAGAACCATCCCAATGATTTGAAATTATTTATTAGGATTAAACCTTTTTTGGAAAAGGAGAGCACCATTTGTGGGTTTTGTTTATTTGGTATTCCATCTGTAGAAGAATAGCATTTAAAAAAAAAAAAAAAAGCAAAAGGCTGAATTATGGCACCAATTTAAGGGCCCAAGGTATCTAACGGTTGGGAGTGAAGACTGTAATTGTGGTCATAATTCATAGTGTACAAACTGGTCAATTCCTTTATCTTTAATAGTGGCTGCAGAAAATGTCAAAGCTCAATTTTTTTTTCTCTTCCAACTCATACTTTGCTGTGTGACTCACATCCTCTAGTAACTCCTGGCTGACTTGAAAGGCTTTCGGGGACATCCATTCCCCAGGACTCAATTTTCTCTATCAGATTGTTGCAAATAAATCTCATTTTATATCTCAGCTCATAACAGCAGTGAAAATGCCTTACTGTGTCTCTGCTTTCTATTGCTGTGTTTAATGCTACAGCCGAGGAGCTGATCACCCTCCAAGAGACGCAGAAGATGGAAGTGCTATTTCCCTCCCCCCACCCTTCAGCTCCCAGGAACAACTGAGCCCAGAGACGCACAGCAGTAAGGTAGTAAATCACCGTCATAATTGTCTAGATATATCTAGTCAACTGGCTTAATGAGACGGGAAGTAGTTTGCTGGGAAAGAGCAATGACATTTTAACAAGACAACTCAGATCAAACTGTAATTTATCCTTCACAACACATTTAATTTTTCTGGAAAGCTATCAGAAGCAAAATCGCCCTTTCGAAGATGCCAAACCCTGCTTCACCTTTTTGAATCACTTCATCAAATCAACAGAAGCACACATTTTTTTAAAATCCTGGAAAACATATGCTAGCAAAATGCTGCCTATCGTCCTCATTTTGGGTGGCTCTGTGGCATTTGAGATTTAAACTGTTCCCTTTGAAAAGACAGTAGTTCAATTTTTCATTCTGCAAGACTTGGTAAATCCCACACTGGCACCCCTAACCCTAACCCTAACCCTAACCCTAACCCTAATGTCCACATTCTTCGCTGAGGAAATGGAGGGGACCCGAGCTCTCTCTTTACCACCTTCAAACCTCATTAGATATTCCCAAATCTAAGCCAGCCCAGCACCCCAGACTCTGCATGGGGCTATGTTCAGATTTAGAAACAATTTAAAGGCTTCTCAGGGGATTGTCAGTGTCATGGTTTCTATGGGCACATCTGGGGGATTAGATGATCATATTCACCCTGAAGGGGAAGTAAGTGTAGAAAAAAAAACATAGCAGCTTTGTATTGATATCTTTCCGGCCTCAGAAATTGAACATATATATATATTTGATTGCTGAGAGAGGGGGAAATAGAAACATCGATGGGCTGCCTCCTGCACGCCCCCTATTGGGGATCGAGCCCACAACCCAGGCATGTGCTCTGACCTGGAATCAACTAGTGACCTCCTGGTGCCTGGGTGGATACTCAACCACTGAATCACACTGCCCAGGCAGGACTAAATTTTTTTTTTTTAATGGGAAGTCACACATGCTTCTCGTAGCACAGAGAGGCTAAATATTGCCCAGAGATGCACAGTTGTCTCTGTTAGGGCCAGGATATGAAACAGGCAGGCTGGCTCCAGAGCTCCCACTTATAACCATGCCTGCACCTTGCCTCTATAGGTGTGTGGGTATACAGCACAGAGTTTGGAGGTTTTCTAAAGCGTATGTGGGATAATACTGTGCCCATTATTCTGACATTTAAAAATCATTTCGCGGGTCAAAGGGGAGTGACTGCTTAATGGGTATGGGGTTTCCTGTGGAGTGATGAAAATACCCTGGGACTAGACAGGTGATGGTTGTGTGACATTGTGACTGTCTTAAATGCCACTCAGTTGCACACTTTAAAATGATTTAGGGTTCATTTTATGTTATGTGAATTTTATATCAATTAAAAAACATCAGTTCTCAGTATCTTGGAGATATTTCCATACAGCTGTATACTAACCAATGTAACCATTACCCTATTTGTGGACAACCATACTTCTTTTATTGAAGTATGATTTGTAATTTGCTATTACAAATCATACTTCAATAAAAACCTCCTTGATCTTCCATATTTACACATGTGTTTTTTCTATAAGGCAGATTCCTTGCAGTATAATTATTGAGTTGGAAAATATGCCCCTTTTAAGTTTTGACAGATACTGCCAAAAATCCCTCCAAAAAGATGTGTCGATGCAAACACTTAAATGAGAATGATCACTGGAAGTAGACTTCTATATGGCAAAGCAATTCTCTCTTCTTCAGGTAGGAGTCTGATGCGCTGTGTTGATCTCTGCAGCCACATAGTAAAATACAGCATATCCTCTTTAATTGACTTTGCTTTACTCTGTAGTCAGACCTCAGAGAGGACCCCCTATGGCTCCTGGGCCCTACCATGGACTTACAGGTTTCCAGATCCTACATCCACACATTCTATCTGTGTCCCACTCCTAGGTGATCAGCCCCACTGAAATATGCATTTCTACCAAACATCTTGCCATGTTTAGCCTATCCTGAAGCCCCTCTGAGGTCTATCTGGTTGGCCTGTCTATCTATCATCTATGTATTTATTTTTATTTTTTTTAAATATAGTTTATTGATTTTTTACAGAGAGGAATAGAGAGTTAGAAACATCTATGAGTGAGAAACACCGATCAGCTGCCTCCTGCACACCTCCCACTGGGGATGTGCCCGCAACCAAGGTACATGCCCTTGACCGGAATCGAACCTGGGACCTTTCAGTCCGCAGGCCGACGCTCTATCCACTGAGCCAAACTGGTCAGGGCTATATATTTATTTTTATATCACCTGTCTGTCTGTCAGTCTGTCTATCTACCTGTCTGTCTCCTCTTCCTCTCAGTCTTCATCCTCTATTAGACAAAGTTGCCTGACTCTGGCCTCTAGAAAGCTGGACCATGACCTCATCAAACCACAGGAGCCACTGCTCCTCCCAGAGGAACTTATCTAGGCAATTTCCTCAAAGATGAGTCTTGCCCTAAGAGGAATTTTCACATCAGCTGCTAAAAATATGCAGTATTCTGAACCTCATGCCAAAATGTGTCAAGTCTTTCACCCTGAAGGAAGAGTGTGCTGACTCCTCCTTGTTGGGTAAGTATTCACCCTCCTATTCTAATTCCCTTCCCCACACCTCCTCCTCCACCCCGAGAGGGGATGTCTATTTCTCTGGCTCCTTACACTCGAGATCCTTCATTAACTCTCTGTCAGGTTGTCCTTCATCGGGTTAATAACACCCACCCGGCATAAACACATCGAATCATTTCAACAGATAAAATGAGAAAATTGTTCTCCTTCGTCACCTTCCCTTGTGCTCCCCGTTTCTCTAAATGACTAACAATGCCCGCTACGAAGATCACATTTCATTCTTCTCAGGCATCTAGAAGATTAAGGCCTACTCACCTTCTCCCCCTGCTCACTTTGTCCTAAGAATAAAGTTAGTAAAGGAACAGAAACAAATAGCCTCTCCATCACCCACTTTAGGAAATATAGTATCTTAGCTCTTACTTTTCTCAATAGAAGAGGGATTGTTTTTAATAGAAAACATCCCAGGAGGTACATTTGTGGTAGAGTCTTGCAAAAGTGGTATCTTCCAAGAATCCAATTATTCAGACTCCCTGTGACTTGAAATCTTTAATTCTCAAAGGCTTGGGTTTACCCTGCAGGGGCAAGCATCCAAAAAATGAGAGGCTGGAAGGAGTGAGCAGTTTCCTAAGGGACAAGAGACACCTGCCTCATTCGAATCCCCAGAAGCACAAAGGCTGTCCTCTAATTATCCGAGAGCTAATTGTTCCAAGGCCCAGAGAGACTCTCCCTATAATCAATTTCTGCAGAGACTTCATTCCTTGGCAAGAACAGTCTTTCCTTTTATTTTATTTTATTTTTTCTGGTGAGCTTAACCCATTTAATTCCATCTAATTCTTTAATGAGGCTCTGTTTTCCATATGGACTGACACGTTTTAAAAATATTGTCCACTTCTCTTTTGATTTGAGAGAGAGAGAGAGCGCTGTTGTTCCACTTACTTATGCATTCATTGGTTGCTTCTTGTATGTGCCCTGACCAGGGATCGAACCTACAACCTTTACTTATCGGGACAATGTTCTAACCAACTGAGCTACCTGGTCATGGCAAAAATATCGTCCACTTCTGTTCCGTAAGCATTGACAAGATCAGTTTGCTTAACTTGAGCTGTGTCTACCATATCAAAAACAAAACAAACAAACAAAAGCAAAAAAAAAAAAAAACACAAAGAAAACACACACACCAAAAAAAAAAAAAAAAAACCACACAAAAGTGGTTGAGTTGATCAGCAACCAGACAATGACTTTAGCTGATTGATTTACTGGATTACATAGCGACTTGGTCAACATGATTAGTTACTTCCTATCAAACCATATCAATAGCCACATTTCAGAAACAATTCTAAGTAATTTCTGTGTTCTTATCCTTTAAAAGTTAGCAGACATAAGGTTCTTCTGAATTTGGTGGGGGCGGGGGGCGGGCAGGGATTCCGCCAACTCCTGGTGAATGTCATATTGCTGAGAGTCGTGCAAAAATGCAATGTCACCCTGAACCAAGAAACTCATCAAAGAAGTACTGATAGCTTCATACTGCAGGAAAGAATCTCTGGAAATAGAAACTTCTGGGATCCTGAGGAATGAATATTTAGTTTAAGTTTTTGAGAATTCTGGACTCATATCTATGAATTTCAAATGGATTCAATTTTCATATTTTATAAATGGCAAACGCCAATGGGCTGATTTCTCAATATGGTCTCTGAGAGCCTTCTCGATAGTCTGCAGTGTAACCCTTGAATGAAAATCTAATTATAAACTGCCATTCTGGGCAGCAGGTGAACTCAGATGGGGTCCTGTATCAACTAGTAACAAGGTTTCTTCTTTACAGTTTAAAATATTTTGTTCCAAGGGTATTGTTCTTTATTCCAAAAGAACTGTAATTTAGATGATTTTTCATCAGTCCAGCTCTGATCTCTGGCTGTCCCAAACCCTCTTCCTCATATGCTACAACTTTCGGGGAAGGGCAGTTGCTTCAATGTCAATGGCTGAATGGAATGTCCTTGCCTCCTCCCATCCTTCCAGCCTTCCTATTTCCTGACCCCAAAACCAAGATGTACTTACTCACACGTGTACACGCGCGCGCACACACACACCCCTACCTCATTTTAAATTAATTTTTAAAAGTTGGCACCTTCTTCTTCATAGCCTTCTGTTAATTTCTCCCCTTATGGTGAATTTTCAGACATAAACAATTATCAGAGTAGTTGAGTAGGGGAGAGACCTAAAAATCTGTTGGAGAGGATGGCATCTGAACCTCTAAAGAGCCTGTTCAGAACAGACACACACATCCATCTGGACCTCAGTTTCCCTTCCTACAAAATGAGGGTGGCTGCACCTGCCAGTGGTTTGAGGAGGACGAAAAGGATAGCGTTTTCCAAGCCTCTTTAAGCCTCGGTGTACATGGTGCCAGCAAAGAACTAAGTATCTTTTTCCTTCGGGCAGAATAATTAAAACAAATTCTCATGAGTCCCATCTCCATGCATGTCTCTCAAATTGATCATGCAGTGATTTTTAAGAACAGAGCAGCTCTGTGCCATTTATTTATAATCGTTTTTCATTGTTACGGTGGGGCATTCAAACACATCACCTTTGGGCTCTGGGGAACCGCTCACATTCATTAGGGGAAGGAAACAGTCTTTCTTTCAAACAGGCAATTTGATTGCTTCGGGAAGAGTCTGTAATTACTGGAGCGCTGGGATATGATATCGTTAATAAGATGATGACACCAGCCTTGCTCCAAATCAGAGGGGGGTCGGCCTCTTCTTCCAGAGACTGTAATTAAAAGGGGTGGCGCTGGTTCCCTGTGCCCCGCGACAGGGCTGGCACCAGACTGGAGACACTGGGGCAGAGGCGCTTCCTCCCACTCTTGTCCTCTATGGAGTTGGTGGCCCAAGCAGAGCAGACATTGCACAGAGAGGTTTTCCCTGCAGGCACAGAGTGCCCCCCTGCTTAGCTCTACAGTGAGGAGGTCTTACATCCACATTCGAAATGGCATATGATCATTAACTGTGGGCGCCTGACAAGCTTTTAGAATTTTACTCTTCATACCCAGGGGCTACATCAGATTCTAACTGGAGTGGACAAATTCAGAGTTAATACTTCAAATTCAACAGAAACAAATGCGTGTCCTATGAGCAGCGGGTAATCTAGTCTTTTGCCCTTTGTTTTATCAATCCTTTCAATCATTTGTTCATTCAATCAGTTAACCAGACAAACGTGTCTTCATTTCCTGTTCTAGTCCAGGTGGAGTGCTTGGCTCTGGGACAAAGTGGTCCTCATCGAGCCCGTCGGGGCCTCCCTTACTGACCTGCTCCCCACTCTGTGCTTCTTGTCATGCTATTTGGGTTGTTAGCCTTTCTCTTTCATTTACTCTTGCTTCTCATGTTTACATTTAAAGTCTTTTGCCACGTTCCCCCTTCTTGTTGCCGGCCTGATAAAGTTACCAGCTGTAAACAAAAGGGACATCAGACTGACATAAGAAAGCCTCCTTTTGCCTACCATTAAAAGCACCAGAAACAGCCCCTGCAGGTGTGGCTCAGTCCGTTTGTTTTTTCTCGTGGAGCATTGCCTCATGGACCGAAGGGTCTCGGTTCAATTCCCGGTCAGGGCACATACCCAGGTTGCAGGCTCGATCCCCAGTAGGGGGCGTGCAGGAGGCAGCCGATCAATGATTCTCTCTCATCACTGATGTTTCTATCTTTCTCTTCCTTTCTAAAAACCAATAAAAATCTATTTTTTTAAAATATATTTTATTGATATTTTACAGAGAGGAAGGAAGAGGGATAGAGAGCTAGAAACATCGATGAGAGAGAAACATCGATCAGCTGCCTCCTGCACACCTCCCACTGGGGATGTGCCCGCAACTAATGTACATGCCCTTGACCGGAATCGAACCCGGGACCCTTCAGTCCGCAGGCCGACGCTCTATCCACTGAGCCAAACCGGTTTTGGCCCAATAAAAATCTATTTAAAAATATATATCCTCAGTGAGGGTTAAAAAAACAAAACAAGCAATACCAAACAAAGTGAGTTTGGAGGCATTCTACATAGAACTAAGCCTGGAGAGCAGTTTCCTTTGGTTCTACCCAATGGAATTTGTTTTAGTGAAGGACAGTGCAAATAACCTATGGGGACAATTCAGCTGTGGCTATTCGAGGACATGTTTTCATTTTAGCAAAGATCTGCTGGAGTGTGAGGATTTGGAATTGTTTTGTGAAGAGAAGATTCTTTAGTTGGTACCTCAGGGACACTCTTTTCTGTTAGGAAAAAAAATCAATTTGGGACTGGACAGAGAGCTTGCCATGCTTGCAGGACGGCTGTGGCGGCCCTTTGTGTTTACAGCAGATGTGTCTGGGGCCCTTCTGGGTGCTCTTAAATTGCCTCTACTTCAGTGACAATGGATTCTCACTTATCTACCTGGACCTTGCTGACCCTGGCGGCCAGTGGCAGTCCCCGGGGAGACAGTGGACAAGGTTTTGAAGGGTAGCACAATGTGCCACCCCCAAGATATGCAGCTCGGATCTATTGATTATTTTGAGCTGCAGGCATTTGAAAAACAGCAAATGCAGGTAGAGGCTTATCTGCTGAAAGACAGATCCTCCAAAAGGAACTCCATTGTCATCAATTCCCTCCCAGGAGTTTTGTCAGCCAGGAAAGACTGTCACGGACGAGATTAAAAGTGGACATCACACCGAGATGAATTTTGTCACAAATGCCTCCTGTCCATTCTTCTACGGGCCCATTCACTTTTCCTAAAAATCATTTACTCTCCCCTAAGAATCCAACATCTCCTCACCCCTTTCAATATTAGGATGCTATTTCATTGTGAATTTTAAATCACCTTGGGGAGTTACTCATTTTTCCCTGGGCATCTTCCCTGTGTATATGAGCTAAACATGTTAATAAATTTCTGTTTGTTTTTTCTCGTTAATTTTTATTCCAGGAGTCTCCTCTAAGAACTCAGAAAGGTAGACAGAAAATTACCTTTCCTCCCCTACAGTTTAAAGTTAGGTTAGCTAGACTCTTGGTGGCAAGTAACAAATACCAACTGAATTTGCCTTAAGCCCCAAGCGGGAATTTGGTATAAGGATTCTACAGCATGCCAAGGAGCTAAGGGCAGCAGCATAGCCTGACCTTGGGAAAGGTTGGAATTAAGAGAACCCACGGACATGCACAGCAGTGTGGTAACTGAGTGTGTGTGGGGCGGTGGGGCAGGGGTGGTGGTGGTGGAAGATGGCTTAGAGGAGATACATGGTGTTGGGAAAAATAAAATAAAACGAAGAAATGAATAGCAACCACATTCCTAAGATGTGCTCTTGGACTGCCTCTTCTGTGCTTTTTTTTGGGGGGGGGGGGCGGGGAGGGTACATCTGCTTTGTTTTCTAATGTTAGGGTCCAGCTTCCTCTGATTCTGTTCCCATAAGGCCAAATGTGGCTGAACCGCAGCTAATGAATGTATTTGTGACTGTTCCAGTCATTAGCAGAGACTAGCTGGCTGGCTCTCCATTCCTACTTCCGGGAGAGAATGTGATTGGCCCTCCTTAAATGAAGTGCTCACCTCTTCTTCAGTCATCTGAGGCCAGCGAGCTCACATCACACAGGCAGAGTTGCCTGGAACCCACCTACGTGGATCAGGAGTATTTCTCAGAGAAGGTGGGAGGATTGAGAGCAGAAATATTAAGTTTTGGTAAAGATACATCCCCCAAAAGTATCTCCAGGGTGGCCACCACATTCTGGGAACACAGATAAATACATAGTGAGTGGTTTATTAATATTACATGATAAAATAATATTTGTGCTTTCAGACTCAGTGGCCACCTTGTACTACCAGGGCTGGAGCCTATTGCCCTAGAATAAAAGGAAGCGACAGGGCATAACTCTATAATGCTGTCATTAGCCTGGCCATCCATTTATCTGAGTTAACCAGTCATAAATGCCCATGTGGGTCATGGAAACAGATTCATACATAATAAAGAGATAATTACTTCAGCGTTCTAGTTGCAACCAAATATCCTCTAGTTACAGAGAACGCTTAGCAGGCTAATTAGTAGCATTCATTACTCTCCCCTTAGTCCCCCAAGAATGATTCATGCTAAACCCTAAGTAATCCAAATCCTAGGGCTCGACATTCCAGCGATCTATCCCTGGCTCATATGTTGATTTACCATTCCCTCTGTTAGACTTTCAGCAGCTGTAGGCTCGTGTTCATGTAAAATAAATAATAAATAAAATGTGGTCTCTCTAGCATGGCCGCTTCAGTAGAGCTGGACAGCTTATCTGTCAGCTAAGGGCCTCTGAGGCATGTGTTGAGAGAGAGAGGGAAAGAGAAAGAGAAAGAAGAAGAGAGAGAGAGGGAAAGAGAAAAGAGAAAGAACAAGAACAAGACCTGGCTGCGGCATCATGTTTGCTGTGTTCTGTTTGTTGTAAGCAATGAGCTAAGTCTAACCCATAACTAAGGAAAGGGGAATTAGACTTTCCCTTTTGATGGGAAGAGGGTCAAAGAAGTTGTGGACATATTTTTAAATTACTATGAGAAGTCTATTTTTCTTACACAAGAGGAAGTACAGAGAGAAATATCCCAAGGCTGTTGCAGTGGCTCAACACTGTTATCAAGAACCCAGGCTCTTTCCACCTTTCTTCTCAACATCTTTAAGGGCTTGGCTTCTCATGTTATCTATATACTAGAGGCCCAGTGCACCGGATTCATGCACTGGTGGGGGGTGTGGCCTGTGGGGATCAGCCTGCTGTGGGAGCACACTCATCCCGGTCAGCCGAGCAGCTGTGGACCTGCCCTCTGCGGGAGCGCACTGACCACCAAGGGAAGCTCATGCATTGAGCTTCTGCCCCCTGGTGCTCAGTGTGCATCATAGTGACTGGTCGTTCTGCCATCCGGTCGATTTGCATATTAGGCTTTTATTATATAGCATATAAAAGGTTAAGTGGGTAGTTAAATGGAGTCAACTGCACGTATCCTCAACACTGCTGGCATTGCCTTCCTCTGAGTGTTCCTGGAAATGGCAAACTCAAGAAGCGAAAAGGATGAATTAGAAGAAGAAAATGTGATACTCACATTGGTTCCAATAAGCGAGGAACATAATGAACATCAAATGGAACCAAGTGTTTCTTCAACCTCAGACAGCAAACTGACAGCACCTAGGACAAACGATAAAGTTAGTCTTCCTCAAATGAATGAACAATTCAAAGATTGCCCAAAACCAATCCTTCCCTTGCCGACCACTTTGCCATCATTTAATAAAGTGCGTCATGACACTTTGCGGAACTGGTGCCAACAACTGAATTTGAGTACCGATGGTAAGAAAATAGAGGTTTATCTGAGGCTCAGGGAACATGCTCATTTTGAAAAAAAGCGAGTGAATGGGAAGCATGGATGCAGTGTAAATAGTGTTGCTGAAACACCAGAAGAGGCCACATTGCAGTCATGTTCGGGGAAATTGACCAAGAGAGCAAGGAGTAAGAAAAGTCATCAGATGAGTAAAAGAGAGGAAGAGACTCATACAGTTGAAATGACCAGTACAATTGAAGTGGCCAATACAGTTGAAGTGGCCAGTACAGTTGAAGTGGCCAATACAGTTGAAGTGACCAATACAGTTGAAGTGATAACTTCAGCTCGTGAGGCCATGTTGGCAGCATGGTCAAGAATTACTGCAAGAGGCTCGCTATCTAAGGCTGCAAATTCATATAACATTCCTATTTCTGTTGAGAATTTTCTGCTGCAAACATCTGGTGTCAGGTGGTGTGTGGTCCATGGCAGACATCTCCTGGCAGACAAAAAGGGTTGGGTTCACCTGCAGTTCCATGCAGGTCAGACCTGGGTGCCTGACACTCTCACGAAGATGATTTCTCTCTTACTTTTACCGGCCTGTACTTTCCCATCCCCAGACCTAGAAGATAACATGTTATGCCCTGTGTTAAGAGGAATAAAAGGATGATGGAGAAATTAGTTAAAATGAGGAAGAGAAAGTAACCTGGTTTGAACACTCTCAACACAGAAGAAATGGTGGAGAGCTCACAACTAAATTAACTTGTGTCCCATTGGTTGTTGTGCTCTGCCCTGGACACCCTCAGCATTCCTGATGCCTTGAGAACAGATGTGAATGTTTGAATTCTGTATTGGAAGTTTGCCAAAAAGTGACTGTCACTGCTGCTTCAGGTGTTCAGCTATGTAGAATATAGTTTTGTTTTAATTAATAGATTTTTAAAGCAGTTTTAAGGCTTTTGGAAAAATTAAGCAGAAAGTAAGAGTTCCCAAATTCTGTTGTGCCTCACCCCCCCCCCTCTCAATTTCCCCTACTATCAACACCCTGCACCGGAATGGTAAATTTGTTAAACTTATATTGACCCATCATTATCACTGAAAGCCCATAATTGACATTAGGGTTCACTCTTTATGTTTTATATTCTATTGAGTTTTGACAAATGTATAGAGATGTATCCACTATTATAGAATCATACAAAAATAGTTTCACTGCCCTAAAAATTCTGTACTCCTATTTGACATTCCCTGTTTCCTATCCCTGACCCCCTGATATTTTTACTGTATCCATAGCTTTGCTTTTTCCAAAATGTCATACAGTTGGAATCATACCGTAGCCTTTTCATAGTCACTTCTTTCACAACAATATGCATTTAAGGTTTCTCCATGTCTTTTCACAGCTTGATAGCCCACTCCTTTTTGGCACTAAATATTCAATTGTCTGGGTGTACCATAATTTGTTTATCCATTCACAGATTGAAGGTCATCTTGGTTGCTTCCAAAATTTGGCAATTATGAATAAAACTGCTGTAAACAACAAAAAATAAAAAATAAATAAATAAATAAAAGGTTAAGTGTCCGTCCAACCGTCCGACTGGTAGCTATGATGCACAATGACCACCAGGGGGCAGACACTCAACACAAGAGCTGCCATGACGTGCACTGGCCATTTAAGAATAAATGGCACCACGAACCTGGCCCACAAAGCAACTCTCGGCTTCCCCCAAGTGGGATACAGGCCCCACCACCACCCCAGAGCGACACCCCACCAAATCGCAGCCAACGCTGCCAAGACCCCCTAGTGCAAAATGCAGCCCACAGCCCAGCCCAGCCCGGAAACGATCACTGTGGGCACCAGGTAATGACATCACGTAGCAACGCCCAGCTTCCTCTCCCTGGCAACTAGCCTCCTTGGAGTTTCTTCAACCCAGCAACCTGACTTGCTATATAGCCAGGTGCAAACATTTCACAGTTTAACTAAATGTTTGTGATGCATTTTCCCATGCCTCATTTCATTTGATCCTCACAGAAGTCCTGGAGTAGGTAGATAGGAGACTCGGTAGAATCCTATTTTCATTAGCAAGACATGAATAGTAATATTAAAATATTTCTTCTAATTAATTTCCTTTCAATGTGCACAAATCCATGCACCAGGACACTAGTATATTCATACAGTGACTGCTGCATCTACAGACATCGCAGCTATATTCTAGGCAGGTGAAGGCAGAATGCCATTTGTCCCCCACTCCCCAATACCTTACTTGCCTGAGCAGGAAAGTAAAAGCTTTCTTCTACGCCATCCAGCTGACTTCTTTGATTTATTGTCCAAAGTTGTGTCACATAGTTCTCTGTCAGGAGCTCAGGTGAGCCGGGAGAGAGAGCTGAGCTGGCAGGTGTTGGAGCTGCTAATTCAAGCAACAATGAACCAAAAGGAAAGCAACAGTGAAGCCTTAAATCGCTTAGTGCAACAGTATAAGCAGGAGGTTAACCTGAGAAAGCACCTATACCCCCAGTTTCATTTTCCCCCATGGACTGTACTCCCACACCACTGGAGGACAGGGCGGACCAGCATGGACCTGGGTTATCTTATTCTTGAGGGAGCCCTGAGCAAAAGATTCCTGCAGTTTTACGGACCTGTGGGGATGGAAGAGTGCAAGGAGCAGGGCTAAGAGTGGAAAAGCACTGAGTCAGAGGAAAAAAAATGTCTTCAAGGTTCCCTAGTGAGGAGACCCTCCAATAGAGGCACCTGGGCTAGGAACGTAACTATGGGTAAGAGCATGGCAGGCCAGGGGTCCCTGAGTCCCTGATGGCAATGCTCCTTAGAGATCACAACACACCAGCTGTGAAGGGGTCTGGTGTCTGCAGACAGCTTTCTCCTTGGAGGTCTGCCAGGTAAAGCCTTTGGAATCGCCTGTTGTCATACCAGAAAAAATTCAACAGAAGTTTCAATCAGATTCTTTAGGCTTCAATTAGCTGCAAGAGAAGTTGGGAAGCTAAAAAACCTTTATGGAGAAAAACATTTAAAAGTCCCTTTAAAAAGAGAGAGAGAGAAGCTGTAAAGTTGAGAATTTTTCTTTCTAGCCTCTACAATAAAGGAAACAAGGGCAAAGGTGACCGGGAATGTGTGTTGAATGAACAGTTTGACATTACCTGTCAAGAAGCACACATTCCTAGAAAGAGTGTTTGATTTCATTACAGATCATTGGATGTTTGATGAGTTGGCTGAGAATTTTTAAAACATATTATAATGAGTATACACTGAGTGGCCAGATTATTATGATCTCTGAATGCATAATAATCTGGCCACTCAGTGTGTATGTGTGTGTGTGTGTGTGTGTGTGTGTGTGTGTGTGTGTGTGTATTAGAGGTCCGGTGCATGAATTCGTGCATGGGTGGGGTCCGGCCAGCCTGGCCAGGGGGAGGGGACATGGGCAACTGGCTGGCCTGCCTGCTGGTCAAACTCCTGGTTGAGGGGACAATTTGCATATTAGCCTTTTATTATATAGGTTATACACTGAGTGACCAGATTATTATTTGTTCAGAGATTATAATAATCTGGCCACTCAGTGTGTGTAATAGGTACCAAGTGTTAGGTTGCTGAAGGAGGAACGCACAAGGCCATAGTGGTGAGGGATTACGAATTTATTCAATCATCCGCACACCAGATGGCTGAGCCTGGATGGCTCCAGCCCCCAGTGACAGGAGTCAGCAGCTTTTAAAGGACTTTTGGCAGGTTTTTTTTTCTGGGGGGAGACTTCTTTATGCATACCTGGAGGGGAGATATTGGAATGTGGTCACCGCAAGTGAAATGTGGTCTTCAGCAAAGGGAATGACCATAATGAAGTAGCCTGAAAAGCCAGTTCCCGGGGGAGGGGTATCAGTTCAATTGCTCGATCAAACTTAACACCAAGGAGGAGAAAGAAAAAAAAAAATGAGTTTGAAGAGAGAACAGTCAGGGAGGGGAATAGGGAAGAAAGAAATGGGAGGAATGGGTAGGGACGAAGATGGATCCTCTGAAGCTGAGGACAGGCAGGGAGGAGGTCAGTGGCCTAGGATTTCAGTGCCTCAAACTAAACGTATGCTGGTGTTGGTTTCATTTGACATGTTCAGTGTGACAGGTCCTCTTATGCCCTGTCCCTTTAGCTTGTCTCACAGCATCACAAAATTGGTTTGACCTGGTTTGGGCAGTAGCATGATGATAACTCCCTTGTCAGAATAAAACATTTATTTTTGTTCACCAGATTTTTTATTCACTTGATTTTTAGATTCACTTGTTGATAGACATGTATTTGTTGTTCATAATTGTTATCTTTACCTTTTTCTTCTTCTTCCTCTTCTTAAAGAATACCCTTCAGCATTTCATATAATACTGGTTTGGTGGTGATGAACTCCTTTAGCTTTTTCTTATCTGTGAAGCTCTTTATCTGCCCTTCAATTCTGAATGATAGCTTTGCTGGGTAGAGTAATCTTGGTTGTAGGTTCTTGCTATTCATCACTTTGAATATTTCTTGCCCCTCCCATCTGGCCTGTATAGTTTCTGTTGAGAAATCAGCTGACAATCGTATGGGTGCTCCCTTGTAGGTAACTAACTGTTTTTCTCTTGCTGCTTTTAATATTCTCTCTTTGTCTTTTGCTCTTGGCATTTTAAGTATGATGTGTCTTGGTGTGGTCCTCTTTGGATTCCTTTTGTTTGGGGTTCTGCGCACTTCCTGGACTTGTAAGTCTATTTCTTTTACCAGGTGGGGGAAGTTTTCTGTCATTATTTCTTCAAATAGGTTTTCAGTATCTTGCTCTCTGTCTTCTTCTGGCACCCCCATAATTCAGATGTTGGTACACTTGAAGTTGTCAGAGAGGCTCCTTACACTATCTTCAACTTTTTGGATTCTTTTTTCTTTTTGCTTTTCTGGTTGGGTGTTTTTTGCTTCTTTGTATTTCAAATCTTTGACTTGATTCTTGCGATCCTCTAGTCTGCTGTTGGATCTCTGTATATTATTTTTTATTTCAGTCAGTGTATGCTTAATTTCTAGTTGGTCCTTTTTCATGTCCTCGAGGGTCTCACTAAATTTATCGGCCTTTTCTAGAAAATTCTTGAAAATCCTTATAACTGTGGTTTTGAACTCTATATCCAGTAGTTTGCTTTCCTCCATTTCTTTCATTTGTAACCTGTTTCTTTGTCTCTGCATTTTGGCTGCTTCCCTGAGTTGATAGAGTGGCTTTGTGTGCTAGGTGTCCTATAGGGCCCAGTGGGTCTGCTTCCCCAGTTACCTGAGGTGGACACTCTTGGTGCACCCCTTTATGGGCTGTGTGCACATTCTTGTTGTAGTTAAGCCTTGATTGTTGTTGGTATCACTGGGAGGAATTGACCTCCAGGCCAACTGGTTGTGAGGATCAGCTGTGTCTACGCTGGGAGAACTTCTGTGCTGGAGACACCCTTATGAGGCAAGACTTGCTTCAGTGGGGCTTCGGTGCCCACTGAGTCTGCCCCCTGAGTGTGCCCCTTATGGATCTGAGGAGTTATAATCTGGATGGTCCTACTCTGACCCCTGAGTACACTGGCTCTTAGATCTCCAAGGAGGTGCTAATTTAGACTCTGCCTGAGGCCACCCAGCAGGAGCTATGGAGAGTTCTGCAGATTCCTCTTCTTTGTTTGGGTGTTGGAGGTACCCAGACGAGGCTCAGCTGTGAAGCAATGCAAACTGCTGGGAGGCCTTGGGCCTTCTTTTGGATGTTCTGTGTCTCTCAGACTCAGTTGCAGTTTGTTAGGTAAGTTTCGATTTCAAAGGACCAGGCCATTCATATGCAAAAGCCTCTGCGCACAGCTTGGATGGGGCGGAGTCTCAGGGCAGAGCAAACAGCAATGGCTTCCCATCAGCCCTGCCCTAAAAGGCCCCCGGGTCTCAGTGTTCCTTAGTAATTGCTGCAAGCACCTCTGAGAGAAAGCCGCCCTCAAGTTCCGCTCGCTGACAGACAGTCCAGTTTCTCCCCATATGACTCTAGGTCCCCAGAGTCTGGCTCAGAAATGGAGTTCAAAGCAGTTGGGAGCTTGTGTCGCCCTGTGGATTAAAAAAGCCAGCCGCGTACTCAGTTGCCAGCCCTTTCCATGCACATGCACCTCAGTACCTCTGCACTTTACTTCCGCAGCTCCTCTGAGTCTTAGTGTGCTTTTCTCTTCCCTTCTAGTTGTAGAATTTCCAGTCAGCCAGCCTTCCTGTGGTTCTGGATGATGTCCATTTCGTCTTTTAGTTGTAGTTTTGCAGTGGTTTTGCGAGGCAGCAAGTTCAGGTGTTTACCTATGCCACCATCTTGGTTTCTCCCAGAATAAAACATTTATAATCCAAAGTGAATCTCACAGTTTTCCAGGCTCCTCTTCAAGCAGAAAGTTCTGAAAATGAATGCACCCTAGCTCCGTATGTTTATTTACCATCCCCTCTGTTAGACTTCCAGTGGCTGTAAAATTATGCTCATGTAAAAAAAGAGAGAGAAAGAAAGGAAGAAAGGAAGAAAGGAAGGAAGGAAGGAAGGAAGGAAGGAAGGAAGGAAGGAAGGAAGGAAGGAAGGAAGGAAGAAAGAAAGAAAGAAAGAAAGAAAGAAAGAAAGAAAGGAAGGAAGAAAGGAAGAAAGAAAGGAAGAGGATAAAGAAAAAGTGTTCCTGTTAAATTCCTTTTGATAACACTTTTTTTCTGCGGAAGTTAGAGATGAATTAGCAATGACTTGGCAGCCAATTAAAATTCATGGTGAACTATTCTGTAACCTGTGGGTCAGAAACGCATTTCCTATAAACCTTAAGAGAGTATCTCTCCGGGGTTTTTTGGGGGGTGAGAAAACTTAATATCCTGCTCTCTGGTTCTCATCCCTTGTATAGGGTGATGACCGCCGTGGTCCAGAGGCATTGTTTGTGAAACCTCGAGACAACTCTTAATTCCCTGCGCAGTTATTTCTCTGAAATGTGGAGAGAAGATCTGTGGCTACAGCTGCCAGTAAGTGATTCTCAGCTGCATTTCTATGTAAGTTGTAGATCAAGACGCGACAGGAAGAGAGGGTTGGGGCAGAGCTTGTCTGTTTCCCACAGTTCTGAGCTTTGATCGTCCCACATAACTGAGAAAGGAGAGAAGGCTTCCATTCCAGGTGCGTAGCATGAAAAACATGCTAAAGTTGAGGTGTCTTCTTTTCCATGAGTCAGGACACAATTGTATGGCATAGGATCTGTAAATGAACCTATACGGAGGAAAAATCTATTTAACAAATGTTTAGAATTTCCTGTTCCAGCAGAATTAGAAAACTCTCAAATTCCCAGTAGTTGACAAATCTTTTTTGTTGATGGTGAGTCCACTGAGAAAAAAAAAATCTTTGACCTTAAGTCATTACAAGGATTTAGTACATATATGCAACATGTCAGATATATATACTAGAGGCACAGTGCATGAATTCATGCACATTGAAAGGAAATTAATTAGAAGAAATATTTTGGAGGCTGGGGAAGGACCGCGGGAGATTGGCCAGCCAGAGAGGGACCACAGGATGGCTCCAGGGCGTGTCTGGCCCATCTTGTCCAGTCCCAATCTGCCAGACTCCAGCAGCAAACTAACCTACCAGTCGGAGAAAATGCCCCCTGGTGGTCAGTGCACATCATAGCGACTGGTTGAATGGTTGAATGAATGGTCGGACACTTAGCATATTAGGCTTTTATTATATAGGATATATATTGATTTCAGAGAGGAAGGGAGAGGGAGAGAGAGATAGAAACATTAATGATGAGAGAGAATCATTGATCGGCTGCCTCCTGCATGCCCCACACGGGGGACCGAGGCTACAACCTAGGCATGTGTCCTGACCAGGAATCAAACTGTGACCTCCTGGTTCACAGTTTGACGCTCAACCACTGAGCCACACCAGCCAGGTTGCAAAATGTCTTTTTATGTCTGAGTTTATAAAATAGCAAACACATTCCAACATGGAACATCTGTGAAGATAATATGCCATTTTAGATACCATGCTGTCAAAGGGACAGAAGAAAAAGATTTATATAAATATAAATGCATGTGGCTCAATGGTTGAGGGTCAACTTATAAACCAGGAGATCACGGTTCAATTGCACATGCCCGGGTTGCAGGCTCAATCCCCAGTAGTGGGCATGCAGGAGGCAGCCAGTCAATGATTCTCTCTCATCATTGATGTTTCGATTTCTTTCTGTCTCACTTCCTCTTTCTGAAATCAATAAAAACATATTTTTAAAAATTAAAAAATAAAATAAATGCATATATAACTAACTAGTTAGCCCAGAGGGCAAAGGCAGGGGAGACATAGTAACCTGATCTTCACAGTTGCTAAAAATCTGACAAGGGAAATATGAGTTTTAACTAGCTGCCAAGCAATTGGTTATTCGTGTGTGACACACACAAAAACAAGGGAAACCCTAATTTTTTCCTTGTCAGTTTTAAACATAGAGGCTGTCAATTCAGTAAGTGAAGCTACCAAATGTATTACGGAAGGACACCATCCTACCAACATCGAGTCTCAAGGTGACATCAAGTGCAAGACCACTGTGCCATTACCCTCCCATCACATTTCACCCAGCCCCATTAGGGATATCTCTTTTTTGGGTAGCACCATGCTCCTGGCCTCTGCCATAGCCCTGCATTTCCAGTAAAGGAGATGTGGGAGGACATCAACTCTTGAACAAGTAGTCATTATGGACTTACCCTCCTGGGCTACTGTGACTGCCTGAAGAAATTAATGGGATTCTTTAGTTACTTGTAATTTTTCCAGTCTCTGGCCTGATGCTAATTGAGCTCAAGTCAGTTTGACAAAAAAATGTTAAGCAGTGGGTTCACACCAGGTGCTGGGGCTCTGTGTCATGTACCATGATTTCAAATAGGATTTGTAAAGTGTTGTCAAACCATTGGCAATCCAGTAATAGTCACAGACAGTCCCAGAAAACCTTTGGGTGCTTAGGAAAGGTGATAGGCAATAATTCATTGAATAAGTATTTATTGAGTATCACCTGCTCTCCTGCTCTCAAGGTATTTACGTTCTAGTAGAAGGAGTTGGGTAATAACATGTAATCAAATAATTAAAATGAACTGCTTGAAGTTTGTGCTACAAAGAATATGAAACATGCTAATGGGATCAAGAGACTGTGCGGAAGAGGTAAGGAGCTACTTAAGATGGGGTGGTGAGGAAGGACCTCTCTTAGAAGACATTTGAACTGAACCCTGAATAATGAAGAGCTAGGTAAGCAAAGAAAAGGTGGGGAGAGCTTTCAGGTCAATTCCAAGGCCAGAATAAGCTTCTAGAGAAGTCAGCGATGTAAGGGGAAGCCAGGTCCTGAAGCAGTGAAGCTCCTAAGGAGATGGGGTTTTATACTATTGCAACAGGAAGTCATTGGAGTATTGTCAGCCAGGCTGTGGTAAAATACTTTGCCCACTGTGGGGAAGAAAGACTGCAGAGCAAGAGTGGAAGCAAGGATTCCTGTTAGGAGGCTTTGCAGCGGTCCAGGTAAGCTATGCATCCCTCCTTCACAAAAGAATAGCTGTCATACTGGAATTCTGGTTGAGCCTTACATGAATCGAATGCCTAGTGTGTGTTTGGATGATTTTCAATCCATTACATTATATCCTTAGAATATGGGGTTCCTCTGACCCAGAGTTGAAAATTCCTGAGGAATTTACGCTGATCTATCTCCTCTGCATGTATCCCTTTGAAAACAACAGCAGGCATTTGAAGAAATATCTGACTAGGGCTCATATCTGAGGCCATGAAACAGATAAGAGTTCTCTGATAAAAATGTATCTCACATCCTTGTTCATGGCTGTGTCCCTAGTAGCCAGCACAGAGGCTGACACATAAATACTAGTATTTATTGAAGGATTTATTATACTAGTCTAGTAAAAGCTCAGGAAATGCCACAAGTAAACATTAGTCGTATAGCGCCTCACTCAGCTGAGCTAAGTAGCCTTGGATACTAGCCTTGGCATTTGGAGACATTTGTGGAAGGGTGAGATGGACCCACATGTGCTCCAACCTGGCATGCCACATCCAAGGCTTATTGCTGCTCAGAGCTCCTGACCATGCAGACAATTCTATCTCTAGCCCATCCCTTTGCCCCCCAAACCCTCCTCCTCCAGGAAGCCCTGCACCCCTGCATCTCGTTCCCACACAGTATCCTCCCTGTGGGCACCAGCCCCTCATCCTGCTTCTCAGCCGCCTTCCCCTCTGCCCTACTTCCCACCCTGCACCAAAAACACGGGAGCCTTTTGTGGGAGCAATCAAGCCCTAAATCACTATTTATATTTCTTAGAGTAAACTTAAGACTGAGAAAAGGTTCTGGAATGACTGCCCTGGGGACTAAAGCCCATCTGGAAACAAGAATAATGTGAAATGTATCCCTCCATGGATCCCCCACAAGACCAATTACAATATCATCCTTCCCGGGAATTTCTGCCAATTTTTTATGGGGTCACCAGAAAGTTATATCTGAAGTGAAAACTGCAGAGGTTTATTCAGGGGGTAGTTAACTGGCGAGGTGAGGCATGTGGAAGGAAACGACAGGAAACAGTGATCCTCCACAGATGGAAATGTGTGCAAGTGTGGCTCTTCCCTTCAGGAAGCGGGAGGGATTTATTCATTCATCCACAGATATTCCTTGGGCGACTACTGTGTGCCCGGCACTCTCCTAGGTGCTGGAGAGAGAGCAATGAACACCACTAACAGCCCCTTAGGGGCTAACATTTTAGTGGCTGGGAAGGTGGGCCATAAAAGGCTTTTTGTTTGGTTTTGTTCTGAGTGATGTTATTTATTGACATCACTGCAAAACAAGCTAACTCACAGATGGAGAGCAGGCAGACAGCTCTGGTGCAGGCTGTTGGAGGTGGGGGAGTGGAGAGACTGAGCAAAAAGGGAAAAAAAGAGAGAGAAAGAGAACTCATGGACATGGACCACAGTGTGGTGATTGTGGGAGGGAGGTGAAAGAGGGCATAGAGGGGATACGTGGTGATGGAAAAAAATCACATTAGCCCGGCCAGTGTGGCTCCGTGGTTGAGCATCGACCTATGAACCAGGAGGTCACGGTTCAATTCCCGGTCAGGGCATATATCCAGGTTGTAGGCTTAATCATCAGTGGGGGGCATGCAGCCAATCAATGATTCTCTCTCATCACTGATGGTTCTATGTCTCTTTCCCTTTCCCTTCCTCTCTGAAATCAATAAAAAAAAACAACATTTTAAAAAATAAATAAAACAAAGCAAGCTAAGACTAAAAGTTGTTATTTAACAGGAACACATATTGGTGCAGGGGTACGCACTCAGATCATGAGACCTACTTTTCTTTATTGCTGAGTCCCCAGGCTTGGTGCTGTGACCTCTGGACAGAGGATATCGGCTTCAAGCTCCTGGTTGGTAAAGCGGCATTGCTAGCGATCCTTGCTTCTTATGTGATCTCTCTTAGCCACTTCCCCTTCCCAGTTTTTATTTTATTTTTTCTGAACTGCCAAATGACTGTACTTTGTCTTCTTTCCTTTATCCCAAAGTGCTTCTTTCTCTTTTTTCATTTCTTCTTCCCTTTTTTAAAAAAGCCTCCTCTTTCCCTTGGAGCTCCTTCCACCTGAAGTCTCTTTTTTCCAAAGTATGCACTCTTGATCTCCTTCATAATCCCCTCCCCCTCCCTGTAATCCCTGTCACTCTCATTTTAGGGATTTTAGACTTTTCAACCATAAATTTGCCAGGTACAACTTTGCCCACGGCGCTTTCATCATTCCGATTCTCTTTGTCTGATTTCTTGCCTTTTTCTCTTTCATCCAATTCTTTTTCGGGCTCCTGCAGCAGCTTATTTGTCCCTCTTCAGATATGGTACCAAAAGTCAACATGGGAGAGACTCACCGATGACGGGAAGAAACCAAGTTTGCTGCTGCATTATAACTTAAGACTAAAATA
Organism: Plecotus auritus; assembly: GCF_963455305.1. NCBI lineage: Eukaryota > Metazoa > Chordata > Mammalia > Chiroptera > Vespertilionidae > Plecotus > Plecotus auritus. The sequence goes on from NC_137773.1 coordinate 72,726,408, forward strand.
GGTGGGCTGCCTTATTTCTTGAGAATGTGCAATAGAATGACATTTATTGTTTGAAAACTCCTAGAACAATAAAAGATTTGGCATTTATGCATTCCCTCATACTTCTCTCCTCAAGCTGCACAGTTCACCCGAGAGGTATTTGGCAAAAGGCCTCTCCTGCTGAAGCAGTCACCTGACAATGCCCATGGGGCTCGGAGCCAGCCAGGGTACAACTCAACTGGAGCGATTTGACTAGGTGATGAGCACACATTATCATCAAATTGCAGAGCGGCTGCAGTCCCCACCTCACAACTAGACATGATCTGCCTCCAAGGAAAACGGTCATCTTTAGTGTTGGTAGTTCTTATCTTAGTTTCTGAAAAACCACTCAAGATTGATTTTTTTTATATCAGAGAGAGCCCAGCTTCTTCCCCTAGAAATTCAGATTGAGGTCTGGGAGAGAGTCCAGGAATTTGGCCCCAGTCCCTGCTGCTGCTGCTGCAGGTGGTGCCACATTTGGAGAACCCCCTTACTGCATTAACTGGAAGATAGAGGCTCAGACCCCTGGTTCCCCTCCCCCAAGTGCAAAGCATCTTGGCCATAATCTCATCCTTAGAAGGGAAGATGACTGGAACAATCTCCTTTACTGATCATAGTTGATTCCTTTCTCTCAGGCACTCAGAAAATATTGTTTAGCAACTACAACGGACAAGGTAGGGTCTGCCCACTGAAGGGAGGATGTCATGATGAATTAGCATCCGTTGCTGCCTCCTGGAGCATGAGCAGATCTTTAAGGCTGGCGAACGGAATTAACTGGGCCTGAGCTTGTTTGACACTGCACTGGGCTAGGTGCTCTCTCACACATCTTCTTATATAGTCCTCCCAAGTTTTGCCTCTTCATCTCATTCAAGTCTTTACTGATCTGTCTCCTTTTCAGAGAAACTTACTGGCACTCTAAATCAGAGTCAGCATGTCAAAAGCTGAACTCTTAATACTTCCCCCAATCTGTTCTTCCCAGAGTCTTCTCCTATCTCAGCGAAGAGCAATTTCATTCTTCCAGTGGCTCCAGCCAAAACTGGAACCAAATTATTTCTACTGCACCCCATATCTGGTCCATCACAAGTCCTGTTGGTCCTGCCTTTAAAATAGATCCAGAACCTTATCACTTCTCGCCACCTCCATTGCTACTGCCCTGGTCCAAACCACCATTCCCCCTTGCCTCAATTATTACAGTAGTCTCCCAACTGCACCCCCAGGTTCTGCCCTAGTCCCCCTTCAGACTATTGCTGACCCAGCAGCCAGAGTGATCCTGTTAAAATGTTAAGTCTCATCAAATCATTTGTCTGTGCCAAACTGGCTATCCATGTCACTCCAAATGAAAGCCAGAGTCCTCACAACAACCTGACCCGCCTCACAGTCCTTACCTATCCACCCCTTGCTCACTTCTCCTGCCCACACCAGCAGAGTCCTACTTTGGCACCTTCATACTTGCTGCTCTTGGAATTCCTTGCTCCATTTGGTCACATGGTTTTACTCATCACTGTCTCTGTGTTCTTCATTAACTATTGCTTTCTCAATAGGCTTAGCTGGCCTCCCTAATATTTGAATACCTCTACTCATTTTTCCATCCATTCTTCCAGCTTTACATAACATCTTCACAGTTTCCAATTCTTTACCTTGTTTCTTGTCTCTCTCCCTCTACAAGAATGTGAGCTCCATAAAGGCAGGGATTTTTGTCTTTGCTTCCTGCTGCACTCCAGGGCCTAGAACACTGCCTGGCATGCTCAATACTATTTTTAAAAATAAATAAATGAGTTAAAAAATAAATGAATAAGTAAATAAAATTGCAACCTCTCTGCATTCTCTATCCCTTTCTCTCTGATTTACTTTTCTCCATAGAACTTACCCTCTATTATACTGTAGAATTTACATATTTATTTTATTTTATTTTATGTTTATTTTCTCTACTAGAATAAAAGTTCCACAAAAGCCAGGATTTATATAATGATTACAGTTGTGTTCTTATCACCAAGAGTACCTGACTCTTATGCTTAATGTGTATTTATTGAATAAGTAAATTCTTGATATGAGTTCATATTTTTACAGATTAAGAGATTGACTCTAAGTAAAACTGTGTAAATTAGGCATGGTCATTAATGCAACCAGCATATAGCAGAGTCAGAATTATAATTTGGGTCTGTGCAACTTTCAACCTGTGCTCCCAGAATACACTTGCCTGGTCAAGAAGACATTTGAGCAGGTATTAAAGGATGTGTAGGAGTTGAGCAGAATGATTCTCTCTGCTGCAAAGTTCTTTTCCTCCTTTTCTTCCTCTTCTTCACCTAGCTAACCACCATAAAGAATGAATCATAATTTGGATGTCCCTTCCTCTAGAAAGCTGGCTCTGATCTCCATGCCTGAGTCTGGGATTCTTGTCTTTGTCATAGTACTTCCTGCAAAGCCTGGAATGTCAATTGCCTATTTATTCTTTTGCTTTCTCCACTAGGTCATAAGGTTTGTATAAGCAGGAATTATGTCTATCTTGTTCACTGTTGTGCTTTGAACTACCACAAGATTCATTCATATTAAGTGCCTCATGAAGGTTGGTTAGTTTAATGAAGGAAAGGAAAGGAGATTCAGGCAGAGAAAATAATGGAACATCACTCAGAGAATCAGAGAGGGCAAGTAGTACTGTGTCTCTGGGCAGAAGCTTCAGTGGGGTGAAAATGTGGGAAACATATAGAAAAGTGGGGATAGAAAATATTATGAAAAACCATTGAAGATTCTGGTTTGTTTGTTTGTAAAAAGCTGGGATTTGATAAACTATGGGAACCACTGAATCACTTTGAGCAGAATGGCACAAAATGCTTCTTTCAGAAGGTTAATCTGATATTGATAATAGATTGAAAGGAGAAAGGGGAAAGGCAGAATCTGCTGTAATAACCAAACCATAAAGGTGAAAAATAACTCCACTTGAATGGTAGCAGTGGGATTTGAATGGAGTAAACAGATGTGAGAAACATGAGGAAAGATTCAGTAGAACTTAGTGAGTTGCTGGGTGTTGAAGGCAAAGGTGACAGGGAATTGAGACAGCCTCCAAGGCTTTGATTCAGTGTGGCTGGAAAACTGGTAGTGCCTTTAATGGAAAAATAGAGAAACTGGAAAGAGGACAGAATCAGATGGGAAGAAAAAGAGTTTAGCTTCAGGCATTTCAAGTTTGAACCATTTGCAGGCATTCTGGTAGAAATGAATTGAATTGGAAATTTAGGACTAGAATTCAGGAGTGATGTCTCTCTATAAAGCCTAAATATCTAACCTCTGTCACAATGGGCAAATTATCACTTAGCTTTCCAAGAGTGTTTCTGATGTGGACATTGAAAAATTTTGAACATTATTTAAAGGGTTAATTTTCCAGAAATATTCATTAGTTCTTTCTTATTCAAGAGGCAAAACTCTGAGTAGATAGAGTGTATTTTTTCACACCTATAACTTTTGGAACCCCATGACTCTTCCTCCTGGCATTTGGCTGGGATGAGTATTAACTCTGTGGATATTTGGAAAACCAGTGGAGAAAGATACACAATATAAATTGGAGAAATTTTGTTCAAGTGTTGAGACAAACACTATTTGCAATCTTTCTGGCTGGGGCAAATTTCTGGGTCTTCAGTGCTGTGCTCAAATCCACAAAATTTCCATTATTTGAAGACTCAAAGGAAGCTGCCATGAATAGCCAGCAAGTTACTAGGAATTAAACTTGTTGCCCTAGCTGGTTTGGCTCAGTGGATAGAGCATTGGCCTGCAGACTGAAGGGTCCCAGGCTTGATTCCGGTCAAGGGCATGTACCTTGGTTGTGGGCACATCCCCAGTAGAGGGTGTGTAGGAGGCAGCTGATTGATGTTTCTCTCTCATCGATGTTTCTCTTTATCCCTCTCCCTTCCTCTCTGTAAAAAAATCAATAAAGTATATATATATAAAAAATAAACTTGTTTATGCTTTTCTGTATACTAAAAATATATATGCATGGGTTTTAAGTCTATCTGTAATTTTTAAAAATATCTGATACACATGAGGCAAAATGTTAGTATTTGTTAAATCTGGATGGTGGATACTTGGTTATTATATTATTTTATGCATTCTTCTGTATGCTTGAAATATAGTAGTTCATAAGTTTTTTTAAAAAAGTTCAAAAAACAGATGTGCAAAACAGAGCAGAAGACTTAGGCAAGTCTGGGAAGATGACCTACAGAAGCAAAGGAATGACCCCACTTTACAAAGTGCCTATCCTCTCCAGGAATAAAAGGTCATCATGTTGACCAGACTGCCAGGGGTCATGGGATAGAGGGGGAAGTAGTCATTCTTTTCTCTGGCCATGGGCCCCACAATGTCTATAACAGGCCTCTTAAGGTTAGCCACCAGCTTGGGAAGTCATAGATCCACTGACAGAAGCTAACAAGCTCCCGTGGTGATAATGCCTTGTAATCCAAGCACAGTGACAGAGACACTTCCTTTCTAGCCACCCCCACACTGTGCCCCTGAGCTCAGGCTTCATTCTAAGAGCAGGGTCACTGGGTCACTTAATGCCATGATGCCTTTCTGAGCCAAACACCAAAGCACACCATGAGTCCTAGGAACCATCTTTCTCCCCCAGGGCGTGTGTGAGCCTGTGTGACCTGGGAAAGGTGGGAGAAGAGTGTCCCCGTGACTCTTCCTCCAAGTCCTTCAAAGGTTTCCTGTGTTCTGCTCCCTTCCTTTGGACAAGTCAACGAATCTCTTTCCATAGGCTTACAACTGTCTGTCTAAGGCTCCTGCTCTAGAAAATTCCCCGTTTCTAAAGCTGACAAACCACTCTGACCTCACTTCTTTCATTCAGGCCCTCGCTGGAAACACCACTGTCTCATAAACATCAGCCACACGGACCACATGGTAGGCTCAATGTGGTGATGGCTATGTTCTGGTAAATCAGCTTCACAGGCCCAATGCACTGGTAATCCCACCTGAGAGAAATGTAAGAAACCCTGGGGCAAACCTGTGAGTTTTAGACTTCTGCAAGGAGAAAGAATCTTTTTTTTAAATACATATTTTTAAAAATTAATTTCAGAGAGGAAGGGAGAGGGAGAGAAACATCAATAATGAGAGAGAATCATTGATGAGCTGCCTCCTGCACACCCCACACTGGGGATCAAGCCTGGGCATGTGCCCTGACCGGGAATTGAACCGTGGCCTCCTGGTTCATAGGTCGACACTCAACCCTGAGCCACACCGGATGGGCAGGAGAAAGGGTCGTGATAGGGGGAGAAAGGGTGGGTATTTATTTCAAGCCAGAATCTAAGTAGAAATCCTCCCCACAAAGTGTCTTTCAACAAACGGAAGGCAACTGCCTATGACTTTTAAGCCTTTGAAGACAGTCAGCTTCCAGTTCCCAGATCATCACTCTGGAAGGGAGGAGCCCTTGCCAGAGTTCCCGTGAAAGGTCCCTTTGGGCCCCCCACCCAGCTCCCAGGTGAGGAGAAATGAAATCCCTTTCTCTCCAGGCTTTGTGATCTGAGGTTCCCGCAGCCTCTTCTGTTAGCTCACACAGTCTCCTCTTCCTGCCAGCCCTGCCGATCAACCCCTCTTCCAGCCAACACGCATCTCTGCCAGGCAGTTGTCCCCATTCCTCGCTGCACCACTGGGAACAGTTTAGTGCTCCCGGCTTCTCCTTCCTGTGTCTGTCACCCCTCTCCCCGCCCCCCCCCCCCTTGACTAGCACATGCTGCTCTGCATCCTTGTCACACGTACGGCTCCATGACTGAGACAGGCTGGGCGTATGGCGCTGATCACATGGCTGCACCAAGTTGCCAGGACTTTCTGGAACAAATAAAATGTAACATTCAGCTCCCAGAGCACCCCGACACCAGACCTCCTAAAGTCTGCTTCCTTTCCAGCAAAACATTCGAGTCCCACATTTCCCTGGGGGAGAGGAGTGGATCAGAAACTCTGAAAGTTGCACTGCCTACTGCATCCCTCAGGTCTAGCTTCCTGAGGCCACTGTGGCGGCACCATGCCTCTGGGGTCTTAGGCTTTGAAGGTCAACACCGTAGAATTCTCTTTCAAATTAAGGAACCTTGGACAGTCACCAACACGTCTCCATTTTTAAAAAATATTTTTTATTGATTTTTTTTTTAGAGAAAGGAAAGGAGAGGGATAGAGAGATAGAAACATCAATCAGCTGCCTCTTGCACGCCCCTTACTGGGGATCGAGCCTACAACCAAGGTACATGCCCTTGACCGGAATTGAACCCGGGACCCTTCAGTCCGTGGGCTGAACTGGTTAGGGCTCTCCATTCTTTTAGTGACTTATATACCACTCCCCCTTGTAGTTTTCCTCATGGACAAGTTATAAGAAAACATGGCCTCTTTTCTTCCTTGTAGCCAAGGTCATGCCCACCAGGGCAGGCAAAACAGCCTGGAATCTCTCACGATTGTTTTGGTGGGAGCCTGTTGGAGCACAACGTCAATTCTACACATCTGCGTTGATTGTCAGTCAGGATAGCAGAAGTCATCTTCTCAGCAGTGTTGTTGTGTCTTATTTTGGAGGCCAGGGTAGGAACAGAGAGCCCTCATCAGGCCTGACACACAGGAAGCAGAGAGGAAATGAGTCCCTTCTGAGAAACTCCTCGCCGGCCTTCGGGGGGCAAAGGGAGAGTGAATGTACCTCCTGCCATGCCCAGCTTGCAGCGCGCAGAGGAACGCGAGAGATGTGTTCTACTAGTTAAACCAAAGCATTTGAAATCCTGGTTGAAAAATACTCAATATAACCATGTACGTTCATGACTTATACTGGACGAGGTTTATAAATCCATATATACAAATGCTAGTGTTAAAAGCAAAAGGTGACAGGTTGGGGAATAACAGAGTTCAGCTTGACCATCCAATGTGCCTCTGGTTCCAAAAATATATGTTTTGGCATTTGAGGGACAGAAAGAGGATGCCAGATCAAAATTAATATTAGAACAAAATAACATCAAGAAAAGAAGCAGCCACAGGTGAAATACCCAAGGGTTATTATTTACAGATGTTTCGTGTTTTCAAAGCCCCCATCTTGGCATCTTCATCGACCCTATAGAGCACATTAAAACAGGCTGGATAAATCTTTGAGTGTCACAGGACTTGTAAACGCCATGATTTGTTTAGCATCCAATAAAAACCAGAGCCTTGCTAAATTAAACCAACACTCCTTTCCCCAAGTTTTATCTTGCTTATGCGGGCCACAGAAAGCCACAGTCTTTCCAATATAAACCTCCGCCAACACCGGCTAATATTAAGTAAATGTGTAGGATCAACAACTAAGGGTTGTTCAATTTTTTTTCAAGTCTCTCCCGTGCTTGGCTCATCATGATCCAAACCTTTCTCCCTGAGCTTCCAGCTCTAAAATTATATGGCTCTAGCCGCTTTGGCAGTGATTCAGAGGGAAGAGAAAATAGGGAGGGGGAAGAGAAGGGTAATTACTTAAGCATCACTCCTAAAATTCTGACAGCACTGAATAGGAGGGGTGTTTAGAAAATATCTGATCACACCAGATAGGCTTGGCGGTGCCAGGAGAAGCACGGGTTCTTAACCACACATCTTCACTGTTCCTTGCTGACTTTTCGGTCATCATTCTGGCCTTAAACAAAGACGTGTCTTATGCAAGAGGTCCCCAGAGCCATGTGGCTTTATCTTTTCCCGTCTGAGTTGCAGGGAGAAGGGGCAGCTCCACAACCAGTTCTGTGCACTCCTCATTATGTTCCTCAGCGGTTCCTAAGGTGGTCGTAAAGCGAATGACTGTTTCATAAGACAGTCATTGTTGAACCAGGATCTCCCGGGGCCCCGTCCTTCCCTGGTAGCAACCGTGAAACACATTAACTTTTGCAGGCAGAGGAAAATAGACCCCGATGGGTCGCCACGGTAATTCCTCAGGTAAATGCTGCCTTTGTGGCCTCTAAATCAGTTTGGCTCCACACCAAACTCCAGCACACTAGGATGGCAGAGGCACTGCGTTTTCCGCATGTCAAAGTGCACCCCTCATTCCCAAATGTCACTGAACACCAACTATATTGGCCATTCGCAGCAGTAACATAGCGTAGAAGAAAAACAGGGTGATAACAAAAATTACATCACTTGAATGTCCAAAAAAGTTAAGGTGGCAGAGACCTTGCTTAAATCTCTCCTGAAATGCATGGCGGTGAGGCTGTGCCAGGTGTGTGTGTGGGGAGGGTGGTCTGCCTAGGCTAGTGGGCACAGGGGCAAGCAAGTGCTCAAGAGCCTGCAGAACATCCTCTCTGCCTCTGAGTTGCCACTCAGGCTTTATTTATCCTCACCCCCACCTCTCCTTCAAATGGCATTGTTAGCAGGTCACTGAACTTGAACTGGACATTGCATGTCGTGGTCTTTTGTGCTGATCTTCTCTGCAGAAATTTATCTGGTTTCTGTCCTCGCTCAGTGGCCTCTATCCCATCCCATGTGGCTACACTGTGAGGTCAATGAAAATGAAGCTTCTTTCATGTGCTCAGGCTCTTTCCAATGTCCTAGAAGGCCCTTAGCAATGTGTTCATCTGTTTTCAAATAAAATACACAGGCGTAAACTATTTTAACTTCAGATGGTTAAGACCAATCGCATTCCACTCTACACCCCTGTGCTGGATGGCATAGAAGTGGCCATGCGCATCTTGGGGATCCAGAGGAGGAGAAGTTGAGTTAAGGACACATGTCGTTGGACTTAGTGGAATATATTCATCTGGTTCCCAGGCACGTCTGTGTATAGTTACTGCTAGTCATCCGATGTCAGAACGGCTTCCAGGAGAGCTACCACCCATTGGGCCAGCTCACCCGGCAGCATGACAAGAGTTTGCATCACAGTGTAGATTGTACTGTGGCTTCTGGCATCCATAAGTGTGTGGATCGTGAACTTAAAACATAGTTTGAAACACATGGAGCCAGAAGCCAGTCTGGGGGAAAATTCTTCCAGATTCTACAGCTTATATATAAAGAGAACTTGATAGAGGTTATCCCAAATTTAACAACAACCCCAGAATTGTAACCAATATTACCAAAAACAATTCTTTCAAACTATCCCTGAACAAATTCCAACCGTCTATGCCAGAGGAACAATGGAATGATTCTATCCTCTGGAGAAAATGAAATTAAACAAGTGTTTTCTTTAAAAAGGGTGACTAAAGAATATACAGCCAGAGGCTATAGGAAGAAAAAGGTAACATAGAAGCATAGCAGTCAATTAATTAACAAAAGATATTATATTCCTTTCCTGGATTTTGTATCATTCATTAACTTTTTAAAATATGGAATATGTTGTGATTTCTTTATTTGTTATGTCATAACAAATTTGGTAATATGATTTTTTTAAATAAAGAGGGCCCCTTAGATTACATAAACTTCAGGCCAATTTGGGCCAGAAAGTGGGAAGCATGGGACTCACCCAGCATTCATCTGGGAGGAGAAGATGAGAGAAAACAGCCCTGATGGAGTTAAAATCCTGAATGGACTGGGGAATTACCCAGAAGAGGCTTTTAAGCCAGAAGGGAATCAATTATCCTAAAGTGCCAAGACTGAGGTTTCCACTACCTCATAGGCAAATTGAGTGCAGTTATGGAGAAAGAAAGCACTGATTTTGCACATCTGAGATGTCACTATAAATGTGAAACCCACTATACCCATTAGAAAGCCCTGCCCTCCCCCTCAATGCCCCTAAAGGTTTCAGTCACAAAGGCAGCCTTGTATGCTGTCCTTGCCTACATTTTTGGGTGTGATTAGCAGGACCTGGACCAGGCATACAGGAATACTTTTTTTTTTAATTTATTGATTTGAGAGAGAGAGAGAGAGAGAGAGAGAGAGGAGGGAAGGGGTAAAGTAGGAGAGAGAGGGGGAGAGAGAAAAACACTGATTTGTTGTTCCCCTTATTCATTATTCATGTATTTATTGGTTGATTCTTATATGTGCCCTGACTGGGGATTGAACCCATGACCTTGGTGTATGGGGATGATACTCTAACCAACTGAGTTACCCAGCCAGGACAGGAATACTTTGAACTTCCGGAAATCTACTATCACAGTACTACTCTGAACTTCCAGAATTCTGATTTGGGGAAGTATTCAGGAGAGAGAAACAATTGTCTTTTTATACGTGACATGAACATTGAACACTGATATGAAAATGGATAGCCACTGTCATCCTAATCATCATCACTACCGTGATGTCCTAATCTAAGAATATGATGCTTGTCTACGTTTTTCCTTTTTTCTTCCTGGTTTAATCTGACTAATATGTTGGAAGGAGAAAGTGACAGTGTATACATTTGTTACAACTGTGCTCTTTAAATGACATCCCCAATGGTTAGGAGTACCTCACAGACACCACCCGTCTAGCTGCATGCAGTCTGCCAGGTGTTCAACCAGTCTGACCAGCCTGCTTCCCTTTGTTAGGCCTCTGAATGCCTTTTCTCCGGGTATGTGGGTGAGAGGCTCAGACTGTGGTTCTCCAAGTGCCCTGGAGCTAAACGTCCTTGTTGGCTTTCTCTGGAGTAATTTCATTTATTCCCTGCTGCTCCCAGGCCTACGTGACTGGAATGATTCATGAGTAACTGAGATAAAAGCATTACAAATCATGAAGGTAAAAGGGGACGTCCTGTAAGTTCCATTATACATTGGGTGGAGCCCAAGTATTCAGTGGAGACTAAGCTAGAGATTACTGGTTGTCTGCTTGGTTGTTCTGGGGAGTAGCTTGTTGGCTTGCATGAGGCCAGAAAACACGGAGCTCCCTGGGACTGCAGATTCAGCTCTGTTCCGAGTCCGTCCTTAAGAGGGGGACTGAATTCTTGGGAATGTATTTTCTGTTGGGGGCCCACACTCACAGAGCCCAAATCAAACAGGCCAGAGAGACCCTTGCCTTTGTCCATCGATGCACCCCACCCCACAGCATGTCTACTCGGCCTTTGAAGGTTCCTAGGCACATAAGCAATCTTTGTAGGCTTTGGGTTATCATCCACAAGACAAATTTAGGCATTTTTTATATTAAACAATCTTTTAAAATGATCACATGTACATTAGAGCTAATTATCTTGCCTTTGGAATGCCTTGTATTTTCATAAAAAATAGAATCTTAAAGTTAAAAGTTCTAAGCAAAAATAAGCAAGTGGGTCTCCATCAATCTAAAACGTTTCTGCATGGCAAAGGAAACCGTCAACAAAATGCAAAGGCAACCTACTGAATGGGAGAAAATATTTGCAAATTATATATTTAATAAGGGGTGATATTCAAAATGTATAAAAATTCATACAACTCAATAGCAAAAAAAAAAAAATAATCCATTTAAAAATGGGCAGAAGATTTGAATAGACAGCTTTCCAAAGAAGACATACAGATGGCCAACAGGTACATGAAAAGGTACTCAATATCACTAAGTGTAAGAGAAATGCAAATTAAAACCACAGTGAGATATCACCTCACACCTGTTCCAATAGTTATAAAAACGATAGGAAATAACAACTGTTGGCAAAGATGTGGAGAAAGGGGAACCCCTGTGTACTGTTGGAAACATAAATGGCACAGCCACTATGAAAACCAGTATAGAGGTTCCTCAAAAACTTAAAAATGGCCCTAACTGGCTCAGTGGATAGAGCATTGGCCTGCAGAGTCATGGGTCCCAGGTTCAATTCCGGTCAAGGGCATGTACCTTGGTTGCGGGCACATACCCAGTAGGGAGTGTGCAGGAGACAGCTGATTGATGTTTCTCTCTCATCGATGTTTCTAACTCTCTATCCCTCTCCCTTCCTCTCTGTAAAAAATAAATAAAATATATTAAAAAAAAACTTAAAAATGAACTACCATACAATCCAGCAATTTTCACTTCTGGGTATATATAAGAAGAAAATGAAAACACTAACTCAAAAAGATACATGCACCCCATAATCACTGCAGCATTATTTACCATAGCCAAGACATAGAATCTAAGTGTCTATTGACAGATGAATGGCTAAAGAAAACATACACACACACACACACACACACACACACACACACACACACACACAGATATAATTCATCCATAAGAAGAAGGAAATCCTGCCATTTGTGACAATGTGCTAAGCAAAATAAGCCGGACAGAGAAAGGTAAATACCAATGGACTCACTTATCTGTAGATTCTTTAAAAATATAAAAATAAAACAAACTAACTGAACTCATAAATACAGAGAATAGATTGCTTGTTGCCAGAGGTGGTGGAGGTGGGGGGTGGGAGGGGGAGGAAAGGGGTGCCAAAATGGGTGAAGGGAATCAAAAGGTACAGACTTGTAATTAAGAAACAAATAGATCATGGGGATGTAATGTACATCATGGTGATGATAGTTAATAATACTGCATTGTGTATTGCAAAGTTGCTAAGGGATTAGCTCTTAAAGGTTCTCCTCATAAGAAAAAAAGTTTTGTGACTCTGTAAGGTAACCAGTGTTAACCAGACTTATTATGGTAACCATTTTACAATATATACAAACTAGAGGCCCGATGCATGACATTCGTGCACTGGGGGGGTAGGGGGGGTGTGGGGGGCCCCTCAGCCTGGCCTGTGCCCTCTTGCAGTCTGAGTCCCCTCAGGGGGATATCCACCTGCCAGCTTAGGCCCACTCTTCGTGAGCCCAGTTTCTGGCTGAGCGGCGCTCCCCCTGTGGGAGCACACTGACCACCAGGGGGCAGCTCCTGTGTTGAGCACCTGTCCCCTGGTGGTCAGTGCGCATCATAGCGAGTGTTCATTCTCCTGTTCAGTCAATTTGCATATTAGCCTTTTATTATATAGGATATCGAATCATTACGTTGTACACCTGTTATATCAATTCTATCTCAATAAAAATTTTAATAAGAATATTAAAACAAAAAGAGTTGTAAGTTCATTTAATCTACGCATAGCTTGAGGCCCCTCAACAGCACCTCTAAATGCTAGCTACCAATCTCTTATCCAGACCTCCTCATGACAAGTCATTCACCACCTCTGAGCACAGACTCTTCAGCTTTGGATTGTTCCGACAGAAAGCCTCCCTTTTATTGAAGACTCCCTATAATTTGCATTAGTGGCCTTAGGCTCGCCTCTTGACACCCAGTGGGATAATTCTTAGCCTCGTCCAGGTGGAATTTTTGGGGTAATCGGTGACCACATAGACATACTTTGGAGATATCACACGTTCTGTTGCAGACCACCACAATAAAGCAAGAACCTTAAAAAAGCGAGTCATAATCTTTTTGCTGGAGGAGGGCCTTGCCTTCAATTTGTAAAACCAACAAACAAACAAAAAAAACAACCCACATTTGTAGACATGCAACAAAATAAGGTAAGCCTGTATCTTATCCCTCCCTTGAAGGCCTTTCTTCACAGGCCAAGCTCCCTCCGTTTCTGTGACCATTCTTCCCATCCCGGGATCTGAGACGGCTTACCATCCTGGTGCTCCCCTCCACACACCCTCCAGCTTGTCAGGTCCCTTGTACACGCTGTGCTCACAGCCTGGCACAGTGCTCAGCTCTGGTCTATTTAGTGCAGAGCGAGGCAGGCTTTGTCCTAAATGCTATGCATCTATTCACACAGGGTTTAATTAGCTTTCTTGACAACCACATTCAGCCATGGCTTGTTTCTTAGCAGCAACTAGGTATTTGAGTAGCTGGATTTTTCAAACCCCAAAACAGAGCCTGCCATTTACTACTGATAGACTGGTCTTGAAGTTTGGGCTGATCGGTTCAGACTTTAGAGATCTTTTGCAATTCTGATTGTGCCCTTGAATGTATTAGCATTCTGCTCTAGCTCCATGTCACCTGCAAATAAAATAAGCATATTTTTTGTCTTTAGCCAAGCCACTGATTAAAAAAAAATCTTGTGTAGCACAAAAATGCAGAGTCCTGTGGCCTGTCAATTAAAAACCTTCTTTTGTATTACAAAGGAGTAATTAACTTAGCAACCTTTAGTATGATTCCTTAACCATGTATAAACCTATCCAATTACCCTATTCCTCAAGCCCTGTGAGGAGAACATTAGCCATTCTCTATGGCAGCCATCATCTGAACCCCTTTTCCATCTGGGCAACTATCTACCTTATGAGTCTGTTAGAAGGCAGAGACCACCTCCCAGGTGAAAGGTGAAAAATGTCACTACTGGCTTTCCCAGCTTCTTTTGCAGGTAGGGTATAGGTATGCGATCTAGGCTTCTCCAATCAGAGGCATCATGCTGAACTTTGACCCAGGAACTAGAGATGCAAAGCAGTTGGGACTTTAAGGATTCCCTGCTGGCGGAGGGTGGGGACAGTTTTCTGCCCTTTCCCGGACATCAGGAGCAGTGGTGTCAGCAATACAAGCAATGGTGTTCGTGCCAGCGTTGAAAAGCTGTCATGTCCTAGAGATTAATCAAAGATCTTATATGCATGTATGCATTACTTATGGATACAGACAATAGGGTGGTGAAGGCCTGGGGCAGGACAGGAACTAAGTGGAGAAGGGCAATGTGGGGAAAAAGAGGGACATCTGTAATACTCTCAACAATAAAGATTAAAAAAAAAAAAAAAGCTGTCATGTCCTCATCAGAACTGTTCTGTGGTTTTGGGATGTGGTTCTGATGTGTGATGTCCAAGCCTGGTCGTCTAGCCCTTCTGGAGAGTCTACAAGCTGCCCTATATCCTTGACTAGAATACACTTCTTTGCGGAAATTATCTAGAATTTGTTTCTGTTGTTTGTGACCTAAACACAGTGAGTAATAGCCTGCTTCTCTACCTTCTCCCCACGGTACTGGAGTGAACATGTCAGATTCCTTCCTGGCATGTAGGCACATTATATCAATCTCATTTACAGGGTTGTCAGTCCAATCATCCTGTCAAGGAAGGAGATGAAAACAGACGGACACTATTTTTAGTGCTCTTGTGCTGGCTCTTCATAAGCACTAAGAGCTCAGAAACCACCTCCTAGTATTCTCTTCAAGACTCCAACTGAGGATCAATACCAAGCTCACTAATGCACAGTTTCTAGAATCTGCCTTCTTTCTCTTTTTGAAAATTACAATGCACATTTTCCCATTTCTTGTGGCTCTCTTCTTTTTCATGATTCCTCAGAGATTATCCAAATGATTTCTCAATCACTTCTGCAAATTCTCTCAACATCCTAGGATCCAATTCTCCTGACCAGGAAAATGCTTTCATACAACCCTCTCATAGATTGGATTTGCACTTTTTAGTTTGAAGAACATTCTTCTTTGAGAACACAGAAGTAAAGCAAGAGTTGAGGAATTCCACGCTCTGTTATTTTTGAAGATGCCACCATCAGCTTACATTACAGGATGCCCTCAAAGCCTGCCCACATCCCTGAAAATCAAGGCAAGGCTTAGCCCATCTTGTCTGCAATGTCAAATGTCTGAACAAAACCCCATGCCCTCAACTCTAAACACAGTTTTTTCATAGTGTGTACCTCATAAATGTGGTGGGGCAAAACTGACAACTATAATGAATCCTAAGCATACCTTCTGGCCATTTGAACTTCATTGCTATTATTGTATACTTAGATTCTACCACAGAAAAAATATGAAAAACTTATTAAAGGTAGTTTATATTGTCCAGGCCTTATCTAACTTCATTAAACATCACCAGTTAGTCTAAATGCAGTTGACATATCTTTGGACAACCAAAGCATTTGCGAGATTATTTCAAAAGGTTACTTAGAATCATCCAATCTTATAATTATTATATTAAAATCAATTATTTTGTGCGCAAATATCCACTATTCTGTTATAATGAAATATTCAGACCATTAGAAATGTGACTGGAAGTGAGAAAGAGAAATGTCTAAGAAAGGAGGAGGAGAATGAGGCAGGTGAGAAAACAGAGGAGAGAGCTTGTTTTCAAGGAGAACGATTCTATCCAGGGTAATATGATTAAATACTCCATATTCCTCTGAATTTTTTATATTCTCCATAATTCCTATGAAATTTGTTGAAGCTGCAAACTAGCAATTTGAATTCAAAAATTGCCAGACTTCTATTTAATTCCTAAAGAACAAAGTGCACAGAGGGAAGGAAAAAAAAAAAAAAAGCAAGTTGAGAGAATAATCGGCAGAGGCTGGGGGGAGGAAGAGGGAGGAAGAGAAGGTGGGAGAAAGCCGAGGGGAGACAGAAGCACACCATCCCCTACCCATCTCCTGACCTCCCACTGACACCCTCTTACTTTTCATGAGTCCTCAGAGGTGATACCCAATCACCCTATGGTAGAAGACATTTTTCTTTTATAGTTTTAAAACGTGCACAGTCAGTTCTCACTCAATTGCTTTAACTGAATGTTTCATTTTTCTATTTAGTCAAACCAGGTTCTCTGAGATTGCTGCTTCCTGGAGGGCACACTTTCTTTAATTCTGCCTACTCTTCAATTCAAGCCTGCAGAACCTGCTCATATGGGCTTTCTGAGAATGAACTCATTAAACTGTGCCTGGAGTTCCAGGGGTGGAGATTCAGAGATGTGGGTGGTTAGGTCATTGTAAGGAATTCGAGACAAGAGACTAGGAAGGGACCAGCGCTCCTTGGCAGACCTGTGATGCTTCCTGTGCAGAAGTAGTTTCCATAAAGCCCTCCAGAAGAACTAGCAATACATGTCCAGAATGCCCCTTGCTCTTCTAAATTCTCCTTGAAATGACCTCAAGAAAACAATGTGGTTAAACCTCTATTCGACTCACAGTAGCTAGGGGACAGTGCTATCCCCATGCCAAAAACAGAGGAGTTTCTTTGACATGGATTGTGGTCAAGACCAGAGAAAAAGGAGGATCAACCAGACCATGACCCATTGTATCAGAGGGGAAGGTCCTGTCTGAGAGAAGGGCAGCCACTCCCAGTGGGAACTGACCAACCTTGCTGGTTTGGGTAAGGGTGTGGTGAGGCTGGCGATGAGGCCACTGGGCAGTTGGAACAGGGACAATTGGATCCAGTGAGGCCTCTTAGAAGTTACCAGATGCTGGATCGCATGCCAGGGACATCTGTATGTAGTGTTTGGGGCTTACATTTTGCACAGATGGGGTGATGAGCTAGTCAGCGCCCTCTCTACTCTGGCTCCAATACAGGCAGTTGTGTAGTTAGAGCAAGGGCACCGCCCTGGGTAACTTCAATGGCTGTGAGACATCTGTATGGTGGGCATCTTTTTAAGGTGGAGCCTGCCAGGAATTCGCATTGAGACATTTCCCAATTTGGTAAGAATCAAAGAGAATACCCTGAGAGGAGAATAAGCATGGGTCCAAATCCACACTGCCTGGAGAAAGGGACAAATTCACAAGACACTTTGTGCTTTGAGGGTTTGAAAGGAAATCTACCCCAGCCCTCAATAAAGAGACCCCTGCAGTGCAGGAGGCTGGGGGCAGTCTTGTCCGCAGAGTGGTGAGTTGAAATCATTCCAACCCAGTCTCTGGGGGTGCTGCTGAGGTGTCACCCCAACACAAGACATGAGATGGTGCTCCCTGCAACTGCACAAAGCGGTGGCCGCTCCCCTGGGTGGGTTTACGCCCCTTGGGCAAATGTGCTTCTGATGAAAGAGTTGGTCACTAAGGCATACAACACTCTGGGCTTGGGTCTATTAGGGAGTGAGGTCCTACAGAGGGCTTTGCTCTACAGACACACAAAATTTAGGGACAACTTCAATCCCTACTCCACCCCCTTCTACTGAGAAGACCCAACCAGTCCCAACTCCTTAGCTGCTGGTGCTCACCACCCAACTCTCCCGGCCTGCACTCAGAGCGGACAAGGAATCAAAGGAGATTGACTGAAAGTCCCTGAGCCAGTGTGGCTGGGAGCCTCCTTCCCTGAGGTGAAGGGAATGTGCAACATCTTTAACCTCCTGGCCAGGAAGACCGGAAGAGATGGAGTACAAACTGAGATCAATGTCTGCAGAAAGTACTGCCTCTCTCCTGAATACCCTAGGCCCGTGGTTGGCAAACTGCGGCTCGTGAGCCACATGCGGCTCTTTGGCCCCTTGAGTGTGGCTCTTCCACAAAATACCACAGCCTGGGCGAGTCTATTTTGAAGAAGTGGCATTAGAAGAAGTTTAAGTTTAAAAAATTTGGCTCTCAAAAGAAATTTCAATCGTTGTACTGTTAATATTTGGCTCTGTTGACTAATGAGTTTGCCGACCACTGCTGTAAGTTTTGACTTCAGGTTAAAGACATTAGTACATTATTAAAATGTTTTTTAAGTTTTTTCCCTAAGGCAGTGGTCAGCAAACTCATTAGTCAACAGAGTGGCAAACCGCGGCTTGCGAGCCTCATGTGGCTCGCGAGCCGCAGTTTGCCGACCACTGCCCTAGGCCACTAGGTGGGTTCAGGGCTTTGTCCAGCTCTGGGCTCTGGACATAGCAAGTCCCTGTTCAGTCAGCGGTTCTTCTCCACCCTACTCACTCATTGACATGGGATTCAGCCCATCTGGACCTACCTCCACACCAAACTACTAGGAAACTCAGACAGATACGAAGAAGAGTTGGAGCATTTCAGCAAGACTGACCTCTGGGTTTCCTGTCATCATGGGAAGTTGACTGGGGTGTGGGAGGGGAAGGGGAGGTGCTCTTGAACGTTTGCTCTCTGGGGATGAAATGGGTCATGTTATTCCTCCCCAAAATCGTTAGGCCTGGAAGATACGGCCTTTGGTACCACAATCCTTATCTGTAAGATGTCAAAGAAAACTACAGCAAATATAAACATTTCCCATCTCCCAAAGGTTTGCAGCAGAATCCACACCATTCTAAGAGAACAGCCCTAGCTGATTTGGCTCAGTGGATAGAGCGTCAGCCTGAAGATTAAAGGGTCCTGGGTTCAATTCCCGTCAAGGGCATATACCTCAGTTGCAGGCTCCTCCCTGGCCCAGGCCCTGGTCGGGGCTCATGCAGGAGGCAACCAATCGATGTGTTTCTCTCACATCGATGTTTCTCTCTGACTTTTCCTCTCTCTTCCACTCTCCCTGAAAAAACAAAACCACAAATGGAAAAATATCCTCAGGTGAGGATTAACAAAAATAAAATAAGAAATAAAAGAACATATCTCAATTCCCGTTATCAGATACACATCGACTCCCGTCTTGAAGGATAAGCAAAATAACAACAGACAAAAGTCTACTTGTTTGAAAAGACTGAACAGTGCAGAGGAGACCAACCTGAGATACCAGAATAACTGGCTCCTTTCAAAGAATACTGAGATGCAGCACACACACTTAGAGACCATTGAACTCACATTCTGAAGGAGTAATTACAAAAGAGCGTTTCCAGGTGGGCCTCTAATCTAGGTCTCAGGACCCAATTCCAATGTGTGTACTGGTGTTGTGTGGGGAGGGAGGTGCTCCCCACACAACACCAAGCAGTTCTCAGGGACCAGCAGGGTGTCCAAGAATTCAATTCAATTCTGACGCTATCTACAGGGAGACAGTGTCAGATTCCACAGGTAAAGGGTCCCGTCCTGGTCCCCTCCTCCCTGCTTCACACACCAGCCAGTGCAAGCCCAGGTTAGTACCGGTGCTTGTGACCAACGGGCTACAAATCGGAGGTCCCAACAACCTCCTCCTTGGGTTTGATTTATTTGCAAGAGTGGCTCACAGAACCCAGCCACATTTTACTTACTAGATTACTGGTTTCTTATCAAATGATCTAACGCAGGAACAGCCGGATGGAAGGTATTCAAAGAGTAAGGTCTGGGGAAAGGACCTGGAGCTTCCAGACCATCCCCAGGTGCGCCACTCTCCCCAAATCTTCACGCGTTGGCCAACCCAAAAGCTCTACAAACTCTGTCCCTTGGGGCTTTTATGGAGGCCTCATTACATAGGTATGATTGATTACATCATTGGCCACCGTGATTGAGTCCACCTCTAGCCCCTCCCCTCCTGAAGTTCAGGGGCTGGGACTTAAAGTTCCAGCTCTCTAATCACAGGGTTGGCTCCACTGGCAGCCAGCCCCATCCTTAACAGCCTCCCAAAGTCACCTCATTAACATAATAAGAGACACCTTTGTTGCTCTCATCACTTAAGAAATTTCAAGGGTTTTAGGAGCTCTCTGATAGAAATGGGGATGAAAACCAATCATATATTTCTCATTATAAATCACAGCACCGCAGCCCCCCTCAGCAGTGCTCTGCACTGACACCTGGCAGTTACCTGCCAGCAGTGGAGGAGGAGGAGCAGAGCTGGGCCTCAGAGGACTTGAGTTTGCAACAAAACTGTGCTTTACAGTCCAACCCTCCACGCCACCTAGTCTACTGGGTAGAACAGACCCTTGTGACACCGGACGTCCCTTTCTATTGCACGGTTGTGTGTTCCTCAGTTCCTCTGTCTGCTGTGATGGGTCCTATTGACCATTCCTGGAGCAGCTCTCCTGGTTCTTGGATGTGTGACTTATCCTGATGCCCCCCCCCCCCCCCCCCCCGCTCCACCCCACTCCTGCCCTTGCCAGAAGGAAGTGCTGTGTGATGTCTCCTCCATGCAGGCACCTGCCCATGGCGCTGTCAGCCCAGGGCAGAAGGAACAGGAGGAGTCGCTACAAACACGGGCTGCTGGGGAGAATCTGGAGTCACTTCAGGTGACACCTCCCAGCCGGTGCCTGGCCAGCTCCAAGTGGCAGCTTTGGTCCCCCAGCGTTAGCAAGGGGAGCACGCGTGGCAATCTGAGACACAGGGATGCACCGTCTGGACACGCTATCTTTGAGGACCGCCTCCCAGGATGTTTTCTTCCTGCAAGGAAGAAACACAGACAATCCTGGGCACTTCTCATCTTGTCCTGTCAGGAAGGGAACATTGTTCCAAGTCACCCTGTGTTCTTGATCTTCAAAAATCACCAGCAGAGTTAACAGACATCAGGAGCCCTGCAGAGCCAACAACAGTGTGTGTTCCCTCCCTCCCCGTGGCCACGGGCCCAGAGTGAGCGATGTAATCTAAGAAGCAGAGAAAACGATTAGAGATGGGGAAAATCGCATAAAGCCAACAACCAGCCAAGATGGGAATCCAAACACCAAGTGGAAATGCTTGTAAGTGTCCGCAGCACCGAGCACTTGCCGAACTTGCTCCTCATGTGAACCAGGGATGTAGGTCCTCTGCACACAGTTGTAGGAATAGCCCAGGAGGCCTGGGGGATATGTGACTGTTCGCATAAATGATGTGTTCTTATTTTGCAGAAGAAAAATCAGTGCACGGGAAAACATTGTCATGTTTACATAGCAAATACTGTGCTGTGTTCAATTAGATTTTTATATGATTTTTAAAGACATCTTTTTATATGTTAGTCCCCATATGATCTGCCAGCAGGATTTACATGTCATTCACAATCACATTACAAGAGCACAGAACCTTTATTTCCACTTTGATTGGGTCTACACAATCTTTACATTCTTTTCCACAAGAGGTATAGCTTCCTTCCTCCTTTTCTCCCTCCCTTCTCCCTATCCCCCCTTTTTCCTTTCTTTTATTTATTTATTTTTTAAAACAGAGGAGGGAAAAGGGTCAGGACAGCTGCCAAGCACTTCTTGGTTCGGTTCCAAAGCGTTCTGAGCAGAATTTCTCAGAATGTCAAATGCAACATCCCATTTGGGGATTCAGTTGGGATTGTCAGTGATGTGCGAGGAAATTGGGAAATACAAACTTCCTCAGTTCCTCTGTCTGCTGTGATGGGTCCTGTTGACCATTCCGGGAGCAGCTCTCCTGTTCCTGGATGTGGGACTTATCCTGACGCCCCCCTCCTGCCCTCCTGCCCTTGCCAGAAGGAAGTGCTGTGTGATGTCCCCTCCACGCAGGCGCCTGCCCATGACCTTCCCCAGCAGCAGCCTTTGGTCCCCTTTTCCTTGAAGGAGTTCAGAATCACCCAGTTGAGATTTTTTTTTTCTCACTGCCAACCTTCTTGAATTTAAAGTCTGTATTTTCAGCTGCCTATAGGCATTTACAGTTTAAACTCCTGCAATCATTTCAAACTCAGTATTTCCAAAATAAAATTTACCATTTTTACCTGGAAATACTCTCCATCCAGTGTCTGTACCCCCCTCAAAGGCTCCGCCGTTGCCACGCTCAGTTTGATGGAGATGGCAGGTGTGATTCTGGTTTCATCACTCCATTTTCTATATTCATTCAGCCATCAATTAACTTTTTTTCCAAAAATGTCTCTCCTTGCTTTACTTCGCTCATCATTCCCTCTCTGCCCTCCCCTCTCCCCCATGGTATAGGCCCCCACCTCTTCATGCTGTCCCTAGCTCCCTGCTCCCCTACTCCTCATCTTACAGGCTGTTGCAGGTCACTTCTGTATCAGGAAACCTCTACAGCATCAAGGTACATAATACTTCTGCTCGGCTTTCATGACTTCTCAGTACCTGGCCTAAACTAACTACAAAAATAAATAAATAAATAAATAAATAAATAAATAAATAAATAGTAGTACACATTTCTGCAAAATAAATAAATAAATAAAAAATACACATTTCTTAATACCGGGCCTAAACTAAAAAACAAACAAACAAACCAAAACACACACACACACACACACACACACACACACACACAAAAACAACAAAAACCCCCACATTTCTGCCTGAGTCATGGGTTTTCCATCTCTGGCCCATCTGCTGTGGAGCTATTGTGCTCGACGTCCTGTCCCCAGAAAGTCCTTCACTTCCTGATACCTTCTCAAAGTTTCTCCATTCATTGTCCCGGTCCTATCACCTTTCTATCTACTGGTAAAACTTAGTCCTGCCTCTCCCTCTCCTCTGAGCTCATACTGTATTTGTGATCCCTACCTTGAAGTTACTATCATGATGTATTGTCCTCTAATCTTTCTTATATTTTCAGTTTGTATTTTCTTCCCAAACAGACTGTAGACTCCTCGAGGACAAGACAATGGCTTTTATTTTTTCTGAATTATCCCTCCTTTTGAAAGTCTCCTGTGCTCTATGACCCTACATTTTACCCATTTTTATTTTCACCATTTTTAGTGTATACATTCTTGAAACTTATCTCCAAATAAAAAAACTGGATAAAAAAGCATTGCTTCTGTATCTTTCATAATACCTATCACGGTGCTAGCTAAAAACACGGTGGTTTGTGAGAACCCACTCAGTAAATACATGGTAAGTTTGAAATATAGTAGGGCATGTGTGTATTCATTTCAGACAACTAAGAAATATATTCAGCTCCTTCAGAATCTGAATTGAAAATGGAATCATTTAAGTCATTTTCCCCTCTGATTCAGCTGTGTTATCTTTTTTTATATCCCAGACCCTGATAACAACTTGATACAACAAAACTAGAGAAAAGGCACAAACAAACAAACAAAATCTCAATGGCTCTTCAGATGGATTGAAGGGAGTATTGGTAGACCATTTCTAGCTGAGGACACTCGTTCATGGACTATTCCACTAGACGCCAACCTCCATTACCCAACACCTACACTGAAAAGAGTGGGGCAGGGGCAGGGGGTGGAGAAGGGTAGGGGCCAGCAGAGATGGAGACAGACACAGAGACAGAGAAGCAGTGAGGTAAGAAAGAAATAATCCAAAACATAGTTTTTCTTAAGGCAAGAATAAAGGCCTTCTCCAGGATGAGGAACAGTTGAACTCAGAATCCAAGGCTAACGTCTGATTCTGCAAGTTCTAGGTCTGCTTTCTCCATGCCTCAGCCACGGTGAAGGCAGATGGAGGGGAGATTATTACAACTTTGCTTTTGTGCAGTATTTCTTTTGTGACCTTCTTTCTTCTTGAAAGCTTCACTCGCTTCGGTTTTATTATAGGGGCTGCTGACTTGATAATCTGCCAGTGCCACACATCTGTCTTGGTGGGTAAATAAATCACAGGAAAGAACATTTCAACTTAAAGAGTAGAAATTCAAGCCCCGCTTTGATTTCTGCAACCATTACCACATCACAGGAATCCACAATTGCTACCCCAGAACGAGCCATGTGCGCTATATATGGAGATGGCCCCAGTGCCATGGTGGCCAGAGGAAGAGAGGGCAGGGCGCAGGCGGCTTTCCACAGTCCCTCCTGTCTGCGAGGGCCCAGCTCTCCCTTCCAGAAGGAATGGAGGAACTGGTCCTCACTCCTTACCTCAGACTTGTGTCCTAGCAGGTGCGTGGGCTTGGCTGCTTGAGAGTCGTGGGGTCTACATAATATACGAGCTACTTTTAAGCACTATGTCTCAAGTTATTCTCTATGTCCATCTATTTTACGTGTATGTGTGTGTGTGTTTGTTTTGGTGATCACATTTATTGGAAGGGTTGGAGAAAAATAAAAATGCCATTTAGTTTAAGTGCCAGTGGTCTTGGTCCAGCATCTAGAAGGGTTCAGGAACCTGGAGAAGGCGCTGTGCGTAAATTAAATAAGAGTCCAGAGATGAAACATAATTTTGAAAGGCATTTGGGGGGCCAGAGGAGCTTGGCTAAAGAAACCAAGTTCTCCTTGTCTCAGGACCCTTTGCTATTTATTTACACAATTTGTCCTAAGGCAAGGTGGAGATATACACATCAAAGGGTAAGGTTTTGTATACACAATCCATTGTCAGATTATCAGGTTTTGGAGAAACTGCCTTCGACTGTTCAGGTGTTTGACCAGTAGGAGGCAATAACATGTAGATTAAGATGCCCTGAGCTGTCTGGCAGCAAGCAATCATCCTTTTCAGGTTTGGGGAAATGCCCTCAGCCATCTCCAGATGATTCAGCCCTGCTGACATGCTGGAATTGGCTTCAGGCACTTAAGAATTTGTGAGTTATGTGCAAATAAACTCATTTTAGGAGCAGAAGAATCCTTGGTCATTTCTTAATATCAAAATTTACGCAGGTTTCTCTTTTGAATATCTTCTACCTTTAAAGACGCAATCATATAAAGTCTCCTAATTTCCACACAGGATACATTCTTTGTTTCAACCAACTCTCAATGGAGGGGCAACTAGGACAACATCATCTCCCCAGACAAAAAGCATTGGAATATTCCGTTTTGTTGATTTATATATCTCTTCATATGTTTCTTCGTCAATTTCTATAGTAGTCAGTTTCTTCCACATCTCCCAATATCATATTTAAATGTTGATCATAAGCATGTAATCTACCTCAAAGCTGTCATTTCTCATTTTCACATAAATTCGCTCATCCAGGCTGAGCCTGATAAGATCCAGGGGCTCTTCTACAGTGTTGGTAGTTGGTTGCTGGCCCACGTTGTCTGCCATGTTTCAAACCTTTTTTACGTGTTTGTTGTTGTTGTTTTTGATGTTTTTGTTGATTTCAGAGAGGCAGAGAGAGGGAGAGATAAAAACATCACTGATCAGAGAGAATCATTGATCGGCTGCCCCGTGCACTCCCCCTCCTGGAGATTGTGCCCACACCCCGGGCATGTGCCCTGACCAGGAATCGAACCGTGACCTCCTGGTTCGTAGGTTGATGCTCAACCACTGAGCCACGCTGGCCGGGCTATGCCCATCTTCTTTTACTGTACACAGAGGATCTGCACAACCAAGGTGGTCTCACTGGATAAGGAGTCGTTTAAAGCCACCCGTGTCACACAAAAGACCCGCAGGATTCGGTGGTGCTGTTATCTGGTATCTTCTAAAATATGAAAAGGACTTTCACCCACAAAATCCACACCCCCCTCAGAAAAAAATCAGGATTCTTAATCAGCATCATTTCTTTACAGAACTTCTTAAACCTCAGTTAAAAGGAAAACCAGAAAAAGCGGGGCGGGGGGGGGGGGGGAGTTTACAATGGAGACACAGGTGATGATTGAATTAGCGTGTATGAAAGGGTGAGCTGGCAGCCAAGCATCAGTCTTGACTTTGTTTCTGCCTTTAGGGAGTTTACTGAGTGTGCCTTTGTGATATAATTTATAAGGAAATTGGTTTTACTCAAAGGGACGTTTTTGCTTTATGTCTTGTAGCACCCTTGAGTGCTTAAAAAAAGGGAAAAGGTAATTCCATTAAGCTTTCAATTTTCGCCAGCCAAAGAAATGAAATGGATGTGATTGGAAAGATAAGGCGCTGGCCTTCACTTGAACTGACCTTGCTCAGGGGCTGGGGAATAAGAAGCATGGCCTTTGTTTTAGAGGTGGCATTTCATGTTTAATTACTGGGTGAGCATTCCTTTCCCCCTCCCCTCTATAAACCCCAACCTCCATCTGAGGAGATAACGCTCATTAAGTTCACAGTAGACACATCATCCCATCATCTGAACAGCTTTGGGAGTCGTGTGTTTATTCCGGTGATCCTTGGTGAATCCAAGATCACGGTGAAAGTTACAATCAAGACCAAGACGAGACCTGGCCTTTGAGGACTTACAGGGTCTCTGCTTGCACAGAAGGCACTGGGCCACTAGCCACACCACAAGGCTCAGGCAGAATCCCCCATTTTCTTCTTAAATCTAATCTTTAGCTTCACCTTTTTTTTTTGGGGGGGGGGGGGCCGCGGGTGTAGAGCAGAGGAAGGAAGGAACTATCAAAATGAAAGAAATAGCCCTCGCTGGTTTGGCTCAATGGATAGATCGTCAGCCTGAGGACTGAAGGGTCCTAGGTTTGATTCCGGTCAAGGGCACATGTGTGGGTTGTGGGCTCAATCCTCTTAAGGCAGCCTTGGGCAAACTACGGCCCGCGGGCTGGATCCGGCTGTTCTATCCGGTTCTCTTGCTCTCCACTCCGCTCCTTTACTTTGAATTTATATTAGTTCACACAAACACTCCATCCATGCTTTTGTTCCGGCCCTCCGGTCCAGTTTAAGAACCCATTGTGGCCCTCGAGTCAAAAAGTTTGCCCACCCCTGTCTTAAGGGGTGTGCAGGATGCAGCCAATCAATGATTCTCTCTCATCATTGATGTTTCTCTCTCTCCTTCTCCCTTCCTCCCTGAAATCAATGAAAATATATTTTTAAAAAATTAAATAATCTCTACTGCTCAAAATTAAGATGTTTTCACATGATCTTGGGAGGGTTTCTAACACAATCAGGTTCTGTGTGCTTTAACTTGTAAGTTGGTGCCTCCAAAGCAGAGGCCGGATAGAGTGTAACATTTTCCTTTCTCCCTTTTCTGGATGCTCATTTAACAATAGGTTTTTATTCTCCAAAACTGCACTGTCTCATACGGTAGCCATTTATACGCATATGGATATTTATAAATTTCAATTAAAATGAAATCAAATGAGAGGTTCAGTTCCTCAGTCACAGCAGCCTTTCAAGGGTTGAGAGGCACATGTGGCTAGTGACTACCAGAACGGAGAGCACAGATCTAAAACATTTCCACTGCTTTCCAGAGCAGAAGTTCTACTGGACAGCACTGCTCTAGACAACAGACACTGATGAAGTTTATTTCCCTATACTCTATGCTCTCATAACATATATATGCAGTGTCCAAACATTGAAATAGCAATCAAAGATAAATCTACAACTGCTATTAGACCGTTAGCCTTATCAATTAGGTTTTGTGATCTAATGATCTTTAACAGTCTCTCTCAGAGACTCCACTTTCAAAAAATAACTGGATTTCTGGAAAGCCAAGCTTGAGAATCTGCAGAAAGGGCTGGAGAAAGCCTCTAGCCACAGTGCCACAAGGACTCAGAATGTTACATCTTACTTGCTCACACACTTTCTGCTCTGTGAAGGAAGTCTTAGGTTTTTTTTGTTATGGTTGCCCCTCTTGCCTACAACAGCTATAGTGAGGGGGTGTGGTATTAAGGCTAAAAGTGGTCCGACCCAACAATAATAGTATTGGATGACGGCTCAAAGATTAATGCCACTCGCTGCAGGTCCCTTCAACCTGGTTCCTGGGGATCTGGGTCGTTGCAGAACAATAGGAATGTGCACTGAGTGAAATCAAGGTGGTGCTTTTAAATGGGAAGAGCCACGTCAGAAAGTTATTAATAGGAAACACAAGAGAAACGTTCATTTGTAAACCAGAGGGAGAGTATTTTAAACTGTCACGGTTCACAATGGTTGATTTCCACTCGAAGAGCTGTCCTGTCCCAGGTGATTTACTGCCAGGAACAAGCAAAGCGCCCCAGCACAGCCACTCCAGCCAGGAGCTCACAGGAGGGAGTGAGCGGTGAGACCTTGCTAAGCTTGCACACTGGCTAATCTCTTCTGTAAATATCCTCTGAATTATTGTGGTCGTTGGCAAATTCTTTTTCCTAGAAAGGAGTCATTTCAATAGGATGCTACCTTGGTAAGGACATCGTTTAACTGGTTGAAAACATATTTCTAAAAACTTCACATGGATACACATAATGAGCTGTACAACTTAGTGTATGAAAAACATGTTCTAAGCTTGAATTCTAATGATTAGTGTTCTGGATTGAAATATTCACCTGAACTTACAGAGACATGAAAAACGTCCTATTATCATTATGAACAGAAAACTAAATGCATAGCAGTTGGAAACATCACCTTCCTTTGTTCCTTCTAAATCCAATTAGACCCAGTAAAGGCATTATACTCCAAGGGAGTGAGATGAAATATCTGAAACCAGAGATGGAAGTAAGGCCACATATTGAAATAGCACGCTTCAAAACAGTGACATTGTCTCCTTAGCTCCTCTTTACCCAGGGAGGTACTCAGAGCAGCAACCTGAAGAAACTAAATAATAATTGACTTGTCCAAGCGGTTACAAGGAGAGTTTTTTTGGCAAAGCTATGATACAACCTAGAATTCCTGATTTTTCATTCTGATAAGTAATTTGATAGAAACTAAAAGTTAAAAGAGGAAAATATAAATATTTTAATGACATACATGGTCCTTCTAACATTACAACTTGTTGGCCTTCCATGAAAGATTAAAATCACAGGTTATGTTCCCAGGCCTTGCTGAGGCCCACGGGTTACCACACAGTTGCTTGCAGGTCTGGTGCTCTTTCTATGGCTAAGACAAGACTTCGAGCATGGTCCAGACTATGCAGTCACCAGAGCAAGGGGGTGGGAGCAGAAGGGTTACACTTGGTGAAACTCCACAAGCTCTAAGAAGACTTTAAACTTCTTGGGGGAACTAACCAAAGAACTTTTGTTAGTTGGAGAGGTGAAATGTAGTAAAACCACCAAAACGATTATTGTAGGCATTTTCTGTTTGAGGTGCATGCAAAGAATTTTTATGAAGTAGAAACTAAGTACAATATGTCCCAGATAAAAAGAAAAAAGAAAAGAATTTTAAGGACTGACACAAGGGGCATGTAAAGGATGAACATCAAATTTTAATCTTGAACCTTTTCTCCAGTCTTCTAATTATTAACATGATAAATGGCAATTTAATCATCACCCTATCAATGTGTAACAAGCCTTTGTTACAAAATCTCCATCTATTGTCTCCCCCAAAACCAATAGAAAAACCCATACATTATATTATCTAAGTGATCTATTAACAGATGAAATTTTAACCAACTTCATATCAGGAAACTATTAACAGAGGTACTTCAATCACATAGCTTAAAATATGGAGAAAAGACAGGTAAAAAATTATCTTAACCTGTAGTAGTCTTTTTACTTTTTAAAATTTTTATAAAATACACTAATTTCCCAAAATAAAGAATATTATGACACATTGGTGTCAACTTACACAGATGAAAGCTGATAGCAGCTTTTTTTCCTAACTAAAGTTCATCTCACCAAACCTTTATATATTACATGAATATCCAAGTATTTTTTTAAAAAAATTCAACACACAGGAACGTAATGTACAGTGTCTTATAAAAAAATGGTTAATTTAGGAATGATTTCATTTCAACCACATCATACATCTTTTTAAGACCATGAAACCTCCTGCTGCTGCAAGAAGACTTTTCTGTTCATGTTTCTATTTCCCAGTTGTAATTCTTAAAAGTAAGAAATAAAAAGGTTTTTGTGTTTGTTTGCTCATGAGGAAACTGTGGCAATGATTTCATTCACTCCCAGGCTGTCTTCCCTCCTTTTGTTTTTTTTTTTTTTAGGACGACTCAGACCCACGACTGCGTGGCACGGGAATGAAATGGGAAGAAGAGGCCGATGACATCAAAGAACGGATATAAAAAGACAGGCTCAGCTGGATCCCGCCACAATTGTAAGGTGTGGGCACCCTCCCTCGTGCCAAGCCTCCCAGGGCTGCGAGAGAACAGTGACAGCAGCGGCCTGCTGGCTCACCCCTGACATCCCTCCGCAGCTGGGAGCACGGATAAAGGACCATTTTCACTTATGACTTGTGTCATGGCTGATGGATACCTTGGCCAGGGAGAGAGGAAGTGCACTCAGAGACATGGGTCAGTAGTGGCTCTGGGGTAGAAAAAAGAGTGCTGTTTATTTTCCAGCTCCTGCATCGGTCAATTCCGAGCACAAACTCACCTCGACAGGAAGTTGCAATGAAATATACAGACCATGCACAGCAGAGATTACTGTGGGAACCAACCCAGCCACATGCACACATGGGAAAGGACTCACGAAGGGTGTATGTAAACGTTTCACAGTGTTTCTCACAGCCACTGACTTCCGCACGAGTGCATCACGGACCACCACTCACAAACGCTTCACTGTGTCCTGGGCATGCAGACCACTCAAGGTAAAACGGGCACATGACATTTCACAGCCACTCTGGGACAGGAGTCCAACTTCACATTTCCCAATTGCCAACCAATGAAATCAAGCTGCTTCTCTTATAAAACTAAATAGATTTCTGAAAACATTTGTGTTGTTGTTCAAGGGTTGTGCTTTACTCTTCCTTACCGCTCCATTGATTTCACTCTAGGAAAATTAAAAAACCCATAAAATTAAATCGAGGACTAGGTCTTAAGGCGATTCCTGACCAAACCAGAAAGACAAGCAATTGTTAACATCTCTTTCCTCAAGTTTCTGTCTCCCAACCCCAGGCCCTTATTGGTACTGATTCAGTTGCACGTTTTGGTTTCCCAAAGAGAAAAACCAAATCAGAGAATGGCATTTCTGTCTTCAAAAAGCAAAAAAAAAAAAAAAAAAAAGGCGAAAAGTATCGGTTTGGGAAAGGGGGAGTTCATTCTCTGTTAAAAAGAATCAAAGAATCTCTTGCTCTCAACAGGAGAGAATCCAGCTTCTCCTTAGCTATCATTTCATAAATTAATAATTCCTTAAAATCATAACCCAAAGAATTGATCCATAACGAGAAAAATTCAAGTTTAAAACAGCAAATAAATTAGTTAAGCCTTGTAAACAATTGTCCATTTTAGCTATATATCTTTAAAAAAAAAAAAAAAGTTTCTCTGTGTAGTCAATCAGACAGTACAAGGCACACCTTCTTCATCCGAATCCAGAGTGACAAAACCCACAACCACGCTCTCGTCACGCTGCTTGCTGGTCTACATGTGTTGGGGCCCTGGGGTCACACGCCTGTCCTCCACTCGTCTCCCAGCCACCTAGAGGTCCACCGATGTGCTCTTCCCGTGACATTGCGCTGTGCTATCTTTCTTGCGGAGTGACAGGATTTTAAGCCTTCCCGAGGTGAGTCTCCTCAGATGTTCTCCACAAAGCTTCCTGGGAAAAGGCCAGTTTTCCCATTGCGTTGCAACGTGCCTTTGAACCAGCCGTCCTCTCGTTTTTTATGAACAAACACAATGTCTCCCTCCTTAAGTTCAAGTTCGGCCTCGCTCTGAGGAGGATAGGACACCACCACCCTGTGCCTAGAAAAGAGAGAGAGATTTTAGGGAAGGCCCTTCCAAGCAGTGGCAAGAATGGTGTGCACAAGCAGGAGGGGAAGCGGCATGGATTTTGTTGATGACGTCTGTAAAACCACTCAAAATACAGCTGTGCTCTGTGAAGCAGAGACTTGGTATTGACGGTCTGGATATGCTGAATGGCCCACTATGGATGACCCGGACTGGTTTATAGGAACGCCCTTGACAGAGAGCCATCTTGTCACCCTCAAACGTTCATAGCACAGAAGAAAAATCGTATTCCATTTCCCTGGAGGAAATGGCGTGTCCTTCTCTTTTCCCAAGAAGAAAGGAGTGGATTTATTTGACTGGGGACACTGGAGGCGCCAGCGCTCTCTGCTCTGCCTGCCTCAGGCCCAGGGGCTGTGCCCGGCCTCTCCGTCATGCTGTAAGCTCGGAGTGGCCAGGCTCGGGCCAGTCTTCTGGACCTGGGTCTCCAAGGCGGCCTCTCTGTGTCCCTGACATTGGGGCTTGACAGGGGCGAGGCAGCAAATCTAAGGAAGCTCACCTGCTTGACACACTCAAATTCTCCCCCGGGCAGGTTGTCCTAAGGTCTCAACAGGGAGGGGAAGACTGTGGCCACAAGTTCAGTCCAACACTATGAGGAACGAGGCTGACATTCGGTTCTCTATTAGTGCAGTAACTGTGTCTGCTTCTCTACTGGCTCCCAGCTCCCATCAGCAGGAAAAGGAGTCATTATCCCTTAGAAACCCAGAAGCCTGTTGAGTTAATGTTTTCTACCCCATTTCCATGCTCCTTGATCTACTTCTGCAAAACGATGGTTAGCAGCCACGGAAACCAGGAAGTAGGGGCGGGGGCGGGGGGTTATGCTCTGTATCTTTTTTTTTTTAATCCTCACCCGAGGATATTTTTTCCATTGATTTCTAGAGAGAGTGGAAGGAAGGGATGAGGGGGGAGAGGGAAACATCGAAGTCAGAGAGACATATCGATTGGTTGCCTCCCGCACGTGCCCCTACTAGGGCTGGGGAACCTGCAACCCCGGTACATGACCTTGACCAAGAATCGAACCCGCAACCCTTTGGTCCGTGGGCCGGCGCTTTAACCACTGAGCAACACCAACCAGGGCTATGCTCTATATCCTTTTATCCCTTTTTATTTTTTCCAGCATTAATGCTCCCCTTCACACCTCTCCTGCTTTTCCCAACCAAAGGGGGAAAATGGTGGTGCGTGGTAGTCAGCCTCCAAGCCAGCCACGGGGAGCCTTGCCCCTGGTAGTCACATCTAATGTAGCCTCCTCCAACCATGATGGTGATACACGGTGTGAGCAATAATACACTGTGAAATGACCGTGTGTGACTTTGGAGGCTAGGTCATAAAAGGCATGTGGCTTCTATTTCACTCTTTCTTGGACCATGTGCTCTGGGAAAAAGCAAGCTGCCATGTTGTGATAAAATCCACCATCCCCTTGGAGAGGACCACATGGTGGGTACCTGAGGTCTCCTCCCCAAAACCAAAACTAGCTCGCCAATAGTGATGTGAGTGGGCCACCGTGAAAGGCAGTCCCAGCCCAGTCAAGCCGTCAGAGGGCTGTAGCTCAGGCTGACATCTGGGGTGTGATCTCGAGAAATATCCTAAGCTAGAACCACCCAGATAAGCTGCTCCCAACTTCCCAACCCATAGAAACTGTGAGGTAATAAATGTTTATTGCTTTAAGCCACTAAGTTTTGGGGGTAATTTGTTACAGAACAGTAGATTATAGGACCCACTCTTGACTGTAAGTAAATCATGTTATGGCTTAAAACATGACCGGCAGAACAAATTCTATACACTGCTCCCAAACTCATAAAACCCATCAGAGCCTAGCCCTTTCAGAGGATTGCTAGTTTCACCAGTCTCCTACCCATAAGAAACAGCATCTATTCTCATTAAGAAGGACCACAGGGAGAGTCCCAGGCTGTGGCTCTATTAAAAAGGCATCTCAGCAAAGGTCTAGTGGCTGCCCAAACAATTCCAGAGCTACTTTGGGCAACAGAGCAAATTATCCTCCAAGACGGAAGCAAACGCACAGCAAGGAGGCTGGCTTATTGTTCCTTAAAAAAGGTTCAATTCAAACATGAATATTTATAGACAACAAGGCTTAGGGTTCAATCAAACATGGGATGAGGGCAGAGGCATGGCACTGGGGAGAGCCCTGGCCTGGAATCTGACACAGCCATAAAGGTCATTTGGAGCAGATTAACGTTGGGCCAATTCTCTCGGGTGTCTTGGTCTCAGTGTCCTTGTCTGTAGAGTAGGACTGTAGTGAGTTAAACAGCATCACACATGTGATCTCACGTAAGTAGTGAGATCACATGTGTGATGCTCACAGAGTTCACACACCAGCATGCATGATCATTCGGCCAAAGCAGGCAGGGGCCTGGCGCTCCAAGGAGATGAAGAATGGGCCAGTCAGTAGCTGGCCACCGCTACGCAAGAAACAGACTGAGCACAACCTAAAGGAAAACTGCCTGATAATGAGACTTGACAAACTTTAGAATGGTGTAGTTTAAGGTTTTTGAATTCTTTCTAAACCTTTACATCTATAAAAGCAAGACCAATACCGTCTTCTTGGACTTATCTGAAGGCAGGGATCCAAATGAGATTTCTCACGTCTGTTGCCAACACACTAAAATTCCATGTAAAAAGCAATGTAAACAATTGCCATTTGAGGAAAGTTAAAATTTAAGCAAAGCTTTATAATTCTGGGGGGAAAAAAGTGCACAAGTGACTCAGATCCCATTCAGAGTAGATGTTTGATGAAATGTGCTCCCCACCAATTCTGCCTTCAAGGGAAAATGAAACAAAAATAGTTCTCAAAAAACCTGAAGTGAATTAGATGAATATTTGCATTTTACAAAATGCACTAAACCAATTTTGTCAACATTTTTTTTTTTTTTTTTAACTAGAACTGCTGCTGGGCTAAGAACATAATCTTCCTGCTCCGTTCCCAGGGGAAGCACATTTTCGCTGCTAAGTTCTAAGCCTCTGGGGGGTGGAAGGAGACACCATGTGCATAATGGAAACTGTGACACAGCCTTGATTGCATGAAGACTCCCAGGTGCAGCAGGCACAGACTCTCCTTAGACATCGTCCAGCTCCAATTCTGGCCTGGAGCCTTATGAGGTAGTTTGCATACAGATTTCTAATACGAACTCTTAAAGCCAAATCCTGGGCACAACTGGCCAGCCATCTCAGGCACAGAGAGGGTTTGCCAAGTAGAAAGTTTGCAGACCAACAAACAGATGTGAGGCACGGCTGTGGCGGCCCTTCCCGTCTGCTGCTGCACCCTGAGCCTCACTTGGATCATGCTTGTCTTCAGTGGGATAGGGCTTTTGGGAAGGTCTGAACCTCAGGAGTCAAAGACTTCTCTCCCATGACCTCCGTGGGACCTGCTGATCCACCCTCAAAATCTGCACCCCATCCATTCCTCTTTATGGTCATGGCCACCATCATCTGTGGACGAACTCATTACCTTCCACCTGGTCAAATAACCTACCTGTCCTCCCTGCCTCAAATCTCTTCTGGTCCCCATTCTATTCTACACTGAACACATTCATTTCCTTAACTGTCAACTCCATTTGCAGCTCAAAAATCATTCCCATCTTCTCACTGCCTGCAAGGTTAATCCTCAGGCCCTCAATGACCCGGCCTCCTCTTGATAGCTGTAGTTACTATTATTTGCATGAACGTACCAAACATTTGTCTAAACCTAAACATGTCCCCTAAATATGACGTTTACCTCCCCCACTCCATACCTTGGCTCATGGGTTGTAGTGAGTTAAATAGGCGTTAACTCACTGGGAACTCCCTTTGAGGACCTCTCTGCCTGTCCAGACCCAATCAGGCTCTCCAATTCTCCCCTGTGAAACCTCAAGCCCCACGACTGGAAGTAATTTCATGCTTGACCAGATTCCAGAGGCCTCGTGTATGTTTTTTATGGCACTTGGCCCAGTCTACATGGTATTATTGCCATCTACATCCCTATCACATTTATTCTACTAGACTGTAAGCTGCTTGAGGGGTGAGATGATGGTAATTCACTTGTCTCACACTACTTAGCACAGAACGTAATTCTTAATAAGCATGCTGAATGACAAAAAGGAAAGGCCTCATTATATAGCAAAACTACTTTTTAAAATGTATAAAGCTCCTTAAAAAGGAATGAAGCTCTAACTGGTTTGGCTCAGTGGATAGAGCGTCGGCCTGCAGACTCAAGGGTCCCAGGTTTGATTCCAGTCAAGGGCATGTACCTTAGTTGCGGGCACATACCTACTAGGGGGTGTGCAGGAGGCAGCTGATCGATGTTTCTCTCTCATCGATGTTTCTAACTCTCTATCCCTCTCCCTTCCTCTCTGTAAAAAATCAATAAAATATATTTTTAAAAAAAGGAATGAAATTCTGACACATAGTACACAACATGGATGAACCTTGAAATACTATGCTAAGTAAAATAAGCCACACAGAAAAGGATAATATCACCCAATTTCACGTATCCACAGACCAGTCAAGCTCATAGAGACAGAAAGTAGAAGGTGGTTGACGGGGGCTGGGAAGAGGGGACGGGGAGTTAGTGTTTAATGGGTGCAGACTTTCAGTTTAAGATGAAACTGTTTAAGATGATGAAAGAGTTCTAGAAATGGATTGTGGCGATGGTTATACAACATTGTGGAAGTACTTAATGCCACTGAATTTGAAATGGAAGGCAGGCATATTTATGTAAATTTTTAATCACGATATTAAAAATAAATGAATGAATAAAAATAATGGAAAGATTAGAGAAAAATGGTAGTGTGGTTGTTGGAAAGTACCCCCTGCTCCCTTTGAACGGAGTCCCTGGGAGGCAGTGTGGCTCACAGACGCGGCCGTGGATGGGCCTCTGGCCCTTGTGGCTGGTGGACCCTGGCTCAATTTCTGGCGACAGTGTCCGTGTGGAATGGGAGGAATAGAAGTTTGCTATGTGAAGAAGTTCCACTGACTTCCCAATGCCAATCTTCCTGGTTTGGGCTGTGGTGTTCTGGCTTCGATTTAAATGGGCACTTGCAATCTTCATTAGTATTCGTTTTCCATTTCCTTTATTTTTTCTGGCCTCTCTTGCGTACTGTGTAGTTGATACATTTTTGTTTCTAATCTCCCCTGGTATAGCCCAAATTGGGTCCCCAGTGGCTCTGGGAAGCATCTGCCCATCATCCTGGTCTGGGTGGGTAACCATTCACTGCTTTATGTTAATTGCTATAACAATCGAACAGCCAATTAAGTATTTTACTAGCAAAACCATACAAGCTTTCTCTGCTGTTTGCTTGCAGTCCAAGCAAATTATGTCCATTGCTTCACCCTGTGGGTTCAATGTCACTGACTCAAATTGATCATGCTGGTTAAGCCGACTACCTTTCTGTAAATCCAACTCTATACAATTTGTATGTTTCCAAGTATTATCGTTTAATCCCTGATCAAAGATCACAGGTTCTTTTCTAATTTAGGAGACGGGCTTACAGGTATGTGGTTATCAATTCCTAAACTTAAAAATATACGCAGAGATGACTTGCTGTGTCTCCTTAAGCCCTTTATTTGTGTGTGTTTTAGAAGACAAAATAAAGCTGTCATATATGCTTTCTTTTATTCGCCATCTCTTCTGAAATATTTTATTTACACTTTCTGTTTGCAATTTCTGATTATTTTTTCCTCAATCCGTCTAAAATAGAGCCCAAAATACTTGGCTCTATTATTTTTGCTGTCATCAATTATACATTTGCTGCCTCTGGGATAGAGCGTTATTTCTTGCTTGTTTCCTTCCGTCTCTCGGACAAACACAAAAGAATCCTTTAGTTCCTCAGAGAATCCTCTCAGCTGACACCAGGACCTGTCAACACACCTCAAGGTCCCTCCTTCCTCACTGTGAGACTCTTTTTAGACTTCCTGTCACGCGGAGGCTTCTTTCTCTGACAGACAGCACTGGCTGCCCTAGTCACAGTCTTTTCCTCTAGATCAATGGGACACGGCCAGGGTTTGATAAGAAACTGTATGCTTGTTCTCATTATAATCTGCAGCTGGATCCTATCTCGTACTGTGCCAATACTATCCATTGAAAAATAGTTCCATGAAATTTTATCAGTAAAAATTCTACCAAGAGAACCACAGGCATTCTGTACTCTGTCAGGGCAGGAGTTGTGGATATTGAGATTGTGAATCAAGGAATCTAGGATCCTGAAACTCTTTCTGAATCATACTGGTGGGAAAGTTCATTTTTCCTTCATTTTTAGCATTAAGCACTTTTGTGCTGAAAGTTTTGAAATATCAAAATAATACAGTTGGCAAAACATTTCATTCCCAGTGAATAATAGGATGTTTTCCCCTACTACTTGTTTCCACACATTTTTCCCTTCGTTGTTATAGCCAGGCAGACCTAAGACTCCAAGTTAAATAAATATTATCGCCATCATGGTAGGAAGGCAAAGGGGCTGTGAAAAGCTGATCAGGCTATAGCATTTAATATTCTACTGAACATGTGGGTTATAAAAATATAAACTTGGGCAGAAATCTTCCCCAAAGGCCCCTTTTCTACTTGTAAAAATGGAAGTGGTCCTATAAAAAACAGTGCAGAGAATTTCAGAGTGCCCGTGCCCATCTGTCCCATCATCAAAGTCTCCGCGTTCCCTTTCTGATGTGTGTCCCGCACTCCCTGAACCGCCATCACCTGTCTGTTCCCCTTTTCAGATGCACTGAACAGCGGGAGCCTGCTGTTCCAAATGAGCTCCTCTCAGAGGAAGGGGCTGGAATGCAGAAGCCACAGAGATGGAGGACATCTGGCGACTGAAAAGGAACACATAAAAGGGGGCGGGAGAGCGGTGCCCGGGCCAGTGCCAAGGGAGAGTCCGGGCAAAGTGAATGAGCACTCAGAACAGTCACACAAACACCACAAATGGCAGGAAAAAGAAGAGAGTGATTCAAGGCATGAAGGAAGAATTGCAGCTCAATGCCTGGACTGGGGAGAGGAGGAGCCTTTGTGGCCAAAAGAAAGTAAACAAGTCGCTGGACTCACTCCAGGGACTGAGGCTCCATCCCTGGAAAGCAGAGTGAGGTTGCAGAAAAAGAGGCTACTGTCAGAATCAAGGAGGGCGTGAATTCAGGACAAAATCCCAAGGCTTCACCAAGAGCACAGCAGACGAGGGGAAAGACAGAAGGATTTCATTGATGGGCAAACACTGGTTTCATAAGGATTACAATTACAGAAAATTATCTCACCTCACTATAAAAACACACATTAAGTTGTGTACTTCGTACTTAATGCACATAGGTTGTTTGAAGTTTATTCTTCTGCAGTTTATTTATGGGTGAAAAAATATATATATGAATGAAGACTTCAGATTTTGGTGGGTACAAATGTTCATCTGAAATACCGAGTTAGGTGCATTGAAGTCATTTTAAAGTATAACCCTTGGATAGTAAGATTTTGAATCCTCAATAGGAAATGCTACCTAAAAGGCAACACCTCCACAAATGAGAAATCTGCCTTGTTTATGAAATGCAAGTCCACAGGGCCTAACGCTTATAGAAACAATGAACCAGATGACACTCTTTGAAAAAAATGTTTATGTATTTATGCGTTATGTGAAAACAGTCCGCTATTTTTAGTGTATTTCATGATGGTTTCCTGTGGAACCAACAGTGCTTCATTTTCAGTTCATAGAATCCTAGCAGGTATTTGTCTGACTAAGTATATTTTCTCTCCTAATGCACTCCTAGATCCCCAGTGACTGTATCAAACAGAACTGCTCACATCTGTAATAGTTATTCAAGGCCAGAATCCCTCAAACAGGGTTCATCTGCTCAGAGTGTAGCTGAGCCAAGTCACTGGGTCCAGAGAGGTGGCAGGTCTCGAGAACAGAGCCACTCTCTTCTGGCTCAGGAAGAATAAAAAGAGAATCCTCTTAGTTGGCGGAATTCTCCGGTTGCTTTACAAGTAGCAGGTACTAGTAAAAAAAGGCAAAGGATGACACACAAGGGCGTAATTGCTGGCGACCGAAGAGAAGCAAGAAGGAACAGATATGAACAAGTCTTCAGTGATTGATGAATTTCACCCAGGTACCATTCTGGATTGGTTGTCTGGAGAAAATACACAAAAAGAAGGTGGGAGGCCTAAACCCAGGAAAGACACACAGGAAGGAAAAGCAGGGACTAGAGTATGTTCCAGCAAGTGGTAAAAGAAAGCCAATGCTTGGTTGTTATTACATATTTAGTTTAAAAAACCAGAGAGGAGGATGTGGGAAAATACCTTAAATGTCAGGATAAATATTATAGCATAAAGCTTGCCACGCATTTCTTAGTTTTCTGCTGGAAAAACACTGAACTCACCTTTCGCAAACAACAGGCCTAGACTCATTCATGACACAGCCCAGGGAGGAGCACGGCTGTCGAGGAGGTGGAGCGATGGGAACGGCAGAGTCCAGGGAGCTGGTCTTTCGATGAAGGACCTCCTGGGCCAGAGCTGCTCCCACAGCCACTGCCTGGGCGGGACCATCTCCATCCATGGGGCAGGAGCCCGCCCTGCCATGGGCGCCCCCTAGCGGCAGCTCGGGACCCACCGCTCCCTGCAGAGGCAACTCGCTGCTGCTGCCACCTCCGCCACCACCACCACCGCCACCCAGCTCCACTTCCAGGGTGGGTGAGGCTGGAGGGGACACTCGGGGCTTCCGTTTGGTGGAGGCACCAGAAAGCAACTTCAACAAACCCTTTCTTTCTTTCTGGAAAAAAAAAAAAAGAAGAAGAAAGAAAGTGCATTAGTTGAAAACTGACAGTACCATTGTGTTGTAATCTATAGGGCACTACAGTTTCAACTTTTGATCTTTTAAAATTATTCCTGTGGCTGTTTAATTACCCATGATCTACCTGTCAATTCCGAGTGGCATTAGCCCAACTCTTTGCTTCTCTTTCTTCTCCTTTTCTGCCTGTAAGTTTTTACTTGTTTGGGACATTCCATTGTTCATCACTATCTTCTACTGAGGTAGGATAAGCAGATAAAAAAGATGTAAAACAAAAAAACTCACCGATTCACCTCTCAGGCGTGGTGAAGGCAGAAGCAGATATTTTTAGGACAAAATGGAGATCTCCGATTATGGATTTAATTCCCTGAAATTTGGCCTATCCTGTCTCTAGTTCTTGCATGCTGAATTAAACACAAACCTAATTGCATTTTACTCTCTACCCGAAGACTTGACTTCTTATATTTATCATAGTGATGTCTTGATCAGAGTTAAGGGCTAACCTACTTCTCACATGCCCTCTTTATAAAATTTAACAAGCCAAAAACAACAGAAGTCAAACCATTTCTATTATACAAGTACCTCCTTGTTCAGAAAGCAAAAAAAAAATTCTACAAAAAGTTAAAGAAAGCTTCAGTACAATGAAAACCACTGTGTGTCTCTTTTTGCAAGTAAATGTACAAATAAGAATTTTCCCCAGCAATAGCCCGCCACAGAAGCTATCTCTTGAATCTCTGTCTCTTTTGACATCTTTGCTCTTTGCTCCTCTCGGAAAACCAGATCTTGAACCAGCTCCCCTTCATCCCCAAGCCTTAAATGTCAATGTTCTTTTTTTTTTTTTTTTAAAGAAAAATACTTTTTGATTGATTTTAGAGAGAGAGGAAAGGAGAAGGAAGAGAGAGAGTGACATCAATGAGAGAGAAACATCGAGTGGCTACCTCCTGCACGCCCCCTACTGGGGACTGAGCACTGTCATGTGCCCTGACCGGGAATCGAACCATGACCACTCGTGCACAGGGCAAAGCTCAACCAACTGAGCCACACCAGCCAGGGCTCAATGTTCTTTCTGATGACTGAACACAGGTAACAATCATCATTTTAAATTGTTTTACTAAGATGTCAACTATGTCATAAAGTCCTCTGAATGGAAACATAGCTTGAAAATAAAACATTTCATATAGAAGCAATTCTTCAGAAAACTCTATAGACAAGTTGGAATTATTAAGGTCCACTAGTAGAAAAATAGAATTATGAGACATAACAATGAGAAATTTTTCTTGGGAATATGAGTTAGTTCATACCCAGTGGAAATCCATTGGGGAAAAGAGTTCGACTCCACAATGACACAGTTCCATTCGACACCGAATGGCAGGAAAAAAGGAAGCAACAAATGTAATCATTTATCAGACAATGAAAGGCACCTGGGGAGACTGTGCCACAGGCCCGTTTACCGCCCTAACGTGCTGTGCTCACAAAATGCGCTGACTCATGGGTCGGAAACAGAGGAGGGGCAAGACCGTGGGAGTGCAGTCCATGCCCAATCAGGCTGCAGACAGGAAGAGCCAATCCATCGATTGCGGACCCCCTTCTCCCCACCCCAGCCAGAGGAAGACTCTTCTGCATTTCTCTTTAAGGTCCGGCCTCAGCATACCTTCCTAGCTATTGCTTCATGTAACTCACTTCACATTCGCCAACAGCTTATGCTTTGCGTTCCAATAAAGGAGCCTATAAAGTTGGGCGACCTGCTTGAGGGCAGTGCCTGGAGCTCATACACCTGTGCATCACACCCAGTGCCTGCCCGGTACAGAGCCCGGCACCTCCTGAGCCGAGAGGCCAAGACCGCAAGAGCATGAGGCAGGTGGGAGGAAGGGGAAATATTTAGCTCATCCCAGGGCTGAAGAAGGGGATGTTTTTGGCTCATCCAGTGGCGATAAAGACTTCCCTCTACACAATGGCCAATGAAGTGGGCTGATGGAAGCCTGTGGGAGCTGCTGCCACACTTCTTTAAGGAGTCTGAGGTCTGGGGGGCCGGAAAATGGGCAGGGGAAGAATACCACTCACTGGCTCCAGATCTAAAGCAGCAGTCAGCCTCCGCTTCCAGCTGTTTCTGCCAGGATGCAGGAAAGCACTCTCTAATCCCCGGACCCCCACAGAC
The DNA here is from genome assembly GCF_963455305.1 of Plecotus auritus. Lineage (NCBI taxonomy): Eukaryota > Metazoa > Chordata > Mammalia > Chiroptera > Vespertilionidae > Plecotus > Plecotus auritus. Next base: position 72,768,936 of record NC_137773.1, read on the forward strand.
CTACTGAGAACATCAAGTCCATTGATAAACTGCAATCTCAGCAAGCCTCAGCTAAAGATGTTTCTTAAAAGCTCAGCCTGGGCACTCAGAAAAATATCAGTTAACTGAAGGGCGCCCAGGGAACAGCCTCTAAAGTGATTAAGAAGAAAGATGACTTGGTTCATCTAAAATGATTAAACACATTAAATACAGATTGCGTTAATGGCTTCTCGGGATGTGTTCTCATCATCAGCCGCTGCTGATGATCCGAGGAGCAGACGGTGGAGGATTAGGTGCTGTCTTGGGGTGCGTGGGCAGGGGCTGGGTAGTCACACGGCAAAGATGCTGCCCTGTTCTCAGATGCTGTGCTTTTAATATGATAGTCCGATGTTTTCTATGTTAGCAGAACAGTATGCACATGAAAGATACTTATCATCTCTGGGTGCCTTTGTTTTTTTCAAAATCCAGGGGCAGAAAACTACAGATCAATTAATAAAGACTACATCTCAGCAAAGCAGTTTTTTAAATGTAATGTGAGCATGCATAAAAAAAGGGGGGCATATCTTTGAACATAAACCTTAATAATTCTTCTCTTGTGCGTTTCCCAAGAAATTATTCGTAGATGAAATAATGTTATGGTCATCATTTTCTCGTCAGAAGATTCAATGATTTAAAATGGCTTTGCCCTAACCGGTTTGGCTCAGTGGATTGAGCATCAGCCTGTGGACTGAAGGGTCCCAGGTTTGATTCCGGTCAAGGGCATGTACCTTGGTTGTGGGCACATCCCCAGTAGGGGGTGTGCAGGAGGCAGCTGATCGATGTTTCTAACTCCCTACCCCTCTCCCTTCCTCTTTGTAAAAAATCAATAAAATATATATTTTTTTTAAAAAAAATAAAATGGCTTCTCAGACAAAAAAAACAAAAACAAAAAACGGGGTAGGGGAAAGAAGTATTTGGGTCAGAAAATAATCACCAGATAACAGAAAGAATAATTTTTACATATAAAATTAATTTCTGAACACCAACTTAATAACTTTCTATTAGTCACATGACAAAAAAATGAATACAATATGGGAAACATCAAGTCAAAGCTCCTTCCCAAGCAAAAATAAATTTCATACAGCAATAGCCAATTAACCACATTCTATCCCTGAGTCTTCCTCTTATTCCTTTCCTTGCCCTCAGATGTACAGAGAGAGTAGCAAAAGGTAAATAGTCTTCCAGGCCATTGGTCATCGAAAACCTATGCAGTCAGACTCCCAATAATCTCAGTCACTTTTCTTAGGTAAGGAATTTCAAAAATTTAATTCATACGATTGTCTATTAACAATCACTCATTCTCTTAACAGATATGACTGTCATGTATGAACCAACAATGTGCCAGTCTCTGGGAATACAGTAGTGGGCAAGACAACAAACAGTTTACATTCTCTAGATCAGTGGTTCCCAACCTTTCTAATGCCGCGGCCCTTTAATACAGTTCCTCATGTTGTGGTGACCCGTATCGTAATGAATCGTAATGTAAATATCTGTGTTTTCCGATGGTCTTAGGCTCTACAGCAGTGGTTCTCAACCTGTGGGTCGCGACCCACAAGTTGAGAATCACTAGCAGGGTCGCCTAAGACCATCGGAAAACACAGATATTTACATTACGATTCATTAACAGTAGCAAAATTACAGTTATGAAGTAGCAACGAAAATAATTTTATGGTTGGGGGTCACCACAACATGAGGAACTGTATTAAAGGGCCGCGGCATTAGAAAGGTTGGGAGCCACTGCTCTAGACAGACACCATCATGGCTGTGAAACTGGTGCTCTGTAGAAAAATAAAGCAGGGTCAGGGGAGAGAGAATGACTGGGGGCGGAGGGGGGTGTTGTCTGGAGGCAGAAGGGTGGGAGAGGAGGCAGGAAAGCATTTTTTTTTTTAAGTGCATAGAAAGAGGGAAAGGCCATATGATATTCTAGAGATGGTTAAATACCACTGGATTCAAGAATCTTAATGCATTTTATAAAGATTTCCACATGTATTCCTCACACCCATCCATCTGATGAGATAGGATCAATGCTATTCTCATTGTCTACACCTCCCTAAGTTTGCCTAGAATCACACTGCTAGGAAGGGATTATATTAGAGCCAAGCCCTCACTCTTCTGTGAGTTCAGCACAGGTAACGTCTCTAGAAGCAATTTACTCTGTGCAATGGACAGCAAGAACAGACACACTGACCCAGGGCTGCTGATCACCAAGGTCACTATGAGCCAAACCCTGTGTGCAGATTTGCACTGTCCAGACCTAGTCTGAGTCCCAGCTGTTGGCAGGGGCAGCAACAGTGACTCCAACCTCTTAAGAAAATGAAATGGCGAAGCCCACAGACCATCTCATTTTTTAAAAATATATTTTTATTGATTTCAGAGAGGAAGGGAGAGGGCTAGAGAGATAGAAACATCAATGATGAGAGAAAATTATTGACTGGCTGCCTCCTGCACACCCCACACTGGGGATCGAGCCTGCAACCTGGGCATATGCCCTGACCGGGAATCGAACCATGACCTCCTGGTTCATAGGTTGACGCTCAACCACTGAGCCATGCCGGCCGGGCCAGACCATCTAATTTTTGACAGCAAAATAAAAACTGGAGAGAAAGGAAGACCATGTGAGCAAAGAGTGATCCATAGGGACTTCGAGGACATGTGTTCAGGATAGAAGAAAATGGACACTTAAAAACTAGATGGTTCTTCTTCTTAAGAAAACTAAGAATAATAGCAAAGGTCCTCAAACATTAGCAGATTGACTGAAGAAAACCTGTGGTTAATTCAAGGGAGAATCATCAGGAATTTAAGTGGGAGGTTTGAGGCACTAAATGTTGAGACCTCTTGCAAAAATGCTGTCTTTCAGGAACATACTGAGGATGTGGCAGAGAACCAACACCACTCCTGCTAACTCCTATGGGAAGAACTGTCAACGTCAGAGAAGACTCTTGAAGCGTTCCCAGACTAGGAAGGCGGGGTGGGACATGGAAGCACTTGGGGTAGAGTGGGGCAGTAGAGGTGGTTTCTTCTCTTTTTCTGATGTGAGGGTTAAAACTGTTAAACTAATTTAGCGGCCATTAGACTGAGGTGCTTCTAAGGCCTGAGCAGCCTGCAGTAGCAAATCAAAACCTAAATCTGTCAATGCCTCAAGGTTAAGAAATCAAAACCTAAGGACACCAATCACAAACGGCCAACTAGGCTTTCCCGAATAAGGCAACTGCTCAAGCTATAGCCAATCAAATAATTTCCTGGCTTTGCTTCCTGTCTTCTCTATAAAAGTCTTGCCCTTGACTCCTGTTGGTGAGTGCTTCTGACCAACTTCTGGTTGGGCACTGCCTGATTTTAATAGATATTTGCTCAAATAAACTCTTTAAATTTGTAAAATATACACCAGTTTATCTTTTAACAGAATTTAGAGAGTATATAAACAGTTAATTACACAATTGATGCTGAAGAAAATGATTTTATTTTCTAAATGAAAGCTTACTATACCAAAATAATATTTCTTACATTTTGGTATCTAGGGGGAAAAACACTTATACACAATAATATTAATGACTTCCTTTGAAATCTTGGATTACATTTAGGTTTTCTGTTTGGATGTTTGGATTTTCTCTAACTTCTAAATAAATATGTATAATTAAATTTTTTTATAGTAAGAAAACACAGTAAAAAAATACACACACACACACACACACACACACACACACATACATATACATGAGCATCTCATAAAAATTGGCAAACACATTTTCCTGGAGACTAGCTGACCAAATAATGAAGCCTTTAAACAGAATATGAAGTTAGAAAAAAATGTCCAGATGAAGCTGTTAAACTGTTAACTGCAGAAGGTATCAGAAATCTCATAGAAAGAACAACAATGGCAGAAATGCCCAGGATTCCAATCAGACATAACTGAGACGATGTTTGGAAAGATGTTACAGAGCTTCAGATGCCTACTTATCAAAGCACAGAATGCAGGTACCAGACCAAATTAGCTACAGACTTAAGTCAAGGACAAAAACACGTTTCTGAGACTGTGATATAGGGCTTTCAAACAAAATATTGTTCAAAGGAACAGCCCAGTTGGATACAGAGCTGCAATGGCCCCATGTGCGTGTGGAAAAGGTACACGTTCCATGGCACACCAGCCATGGCAGAGCTTTTGGGTACAGAGGAAAGAAGAGGGCAATTGACAAGCTATCATTTGGGGGACACACCAACACTGCCTGGAGAGTGTAAGTCAGTGGGTGATCACAAAATGACAAAAGGAGAAAGAAAGAAGGAGGGAATATATATTTGCTGGAAGTTTCAACTGAAACTAGAACCTCTGATACACTTTGTCCTTGACATTCTGATACGTTCATCTCACAGAAAGTTGAACAAACTGCAACTTTGGCTCTAATTCTGATCAACAAATGGTGGGGGTAGCGGGGGGGGGGGGGGGCGGGGGAGAGGGAGCGCAAGGAAGCGGCCAGGTAGGGGGTGAAGAGCTATGGCTGGTGAAGCAGAAACATTGAGAACTTAGAGGTAAGCACCCAAAGAGAAGTTCCCTATAGTAAGATTTGAACTCTAAAGTTTAAAAGAACTGATTTTAAAAGTTCAAAGAAAATATATGCTTGACCTGAAACTCAAAAGGAAAAATACTTCAAGAGGGAGGGCTCTCCAGAATAAAATTCTAACTATACAATTGCAGATTATCCCAGCAGATGAAAATGTAGAGCCATCTAAAGGTACTGATGTGATTCCCCCAGGGGGCAGCTTAATGAGCTCAAATTTTTAAAGGACTGCTACAAAAAGATCAAGAGAAGGGTCCATATGAGCTTAAAATTGCAAAAATGCTAAGGACCAAAAAAAAAAAAAAAGTTGGGGGGGGGCCCTACATTGCTTAAAGTTATGTTTGAACTGAGAACAAGAAAGACACAGACCTGCTGTTTGGGACAGATGGTGGTTCTCAGATGATAAGAAAGACAAGGATAATCTTCAGACGGGAAAGGAAGAACAAACCTTGCTAAGAGGGAAATGGATAAAGAGATCGGGACTTAGAGATCAAATGACTACTCTTGGCAGGTTGAATTTACCCCAGAGCACGAAGAAAATTAACAGCTGAAATGCTACCAATAATCTTTGATAGATCCTGGTGGACCTGAGATCGGGTCAATTCAACAGGCCAAAGAAGAGCATGTGTAGTCCTATTTTTCAAAAAGAAAACAACAATGTATTTTGCAGACCATCTGGAAAATTCTAGAATAGTGTTTTAAATGGAAGGTCTACTTAGGAAAGGAAATGAGACTCTGAGGCGTAGACTCCTCCAGCACATGCTTGCTAACAACAAGTAGTGCCAAAATGATGGGGCCCCTGGGGAACTGTTTGGATGGGAGGACGTAAAAGACGCTTGGATCTCGATGGAGGTTTGAAAAGTTCTTCCACGATATCCTGGTGGACAGGATGGAGAAATGTGGGCTGAATGACACACTCTGGTCATGTTCATCGTGGATTGAATGAACTTCCACCAATCAGAAAAAGTCTCTTTAGTGGACGTGGAACATTAAATGAGGAGGTAGATTTAGGAAGGGAAAACTTGTAACCTGTGACACGAGGAACAGGGAAAAAAACTTCAAGAGTGTAGGCTCAAAAAAGATGACCCTGAAATACTTTAAGACATCATATAAGGAAGGAGATCAGTAATTTCTCCACAGCACCTCAAAAAAGAAAATGGCATGGACACTCTGGAGCTAGGGCACTCAGGGTCAATATGGTATCCAAACGGGCCAGTGGCCATCTGTTGAGGATGGGTGCTCAACAGATGAACCCAAGTAAGGTCCTGTATTGGTTTATCACAAACTTTGGGATAAAAATCAGGTCCGGAAATCAAGGCGTTGTCAGGGCTGCATTCCTTCTGGGGCTCTAGGGAATAGTCTATTTCCTTGCTTTTTCCAGCTTCTAGTAGCTCCTTGCATTTCTTGGCTTGTGGCTCCTCCCTCGAATCACCTGATCCCTGCTTCTAGACCACTTCTCCTCTGGCCCTGACCCTCCTGCCTCCCCTTCATGAAGACCCTTGTGATTACATACATCCCACCCTGGTAATCCAGGATAATCCCTTTAAAACCTTTACTTTAATCTCACCTGTAAAATTCCTTTTGCTATGGAGGGAAATAGTCTTAAATTTCAGGGAGTAGGACATGGCTATCTTTCGGGAGCCATTATTCTGTCTAGCACAGGCCCTCCCAAGCCTCAGAGATTCAGCAAATTATTTTCTGGGAGGTCAGGGGCTGAAGAGTCCCTGTTCTATTCAGTGACAAGGGCCCTGAGACACATTGTTCCAAAACTTCTTACAATCGAAACTATGAAATTATTCTTTTAAAGATATTGACAAAGCTGAACATGTCAGCTTGAGTGCAAGTTTAATGTAGTTAATTATAAACGCTGGACAGATACCAATCTTTTTCAAAAACGCTCATGTTAACCCAACAATTAAATATTAACTTTTTAGTAAGCCGTAAACTTTATTTCCTTATAAAGCCCTATTTACAGGCTTACCTAACCTTTTAAATAGAGCAACATCCATTACCACCGACCAGGTGGCTGTTTATAATCACCCTAGAGCTTCCTAGAACTGGGCTTTTTAAAAGGAGAAATGCATGACATACTGAGGAAAAGGTCATGAACACAATGCAATTCTCCGGACTCTGTTATCACTCTTCTCTTTCTGTTCACATTTAATCACCACCAACTCCCCTTGGCTCCAACCACCTGTCTCCAAACCCAACAATAGGTTAGTCTTCCAAACACAGCCTCCCATGTATATTTTCTTTGAAATTCAGCCCCAAATGAGAGACTTATAAAAGATCAAAGGATTTATAAAAATAATTTCCCCCTAAATTTCAAGTCAAGAGAAAAACTATTCATGCTGATTATAATCAAGTATACTAGTGGTATAAAAAAAATAAATCCACAAATAACACTTCTCATCAACAGTTTCATCCCCTTTGTATGTTAAATATCTATCTATCACCTATCTATCTGCACATATACAGCTATTGCAGAACTGCTAACAAAAAGCAAACTGACTGGACGGGAAGAATTAAGGACAGCAAAATGATGACAGGATGAGGAAAGGAAAAGGAAATTCCTCCACGAGATGTAAGCCACAGGTGGAGAAGCAACTAAGTCTTACTCACTATGATCTCCCCAGCACCTAATACAGGGCCTGGCAACTAGTGGGTGCTGAAATGCAGAGAAACACGAATCTAGCAACTGGCACAGAAGCACACACAGTTAAGCACTTGAAGGAATGTTGAACGGGTCCCTTCATTAGTAGAAATGATGGGACACAACACCAGCAGAGAAACAGGATGTTGGCCTTACTTTACTATCTTTGTCTGGTTTGGCTGCTGAACTGTTCCCACAAGCTGATGAAGCGCTGTCAGGAGAGGCGGGAAGTCCAGAGAGAATGGCCATTATCTGGCTGCTGGGCTCGGTCTCCAGGGAGGCGGAGGTGATGTTGGGGGAGGCGATCGAAGCAGCAGCAGCACAGGCTAAGGGGGCGCTGGCTCGACCCATATTGACGGCAGCCATCGGAGGCGGAGGCTGTGGGGAGGCCAAAGGGTGATGGGGCAGGCCCACAGACGCAGGGCCCAGCCCGCTGGCGTTCTGTACTTGGATGGGCGTCACTGCTGCCGTAGGGCGTTCTTGGTTGTGTGCCAAAACTAGAAAATGACAGCAGGGAACACGGTAAGATTCAACTTTCCAATAAATGCTGCTCATCAAAATGTGAGTCATTTCATTGCATCCGTCCATAATGAAAGGTTGCTATTGCATCCTTACAATAAATAAGGGATATGTGGTGGTTTAAAAGCACTTAATCTTAGCTGGGTCCCGGGATGCATTTCCCTTCCAGATTGGCTTTGGAGTCTGTTGAGTGCCTAGAAGCTTAGCTGTAACCCCGAGGCCCTTCAGTTACAGAAAGAAGGCCTTTCCACAGAACGAGAGACTCAGAGCCAATATCTGTTGGTGGTCTACACTGTCAAACTGCACTGGCCTCTGGTCCTTTTTAAAATTATTCTCTTTTCTTATTAACCATTTTCTTTTTTTTTTTTCTTCCAGAGAAAAGTCACAGGTTTACTCCCATTGTTACCCAAGACTCTTGCTAGGTATTCAACGTTATAGAAAAAAGAAATCGATTTAAGGTCCCACTAGGTCTAAAATAGACTTGTGACTAAATTCATAAAAAATTATCCGCACACTTAGCTGCAGTAGATATGCAGTGAGATTTGAGATCAGGTGATCCTGGCTACAGAAGTCCTATTTTCAAATACTACTGACATTCTTAGGATCAGCCTAGTCTCTTTCAGGCTTTCGATCTACAGATCAGGGAAGGCTTGGCCAAAGTAAGCAGACATAAAGTGCCACTAACTGGACTCTGCCTACTTCTATTTCCTGTTATTTGTTATCTTACATCACATCTGCTTTTGTCAACATCTGTCACGGAAGATCTGATACTAGGCAGACGACCCTTTTCCTGATGCTTCCCAGTCCGGTTCCCTCCTTACCTGTCCTCACAGCATTGCGGGCCTGGTTGACTGTCATCTGCCCCGTCATGTTCAACAAGACCTTAGCCTGAGGACTCGTGTGTATGTGAGCTGCTGACACCACAGCTGTGGGGACCACACTGGGACTCCCGGCCATCCCATTTCCCTGGAGCTTCTGGGCAGGCCCTCCTGCAGTGGAGGGACTGACCATGGTCACCCCCCGACTTGTCTGACCAGCTGTAGACACAGGAACTTTAGCTTGGGAAGCATTTGTCATCGCCCTGCCGAGACAGAAAAACAGATAGCCCCATCCATTAGTGAAGTGGGGGACAGAACAATTAAAAGGAAAAAAAAAAAGACTCAAAGCTTTAGGACAAAACATTTAAAAAAATGAATGAGATTATTTTTACAAAGTGTAAAAATAGCAAATTCAAACTCACAATGGCCCTGAGGCAGAGAACGGTCTTGAAATGTATTCTGAGTCACAGAAAATCATGTATTCTGCTCAAGAACATCCAGTTACCAGGGTCAGCTTCCCACACCAAGGCAGAACCCCTCCACTGACTTGAGGCCCTGGATTCTCCTACTTCTGCTATCCAAGAAGCCAGGCTTGTGACCTTACAATCACATGTCCATGGCCCTGTCCATGTTTTCTGTCCTTCTCCTACTTGCCCCCAGCCCCACGTCACCCAAGGGCTTGTATACATGCGTGTGGGTGCACATACACATATACACATACACACATACTCTCGGAATGTCCTCTCCGGCTTCTCTTGACTTACCTTAATCTCATTTGTTTCAAGATCCAGCAGAAATCCTATCATTTCAAGAAGCCTTGCCTAAGGCTCAGGCTGAAGACTTTACCATTATTTTTCATGTGGATTTCTCTGTCCTATGACCCTGATTACAAAAATGAGTGTATTGTTTTTTAGAAAATTCCTTATTAAATATTCCTGACTCAGTCAAAGTTCCTTGAAGACAGGGCCAGTGTGCAATGGTTCTTTTCCATTTCTCCAGGATTTGTGGTTAGAGTGGTACTGCCAGCTCTAAACAAATACTTACTGGTTGAATTTAATTAAATTAGGTTTGGCATAGTTTTGTGTAATGTTTTTTTAATATTCTGAATTCATTTAAACATCGATTCTATTTATAGTAACTTTCTACTAAGTAGACTACTTCATTAACTTGAAGGTTCTTATTATGTACCATGAGGAGTAACAAAGAATTAACTCTAAGTAGGCAACTCTCCAGAGACTTTAAATAATTTGTTTTTTGAGTCTTATGAAAATGTTTTCCTCTATTAGCTTAATATTTTGGTTTTGGTTTATTTTACTTCCCCTAGTTGTTTCTGTGGTTTGTTGTTGGTTTTTTTTGTGTGTTTTTCCCACCAGGAAGGGCCTATCTGGATTTACCTTCTGGATCCTGAATGTAGATTTTAACATACACAGAAAAGAAGGTTTATATCGATTAAAAATCTGCAAGTCAAATGAAAGCTAGCACCCTGTCACCATCTGCAATAACAGTGATTTATATTTGATTAGGCTGCTGGCCAACCTATAAGTCAAGGCCAACAGCTGACAAACATGTCAATTCATTAAGCCATTTATTCAGAATCAGAGGGTTTAAGGAATGATTTATCACAGTTAAACCTGGACCATTTAAGAGCCCAGTGGCCAGAAACTGAGGCTCCCTGAATGTCGATGCCATTAAGGGCATTCCATTCAGTTTCCAAGGCTACTTTCCTCAGTGACCAGATGATGGGCTTATCTCGAAATGCAATAAAGAACATTTTGTATATCTAACAGCCCTGACTTCCCATTACCCTGTAACAGGGCTTCTCCACCTCCGAGACATCTGGGGCCAGCAAATTCCCTTCTGTGGGAGGTGTCCTGTGTACTGCAGGACCTTCGGCAGCATCCTTAGCTTCGGTGCACTAGGTGCCAACAACAACCTCTCTCCCCCTCCCCACCCCCCATAATGTCAATCAAATGTGTGTCCACACATTGCCAAATTCCCCCAGGGAAGCAAAATCACCTTCAGTTAAGAAGGATAGAGAATCTATACCATAGCTAAGGAATTTTATTTCTGACTGGTATTACAGAAATTAATTGCCAGAATTCAGAGGTAATCAAGCTCTTAGAACACAGAGTCGGACCACCTGGGTCTGAGCACTTCGTCACTATGTGATCTCAGACCAGTTATTTAATCTCTTGGTACCTCCATTTCCTCATCTATCAAGAGAGGATGATAACAGAAACTACCACAACGAGTTGTTCAAGGACTTGGAGTTAATGTGTGCAACGCATTTAGAAATCTGCCTGCCTGGCACATAGCAAGCATTATAGAAACATGGAAGTATTAATGATATAGCTTTTGTTTAGATGAAACATGCTCTTTCAAGCAGAAAAATACTGAAAATGGTCTTCTACATGTTACTTAAAGCAAATAACTTAAAACCCAGTGCATTTATTCGTGGAAACCTACAATTTCACATATAGCCATGTGAAAAGTAAGCCAAGCATTTTGGAGTTAGAAGGGATCTCAGCAAGCACAGATACGAATTTTTTTTAAAATGTTGGCTGTGTAACAGGCAATTATAACGTGAGAAGGAATCTGGACAGGCTGAGAGCCACGGAGAAGAACAAAGCTTCTCTGTTTGGAACTTAGTAAACCACTTGTTCAAAACCATACCTTGTGACGGGTGCCACATAATTACCAGGGAAAACCCCGATCTTGCTGGTATGCATCGATGTCCCTTTGAACCAGCCATCCTGGCAACGTTCAAACACTAAAAACATCTCCCCTTTCCTCAGCTCCAGCTCATCCTCTTTCCGGGGAGTGTATGGATATATAGCAACATACCTGGAATAGAAAGAATATCTGATTTCGGGCTGAGCAACCACCAAAACCCAAGATGCTCAAAGCTCATCCTTGGTGTAAAGTCTTGAATATCTCGCACAAATGAAAACAGAAAATACAGTTCTTTCATCTGTAAGCAGTATTGGTACTTGTCCGCTGAAAGAGGTTTTGCCATCGACATTGAAAAGGCAGAGTCCCCTGCCTCCCCTCCCGCCCCAAAAGAAAAAGAAAGAAAAGGCAGAGGCCTTCCTGATTAAGAACTGCCAGCCTGGTCCCCCTAGCGTGAAGGTGACCACCCCACCAAATGGTATTTGCCGGGTGTGAAAGAATTAAGGCAGCTTCCCAGAGTGCCTAACCTGCTGCTGGGGATTAGGTACCCACTGGGAAAATTGAGCTCTTCAAATGGCACTTGTTAGACTTGGGGAGTAGCCCCAAATGTGGACATATGGTGTGAAACCCCACCGGGAGGCACAGCATGCTGCCTTCCACACACAGGCTGAACCCAGAGGCTTGGGCTGCACCTGCTTTTGTGTGCTCAGCCAGGAACAAGACTGAGATGGAAAACGTCAAAGGGAAATAAAAGTCCAGATCACAGAGCGTACAGAAGAGCCCCACCATGCAAGGTAACTGTGCCACCACCATACAGAAACCAGGCAGGCTATGCTAACCAACTGTTCTTCCCAGGGCCAACCTGTTCCACATATAAACTCACACAATGTAAGATCCATGAAAACCTAGCTGTATTCTGCCACAGATAAACTCTGAATGAGTTAGACTTTCCTGGAGACTAGGGACTTACAGCTTTTCACATGCATACTACAAGTAGACCTGGTTTGTATGGAATACCTTCTCATTCCTTAGTATTCCAATGCAAGGAACGAAAACAAGACAAAAGGCTCAAAAGGCAGCTCCGTACACATATAATATTATGAAGAAGCAAACAGCTGTCTCCCTAAACTCTGAAAGGCCTTCCCTCAGCAGGACGGCTGCCTAGCGAGCGCTTGTATCAGGCCCATTTTGTTTCAGCAATCTCCTCATTATATGCATGACTGGGTAGAAGTTTGCAGAACACAAACCACTTTGGAAGCCATAAGCCTGTCAGCAGCTCATATCAGAAAGGTGTTTCTCTGCCTCTGCTCTTTGCGCTGAGTTTGAAATGCATGTTTAAGCAGCAATAAATGACACCCTCACTTACACGCTGGGGCGAGTCTGAGGTCGTAAATGTGCAATCTGGTCAGTGGGCCCTGCTGTGGGCCTCGATCCCGTTCCAGCAGCAGCAGCAGCAGCGCCCGGAGGTGTAGAGACCAGGAGAGGGGGCGGGGGCAGAGGAGGGTTCATAGTCTGGTATAAGAAAAAGAGGGGAACAAAAAGGAACAAAATGTTTATTTACATCTTTTATGGAAGGTAGGAAGGAAAAGGAATCAGAAATCCATGGGAAAAGACTTCAATGGAATCCAAACAACAGAACCAGCAAGCTACCTAAGATGAAAGCCTCCTTAAAACAAAATAAACAAACAAACACCCCCCCCACCCCCACCCCTCAAGACTCCAGTCTTGTTCTCCTTTAAGATCTTAAAGCCATGGCAATTTTTTCCAGCAAACAGGTAAGTAATCCCGCTTGGGAGGAGGGAAAGAAAAAAAAAAAACACAAAAACACCACACGAAACAATTGTGTGTAATTTTAAGATGAATAAGACTTTTAAGTCTAAGACTTGGCCAAGAATCCAAATGCTTTTCAAAGGGGCAGCTATAATGTCTCACTGCTTGCTGGGAATTAATTTATGATTGTTTCTGTAACCTGAAACTTGAACACAACGCAAAACAATAGGGCTATACTGTATCGCGAGCCATGCCTTCAGAAGAAAATTTCCTTTGATGCCCGGTCTCCACAAAGCCCAAACAATGGCAAGCCACAATCACTGGGCTGTTGTTGCTACTTTTGCTTATTCTTTTCCTAACTCTGCCAGCGTTTGAAATTTAGGACTATCAAGGCTGGTAATCTTTAACAAGTACACCAGTGAAAAGCTGCTGGTTCTTTTATGGGCACAGACTAATGGGGTTCTGCCTACAGGATTCCATGCCTTTTGAAAATCAATGGGGCAATTGTTACCTTCTGATCCACACACCCCAGATAATTCTTTAGGGACTGTACACTGAAACTCCTGGGAACACAGGCACAGAAAGACCCGTCTGCACCCTCCCCAAATCTCTGAACCACTAGATGTAAAAACTGAATCAAAGGAGAAAGGAGGAGTCAAGAATGTACCTATGAAAGCATAGATGGCTTAGACACATCAGCATATTAATAAGAAGAATCCAATGACTTCTAAACGTAGATCCTAACAGTCATTTCATGTCTATTTCTTGGAAGTAAAAATGTGAATCTCGTCAACAACACTGACTGCATCTGCCTATTAAAGTACATAGCTCCACAAACATAATAAACGGAGTGGAACAATTTTCCAATTTCTAGACATGCATGTTGCAACTGTCTCACACACTCTTATTTAAGTGTTTTGCTAAAGTGTCTTTCCGGAAGGGTTTTTCCCACAGAGCAGCTAAAGGTGGTGCAGAACAACCAGTGCAGAAATAAATGGGGCACGGAGCTGCTTACACAGTGCTCACCCGGACAAGGCCAAGGGCAGCTCGGAAAGTCAGAGCTTCCTGGATGTTCTTCACGCTCCCCCTAGGGACGAGGGCAGCATTCAGATTTGTCACAGCTTTGGATCTGGCAGACTTGGGCTCAGAGCCTTCAAACCCTTTAACCTGGAGAAGGACAAGCATCCGTTCCATTTCATCTCCTCCCAGTGACAATGCGGAGAGAAGGAACGCTAATCCTTGGTAAAACGCTCAGCAAACGTGACCTGGGCAGTTAGTTCACGGGCAATGACACACCGGTGGCTTGACAAGTGAGGTAACAAGTCCAGACTGTACAGCGACTAATATACCACTGGAGATGATAAAATTACCACTTAGCTGGTTTCCATTTAAAACCTTCCTAAACCCCATCTCAAAACAGCGTGGCTGTGGCGAGGCAGAAGACAAATGGCACGTGAGCAACAGAAGCCCTGCAATCGCAGCTCCTAGGAATTCCTGAGCAGAGTACCGAAGGCACGGAACCAAAAGGCTCCGCTTCTCACTCTCTGCAGAACTCCATCTTCAAGAGGAAAGGAAATGAAAATCGCCTGTTATATTTTAACTTATTAAAACAGAGGCGGGCCCTAACCGGTTTGGCTCAGTGGATAGAGCGTCGGCCTGCGGACTGAAGGGTCCCAAGTTCGATTCCAGTCAAGGGCATATACCTTGGTTGCGGCACATCCCCAGTGGGGAGTGTGCAGGAGGCAGCTGATCAATGTTTCTCTCTCATCGATGTTTCTAACTCTCTATCCCTCTCCCTTTCTCTCTGTAAAAAATCAAATATATTAAAAAATAAAAATAAAAATAAAACAGAGGCGGTATTAAATTGGTCCTAAGAAGAAGGAGGCAAGGACATCATCGACAGGTCTGATCAAAATATACATCACATTTTGTTAACAAAATGTAAAAATAGGTCACCCCTTGTAGTTAATAAATACAGTAAACAAATGTTTCATGCATGTTACTTTTACAAAGAGTAAACAGTAAGCATTTAAAATATGGATAAAAGGGGATATTCTAAAAGACCTCAAAGATTGTGCCTGAAACAGTCTTAAAAAAAAAAAAAATCAGACAGGATTTTTCCCAGTGCTGGGTTACCCATCTTTGGGGAAATGTGCATCTGTGAGTGCATGATGTGTATTCCTGGGTATAGAAGCACACAGACAAAGGCCAAGCGGCAGAGTCTGATTAAAATCAGATTCCTAGATGTTGCTCAGCCCTGCGGGGCTGGTAAAATGATAGGGCTCTGGTGAGTCCAGGGCTGCGACAGACGAGGAAGTTCTGTGGGTTGCCTTATAAACAACCTCAACTGAAACAATCTGGTGATGTGGAAGTTCAAAAGGTAATCCACTGTGTGTTGTGCTTCGGGCAGTTTGCTATCCTGCAAGACCTGAAATTTCTACAGTGCAAACCACAGCCTTTCACTCACCCAGAGCTGACCCGGAGACCCGCCCGTTATTTTACAGCCCGGGGCCGGCAGCGCGGCCGCAGAGGCCAACATGCACTCTCCACCAGCAGGAAAAAACAAACGCGTCCATGGCCCTGCTAGGAGCACAGGTGACGCTTTGCTAATAATACGTTGTTAACGTACCATTGTACAGAACCAGGTACCACAGGGAAATGCCACGTTCACCAGATGCTGCATGGGTCATTTAATAGGGGCTTCACACGTGTTCATCCCTTGTAGCTTTAGGGAAACTCAGCAAGTCCATGTGATCAAGGTAAAGCTGTCCATAGCTATGGCCCAGGCCACAGAAATACTGATGCAGAACACGCGATGTTATTCTGACATGCATTAAAAATGAGCTTCCTGTTTCTGTAGATCCAGACCTTCCGTTTACCAGTACGAGGTCATGAGCTGAGGCCAGAATGACTACTTCTGAACAACACTTAGCTCAAATACAGGACTTAGTGGTCAGCTACTGTAAACTGGTCATATTTTGAGTGTCCAGGTTCCTGCCCATGACTCTCTGATCTTGAAAGAAGACGAAGTTTTACATGGTAGAAGCATGGTTTTGGGGGGCAGAAAAACACAGATTCTAACCTAGGCTCAGCCACATAAGGCAGTCCTAGATTCCCCCCCTTTGCTAGAGTGAGCACCAGAAAAGAAGTGCTCTCTCTCAGACTGGATTGCAGGCCACTGACCAGCCACATTTGCTACTGGACATCGTGCGTGAAAAGTTCAGTTACTAGGTGTGAGACCCCTTCTCTTGGGTGCTCTCTCCTCCTCATGCCCTTTCATGAAACTAGCCCAGATACTGTTTAAACAATCTGGATTTGGCTAAGGACAGAGTGCAAGTTCCATTAAGTCTTTTTATTTCTTTTTCTTTTGCTTTGGGTTTAACGTATACAGCAACTAGTAAAATCACCTGTCCAGCCTTGGCCCGTGTGATCAGTGGGTAGAGCATCGGCCCATGTGAAGGGTCATGGGTTCAATTTCCGGTCAAGGAATGCAGGTTGATCCCATCCCCAGTCAGGGTGGATGTGGGAGGCAACCAATCGATGTGTCTCTCTCACATCGATGTTTCTCTCTCTCTCTCTCTCTCCTTCCCCTTCCCTCCCTTCCTTTCACTTTATAAATCAATGGGAAAAATATCCTCAGGTGAAGATTAAAAAAAAAAAATCTGCCCAGTGAGCTAAATAGATAGGACTCCAAACTTCAGTAAGGAAGTTATTCTCATCAGGATTGACACTGAAATAAGACCCAGTATCAAAATCCGGACACTTATAATTAAGTACTGAAATGATATCTCTCCCCTGTTTTGTAGCTTCATAATTTAAAATAACTTTTTTTTTTAATATATTTTATTGATTTTTTACAGAGAGGAGGGAGAGGGATAGAGAGTTAGAAACATCGATGAGAGAGAAACATCAATCAGCTGCCTCCTGCACACCTCCCACTGGGGATGTGCCCGCAACCAAGTTACGTGCCCTTGACCGGAATCGAACCTGGGACCTTTCAGTCCGCAGGCCGACGCTCTATCCACTGAGCCAAACCGGTTTCGGCTGTAGCTTCATACTTTAATTCTAACCCCCATTAAAAGAAATATTTCTTTAACATTTTTTTTTATTTTTATTGAATTTATTGGGGGGACGTTGGTTAATAAAATTATATGGGTTTCAGGTGTACAATTCTATAATACATTATCTGTATATTGTATTGTGTGTACCCCATCCAACATGTTTTCCTTCTGTCACCATTTTCCCCCTTTTACCCTCTTCTACACCCCCCCCACCCGCTTTTCCCACTGCTAATCACTGTTGTCTATGTCTATGAGGATTGTGGATTTTTTTGCTTAATCCCTTCACCTTTTCCACCCAGCCCCCCAAACCCATCCCCTCTGACAGTTGTCAGTCTATTCTCTTTACCTATGAGTCTGTTTCTATTTTGTTTGTTAGTTTATTTTGTCCATTAGATTTCACTTGTTTCTCTCTGACAGACTTATTTCACTTAGTATAATGCTCTCTAGGCCCATCCATGCTGTTGCAAAAGGTAAGATTGCCTTCTTTTTTATAGCCAAGTGGTATTCCATCATGTAAATGTACTACAGCTTTTTATTCATCTACTTATGGACACCTGAGCTGCTTCCAAATCTTAACTATTATAAATAACACTGCAATGAACATAGGGGTTTAAACTGGGGCAAAGACTTACCTATAAAGCACTTTGCACTGGAGTTTTAGCTACAAGGTCAACGGACAATGAAGGGTTCATTTTCTTTCCAACTGTCCCTTAATGTATGCATCTCCCTCACACACCTCCCAAAATAAAAAAAGTGACCAAAGTACAGACTTCAGGTATTTCTGGATCCTTTGGGCAAATACCACTTAATATCCCCCAATCTCATAATTGTTTCTTTGTAAATCTGATTTCCAGTCAACCCACTTTCAACCCTACAAATGGACCTCTCCTGAACAGCCTGTCTGTGTACTGGACACAGACGCAGGTGTACCGGCTGGTGATGAAACAGGCCCAGCTGCTGCTGGGCACACGCCCGCTAGTCAACAATGTTACCAATTTCAGCAGCATCACCATTAAGATAAAGATGAAAAGGAGTGAGTCTTGCGTCTCAGGTGGATGTTCACTGGAATTAAACCAGTCAACTGTGGGTACAGCTACGAAGAAAAACATTAAAGAATCTATTTAAAGATGCTAGAAGTCAATGCTTAGAAGATTATGTCTAAAGGGGAAGATGGAATTAAGAATTAGAAAAAATCTCTTGGGGAATGGAATTTCGCTCACAAATGGTGTGTTTATTGTTCTGCAGTTGATCTATAAGAAGAGATACCTGTACTAGTTCATTGACTTTGAATAAATTACATAAGGTCCCCAGGCCTTAATATATGGACCTGTGAGACGGCCTTATAATTAGAACTAGCTTAGGTGCACTGCCTTTCCTGTGCCAGGAGCACCACAGAAGCTCATAAATGGCAGCTCCTGTTGTGATTCGTGAGACTGGGAAGGCCGAGACGGCCTTACTTACTCATCTCTGTGCTGCCGGCACCAGGCTCGGCAGACGGAGAGAACAAATCCTCAGTGAGTGTATCACGAGAAAACATGCCGTGCCTCCATCCCTTAGAACAACGTGCAATGGATCCAAAGGCCTCAGTTTCTGAGATGCTGGAGTCCTTTTCTGTTGCTATGACGGCGTTGGCCATATCCTACCCCTCATCCTGAGGTTTACAACTCCTGCCAATTCCAAAGGCTCTACTTCTTCCTCTCAAACTGCCAGGATGTCAGGCCCATCCTTTCGCTTCCAGAGGCCTTCCCTGATCCCGTCGACTGCAGTAAATTCTGGGCTATAATGAATTAATTACATACTGGCTCATCTGAGAACCTGACATCATTTACATTTTGTTTATTTTTTTAAACATATTTTTATTGATTTCCGAGAGGAAGGGAGAGGGAGAGAGAGAGAGGCAGAAACATCAATGATGAGAGAAAATTATTAATCAGCTGCCTCCTGCACGCCCCCTACTGGGGATTGAGACCATAACCCAGGCATGAGCCCTGCCCCAGAATCGAACCATGACCTCCTGGTTGACAGGTTGACCTTCAACCACTGTCGATCTTCAACCACTGAGACATACCGGCGAGGCTAATTTTGTATCTTTAAACCGTGTGTGTGTGTGTGTGTGTGTGTGTGTGTGTGTGTGTGTGTGTTAGTAAAATAAAAAATAGGGTAACACATTTTTGGAATGTAATCTGTTTATAAGTTGGCTATGGGCTATATTTGGCCTTTAATGACCTGGGCACCCGGTGACATCTTACAGCTAAACACCTCTCAGCCAGCACCACAGAGATCAGGGATTATGAACCACCTGTTTAAAAGCTCTCCTGCCACTGTACAGAAGATACACGACTAAGAGCTTCATCCTCCTCCCCTCCAAAAATTAGTTGGAAAAAACCCTCACTACTAATAATAGACTAATGTCTGAATCAGATAGATGTAATAACAGTTTGTTCCTAAGATTAGATATTTAACATTTTAACAGTTCCTTGTGAAATGTATGAGACAATATGCTCATAACTTCATTTGGCATAAAAGATTATAAATGATCAATTCATAGAAAAAGCTTTCATTTTCTATTGTAGTGGGGGCATTTATTACCTATAAATCCACGCCATGAAAAGCATGGTTTCCTTCCTACCAGGCTGCACACTATTGCTGCGATACTGCTCAAAGTCTTGGGAAATACCTCAAATTTCAAAGAGGATACTCACCATGATTAAGGAGAAATGCAGAGGGTACCTGCTCCTGAGAGTCTTTTCCACTTAAACCCAACATTTTAAATGCAAAACATGTCTGCCAACCTGCCAGGGGCTTTGAGACCTAGACATCTCCTGGGATGACAGATATGTCTGTTTATAATTCGTTTTTCATTAAGTGAAATCGGCACAGTAGACATACCATTTAATAAACCTTCCTCTGGCTTAACATGCAAGCTTTCTCAAGGAATCACAGGATGAAATCATTGAATGTGAATTAATTTTTGTATATTTATGCTCTCTTGTGACCTGTCCCCTTGATTGGCCTGACAGTGCACCTCCAGCTAAGAGCGACTGGCCATTTCGTACATAGTAAAATCTTTAACCCACAAGGGGTGACTCAGCTCTGTGTCTTTTCCACTAATTAACTTTTCTAAGATCAGGAAAATCAGGTTTTTTTCCCCTGTTAAGAAATCAAGTTAGAGGCCCAGCCAATATGGCTCAGTGCTCCTATGAACCAGGAGGTCACAGTTCAATCCCTGGTCAGGGCACATGCCTAGGTCGCAGGCTCGATCCCGTATGGGGCGTACAGGAGGCAGCCGATCAATGATTCTCTCTGATCATTGATGTTTCTCTCTCTCTCTCCCTCTCCCTTCCTCTCTCTGAAATCAATAAAAAACATCAAAAAAAAAAAAAAGAAAAAAGAAATCAAGTAAGAATTTTTCCATGCAAAGCAGTTATCTGGAATGGGAATACTAACTGGTTGTGCAAGTGTTGGGGTGGGTAGGGAAGGGGGGAAATGAGTGTCCTCTCCAGAGGCGAGAGGGCAGGATGATTATGGTACTTGGCTCCAATCAAAACACCCAAGTGCTACCAGAATCCCAGGGAAACCCCATGTCGGTAAGTTAACTGAATTTCACCATCTCCCCAGATGGATTAATGCAACTCACCCTCCCAATCCAAACACTTGCACTGTCAAGGAAGCTATAATGTTCTGGGAACATTAAAAACAAAAAACAACAACAACAAAAACTACAACTTTAATTTTGAACCAGAACATTATTATTATTTTTTTAAATTTATTTTACTCATTTTTTTATCTTTTGCTGTTAATCCTCATCCAAGGATAGTTTTTCCACTGATGTTTAGAGAGAGTGGAACATTGCTTGCCTCCCGTATGCGTCCCAAATGAACCTGCAAACTAGGTATGTGCCCTGACTGGAATCGAACCAGCAACCTTTTGGTGCATGGGACGATGCTCCAACTAATGGAGCCACCTGGCCAGGGCATAACCAGAACATTATTAACTTCCATGTAAATACAAGAACATGCTTAACTCTATAAAACCTTTTCAAAGGTCTAAGTCAAGCTAGGTAGTAACTGCATTTATTTATATCCCACCTTGTTTCAAAGTCAGTTTTCAATGATTTATAAAATGTATCAAGACAAACATAAAAGAAGGAAAATGGGGCAAAAGAAAACTGAGGACAGTAAAACTAGATGGAGCCAACTTTGACTAATAACGTGGTGAAGTCCCAGCTAGAGAAGGGTACCAATTTGGCTCGAAGCATTCTAGCATGGGGAAATGTAATCTTGATAACATGTATAACATCCACAACCTAAAAATAAACTAGCTGCTTAGAAGCCTCACTATTCCTGGTACAAAGAGCAGAGAAAACCGAATGACAAAATGAACCAGGCCCTCCAAGGCATTCTTAGAGCAAACCAGTGGCACATGTCACAGGCCCACCTTGAAAGAGTCGAAGAGGTCAATAACCAGATCAATAATAGTCACCCCTCTCTCTCTACATTCTAGGTTCTACCACTCTGAAGCAGGTACTATTAGTCTCCTTTTACGGGTAGGAACACAGAGGCTTAAAGAGGCCACGTAATTTTTCTTGCTCATAAAACAAGTAAGTGGCTCAACTGGGCTTCCAACCCTGGCCTGTGCCCCGGCCACCCGGCCACACCATTTCTCTGAAAGCATCACCACCAGGTGAGCTTGGGCAAAGCAATTTATAGGGGTGGGGTTCCCTGGGCACATCCGATTTAGTGATCTTTTCTATCCTCATTCAACTCTGCACTGACAGAAACAGTCTGAAAGTATAAGACAAGGCATTGGCCTGGGTGAGAGCCGTCTCACAATGGCTGGTTCCTTGCCGTTCCACTGCCTGTAATTTTTGGAAACAGAAATTTAACGACTGTGTTTCTGCTACCTGAGGTTGTATTTGCTTGTTTCTTCTCCAGAGTGATCTTCGTCTATGTGTCTCTCTCCCTTAGCTGCCCTCATTCTTCCTATTAATTTCCCCTGTTAGGATGTTTTAAAGCAATCAGTGTTTAGATTCTGTCTGCAGGATGCTATGTTTACAGAAAGAAAATCAAATGTAATGTAAGGGCTCTTCCAAGGCAGCAGGGACCTCTGGGCAGCCATGGCTATGGTTATACCACAGAAGACAAGAAACTAAAAGGTGAATCGTACATGCAGAGATTTAAAATTGACTTGTCACGTGACTCAAGAAAACCATTTAGCCAGCCTCCTCAGGATTTCTACTAATGTGTTTTTGTAAGAAGTAAGCAAGGTCTAGAAACTCAAAAGAATGAAGGTTAAGCCTTTAGGAAATCAGGATGAACCATGATGAAAATTAAAAGGATTTTACAGAGTTCTAATCGTTTCAGGCCACTGATCCTCACTGTTAAGAACTTGGGCAGACTACAGGCAAGAGATTCTATTTTTGTGTGTGTGTGAGATTAACAGAGATAACAGATAAAAAATAAGAGACACACCCCATCTAGGATGTGTCACGTAAACTGCAGGTGCTCGGAGGTAGAGTGTGCCAGGTTAACGTAACTAATCCCTAAGAGAGAAACAGATGGGAGAAACTATACTCACTCCAAGTGCAGCTGTGTAGGGGACATCTGATGGGAATGTGAACGAAGGGCCAGTTGTCACTGGGCTGCTTGGGGGTGGGGTCACAATTAACCCGGTGGTACTTATATGAACCTGCCAAGAAAAAAAAGTTAATAAAAAGGCTATATTTAAAACATTTTTTAAAATTTTTTATTGATTTCAGAGAGGGAGAGAGAGAGAGAAACATCAATGATCAGCTGCACGCTCCCAGCTGGGGATGGAGCCTGAAACCCGGGCATGTGCCCTGACCGGGAATCAAACCATGACCTCCTGGTTCATATAGGTCAAAGCTCAACCACTGAGCCTCGCCAGCTGAGCAAAAGGCTATATTTAATACAATAGATTATACCAGCTAAACCTTGGGAAGGCAAGTAACAATTTTTTTTTTAAATCTGTATTTTCTTTTTTTTAAATATATTTTATTGAATTTTTTACAGAGAGGAAGGGAGAGGGACAGAGAGTTAGAAACATCGACCAGCTGCCTCCTGCACACTCCCTACTGGGTATGTGCCCGCAACCAAGGTACATGCCCTTGACCGGAATCGAACATGGGACCCTTGAGTCCACAAGGCTGACGCTCTATCCACTGAGCCAAACCGGTCAGGGCTAAATCTGTATTTTCTTTCTTGGAAGGCAGAATCCCTTTCAGTTTATTCAACCCAAATTTACTGCTTACCTAATTTGTATGAAGACACTAGGAAGTCACGTGATCAACACTGGCCACTGCAATGTTTTACATACAGAATTCATCTACCGCTGCCTTTCACAGGAACACGCTGCCTCACCTGGGATGCTACCGCCAACCAACCGTCTTTTCAGATGGTCAGGCCTTAGCTCCACCGGCCTCCTGGCGATTCCCCTTAAGATCCTGTTGGGCTGGGTTGTGGCTGAATACTCACCTGCCTATCAATAGGTTAAATCTATGTGAAATGCTTACGCTGTTCTGCTATTTTCAGAATCACTTTCATGATTTCTACCTTTCAGTGGGGACACATAATTAAAATGCAGCTTCCTAGACATGCCCACAGCAGACAATCCCTGATAAAACCTTTATGGGAATGATGTCAAGTCAAATCCACTGTTTTCACAGTGTCTTATCCATGATACCACCTAAGATTAATTTACTAGGAAGAAACGGAGTTATTCAGGTCAGTTCATTGCCTGCGTTTGGTTACTTGATCACTTTCAGTCAAGTTGCACATAGGTCTGACTGCAGAGTGCAACAGTGTGACTAGATGGTGCAGAACTAGGGACAGGGGCTCCTGCAAAAACTCGGTTTTTCCTTCGCTATTAACCAGTTAACTACCACGATATTTTGAATTTAATTAAAAAAGGTCCGCCGCTTCATCTGTAGACACTTACAGCGGACAAATGGTTAAAGAAATGTGCTTGGCTGCTGGTACCTTGTCTTCCCCTGGAAACAATGCTGTACCAAACATGCTAGGCCTTCTGTAATAAAAACTTAATCCCAAACATGCTTTCGTCAATTCCCATAAATTAAGAGAAAGATTATCAGGACAAAGAAAAGCTCTGAGATTAGTTAGTTCCCGGAGGGCTTGAAGGAACGTTCAGTGTCCCACTGGGAAAGCCCCTGCTGAGGCCGGGAGAATCAGCATCCCAGCATCGAATTATTTTGACCAATAAATCTGTACATGGCATCCATGTCCTTTTAAAAGCACCTCGGTACCTGTTAGCTCAGATTTTGATTGACCGAAGCAGATTCAAGGGGTGCCACTAACAAGAGTTTCTCTTCAAACCCTCATTTTCTCTCTTTTGTGAATCAAAGTCTATTTCTAATCAAATTGTAATGGGAAGCACAGTGGTTTTTCATTCTTTGAATAAAACCTCACGGCCTGCCGCTACTTTATCCAATCAATCTTTTTATATACACACTCCCAGGGCATCTGGAAGTGGGCACCACACAGAAGATGGAAGTCTGTCTTAGGAAATGCAACGACGCTCACTTCAAAGTGTGCACCAGTATCCAGGAGCCTTTAAGGGCAGATGAAAACCCACCCAAAATACAGCTTCCTGGGCCTGACCCTACCACTATCTAAAAAAGATCTCATGATTGACTGACATTTCCCTAAAAGCCCCAGATTGGGAGTCAGGATAATTAGCTGCCAATAAACTCATGATCTAACAGTGGTCGGCAAACTCATTAGTCAACAGAGCCAAATATCAACAGTACAACGATTGAAATTTCTTTTGAGAGCCGAATTTTTTAAATTTAAACTTCTTCTAACGCCACTTCTTCAAAATAGACTCGCCCAGGCCGTGGTATTTTGTGGAAGAGCCACACTCAAGGGGCCAAAGAGCCGCATGTGGCTCGCATGCCGCAGTTTGCCGACCACGGAACTAGGACAAGTAAGCACTTCAGGTCTCTGGACCTCCATGACGAGCTGGACAGAAGTTCCCTAAGGTCTCTGGCAGCAAACGTAGGAATGAAGCACCAAATTCGAGAATCTTGCCAGCCTCAGTTCAGCATCCTAGCACTGGAGCAAAGGAAGAGGAAATGGTCACCAAAGAATGACTAAAAACAGGAGAAAAGTGGCTGAGGGTGTGCGTGTCCAGAATAAATGCCCTGCCTGGAGACAACCTGACTTGACGCTGTCCTCATCCTTTGCTCATGAAACTGCAGATTAGTCTCTCTACTGGAAAGTGCTATGCAGAGAGGAAAGAGGTCGGGAGAGCAAAAGGAAACGAATGGGTGAATTTTCTTGCCTCCCCCGAAGCCACTGGCAATATACTGGTTAGACATGCCACAAAAACTCTCACTCTTATGAATCACTCCTCCAGCTGGCAGAGACCAAAGAGTACCCTGGGTGTGGCCAGAGGAGCAGACAAGATGTCTGGGTTGCTTGCAGCATCACATGCTTTTACAGGTGTTAGTCACAGACATCTGTGCACATCTGTTCTGATGACCCACCTGGACAGCGGGGCCCATACACAGTCTGTCCACTTACATACTGGAAAGTGCAGCCTTCACTCATTAGTCGCCAAGTAAAATAGGAAGCGAGCCCTTCACTCCTTTCTTCGGTTCATGCTCACCCTGTTGCCTGTAATGTGGAATTTGCCATCCAGAAGCAGGAGGACAAGGACCTAACCACGTGGTGAAAAGGTGAGCTGGAAGCTGCCATTGCTCCAGCACCGAACTGCCTCTATGTGGATCTCACTTGGGTGAGATCACAACACTCACTTCTTTAGGCCCCTTACTTTGGATTTTTAAATAAATGAAACCAAACCTAATGAAGGAAAAGCAAGACAGAAGTATCAGGCCAATGGCAGGAGTCACATTCGGCCACGGGCCTTAGTCAGCTCTACTGAGAGGTCCTTTTGTGGGGAGAAGAGAAGGAGAGCCCTATTTTAAATGGCCTCCCACGCGCCGTTTTCCCATCTCCACTCATCTCCCTGGCAGGAGAACATTTGCTGGTCACAGTTGCTACACGTACGCATCGCTCTGTTGTGAACTGTGGTTCCCTCCAGTGTACACAGCACCCAGACAAGGAGTGTTTTCTGTAAACCCAGGCAGGAGGAGCCAGGCAGCACTTCAAACACCTCCCGTCCTCTTCTAGATGTAACTTCTCCCCAGGCGACACGCTGCCACTGAAAACAGGAGGAACTGGAACATGGGAGGAGTGGGGAATGGTTGAAGGGGAAACTGCTTTCAGGGAACACAGAACCAGCCTTGTTTCCTAAGCTACTCAAACCAAAACAACAGTCGCTCTACCTTTCTCGTCTCCGTTCCCAGCCCTGGTGTGGCAGCGTCAGGCAAGCTCACACCCGACTGCCATGTTCGCTAGCAAACATATAAACGCTGTATTATCTTCCTTTCTCTTCTAATTTTCTCTACTGCCAGGATCTCTGTCTATTCTTTTAAAGCAATTCTCACTGTGAGCTGCCATTATACTTAGTGAACACTTATCTTTTATTTCAAGAAAACATCACTGTGAAAATGTTGCTAGGTCACACAATAAAAAAACACTATAGTATTTATAGCTGTGATTTTAAAAAAAAACCCACATAAAGATAAATTATTAAAAAAAACACATAAAAATAAACTCAAATGATTCTGTTTTCTATTAGTGAATGGCCACCGTGACTAGCCTCCTCCCTCAGAACCTCATTCAAAATCTGCAGTTTGGAATCTCTCCAGAGGAACCTCACTTGGTACTTGGTGCTCTGATTTAGTCTATTTTTCAGACAGCTAGTTACATGTAAAACAGCACGGTGCTCCTCTCTACCCAATATTCAAGTGACTCATTCATTCAACAAATAATTATTGCGTGCCATTTGGGATATATCAGCGCGCTTATTGTAGGTCTGCCATTTGGAATATATATCAGCGAACAAAACAAAGACCTCTGCCCTCATCACCCTCATGTTCTAGTCCCGTGTGTGTGTGTGTGTGTGTGTGTGTGTGTGTGTGTGTCCTATTTCTCTCATAAGATCAGAAGTTTCATGGCCCTACTGCCTAAAACACAACAAAACACAATCCCATTCAGAGAATGAAAGCATTTATCTCACAACCTACAGTATGAATCTAAAGGAGCAAGGTCAAATAAATGAGTCTGAGAGAAAATAATTTTTAGTAATATTAGCAAGGAATACCAAAAACTGTTGTAAATATTTATTCTGTGGTCCAAAACAGATACTTATTAAACTGTGTAGGTTTCTTGAGGATAAGGACTATGTATTTGTTGGCTTTTTTTTGAATTTTTATTTATTGATTTTGAGAGAGAGAGAGACATTGATTTATTGTTCCAGTTATTATGCATTCATTGGTTGATTATTGTATGTGCCCCTGATCAGGGAGCAAAACCCCCAACCTTGGTGTAATGGGGTGATGCTCTAACCAACTGAGCTACCTGGCCAGAGCTGTTGGCTTCTTGCCCCTCCCTCCCTCCCTCCCTCCCTCCCTCCCTCCCTCCCTCCCTCCCCCTTCCTTCCTTCCTTCCTTCCTTCCTTCCTTCCTTCCTTCCTCCCTCCCTCCCTCCCTCCCTCCCTCCCTCCCTCCCTCTCTCCCTCCCTCCCCCCACCTCCCGTCTCTCTCTCTTTTTCCTTTTTCCCTTTAAGGAAAAATAATTTATTTTTATGTGTTTATTTTTTTTAAATCACAGCTATAAACACTATAGAGTAGAATATAAAATCTGCATAAATTTTTAAAACATGAGACTTGAAAGAAATTTCTTCCACTTGTGGCAGGCTACTTTGGACTAGGCTCTCTGGACTTCGGGTTGAAAAGAATACAGCTATCATCTAATTGGATGACTACAGCAGGGCACAGCAGGGCTCATGGTACAGTCCAGAATTAAGCCTAAAACAGGAAAGTCCTACATCTTATTTTGTTTGGTGTATGCAGTTCCATGAAGAATCTACAATAAGGCACCTGGTAAAGGTTTGTCAAATGATAAACCAATGTTCCCCATCATCTTGAGCCTTTTTATTAACACAAGAATAATATGTAGCTATTTTTTTAAGACAGTCCGAAGTCTTGATGAATTAATGAGCTTTCAAAAAATGCTAGGCCAATTTCTAACTTAAATTAAATGTTTCTTTATGTCCCTTGTCTAGAACTCTGACTAAGAAGCCCCAATACCAAGGTAAGTCACACAGATGCAGGCAACTGCAAATTTCATGAGTTTCAACCACAACATCTTCAGTTTGGATGGAGATACAAGTTTTAGTTGGCAAGAACTCCCGAAGCAGCTTTCTGTAAAACTGACTTACAGTAATACTGAGTGAGAATGATAAGTATTATTTAATTCATCTTGTCGTTTCAGATCTTTCCTTTGAAAATGCCTATGTAGCTCTGGGTGAATATGCTCAAGTCATTTCTCCCTTCTCCATTTTTCCACCTGCAAAACGAGAAAGGCTTTGCTCCCCAGGAGAGCTACTACCTTCCGAAGGCTACAATAAACAAGATTTTCTGGCTGGTGAACAAACTGGTTCGTGACTAGATCATTCTGTGGCCGACCCCTGTTCCCGCCTTTTGGGTGACCTACCTGAGAAGGGGCACTGCAGGAGAGCCCGGACAGCTCGCTGATCCGCGCGGCGGCCGTAGGGTTGCTGGAGCTGATGAGGACAGGGGGGCTGATCTCCATGGAGTGGCGGTTCTGGGACGCCTGGGAGGATTTGTTGGCCATGGTGAGGGACGTGAAGGAGTGCCGCTTTTTGGTGTTTTTCTTGGTGTCGGAGTGCTTTGAGGCAGTGCTGCCCTGAGCTGCTGCTGAGGTGCCTTCTCCAGCATCAGCTCCTGGCCCAGGAGGCTTATCCCATTCTATCAGCTGCTTAGCGGCTGAGTTAAACTGCAAACCAACAAATTAGTACGAGTTAGGCAATTCTCAAGGACTCACTGACATTTATTTTCAACATGCTTTTTTAAAATCCTCACCCAAGGATACATTTATTGATTTGAGAGAGAGAGAGGAAGGGAGGGAGGGAGGGAGGGAGGGAGGGAGGGAGGGAGGGGGAGAGAGAGAGAGAGAGAGAGAGAGAGAGAGAGAGAGAGAGAGAGAGAGAGAGAGAGAAATACTGATATGAGAAACATCAATTGGTCGCTTCTCATACGTGTCCCAACCGGAAATCAAACCTGAAACCTAGGTATGTGCCCTGACCTGGAATTAAACCCAAAGTCTTTTGGTGTACAGGATGATGCTCCAACCAGCTGAGCCACCAGGCCAGGGTTATTTTCAACTAAAATTTAACACCACCACTTTAAAGTTTGCATATGCAAGTGGGTATATATTTTCTCCATGTGAAATACTTTTTCTCTCAAAACTGGGGTGCTAAATCAAGAGGAAACGGTTCAATGCAAGACTGACAAGGTTAAGAAACATTTTTTCCAAGAATCTTCAGAATTTTTAAAATTGCCATTAACAGATAAGGATTTATTTTAGTTCACTGATGAAATTTAGAGAAGAGCAATTAGAAAGGGTAAGTTTGTCCAACTGATGACTCTATTGCCCAGCAATGGCTGGGGGTTTGCTGGAAGCACAACTGAACATCCAAAGGAGCAACTTTTGGGCTTGGTGAAAATGAGCAAGACAACGAAGAACGAAACCCGAGATGTTAACTCATCTACTTCCATATAAATTTGGGGGAGCCTAACAAAATGGTTGGTAAAAACTCTTGATACATATTTTTTCACATCATCCTGTCAGTTATTAAGTTTTAAATCGTAAGAGGGTAAGACATGAGATTCACATCCTGTTGGCGAGCTACCTCGCTGTATTTGACAAGTTGCCTGTGTGTGAATGAAGTAACGGCCCAACGGGTGGAAAGCTGTGCACGGGGCTGATAACACCGGCAAGAAAGGAGAGAACCTAAGGGTTTTGTTTTCCCTGAGGTAAAATACGTTCCGGGAAAGCTCCAGTGAAAACAAGCTGCATATAACTTACCCAGATAATAGAATAATGGGAAAACATCGAGTGTAATTTAACTCTCATGAAACACAGAGATAAAAAATAAACTTTTTAAAGGTCATTTAGGTAATAGGAAAAGCAACAGAGCTTTTTCCACCTCCGCACTGCCTGCTCAGCACTTCACAAATACCTTTAGATTAACTAACATCACCAAATGCTATTTTTCACCCACCTAACTGGTTAGGACCATGTCTTTTCATCCTGTTGATGCGAATGTCCTACGAGCCGAATGGGAATCCTGCCGGTCAGCATTTAATTAACAGTGAACTTGCTCTGGCACCAGTGGCTGCTCACAAAGCTGTCTGTATTAACTGCAGCTCAATACGCCGTGCTCCTATAGATGATTGCAAATTGATGAACAGTTTGTCCCTGGGTTCCCCCAAGGCTCGAATTCACTGGGCCTGTCTGATCTATAAGTAGTAGGGCACATCTTTTTCAAACATAAGCAGACCTTTCCTTCAGTCTTCTAGGACTTCTTCCACTGACAGCCTGGAACAGTAGGCAGGAATGCCACAGTACCACCTATCAATGCCTGAGGCACCCATGGCAGGAGAAAGAAACCATGTCTCGTTGTGCTACGTGTTTAGGGATGAAGAAGTGAGGTACGTTTAAAGGGTAGTCTTATAATAGCATTACGATGGCATCTGACCAGGAGATCCAGAATTTACCAATCCCACCTTAGTTTAGCCATCTCACCTTCTGGGTGGTCTCCAAGACAATCAAATACCTCAAGGAAGCAATGTAATGTCTTATTTTTGTGGTGGCAATTGCCCAAACCTCAGTGTGGAGTGCTAATAAACCTCAGCAAACCATGTGGTGGTTGGGTCCTCATTCCTACACAAACTGGGAAGGAGGGGTCTGAAATCAAAGCAGACAGAAGAGCTAATCCATTCCCCTCATCCCAAACGTATCACCCCAAAGAGATGGCCAGTCACCCAGCAATGCCAGAGGACAAGGAGTCAGAGAAAGCCTTCTTCCAGTGTAAGCTCATTTGGTCCCCAAGGCACGAATCCTCAAAAGCATGACCTAATCAGTGTGCTAAAACCCACTGATTAGCTCAGCAGCACTTCTGTTGCACTGAATAGAAATAGGGAAGGGACTGAATCCACTTCCTCCTCACTGAGGCCACAAATATGACTAGAGAAAACTATTACATCTGCTTGGTATCATAGCTGAATTCATTCTGAGTCAAATCATAGGCTCCAATAGCAATGTCTGTATTGAAAAAGTCTGAGATATTACCAGAGTCTAGTTATGGTCATACCTAGCCAAGTGCCCATTGTAGTTCATATTGTGCTAATATTTCAGGTTTCCATATGCTATGCTCTCATAAAAACATCCGAGAATTAATTATTATTCCCTATATTTCCTACTGCTTTTCTCAATAGAAAAAAAACGTGCGCCATGTGCCTTTTTCTATATCATATACTTTCCATTACAACAACTACACTTTGAGCACCTGCTATTGCCAGATAATGTGCTAGGTGCTGGAGATCTACAGATGTAGAGGAATGGTCCCTGACCTTAAGGAATTTATAAACAGACATATAAATAGAACACAAATGCACTCCATAATTTCCTATGTCTGGCTTCTTTCACTCAACAACATGCTCCCTCCCCTCCCCCCCTTCCCTGGCCCAGGTTTATCCATACTGCTCCATGAATCAGTCATTCTTTTTAACTGCTGTGTAATATTTCATTGTGTGGATATACCATAGTTTATCCACCCTACTGCTGATTTATATTTGGGTTCCCCTTCCCTCCCCTCCTTTCTTCTCTCCTTCCCTCTTCTTTCTTCTCCCCCCCTCCCCTTCCCATTCCCCTCCCTTCCTTCCTTCCTTCCTTCCTTCCTTCCTTCCTTCCTTCCTTCCTTCCTTCCTTCCTTCCTTCCTATAGATTTTGGTTATTAACAGCAATGCTCCATGAATCATCTTGGACATGTCTTTTTGGTGGATACTTGAGTATATGTTCAGATGTGGAATGGCTGGGCCATAGGGTTGGCATGTTTAGAAAAACACAGTCTATGTGCACAAACATGTGTACGCAGGTGGATACACAGTGTGATGCAACTAGCAAACTGCAGGCAGAAGACCACAGTTCTATTCCCAGCACAGCCATTAACTTTGTGACTGCTCTTGATGGCAGCTTCCTCATCTATGAACTAAGGAAGTTGGAGCCAGTGATCTTTTGTCTCTTTTCACTCCCCACACGGATAATGATCTTACTTTAAACAGCGATCATTTTTCCATTTCATCCCTCTAAATTTCTATTCCTCTAAATAGCCTAGTATAGTTTTCCTGCATTTCATTATCACACATGGATGTTAACATTTGTTAGCAGAATGTTGTCGTATTTTGAAATTACTTTAGATTTCTTCTAAAGCAGCAGAGGTTAGTATTAAGGACAGTATTTGCTGCCTTACAAGTCACAAAGAAAATCATAAAGTGAGGTCTATTTGGTAGAGGCATTAAGTAAATCAGGCGGAAACTTAAAGAGGCTTTTGTTGTAAGTGTGACTTAAACTGGAGTAACAACAGGAAAGCAAGGACCTCACAGCTTTTAATAGGATTTTGTTGAAGTTCATTTGTGAATGTTTGAGCTCAGTAGCATAGCCTTCCCATGACATTTATCTAGCCGTGACCTTTAGTTTAGGAGTGCACTCATCACCTGCAGAATAAATGTATACACTAACATACCTTCTTCCAAACACTTGGTAAGGAATATCTGATAAGACTTAGGTTGGATACAAGGTAAAATTCAGCACACAGGTGCAAAAAGCATGGTCTAGCTGGATTTGTTGATCTTAGAACTTGGCAAACCTTAAAATTTAGAAAGAATTCATCTTTGAGATAATCAAAAGTATACATGAACATGAAAAAGAAAATACTGACAAAATAATGACAACCACAGGCAGCCTAAGAAATACCAAAATAATTTTTGTGTATGTGGCTGTCCTCTTTGCTAAAGAGAATATGGCCTTTTTAACAATTGGGACTTAAATTTTTTAAAAAGGGAACAAAAAATTTAATGCGAACTAACTTGAATATTGACTATTTTATATAATGCTTTAGAGATGAATCAGACTCTAGTTTTTGAACACTAGAGAATACAAATACACTAGAGTTCCCGGAACCTAACAGTTTTTCAATAAAAGGCAAATAAGGATTTGAAAAAACATATTATAAATGTAATATATTATAAATGTAATATATTTCCTATACGGATACTGTTAAATTATCCATCTACTCCACTAATCTTAACAGAGCAGCACATACTATCCTCGCCTCTAACAGTATCTCATGAGCACCTTTGCACATTAACAGACACAGGATGACAGTCTGCTGTCCCACAGTGCACACATGTCATCGTGTAATACAGCCTGGCAAGTCTGGGCAAGCAGATCTTCAGGGAAAACTTCTAAATTAAGATACCATAATGAAAAAAGATTGATAAATTTGGCTTATAATATAAAAATGTATGTATAGCCAACATACATTTTTATTTGAAATTGTTAGATCAAAGTGTAGACTTAGGACATTTTTTTGAAGGATACTGTCATACTGAACTCCAAAAAAGGTCAATTTTCATCACCCCCCATAGTGTATGAAAAGGCCCATTTCCTATATTGTTAACAGTATTAAGTGTTATCATTAATTTTAAAACGTCTATTAGTTGGAGAGGCAAGAAAACTGTTTTCATTTGTATTTCTCCATTTATTAATGAGATTAAGTGTCTATTTTTTTCCTAGGATTTGCTTATTCTCATACTTTATCCATATTTCTATTAGATTATTGATATTTTCTTATACATTTATATGTGTTCTTTAGGTATTATATAAATCATTCTCTAACATAATATGAATGCATGTATATATTTATATGTGTACTAGAGGCCCAGTGCATGAATTCGTGCAGAGGTAGGGTTTGGCCAGCTAGCCCTGATGGGGGTTGATTGGGGCCAGCCCGGCATGGGGGAAGGGCCATGGGCAGTTGGCCGGCTGGCCCTGACCCCAATTGGGGTGGGGTGGGGTGGGCTGATCAGAGGCCGGGCTGGCCGGGGAGGGGCTGCAGGAGGTTGGCCAGCCACAGTGGGCGTCATAGCGATTGGTCGTTCCAGTCATTCCACTCATTCCAACGTTCCGGACACTGGCTTTTTATATATATAAATATATCCACCAAAGTGAAAATATTGTTTCAATTTGTTTTTTAATTTGATATATGTTGGCTATACATACATTTTTATATCATGAGCCAAATTTATCAATCTTTTTCCATTATGGCATCTCAATTTAAAATCATGCTTTAAAAATCTTATTCCATAATTATTTTTAAAAAGAAAACACGTTTTTTTCTAGTATTTTCCTTTTTTCTTTTGCTTTCTTTTTACATCTCAATATTTGACCCTGTGAAGCATTGGTTTTGTGTAAAGAACCAGGTGGGGCTAGCACTTTGCTTTCCCACAAGGCTCAGTAGCGGTGCCATCACCACTTAGCTAACGGTCCATCTCCCCCAAATTCCACCTTCATAAAGCCATGATTAAATGTTGTAGCCTAAAGTTATATGCTTGAATTTTATATAATGTTATTAACCAATGTTACCGCAATAAATTTCATTTAAAAAAGAAAAGAGAGCCTGGCCAGCGTGGCTCAGTGGTTGAGCGTCAACCTGTGAACCAGGAGGTCACAGTTTCGATTCCCGGTCAGGACACATAACCAGGTTGTGGTCTCAATCCCCAGTGGGGGGCATGCAGCCAATCAATGATTCTCTCTCATCATTGATGTTTCTATCTCTCCTCTCCTTTCCTCTCTGAAATCAATAAAAATATATTTTAAAAAAAGAAAAGAGAGAAGTGGGGCTCTTCAGCATTCTGCCGCATGGCCAGGTCCAGCGTGCCCTCCCCAGAAGCAGACACTGTGAAGAACTGTGGGACAGAAATCCATGCACTGACCTCCTCCTAAAAGACATGAGAATACTTGGCCTCACATTACAATCCTTTGCAAAATGGGTTTGTTTTTTTTTCAAAATGGCAATGGGGAATTTGTATTTCCTTTAGTCGAGTATTCTTCCCCACAATTTAGGAAACAAGGTTTTTGTTTGGGGATGACCTAAGTACAAAAGCAAGCTCAGTCTTCATGTATAATACAAGACTCCCCCCACAGAAGAGGAATAATTAGACAGACTGATGGGATTACTCAGGAGTCTTTTCAAATTGATGCCAAAGCCTCCCTCAGGTAGCAACTCCATTACGCCTCTGTAAACACTTGTTGAATGAATAAAAATGTTGGTGTCTTAACACTAACAAGGGGAGAAAGGGCTGCCTGCCTCCCAGACCAGCCCTGTCCAGTTGAAGTATAATATGAGTCACATGCATAGTTTTAAGTTTTTTAATAGCCACGTTTTTAAAAGACAAAAAGAAACAGGTAAAATGAATTTTCATAATATGTTTTATTTAACCCAGCATATCCAGATATTACCACTTCACCATGTAATCATTATTCAGACGGTTACATTCTCTCTCTCTCTCTCTCTCTCTCTCTCTCTCTCTCTCTTTTTGTATCGAGTGTTTGCAATCCAATGTGCACTGTACCCTTAGATCACATCTCAATCTGGACCAGCCACGTTTCAAGGGCTTGATAGCCCTACATATTGGACAGCGCAGCTCGATACCTCAGGAGTTCGAGGCAGGAGTGGAGCTGTACCCAAGGTGGCCGGATACAGAAGGTCACTAAGCACAATGACCGGCTGAACACTACGTGTGGACAAAAAGGGGCCACATGCTAAACCTGACAAGCTCAGGGAGGCCTCCATGGAAGGCCCTACAAACCCAAGAGACCGAAAATAACCACCTAGGATGAAAATTCCTAACTAAAAGCAGGGCATGGTGGGTAGTCACAACCTAGGCCTGTAGCTTCCTTGAACAAAGGTCAAGCTTTACCCTAAGTGAGTCTGTCTATTGTCTTTTTGCATTTACAGTAACACACCCTTGGAGTGTCAGAGCAATCCCCTTTTTCTGGACCCCTCAGGGTGCAACTTCACACTAGGGCAGGAGAACACAGTCCCTCATTATGATGCTGTTCCCTGAGAACCACCTCCATAGCGCTGTAAATGTTAATTATTAACTATCCTGTACCCACCAATGGAAAAGAAGTACGTGTCTCCCCGTTTTACTCTTTACTCTTTAACCAGTCCCAGAGACTTCCCTGCTTTGCTTTCTCCTACTCCCTAATCTACCACCAGTGAAGTTCATGCAACCCTCCTACATCTCCTCCTTTGATTCTGATGTATAAAATAAGCTGCAAAACTGCCTTTCTCCAGAGCACTTTCTCAATCCATTGAAATTTTGCTTCCCTGCAACTGTCAGTTTGGCTCAAATAAACGCGTGAAGATTTTCTACAGATTTAGGCCTTTCTTACATCAACAAAAGGATGACTGAAACGTCTCCCCTGACTTCCCAGGGCCCACATTTCTGAAGCCTCCTGAGCCCTGAAGCAGCCCACTAGCAACGACAGCGAGGGTCACCCCTTTCGCAGCAGGGCCATGAGGAGCACAGACCCACAATATACCCCCCCATAGGACATCCTGCCCAGGGAAAGGATTTTCAAAGTAACCTTCTCCCTGCGCTACTAGGTAAGGGAGAGGAAACATCGCCTCGGTTGGCCCTGGGCTGTGAAAAAATAAATAAATAAACCAGAATGTGTTTTTCTCCCCCCACGTTTCTGACTTTGAAATGTAAAGGACGATGGAAGGGTGCGCTTCATGGACAGCCTAAAAAGAACTTTAGCTTAGAGAGCTGAATACAGAACTGCCATAGAAAAACCACAGGAAAAGCTTGGAACTCGAAAGGTCTAGATTGGAGTCAGGTCTCTGCCCTCACTGGCTGAGGAATCGTGGGCAAACCATTTAAATTCGGTGGCTTCAGTTTCCGCAGCTGTACACAATGGGGGAGGTAGGATCGGTTCTGCATACTCCAGGCAGAAGTGAGAACAGGTTAGAGGGCTAGGTGAATGGAAGCTATTCTCACTACTCACTGGGGGGCGCCAGCCAGCCCTTCATTTGCTCTGTTTCCTTGGGTAAGTCACATGATCTCGTGTGTGTCTTGCATTCATCATATGTAACATGACGTTGGACTTAATGATCTGTCAAGGTTTATGCCTATGTAAAATACAAATAACTCTTCTCAACCCCAAACAAAATTATTCTGAATCAAACCCAATGGAGCCTTTCACTCATTCAAATGTTGAGTGACTACTGTAAGCTCGCCATAGTAATAGGTGCGGGGGAGGGGGAAACAGAGAAACAGGCCCCTCAGAAAAAGAGGACCCAGGAAACAGCACTATGGATTTCTAGCATTAAGGGAAGGAGGTACAAATTGGCGTGTCAGCAGAGCGTGAGCAGGGGAGGTCAATGACTGAAGAAGGCAAGATAGAGACCAACAGGGAGTGGTGGACACGGACACCAGGGTGAACTCAGGGGTGTCTGCCCTCTCTCAGGGGGCAGCTGCTTGCCAGTATCCATATGCATGTGACTCATATTGTACTTCAACTGGACAGCTGCTTGCCAGTATCCATTGGTTTTTGTTTGTTTTTAAAGGAAAGGTGGGAATTTAGGCCTATGTAAAATCTGATTTTTTCTATCTTTACAACTAATTAAAACAAAACCACTCTGCAAGCCAAACATAAAAGTCATGTGGCGTCATACTAGTTAGTGTTCTCTGACTTAGGGAGAAAAATGTAGGTCAGAAAGCAGGGACAGTAGGAAAAGCAAAAGGCACAGAATTCTCAGGCTACGGAAAGACTTTGCAAAGTTTCCCAGACCAACCATCCAACCAATGCCCCAGAAATAAAAAAGGCAGAGTTTGACAGAGACTAAGAATGGTGGTCACAATGGTTTAATTTTGGAAGGAAGGAGGGAGGGAGGGAGGGAGGGAGGGAGGGAGGGAGGGAGGGAAAGAAAGAGGTAGATGTCACTGGAGGATGAAAGAACAAAAGAAGAGCTAAAAAAAGGCATTGAGGTGGCAAGCAGGAGGGCAATTTCAGGAACTCGAGGGGCCAAAGGCTTAATTGCAGGGAGTAAGAAAGCAGAGGCAGTGAGCGGGTATAAGTGATTCTTGTGAAGATTTTGGCAGAGAAAGGAAGGAAAGAGGTAGTTTCATAACTGGAGGGGAATGCAATCGAAGAATATTATATATATGATGTGACCAAGTTGCTGCTGATGAAAGACGCAGGAGGAAGGAGGGGGCAACTGCAAAGGAAAAGAAACACTTCATCCACCCAGATGAGAGGGAGGCTGTGAACAGTGAATATGCAGAAAAGATGTCAAGAAAGAGGAAAGCTCTCCCTGAAAGATGAGGTTAAAGAGGCAGTAATACTTAGTCATACTCAATAAATAAGTAATGTTACTTCTGAAGCAACAGATAGATCTACAATCTAATTATATTGCGGAGGAGACAGACTGATGAATAATTTAAAAATCTGACTCAGTTCAGCTCAATGCTCACTGGATCTGACAACACACCAGCTTCTGTGTATGCTTTTTCCTGTTTGGTATTTGTTCATCTAATGCACACCATAAATAAGAAGTG
This sequence comes from Plecotus auritus, assembly GCF_963455305.1. Taxonomy (NCBI): domain Eukaryota; kingdom Metazoa; phylum Chordata; class Mammalia; order Chiroptera; family Vespertilionidae; genus Plecotus; species Plecotus auritus. The sequence continues at coordinate 72,807,593 of NC_137773.1, forward strand.
TCTATAAACCAAAAAGGTACATTCCATGGACACAATTTATTGTCAGGGACCTCATTACCAGGTGTAGGAATACTACAGAAGAAATATACATATATCCCAGGAGGTTAAGAATATGGAATCATCCTTAAATTCTAAGTAACACTTTGCCAATGTAAAATGACCCACTGACAGAAATTCCATAGTGATGTGTAAATGGTTAACAAATCAGTGAATGAATCATCCCCCAGCACTGATACCTAAAGAGAGAGTGTGTGTGTGTGTGTGTGTGTGTGTGTATGTGTGTGTGTGCGCGTGCACACATGCGAGATGTAAAGAACATGGGAGGAAGGGGATCACCAAGAAGGAATTTGGCACAGAAAGAGAATGCTTTGAGTATTGACCATAATGACTTCTGTTTACTTTTGTTTAAAATCTTCCTTCTCAGCATATAGACAAATTTTTGCTCCATACATACAGAAACCTAATAGGTACAACATTGCCACGAACCTCTATAATTGAAGGCAATGTCGTTTTATAACACTTAGGAATGTTTTTCCTGAAACACATTCTATTTCACTACTGAGAAACTTGTTCCCCATCCTATATAATAAAGGGCTAATATGCAAATGGTCGTCATGCCCTTGCGCCCTCGCACCAAGGCTGGGGGGACCTGAGGCCAGGCCGGGGACCTGAGGCTGCGTCTCCCATCCCAGCACCGAGGCTAGGGGACCAGAGGTCAGGACGGGGGACCTGAGGCCGCGTCCCCCGCCCCGGCACCAAGGGACCTGAGGCTGCACCCCCTGCCCTGCGGGGCTTGACGGGGGTGGGGCCGGCTGGGTCTGGATCTCGCGCGATTACAAGGCACGCAGGTGGGCGGGAACTTGATTCTGGGTCCCGCAATGTGCCCTAGACTCTGACAGGAGGGAGATTTTCAAATACATTTTATTAATTTTCTTTCATCTCTGACACTTCTATTATAGAGAAAGGGCAAATAGTAATATTATAATATTTCCTCTAATTAATTCCCTTTTAATGTGCACGAATTTCGTGTACCGGGCCACTAGTTGGTTTAATAATCAAGACATTTGGTCTGTTCATGTTATTATATGTCACATGTGCACACAAGAGTGTAGAACAGCACAGGACTGCCATTCTGTCTTCTTCACAGGATACAGACATGGTTGAACACTTGGTTAATTCAAGTGAACTGCCGCTGTGTCTTAAAACCTTAGTTACTAACAAAACTGAGGATGTACTAGTATATAGCAACAAATAACATTTTAAAATAAATAATAAAATTTAAAATACCTTAAAATATTAAGGTTTTAAATTAGTGATTTTCCTCTTTTAAAAAAGCCTCAGATATTTGAAATTGTTGAGTAATGAATCATTTGTGAACCTTTTTTTTTTTTTTTTTTTTTGGTGTCCCTGGGTGTGCATGAACCAAAATAAACCTTTTATGCGTTAGAACTTGAAAATCTTCATTATTCTTGATGAAAAATCAAAATGTGCTCCACACTTCTTAAGGAATCTTTATAAAAATAGTGATCCTGTACCAACATTCGAAAGACTAAGATGCATGTGCTCTGAGGCTAGTGCAGGAGCTCAGGGCAATGATGGACAGACACCATGATTCACTTCTCAATTACTGGGCGTGTACTCCCAAACAAGTCACTTAACTTGTTTAAACAATGGGGTGAAGGGGGGAGAGTAACCATATTATGGTTTAGCTACTAGAATGCTTATTACACGGTCATAACAACTGATGGTTAGGAGTACTATAATACTGTATAGAAAGGCAAGATCATGTGTGTCGTATCATTAAAGCACAAGGAAAAAGAATGAAAGCATAGTTCAGAAAATTATATGTGATGGGACTAAAGGTTATTTACTTTCCAACTTTTCTGGAATGTGGTTATATTACAGAAATAAATGACTTAAAATATTTTTATGTGAGATTCGGCTTTCAAGGAACACAGGAAAACATCAAATCATCTCCACACAGAGCTATACCCTTGGCATGTGCCACGTGTGTACGAATGGTACAAACGGAGCACTCGGTGGGGGCGTGCAGCCAGGGGCCCGTTCTGTTCTGTTTATGCATAGAAGAATTAGGGAGGAAAGGCTTCTTAAGGAATAAGAGTCTTGACTGGAAGCTGGAGAAAAAGTTGAGCTTTCCACAGATACAGGTACAAAGAAATACCCCAGATGAGCTGTAAGGCAGCAGTTCCAAGGTATCTGTTTTCCACGAATGATCAGAAGACCAACTTAGCTGGGGCTCTTGGCATGTGTAGGGGAAAATGGCCAGGCTAAAGAATTTGAGGACTCCTCGGGGAGTCCTCGAGGACATTAGACACCATTTGGTCATTATCCTCGGCCTCTGATTAAGGCTCTACAGGAGACCTGCATTTTTATGTTCTCTAAAAACTACCCAGAGGACCGGAAACAGTCCATTCATGTGGGGAGAACTCAATAAACATGAATTGGTCTTTAGAATCTCAGCTCCCTGAAGTTTTCCTAATGGAAAGCAAAAGGAAACTCTGAGTTAGTAAGAGGCTGCTGAAGAACAGCTAGAGCATAAACTGCCCTAAATAAAGTTCCTCACCTAATTTAAAGGACTCCTTTCCAGACGGAGCCTAGTCCGGTTGCCTCTAGCTATATAGACTAAGCAGTTGTTCTTGGAGTCCAGAGACCTGCCTGTGCCCTTAGAAATTCAGGAGCCAGTGCTCATTTTCCTTCTGCTGCTGTGGCAGAATGGAAGGCAACAATTACTTGTATCAAGCTGGTAACATTCAGAAGACATGAAAACCTGCACCATGGGACAGAGCCCACAGCACTAAAAAAATAAAGTACAAATGCTGCTCCAAAGTATTCAGTGAATCAGAATGAAAGACGAACATCTGGTGCTAAGCAACGGAATAAATCTCCCTTACTGAGTTCTTAACAATATCTGTAACTTTCACTTATAAAAACTAATTTACTTCAGAATTGAAGGAGAAAGTTAGAGTGACAAGCAACACAGTAATTCTGCCTTTCCAACAATTTCTCTAAATTGCTTTTATAAAAATTAATTTGCCTCAGAAACGAAGGGGGGATCTGGATGCTGAGTCATATAGTAATTCTGTCTTTCCAACTCCTCCCCCCACCAAATCTGTTAATAAGAATGATTTCAATCAATTGAACATTCACTATTTTTTTTAATGTAACTCTATGTTTAACCTTTTAAAGAACTGCCAAATTATCTTCCAAAGTGACTGCACTATTTCACAGTTCCACCAGCAATGGATGAGGTGAACATGTAACTTCTTAATTTTAAAGGAAAAAATAATACATTCAAAATACAAATGACAGAATCTTTTTATATTGTTCCGTTAATTCTGATCATGAAATCAAAGACTGATTTGGGTCTTCTGCTCTCATTATTTTCTAGAGCAAAGGCTTTTACATTAAGAAATAAAGATAACCTTGGCAACTTCACACTATGTGCCCAAACCTCCATTCTTCTTCCTTGGAACACAGACGGTATTTCCCAGTTCCCTGACTCCTTAGGAGAGGAAGTTGCAGTCTGACCCTTAAGGCCCCCACACAGGATTTTCCATTAAGACAGATGACACGCATTCTATTCCTCGCCATAGGAAGGTCCTCTGAGATTTGCTTTTGGGTTGGTTCCCTAAGTTGAAACCAACAAATAATACCTCCAACTGTACACATTAAATATGTGCAGTTTATTCTATGTCATTTGTAACTCAATAACAGTATTTTTTTTTTAAATGAGGCTCCCTGACAATAAGGAATAACCAAAGGAATAATCTCAAGCAGGTGGCAATTCATCTCAGAAAGTATTAGGGAATCTTCTGTATCTATAATAATAAGAGCGTAATATGCCAATTAGACCAGACGTCCTTCCGGACGAAGCTGGGGCTACGAGGGAAGCCTGGGTCCCAGGTGCCTGCCGGCGGCCAGAGGGAAGCCTGGGTCCCGGGTGCCAGAGGAAAGCTGGTGCCAGCAGGAAAGGAAGGTCTACTCTTGCACGAATTTCGTGCATTGGGCCTCTAGTATAAGAGATAAAAGATAGAGGCTCCATGATCTAATCTCCAGAGTATCCAAAATAATTCACCATTATCTTAGTCTGGAAAAATTCTAAATTTGGTGTAACCAAAGACTCACCCAGCTTCATTTTAAAAAGATCTCAGTAAGGTTACACAAGACACCCCTTCCAAATATAGCAGGAAGATAAACCAATGATAAAATATATGCTTAGATGGTAATGCCAAAAAAATATATAAAAGTTGACAACATCTAAAAACCAGTTCATTTTTGGTTTTGGTCCAAAAGGTTCTTAGGTTGCTCATTCACTCATTCAACCAATATTTTCTGAGAGACTACTAAGGGCAGGTGCTGTACCAGAACCTCAAGAGACCAAGGTAAACCAGAAAGACAAGATGCTGCCTCGGGACTTCACATGCTAATTGCAGCCTGGAATATTGGGAGACAATAACCACATTAACAAATAACTTAAAAGAGTTAAAGAGAATAAAAAGTGCTATGAAGGAGTAACACTAACACTGATGATAACTATAGTTATCACAGACTCAGCTTGTACCAGGTGCCAGGGACTGTGTATAAGTATCATTGGAATTAGCTCACTCTAAGAAGGGGTTCTATTATTTTACAAATGAGGAGACCCCGGCTCAAAGTCCCTCAGACAATCAGTGGCAGAGCCAAGACTTGAATCTCAGCCACCTGGGCTCAGAGTCCAAGTTTTTTCCCCCATGATCATACCACCTTGTGTGTGAAGTACAGTAAATGGAAGAGGAAGAATTACTTTAGATAAGGTGGTGAGGGGAAGCCTGTCAGAAGTGACAGTTGAGCAGAGATCTAAAGAACAAGACAGGGTGCCCTTCTTTCTGGCAGTAACTAAAGACGAAGAGTACTTGACTATTAGGCCACGCCTACTTTATGCCTTATGCACATAAGGAATGCTTATTTTTATATTACATCTACAGCAGAGGAGCAAGTTGCTAATGTTTTTAAAACTGGGTAAGTGGTATTTTAAACAAATGACTAGGAATCAAAGTAAAATGATAAATTTAATGAAAATGTATGTTCGTCATAAGCCTACAATACACAATGGTGTTTGAAAAACCATCCTAAACCGATGTTTAGCACTTACTTCGTTCAAACCTTCTGCTTGCTAAGAATCATGTCATCCTTGCCCAAATGACGGCTAAACTTGCATGAGTCAGCTCCGAATTAATGAGGGTGCTAAAATCTTTCCATTCTATTTGGTAGAACACTGGTATTTTTGAAAAAAGAAAGAAGCAAGATACTTTTTTTTTTTTTAACTGTAGTCAGTTCTTGACAAATATACTTTTTTATACATATCCTGTCAGAGTGTCTGCAAGCATTCCCTGGGCTTCCCCAAGGAAGTCTTACTCCTCACCATTTCCAACCTGTTCAAATCTAGGAAACTCCAGTCTAAACAGACTGGAATCCACAACCTCTGGGACTTCAGTGGAGAGGGGTCTGAGGCAAGCATTCCCAGGAGGGAAGAGAGGATGTGATAACAGCAAGAGAACACTATCTTAAGAATTTAAACAAAGGCTCCCAGAGACAGAATGCAAAGCCATTTATACAGCCATTCTTGCCCCTACCCCAGGGGTGGGCAAACTTTTTGACTCGAGGGCCACAATGGGTTCTTAAACTGGGGCCACAATGGGTTCTTAAACTGGACCGGAGGGCAGGAACAAAAGCATGGATGGAGTGTTTGTGTGAACTAATATAAATTCAAAGTAAAGGAGCAGAGGGGAGAACAAGAGAACCAGATAGAACAGCCGGATCCGGCCCGCATCCGCCCGCGGGCCGTAGTTTGCCCAAGGCTGCTACCCAATGCCCCCAACCAAGTTTCTCTTCAAGAATTCTGTATTTTAATAACAGGCCATCTGTTTGCAACTCACGCTATCATTACCACCATTTTATTACCTACCCTAACACAGGTAGAGACCACAGTCCACAGTTACAGAAAGTTGAGGGAGAAGAGAAAAGACAATTGAAGATAAGAAGGGAGGGGCCAACTAGTCCAGGAGGGTTTCCCACTAGCTCAGTCCTCCCACCCAATTCTCTCTTTACCTATCTCTAATGCTCAGCTCCTTTCAAATTTCCGCACCCCTTAATCCCACAGCTGAACTCTGACCCCAGAGAATCTACTCCAGGTCCAGAATCCCACTCCCAGGCCCATCCTGTTTAGTTTCTGACACATGCAAGTTCCTTGGGCCTTCCCATTACCAAAGCCAATGGAGGAATTGGGGTGGTGGGGGAGGGTCCCAGCTTCTGCTGGCAAGCCTGTAGCAAATGAAGACATTCCTCCGGAAACTTGGAATTCAATTCTGAACTCATTTCCCTCATTATACATGGTGGTGAGTCTTTTATTTGATCATGACTGCACTCTGGCATACTCTGAGTCACAGTCTGAGCTGAGCTTCAAACCACTGTGCGTAAGACATAGCAGTGCCAGACCCTTTGAGATATATTATTTCATTTGATCTTCTCAAAACATCTGGTTGGGGAGGGGGGGTCAGTTTTTGGCAGCACAGTGAAAAAAGCAAAAGTAATATTGATGGAGACTTAAATATATGTTTACAAGATCTAAAGAAAATAATTCACAAATGAATTTTTCTAACACAGCCTGTTTTTATACTGGGGATGGTCTGGGCCCTGAAGTGGTTTATAGAGCAAAAGAAAAAGCATTATTCAGAAAAAAAGCCCCAAGTTTGATTCCTAGAGTTGGCTTTGCTCTGAGACTGCCTCGTAAGACCGTCTCAACTTTACTCAAATGGTTGAATTTCAATAGGTTGCTATTGAAATGTTCTCCCCTGTATTACCAAAACGGCTAAGCCAGGTGTCACTCATCCCCACATGCTTCCCTCCCCACCAGAAACTTCCATCTGATGGCCTGACATCAAAGAAATAGCCAGAGTCTCTGAGAGATGGATGATTTATTTACCTGGTCTCAACTGGAAAAATTCTGGTTCAAATGAGGAAAATGCTCATTTGAAAGAAAAGAGGCAGGAGAAAAGAATGAAAATCCTTTCCTCTCGGGCAGCAGTTTCTCTTTCCAACTTAAGACAGAGTAAAGAATCCAGTGACTCGAGTGACTCCGGACTTCCCCTGGGTGGATCTTTGAGCAATTCTACACCCGTCCAATAACAAAAGCATAGCAATCCTTTTTCCTGCATCACACACCAAGTACTGGCATGCAATATTGATAATACCTAACAAGTAAAGACGGGCTTTCATTGCGAAGCTTGTGCTTACCCATGCTCCGCGGTGTAACTATTCGAATTCTTGGAAATTGTGGTCATTTTCCATGACCCAGAATCAGAATATATAAATAATATAAAGGAAGGAATGACTGAGAGTTAAGACTTGTTTTTGGTGTTTACTTTCAAAGGAGGAAAAAAATATTTCAATAAATAAGACTATCTGAAGGGTATGGATCAAGTTCAAGGCTCATAGATGGTCTGAATTACTTTTCCAACTGATTTTTCATGGGAACTTTGGCAATATCACACTCTCTGGGGGGGGAGGGGGGACCGAGTGTCATTTTAGCTTTGAGAATTATGCCAAAACAAATGCCTCCGATAAAAAGATGGGAAAATAAGTGATAGTGGTTTTTCTTTTTATATGCTTTGATGTCTTAAATAACAGAATCGCATTCAGTTCCCTAAACAATCAGTGCTCTTACTTTTTGGCTTTTGCACATGCTGGTCTGCCTGTATGAATGTTCTTCCTGCCATAAAAAGTCATCTTTTCCATTTCTCTTGGTTAACCCCCTTTTATCCATCACACAGATACCCACTAAGAACTCACTCTTCCAGAAGCCTTCTGTGACCTCAGCTAACTTTGTATCGTTGTTTGGGCTGTGTTTCATTCTTTGAGACTGCCTTCAACTTTGTTTTCAGCAAAAAATTATTTCGCCTAAAGGACATGAAAGTGTATGTTGTGTAATGAAGGCTTATTGTAAATTGCAACTTGGTGGTTCATTTTTAATCCGTGTTATTCCTTAAAATAATGCAACCATTTTATTTTAGACATATTCTCTAAAAAGACTTCACTTCATCAGGTTGGCCATAACCTTTCTGAATAAAGCTGATTAAAAAGGGGGACGAAGGGAAAAGCTGCTCCTGGGATAGAAGAGAAATTCATTCATTCACTTGAAGTTTATCAGAGGCCTATTCTGAAAATCACTATTCTCATTCTGATGATGTGGAAGATAATAAAAGTAAACAAATAACCAGATACGTTCGTCTTCCACCTTACTCAGGAACTTTATCAACCCTCTGAACCCAAAGCTGGCGAGTGGGATAGAACACCTGGAAACAGCACAGGAAGCATACAGTGAGGTTTCACAAGACACAGGGATGCTTTCAGCAAGGGTACAAAGTGAAGGGTTTCAAATATTTCAGTCTCATAATCTTCCGTTATTGTAGTGCAGGAGGGAGGAATTCCTCCTAATGCATCCAGTGATCTGGAAAGGGCATTCCCAGTGCTCTGTGTTGTGAGGACATTATTATTATTATTATTATTAATTATTATTATTATTTTAATCCTCACCCAAGGATATTTCTATTGATCTTAGAGAGGACGGGAGAAAGAGAGAAACATCAATCAGTTACCTCCGGTACTGACCCCTACTGGGGATCAAACCCACAACTTAGGTATGTGCCTGACCAGGAATTGAACCTAAAACCTTTTGGTGTACAGGATGATACTCCTACAAACTGAGCTACCCTGCCAGGACGAGGACATTATTTTTTTAAAAGACTAGGTTTTTGTCTCCCCCAACCAAAGTTTTACTGATATATAATTGGCATACAACACTGTATTTTTAAAGGTATGCAACACAACAATTTAATATATGTCTATATTGCAAAATGATTATTAGGACTTCTTAATACTCCAATGACTTGATTACGATTTATTTGCTTTTTATAAAATATATATATTTTTATTGATTTCACAGAGGAAGGGAGAGGGAAAAGGAGAAAGAAACATCAATGATGAGAGAGAATCATGGATCGGCTGCCTCCTGCACGCCCCACACTGGGGATGGAGCCCACAATCTGGGCATATGCCCTGACTGGGAAGCGAACCGTGACCTCTTGGTTCATAGGTCGATGCCACGCCAGCCAGGCTGAGCTAAATACGAACACGATATACGTGTCTACAGATGAACTTACCTCGACATATGAAATTGGAAATATTCCTATTTTGTCTGCCAGCATTCCTTCAGCCCAGTTTTCATCCACTCTGCGGATCACAGTCAGAACATCATCCTAAAGAAACAATAAACATTAGTCTACCTGACCCCATCAAGCTTGTCACTTTATCTTTTCAATAGCGGGACTAAAGTTTTAAGAATACATGAATAAAAACCCTGTGACATGCCTCTAGTACATGAATCCAATGTTTTGATGAGCTAAATGGTAACTTTCAGTCAACCTGGTGCCCTTTCAGAAAGTTGTGAAACTAGGAGCCCCTGCTAACCAGGCGTTGGTTGCTCACTTTGTTTAGATCCACAGATTGCAACCTCTAGTGCTACCCAGCCTCCTGAACCCGTTTTAGATGGATCCTCAGGCTCTTGTCACTTTCTCTCTGATAATACACCAAATGCCCATTTAAATGCATATCCCACTGTTTTTCTTTACATAAAACACAATATCCTACTTAAAATTCCAAAGCACACAGGGATTATCAATTTCAGTTGATATATTCCTATGTGCTTTCCAGCAAAGAAATTTACATAGAAAATAAGGAAGTAATGCTGTTTCATTTTGTAATTCATAATTCAGTGAATTAAAACCCCTGGTGGCGCACATACCCCGTATAGCAACCTAGAATTAAATTTAGGCTCTAAATATGAAAATGATACCACACAGAGCATCAACCAAAATTACCTTTCATATGGAACAACCCAAGCACAGAATTTCTTTCTGTGGGACTTTAAGAAGACTGCTTCCAGGTGTTTTTAAAAGCACAGTGATATAGTTCACACAACACTACTTTACCCTTTTTTTGCAAAATGAAATACGAGCCCTACTGCTGTGTATCCAGGTACAGGGGACTAACTGGCAAGTGGAAAACCACCCCACCCTGACATTACCTTTGCAAATGGAAGGCAATCTTTGTCTGCTTCCTTGTCTTTCACCTCGAAGTCATAAAGTGCTTTGCACTGAGGTGGAGGCTGAGGTAACGGCTTGATAATCTGCACAAAGTTGGTGGGGAAAAACCCATGGATCCCGTTGACTTCCCCGTGGTACCAATTTTCATCCACTTGTCGTCGCAGAATGATGATGTCCCCTTTGCTGAATTTAAGATCTCCAGGCTCTTTCCCTTCGTAGTTGTATAATGCTTTGGCACATGGTAACTGAGGTATACCCTTAAACAAAAGAGATGAGTTTTAATGGAAAAACATCCCCAACGTGTCTGAAAACTTAACTGTGTTATCATTCCTTTCAAGACAAGGTCAAACCAACATTTTGCCCTCGGAAGAAAAAAATCTCACATAAAAAAATTATACATGTGTCTCACCAAAAAACAGCAAACAAACAAATGTCACAGTGAAATAAGAAGAGTCGACCACCCATGCACACTCCTTGGGATTTAGCCTTCTACTCCTAAGTCTCATTTTGTGGGGTTTGTCTGGAGTATTTATTTAATACATGGAAATAGAACTGCTGAGTCTGGCTCCCTGGTGTAAAATTCAAAAACTCGTAAAAAAACGAACTTATTGCCTGATAGTAACTACCTTGTTCGGCAGGATACATGATAAGCATTGAGAAGAAAAATTTAAATAGAAGCACAATTCATTCACTTAGTGACTGCTCTTCAACTTGGTGGCTAAGAATCAGAGTTTGGCTTTGGGCAAAACTTTCCCAGCTGCTTTTAATGTGGACAGTAGGACCTATTGTCTCATGAACTCTGGTATTTATTGAGGGTCTGCTATGTGCCAGGGCCTGGAATACAACCGTGAGTCAGAGAGCCACGGCTGCTGTCCTCTCAGAGTGTATCATCTGTGATCATAGAGACATACGGTCGTTCACAATCTGTGTAAGACCCTTCAACTTTGCGCTTTCCTGGTTACAGAGCACCACTGGGTTGATATGCTAATAGTTGAGGTTCTGAATGTTACTAATTGCATTCTGATTTTAAATGACAGGTTTAAAAATTGTGTGTGCGTGCCCCAAGGCAACCTAGTCATCAAATGGGTTAAATATGGTATTTCCCAATGGCACTGGAGGTGCCCCTTCTTGAGCATCAGCTGTCACTTTAAGAAGAGCTCTGGCCTAGCTGGGACACTGCTGCCTATCACTGATTGGAAGACTAAATGGCAGATCAAACATGTATATCGTAATTCACCGGATAAGATTACCGGGCTCCTGCTTTTCACATAGTTATTATTCATTCACCCAGAAAACATGTATCGCAGGCAACATGCTAGTAGTGCTGAGAACTGAAAGAGGAATAGGGCTCAGTTCTTATCCTTAAAGGACAAGGTATTAGATGTAATTATAATACAGGGTAGTGAGTGCAATGATAGAGTTATGCTAGGATACGGAATTCAACAACAGAGATATGACAGAGGTGCTTTAGAAAGCACAGGTCTGTGGTGGGTGAAAAGTGAAACACTTCCTCGAGGAAGTGACACCTGAGCCAATTAAAGGACACAGGAGTCCGCCAGGCAAAGCTGGAGTGGAAGAATGAGAGGAGCGGGGCCACTGCAGGCAGAGAACACAGCCCCAGCAAAGACATGGAGCGTGCTGTGCAGCGGGAGTGGGTTTTATACAGAACACGGGGATTTACAGAACGTGGTGTTCCCGGAGAGGGACTGTGGAATATCAAGTTAGGAGAGGTGAGCAGAGGCTTGATTGTGGAGAGTCTTGAATGACATGTGAAAGAGCTTCAACTGCCGCGTCCCTCAGGCAGGGACAAGCCACTCCCAGGCTGGAAGCACAGCCAGCCATGAGAGGAGCCGTGTGCCAGGCAGATGAGTCTGGCAGCAGGATGGAAAGCGGACAGGAAGTGGGCTGGCAGGCAGACAGCTCTGTGCAAAGCACAGGCCTCAACTAGTTGAAATCGTTTTTAAGTCTCCTCTTTCTAATGAAGTCGAGCAAGAGGGAGCATTACTCATGTTACTACCCTCTCCCTAGCCCCCGCCCCCAAAAAAAGAGCAGATGAAAGTGTTACACCCTGGATGGCAACAAAACTTCATAATATAGTTAAAAAAAACAGTTTGGTTTCTAGTCAGAGATTTAGAGTCCGACCTACTTATAAAAGCCAAACTTTTTTTGTTAATTTTGTTTGGCTGAAGGGGACCAGCCAATTCTCGGATCTCAGCATGCTATTGGCAGGCGTCTTGTCTTGGCTTGGCCTGTAGGATGTTGTGTTTGGTTCATGAGAGCTGCTCTGGAGGCCAATACTCCCGGAAGACAGGGGTTGAGCCTTCCAGAATCCTGGGACCCTCATTTACCCTCTGACTTCGGGGCCCTGCCTTAAGATCCTGCCTCAAATGGCCTGACTCCTGCTGCCCATCCTTGACCTAATCTTGTAAACAACCCTGCTGCACCCTTTGGCTTCCCCAGAAGGGAAATGCCCATCAGGAACTCGGGTGCTTCACAATCCTGTGAATTTGGGTCATATTCCATTCAAGGTCCAACCTTAGGGAAGGATTCTAATCTCTGTCTACTCTCATGGAGAGACCTCCCTACATTCTCTTCTTTACTATGTCTTTCTTGAAGTATGGTTACCACAATTTAACAATATTTCCCAAGTCAGGTTTGAGGAAATAACAGTAAATAAACACAGCAATAAATATTACTGTGAGAGCCCAGCCAGCATGGCTCAGTGATTGAGCGTCGGCTTGTGAACCAGGAGGTCCTGGTTCGATTCCCGGTCAGGGCACATGCCCGGATTGCGGGCTCGATTCCTAGTGGGGAGCGTGCAGGAGGCAGCCTATCAATGATTCTCTCTCATCACTGATGTTTCTCTCTCTCTCTCTCTCCCTTTCCCTTCCTCTCCGAAATCAATAAACATATATTTAAAAAAATATTACTATGAGGGAGAGAGCAAGAGTGATCAAGCCAGAGACAGAGCACTGACAACGACTGCAGTAAACGAATTCTTGGAACACACCATGATCGGACAGCAAAGGGCACCTTTTGGGAGCCCAAACTCCAGAGCCAAATGCCTGGGTTTGCATCCCAGCTCAGCCACTTACAGGCTGTGTGATCTTGAGCAGCTTGACCTTTCTGTGCCTCATTCTCTTCCTCTGGGTCGTTGTGAGGATTCAGTGAATGAATGTATGAAAACCACTACAAATGGCCCAGCAGGCAGCAAGTGCTACGAGCGTGAACTATCATCATCATCGTCATCACCCAGAATGAAAAGCCTGTTCGCCAGGGAAACACAGCACCTGAAAACGCATTTGTCTCCATGCAGCTGGACGCCTTTCTTTTTGGACGGATTCACATAGCAATTACATTTTAACACATATTCACTGTAGAACAATGCAAAGAATGCTCCTCCTAGGAAGTGTTCGGGCTTTCGAAACGTGCACTTCTGAAGCCCACATTTGTTTTCTGAGTGGAATCCATTCATCTTCTGGTTGAACAGAAGAAATTACAAATTCACGGACATGCACCGTTTAATAGGGGATGGCGTTTTAGATGTGGCTGTAGTTCATCTTGACAGGGCTAATGTAAGGCACTGGATGCCTGCATGAATTAATTGAAAATCCTATTACAAACTTGGTGACAAATAACTCTATTCACCATTACGGCCTGTTCTCTCGATTTCCCCCCCGCCTCAATTAGCTCTTTTTGGCCTACTCTGCCCAAATCCATGCCAGCCCAATCCATGCACCGAGATACTGAGCTAGCACTCTTAGAAACCATTCTGAACTGCTCCTGGAGGAGATCTGTAACATTCCAAACTGCCCACAGTGTGGTTCTTTGGTGATACGCTGATGTGGGAACTGAAGGAATTTATTCCTTCACAGATCACTTCCACACACCAGCGGCCTCGCAGACTTACTAACGTTTCCACCTAAAATCATCCGTCATGCTTATCACAATGAGCGGCAAGGATAAAACCTATCACAGGGGCACCCATTATGGTTAGCCTAGTTACATCTCTGTGACTGCAACCTGAAATGCACTCATTCACACTGACTTGCTAAGGTTATTTCAATGATCAATAACCGCAGAGAAAGAGTCATAAAGCTTATGGCAATCTAACCCAGAAGCAGACATTTGTGCATCTGGCTGTGTTTCTCTATGGTGTTCTTTTTCAATTCAAAGAGGCTAAGAAGCCAGTTTGTGTCAAATTTCTCAAAAGAAGGTTTCCCACATGAAATGAAATGAATTCTACTCTGATTTCAAATCAAGCCAAGTTCAGTGATCTTTAAAAGACCTATTCCCACACAGACTGCAGATGATTAAGGCTAAACGGTTAACGACTTGGAAGAACAATAAAAGAATGTATTTTTCTTCTGCAACATCTGAAGGATAAAGTCAAAACACTGGGTTGGATAGCCTAGGACTACTCTTGTGGGTGAAATACAACCCAGAGCTCACGGAGGCACTGCCTTCTCATTCATCTCCTTGGAAAGGTCGGGGAGTCATGTCAGCACCCAGGCCCTTTGCCCTCAGTGCCTTCGGCACGCTTTCCGAATGGCCGCCTTTCTTCTGCGTCCTCTCGTCAGGCCACGGCCCCCGAGGAGCTGCAGAGCTTACATTTCACTTGGCTCCACATGAAAGGGAGGCTTAAAAGGAGAGAAAGCCAGAGAGAAACCAACTCCGCAGTCTAACCTGGGGTTTGCAGCTGTCACTCACGCTGCCAGCTTTATCAAAAAACTTGGCAATTTAGACAGGGGAGGCAGTATAACAATTCTAAATCTAAAATACATTTCAATAAATGATGACTCTCTTGCTCATAGAAAAAAAAAATACCTATGACAGTGAGCCAGTTTTACTTCTCAGATAATTTTTGCTTCTATGTTATATGTACAGGTATTTTATCTGATATTAAAATCCTCATGAGATCAGCACACAAATATTTTTGATGAAATGCTTTACCCTCCATTTCTGTACCATCAAGTGCATCCCAATATATCTGGCAAAGTACTACTTGATGATCTAGCTGAGAGTCTAACAGGTAAATAAAACATTCACTGACAATTTATTTTATAGACTCTAAATGCCAATGCTCAGATATAAATGCAAGACAGCCTCCTGAAATTCAAATTCCTTCATGCATTTCTTACTGCTCCATAAAGTAAAAAAGATTCAATGACCTTCTAAAAAAGAATATCTAGAAGATACTCTGGTCATGGGAACAGCAATAAACTGTGTATAATTTAGTAATTTAGTTATAACTAAACTGGCACAAACTCAGGCTTATTCCAACTTGAATTTCAAAAACTACCAAGAAAGGATTGAGGCACAAGGAAATCACAGTAATAGGAGGTAATGCACACAAACAAATAAGTAGCAAAATGGGTTGAGGAAAGGATTTTTTAAAAACGTCCTTTGTCCAACAAAATACATGTCGGCTTTTCTCTAAAAAGTGAAATATCTACCAGGATATAATAACAGTATTTCCTAAAATACTGATTCTTTCATCGTTCATAAGTCTTAAATATTATTCTCAAGATGTCTAGGTTGGATCATCACTCAAATATCTTTGAACCATCACCTGAAATATTTCCACTTCACTATAACAAACATCTAAGATGAACATTACAAGTTATTTTGCAAAAGCAATATCAGAAGGGACTGAGAATCCCATCCTCCCACAAGAGTCAAATACTGAACCAAATATAAATGAAGTTAGTTGAAGTAAAACGATTATGTTCAAACATCAGAGATAAAATAGCAGAGTTTTCTAACAAGAAAAAAAAAGATCTTAGACTCTTTGTTAAATTCTTTCCTATGAACCACAATAGAGAGAGCAGGTAAATGAGTCTGTGTGGGATGGAGTCAGGCACATCCATCCCCTGGGTTCCTCTCTCCTACTTGTCCAGGAGATCCCGAGGGCATACCCAGGAACGCAGTTTGGAGGGCAATGCTGTAGGGAGAGAAGTGGACTAAGGGGCACTGTTTAAGAAATACCCATATTTAGGGGCTGAAAACACCAAGAACTAGAGGTCAGGAAGAGGACCAGCAGAAAACAACCACTGTATCGAAAACAATGCCTTATCCACATCACCCATGTCTTTACAACCTCGAAACGATTCCCAATTATACCATCAACGTTCCAAACAGTGCGTTTTATGGCCCTCCATTTGGACTGACCGTTCCACATCACATTTTCCACACTCAGCAGGCAAGCGAGGCTGCTGTCATCGCCTCCGACCTCAAACATGCCATTCCTCCTCGCTATTGCCCGGATGTTGTGTTCCCCTACAAATTCATGTGTTGCTATCCTGACCTCCAAAGGTGATGGTGTTAAGAGGTGGGGCCTCTGGGAGGTGATTAGGTCATGAGGCTGGAGCCCTCATGAATGGGATTAGCGCTCTTATCAAGGAGGCCCCACAGCGCTCTCTAACTCCTTTCGCCTGTGAGGACACAGTGAGAAGCTGCCAGCGATAACCAGGAAAAGGGCATTCCCCAGAACTCAACCATGCAGGTGCCTTGATCCTGGACTTCCCAGCATCCAGAACTGTGACAAGTGATTTCTGTTGTTTACTGAGCACCACGCAGAGTCTGTGGTACTTTACTGTGGCACAGCCCACTCCTGCACCAACATTCATCAAGAACAGCCCACTCTCCCTCCACCTTCCTACCTCGGGAGCCCCCAGCACTTGTTTATGGGTGATTATACAGTTGCAGTTGATAATGATGCTGCATTTCTTTCATTTACATCTCTATGTCTTTCTAGGAGGGCTGCTTCTGTTGTCTAGAATCAGATGTAAATAAGATGATTCTGGTGTAAGGCCACAAAACAGACTCGTTCTCACATAAAATGGCAGCCTGTGCTCTAGGTCGCAGTGCAGCATTGCCTCCTTGGGGAAGATCCTCCCCACCGACTCCAGGGCTGCAGAAGGTGTGGCTCTGCGCACCCGCAGAATGTCTCCTGCATGCTGCTGTTACGGCCCTGCTCTCACTCAGTTCACAACCTGCTTCCCCCTACTAGATTGTAAAGATGGTAACCTCCGTGAAATCTGGGACCATGTGTCATCCATCTTTATGTTATAAGCTTCTACCTCGGTGTCGGTAAGTAAATTCTTGCTATACAAATAAAGAGAAAAATGTCATGGGTGTGGCTCGGTTGGTTGAGCGGTTGGTTGAGCGTCATCCTCCGAAAGGTTGCCAGTCAGGGCACATGCCCGGGTGGCCAGCTCCATCCTGGCAGGAGGAGTGGGAGGCAGCAGACCAATGTTTCTCTCATACATCGACGTTTCTTTCCCTCCCTCTTCCTTCCTCTCTCTCTAAATAGCAATAAAAAGCAAACCAAACTTTTTTTGTTAACGTTATCTCTACGGGGCTGAGTGTTAAAACGTGGACCCCTAAGTGGAAAAATACCATATCCAAAGAAAAAGCAACCTCAAAGCCCGGCGCTGTGGCTCAGTGACTGAGTGTCAACCTATGAACCAGGAGGTTGTGGTTTGATTCCCAGCCGGGCACATACACAGGTTTCGGGTTTGATCCCCAGTAGGGATGTGCAGGAGGCAGCCAATAAATGATTCTCTCTCATCATTTATGTTTCTCTCTCTCTCCTTCTCCCTTGCTCTCTGAAATAAATTTTTAAAAAAAGAAAAGAAAAAGCAACTTGAAAAACAATTCTAGAGAGAGTCAGGCTCAGCAGGTTTGAATATTTATGTGTTCCTGGTACTCCACATGAACGGCAGACCGTTAGCCTCTGCTTTTGAAACTGTCCTCAGTGCCTCCCACACAGCACTTGGGGGACATGCGACACGGAGACATGAGAGGAGCAGGAACACGGAAGGAGGGACGTCATTCCTATTCCCCAAGGTTGCCGGGGCACCTGGGCACACTAAGGTGGTACAGAAAACCCCGGGGGAAACAAGAGCTGGTACTGCTGACTGGTGTCCACTTCAATAAGCTCTGGAAACACCATACATTCTGGAAACGGGCAGTTGAGTGCTTTGTACTGAGCAAATTGTCGGCGTTTGAAAAATGTGAAATGAATTATGCAGCCAACCACAGCAAACAAATATTTTCCTTACAGACTCACTCGGGAGTTATGAGGAAATAGTCATGAAAATGATTTACGGCTTTTATCTTGGATGGCCTTAAAAAGGGAGTATTCAACAGACAGACAAATCATTAAAGAAAACAAATCTTATTCATTTCTCTAAGGGAACATAGCCATTGAGATGCAGTCACTGAACTAAAATGCAGGAAATTCATACCACTCGTTGCCCTGGATGTTAGGTTTCTGTTTCATCACATGCTTAATAATTACAATAGTATTTTGCAAAGAGCAAGAACATTTATTGAGAAAATTCCCTGTAGTAACAGGATCTACTATCTTGAGAACGTAAGGCAGGATGAGGGATAAGTCCTGGTAAAAGGTCAAGTTTCTATCTCTTTGAAAAACAGCTTGATTCCTGCCCTTCCCTTTGCCCTCCAAAAGCCTCCCACCTGCCCTCGCCAATGTGGGACTAGATAGGAAGGAATAACCATCTGCGTGGCCTTGTCCACTCCATACAGAAACCCAGGAAGGTAGGGAGAGTCAGGAACACAGAGGGAGAGGGGTGTGTGGGAGGAGGTTTCACAATTAAATAAAAAGGGCAGGAAAGGCCTTGATCTAATTCAATTGCCTGGTTTTAGATTGTTTTTTTTTCCCCAGTGCTTTCATGAATATCCTGGAGAGAGTTTACTCATGTAATTTAAACATGACATTAACTGGGGAAAGATGACTCACAATTTCAGAATTAAAACAACATTAGAATACACTCAAACCTATATGGACAATTAAATAAAAGTGCTAAGGCAACTCAACTGGGGAAAATAAAGCCTTTTCAACAGCTGGTTCTAGAATAATTAGAAGCTCTGCGGGGGAGGGGCGGAATGAGTCTTACTCCTACCTCACACATCATATACAAAAATTAATCAGAGATAAATCCCAGAATCACATGTAAAAGCCAAAACTATAAGTTTTCTAGCAGAAAGCAAGGGACAATATCTAAGGGATGAGGTATGCCAAAAAAGAAGCTTAACTAATCATAAAAATTTATAAATAGGACTTCATCAAAACTAAAAAATTCTGTTCATCAAAAAACACAATTAGGGCCTAGCCAGGTGTAGCTCAGCGGTTGAGCATCGACCCAGGAACCAAGAGGTCCCCAGTTCGATTCCCAGTCAGGGCATATGCCCAGGTTGCGGGCTCGATCCCCAGTGGGGGTCATGCAGGAGGCGGCCAATCAATGATTCTCTCTCATCACTGATGTTCCTATCTCTCTCTTCCTCTCCCTTCCTCTTTGAAATCAATAAAAATATATTTTAAAAAACACACAACTAGGGAAATAAGAAATTCAAGGCACACATAGGAAAAATACTTGCAATACATATATATGACCAAGGACATGAATCCAGAAACATAAAGAACTCCTACAAATCAACAACAAACAGCCCAATTTTAAAAAAGACAAAACATTTGAACACACTTCATAAAGATACATACATAGTCATGAATAGGTAGTCAAGATCATTAGTAATCGGGGAAATGCAAAATAACACCACAATGAGATATTATATCACACCCATTGGAATGGTTAAAATTTTTTAAAAGACTGTCTACAGGAGGTCATGGTTCAGTTCCCAGTCGGGGCACATGCCTGGTTTCTGGCTCAATCCTACTAGGGAGTGTGCAGGAAGTGGCTGATCGATGATTCTCTCTCATCATCATAGATGTTTCTATCTCTCTCTCTCTCCCTTTCTCTTCCTCTCTGAAATCAATAAAAATATATTTAGGAAAAAGACTGACAATGTTGTCAAAGATACAGAGCAAACAGAACTCATACATTGCTAGTGCGAGTCTAAAATAGTACAAGCACTTTGGAAAACTGTTTGGCAGTTTCTTATAAAGTTACACATACACTTACTCTATGATGCAACAACTCCAATCCTAGGTATTAACCTAGGAGATAAAAATATATGTCCACACAAAGACTTGTACAGAAATGCCTGCTGCAGCACTATTCATAATACCAAAAACTGAAGACCCAAAATGTCCATCAGGACAGGAGACTAGATAAACACTGGAATCCTTATTTAGAAAAAAAAAAAATGAATTACTGATACATACAAGTGAAAAAAATCAGAATAAAAATTGTATGGCCCTAGCCAGTTTGGCTCAGTGGCTAGAGCGTCGGCCTGCGGACCCGAAGGGTCCCGTGTTCAATTCTGGTTGGGGGCACATGCCCGGGTTGCAGGCTCCATCCCCTGTGGGGGAGCGTACATGAGGCAGCTGATCCATGATTCTCTCTCATCATTGATGTTTCTCTCTCTCTCTCCCTCTCCCTTCTTCTCTCTGTTCAATAAAAACATTTAAAAAATTATATGGTTACATTTACATGCATTTAAGAATAGTTAAAACCAACCTACTGTAATAGAAATCAGAAGAGTAGTTGCCTGTAGGGGGTGAAGAATGAATGAAAGGGAACATGAGAAGAATTTCTGTTATTATCTAGTAGTCCCCCTGCCCTTATCTGTGGTTTTGATTTCCATGGTTTTAATTACTAGTGGTGAACTGTGGTTCAAAAATATTAAATGGAAAATTTCAAAAATAATTCATAAATTTTAAATGGAGCATCATTCTGAGTAGTTTGGTGAAATCTCACACCATCCGCTCCGTCCTACCCAGGACGTGATTCATCCCTTTGGCCAGACCTTCCACACTGCATATGTTCCCCACCCGTCCATCACGTCATAGCTATCTCAGCTATCTGACTGACTGTGGGTATCACAGTGCTGTGAGTCCTTGTGTTCAAGTCACCCTTATAGTAGGCACAGTGCCTACGGCATTCACCTCACGTCATCTCATCGCTTAGGTACTGTATCGTCTCACATCACCACAAGAAGAAAAGCAAGTACAGTACAATTTTGAAAGATTACATTCATATAACATTTACTATAGTATCCTATATAATAAAAGCCTAATATGCAAATTGTCCCCTTGGGAGTTCGACCGCTCGCTATGACGTGTGCTGACTACCAGGGGCGGCGTGGAACAAAGGAAGGCCCCAGCCGGCAGCTGGCTACTGGGGAAAGAAAGGCCACGGCCTGGCAGCCGGCAGCCAGAAGGAAAGCCCTGGCTGGCAGCCAGAAGGCCCCAATGGGCTCTGATCTCCAGCCAGGCCTAGGGACCCTACGTGTGCACAAATTTCGTGCACCGGGCCTCTAGTATTGTTACAATAGTTCTACTGTATTATTAGGTATTATTATTAATCTCTTCCTGTGCCTAATTTAGAAATTAAAGTTTACTACAGGTATGTATGTATAGGACAAAATATAGTATATTTAGGGTTTTGTACTATCCAAGGTTTCAGAGGCATCCCCTGGGGGTCTTGGAACATATCCCCTGTGGATAAAGGGAGACTACTGTAATTTACATCTTGACTGGGATGTTGGTTATCCAAGCATAGAAATCCCTCAGCCCAGCCGACGTGGTTCAGTGATTGAGCGTTGACCTGTGAGCCAGAAGGTCATGGTTCAATTCCCAGTCAGGGCACATGTCCAGGTTATGGACTCGATTCCCAGTGTGGGGCATGCAGGAGGCAGCCAATTGATGATTCTCTCTCATCACTGTGTTTCTATCTCTCTCTCCCTCTCCCTTCCTCTCTGAAATCAATAAAAATATATTTTTTTAAAAAATATTCCTCAAAACTTAATACATTCCATGTTTAAGAACTGCAATTCACATATGTAAATTTTACCTCAATATTAAAATGTTTTAAAAAAACAGTAGCAGCACTTGTAAAAAACAAAAATTAGAAATGACCACTTACAGCAGATCTGCATGGAGGAAAAGATATTAAAAGTACCACAGAAATAACAAGCTACACTGGCCATCAAGAGAGTGGCAAACTGGAAAAAACAGAAATCTGAAGTATAGAGCTTAGGAAGATGGCCCCTTTCCCAAAAGGAATCCATCCCTGAGGTACAGAGATAGGTATCCGTAATGTAGGGTTTCTGCTATAATCTGACCCTGCATTTACGAGCCAATCTCTCACTAGATGTCCAGGATAGATTCTGAGTCCCATAAACAAAAGGAACTGCAGTATTCAGTGGGGAGAGATATAAATGATAAAAGTGTCTGGAAAATATTATGACAGACAAGGTGCAGAAACTGCGATATATTAGTGGGTAGTATTAAAGTAAGTCTTCAAATACAGTAAAAAGGTCTTACACAGGGTAAGTAAGTCAGCTTCATGTTCACTGAAGAAAAAAAATACCGGCTTAAACCGATGTGTGCATTATTTAAACTGGATAAAGGAATTTCCTGATGGGGAAGGGATATTACAATGGATTATGATCTTTCACTGGAAACTCTTAAAAACAGGACAGCTTCACACGTTTGGTTCTGCCCACAAGCAAAGGAACAGATTATAATTTACAATCTCTAATAACGCTATGATTTCTTTGGCAATCAGACCATTTGAAAGAATAATTTTAGCCTTGATAATTTTGTCCTTTCTTTTTTAGGAGTGGAATCTCAAGAATAAAGGTAGTAATGAGGTATGGGCGAGTGAGCAGGGAGGGGACATTTTTTTTTTTTGGGGGGGGGGGAGATGAGAATATGAATTAGCCTGCAGAAATCAAATCAAATGAAGCCAGCTTCAATACTCCAAAGTCTATCACAACCTATTACAATCTTGTTAGGAAAAAAAGAGGCAAGCTCAGCTGTGGTCAAGCACACCAAGCTGGCTTTCATCTCACTACCTTTGCTTACGTTGAAAAAGTAATACATAATGTGTGTTTTTCTGTTACTACCCTTCTAAGGAGTGTTCTGCTAGTCAATTAAATGTCAGGTTTACATAGTGATGATTGAATAACTACTGCAGGATAACACCCTCTTACTTTGAAATGGATCAATGATATAAAACCAATCCTGTGAAACCCATAGGGTAGAAAGAAGGTCTTTAAAATATACTTAAGTCTTTTTATTAAAAATATGCATTATGTTTTGAAATTCTGGCTTTAAAAAGTATTAAAGGTATTAACTGAATGCAGAGACAATCTTAGAGGTGTTTGAGCTAAGCTATTTCACCTCTGAGTAAGTCTATTGTAAAATGATGCTTAAAAAAGACTTGCAAATATTCTGTGCTACTAAAATGAGTGTTACTAGAAAACACCAATTGCCTTTCCTTTCTAAATTCTCCATTACATGACTGTGCAAGAAATGCTACGATAAGGAAAAAAATATCCATTTTGCAATGAATAATTTTACCAAGAGTTATTTTAAAACAAGCAGTTTTATTAAAGCTCCCCTCCAAAAAAAGAGTATTCAAGTTTAAATATATTAATCACCAAAAATAAGAAATAAGAGAAACTTAAGGGGAAAAGCTTTACTAACTAAGCCAATTCTGACAAGACCAAATGCAACTCTTTTATTTTCACTTAAATCATTAAACAGTAGTATACGAACTACAGGTATTTTCAACCAATATAACCATTATATAAAAGTGATATATTAATTTTCACATTTCTAGGTGATTAAATATATAGCAAAGAATATAAAATTAAGCAAGATTCCACATGTGTACATCTGAGACTACTTTTATTAAATATTTAATATGTATTGCATAAGAATATCATTCTATCTATATTCATAATAATAGAAAACTGAGATAATAAGAAAACTGGTAATCTGAAGTGGTCATGGCAACAGATTAAATTACAGTTTTTAACGTGTCTATTCATATAATACACTACATTTGTTTGTTTAAAAATTACTTAACTAAATGTTTCTTTGGGCAAAGCAACTAGTTTTTCATGGTCACTGGGCTGTGAGCAACTTGAGGACAGAGACTGTATCTCACTCTTTTTTGAGTCCAACCCATAGCACAGAATCAACTCATGAGATGACTGCTTTTCTGCTGCCTCTTACTTCATTCCATCCTACAGAGATCTGCCAGATTCACCTTCTTAAATATGTATATTTACCAGATCGTCTGTCTTATCCACTTTTTCTTCCCTTTCTACCAAAATCCGTTCCAACCTTGTTTGGCACTTAAGATGCCCACATTCTGACCCCAAACTGTTTTGTCAAATACTTCACACTCCTCTCCAACAAGAATCCAACAGTCTAATTAAACTAGATTCCCTCCAGTTCCTGTAATATGGTTTCTCTTCTCCCACTTCGGGGACTTTTTTCTGCCACTCACTCTACCCCTAAGAACCCTCTTTCCAACACCTCACGTCCACTTGTCAGAATTCCACTCACCCTTCAAGACACAATTCAAATACCACATTTTCCAAGCCCTTCCTGATTTCCCAATATGGATGTAGAGTCTTCTTTTGAACCCCAGGAGGTTTTGTTTATAGTCCTCTATTGGCTTTATTGTACCTCTTATAATATGCATGTGTGTACTTAAATAATAACCCTACTAGATTGAAACCCTCCGAGGACAGGGATGGTCTCTTATGCCTTCTTGAATCACCTGCAGAGTCTAGTACTATACATTACATATAGTAAGCATATTTACTGAAGTGAATTAGGTCAATCCCGCCCCTGTTGTAAGAGTTGTTACTACAACTCTTCTTCCCACCTACTAGACAATTCAGAGAAAGAGGGGGGAAGTTTCTCCACTTTTAGCTTGTACCTCTGTTCAAGTTGGCAGTCTGTGTTGGATGTCCCACTCGAAGGAATTTTGCTTAGGAAATTTTAGTGGCTATTTGCCTATATGTACCAACCAAGCAAAAGGTCAGGGCACTGACATGGGGTCTGCTTGCACTTTTTTTCTGTTATACCTGACCTAGGCAAGGAAATCAAAGGAAGAGACTTAAATCAAGGCAGTAGTTTGCAGTGGGGTGGGCTAAGCACATGCATTTAATTGCCTGAGTGACTCCCTCCTAAGGTCAAATGAAAATAACAAAAAGTATGCTTTTAAAAAATAAAACCACAGCAGTTCTAGAAAATAGGGAAAACATCCATTAGCATACTAGAAAAATTTCAGGAACATCTAAGCAGAATGAAAGCAAATGGAATCAAAAAAATTTCAAAGGCTGGGTTGAAAAATATATAGGGCATGGCTAAAAGAGATGGTGGTGACCTTCCTCAGGAAGTATAGAGGGGAAAAAGACAAAGATGAAAAATTTTAAAAGTTAAGAGAAATGAAAGATAATTCTAAAAAGATCCAATATCCATCTAAAGTGAATTTCATAAAAGAAGAAAAAGGAGTAGAGACAATAAGGGGGAGAAGCATCATGAAAGAAATACAGTAATGAAAGAAATTTGTCCTCAGCTAAAGACACCCAAAATCTCAGAACAGTCTCAGTAAGGACCAAGCAGGATTAATAAGGGAGGAAAAAGGGATTCATATTCATACACATTTCATTACATTTCAAAATTCCAAAGATAGGAAAAAAATTTGAAATATTTAGGCCAAAGGAGTTTACCATTCTAGAACTAGAATCTGATTTCTTGGTAGTAATAATGGATTGTAGAGAACAGAGCAACGCCTTTAAATTTCTAAGACAACATGACTCAGGAAAACTTAGCAAGCTAAACTGTTAAGTAAGTGTATGGACAACAAAATAAAATAGAACCCCATATTTTTTAACGAATAAAACCTCAGAGAATTTATCCCCTGTGCATTTCAAATGGAAAAAAAAATTATCCAAGGCTGTATCTTCCACTTACCTCCCCAAAACTACAGAAGACTCCTAGAGAGGTGACATGTGATAGAAGAAACACGGATGGCTAAGAAAATGGAAAGGAAATTTACAGAGGAGCCACTGGGCTTAGCGGCTGGATTGGCACCACCTGCAGTGAGGCAGGATCTGCGGACATGGGTTATGGTTCCTTCTTTAAGGAGCCAACCACACTGCAGTAGAGTGTTTATATAATCATAATCCTGCAAATGCTGTTTTTATGGGGCTTCAATTTTCAGAATCAATCTCCTCATATAACAAAGAAGAATTAATTATACCCATAGAATGTTATAAACTCTGATAACATTAAAAAAAATAATACAGTACTGAACAAAAATCAGGAGTTAGGGAAGGGGAGGTGGGATGCAGAAATAACCTACATTTTTTTACTTGGTATCTGAAATTGACATCGTCAAAGCCTTAAAAAAATAAAATCAAGAAATAAGAGATATATTATTTGCAGTTGGAAAGCTACCTGGTAGGAGAAGTAAAAAAAAGAGACCAGTGTAATCTCTTCGCTCGGGAAAAGGGGGCTACGGTATGAGAGAAGGGACACTTTTACTGTAGAATCACTTTTATTTCTGTGTGGTTATATATTTTCTATCATGAACAGGTATAACTTTAAAAATAAAATGTATAAGAAAAAATGCAGTGTGTAAAATTCTAATGTAATCACTATAAATTTTAATAGAGTCTCTTGTTTATTCAATAATTCAGACAAAGATGAATAATTTAAAAGATAACTCTGTACTCGCAACCTAACTTGAGAAATAAAGCATTTTAAATGCAAGTGAAGCCTCCTTTACCAACCACCTAATAGCTTTTGAAAGAAAATGAAAAAAAGAAAAACTAGTTAGACTTAAATACACATCCCCTACTCCCACTCCAAGTTACTCCTAATTGAGGCTTGCACTAGAATATCAACAGAACATGAGTAAGGTTTCGTTTCCACTATGCATTCAAACTCTATCTTTATAATAAATACAGACTTTTAGTTTGCTGCACTAATTTTTTTACTGAAAAAAAAAATTCCTTACTGAAGAAATATATATGGTAAGTCCAGTTGTTAAAAAAAAAAGAGAGAGAGAGAGAGGAAGGTCATAAACTGTCTCCACAATCACGCTGCCTACTTCTGCAAGACCTTGTGATTTGATTAATCACCTTGAGAATTTATGTCTAGGAGATGGCGGTCCTTAGACGCTGTGCATGGAGCCTGGAGAGCTAAGTGTGTTGGCTGTGGAAGAAATAAAAGCGTAAATCCCTTCTCTCCATTCAAGAGGGGTTTTTCTACTGAACTTGTGAAATACATGGAAGTCTCTCGACACGTCAAGTTCCTAAAATACCTACTTCTTAAGCAAACTTAAGAAACCAAAGTGTGACTCAAACTACCAGTATTCAGTCATTTACAAGCTGTTTTTAAAGAGGGGGGCAGATAGCAAGTTGACAGTATATGAATTCTTAGAACTGAAGTTACAAACACTTGATTAACCAGAGATAGATTTTAAAATGCTTAAAATAAAGGCATTTCTCTCTTTCTCACAATGTCCTCTAAAAATGTAAGAGCACACCCACTACCATCACCATCGATCTGACTTTTAAGGATATACAGCATTATACTTCCATTCTAATTTCCCGAGTCGTTTTATGTAGAGAGATAGGTATAGATCTAGGGCTTCTGTTTCTTCTTCCCCAGTTGTTCCAGTGCTCAAAGTTCCTCTTTTCTCTTTAAATTCACTCCCAAGGGCATCTCATCCTTTTAAAATCATTTGTACCACCTGTTACCAACCCTGGCTGCATAATTAGGATCAACTAGGGCGTTTTTCTTCTTTTAAAGCCTTACCCCAAACCAATTAAATAAAAATTTCTGGGGTTGGGTCAGAAGTATAGATTTTTAAAAAGTTCCTTAATGATTTTCACATAAAGGGCTAAGACCTGACACACTGATGTCTCCCAGGCCTGACCTCAGCTGCTGCCTCTCCCATGCGCTCCAAGTGCCTACTCCATGTCTCCTCTTGAGTATTTAATAGGCGTCTCCAAGTTGACTTGTCTGAAACAGACCTCTTTTTTTTTTTTTTATGTTTTCATTGATTTTTAGAGAGAGGAACAGAGGAGGATAGAGAGAAACATCCTCGATTGGCTGCCTCCTGCACTCCTCCTAACTGGGGATCGAGCCCACAACCCAGGCATGTGCCCTGACCAGAATTGACCCAATGACCTCTTGGTTCATGGGTCTATGCTCCACCAACGAGCCACACCGGCCAGGCTAAAATATACCTCTTGATTTTCAAAGGCCTCCATCAAAACCAATCCTCTACTAGGTTTTCCCATTTGGGTAAAAGGCCCCACCATTCAGCTAGCTGCTTGGGTGCAAACACTAAGCTTTACCATGATGCTTCCATTCCTGATTTTCCACATCCCACATCCAGCAAGCCTGCTGGCTCTCTACCTTCAAAATCTATCCCAAACCAGTCCACATATTACAACTTCCACTGCTACCAGCCTAAGCCAAGGCAACACTCTCTATATACTGTCCGTCTTAAACACCTAGAACCTGTTGTCCACACTATTGCCTGATAACCTCCCAATGGCTTTCCCTCCCACTTACAATAAAACACAAGCTCCCTCCCATGGTCCCCAAGGCTATCTAAAATCTGGCCCCTGCTTAACTTTCTGGCTTGCTCTCTCCAATTTCTTTCACCCCTTAACCTCCTACTACTGTTGGCCTACAACGATTGGCTCTGCTGCTGCTCATGACCATTCTAGGCTCTTCTCTGCTTCAGGATCTTTCTCTCATTTTTCCTAAGCCCACAATATTCTTTACAGGCTTATCCTTGCTCCCTGTTCAGTTCTCTACTCCAATGTCACCCCATACCATCCTCCCCTAACTGTATCAAAACAGCCTCAAACAACCAGAACCCACCATAATCTCCTCACCTTGCACTTGGGACCCTGCTCACTTCCTTCATGGCATTTATCACCACCTGCAGTTACACTAGTTATTCATTTGTTGGCTTGTTTATTCTCTCTCCCCACCCACCCCAAAACACTAGACCATAAAAGATAGTGAGTTTGTCTTGTTCAAGGTAGGATCCCAGGCCTGTGCCTGTAAATATCTATCAAGTTGTGGGCACTGCATGTTGGTTTTTATGAACAGAATATGTCCTGCTCAAAATTCCTATGTTGAAGCCCTAATCTCCAATGTGATAGTATTTGGAGGCCTTTAGGAGATAATTAGGTTAATCGTTATATGAGGAAACACCAGAGAGCTTGCTTCCTCTTCCTCTCTCCCCACACATGTACACCAAGAAAAAGCCATGCAAGAAGGTGGCCATCTCCAAGCCAGAAAAAAGGTCCTTACCAGTAAAAAAATCTGCCAGAACCTTGATCTTTAACTTTCTACCCTCCAGAATTTTAAGAAATTAATGTCTGCTGTGTAAGCCACCAGTCTGGTTATTGTTATAGCAGCCCGAATTGACTAAGGAACTGGTAAAATGAATGAGTCAACAGAAAGTAACCACCATGGTCCCAAAGCTCTGTAGCTGTCTACCCTTTGGGATGTCCAGCACTTTTATTAATAAATTGAATGAAGGCATTTAGGGCACAATTAATTTGCTAGTAACACAATCCTAGAAGGGAAAGCTAACCAATATGCTGGATAACAGAAAAAAGGATTCTGAAAGATTTTCACTGATAATCAACATGGGACAAACAAACCAAACATTTACTGGGATGAACATAAACTTGTGCATTTCATTGTTTAAAGCCACTCACACAGGTACAGGAAACTACAAGAGACCTGCCTTAACAGCAGATTGAATAAAAGATAAGGTAACAACAGAGGGAAGCTACAATGCGCCAAGCTCTTTTCCAATGTATGAGAGAAATTTTCCAATAATGAGCTCCTGGTCAACAGCAGTAAACCAGTGCAGGCTGGCTAACCATCTGTCAGTATACTGCCCAGAAAATGGCCAGTGTGGGCGGGGGCTCATAGGTCCCTTCCTCTTCTCATCACTATTCTTCAAAGACACATTTCCTTTTTTATCTAAACATCCACTTCAAATCCACAGCAAGGAACACTGAATGGTGATTTTTACAACTCTTCAAAAGCAGTGTCAGCCAGTCACATTTAAGGGATGACAAGCCGTCTGAAGAGTGGCACTTAAATTAGAATTCAATTGTAAAAGAAATCAGGGATGTTATGCCATCCTACGTCAACCCCTGCACATAGCTGCCTGTTAGTCACAAGTGTACTCACAATTAGGGTTTTGTTTACCTCTTTGTCCTCCAATTTAAAATTTTTTATAAAATAGAGATCTTTTCCTGAAGATTTCCTCAGCTTGTACCCTAGAGAATTTTACTTTATAAACACCCACTTGTACCAAAGGAGATATTTTTTTCATCCTCTAATTAAATAAGATGACATCAACTAGACAAAGGACAACACTTGCAAGAACAGAAACAAAGAGAAGTTATGAAATTAAACTCTGAAAGATCCCCACACTGATTTTACCGAGCACACAATAAATTTGTAAATGCAATAAAAGTTCATTAAACAAACAAAAAAGAACATTCATAGCCCATTGTGTATGTCCATAACACTAAAGGGATTAGTCTAATAGAAGCCATTTTACATGTTAACAATTTTACAGTGAAGGACATGTTAACTGTGCATTAGCTGTGTGACGTGCTATTTTTAAATATTCAAATGTTTTAAAATAGCTCTAAACTTTCAAATTCCTTAGATATACGTAAACAGGTTTCTATGGAGGTAAGGGGTTAAACTATGTACTTCATAGTCACAGTTCCCTGTATATTTGAATGGAAAACATTGCATATGTGTATGTATAATGTGAATATATACACAGATACTCACAAAGTTGATAAAGGTGTAAGACCTTGGTTCTCACAGATGACATTCTTGAGAGTTTTGTGTTTTTTTTAAACACTTAGTAACTCTGAACCTGCCCCTGTTTAAGGTACATAATCCTAGGATGTTGGGGCTGAAAGGGACCCAAAGGATTTTCAGCCCAACTCACACACATCAGGACAGAAAGGAGAGCTGAATGCCCCAAATCACACAGCTGGTTCGTGGCAAAGCCAGGACCCTAACACCTGAGAAGATGTTACTCTAATGGCAAAAGTGACTCAGCAAGTGGGATGAAGTGAAGAACCCTGAGATGGGCAGGTTACCCTAGATTACCTAGGTGGGCCGAATGTAGTCTCAGTGCCCTCAGATTCAGAAAACAGGCCCAGCCGAGTTCGGTCAGAGGCTGATAGGTCTATGGAGGAACCTGTAGGCTCTGAACAGGTGCAGAGATGCATCGTTACTGGCTATGGGATGGAAGACCACCAGCCAAGGAACATGAGCAGCGTCCAGACCGTGGAAAATGCAAGAAAACGGGTTCTCTCCTAAAGCATCCAGAAAGCAGCAAAGCAGTCCCTATGCCTTGATTTCAGGCCAGGGAGACCCATGTGGGGCTTCTGACCTACAAAATTATAATGAACTAGGGGCCCAGTGCATGAATTCATGCACCTTGAAAGGAACTGTGGGCTGTGAGGCTGCGGTGGGACACAAGGCGGGTCTCGGCCCATCCTCTGTGCCCTCGCCTGGCCCCTCCTGCCACGGCCCCCGGTTCCCTGCCTGCTGGCGGCCCTGCTCCTGCCACCGCCGCTCCCAGCGGGTACAAGCAGGGCCAGCGCCATCAGTGGGTGTTAGCAGTGGCTGCTGCCCTGATCGCTCCTCAGGAGCAGGGGGAGGTAGAGCGGCTGCCACTCACACCCGCTGATGGTGCCAAGCGATCAGGACCGGTGCCAGGTGCCAGCAGCAGGTGCAAGCGCCAGGCGGGACCACGGCGCACGGGAGCAAAGAATTTTTAGTAACCACCAGAGGCTCGCCCCGATGACAGCAACCGGTACCCCGCCTTGGTCCTGGTGCTCCCGCTCACCTGCTCCACCATCCCGCTGCAGCCAATGCCCGCCATGTTCTGCGCATGCCCCCTAGTGGTCAGTGCACATCATAGCGACCAGTTGTTCGGTTGTTCCAGTTTGGTCTATTTGCAATTAGCCTTTTATTATATAGGATATGTGTTGCTTAAGTCACTACGTTCACGGTCATTGGTTACAGGGGCCAAAGAAAATTAATTCACTATGTGAATCAATATCCCACATTCTCATCCCTTGGTCAGTCTACTGGCCAAGGCCCCGAGGGACAGACCCAGCCTTCCATCACATCCCTCTCCGAGGAAGTTCCCACAGCCCTCGGGTTATGCAAGGATAACTCAGGAGAAGGGTGCACACAGCCTGACAATGGAAAAGAAAGCTGCTGAAAGCCCTGTACAAAGACAACATTGCACGAACTTGGAGTGAGTTAAATTTCACTGTTTACTTTAGCTCATTCTTTGAACTACATTTGCTTCCAAGTGAAATAAAATTGACTTTGAATAAATTTTACAGTGTTCTACTTGAAACAGCTGGTTGGACTTTTCAAAAAGCATCTTGTCAGAATTATGTGTTTTTTTTTCCTAAGACATGCTGTTCCACCCACTAAGTCATACCAGAAGCCTTCGTAATCATGGTAAATTACAGTGTGAATGCAAATCCTCTGGATTTCCATCCCGCACTAAGCTTTTTAGAGGAAGGTGTGAATAGACCGAATGCCTTAAATTTAATGCAACGGAGATCTGCATAAGCCGTGGTCATACCCACTGCATAGAGGGGCATACACAGTGCATAGAAGGGCAAGCAGAATTCAAGGAAAACGTGTGGTTCTCGGGCTGAGCCACCGAAGCCAGACCATCTGTGCAACAGCTGAGGCAAAAGAAGCAAATGCAGCAAAATGGGACCCAACCCTTAACTGATTCTTTCCTTTCTAGGTTCCAATTTACTGGGTCCCAATTTGGGAAGGGATTATCCAGGAAGAATAATGTAGTATGAGGGGAAAAGGGGGAAAAAAAAAAAGAAGTTAAACTGAAAACTTGCATACGAGAAAAATGTGCCCAAACCGGAGAGTCTAAAGGCTCATGTTCCAAGTCCCGCTTGTGTAAACACTGATCCTCCACCTCACTGAATTGTTGACATTACATAATTAGCCAGTTACAATAATAACACTACAGCTTAACACACTGCCACAACCCGAGGAATGTTAACTACTCCAGTGAATTGCCCTTCCCCGGCTACATTGGTGTGGAGCTTCAAAGCAAAAGTGGGGACAGGAAAGAATGAGCATTCAGTAAGCAGACTAACCCAGCGTTAAGTCTCATCCATCTAGGAGTTGGATTCCAGGGGTTCCCCTCACCCACCCCAACTTGGATTTTTGTTGTTGTTTGTTGGTCCAGCCTTTGGTTGTTGCCTACGTAAGTCAATAAGATTCAGTAAAAGCCCTCACATCCAATGTGATATGGTAAAAATATATATATATTCTTTACATCAGATTAGTGTGTGTATGAAACAAACTCAGGCACTTTGGTTCTTCATCTTTATCAACATCAACAACTTTAACATAACCCCTTCAAACAACTTAAACCCAACACTCTGAGACACTTTTGTTTCTCAACTTTTAAACTCTAACCTAAACGAACAAAACATTGCTTTCAAAATTAGCATTTCCCCTCACTAGCCAGAGGAAGAGTTTCACCTATCAGTGACCCTTCCTGTCTCTATAATCACACATCCCCCCTAGGGAAAGGAGGGCACTGTATTCTTTTCTTGGTAAATTAAATCTGAGATGTAGCCCAACCCAGGTAATAAGGAAAATCACATACGGTATATTCTGAGTGTTCATAGGCACATCGTACAGAAATGCTCAATCCTTCCACTGGGATGCCAAGTATTTCTTTACAATGGTTTGAGACCACAGCCCTCTTTCACTATTAAATCTGGACATTTAGAGATCAATCATTCCACTCCTCTTGTTTTACAGAAGAAACAGAACTTCGATCTCTTTCTCTCCCGTCACACTTAAACCATAAAGCCCTGCTATGCTGAGCGACGCATGGTGGGCCAGTTTCCCCTGCCGCTGCTCCAGGCTGAGGGCAGAACCAGCGCTGGGCTCATGTTCTATCTGGGAGCCGTGCTGAAAATAGTGGCCTTTCTGTGTAAGTTAACATGTCTTTCCTCCCTTATTGTGATGGTATCTCATCTTCTCCTCATCTCTTCCTACCTATGACCCATATCCAAAATTGTGTGTATACATACCGATCCCCTACCTCCCTGAATTGTTAACATTACATATTATACTCACTTTAAAAAACCTTTTAATAGAAGACTCCTGAAGATCAATAAGATACTTTTGGGGCCCAAATAAATGGAAATAATGGTGAAATCTGAAGCACCCGATGATATTTAAGTGTATAAAACTCTATATCGTTTGGACATCTATTACCGTCATATAAATTTAACTCCTCCTATTCAATTTGTATTTTATTTTATTGTGATAAGAACATTTAACATGATACCTATGCTCAACAAATGTTCATGTGTAGAACACAACATTGTTAACTACAGGCACAATCTTGTACAACAGATCACTAGAAACTTCTTCTTGTATAACTGAAACTTCATACCCTCAAAATCCACTATCTCGCTCACTCTATCCTTTTCTTTTTCTTTTTAATTCTTACCCAAAAATATTCCCTCCATTGATTTCTAGAGAGAGTAGAAGGGAGGGAGGAGGGGAAGAGAGAGAGAAACATTGACGTGTGAGAAACATCAACTGGTTGCCTCCTGCATGCATCTGTACCAGGACTGAGGAACCTGCAACCAAGGTATGTGACCTTGACCATGAATTGAACTTGCAACCCTTTGGCCTGTAGGCCGCCGCTCTAACCACTGAGAAAGCTGGTCAGAGCTCACTGTCTTTTTATACTTCTACTGTTTTCCGCTTATTCTCATTCTTCTAAGATTGTGGTACCAGATAAGAGTAGAGTGGAGAACAGCGCCAAACCTTGGGCCTCTCTGAACTGAACATAAGGTCTAAGGTCATCACCCAATCGGTCATTTCTGCAAAGAGGTCTCAGAGGCAGTTCACCTCTCCCTTCAGAGTTTCACCAATGTTATTGGCAAAAATGGCAATAGACATTTTTTCCCCGACTACATTTTTTAAACTAAATATTAAGAAGTATGGTCTGACAAAAATGGTTTGATGTTTATGTTCCCCCAATCTCTAAAGCCTCTTACTCTGTTTTATTTTTCTTTATAGTACTTATAGTCTGTTTCATATCAATCTATACACATACCTATGATAATCTATTAGGTATCTATTTTTTGTTGTATATTGCATCTCTCCTATTAAAATGAGAAGAGGGACCATGTTGTTTTTTTACATTTTTTATTTTATTTTTAATTTAATAAATCTTTATTGTTCAGATTATTACAATTGTTCCTCTTTTTTCCCCCATAGCTCCCCTCTACCTGGTTCCCACCCCACCTCTGCCCTTACCCCCCTCCCCCCACTGTCCTCATCCATAGGTGTACGATTTTTGTCCAGTCTCTTCCCACACCCCCCACACCCCTTTCCCCCCGAGAATTGTCAGTCCACTCCCTTTCTATGCCCCTGATTCTATTATATTAACCAGTTTATTCTGTTCATCAGATTTTTTTATTCACTTGATTTTTAGATTCACTTATTGATATGTATTTGTTGTTCATAATTTTTACCTTTACCTTTTTCTTCTTCCTCTTCTTAAAGAATACCTTTCAGCATTTCATATAATACTCGTTTGGTGGTGATGAACTCCTTTAGCTTTTTCTTATCTGTGAAGCTCTTTATCTGCCCTTCAATTCTGAATGATAGCTTTGCTGGGTAGAGTAATCTTGGTTGTAGGTTCTTGCTATTCATAACTTTTAATATTTCTTGCCACTCCCGTCTGGCCTGCATAGTTTCTGTTGAGAAATCAGCTGACAGTTGTATGGGTGCTCCCTTGTAGGTAACTGTTTTTGTCTTGCAGCTTTTAATATTCTCTCTTTGTCTTTTGCTCTTGGCATTTTAATTATGATGTGTCTTGGTGTGGTCCTCTTTGGATTCCTTTTGTATGGGGTTCTGTGGGCTTCCTGGACTTGTAAGTCTATTTCTTTCACCAGGTGGGGGAAGTTTTCTGTCATTATTTCTTCAAATAGGTTTTCAGTATCTTGCTCTCTGTGTTCTTCTGGCACCCCCATAATTCTGATGTTGGTACGCTTGAAGTTGTCCCAGAGGCTCCTTACACTATCTTCATATTTTCGGATTCTTTTTTCTTTTTCTTTTCCGGTTGAGTGTTTTTTGTTTCTTTGTATTTTAATTCTTTGACTTGATTCTTGCGGTCCTCTAGTCTGCTGTTATATCTCTGTATAATATTTTTTATTTCAGTCAGTGTATGCTTAATTTCTAGTTGGTCTTTTTCATTTCCTCGAGGGTCTCGCTAAATTTATCGGCCTTTTCTAGAAAATTCT
Source organism: Plecotus auritus (assembly GCF_963455305.1). Classification (NCBI taxonomy): domain Eukaryota; kingdom Metazoa; phylum Chordata; class Mammalia; order Chiroptera; family Vespertilionidae; genus Plecotus; species Plecotus auritus. Next base: position 72,843,898 of record NC_137773.1, read on the forward strand.
TGAAAAACCTTGTAACTGTGGTTTTGAACTCTATATCCAGTCGTTTGCTTTCCTCCATTTCTTTCATTTGTGATATGTTTCTTTGTCTCTGCATTTTGGCTGCTTCCCTGAGTTGATAGAGTGGCTTTGAGTGCTAGGTGTCCTATAGGGCCCAATGGCTCAGCCTCCCCTGTTACCTGAGGTGGACACTCTTGGTGCACCCCTTTGTGGGCTGTGTGCACAGTCTTGTTGTAGTTAAGCCTTGATTGTTGTTGGTATCACTGGGAGGAATTGACCTCCAGGCCAATTGCTTTTGAGGATCAGCTGTGTCTACGCTGGGAGAACTTCTGTGCTGGAGACACCCTTATGAGACAAGACTTGCAAAACTGCAAAAGCCTCTGTGCTCAGCTTGGATGGAGTGGAGTCTCAGGGTGGAGCAGACAGCATTGGTTTCCCATCAGCCCTGTCCTAATAGGCCCCTGTGTCTAAGTGTCCCATGGTAATTGCTGCAAGCACCTCTGAGAGAAAGCTGCCCTTGATTTCCACCTGCTGCCAGACAGTCCAGTTTCTCCCCAAATGAGCCCGGCCCCCAGAGTCTCACCTGGAACTGGAGTTCAGTGCAGTCGGGAGCCTCTGTCTCTCTCCCGCTTGAGAAAGCCAGCAGCGCACCCAGCTGCCCACCCTCTCTGCACACATGCATGCACCTCGGTACCTCTGCCTTCCGCAGTTCCTCTGAGTCTCAGTGTGCTTTTCTCTTTCCTGACAGTCCAGTTTCATCCCGAATGAGTCTGGGTCCCCAGAGTCTCGCCCGGAACTGGAGTCCAGCGCCGCCGGGAGCTTTCATCTCCCTCCCACCTGAGAAAGCCAGCCATGCACCAGTTGCCATGCTCTCTGCACCTGCGTTTCTCAGCACCTCTGCCTCCCGCAGCTCCTCCGAGCCTCAGTGCACTTCTCTCTTTCCTTCTAGTTGTAGAATTTCCACTCAGCCAGCTTTTCTGTGGTTCTGGATGATGTCCGTTTTGTCTTTTAGTTATAGTTTTGAAATTGTTGTGCAAGGCAGCAGTTTAGGTGTTTACCTATGCCGCCATCTTGGTTTCTGGGACCATGTTTGTTTTACTTACTGCTATATACTCAGTGTCTAGAGCTATGCCTGGCATAATGTACATACTCAAATAATATTTGTTCAATGAGTAAATGGAGTTTTGTGACCATATGTAAGAGAACTAAATAGAACATTTGAAATGGTGACTATTCTGGAAAACACATATATGTGCTTGACATACTTACACTATATATATCCTTGATTCAATGCAATCAACTTAATAATTTTAAAGTTATTTGCATTTTATTTGATAAATGAAAAAAAAAGTGAGAACAGATTATTACAACTGATTTGTTAGAAATAGCTGATTTTTACATTAAAATCAGGTAAAATACAATCATTTACAAAAGAGGATGGCCAAAAACAGTCATTTACTGAGCAGGTGCTTGTACAGGTGGAAACAGATACCATGATCCACCTTCGGCACATGAGTAATTAAGAATGCCAAGATAGTCTCTTTTCAAAGTATTCTTAATTTCCTAACACTGCCTACAAAATTCAAAACTCCCCTAAAATACGATGTAAACTCTGAGAGTATGGAAACTAACATAACATAAAAACTAACCTCTACAGTTTAAAAATAAAAGAGACATTTCATTAGTCTATCACAGATTAATTTAGGGATTTTTAGATTCAATCCTGCTCTAATGTGATCACAAAGGACTTATGGGCAATGTTTTACCGGAACACAAATGATGGGTCATTTGTTAACGGTCATTCCTTTCTTGCCTGTCTTCATAGCAGGTTCTGTTACAAAAGGACTGAGAGGAGACTGTCAACATAAGTAACATTCAAACCGGTGAAGAATTTTTGTGAGTTTATTTGAGCCAAACTGTTGACAATTGCCAGGAAGCAAAAATCTGAATGGATTGAGATAACCTCTGGAGAATGACAGTTTTGCACCTTATTTTATACATTACAATCCAAAGAGGAGACGTTTGAAATTCACTGTTGACAAATTAGGGAGGTGAGAGAAAGCAAGGCTGGGAAACCTCTGGGATTAGATAAAAAGAAAATGATAGACATACACTTCTTTTACATAGGTGGGTGCAGGATAGTTAACAGTCAACAATTAACTCAATGACAATGAGGGGATTTGTGGCCTCCACAGAGTGGTGTCTGTGCTTTGAGGGATCCAGAAAAAGGAAAATTATTTTGACATTCTAACGATATGTTATCATAGGTGCAAAAAGACAATGGACAGGCTCAATTAAGGTAAAGAGTGACCTTTGTCAGGGAAGATACCAGCCTAGGACATGACTACCCACCATAAACTGCTTTTAGTTAAAAAGTTTTAATTTCAGACCATCCTTTGAGGTTACGTTAGGTCACTGAGTTTGCAAGGCTGCCATGTGGGCCTTCCCTGAGCCAGTCAGTTTAGCACGTGGCCCCTTTTCATCCACAAGACAACGTGGTTAAGTGTAAAGAATAAACAGTACACTGACCGTCCAGACACTAGGATGCTTACTGTTTCCTTACAGAGATTACACTCTGAAATAAGTGAGTAGGTAGAGTTGCTTTTTGTGTCATAAAAAAGGGGGGGAAAGATGGCTTTTAGTAGTGTTTTTTAAGACTTTTTAGTAACTGCTTAAATTTGTAAAATGTCAACAAGAAACAAATGAGTTAGGACAAGACTACTTGTTGGAAGCCTTTGTAAGATAATAGGAATGTAGGGAAGGGACTTATTATTTCTATAAAATCATGAGGTTTATGAGACTACACAGATAAAGTTGACAGACTGTCTCCATTAGCAAGGCTAACAGGAAGGGTTGTTTGTTTTTAAAAGTAGTAACAGCTGATGTCATTCTTTTCCTTATATCTGTCACCTGGGATTTAGCAGCCAGGAGGCTGAGAGCATTAACAAACAATCCTTGGTGACTAATGGAAATTCACTCACAGAAGGAACTAGACCTCAAGGTACCCATCAGCAGGCTGGCTGGGGGCCTACATTCCCCACCTCCGAAATCCATACCATATAGCAGGAGATCTCTTGCAAGAAATCTCTATTTTCAGAGCAAATTTGAATGCCTCACAGCAAGACTCTTTATTCAACTCTAAATCTTAAGGTGTTTCTAGCTCATCGGCAATACCAGGGCCCATCATACATGCACATATCAAAACAGAGCTGACCTTCCGCACATGAACATTCTAGAAAACCAGATGGTGAGGCCATGAAGCAGTGTGTAACCAACACGGGCTGTGAAGTCTGTCAGACCTGGGCTTGAGTCCAGGCTGCTTCACTTCATCACAAGCTACTTCACTTTCCTGAGCCCCAAGAGGAGGGCTATTCTCTTCCTTTTGAGCCATTCCTATTTAACAGCGCAATAATATTCTGAAGAGAGCTAAGCCTCATGACCTTTACATGCAATCCACAGGGCCCACTAATTAACAATGAGGCCCTGGAAAAAAGATGCCTATCTCTGGATGATGAAGGCTGGTGGAGAAAAGGTCTCTACGTTCCCAATTACCTGAGGTAAGAGAGTTTTGTTATTTTTGCATGCTGGCAATGTGTGGAATACGCCAAGAAAGTCTGTGCCCTAGGTGTACAATCTAAATTATATGTTGGGTGCCTCCGCCTACACTGGACTACATGAGAGAAAATGGACAGGCATGGACAAGATTGGACACGTGAGGGATTATCTGCAAGATAAAAGATTTTATTTCCCGACTCAAATTCTTTGTGCCTCACCTTAGTTTTCAAACAGTGAGGTTGCAGGACCACTAGGATAAAAGCCTCCCCACGCCAAATGTTTCCAACTGTGTTGTGAATTATCAGCTTTCTACAAGAAGTTTCAATGGACAGGGACATGTTTTAACGGGAATTTCAAGATTTCCTTCCTTACATATAAAGAGTTTGTTCTTCTGTTTTTCTCACTCATCCGACAAATAGTTAGCCATTCCTATTTAACGATGCAATAATATGCTGAAGAGAGCTAAGCCTCAGGACCTTTAACGGCAATCCACAGCAATCCCTAATTAACTATGAGCCACTGAAAAGATGATGTCTATCTCTGGATGATGAAGGCTGGTAGAGAAAAGGTTCCTAACTTCCAATTACCTGAGGTAAGAGAGTTTTGTTATTTTTTGCACACTGACTAGGTGTGGAATAGGTACCTACCACACACCAAGCTCCATGCTAGACACTGAACATAAAATAGATGAACAAGAAGATACAGCCTCTGCAGTTGGGAGCCCACACCTGAATTCAGGGACACCTGCCAAGAGAGAAACAGTGGCAGGAGTAAATTCAACTCCAGACTTCTCCAACAGTTAAGACATTCTAGATATAGTGCAGAGAAAGAATTCTAAAATTTTAAAAGTGAGCATCATTTTTCTTTTAGGAAAATATTTTAGTTAAAAGGCGATTACCAACCACTATCCTCTTCCCTAAAAGCTGGGGTACATGGGCTAGAGGTAGAGTTGACTTATTCTGCATAACCAGGTAAAAGGAATCGGAGAGCTGCGCAGTCTCTGCTCACTCAGGAGGAAACTGGGGAGGAAGGACAGGATGGAGGCCCCAGAAAGATGGGTCTAGGATGGTGGAGATGAGCCCAACACCACAGTCTCAGCCCCAAGCTTTAGGTTTCAAGAATGATAGAAACTTGAAGATGTTAAACTGTCTGTTTTAAACTATTTTCTAATTTGGTTTCCTTTATCCCCCACGCCTTCAGTAGAGTGTTATACACACCAGCTTTGGGGAAAGGGTGCTTTGAGGATTGAGAAGAGGGGATTTTTTTCCCTGCTTAAAGCAATGAGGCCTGAGAGGGCAGTGATCATGGCTGGGGAGAAGTAATACATGGCACTCATAACCCAAGGGGAGCAGGATTCCAAAGTTACAGAGACCAGAAAAATGCACGTCACAAGCTTCCTCCACACATACAGACATACCCTCTACTGCCCATTTCCTTCCCAAGATCCTCAGAAACATCAGGGAGGACCCTGGACTGCCCAAAATATATGGGATGGGGACTCATTTTATTTAACTGCTAAGGAGGAGGAATGTTACAAAGCTGACAGACTTAGGAACCTGCAGGTTATATGGAAATTTAGTGCAAGTAAAGAAGTGAATCTGTCTTCCAACACAAGTAACGGCTGCCCTATTTTCTGAGTACTTACCTTTAGAGTGGTGCCCAAATCCACTGTTAGAAATTGGTTTAGGCGGTTTAGGTATCTCACTTTACAAAACTGAAGTTATTCTCAAAGACTGACTAGAAAATCTATAATAATAAAAGCGTAATATGCTATCAGATCAGACGTCCTTCTGGACCACCTTCTGGATGAAGCCGGGGCTGCGAGGGAAGCTCAGGTCCCGGGCGCCAGAGGGATGCCAGTGCCGGCAGCCGGGGGAAGGAAGGCCTACTCTTGCATGAATTTCGTGCACTGGGCCACTAGTGTTGATATAAAATCCTACTTTCTTTCAGATCCCACTATAAAGTATCCTGTTCCTTTTAGGTGCAAGAAGTAAGGAAAATTGCACCTCGTATTTTAAAAGTATCCCTTTAACTTCATATGTTCCAAAATATTCTTTAGAAAATACCAATGTTAATAATAAAAACAGTATTTCCACAGATATAATTTCTTGGACTATTAAAATATTCTGTCAATAAAGAATCTGTCCTTTAAAGGTATAGGCCCATCTTTAGTCCCAGATCATTAGGATTCTCCGCAATACCTCAAGTTCTCCTTTTTACACAAAAGGATCCTTTCTTAAACTATTAGGGCTACTGGCAACTGTTTTTCTAGTTTCTGATTAAAAGCTTTAAATTAACTTGCTTCATGTAGTATTATTTTCTTTATGACAAGACGTTCTCTCTGGCTCTTCTAGTTGATAAGCAACTTCCCATGTTCACAAGAGCAATGCCCAGAACTAACCAAGTAATGAAGGTCTTATTAAAATTCAACATCTAACCAGGTATCTGCAACCTATAAGTTAACGTTCTTAAGCAAGTTAATTCCAGATATAAATAAAGAAGGTATCCGTAAAGTGAAGTAAATGTGCTTTGGAACAAATAAGGACGGTGATCTGTCCTGGGTTAAATAATCCAAAATTCATGACCACCTGGAACCTCAGGATGTGACCTTATTTGGAAATAGGGTCTCTGCAGATGTAATTTGGTAAAATGAGGTCATGCTGGATTGTTGTGGATTTAAATCCAATGACTGGAGTCCTTATATGAAGACCAGGTAAAGACACAGAGCGACATACACAGAGGGAAGAGGTGCAAACCCCAAACCACCCAGGATTACTGGCCATCACCAGACGCTAGGAAGACAGAAGACAGGTGCCTGGCCAGCGTGGCTCAGTGGTTGAGCATCCACCTCTGAACCAGGAGGTCATAGTTTGATTCCCAGTCAGGGCACATGCCCCGGTTGCTGGCTCGATCCCCTGTAGGGGGCATGCAAGAAGCAGCCTATCAATGATTCTCTCTCCTCATTGATGTTTTTCTCTCTCTCTCTCCTTCTCCCTTCTCTGAAATCAATAAAATATAGTATTTTAAAAAAAAGAAGAAGAAAGGGTTCCTCCTAGGAGCTTCTGTGGGAGCATGGATTTCAGCCTCCTTCTTCTACTTTTGTTTTTTTGTTGTTGTTGTTAATCCTCACCAGAGGATATTTTTCCATTGATTTTTAGAGAGAGTGGAAGGGGAAAGAGAGAGTGAAAAAACTCGATGTGAGAGAGACACATTGATTGGTTGCCTCCTGCACGGTCCCAACCAGGGCAGGGGATGAAGCCTGCAAGCGAGGTATGTGCCCTTGACCGGAATTGAACCCAGGACCCTTCTGTCCGCAGGCCGACACTGTATCCACTGAGCCAAACCGGCTAGGGTGATTTCAGCCTTCTTACCTGCAGAACTGTGAGAGAGTAAATGTCTATTGTTTTACACTATCCAGTTTGTGGTAATTTGCTACAGGAGCCATGGAAGCTGCTATAATATCTTTGATTGAAAGGCATGATTGGAGAAAAATAGCTTCCCTATGACCCATCTGTTTTTAAAATGAAATCCTAAGGCAGCAAAGATACATCACCCTAGAGCAGCTTCCTCCTTAATATTAACGACGACACAATCGTTACACGTCCTTCATCACTCTCATTGTAAAACCATGCAGCTCATCCATGTACCCTTTCACGGCTGCAAGGAAAAAGCAAACCAAATTACCAAAATCAAAGGCACTGTACAAAGACTGTTATTCTAATGGTGTGATCCCGGAGGAACAGTACACTGTGTTTCTCTAATCGTTTCTGAAAACCTTGCCCTTATTTACAGTACAAAAAGTAATGAAAACACAGTTGGAATCATTATCATCCATTGAAAATCTGACAGGGAAAAAGCCCACATCTAAACACATCGACATACTTAAAAATCTTTAAAGCTTTTCTGGCTTACTTAATAATTTCAACCTGCCTGCCACAGCTCAATAAATTCTAAATGAAACTTTGTGCAAAAGTGGCCAAAATTGGCAAAATAATTTCTTCCATACTCCCTATATCAGTTGTGTGTGTGTGCGCGCACACGCACGCTTCAAGCTTTCCGCAGGGAATGTTAAACACATGCTCTTTTCTTCTCCAATATTTTGGGGGCGGGGTCAATAAGGAAACAGTTTATCAATGTATCCCCTGGAACTGACTTTTCAATAAAATTATGTACTCATGTCGACATTTTCAACAAGTTAGGTGTAGTGGGGGAGCAAATATATGCACACACATATACACAGTGAAAAGGAGAATTCACGGGGATACAATTAAACCGTCTCATTCGGGGAAAGATGGCTTTGGCTGAAATCGTTGTTCTGAAGAGACTCTTACCAGTTCAAGTAGAAGCTTTTCCAAATGTTTAAGACGAAGCACATTGTGGTTGCCACAATTCTATTTCCATTGACGCAACATTCAAGTGCCCCCAGAATAAAGCGAACATTTATCACAATAATGAACTCAATACCCTCCCTAAACCATTGCAGTCAACTTAGAAAAGAAGCTCGGAAATTAGTCAAAGGTGTCATAAAGCAGTAAAGCCGTCAGCACCCGGAGTGGATACTGTGCTGTTATTTCAGTCCCATTAAAACACTCTCCTTTCATTTCTACCGGGGCCACGTGGGGCCGAGTGGGGCCAGGAAGTCCTGGTGAGTTAGCATGAGTGTTCTTACTTTTCATCACAGCCCTGCACATGAAAAGCCAGAGATCAGCATTGGGGCAGGGGAAGAACTGGGTGCAAGGGCAAGTACGCAATTGCTCTCTGCTGCAGAGCTTAGGACAGTCACAGATTCTCTGTTTCAAGGGGCATCCCTGCCATACCCTAGGTGTAAGATAAAATATCAGTATTTCCCCCACGCTGTAAGAGAAAGTCAGGTGCACAGGGAAAGAACAAGCGTGCGGACCGCTCCCTGCTCCACCGTGCTGTGCGGTGTGCTCTCGGGCAAACCGCTCAACTTCCCTGAAGTTCAGTTTCTTCATCGGAGTGAGGTGGGGCTGAAGAGAGGGCAAGAAAGCAAAACACCTTGGCCACAGAGGTCGAGGAGAGTCCACACACGGGAGCTCCTTTTCCTCTTCTGCCCCTCCCCCCAGCTAAGGTCAGGTCCAAGTTTAAAGTTTCAGCAGAAACACTGCCTCCAAGAGACTAAGAGCGAGGACTCCACCCCCAGGAGAGTTATTTGGGGCCCGTGGTTTTTTTTTTTTTTTTTTTTTTTTTTTTCCTTTTAAACATAAACAAGTGTCTGCAGCTATTTCGGGGCTGTTGTGTGCGACTTCAGTGTATACAGATAAGAAGTCTGCAAGTTAAAACTGTCATTCCACAATTGTTCCTTCTGGGACAAAGAAACAGTCTTTGTTACCAAGGATGCTGGGCTTCTTGTACAGCTGAGTAATTATTGCAGTGTAGGCCCTGTCAGGGAAGTCGTCGGCCAGACGCAAGAAGGAACGGTCCCTTGGCCAGGGAATTGCAAGAGTATGAGATCTCTATTTAGAATTAACAGACACTCTCAGTCATGGAAGAGGACAGAGTCCACGAGCCTTGGGAATAAATTAGCTGTTGTGAGATTCAAATCTGCACAGAAGAAACTATTTCGGGTTGATGTTCCTTTGTTGTTCCTGGTAATTTTTTTTCCCTTGCCTTTCCTCTCTGGATATTTGGTAAAATTTTTTCCCAGCTGTGCTAAGGCAACCACCTAAGGGATTTTGTTCATGTTCGGCCCCCAGTGGTAAAGGGGGACCAGGGGACTCGCCTACTCCTGGCAGCTGGTCTGAGAGCTGCTGAAAAACTGTACCAAGAGAACCTCAACATATTTTTTTAAAAGACAGAGACAGACACACACAGTGAGGTCATATAAACTTAAGATAGTTCTCCATCTAAAAATTTTTCTGTATGGCTTGAAAATTATATGAATACTAGCATGTATTTTAGTGAATATATCATTCACAGAAATATGCACAAGACAAGATGCGCAGTTCAAATGTTTATCACAAAGGGAACACTCAGAACTTGCCAGAACCTAGAAGCCTCCCTCTCTCATGATCCCACTAATAACTAGTCCCCTGCCCCTTCCCGAAAGCCAGCCACCAACCTGACTTTTACCTAAGTATACATTTGGACACATTATTATGGTTCTGTTTCATTTTTTTAAATGTTACTTAAAGGAACCATGCAGCCTGTTTTTTTGTTTGTTTGTTTGTTTGTTTGTTACTTAAAGGAACCATGCAGCCTGTTTTTTTGTTTGTTTGTTTGTTTGTTTTGGTGTCTAGCTTCTTTTGTTTCACATTGAGTTTGTGAAATTTATCCAGGTGTTTACATGTAGTTGTCAGTTTATTCCTTTTCACTGACATATTCCACCATACGAATATACAACAATTGGTCCATTCTGAGTTCTTTCCAGGTTTTAGTTATTATGAATGGTGCTGTTATAAACATTCTTGAATATGTCGTTTATGTGCATTTCTCTTAAGTATATACTAAGAAGTGAAATTGCTGGATCATAGGGTATGCATATCATGAACTTTTGTAGATGACACCCACTTTCGAAAGGGTCTGGACCAACTCCTGTTCCCCAACAGAAGTTTCTAAAGCTCCGGTTGCCATTTAACCTTGCCACACTTGGTAGAGGGTAATGATATCTCACTATTTCCAGGGAAATTGTATCTCCCCTCTCCCTGTGACAAATTATGCTGAGCACCTTTTCAAAACCCATTTATCATATGTTTTAACACCCTGTATAGTTTAAACACAACAAAACAGTGTCACTATTTTAGGTAGTCAAAAGCTATTAGATTTCTCTAGAGAGCATATTTATAATTGTATTTCTAAATATCCGGGATAATTTTTCTCCTACCTAAATAACACTCTTTAATATTTTCTTTGGCTAAAATCTGTTGGTGACAGTCTTTGAAGTTTCGTTTGTCTGAAAATGTCTTTATTTCATCCTCATACTTGAAGAATGTTTTGTTGGGCAGAGAACTCTAAGTTGGCAGTTTGTTTCTTTCCATGCTTTTAGAATATCATTCCATTGTTTCTGGCTTCTACTGTTTCTGCTAAGAAATCAGTTGTTTGTGTAAGTGTAGCTCCTTGGAAAGTAATTTGTCTTTTTTGCTTTGACTGCTTTTAAGATCTCTTCGTTACTGCTTTCATCAGTTTTACAATGATATGTCTAGGTCTGATTTCTCTTTATTTATCCTTCTTGGAGTTCACAGAATTTCTTGAGTTTGTAGATAAGAGTTATTTATCAGTTAGAAAGATCTGAGCTATTTTCTATTCAAATATTGCTGTGCCCCATTTCAGAACTTATTTCCCTCAAAGATTCCCAATTACAAGTACATTAAAACTTCTAGGCACATTCTTTATGTCTCTTAACCTCTGTTCTGAATTTTTCATCCTTTTGCTCTGTTTTATTTAGCATATTTTCTTTCAGTTATTTTACAGGTTGCTAATTCTGTCTTTAGTTATATCTAATCTGTTGTTAAACCTATCTACTGAATTGCTCTCTGGTTATTGTAATTTTCAGTTCTAGAATTTCCATTTGGTTGTTAGTTATACTTTCCAGTTCCTTTGACTTGCCTTTCCTTGAAAATAATAAACATAATAATTTTAAAGTCTGTTTCTGATAACATCAATATATGAAGCTTTTATGCATTTTCTATTGCTTTTGTTTTTCTGGGTTTTGCTAATCTATTTCCTCTCAACTGTTTATTTTTTATTGTTAGACACTGCTTTTGCAAAATTGTTAGTGGAAATAATTGGAGGACTAAGATAATTTATATTCTTTTGGAAGAGATTTGGGCTTGTTTCTGCACACCTGTGGGATTAGTACTGTGGAATCCCCTTAATCTAATTTCAGGAGATGAGATTATCAGAAATGGGGCCTCCATTCTCCCTGCTCTTGGTCCCATAATTCTTCATGATTTTGTAACCTCCTCAATGCTTCCAAATAACTTTTTTATTTAAAGACTATTTCTAAAGAAGTTTTAGGTTCATAGCAAGATTAAGAGAAAGGTACAAAGGTTTCCCACTTGGTAAGTTGGAAAAAAGGTAAATTACCTTATGGAAAACTCCAAAACAAGCTCCCCCACCATGCATAGCCCATCCCCCATTACCAACATCCCCCACCAGATTAGTACATTTGTTATAACTTATAAACCACATTTGCATATCACAACCATCCAAAGTCCATAGTTTATATTATGGTTCACTCTTGGTGTTGTACATTCTATTTATTATATGGGTTTAGACAAATGTAGAATGGCATCTATCCATCATTACAGTATACAGAGTATTTTCAAAGCCCTAAAAATCCTCTGTACTCAGCCTTTTCATCCTCATCCACCCCTTACCCTCTGACTTCTGACAGCTAAATATAAAATCAGAATGTTTTCCTTTGAATGGAAAAATGGAAATGTTCATAATAGTGCTTTAGAAAACTTAATTGGTCCAAAATTATAGCATCTAATAATATTTTCACCCTTTCTGGCAATATTTTTGGGCTGGAAAAAAAGGCAAATTACCTTATGGAAAGATCCAAAACAAGGTCCTATATCTCTACCTCTCATTTGCTCTCTATAATCAGAAATTGATTGTCAAGATACTGTAGCTTTCAACGCTTTAAATCACAAATGAAAGGCCTTATTCTTAGCATACAGGCAAATAAATACTCTTTACATCCCTGGTTATATTAATATTAGTGTTCTGCTTCTGCACTTCATAGAGTCTACCTATGAAAAGAGTATTAAATCACCAGGTTCTTAACACTTTATATGCTGTAATTTTTTCAGATGGCTGGTCAATATAATGTGTATTTGAAATTATACACCTTTTCAAAAGTCCAAAAATATATTTTTTTGTTTTTGCTCCTGCTTTTTTATATCATGTTCAATATAATGTATATGTACCAACACATGCATCCTGATTTGTACACTATTTACAAAGAAATTCATGTTATTAAAATAAATGCATGCTCTGTGGAAATAAATCAAATGATTGACCTTTTTTAGATCACCCAATTTACATAAGTCTTTACAAATGTACAAATAAGTACATTAAGCAAAATGAATACTAAAGAAGATAAATAAATAAAAACCACACACAGACATACTATAATGAAACTACAGAACATCAAACACAAAAATGAGACTTTAAATGAGAAAAAAACATGGAATATATAACAAACAAATGACAATTAGGCTGAAAACAAATTCCAACAAAAACAGAAACAATGGAGGCCAAAAGTTAGTGAAAATAGCTTTAAAGTGCTTAAAGAAAATAGCCATCAATCTAGACTTAAAACCTAGGCTTAAAAGACAAAAGAAAAATAAATACATATTCAGACAGATAAAAACTGAGAGGAGTCATTACCAGTAGAGTTTTACCCATTAGAGCTTCTAATGGACATACTTCAAGAAGGAAAATAACCCTAGAAAGTAAGGCTGAGTTGCCAGAAGGAAAGGTAAGCAAATAAATTAGTAAAATGCAGGCAAATCCAAACAGTGATGATGTCTGGGGTTTTTAAAAAATAAGATAGAAGGGAGACAACTGGAGTTGTGTTTAAAGATCCTTGTTTTATTCCCTAAGGGTTTAAAATCAGGTTTAACTTTAGGCTCTGCTAGTTATGCATGGGTCAATTTCGTGGGTACCATTAAAAGAATAAAAACACTGTATAATTTTGCCATTATTTAGGAAAGCATTAGCTGCTATAAGAAACCCCCAGATTTCAGTGGCTTAACATAATATTTTTCAGAAGAGTCTAATGTCTGAATGGCAAGTGTTTTTCCTCCACACAGAGATCCAGACCTCAGGTTCTTTCCATCTGTGGCTCTACCAATTCTTAGGATCTCGTCACCTTCTGCATCCAGAAAGCAGAAAGTGAAGAATATGGATGAGGTTCAGGTACTCCTTAAAAACCTAGGCCCCAAAATAGCACATATCAGGTCTCTTCAAATTCCACTGGCTAAACCTCAGCCACCTGGCAATGTGTAACAGCAAGGGAAGATGGGAAATGTAGTTAAGTTGTGTGCTCAAGAGTAGGAGGCTATAAGTTTAGAGCTCAACTAGGAGTCTTCATCACAGCTTCCAAACCAGTGGCATGGAGCAGTAGAGCAAGAAACTAAATAAAATTCAAGCAATTAAAAAAGGACAATAAAGGAAAAAGAGAAGAAGAAAAAACCGAGACAAGTGGAAAGTATAAGATAAAATGATGTACAACATCGAACATATCATTAATCATAATAAATGTAAAATAATATCAGTTAGACATTAGAGATTGTTTTAATGTGTTTTAAAACAATAATAATAAAATCTAGAAATATGCTATTTATAGGAGATATACATAAAGCAAAGACATGAAAGGCTGAAACCCTGAGAAAATAAACCAGGTAAATAGTAACCTAAATGAAGATTATTTAAAATACACTATCATCATTTATGAACTTCACAGAAAAAATGAAAAGGATGAGAGCATCCACTTAACGATTTTTAAAAATCTAACTTAATAGGAAGGTATAATAATTCTACATATGAATACATCTATTAAAGTAGCCTCAGCCTGACCGGTTTGGCTCAGTGGATAGAGCGTCGGCCTGCGGACTGAAGGGTCCCAGGTTCGATTCTGGTCAAGGGCATGTACATGGGTTGCGGGCACATCCCCAGTAGGGGGCGTGCAGGAGGCAGCTGATCGATGTCTCTCTCTCATCGATGTTTCTAGCTCTCTATCCCTCTCTCTTCCTCTCTGTAAAAATCAATAAAATATATTAAAAAAAAGTAGCCTCAAATATAAAAACACAGGAAAAATTAATAAACCCATTATTTAGTAGGAGACTGCAAAGCATGTTTGATATAGTAAAAACATGTAGTACACCAAATAATGAAAGAATATACATTCTTTTCACATGCACATTTCAAATGGACTTAATGGACTTCTAAGAATAGGTATTATGTAGACCATGTCCCCTAATCACAAAGCATGTTAGTTAAAAGTCAATAATATAAAGATAAATTTAAAATCCCCATGTGTTGGGAAATTTTTAAAACATTTCAAAATAACCCATAAGTCAAAGTAGAGATTGAAAAGGAAATATACACATCAGTACAGGAATAAACCACAGCTCACAACAATATGGAGGACTAAGAAGCATAATATTGAAGGAAAGAAACAAATTGCCTACAGCAAATGTGTGACCATTTCTTCACAGCTATTTGCACTTATGTAGTAAACTACACAACTCAATTTTTACAAGACAAATGCATGTTAAAACACAAATTGCTAGGGGAATAGGACAATGAAAGGACATTCAAGTAACCTCCCTGGTATTGGTAATGTTCAACTCTTAAAAAATAGGGTGGTAGGCTCACCAATATGTATGTAAATTCTATAACAGATAGAACTTAGTCTTTGGTATGTATCAAATATTACTATTATCTCAAGCACTGGCACACACATCTGTGACCAACTCTCTATGTGTTCCTTTTATCATTTTAAAATTCCCTTTTATTTAATAGAAAGCTCCACTGCTATTCACTATTCTCTTTGTAATCACAGATTAGGAAAATACTTATCAGAATAGACAGGGGAGAAAAATACTTTGAATCCCAGAGTAATTTGGTACAGTGGAACCTCGGTTCTCAAACTTAATTCATTCCGGAAGGCTGTTTGAGAAGAGATTTGTTCAAAAACCAAATCATTTTTTCCGCACTAGAAATAATATAAATTGAATTAATCTGTTCCAGACCCCCAAAAGATTCCCTGCTTTGGCCTTTTTTATATACAGTATATGCCAGGGATATGGTTTAATCTATAAGCAAACACTTCTTTCTTAAATTTATCGAACCACCTACTAGCCCTAAAAGAACCACTTTCAGCACTCATCCCAGGGGTGTGTTTCAGTAGGTCAGTATGCAGCACCTTCACTTTTTCACTTATCATTGCCCCAGAATGGTATCACCCATTGGCTAATGGCTTTTTGTTTATCCAAATCAACAACAGGTTTTCTACCTCTTCCAATTGCCTGTGATTGTTGTTTCGTGAGCACTTGCACATCCTTAGACACATCAGCATTCTTGATGGCCTCTTTATGGTTTGTTTGTTTTTCTGTTTATGTTTCAAAATTGTGCTAATCATCCATTTCCCCAGCAAAAGGTCTTCAGTATTGTGGTTTCTTTCCATTTTGAGGTGTACCTCTTCTTTCAACCAAAAGAATGCAACCAAGCTTCCAGCACAAAACAAAATCAAAACAACAACAAAAAAACCACCAAAATATTCATAGCACAATTTCCTGAGATGTTAACAATAGGAGGTTTAGTGGTAAACGGACTCACATTGGCACATTCTCTCCTTTATTTGTGGCCTGAGAGATACTTTTTGTCATGATGAGCTATAGGCATGAAAGGGTTGTCAGGTTGAGAACCAAAGTTTTGTTGGACAACCTAGACATGTTTTCCCGTGAACAACTTGGTCGAGAACCAAACTGTTTGCGATGGGAGACGTTCAAGAACTGAGGTTTCACTGTTCTATCTAAAATGAGTAAACTGACAAGTTTCTAGAGCTTAAGGGACCCAAAGTACTATGAGGTTCCTGTCTAGAATATTAGCCCTTTCAAAGTAAAATGACAGCAGTACGTAGCAGAAGTCTTCGGAGTGCCCTGGAGCCAGTAAGACCCAACGTAAATATAAAGAAATTAGATGGTGAACAACGATAGAGTATTTTGCCACTTCCAATTACTGGAGATAAAAAAAATGTTCTCCCATGACAAGGTTTAAGATATATGTCCAATGTTTTTTAAATAAGCAGGTTTTTTTTTTATTGCATTTACTGAACAGCCATAGGAAAGATGGAATTTGGAATTAAAGTGTCTGTTGGAAAAATAACACTTTCTTACTACACATCCTCCATCCAACTGCCAGAATTGGCTGGAACAATTAACAAATACCAGTGCTAACTTACTCTACAGGGAATTTGTTGATGCAAACACCAGAAAACAGTTTACCTCCACCGGGAATATCTGGAAGAAGGGATTAGAGGGGGCCTGGGATGGGGAGGCTCTGAAAAGAAAAACAATATTTGCTAAACTGAAAAGCACACATGGGAATTATTTTACTTTCAACAAGTTTTGAATGTAGTCACAGAACCGGGGAGAGTTAACGGACAGATTTAACACCGATGTTTGGGAATGCGGAGAGAGACTAGGCGTTTAGGCCTCATTTTGCTAAGTTTGTTCATCGTTCATCGGAAATCTAAAAGGCGCTTTCACGACAACGACTTCACTGCTCTTCCTCCGTGTTTTGTCTCCTCAGGCAGCTTCTTTCCCACTCAAGGTTCTAATTCTGTATTCCTAACACCATATTCATTTCCATGGCAACTTCCTGTGATGTCACAGAGAAAACACGACTGACTTCCCCACAGCTCCGATTTCCCAGTCAAAATCACACGTTGGTTTCATTCTCTCCAATGTAAATAAAAGGTTTACTATTAAAAGTTCTGGGGACATGGTCTGAAACCGAAACCCCATCTATCATGACTACAGAGGCGCGTCGAGAAACCTAGCAGCACAGGATACTGGTTAAAACTGCAAACGCCAGCAGGGTCAGTCTACTTGGATTCACATCCAGGCTCCAGCAGTTAGGAGATATGCGTTAGGGCACAGTATCTAACATTCCCAAGCTTCAGTTTTCCCACCCGTAAATGCAAAAGTGCTTCATTTGGCCGTGAGAATTGAACGAGACAGCGTATGTTAAGACATTTAGCACAGCACCTGGCAAATGTCAACTGAAGAAACCACCTTGAGTTCCCCGGAATATACACAGTTACCTCTGACCCCCGGGATATGGAATTAAAGAGGAAGTGATTATTTTAGTCATTCAGCAAATATTTATTGAGTGCCTGCTTTGTGCCAGAAATGTGGGTGCTGGGGACCTAAAGAACAGTGTTTGCACTGGGGCTCTAACAAAAACTGTTTCTTCCCCTGGCTTCTTCAGTTTAATGCTTACCTCCCGCCATAGGAGGCTGGTTCCTGGTATGAGATCAACCTGTATTTTCCCTGTGCCCACACTTCCAGGCAAATAGAGCACGCATTTAAAGACCTCGAACAGTGAGTCTCTGTGTGGATGGGAAATGGAGCCCGGGGTGCGCCGTACTGTTTCAATTTACCGTCCCATCTGAAGGAAGGGATGTGGTTCTTTTTAAAGGGTCATTTAAAATAAAAGTCTTCAGCTTGTAGTCAGCCTATAATTATTATTTGGGTTTAAAGCATAGTGACCATTGTCTGAACCTCTGAAAACACAATGGCAGTAAATCCCTATCTCCAGAAACCCAAGTGTCAGTCCATTCCAGACCTATCTAAGTGCCTATTTCTAAAGACAGAACATAATAACTTACCCTCGCAACTTCATGACAAGCAGAGAAACAGTTTAGGACAAAGTGAAATAAAGCCTAACCTCGTGGAGTTCCTTAGACACATTACTGTCATCGGTTATTTAATCTTTGCACCTCAAAAGGAAAACAATTAATTTACTATTAGAAATGCTGAGGTGGTTGCTCTTCAATGAAAGAAACTTTGAAAGGTGACTGTGTGCTTTTAAGCAGAAAAGGGGGGTGGGGGAGTGAAGGAGGAAGACACAGCTTTCTGTATTTGATGGTAATGTAAGTGCTCTTGAACACTGTTTGGGCTAGACCAAGCATGTCAAACTCAAAGGCTAACACGGGCCAAATAAATGTGGCATGTGGCCTACGGGCCTCGAGTTTGACAAGCTTGGACTAGACCAGGGGTGGGCAAACTTTTTGACTCGAGGGCCACAATGGGTTCTTAAACTGGACCGGAGGGCCGGAACAAAAGCATGGATGGAGTGTTTGTGTGAACTAATATAAATTCAAAGTAAAGGAGCGGAGGGGAGAGCAACCGGATAGAACAGCCGGATCCGGCCCACGGGCCGTAGTTTGCCCACGGCTGGACTAGACTGTTCTTAGATAAAAAGGCCCACAACCACATACCCTTGGGAAACAATGCACAAGACTAACAGTGCACCTTACCATCTTAAGGGCTCTAAGAAGTTTTGCAATAAAGAAACCTGTTTATTTGTCCTTCACAAAGCATTTCCAAAAATTATTTGACCAAACCCCACAGTACACACCTAAAGACAGGCTGTTATTTAGTACTTTGTAATTATGCCACATATTAACAGTTGCTAAAAGTGCATCCCAGAATATGAACTCACAACTCAAAACACGTTGCTGTTTGTAGTTCCCTCAAAATGAAGATAACCTGGGGTGGGTCTCTAATTGTTCCCCAATCCCTACCAGATATTGGAATTATCTTCTATAAATGTATAAATCATAGCTAAATGATATAAAGGAATGTAAGCTGTTTTGCCACTTTGGTTGAAGGTACACCTAGAATAGTATCTGGCATATAAAATATTTGTTGAATGAAGGATTGAACAATCCTCTTCCCCCACTCCCCCCTTATTCTAGTCAAGAGATAGCTCTTCTGAATTCTCTTCCAGACTCCCGAGGAGGTACCAGCAGCCTGAGAGTCTATGAAAACATTTATTTAGGAGCACATTACAGAAGAAAGAACACTAACAGGCAGAGTTGAAAGTCTGGCTGCACTACTAACTAGCTTCGAGCAGTTGCTTTTAGCAAAACAGGAATTAAAACTGTTTTCATCCCCCAAGACTACTGTGCAGAAAGTGCCTGGCATAATCCTAGTACACAGAAAGATTCAAAAATGACCACTCATCTCTCTCTCTCTCTCTCTCTCTCTCCCTCGTTCTAATTTACTGTTCCCAAACTTACAGCCTGAGGAGAAAGAAACGCGGGGATAAGGAAAACTTTGCGGCAGACTACTAAATGAGATAAAGTAAGCCAAAACGAATCCCACACTGAAGGTGATAAAATAAGAAAGGCGCTTCTAAAGACTGTAATACTACTCCCCACCCCTTTTCCTAAAGGTCTTCAGTATTGTACTTTCTTTCCATGTTGAGGTGTACCTCTTCTTTTAACCAAACGAATGCAACCAAGCTTCCAGAACAATTACCCTACTCCTAGGGGATAATTGGTGATGGGAAAAATTAAATTAAATTTAAAAATAATAAAACAAAATGGACAAAAAATTTACCCTATTCCCAGACAAAGGCTCATCGTCTTCCAGATCAAAATAGCACAGTTTTATGAAAAAATAATATGCTATCTCTTTTCCTCCAACAGCCCTCAAGCATAAAAATGTGCCAAAGTAAGCCAAGTTTAATGTTCTACATACACTAAAAACAATTAGAGTATGAAGTTGGGTATTTAGTATGTACCCAATTTACATACAAAAAAAAAAAGACTAAATCTTGTTATCACAGATACCATCAACTTCTCACCTTTGATGAGTCTGGGCTTCTATTTATCTTGTTTCTGGAATTTGCAGCAATTTATAATATTGAGAGGTTGATTTGTTAATTAGAAGACTTTATAAGAGGGCAGAAGTTCCTTTCTCTGTGTCAGTCATTCGTGAATGAAGGAAAGATGGGAATCACATATTAAAATGGAAATTCACCAGCGACGCGGAGTTACCTGATGTGCTGACAGACTAACAAGCAAGTCAAGAGAAATAGCTTCATTAAATGCGCTATTTACATTTCCAGTAAACCCAGTGTTTTAAAATCTTGACATTTGTTTTGAAACCAGATTCAAATTTAGTACATAGTGTTTCTTTGTTGGCAAGAGCTGCAAGAAAGTTAATGCCAATAAGTCTAGCTATTTTACACACACTTCTTGTGTGTTAGGGTATCCGAGGACCTATGAATGAGGTCGAAATTAATACCACATGTATGACTTCGGAGGAACAGAAATTACTTGTCAGATTTCCATCACAGAAACTAATTTATATTTCTGTAATCTCACTGATAAGGCAGTAATAAGCATGGCAAACTCTCCCCAGCACACTCTCTTTTATATGAATAACTGTGATTTTTGTACAAATAAGGTCAGATCACCTAAAAATGCAGGCCAATTTCCAAGCAGGTCAAATATATTGCTCTAACCCGAGGGGCACAGTGCTGCGCTGAGCCCACTCTTCTGGGGTTATTTTTAAGCCATTTGGCCTCATTAAAGTGTTGACAAATACTCTCCTGTCAGAAAAACCTTCCAGCGTATTTTTTCACATAGTAACATAGCTAGTAACTCCGAGAGGAGCCCAATGACATCCTTAAGTGGACTAATAAATTCCTATCTTGCCCTTCCTTGAAATTTGCCAACACAGCACACTGACGCTGCGTGGAATCCTTCTGACTCGAGGTAAGGAAAGGAAACCAGGAATATTGAAAGAATTTCTTAACAACACAGACGCACAGGAAAACCCCAAATCCTGACTTGAGAAAACAAGCAAACCATATCCCCAGAGCGTCTCAAATCCCCTTTAGCAAAAAGGCCTCTGAAAAAGCCATTCCCGCTCACGGGAGGCATTTATAGTTTAGCTATGCTGAGAATTCTGGGCCTCGTGCAGTTGGTTTTCCCCTCACTGTCAACACAGGAACAATGCATACTTTTTTAAAAATTCCGATACTCAAGGTTCTTTTTCCGTTGATTTTTAGAGAGAGTGAAAGGGAGGGGGAGAAACAGAGACATCAATGTGAGAATTGGTTGCCTTCCAAACAGGGCCCAGGATGGGGCCGAGATACTTGCCCTCAATAGGAGTCGAACCCGGGACCTTTCAGCCTATGGGCTGACGTTCTATCCACTGAGCCAACCCGGCTAGAGCGAAATACATCTTTTTCATACATATTTTTAAGTGGAATAAGTAATGATGGGATTCTAAATTGCAGCAAAGGCAGCAACCTGAGAGACACCCAACGTTTCTCTCTCAAGATCAATAATTTCCATGACTTTACTACAGTAGTTCTGATGAGCACTTTTGAATGTCAGAACACTGCAAGAGAATATAGAGAAAATATGACAAGACCTATGAAATATTTACTGCTACAAATGACACAGCGTTTCCAAATCCCTGAAAATGATACCTTCGTGTGCCATACCTGACTCCAGGTACACAGGATGCTTAAAGTTCCACTGGATTCATGACCCCTTGTAATAACTTAGCTCCCAGGGGTCTGCCAACACTGCATCAGGGTCTAACATTAAAACACACACACACAGCCGAAACCGGTTTGGCTCAGTGGATAGAGCGTCGGCCTGCGGACTGAAGGGTCCCAGGTTCGATTCCGGTCAAGGGCATGTACCTTGGTTGCAGGCACATCCCCAGTGGGGGGTGTGCAGGAGGCAGCTGATCGATGTTTCTCTCTCATCGATGTTTCTAGCTCTCTATCCCTCTCCCTTCCTCTCTGTAAAATATCAATAAAATATATTTAAAAAAACAAAAAACAAAAACAAAACACACACACACACACAAACTGCTCATAGAATTCAATAATATTAAGTAAATGAAGTCAAGAAACATTCGGATCAAGAGCTTGCCATGTGCCGTGCTCTGCAAAAGTGCTATGAAGGTAAGTTATACTGAGAATCCCTGCCCCAGGCTCTCAGGATACCCCCGGGGGCCTCGGAGGTCCAACCTTTATAGGGAATGCAGCAAAAGATACACCAAGCCATGGGAGATGTAAGAAAATTATGTTCCATGCTGTCCTTTTACCAATGGTCAGGGACAACGTGAATGGGGCAGTCATCTAAAAAGAAATGAGATCTGCTAACTTCTGGATAGTCTACCATCTGCTAAAGCAAATCCCCGCATTTTAAAACGCGTCACCACGATGTACTAACCCCTTGCAGGATTAGAGTTGCCTCTGAATCGATAGGACCCAGGGAAGAACTTGAGGAGCTCAGAGCTCTAGCTCTTTGTGGTCAGCTCCACGGTGGGCTAAGTCCCTGTTGCTGAGAGCTCCACTGGGAAGATAAACTCCACAGTAGACTGTGATGGCCGGGCCCGTTCCAGCCGGTCTACCTAGTGGAGGACAGTGTTTAGAAAGCTCCCTTTTCCTTAACTGCTTGGTGGGTCACAAACCACCAAGACTCAACATGGGACAACAGGAGACGTGTTTGTTTATACAGGTGCCACTTGCCAAAGGAACAACCCTGCCAGCGGGGCTGGACTCAGATCACAGGGCTAATGACGACACCATAGGGGGTGTCCTCCTGTGCCTCACTGAGGGGCAGGGCCTGGGGGAAAGCCCAAACAAAGCCGGGTGAGTCGCGCCTCCAGTCTGATCTGCCAAGTTTTCATGTCTGCGGTGCAGAGCACATAAAATGAAACATACTTAAGTAAAAGAACTTCACTTAGAAACGTAAAGATTTCGCTCAGACTTGCTTATTTAAGGCCTCTGGTTTTGGTGTGTGTGTTTTTTGTTTTGTTTTTCTAAAAGGAAATCACATTCCCTCACTAACCTCTTTCATCTATGCCCCTCCTGGCTGACTCCAAGACTCCAAGTATTAGCAGTTTCTGTCCAGAGTTTAAACGACCTTTGCCCTTCCATCCACTTTATCTTCTGTAGGAATTCCATTCATCCTATTGTTACCCACTGAAACCCACCGTGCCCTCCCGTGCCCTCTCACTTTTACTTTACCCCTAAAGAAAGTCTTCAGAAAAAGGAAATAGTTACCGCTGGGTGGCGGGGAGGATGAAAAATAAATTTTTACACTATAAAGCTACACTTCTTTTTAGTAAGACAAACACAAAAGTTCCTAAAAAAAAAAAGATGTTTATGTGCAATCTGTTTTATGTTAGCTTTAGTAACACTTGAAACATTGCTATCAAGTCAAATGTTACTTTTCTAATGATTTAATAAATACTTTTCATGCCTAACTATTAAAATCAAATAAATACACGTAACCTAAAAGGCCAGTAAATGACAACTAGCCATCGTTAATTATACCAATCCCAAACACAAAATGAGATGAAAATGGAGTTTTGAATCAAGCATCAAACTTCTAGTCTGATGCTGCCGGCAGGCTTGCCTTGTCTACCTCCTTCATGCAGGCCATGCTCCTAGAAAGCTGTCCAACACTGACTGCAAGTAATTTGACATTCAGGGGACAAAGCCAAGTAGGCTCGGAGCCCTAACCATGCGAAAAAAAACCCACAAACCCAGGCATGAATAAAACATAAGAATTGTTTCAAGGCTCTAGTTTCTATGGCTAAAAAAATAACCATGTGATTAGGTGTGTGTGGGAGGGAGAGGGGGGGGATGAGGAAAAAAAGATGAAAAGCACACCAAACAGAATTTTCCGGATGTCATATGTCTGAATTCTCCTATCTACAGAACGTATCACCATGCACTGTAACTGCACCGTTACTTCTCTACCTTCCCCAGTGAAATGTAAGTTCTGTGAGGACAGGGACCACACCTAGGTTGTAACGGTTATTAGTCTCAATGTCAAGCTTGGCCCACGATGAGAGTCAGTCAATAGTACTAGAAAAATTAAATATGAGTTCAAACCCTGGTTCCATCGTTAACTCCCACAGTGACATAAACTACTCGAGTTTCCTGACCTGCACAATGTTGAAAGTAAGATATATAATATGGTAACATACCAGGAAGTGCTGGCACAGCTCACAGCACTCAGTAAGCGTCCAGTGTTCTCCTGTCTTCATGCCTTTTCTTTAGGCCTCAGATCTCTCCACTCCGATAGGCCCCTCCCTGCCCCCCTCCCTCACCAATACCTCTCTCCTTCTCACATTCATCTTGTCGGAGTCTTTCTGCTATTTTGCCCTACTCCATTTTCTTAGTTTCTTCCTTCTGCTCCTCTCGCTGTTTATTTCCATCGTTTTACCATGTTTGAAAACAAGATTTTTTTTCTTTCTAAATTACTCTAAGACAAAATATTTTATGTGACAACTTAGCTCCTACTCTGGATATGTTTTAACCACCTATGATTATTTATAGCATGATGCAAAAATCGAAGCAAATGCTAATTTCATAAATAATAATGAAACATTATGCAGACTTTAGTTTATTATTTCCTAAACAGGTCTAGGCCTAATGGGGTGTTTAAAATTAAAGAAGCCCAGTCGGTGTGGCTCAGTGGTTGAGCATTGACCTATGAACCAGTAGGTCTGGGTTCAATTCCCAGTGAGGGCACATGCCCGAGTTGCTGGCTCAATCCCTAGTGGGGGGTGTGCAGGAGGTGGCCAATCAATGATTCTCTCTTATCAATTATGTTTCTATTGATCTCTCCCTCTCCCTTCCTCTCTAAAATCAATAAAAATATGTTAACAAAAAAATTAAAGAAAAAACCCTACTGAAATAGAATTGCATTTACCTAGTTTGTGAAAGAAAAATTTCATAATAATGTGCACAACTTTGCATAATTATTATTTTATTTTTGGGATGCAGCCTCAGTGTCAGGCTGTAAAAAAAGAAACAAAACATACTTTCCTCAAAATAGAATTATTTATTTCCACAGGACAATGAAAATAAAAACAGTAACAAAACCCTTATATCCTTAAACTCAAACTCCCATAAAAAGTCTCCACTCTACTGTCCACTCATGAGGAGGTTGTGGTATTTCACCCCATTCTCTAAGGAACTAAATTCAACATCAGCCTGTGGCCACCCTTCACTGGAGAACTCAGAACACACAGGTATCGCATCGACACTTGGCCACAGTGAAAAGGAACCAGGTCAAGCTGCTCTTTGTTGCTTTAATCCAAATGAAGGCCCTGTGTTCTTCTACAGCATTTTTCTCAATCAAAGTGGGAATGCTCCATGAACAATAAAAGCCTAGATAACGGACATATAAATTATGTGTGTGTGATTAGTGGATGAAGGTCTTCACAGGTTTTATTTCAGTGAATTCAGGTAATTTGTCACAAGTAAATAAAACTGGCACAAAATCGTGCTGACCCCACCCGACCCCACCAGAAGTCGCCATCTGAATGGCCACCACTCCTGACTCCATGTCACAGAGAAGGCTTTCCTAAGTGATATTAGCCCTGGCCGGTTTAGGTCAGTGGATAGAGCATCAGCCCGCAGACTGAAGGGTCTCAGGTTTGATTCGGGTCAAGGGCATGTACCTCGGTTATAGGCTCCAGCCCCAGGGCGTGTGCAGAAGGCAACCAATCAATGTGTCTCCCTGACATCGATGTTTCTCTCTCTGTGTCTCTCCCCGTCCCTTCCACTCTCTAAAAATCAATGGAAAAATATCCTCGGGTGAGGATTAACAAAAAACAACAACAAAAAAAAGAGTGATATTAACTTGTAATCTATTTTACACCTTAATACCAAAAATATTAGAAAAACTGCAAAAACCAGATGTAGATACCTCTTCCCAACTGTAGCTAATTAATATCTCCAACTTCCATATCACTACTTAGCCTTTCACAAAGTGTTTACGAGAAATATTTCTGTAATATCTGTGATGTCTGGTTTCTAAAGTATCCTCTGAAATAGCTAATCATATTTTAAAAAGTCAAAATTTCCAGCTTGAAACAATAGAATGACACAATAACCCCAAGAATCCTACCTAATAAAAGAGTAATATGCAAATTAACCGTCACTCCACGACAAAATGGCGGCCCCCATAGCCACAAGATGGCGGCGCCCAGTCCCCTCAGCCCCGCTGCTGGAGGGGGCGGATCCAGCCTCCCCGCTCCACCAGTGCTGCAGCGTCTGGGCCTGTCAGCCCCGCGGGGGTTCACGGGGACCAAGCAATGAGGCTGGATCCGTCCCCAGACACGGCAGACAGAGCCCGGACAGCAGGGCTTGGGGGCTTCCTTAGCGCAGCAGTGGTGGGGAAGTCCCCAGACATGGCAGACAGCAGGGCTTGGGGGCTTCCTCTCCATGGCTGCAGCGAAACCCTCAGGCCCCGCAGAGAGCAGAGAACCACGGGAGAGGGCCTAAGCCATCAGTAGGGCATCCCCTGAGAGCTCCTGGATTGTAGAGGATGCAGGTTGGGCTGAGGGACCCCCATGCACGAATTTCGTGCACCGGGCCTCTAGTCTACATATATATATAAGGCTAAGTGACCATCCAATCGTCCGACCATCAAGGGGCAGTCGTTCAACGCAGGAGCTGCCAAGCTGCGGTGACTTGGCAGCGGCAGTTCTTGGGTGACGCACCCCGGAACCAGAGAGAAGGGAGCCTGATTGCTAGCGGGGCCACGTGATTCCACCTTAGGCCATGGGTTACATTGTTGCTGGGGCACTGTCGGCCCCGAATCTGGTTTACTGCTGAGCTGCGGTGACTTGGCAGTAATTAATTTCCTTTCAATGTGCATGAATCCGTGCACCAGGCCACTAGTCCTTTTAATATTTAAGCAAACATCCTTTTTTTTTCACAATTTTCTTTCATTTCCCCCCTTTAAGTAGACTTTACTTTTAGAGCAGTTTTAGGTTCACAGAAAAAAAATTCATCATTAATCGGAAGGGATTTCCCATATACTCTGACAGCACACATGCACAGCCTCCCCCACTTACATCCCCCACCAGAGGGGTACATTTGTGACAATCAATGTACCTACACTGACACATTTTTATCATCCAAAGTCCAAATTTTAAGTTAGAGTTCACTCTTTTTTTTTTTAAGATAGTATTTTAAATTTTTTTAATTGTAATTTTTTAGAGGGGGTAGAGAGAAAGGGAGGGGGGAGAAACACTGATGTGAGAGACAAACATCAGTCTGTAGCCTCCCGCATGTACCTGGACCAGGTATCGAACCTGCAACATGGGTAATATGCCCTGACCAGGAATGGAACCCACCACCTTTTGTTGTATGGGACAACACTCCAACCAACCGAGCCACACTGGCCAGGGCTAGATTTCTCTCTTGATGTTGTACAGTCTATGGGTTCTGACAAATGAATAATGATATCCACTTAATATTATAGTATTATACACAATATACACTGAGTGGCCAGATTATGATCTCTGAACGCATATTAATCTGGCCACTCAGTATATATATTAGAGGCCCGGTGCATGAATTCGTGCATGGGTGGGGTCCAGCCAGCCTGGCCAGGGGGAGGGGACATGGGCGGTTGGCCGGCCTGCCTGCCGGTCGAACTCCTGGTCGAGGGGACAATTTGCATATTAGCCCTTTATTATATAGAATATATACTGATTGGCCAGATTATTATGCGTTCAGAGATCATCATAATCTGGCCACTCAGTGTAGTTTCACTGCTCCACAATTCCTTCATCCCTCCACCATAACTCCTGGCAACCACTGATCTTTTTATTGTCTCCATAGTTTTACCTCTTCCAGAATGTTACACATAGTTGGAATCACACAATAGGTAACTTTTTCAGATTGGCTTCTTTCACTAAGCAATATGCATTTAAGATTCCTCCACGTCTTTTCATGGCTTGGTAGCTCATTTCTTTTTGGTACTGAAAAATATTTCATTGTAGCACCATTTATCCGTTCACCTACTGAAGGTAATCTTGGTTGCTTTCAAGTTTTGGCATTTATGCTATAAACACCTGTATGAACATAAGTTTTGACTCATTTGAGTAAACATTAAGGAGCACAATTGTGGATCATATGCTAAGAGTATGTTCAGTTTTGTAAGCAACTGCCAAACTGTCTTCCGAAGTGGTTATACCATTTTGCATTACCATCAGCAATAAATAAGAACATCAATCAGAACGTCAAATCTCAGGGAAGGTAGGGGACAGTGGGGGTAAGGGGTAGAGATCAACCAAAGGACTTATATGCATGCATATAAGCCTAATCAATGGACACAGACAACAGAGGGGTGGGGGCATGAATGGGAGGTGGGGGGTAATGGGGAAATAAGGACACATATGTAATAGCTTAATCAATAAAGAAATTTTTAAAAATTAAAAAAAATAAAAAGAATTTCTGTTGCTCCACAACCTCAACAGCATTTGGTCAGTGTTCTGGATTTTGGCTGATTAAATAGGTGTGTGGTAGCTATCTCAGTGTGGTTTTAATTTGTACTTCCCTGATGACATATGATAGGGAGCATTTTCCCACATGCTTATTTGCTATCTATATAAATTCTTTAGTGAGGTGACTGTTCAGGTCTTTTGCCCAGTTTTAGTAAGGTTGTTTGCTTTCATATTGTTAAGTGTTAATTCTTGTAAATCTTTTTATTCTCTTGACGGTGTCTTTTGAAGAGCAAATTTTTAATTTTGATGAAGTCCAGCTTCTTAGCTTTTCCTTCATGGATTGTGCCTTTGGTGTTGTATCTAAAAAGTCATCTTCATATCCAAAGTCACCTAGATTATCTCCTGTTGTTATCTTCGAGGAGTTTTACACTTTGGCATTTTATATTTAGGTCTATGATTCATTTTGAGTAAGTTTTTGTGAAGGGTATAAGGTCTGTGTCTAGATTCATTTTATTGCATGCTGATGTCCAATTTTTCCAGTAGCATTTGTTTAAAAGACTATCTTTTAGCAATTACATTGTCTTTGATCCTATGTCAAAGATCAGTTGACGGTATTTATGTAGGTCTACTTCTGAGCCTTCTATTCCAGCAGTTGCCAACCTTTCGGACCTCGGTCCGCGGACCACCCATTGGCGACCACTGTTCTATTCTATTCCATTGAATATTTGTCTGTTCTTTTCAAAACCACCCTGTCTTGATTACTATTAGCTTTGTATTAAGTATTAAAGTCAGGGAGTGTCATTACACCAACTTTGTTCTTCTTTGGCTGCTCTGAGTCTTAGGCTCTCACATAAACTCTGGAATCAGTTTGCTGATATCCACAAAATTCATTGGGATTGCATTGAATTTAGAGATCAAGTTGGAAGAACTGATATCTTGACAACATGGAGTTTTCCTATTCGTGAACATGAAGTATCTCTCCACTTATTAAGTTGTGCTTTGATTTCTTTCATCGCAGTTTTATAGTTTTCTTCATATAGATTTTATACATATTTTGCTAGATTTATACATAAGTATTTCATTTTTGGACATGCTAATGTAAATAGTAATGTGTTTTTAATTTTGAAATCCACTTTTAGGGGGTAAATTTTCTATAGCTGCCCTTACTTATTTTGTCATTGTTGTGAGTATAAATATAATGTATGCAATGACTACTATGGAGCATAAAAATGTCTGTTAGAAACAAGAAATACTTTCTCCTCATGTTTTCATATCAAAGACTCATGTTATGCTCTTAATATATGAGGAAGATCTCATGAGAGCAATTCATTTGAAAATTATATCAACATGTGCAAAGCAGTATAACTGTCTAGTTATTCCAAGCAAAAGTTATCTTCTTTAGTCTACCAGATACACACACACACACACAAAATTGTTACATATAACAACTAGAGGCCCGATTCACGAAATTCATGCATGGGGAGGGAGGGTGTCCCTCAGCCCAGCCTGCACCCTCTCCAATCTGGGACCCCTCGGGGGATGTCCGACTGCCAGTTTAGGCCCCATCTCAGGGATCGGGCCTAAACCGGCAAACAGACATCCCTCTCACAATCCAGGACTGCTGGCTCCTCACTGCTCACTTGCCTGCCTGCCTGATCACCCCTAACTGCCCCCGCTGCCAGCCTGATCACTCTTAACCATCTCTGCCTGCTAGCCTGATTGCCCCAAACAGCCCCCCTGCCTACCTGGTCACCCCCAACTGCCCCCCACCCACTGGCCTGGTTGCCCCAAACTGTCCCCCTGCCAGCCTGGTTGCCCCCAACTGCTTCCCTGCCAGCCTGGTCACCCCCAACTGCCCTCTCCCACCAGCCTGGTCGCCCCCAACTGCCCCCCCTGCTGGCCTGGTCACCCCACGCAGCCTGCTGCTCAGTCATTTGTTTGTCTCTCACTAACCCCACTGCCAGCCTGGTAGCTCCCTGCAGCCTGCTGTTCAGTTGTTTGGTCGTCCCTCACTAACCCCCCTGGCAGCCTTGTCGCCCCACACAGCCTACTGTTCGGTCGTCCATCTGGTTGTTTTTTGGTCGTGATGGCCCCTGGCTTTTTATATATTAGGATTGGTGTATTTAACTATTTCTTTAAAAGAGTAAACTAAGAGAGAAACCAAGATGGCGGCATAGGTAAGCACCTAAACTGCTGCCTCGCACAACAATTTCAAAACTACAACTAAAAGACAGAACAGACACCATCCAGAACCACAGGAAAGCTAGCTGAGTGAAAATTCTACAACTAGAAGGAAAGAGAAAAGCTCACAGAGAATTGGAGGTACGGCAAAGGGTCTTTGTGCGCGCAGAGAGGAAGGATGGCTGAGAGCCTGGCTGACTTTCTCTGGTGGAAGGGGGAAGGAAGCCCCCGACCGCACTGAACTCCAGTTCTGACTGCACTGAACCCCAGTCCCGGGCGAAACCCCGTGGACCCAGGCTCATACAGGGGGAGTCTGGACTGTCAGGTAGAAAGAAAGGCACCCGGAGACTCGGAGACCCGGGGGAGAACCGGGGGAGACCCGGGGGAGCCCCGGCAGGCAGGGTTCTGGAGGTGCACGCGCCAGTGTGCACAAAGGCTGCGGAGGTTGCCACAGGCTTTCCCTAGCAGAAGGCAGTCCGAAGCTCCTGACTGCACTGAACCCCAATTCTGACTGCACTCAACCCCAGTTCCAGGCGAGCCCCTGGGGACCCGCGCTCTTACGGGGGGGAATCTGGACTCTCAGGCAGAGACTCGGGAGCCGGGGAAGGCAAAGGTCTGCAGGCGCGCGCATGCCAGTGCGCACAAAGGCTGCGGAGGTTCCCACAGGCTTTCCCTAGTGGAAGGGAGTCAGAAGCTCCTGACTGCACTGAGCCCCAGTTCTGACTGCACTGAACCCCAGTTCCAGGCGAGCCCCTGGGAACCCATGCTCTTGTGGGGGGAATCTGGACTCTCGGGCAGAGACTCGGGAGCCAGGGAAGGCAGAGGTCTGCAGGCACGCTCGCGCAAGGGCAAGGCTGACGGGAAGCCAAGACTGTCTGCTCCGCCCTGAGACTCCACCCCATCCAAGCTGAGCACAGAGGCTATTGCAATTTGGCAAGTCTAATCCTATAAGGCTGTCTCCAACACCGAACTTCTCCCAGCGTAGACACAGCTGATCCTTACAGCCAACTGGCCTGGAGGTCAATTCCTCCCAGTGATACCAACAACAATCAAGACTTAACTACAAAAAGGCTGTACACACAGTCCACAAAGGGTTGCACCAAGAGTGTCCACCTCAGGTTAACTGGGGAGGCCGACCCACTGGGCCATATAGGAAACCTAGCACACAAATCTACCTTACCAACTCAGGGAAGCAGTGAAAATGCGGTGTCAAAGAAACAGATCACAAACGAAGGAAATGGAGGAAAACAAACGACTGGATATAGAATTCAAAACCACGGTTATAAGGCTTTTCAAGAATATCCTAGAAAAAGCCGATAAATATAACGAGACCCTCGAAGATATGAAAAAGGACCAACTAGAAATGAAACATACACTGACTGAAATAAAAAATATTATACAGAGACCCAACAACAGACTAGAGGAACACAAGAATCAAGTCAAAGAATTGAAATACAAAGAAGCAAAAAACACTCAACCGAAAAAGCAAAAAGAAAAAAAAAAAAATCCAAAAAGTTGAAGATAGTGTAAGAAGACTCTGGGACAACTTCAAGCGTACCAACATCTGAATTATGGGGGTGCCAGAAGAAGACAGAGAGCAAGATACTGAAAACCTATTTGAATAAATAATGACCGAAAACTTCCCCCACCTGGTGAAAGAAATAGACTTACAAGTCCAGGAAGCACACAGAACCCCAAACAAAAGGAATCCAAAGAGGACCACACCAAGACACATCATACTTAAAATGCCAAGAGCAAAAGACAAAGAGAGAATATTAAAAGCAGCAAGAGAAAAATAGTTAATTACCTACAAGGGAGCACCCATACTATTGTCAGCTGATTTCTCAACAGAAACTATGCAGGCCAGACAGGAGTGGCAAGAAATATTCAAAGTGATGAATAGCAAGAACCTACAACCAAGATTACTCTACCCAGCAAAGCTATCATTCAGAATTGAAGGGCAGATAAAGAGCTTCACAGATAAGAAAAAGCTAAAGGAGTTCATCACCACCAAACCAGTATTATATGAAATGCTGAAAGGTATTCTTAAAGAAGAGGAAGAAGAAAAAAGTAAAGATAAAAATTATGAACAACAAATACATATCTATCAACAAGTGAACCTAAAAATCAAGTGAATTAAAAACCGGAGGAACAGAATAATCTGGTGAATATAATAGAATCAGGGGCATAGAAAGGGAGGGAATGATAACTCTCAGGGGGAAAGGGGTATGGGGGGGGGTTCAGGAAGAGACTGGACAAAAATCATACACCCATGGATGAGGACAGTGGTGGGGAGGTAAGGGCAGAAGGTGGGGTGGGAACCGGGTGGAGGGGAGCTATGGGGGGAAAAAGGAGAAACAATTGTAATAATCTGAATAAAGATTTATTTAAAAAAGAGTAAATAATATAATCACGTTAGAAATAAAGTTTTAAAAAGGTTAGAATAAAAAGGAAATAAGAACTGTCTTGGGATACTGCCACCATGCAATGAAGGTGGACTAGACTGATGGACCGTGGAGAGAAAGAAAGGCCCAGGAAGACTTTGCTGAGGTGCCAGACATGAGAGTGGAGCACCTTGAATGTTCCAGCCCCAGCCAAGCCCCTCATTGAGTACAGTCTAATCAGTGACCCAGCTGATATGCACATGGAACAGAAAAACTTCAGCACTGAGCTCAGCCAACCTAAGAATCATGAAAAATAATAAATTGTTGTTTTAAGAAATCAGATTTAGTGGTGGTTTATTATACAACAATAAACGGCAATATAACAACAGGAAATTATCTTCATAACTTAGATAAATACAAATTTCTTAAACATACAGTCAAATCTATTAAAGGGAATTATTCTTCCATTCCTTTTGCATTATTCATTAATTATTAACTCAAAACTTATTTTTGGAAAGATAGTTAAGTCTTTAGGATTTTTCCTGCTATTTACATTTTTGGTAAATGAAATACATTTGGCATTTCATTGTTTACAGTTACATTTTAAAATAAAATACCATTTAGTTCCTTGTCTAGTAGACTTCCCATGGCCTTCAATAAAAAAAGCGAGTTTAGAATTTAAAATCTGCCTGATACTATTTTTTACATGGTCAGGAAAGGCTTGGTTAACCACCATGAGCTGGGCAGGCTGGACAGGACCAAGGCCAATAAAGGCAATTATCAGGAAAACAGGTTAATCTGGGAAGAAGTCTAGAAGCTAGACCGAAGCCAACAACTAGGCAACAGAGAAATGACCAACAAAGCTGTCTCCATCAGGAATGTTTGTCACCAGGCAGTGAATCAGAAACAGGAAATCAGGGTAGGTAATGGCTGGCAAAATCAGAGAAAATCAGTCAGCCAAAGGGCCCAGGACACTAGTCTGGACCTCTGGGGTAGACAAGTTACTAAACCAGGAGTTCCAGCCTGGCACTGACGTATGAATCAGGAGATCATGGTTAGATTCCTGGTCAGGGCACATGCCTGGGTTGCAGGCTCGATCCCCAGTAGGGGGCATGCAGGAGGCAGCCGATCAATGATTCTCTCTCACCATTGATGTTTCTCCCTCCCCCTTCCTCTCTGAAATCAATAAAAATATTTAATTAAACAAACAAGAAATTAGGTCTCTTCAATTTCCCTAAGAAATTTCCTATGATCCTCCAAATCACTACAGTACAAAGAAGAGTCTACATATTTGAACTTCCAGCATGATATTAATTCAAATGTGAATGCTTTTATCCCTAGGGGGAATAAACAATAGCTAGGGTTTACGTCAGAATCAAGTTTGATAGTCATCTTTATTTTAAACATGCATGTACAAATTTATACATATAATACAACATATACATATACATACATACACATATACACATACATTTGGAGGGTCCAATATTTTGTTATTTTAAATATTTAAATATTTGTCCCTCTCCCCATAAAAATCACTGGCTTGAACTGAAACTCCTTTCACCCATTTTCCTGGAGCTGGGACCAGGAGCCTCTGGATGGGGGTTCCGCCACTCTCAACGCAAGGAGGGAAGGCTGTGGAGCAGGACTGAAAGGGAACACCACAACCCGAGGTCCAAAATGAGGAAAACCCCAAGTCATTTATTGTTAGCTTAAGGTTTAGAGCAGCATTAACTGTTTAATTGTAGCTGGCTGAAACTAATGTTAAAATGCATTTGAGGCTTGCAACGTAAGTGTAGCATCTAATAAATCCATGAATTAAATTAATGGGAAGAAGCATCTCAGAATTTTATTGTTTTTTTTTTATTGTGTGTTTTTTTTTAATCCTCACCCAAGTATATTTTTTCTATTAATTTTTAGAGAGAGTGGAAAGGAAGGAGAAGAAGAGAGGGGGGAGGGGAGGAAGAGAGAGAGAGAAAGAGAGAGAGAGAGAGAGAGAGAAACATCAATGTAAGAGAGACACATCAACTGGTTGCCTCCCAAATGCACACCGACTGGGGTGGGAATCAAACCCGTGACCCTTTGGTACCCATGACCTTTTGGTGCCCAAGCCAACGCTCTAACCGCTGAACCACATCAGCCAGGGTGCCTCTCAGAATTTTAAAATGTCAACTATAGGTCATCTGGAAGTAAAATTGTGCTTCAGGTCATTAGGAGTTAACCGTTCTTTCAAGACGCCTTAGAACCTAGTGATCTACAATATTTAGAAGTCAGATGTTTGATGGATCCACCCCCTGAAACATAGCCCTGAACTTTCAGCACGATATTAATTCATGATTAATGAATTCCTCCACCCAAATACAACTTACCACACACTCCTTAATAACCCTTCCTTATATAACAGAGAGTTCACTGTAAGTCCAGTTACCTGACTTCTCGACTCATAAAAAAGTCAGGAGGAGTAGCTGATAGACGCGGCACGATAACGTGAAGGCGATGAAGACTACAGCCTGACCTCACACAAGACAGAGAGAGAAAGAGACTCTGGCCTGTGCTGAGGCTCGGAGCACCAGGAGTGTAGGTAATGGAGGCGATCCTAAATCCCCCGGAATGGTTCACCTGTGTGGTGGAGTCGTTGTTCAATCGATGTGAGGAGTGCTTGAAGTAGTGAAGGAAAGACTGATTTAAAATTACAAAAAAAAAAAAAAAAAAAAGGTTCCGGGTTCTGGTATTTGACATAATAAACTCCAGTTAGATAAATATTCATCCACGAGAGCACCTTATTTCCTAATCAATGTCAAATAAAGGAGCCACTGCTTTATTTTCAAGGTTTGCTTCCTGAAAGAAAATATTTCAATACTATCAAAGATTGCTAAAAAACCAACGCGCTCTCCCCTGAAATCCCTCACCAAATATTTGAGGGGTGTGTATAAGGGGCAGCTTGTGTTTGTTCTTCCCTGTCTACTGTTTTCTGTTTCCTGTAGCCTGTTTGCAGGCCAAGGGCCCGAGGGCCAGCAGACAGCTGCCTGACTATGCTAAGAGCCCAATCAAGAACCATGTTCATGCATTCTTTTTTGTTTGTTTTTTCATGCATTCTTGCCGTTGCAACCAAGGGTTTATAACTGTAGATGAAAGCACTTCTTCATTTGTGCCCTTCTACTATTTCCTCTTATCAAGCACGCAATCACTTGAATCAATAACTTACTATCACCCTCTGCAAAATCATTTTATTCACATAAATGTCATGCTTTTCATCCCCAGATTTTTATTAAGTCTCAGCTGACTAGAATGATACTTGGGTAGACAGGTGTTTGTTTATTTTTTTTTATCAACAATCAACATCCATGCAATCAATTAAAATTAGCCTCTGATAATCTCAATTAGGGGGAAGACAGAAGGGAGGAAAGAAGAACAGAGGAAGGAGAAACTTCTGGTTTATGTTTCAATGAAATACTAAATTTACTTCAAATCAGTCAAAGAGCATCATCTGTGAGCAAACCTCACACTGCATTGCCCATCTCTAAGAGAGAAAGTAACTAATGCAGGACATTATTGTGTGTCATAAACCGTGCTTAATTTTCACAACTGTAATAATAAAATTTAAATTGTCATAATTTTATTTCTTTACTCTGATCTTTTTGTAACTACAACTGGCAGAAAAACATCAAGTGGTGTGTCCACAGCTAGCTGACGCTTCACAGGAAGAATAAATTTCACTTTAAATACATGTCACTTCACGAGTTCTAAGATTAAATATTTACACTAGCTTTCCTCAGTCAAAAATGAATGAACCCAATGAATCTCTTTGATCCTCTCCTTGTGGGATACGTTTTCCTTTTCCTAGTACTTTTAGAGTGCATACTTTGGCAAGGGTGGATTGGGGAGTGGGCAGGTGTTGGGGGGTGAGGTGGTGGGTGGGGGAACACAGGCTTTGTTCCAAGAAAGCAACCATCACATGGCCATCGGCCATTTTAGCGATTTGAAATCCTGCCGACTGTCCAGCAGTCTGGCACCTGAGCACACAGCTCCGGTGGAATGAGCTACCACTGCTGGGTTCCTCAGGGAAACACCTGGCCCCCGAAGCCCCCGACAGTTCCCAACTAGGCAACCCAAAGCCTGAACCGACTAACAACCTCCTGTTAGTTACTGGTATGTAACGCACAAAGGAACTTGTCATGACACGAAAACGCAACCTGGAATAAGAACCCACAAATCCATACATTTTATGGGGTGAGTTATCTATAATTTTCAACAACAGAGTCGTTGCAGAGGTTTCCATTATGGTGAGATTTAATGATATTGAAGGTCAGTCACGGGTAAAATTTGCCTTAAAGGCAGAGGTCTAGCAGAAGAGTAATTGTGGGTTAGTTAAAAGTCTTTGAACATCACGTGTCAGGAGAGTTTAAACACAACCTAACTTTAATACCAAAAGGTCTCACGTGGTTACTCAGAAATGAGAGGCACATGCTGCATTTTATACAGCTTTCAAACTGCTGACACGACATCCCTCTGTGCTCTCTGGTGAGCAGGAGGAACCCTCAACGGCATCGAGATGAGGGGCTGCGCCCAGAACCACAGGCAAGTCATGATTTTATCCTTTTTGTCATTTTTCTTTCAAGTGGAAGATCACTAACACTCTCTGCTTCTGACAATGTTTATAATCTCAATTCTGAGAAGCATTTGAACACACACACACACACACACACACACACACACACACACAGGTCTTTCCAACCAACTGTGATGGACAATCTACCAGCCGAGAGTCCTCATCGCACAGACATGGATTTGGAAGCACTTTTGAGACATGCTTTCCACAGAAATAACACTCAAAAAAATGCCCAAATTGTTGGTGTTGATCTCCATCAAAGAAAAGCAATGTCTAACTCAAGACTGACCATAACCAACAATACTGACAATTCTGTTCTGGGAAATTTTGGAAAACAGTAACATTGGATAAGAAGGTTCAGCCAAATACATGCACTGGGCTAAAACCTTCTTCATGACAGCATTTCATCCTATATAATAGAAGCCTAATATGCTAAGTGTCCAGTCGTCGGTCAGCCGTTCAACCAATCAAAGCATAATATGCTAATGATATGCTAAGACCACTCAACCGCTCGCTATGACGTGCACTGACCACCAGGGGGCAGATGCTCCAACCAATAGGTTAGCTTGCTGCTGGGTCTGGCCAATAGGGACTGAGCGAGATGAACCAGACATGCCCTGGAGCCCTCCCGAGGTCCTTCCCCAGCTGGCCAACCTTTCGCATCCCTCCCCGGCCCAGATTGTACACCGGCGAAGTCCCTCGGCCTGGCCTGCGCCCTCTTGCAATCCAGGCTGAGGGACCCCCTCCCCACCTCAAGTGCACGAATTTCATGCACCGGGCCTCTAGTTTTAACATATAAACACTAGACTCCTTGTAACATACCTTATCATTTACAATTAAAGGGGAAATCTTTTATGCCTTACAATATTAAGAACATAGCTGTTAAATCCAAGGTGATACAACATTTCACCTGTTACTCCCTAAAATTTGCCATGAATTTTTAAATTCACCATTCACGTAATATCTGCATTGTACAATTCTGATAGCCTTTTACTAGAGAGATCCTATATATAGGATCTTTATAGAGCACACATAAATTAGTGCTTAGGGGATAAACA
Source organism: Plecotus auritus (assembly GCF_963455305.1). Taxonomy (NCBI): domain Eukaryota; kingdom Metazoa; phylum Chordata; class Mammalia; order Chiroptera; family Vespertilionidae; genus Plecotus; species Plecotus auritus. Next base: position 72,882,458 of record NC_137773.1, read on the forward strand.
GACTAGAATCATAATAAACTATACAATTCATCCTTCTATAAATCTTCCTCCCCTCACCCATCTCAAAAATTCTCTACTACTAGTTTTTTCTTATAATATTATCGAGTGCCAACGTCCATTGCGTGATAATATATATTCAACCCACTTGCTTTTTTTTAAGGTTGGCTTATATTTCCTCCCAAGGCAAAGCACACCGCAATGTAACATCAGCAATGTGGTGATTATTACAAGCTTTACATTATAAATCATTGGCTGTTCTGTATATTTTGACACCTTCCTAACAAGGATTTAAGATAATAGAATTAACTCCAAATGAACAAGTGTTGTCTAAATACCGTAACAAAATAATAACAAAGTCTGCTACAATAAAAGTGGAATCACAATCTGAGGGACAAATTTCAGTCAGTTTATTGCTTCCCTCGTTAATCTTTCACCTGCTAAAATGCATTTTACAACCAAACTCGAGAAAGAACTTAACGTTAACAACTCTCTACCTTGTGACACTTTAACTTTTATGGAACATGTTTATTCCCCACGTTCCATCCGGCTCCCTACCAGGCCGCCACTATATGAGCTCAGCTGAGAAAACTCAGTATGAAATGAAAAGTTTTGAGCTATCTGACTACGAAGCAGACCCAGCCGTTGCAAATGCCTGTGTAAACAGCATTCCTGAACTCTGTGCACTTCCATCAGGACCAGTGCCGGGCCGCACCTGGCTTGCCCAGCTGCAGCTCTTCCCCACGGTGAAGCACGCCCAATATTGCCTCCAACGTTCTTCCCAACTGGCCATCAGTCCTCCAACACGCAGACTACCTTAGGACACTCCTCCAGGGCCTTCTAGACATGAAACTTCAAGGGGGGACTTTTCTCTCAGGACGTTATAAAGGACACCTATCCGCCCCGGTCGGTGTTGCTCAGTGATGAGAGCGTGGCTCCCCCACCCCTCCCACCTGCCCCCGTGCACTGAGGCTCTCCGGTTCCATTCCTGATCAAGGGCACGCACCTGGGTTGCAGGTGCAATCCTCGGCCCCTGTGTGTGCAGGAGGCCACCAGTCGATGTGTCTCTCTCACATCGATGCTTCTCTCTCTCCCCACCCCTTCCTTCCACTCTCTCTCTAAAAAACCAATGGAAAAAAATATCCTCGGGTGAGGGTTTAAAAAAACAGACACCTATCCAACTGACAGGTAACGGATGCCCCCTGAGCGCAAGGTGCTGTGCTCAGCACATGGGACAGCAGGATGACATGAGGCAGGTAAGTGTCAGACATGTGCTCGTTCACTCGGTTCGTATCTTCAACTGATTCTACTCCATATCTTAAAGTGACTCGGTCAACAAAGGTTTGTTGAACACAGTAAACACGGCCTAAGTGTTGTTCCTACCCTGGGAACAGGACAGGCAAACTCACTGCTGCCAAAGAGCTTCTTTTCCAGTGGGGGAGCTAGACGAGCAGACCCACGAATAAGTGTGCAGGTAAGAGACAGGCAGTGGCAAATAGAAAGTGATTTGGGGGATTTCTATGGGAGTGATCAATGAGGTGATATGTGAGCAGAGAGCAGAATGGAGGGAGAAAAGAAGGGATTCAAAGAGTCCAAGGCTACTGCACTCACCCAGGAAATATGACAGCGAGGACTGGGTGGTTTATAGTGGACTGCTGAAAAGCATTGGGGTATTTTGAAGGAAGAGACATCAGACTGTGCCTAATGTGGCTTACCCAGCTGGAGCAGAGTGCTGAAGCGGGGAAGTCAAAGATGAGATTGGAACAAGGAGTTGGACTGGATCGCTAAGGACCTGGAGAGCCAGCCCAAGATGTGTGGCCTCGTTCTACAGGTGACCGTACTGAAAAAGGACTTCATGCTTAAGTAGAGTAATCCAACAGCCGTGTGCAGGCTAAATGGACAAGAAAAGAGATTGGAGAGACGGAGACCAGTCCTGCAGCAGGCTCTGCCCCGATTAATTCAAAAGGCAACACAAAGACAAAGGACATGCTGGTGAGGGACCGGCTGACCCTGAGAGTCAGCCCTGGGAGACAGGAAGATGGTGGGGCCATGGACAAAGCCAGGCACCATGGAGAGAGACGAGCATGTGACAAGAAAGGCAGTGTGTCGGACACACTGGGTTTGAGTGCCGGCCAACCTCACACGTAGGAGAATCAGCTGAATATGTGCAACCAGAGTTCATGCACAGGTGAGGGCTGGGATCACGGTCTGCAAGTCATCATCACCGTTGTTGACCCCTAAAGTCACGTGTCTGGTGTCACCACCAGAGAAGGGGTGGGCAGAGAAAATCTTGGACAGAATTCTGGGCACAGGAAAACGGAAAGAGGCAGTTTCAAGAATCCAACTGTGTGCAAAAAGGTCACATGCCCAGATGTAAAGGAGGATAAAGACTGAGAAAAATCTGATGGATTCCGTGACTAAGAATTCGCAGAAACTGTCTAGAGTGCAATTTCATCAAGAGAGAAAGGAAGTGAGTCAGTCTAGGAAATGGAGATGAGTACACACTATCTGTCAAGGCTTGGTTACAAAAGGAAGGTAATATAAGGAGTGGTTACTTGAGGGGAGCAGCAGATTTGAGGGGAGGGGTGTGTGTGTGTGTGTATGTGAGAGAGAGAGAGAGGGGGGGGGGGGGAGGGAGAGAGAGAATATGAATTTGAAGAGCTTAAAGAGAAAAATCAATGGAAAGGGAGAGACTAAAATTGCAGGGATGGAACCATCTACTAAGGAACAAGATAACAGAAGAGATGGGCAGACAGGATACCCTTAGAGTGAAGGGACACTTTTTCTTGGCAGACAGAGGTGTGACCCAAAGTTCTGCCGGATTGCTGACAGCCCCCTCTGACCAAGACTGGAGACAAGAATATGTGAAGTGATGGATGGGGTGACCAATGAGTCAAGGAATAATATGCTAACATCACCACTTTTAGGAGGAACAATATTCTGACTAATGCCATTATTCTAGATAATGCCGTGACATTGGAACAACCAAATGTTGTGACTCACAGTGTGCCTCCTTTGTTTAATACCCTTCATGTGAATGAAAGAGGTGGGTAGTTACGTTCCTTTGGCAAATGAAGAAGAACTTTTCCAGACAATGCAAAGCACACTATATTTTTAAAAAGTGTATTTTGTTTCTGAAAATAATTTAAACTCCTACTTGGTTTGTCTTTCACACTCACTGACATTTACAATTCAGTTTCAACTTCATAAATCAAAGGATTCTGCTTTTTTGCCGTAGTTGTCATGTGCACATATCAAAATTTTTCCTGGTTACCATAACACCACCATTCTACAGCAGGGAAAAGTAAAATATATATAATGCTATAACAAGGAAAAATAGGATGGGGCCTGACTTTTTTTAAAAAGGAGATGAAAAAAACAGAAAACATAGATGAATTAAACATGAAATAATCAATGATATCACATGCTGTCTACCCCTCCGCCCCCAAAAAACAGAAAAGGCACAGCCAGCAGCAAATGTCTAGGTCAGGACCTTTTTTAATATTTGGCCATGATACACCATCAATTTTATAGGAAACTGCTATAGATAATGAAAATATATCTTTGTAACCATCTTTTACACCATGTGCCAACATAGTCAGTGAAGCTAAAGCCTTATAATAACTGTAACTGGGAGAGGCACTGAACAAGTTAAAACAACATTACTTACCCCTAATTCTGAACCTAAGTTGTACTATCTCAATTACCTAACTGGTTTTAAAAACACACAAAAAAAAGAATCAAGAGTTCAATTAGTTCCAATTACAAAATGACAAAAATAAGAAAGAATTTAAAAATCACAAGACTACAACATAGATCAATAACCTATTTTTCAAAAAACTCTTAAGTTTATTAAACACTAAAATGATTCAAAATGGCAAACGAGAAACAAAGACCTATTCCCTATTTCACATATTTTAAAAATGTTCTTCTTGAGTAAACTCTAGGTGTCTCCAAATATTTTATCTTTCACTGATAGGTACATGGCAAAATGATTCATGGAGACCATCCACGGCTCCAAAAGTATGTGGTTTTCTTAACAGGTGTCAGGTTGGAATTTATGCCTTACAACTTGTAATGGAGCCCACAGCAACATAATGCTCCTTTTAAAATCTGAATTAGCATGTCATATTCTGAAACAACATTTGGCGGGGGTAGCTGGGATCCCTGGGTGTTCCATACCCTCTATGCATTATTTAGTTTACTATACTACCATACTGATCTATAACTACTCCCTCTGTGTGCCTTTCTCCGCTGGTGGACTGGAAACAACTTGAGAATGGAGAGACTACATGTCCCCAGGCAGCAGAAATGTTCCACCCAGATAAACCCAGACACTATTTTATTTTTTTAACCTCACCCGAGGATATGTCTATTGATTTTAGAGAGTGAGGTAAGGAGAGGGAGAAACATCCATGTGAGAGAGAAACATCGATCGGTTGCCTCCCATATGTGCCTGAACTGGGGATCGAACCTGCAACCTAGGTATGTGCCCTTACTGGGAATTGAACCCGCAACCTTCTGGTGTGTGAGATGACCCTCTGACCAACTGAGCCACCGGGTCAGGGCAAACCCAGCCACTTTTAAGGGGAATGTCAAAGGGCAATGAAATAGCTCTAATGGAATCTCCTGCATGGATACATATACCATTTTTGGATACTTGAACAGAATCTACGGCATCCCAAAATGCTTTCATTCAGGAAACTTAAAAGGAAAACTTTTTTAAAATAATGCCACAAGAGTAAATGAAGGGAACTCCATAAATCCTGGAGTCATGAAGTGATTCTAAATCCCAAATGCCTGATCTGAACTTTATTAAAGATTTTCTTTCCTATAAAAGTAACATAATGCATTTCAATTCTTGTCTTTCTTCAGCAAACTGTTTCTCTATACTACTTTTTCAACTGTTTCTAGGAGCCATAGGCAGATCTTCATTGATACATATTTTAAATGTATACCTTCTATAAGAACTAAAAACCTGCACCAGAAAATATTGGCTATAAGTGATTCAAATACAGGTAATTCGCCTAAACCAGTGGCTGGCAAACTGCGGCTCGCGAGCCGCGGTTTGCCGCTCTGTTGACTAATGAGTTTGCTGACCACTGGCCTAAACAGATCACAATATACAAGTGTACTGTGTTCGTTTCCTGTGGCTGCTGTAACCAACTAGTATAACTTTGTGGCTTAAAACAATACAAATTATCTCACAATTCTGGAGGTCAGAAGTCAAAAAGGGGGTCTCACTGGGCTAAAATCAAGGTGTCGGCAGGACTGCATTCCTATCTAGAGGCTCTAAGAAGAATCCCTCTTTTTGCTCCTATGGAGGTTGGCTGTATTCATTGGCTCATAGGTCCTTTCTCCATCCTCAAGGCCAGCCAGAGCGGTGTGAGCCCTCCTCAACATGGCATCACTCTGATGTTCTCTGCTTCTCTCTTCCACTTCTAACAGCCCTTGTGATTACATTGGACCCATCTGAATACTCCAGGATCATCTCCTTATCTCAAGGTCAGCTAATATAGCAACCTTAATTCCATCCCAATCTTAATTCCCCTTTGCTATGTAACAACATACTCACAGGCTTGGTGGATTTGATGGACATCTTTGGGGAGAAGGACATTATTCTGCCTGCCACGATTTGTAATCATGTTAGTACATGTAACATTGTATTTTTTCCTACAGATACACAGATATACACTACATCCACAAACAAACAAAAATTTTCTTGGGATTTCCCTGGTTTAATTTATGGGTCCTAGACTAATTCGGCTGAATGACACCACAAAAATCTCCTATAATTTTGTAGCGTTAAAAAACTTTTTAAATCTGTTCTTGAGAGGAATTCCATATAGTTCTATGAGTGAAAACCAGGAAATATCTTTAAAAATAGCAATTAAGCCCATCCGGTGTAGCTCAATTGGCTGAACATCATCGCATGCACCAAGAGGTCGCTGGTCGACTCCCACTCAGGGCACATGCCGGGGATTTGGGCTCAGTCCCCAGTGGGGAGTGTGCAGGAGGCAGCCAAGTGATGATTCTCTGTCATCAATTTTTCTCTCTCCCACTCTTTTCCTCTCGCTCTAAAATCAATAAAAACACTTTAAAAAAAAACAATCAAAGCACAATAGAGCTCTTTGAGGTTCACGAAGAGTTTGATATCTACTATAGTAACCAAATTTCAGGGCTTATTCTAGAAAAGGTCCTCAGGTTCCTGTCTATAGTTATAATTCATTCTGCTAAAGGCAGGTTGACCTATGGCTATACTTTTGTTCACTTAACTTTGCTTTCTCTCAAAAGAGTGAGTTTTTCCAGAAACCCTTAAGTCTCCATTTGGTTAACCAAAGATATCTGAACTCTGTCTCAACTGTCACTGCTTTCCAATAAAAGTAAATCATGACATTTTAACTCTAACCTCAGTTGTGGGAAAATAGACTCATCTTTACAACTCTCTACTTTTTTTACAGTACGTGAAGAGACTTACATAGAATAATTAAAACACATATTGGGACTTAATTAAGAACGGTTCTTTTGTCAAACAACTCAATTCTCTAATACTTCTGTTGGCCCATTTCTTTGAATAATGAACAAAGAAACAATTTCTGAAAACAGCAATTTAAGCAGTAATAAATTTATTCTAAAATACCTGACTTTTTGGTTCCCCAAACTGACTGTGTTCCTTGGAACACCTGGAAATGCAAATTGATATACCTTAAAAAATAAATAAATAAATAAATAAATAAATAAATAAATAAATAAATAAATAAATAAAACAACCCTATTCTATGGTCACATACATTTAGCAAAGGATGTACATACACTATGTCCCCTTTTGAGGGTCACAATGCACATTAGTTGTATAAAACTCTTATATCTCGAAACACTGAAACATCTAACTTTGCTTGACCTCACTGTTTTCAGAAAGTTGCCTTAACACCGCTATAAATTCCCTGGGCTGAGGCCAGACAGTGAGAATACTGATGTAGAGAATATCTCCTCAGAGTATTACTTATTGAGCCCTTCAGAGCATTCTCATCACAAGTGGGAACGAAACCAACCTCAGTTTAGCCCTGGAGAGTTTATGAGATACACTTGCAAATGTCAAATGTAGAGAGAATGCCAAGTTGCAACCTGACTAAGATTTACTTGAAACAATACAAACATGAAAATATACTGCAGCCTCTAACTGTATTTATATGGATGGGTCATTTAAAAGTAATAATGTTTAACCCAATATGACTTTAAATGATCCAAGTCCAAACAAACCACAGCATGTTTATAAATAGTCAAAATGTCTCTTACTCAAAATGCTGGCCCTCAAACAGAGCCATAGACATTCCATCACTATATATAAACAGCAGATTCATAAAATGCATTGCGAAGGATTTTTTTCTTCATCCACTGAGTTAATGCAAAATAATATTCAATGAAAATAAAGTAAGGTGATTTGGAAGAAATGGGAATTTCCTTTTAAATGGTTTACCCTGTTTTTCCATAAAATTTGAGAAGTATTTCAATCTTAATTTTAAAATCTCAACTTTAAGCTTCAAATACTAATAACTATTCAAATATGACTGGCTCCCTCTTTTTAAAATTTCTATTAAAATGAGATCTACTTATTTAAATTTATGGCCACTAAGCAAAAACAACACATGAGGCTGGAGAGGTTTCAAAGCAATGTCTTTGGCCAATGAGTGTCCTGCTGTGTGGTGATAAAAGATAGCTAAAGACCTCGGCTCTGGGTCTGGGGTGGGTCCCAGCTCACCTCTCAGCAGCTGTGTGCCTGGGCTTATGTGCCTTCTCAGCGCCCACATTTCTTCACTAATAAATGGGTCAGGTGATAACACCTACCTCATGGGATTATTCTGAGAAGTAACTGAGCTAAAATATGCCAAGCACTTCGAATCATACTGGCACATACACATTCAACAAATGTGTCCTATTATTATATTTTCTTTGCTTTACTACTCTCTATCTGATCATGTTGGTTGGCCCAAATCTGTTATTCATAAATACAAAATAAAATTAATTTCTCCTACACTCAAGACTCTAAATGGCCAAGATCAGTGTTTGCCCAAAGCTCTGACAGGACACTTACTCCTCCACCAACTGCCCACTTCTGTGCCCATCACAGTCCTCAATGATCTATGCTTTTCTTTCTCTACTTCTGTCTGGAGCATTCTCTCTTCAACTACTGATTCACTCAACTGTATCTATCAAATACCTACTACGTGTTGGGCACTGTTTGACATCAGAAATATAAAGATATGGGAGAACCAAGGTGGTGGCATAGGTAAACACCTAAACTGCTGCCTCGCACAACAATTTCAAAACTACAACTAAAAGACAAAACGGACATCATCCAGAACCACAGGAAGGCTGGCTGAGTGGAAATTCTACAACTAGAAGGAAAGAGAAAAGCACACTGAGACTCAGAGGAGCTGCAGGAGGCAGAGGTACTGAGACGCATGCGTGGAGAGGACTGGCAACTGAGTGAATGGCTGGCTTTCTCAAGCAGGAGGGAGACAAAAGCTCCCGACTATGCTGAACTCCAGTTCCAGGCGAGACTCTGGGGACCCAGACTCATACGGGGTGAAACTGGACTGTCAGGAAAGAGAAAGCACACTGTGACTCAGAGGAACTGCAGAAGGCAGAGGTACTCAGGCGCGCGCGAAGAGGGTGGGCAACTGAGTACATGGCTGGCTTTCTCAAGCGGGAGGGAGACAAAAGCTCCTGACTGCACTGAACTCCAGTTCCGGGCAAGACTCTGGGGACCCAGACTCATTCGGGGAGAAACTGGACTGTCTGGTAGTGGGTGGAACTCGAGGGCAGCTTTCTCTCAGAGATGCTTGCAGTGATTACCATGGGACACTGAGACACAGGGGCCTATTAGGGCAGGGCTGACAGGAAACCAATGCTGTCTGCTCTGCCCTGAGATTCCACCCCATCCAAGCTGAGCACAGAGGCTTTTGCAAGTCATGTCTCATAAGGGTGTCTCCAGCACAGAAGTTACCCCAGCGTAGACACAGCTGATCCTCACAGCCAATTGACCTGGAGGTCAATTCCTCCCAGTGATACCAACAACAATCAAGGCTTAACTACAACAAGACTGTGCACACAGCCCACAAAGGGGTGCACCAAGAGTGTCCACCTCAGGTAACTGGGGAGGCTGAGCCACTGGGCCCTATAGGACACCTAGCACACAAAGCCACTCTATCAACTCAGGGAAGCAGCCAAAATGCGGAGACAAAGAAACATATCACAAATGAAAGAAATGGAGGAAAGCAAACGACTAGATATAGAGTTCAAAACCACGGTTATAAGGTTACTCAAGAATTTTCTAGAAAAGGCCGATAAATTTAGCGAGACCCTCGAGGAAATGAAAAAGGACCAACTAGAAATTAAGCACACACTGACTGAAATAAAAAATATTATATAGAGATCTAACAGCAGACTAGAGGATTGCAAGTATCAAGTCAAAGATTTGAAATACAAAGAAACAAAAAACACTCAACCGGAAAAGCAAAAAGAAAAAAGAATCCAAAAATATGAAGATAGTGTAAGGAGCCTCTGGGACAACTTCAAGCGTACCAACATCCGAATTATGGGGGTGCCAGAAGAAGAGAGAGAGCAAGATACTGAAAAACCTATTTGAAGAAATAATGACCAAAAACTTCCCCCACCTGGTGAAAGAAATAGACTTACAAGTCCAGGAAGTGCACAGAACCCCAAATAAGAGGAATCCAAAGAGGACCACACCAAGACACATCATAATTAAAATGCCAAGAGCAAAAGACAAAGAGAGAATATTAAAAGCAGCAAGAGAAAAACAGTTACCTACAAGGGAGTACCCATATGACTGTCAGCTGATTTCTCAACAGAAACTATGCAGGCCAGATGGGAATGGCAAGAAATATTCAAAGCGATGAATAGCAAGAACCTACAACCAAGATTACTCTACCCAGCAAAGCTATCATTCAGAATTGAAGGGCAGATAAAAGAGCTTTACAGATAAGAAAAAGCTAAAGGAGTTCATCACCACCAAACCAGTATTATATGAAATGCTGAAAGGTATTCTTTAAGAAGAGGAAGAAGAAGAAAAAGGTAAAGATAAAAATTGTGAACAACAAATACATATCTATCAACAAGTGAATCTAAAAATCAAGTGAATAAAAAAAATCTGATGAACAGAATAAACTGGTGAATATAATAGAATCAGGGGCATGGAAAGGAAGTGGACTGACAATTCTCAGGGGAGAATGGGTGTGGGGGGTGCGGGAAGAGACTGGACAAAAATCGTACACCTATGGATGAGGACCGTGGGGGGAGTAAGGGCAGAGGGTGGGGTGGGAACCGGGTGGAGGGAAGCTATGGGGGAAAAAAGAGGAACAATTGTAATAATCTGAACAATAAAGATTTTTTTTAATTAAAAAAAAGTAAATATAAAGATATGTATGCTTGAGGCCCTGTCTTTCAAAACCTATTAGTCTTGAAGAAGAAAAGTGAAAAAGAAATAATGATAGAATGGAAATACATCCGACACATATTTAGATATATTTCCATTCTAGAATTTGTTATACTAGTAAAAAAGACGGCCTGACTGCCTTGCGGAGGGGAGAGAGTGCCAAGCCAGGGTGCTGGTCAGGTGGACGAAGGGAGGAAGAAAAAACACAGGTAGAGGGAAAAAGACACAGGTAGAGGAGATGGGTGCACAAAGGCAGCCGTGCAGAACTGGCTTGGAGCATTCTCAACCCTGCATGGCCAGTGAGGGCACATGTGAGGTGACAAAGTGGATTTAGGCCCAACAGACTCCTTTGTAGACTGTGTTAAAATGTTTGGACTCGATTCTCTATTCAATAGATGGCTCTGAAGAAATTTAAACAAGGAAGTTAGTGTTGAGATCCACAATTGTAGTAATGTGGAGAATAAAAAATAGAAGTAGAAACTAAAACAAAAAAGCCAGGGAGGGAGACCAAGATATCAAACTTCATGATTTTCAGTGCCTTCCAAATGAGTTCACTCTTAAAATAACTTTGTGTGGAGTAGGCATTATTATTCCCATTTAATGTCAAAAACTGAGCTTCGACAAGATCAAAAGACTTGCCAAAGGTCATATAATAATGATGAAATAATAGCTAAAATGGCCCCTTGAATCCAAGTCTTCTCATTCCACTGGCCCTCTCTGTCCAACCTCTTGAAGTCAAAATAAGTCACATCACACCCTGGAGTAGTAATGAGCCTGGTTTAGTTGGGGCAAATGAGCTGAACCTGACTAATCAGATACTGTGAAAGAAAAAGCATAGTGCATACATCACAGCTATATAAAATCAAGTCGGTCCAGTAATTTTTACTAACTGCGCTTTAGTCCTGAAAGTCAGCTACTATGAGGTATGTTTTACCTTTCTTCAGTGATGCGCTCAAACCTCCAAATAAGGTTCATGCCCATCAAACAATTGAGCAGGAATTTAGTTTAATCCATAAATTCTGAACATAATATAATCTATGAATCTGGTCAATGGTGGAAACTGCCTGGTTGTAAATATTAAGTAAGTCTTAATATGTAGCAGATTATATTAAAACTGTGGTTTACTCTAAATAGTTGGTAAAAGGGATGTTCTGGTTAATGTAATATTCTGATTATCTGACAGCTAACATGTAGTCTATACATCATAGTAGAATTACCAGTTTTCAAAGACTTAGAGTAAAATCATTTAAAAATAAAACCATATTGAATATGATTATTCATGGTCTTCATTTTTAACAGCTAGTGATAACTAACACTTATTGAAAGCTCACCATGGGGCGGGCATGTATTCTTCAAGTATTTTATATCTATTAACTCATTGCATTACACTTGACTCAGATAAACAAGAATCGTCACTGTAAGTCATGAAAAACAAAACAAATCTGGTTAATTTTTTTTTTTTTTTTTTTTTTTTGTGGTTTGGCTTCTGGGAAAATGAAGGTTATATTTCACCATAATAACTCATTGACTGATTTTCTTCATAGCCTCCAGATAATGAGCAACTTAATCAGAAAACCACCTCCCTCTACCCTATTATTTCACAGAACCATTACTCTTCCATACTTGTCAGCTCTGCCCTTACGAGCTGACATTTCATTAAGGGACATAATTGAAAATCTAGCTTTCAGGTAAGTCTGAGGGTCTTCCTTCCCCCTCAATTTCTCTATTTTTGCCCCTGCCCCACAGCAGCTATAAAGCATTTTCTGTCCCTATTCATTACCATTCTGTACCCTGAGATATTCTCCAACTATCATTCCGATTCTCTATGCATCCCTAAAGCTGAAAAGCACTCCTGGTTTGTCGCTGTTTTCCGTTCCTACCTCACTCTGCCAAACCTATCCGTTCAATCCACCTGAATGCCCCTGCATCCTCCTCCAAATTACTCTGGACCTTCACTGAGTGCAATCCCCTCCCCTCCTTCCCCCACTAGGGAACACTTGGCAATGCCAATTTTTTTAATTGTCCCTATTGTTCAAGTGGAGGTGCTACTGGCATCTAGTGAGTAGATTTCAAGGATGCTGCTAAATAAATATCCTACAATGCACCAAACAGACCTCACAAAGAAAGAATTATCTAGCCCAAAAGGTCAGTGATGTGAGGCTGAGAAACCCTGATCTAGAATATGATCTTGGACCTGGTACCACCATCTTCCCATTCTCACAAGAAGTGAACTGACATACAACTCCTCAAATAGATACTTCCATAGCAGTTAAAGAACATCGGTTTTGGTGAAGAACATTCACTACATCTAAAGAGGGAGATCCTAATTGCTGCTTTCATGGGTGAGGATTAATTAACACACTTGTGACACTAGACTTCTCATTTAATAAAAATTGCTCTACCTCACAGCACAGCTTTGCTAGAATAAGCTGCCTGGCGGTGCTTGGAAACAGCCTCGTACTATTTCCAGAAGGTCATTACAGTGGTATTTACTACAACAGGAATCCACCTGCACGCTAAGGTTTCCTTCTATTTAAAGTAACCCATAGTAAATCAATTCCTATTTCTAGGTCAGGGTTTCTCAACCTGGGCACTACTGACACATGGGCTCAATAATTCTTTGTTGCGGAGGGTCCTGTGAATTGTAGCATACTGAGCACACATCTGACCTCCATTCACTAGACGTCAGTAGCATCACCTTCCCCAGTCCAGTATGACAATAGTCCCAAACACTGCCAATGTCCCCTGGGGGGCAAAATCACCCCCAGTTCCCCACTGACAACCATCATTCTAGAGCTCAAACAAAACAAAACACAACCTCTAGTTTAAGTGTTCCACATCTAGATTTCCTATGTTTTTCTGGGTATTAATATATTTAACTAGAGGCTCGGTGCATGAAATTTCATGCACTGGGTGAGGTCACTCAGCCCAGCCTGCGGCCTCTCGCAGTCCAGGACCCCTCGCTCCTTACCACCCGCCTACAGTGGAGGCGCGAGAGGCTCTCCAGCCGTGACCCAGAAGTCGGGCTCACTGCTCCTTAGCACTGCCTTGGAGGTGGGAGAGGCTCCGCCACTGCCGCTGCGCTCACCAGCCGTGAGCCCAGCTTCTGGCTGAGCGGCACTCCCCCTGTGGGAGCGCACTGACCACCAGAGGGCAGCTCCTGCATTGAGCATCTGCCTCCTGGTGGTCAGTGTGTGCCATAGTGACTGGTCATTCCACCGTTCGGTCGATTTGCATATTAGGGTTTTATTATATAGGACAGTGGTCGGCAAACTGCGGCTCGCGAGCCACATGCGGCTCTTTGGCCTCTTGAGTGTGGCTCTTCCACAAAATACCACGGCCTGGGCGAGTCTATTTTGAAGAAGTGGCGTTAGAAGAAGTTTAAGTTTAAAAAATTTGCTCTCAAAAGAAATTTCAATCGTTGTACTGTTGATATTTGGCTCTGTTGACTAATGAGTTTGCCAACCACTGATATGGGATAACTAAGTTTAACAAATTATTTTAGGCTGATATTCTTAAAACAGGATCCCACCTATAATCTAACTGTGGGAAGCAATACTCAGTAAGATACTTCTTTAAGTCTTAATTAATACTGATGGAAATTTATAAACATTAAAAATACCCAAGCATTATGAAAAACAAATTTAGCTTACATAATAACCTTACAGATGAACCTGGTCATCAAAATTCTTTGCTTATAGTTAAGTTTTTAGAAATGTCATTTACTGTGACATTAAAATTCATAATAAAAACACTAACATGTATTCAATATTTACTATGAATTCCATACTTACTATTCTAATAGCAATACACATACACACAAATTTTAAAAATCCCTTTCAATGACACAATAACTCTATATGACAGGTACTATTACATTCTCATTTAAGTATGAGGCAACTGCCCAGCCAGTGTGATTCAGTATTTGAGTATCAACCTATGAACCAGGAGGTCACAGTTCGGTTCCCAGTCAGAGCACATGCCCTGGTTTCAGGCTCAATCTCTAGTAGGAGGCATGCAGGAGGCAATCAATGATTCTCTCTCATGATTGATGTTTTTGTCTCTCTCCCTCTGCCTTCCTCTCTGAAATCAAGAAAAATACTGTATATATTTAAATATGAGGCAAATGAAGCACAAAGCCATTAAGCAAGGTGCCCAAGGTCACATCGGTCATCTGTGACAGCTGGCATTTCAATCCCAGCAGCCTAACTCCAGAATCCTTACCTATTATCCTACACTGCGTTTCACATAATAGCATGCTGTCTTAATAATTACAAAACATATAATAATGAGCATATTATAGGAGACTTTACCTTCATTTCTTTCAATGACATGCCCTCTGCATCCTAAGTGACAAAACTGTTCTGGACTATATATGCCTCAGGACACCTGCCATGGACTTTCTTACAGTTACGGTCACTGTGATGTAACCATGGCACAGCCTCTGCTGCCCGACTGCCGGGACTCCAGCCCGGGCCCCGCCACTGTGGTGAGGCTGGTCACAAACATCCCAACCCTTCTCTCCCTCTGGGCACATGGCAGACTACACTTCGCTACCTCCTTTAAGTGACTTCATTTGGCCAGTGAATCCGAGCAGCAGTAAACTGTGTCACTACCAAGAGGAAGCTTTAAAAGCCAGAGCTCAGTTCACCAGTCCCCCTCCTGGAAGTACTGGCATGTGTTGGCTGGGTCTCTATGTAACTAACGACTATGAGTAGAGCCCCCTGAGATCACGCACTGAACATGTATCATGAGTAAGAAACAAGTGTTGCTTGTGTGAAGCCTCTCAAGTGTTAAGGGTTGTTTGTTACTTTATCACAGCTTAACCTCTTCTAAATAATATAGTTACTTATTAGCTAGGTGACCTTACACAAGTTACTTAACCTTCCTGTGTCTATTTCCTCATTTGTAGGTTGAGATAATAACAGCAACTACCTCATAATGTACTAACTTGCTGAATGCTGTGAGAACTCAACAAGTTAGTACATGTAAAGCCCCAGAGCATTGCCTGGCACACAGCAAGGACACACTATTTACCCTAGAGACTCTTAGTCAAGCTAACGCATATTATCACTGTGGTCAAGTGTCTCACAACATGAGCAATGGATACATCAACATATGTTTCTATACTGTGTCTTTGTGCCGCGCCAGCACGGCCTAGGGTGAACCTGAGTGGGGGCGGTGAAGGACTGAAAAAAGACAGACAAGAGAATGAAAGCTGGGTCTCGGTGGGACGCTGCCTCTCTGATGAAGAGACAGCGCCACGGACTACAAGCCGTGTCTTTATTTTATAGCCAGATGCCACGAGACAAAGTAAGGGCGTGGTCAAGATGTTTACAACATTCTTGTGAGTTTTGATCCTACTCAATTACATGCACCTGAACTCTATCAAACCCACATCACTCAGGCAAGTGGGGCCACATGTTTGGACCATAGGTTCAAGCTTACAACTATAGCTGTTGGCTATAATTGTGCTGAGAGGGCCTTACCCTCCAAGCTGGGACTTGCACGTGGCAATGAGAGGACTGTGCCCTCTCATTAGTCTGAGGCTTGAACCTGTCCAAATACTGTAGCCGCTCTCCACATGTCTTATTATCTACAACTAGAGGCCCATTGCACGATATTCATGCAAAAATAGGCCTTCTTTCCCCTGGCCTCACTCCCAGCCACCAGGGAGCCAGCATGTCCCCGCTCCCGGCCCTCCCGGGAGCCAGCAAGTCCCCGCTCCCCAGGCCACCAGGGAGCAGGCAAGTCCCCGCTCCTCGGCCGCCAGGGAGCTGGCATGTCCCCACTACCGGCCCTCCTGGAGCCGGCAAGTCCTCGCTTCTGGCCGGAGCACGGCTCCAGTAGTTCTCTCCGCCACCCCGCTTCCCCTCATAGCACGCTCCACCCTGCAAAAGCAAATTAACCTCCATATTTGTTGGGTTAATTTGCATATTCAATCTGATTGGCTGTGGACGTAGCGGAGTGATGGTTAATTTGCATGTTTCTCTTTTATTAGGTAAGATAATAAAAGAGAAAGATGCAAATTGACCATACCTTCATGATGCCCACCAGCCAATCAGGAGTGAGTATGCAAATTAACCCAACAAAGCTGGTGGGTTAATTTGCATACACAGGCCCCAGCAGCCATGGCAATGACGCAGGCATTCTGCACCGCCCCAGCCACTCCGGGCCTCTGGGCAGCGTGGGAAGGCGGAAAGACAGTTCCAGGGCCTGAGCAAAAGCGGTGCCAGCAGCCAGGGGAAGGAAGGCCCATTCTTGCACGAATCTTCATGCATCGGGTCTCTAGTTCTAATAATAAAAGGCTAAGTGTGCAAGACTCAACAACTAACAAATAATTGACTGACAGGCATAAAAACTGAACAACAGGACCCCGTATCTCCTCAGCTACAAAATAATGAAAAAAGAATAAAAGAAAAGAAAAGAGAGATTACTGTATTTAAACAGCCCAACTTTTGCTTCTGCCTCATCCTCCGCCAGGAATACATATATAAACACACACACACACACACACATTCTTCTCAATGAACAGATTCCATTTGCCAGCCAACTAGAAAGAGATTCATCAGAAGGAGCCAAAAATGTGTTGCCAACTGGCTGTGTGACATGCACAGTAGTGTCTACTAATAAACCAGCACCTGACATCTAGTAATGGGAACAGCATGCACAGACGGAAAAGGAGTGATGTGATGTGGAAAACCAACCTGAAATGTTCCTAGACACACAGTGAAGATGATTTGGTTAGAAAGAGGGTCTTGCTTGGGATCGTACAACATTTTAAAGAGCATAATCATCCAAAGGCACTTTTTATTTACTCAGGAAAAAAGTAAGACTGATTTCATAAAGGGAAATGGTTATTCTTGCCTTTAAGTTGGTTGCCCACATCAACAACAATTTATATTTTTGAATGCAGATTTGAATTACAAGGCCCTGAAGGTGGCTAATGGAGGGATAGACACATCCAGTTGAGTCACATGTAGTATGATAAAATCCAGGCGAGTTATATAGAGTTTTAAAAAAATTAAGGAGAAAGCCCTGAGACCAGAAGGGTCAGCAAGAGGATACAAGATAGTTAAGATGAAGGGCCGTTGGACATATATTACTGACCAGAGGCCCAGTGCATGAAATTTGTGCACAGGGTGGGGGGTGTCCCTCAGCCCGGCCTGCACCCTCTCCAATCTGGGACCCCTCGGAGGATGTCCGACTGCCAGTTTAGGCGCAATTCCAGGGATCGGGCCTAAATGGGCAGCTGGACATCCCTCTCACAATCCAAGACTGCTGGCTCCCAACTGCTCTCCTGCCTGCCTTCCTGATTGCCCCTAACCCAGCCGTGGGCAAACTACGGCCCGCGGGCCGGATCCGGCTGTTCTATCCGGTTCTCTTGCTCTCCCCTCCGCTCCTTTACTTTGAATTTATATTAGTTCACACAAACACTCCATCCATGCTTTTGTTCCGGCCCTCTGGTCCAGTTTAGGAACCCATTGTGGCCCTCGAGTCAAAAAGTTTGCCCACCCCTGCCCTAACCGCTTCTGCCTACCAACCTGATCGCCCCCTAACTGCTTCCCTGCTGGCCTGATTGACGCCTAACTGCTCCCCTGCCAGCCTGATCACTCCCAACTGCCCTCCCCTGCTGGCCCGATCACCCCCAACTGCCCTCCCCTGCCACAACCCGCCTCCTCCACCAGGACCCACCTCCTCCACGCCACACGGAGCCATGGGACCCCCAGGCCTCACCGCACAGAGCAGCCGCCGGGCCCTGCCTCCACTGTGCACACGGCCATCTTGTGGTGGCCATCTTGTGACAACGTCGCACGTGAGGACTACCTAGGCTTTTATTAGTATAGATAAGGAATTAGTAATAAGACTGCAGAGAGAGAATACTGCAGTCTTAATCAGGAAACAAGAAATAAGCTTATTCGAGATCTGAGGTTCTTAACATTTGGGGTTATAGAGCTCTTAGGAGGCTGAGGAAAATGTGTGGATCCTCCCTTCAGAAAAAAAAAGACACATTTTCAGGTACACACAGAATTCTTCAGACAAACTCAGAAGAAAAGAGATGAAATGTCAGAAGTTTCTGGACACCCAAGTCAAAGGACAAAGAGAAGAAACTGAGGGAATAGAATAAAAACTTCCTCTTCCTGGGACCTAGAAGATTGGAAGCTAAAAGGATCCGTTTGACAAGAGACTGAACCTCAGAACAAAGGGATAAGCCAGAGGACAATACAACCTCTGTAAGCACTTGGTCACCACTCCAGGACACTTTTAGAAAAATGTTGCTCAAATACCAATCTTTTTCTACAGTGTGACTGGTGAGAAATGATAATACTGAGGCATGAGGTTCCAAAGAATAGTTGATAACTGAGAGCATCTCCAGGATTGGACGGCAGCCCAAGTCCAGCAGAAGGGAAGGAGTCCGCCAGGTGTCCGGTCCATGGGGGAACTCTGGCCCTGGCCAAATGGTGTGGCCACAAGCCATCTTCACCACTAGGAAAAAGACAGAATATAAAGCTGCCATAGATACTCCACCGCCTTCCCAACTTACCAATGCCAGGAACCTATGGGACGCCTCTGTGCCAAACACACAGCACATCCTTACAGATCTGTCCTAATAGACACCTGTGAGGGACAGAACCTGAGAACTAAGGGCTACTGTCCATCAGGGTGAACGGACTTTCTCAAGATCAGATTTGACAACAGAACGGTCAAGGATCAACTCTGTGCTGCTTTCACAATGAACAAGTCATTGCCTCCATTATTCTGGCACAACTCAGTCAACAATACACCAGGGTTTACTCCTCCACATCATCTAAGTGCTAAATAAAACTTACTACAGGCTCGTTAGCTCAGGGATATTCACTTCCGCCTCTGAAAGTGTTTTGGCTGCGCTAATATACTGCTATAAAGAATTCTTTTATCATTGGCATTTGGTTCTGCCTCCTTTTACACTGCAAAAGCAGCATTTACAGCTTCCCGGTCCTTTTTCCTCCTATTTGATTTCTAGGATCTCTAACTATTTCAGGCATAAAACTTGACAGGTAAATAATTCCCAAACTAATTTTTTTTTCTCCCTGGCCCTTTTCCTGTTTCTACATACCATACTGGTCTTTCATGCACTCTCAAAAATGATAGTTTAATTGTTAGCACTGCTCTTGCTCAACTCTTAAATATTAAAATATACATTTGGCTCATTTCAGTAATGCTTCATCAATCTTTTTTTCTTATTTACCTCCCTCTTCAACATGGAATTTTTGCCTTTTCACAACCTTACATGGTCCTCTGTTTCCGCCAAAACTGCATCTCTACCCACTTTGTATAAAGGGACTATTTTTGTTACCATCACATATTTCTATTAAACCATGAAGAATATGATGCAGGCCAAGTGCGCAAGTGAAACACAGAAAGAAGGTGACGTTCCAGAAGTCAAGCATAGAGAGAAATAATGAGAGGTTAATATGCATACTCTGAGTCACGAGTGTTGTTCGGAAAACAAAACAGACGTCTGTAAGGATCAACCTTGGAACTAGTCACTGCTATTCAGTGCGCATATTCTATGTGTTTTTATTCCATTAACTGTTCAACGACTTCTCCTAAGAAACTAAAAGGCACCATCTAAGGTTTAAAACGTTTAACAACTCCAGCTTAAACAACGTCCACCTCTCCATCAAACATTTCTACACTGATGAAATGAGAGCAGTATTTTAAAGCAGAATCATTGCAATCAATTAACTGTCAATTACAACATGAAACCTATCAATTAAAAACTTTTCTTTAAAGATAATTAAGGTCTGCAATGAGATTTACAAAGCACAAACTCTCAAAGTGTACACTGGAACATCTAAGAGTGGGATCTTAAGACAATCAACTTATTCAAAGTCATTTAATGAATTCAAAGGTGTTTCATAAGAAATGCAGTTGTTGCCGAGACCGGTTTGGCTCAGTGGATAGAGCGTCGGCCTGCGGACTGAGGGGTCCCGGGTTCGATTCCGGTCAAGGGCATGTACCTTGGTTGCGGGCACATCCCCAGTGGGAGGTGTGCAGGAGGCAGCTGATCGATGTTTCTCTCTCATCGATGTTTCTAGCTCTCTATCCCTCTCCCTTCCTCTCTGTAAAATATCAATAAAAAATATATTTAAAAAAAAAAAAAAAGAAATGCAGTTGCACTTAAATATTTAAGGAACTGGTTTGAGAAATGGTGACCACCTTAGGATACTAACCTGCTTTATTCTTGACCTGACTTATACCGCTTCTATACCAGCCCCTCATAATACTTTGGCCCATGTGCTTAGAAGGCCTAACTAAACATCGTCTAAGCCCGTGGTCGGCAAACTGCGGCTCGAGAGCCACATGCGGCTCTTTGGCCCCTTGAGTGTGGCTCTTCCACAAAATACCACGGCCTGGGCGAGTCTATTTTGAAGAAGTGGCGTTAGAAGAAGTTTAAGTTTAAAAAGTTTGGCTCTCAAAAGAAATTTCAATCGTTGTACTGTTGATATTTGGCTCTGTTGACTAATGAATTTGCCGACCACTGGTCTAAGCATTCTCTCATTGCAGGCCTTCTAGAAAGAAGTCAAGTCTTCTTTTTAAACCATCTACTAGCGGCTGAAAAAATGTAAACCTATGCCCCTGCTCAAGTCTATCTGAAATGAACCTAAGTTTAAACATTCCCCAATTAATACAGGAAATACATGCTATATACTCTTTAGAAGAGACTTGAATAGATTTCCTTCAATATATTCACCCTTCAGCAGACGGGCAGTAAAATTCACCCCAATTCTGTACAGAATTGTTTGGTCTGGATTTCTGGGGGTTCTGTTTGTATTTAAGTCACCATTCACTAGAGTAAAGCCTTGGGGGAACAGACGGGTTGGTAAGCACCTGAACCGTGAGATGTGCTTCCGTACAGGCCCACTACCAACATAAGCACACCTGAGCTCCACCTGGGCTCGTCCTGGAGTCAGGGCCCAAGTTCAGCTGCTCCAGAAATGCTTCTAAACCAAAGGTGAGTGCGGCTATCTCTCTAAAATGAAAACTCAAAAGCACAGGCTGAGATCCAACTGAAATGCCAGTCAGACAACTAGACCCAGGGGTGTCGTTACTGAAATACATACTGCTCTGGGAACGTGGGGCTAGCTCTCACCCATAAAGCCCTGTGATGCATGGCAAAGTCAATGCCACAGGCTTCTCTGGCCCATATGGCCGGGGTCTCTAAGTCTGTTGACCAGGTAGTTTAAACAGCAGAAAGCATAACATTCAAAACTGATCTTAAAAATATTCATAAAGCCCTGGCCAGTGTGGCTCAGTAGGTTGAGCATCATACCATGCACCAAGAGGTCTCAGATTTGATTTCAGGTCAGGGCACATGCCCAGGTTGTGGGCTTGATCCCCAGTAAGAGGCATGCAGGAGGCAGCTAATCAATGTTTCCCTCTCCTTCATGTTTCTCTCTCTCTCTCTCTCTCTCTCTCTCTCTCTCTCTCTCAAATCAATAAAAATATTTTTTAAATGCGATAAAGTTTTAGGTCATTTGAGTTTCACGTCATTTATATTTTGAATAAAATATGAAGATTATATATATGAACAATATAGCTTATGTGCCAAAAATATTATAAATAGGATCCTTTGATGGGAAGGAAGGGATTTGAGTCTTAATCAAGTATTTTCTACTTCAACTAGAATACTTTTTTTGTTGTTAATCCTCACCAGAGGATATTTCTCCATTGATTTTTTTTTTAGAGAGAGTGGAAAGGAGAGGCGGGGAGAGAGAGAGAAAGTAAAAGACAGACAGACAGACACATCAATTGGTTGCTTCCTGCACATGCCCGCCCCAACCAAGGCTGGGGATTGAACCTGCAACCCAGGTATGTGCCCTTGACTGGGAATCAAACCCTGGACCCTTTGGAGCTCCAGTCAACATTCTACTACTGAGCCACACACCAGGGCTTCATTTTTAATAGGAGTAAAACTTACAATGCTTAATAATTCTCTGCCACTGCTCTGCTCCCAAAGGGGAAATACTCTGCCTAAACCATTTCAATCATCAATCTGATATGTGACTTAATCACAAACATAGAAGTTCTTTCCATGGAAACTTTTCTACCCACACGGACACCTCATTTGCACAGTGCCTCAAGTTCTAGCATCTAACTCATCTTTCCCTTTCAGCAATACTTTCAGGATGAAATACCACTTCCAGAATGATACCCAGAGGAAAGAGACATTTGAAACATTAAATGTGTATGTCTTCATAGCTAAGATTTGCACTTCAATTTTGGAAGTGTTTTCCCTCAAACATCAGTGGGCAGAAGAACATGTTCAAAATACAGATTCCTATGTCCTAGCCCTAAGAAATCAAAATCAGTGGGTCTGGTGCGAGACTAGGAATCTACATTTTTAATCAGCACCCTGGTGTTTCCGATACAGGTGGTCTTGAAAAATAGCGCTGCAGGGAAGAGAATTCATTTTCATGATAGCGGTCCAGTCTTCAAGCCCCTTCTCCCAACTCCATGGTGTTTTTTTTTTTCATTTGACACTTTTGAAACAATCCCTAGTTGGATTAATGTTTTTCAAGAAAACCTTTGAAATGTAATTTTCCCTGCAGCTACAGAGTAACAATAACACCAAAAGCAAAGCATGGCAGGCAGAGTCAGAGAAAGCTGAAAAACTCACTTGGTTTTTAGGAATCATTGAAAATCGGAACTGGATGGGATCTTGATCATTCTAAGCTAAATTTCTCATTTTAACCTTTAAACAATATTTTAAGCACCCCCGTGACTATTAATTTTGCTATCTACATTCTCCAGTTACCTCAGTCATGCTACCAAGTGAGAGGGTGCCTGAAATTTAAATCAGTCTCAACAGCCTCTTGCCCTGGGTTTTCAATGAGTCTTGCTTTCCTTTTCTGCATCTCCCTATTTGAACTCTTTAGAATCAGAATTCTTTATTTGATCCATTTATTTCATTATTTTCTAGAAGATGACTCAGGACCTTCTGGGAATTCCCACCAGACCCCAAATGTAATTTGTTGCACTGACCACAGTAAACGTGTATTTTCAAATCACAAATTCAGGTTTCCACTTAAAATAGCTGCAGACACGGCAAGCTACCCCGAAGTTGCCAAAGTCAATATGTTAAGTCTGTCTCTAGGACAACAGACTAAAGAGCAGTAAATGAGGTTTCGAACTGCATTCCTGTTCATTTCTGATTTAGCTACAGGCTTCTACACACTCCCATTACACTCCCGCCATTCTTTTGTCTGATCTTAAAATTACAGGGAGGGACTCTGCTGTTATTGTTCCACTTTTTTTTTTTAAGACACTGTTTCAATGTTTCTTGCTGTTTCCACACATATTACTTTTTCTAATTTTCAATGTCAGTCATTACATGCGCTACCCTACACACACCACCTGCGTGCACCTCACTACCATTAAATTTTTTTTCTATATGAATTGAGGACCTAAGTATTCCGTGGCTTAATTAGAAATTTGCAAACCCCTCTACACAATGGACCAGTGCTGATTCAGTAGGTACTTCCTGCTGCTTTTGTAAAAGCTCTTCCCAAATAGATTATCTCTTTCTTCCAATTCTAGAGTTTTTCAAGACATCTTTCTTATAGACTCAAGAAGACAATATAATGCCAATGCCAGAATGTCAATCAAACTAAATTCTCAGATCATAAATTAATAATTTAAATTCATCTAACTATAACCAGCATTACTTGATGGGGAAAGACACAAAACCCAGTGTCCTAACTAAGCAAAATGCATGGAGGAATATTGAAGATAAAACTGATATGTGAAGAATGTCTAAAAAAAGTAATACATAAGATAGAATAATAGTTTTTTTTTAAGTTGCACATATTTAACTAGGACACAGAGCTAAGCTTTTCTAAACTTAAGTCAGTGTTTTCCAGTACTGTTGTTATAATCTGTCAATTCCTTTAAATCTTTAAACTAGAGGCCCGATGCATGAAATTCGTGCAAGAGAAGGCCTCCTTCCCCTGGCTGCTGGCACCAACTTCCCTCCAGAACCCGGGACCCCAGCTTCCCTCACAGCCCCGGCTTCGTCTGGAAGGTCGTCCGGAAGGACGGCTGGTCTAATTAGCATATTACGCTTTTATTATTATAGAAGATTGTTCTATTATTTAATGTTTCATTAATAATAAACAAAAAGGATGGTATATAAGGCTGTGTGTGAAAAAGGTCCTTAAAGGTAACAAAAATGTGAGTTACCCAGTTCTTAGTTAAGGTTACATAAAACAACAGTCATGTATTTAAATAGATCATTTAACACACAGAGGAAAATACATGACAGCAAACACATCCCATATCTGTAAGCAGATATTCCATCAAGATGATAGCATGATTGGCATCACACATCTGATAATATATCTACCTTTTGCTGTAACACAAACCAAACTCCTAAATTGGTCTACAGTTTGAAAAATGTGCTTATGTTTACCATAAGAAGAAGAGTAGGCTGTTTCAAAGATACAAGGAAGGATGAAGCTCTCAAACACGAGTTTCACTCTATCAACTCTGGCAAGATAGCCTCAAAGAAGGAAATAAAATGAAACTTTTTTCATTTGTCACCTCTGAACAAATCCACTTACTAGTAGATATAAGCCTGTGTCTTGGATGACATGTGAACAGAAGGCCCTAATGAATGTGCATCCTGGAGTCATGGTGACACCGTCGTAATTAGCTCGCTATTAATAATAGGAAAGGAGCAAAGGGAGGGCCAGAAATTATAGACATGTCATCTGGGCAGCTTCACGAGGAAGCTACAACTTTGCTCTCCCCCAGGTGGTAGTGGGGGAGTTTGGGGGGGGGGAGGGGAGGAGTCCAACAAAGGGAAGATAGATGCATCCCCAGTAAAGTTGGGGTGACATAACGGAAGGCACTTTCCTGTTAATCACACCTGGAGATGGAGATGACTGGCCAGAATGGGCGTGGCTATTGCAAGCGGGAGAACATCTGGGAATACATATCCCCCTGAACATAGGAGCTCACTCTCTTGGTTCTCTTGGTTCTCTTGCATTCGCCCCCATGGCCCACAGCCACACAGACCCCACACACAATAGACGAATGGACCGTAACTAACCTGATGCTGGATTGGACCCATCTCTAACATAGAAAGGTAACTCTGGACACTGATTCTGCTTCTGGATCTACTGAAACCCCAGCTATACTCCTCCTATGAGTAAACAAAGGGAAATGAGACTTTGGAATCTCAGGGGTATAATTCCACAGAAATAAAGCTTTCTACCATATTGCATCCTCCTGAGGAGGCCTCTGGTAATGTTTATTCTAGTGGTAACCCAAGAACTCCACCCCCAGCAGCAACAGGGGGAGATGAGACACCTTCCTCTCCCGTAACAACAGCACAGGCCACACTGACCAAAAATCTACATATTCAAATGTCCATGTTTCAAATCTCCATCCAGGTTTGTCTATTGTACACACAAACCCACTGATGTAGTAAGCTTGTGCTCTTATACCAGGAATAGGGGCCCAGTGCACGAATTCATGCACCTTGAAAGGAACTGTGGGCTGCAAGGCTGCGGTGGGCACAGGGGCGGGTCTTGGTCCATCCTCTGCACCCCCGTCCAGCCCCTCCTGCTGTGGCCCCCCGGTCCCCTGTCTGCCGGCAGCCCCGTTCCCACTGCCCCTGCATCGGCCCCGCTCGCACCCACTGATGGCGCAGAGTGATTGGGGCTGGCGCCGTCAGCAGGTGTGAGTAGTGAACGCTGCCCCAATCACCCCTCAGGAGCAGGGAGAGGTGGAAAAGCCCTCGGGGCAATCAGGGTCGGCAGCTGCCACTCGCACCCACTGACAGCGCTGAGCAATCGGGGCCGGTGCGAGCACCAGGGGGGACCGTGGCGCGCTAAAGCAAAGAATTTTCAGTAACCACCAGAGGCTCGCCCCGATGACAGCAACTGGTACCCCTCCTTGATCTGGCGCCCCCACTCACCTGCTCCACCATCCCGCCGCGACTGACGCCGCCATGTTCCGTGCACCCCCTGGTGGTCGGCGCACATCATAGCGACTGGATGTTCTGCTGTTCGGTCTATTTGCATATTAGGGTTTTATATATATAGATTAGCAAAAACAGTCCAGAAAACAAAGCTCCAAATGTCCTAACACACCAGCTATCCTTCCTCAAGATCCCATTCCAGTGGGTGAAAACCTACATGGAGAAACCACATAATCCAGTATAAATAAAGCAATGATAGTAAACTTCAGTTTTCTGCTACAAAAAAATTGGTCAGAAATATAGTCAACACTGCTGAAAGAAAAAGCAAAATTGCCACAGAAGGTCAGAAATAAAGACTGTAGTCTTATAACTGCAGGATACCCTATAAAATGAAGATGTAATTTATAAATCATTTTTAATGCTACTAGAAACCAAAGGAAGGGCAATAGGGGAGTATTTATACAAGACCACCTTCAATAGATTCTTCCCATAAAACAATCTACCGAAGAGAAAAATGGTCACCTTAGTTTTTAATGAAAGGCAGGGTAAGTATCTCTGTTCATTCACCTGTACAAATATCAATTGCTTAACTTGGAAAGGAAAGCACAGTTTTTTCAGGAGTGTCACATCCAATGTAAGCTGTACCAACCGATAACCTGATGGGTATAAAGCTACTCCAGAAGCCCAGATGGCCATTTTACCGGCCCCTCTCCCTCGTCTGCATCTGAGTCTTCCATGCTAATAAATAGTATGTTGTTAGGCAAGGTGTTACTTACTCAAGTTTTACTCTGCAATTCAAATTCTTTCATACCATTCACAATAGGACTCAGCTATAGTTTCCTCCAAATTGGAGCCTGAGAAAGATAGTTTATAGAGAGAACTCAGCCTTCCAAAAATAAGATTTAAGGGGGAGGTAGGCTATTACATTTTCCCCAGCATATCTTAATCTTTCCATCTAGGTATGCTGTGTGGGTATTATCTTTGAAATATCGGGCTGAGCTGGAACGATGTACAATCCTGCTCATGAGTATTCTGTCACTTTGTTCTAAAAAAGACACTGATGAGGACATGCTTCATGGCCAAAAATTTCACTACATGCCTAAAGGGGAAAGCAGAAAAAGAGAGGCAGGCCTGAGGGTGTGATTATCTATTTAAGCATGCAACTGTATTTTAAACATAATTAGACTAATTGCCTCCCAATCTTAGCTGATGCATCTGCACACACAATTAATTAGAACTGATTTTAAAAGCCCTGTTTAAAATCCTTTGTTCCCCCACTTTCTACAAATCAGATTACCAAGGGACAAATTTCATTTCTCAATTTTTATTTTTTAAGAGAGGCAAATTTACTTTACCTGGATCTGACCCACGAATGTAAGTCACTTAACTAGCAATTATTTACTCTGAAACTAAAAGCCAATTCAAATGTTTTCCTCTATAAAATAATTCCTGGTAAATAGGACGATCTTGCAAGGCGTTGTAGAAAAACTTAAATCATCTCATAGCTCTTCTTTGAAAAAGGAAGGTGGGAGGAGATAAAGTTCCGTTTTGCAGGAACATTAGAGAAGTGTGCTCTTAAAGCTGCCTTTTACTACGTTCTTTTTTTAAAAAAAAATTTTTTTTATTTATTTCAGAAAGAAAAGGAGAGTGAGAGATAGAAACATCAATGATGAAAGAGAATCATCCATCAGCTGCCTCTTGCACATCCCAGACTGGGGATCGAGCCCACAACCTGGGCATGTGCCCTGATTGGGAATCAAACCAGTGACTTCCTGATTCGTAGGTTGATGCTCAACCACTGAGGCACACCGGCCAAGCTACTATGTTCTCTATTCCCTATTGGTTTTTCTACTGGGAATCAAATGTAGTTAAGTAATTTGAAAAGGGCACCAGGGACAGTTGAACAGAGTAAGACAAAGGCTCGAGCACTGAAACTGGAGATGGGGCTGGGAGGGGGTAGGTAGCAAGGAGGGACAAGAAAAGGCAAACAAAAAGTGGAAAGGTGTGGGGAAGGGGGGAGGGTGAGAAAAAGCAAGCGTCGTGGGTTCACACAGAGATTGCAGCGCCTGCACAGGGGAGGCAGTCAAACCAGATCAGGGAGCTTTTCCCAAATAAATATTTACCGAGTGGATGAATGGTGGCCGGTGTCCACAGCGACCTCAGAGGTGTGTACCTGATCCAGAGGACAGTCATTAACCAGTGACAAGTGAGCGGAGCCACAGAGCGAACCCACAGGCCTGGTGACGTGAGGCGAATGTGAAGGTGGGAGCTAGAGCCTGGAGCTGGGGAAGCCTGGCAGCCGGCTGGAGATCACCACATCCCTGCCTGAGCTCTGACCCTGAGGCCGCAATCTGGAAGGTTACAAATAATAGTAACACAGACCTGGGAGGGGCACCATCTTGTGCGAGGGCCAGAGAGAATAGCATTACCTAACTGGAGACAACTCAGGGGGTGTGGACCTTGGGATCTGAGTCTGAGGGGGGAGCATGACATTCCTGTAGATGATGGAAACTCTGTAGCTGACAGTGGGAACAGAAATAGGAAAGGGAAACACCCACGTGAAATGTCCCGTTTCCCAAAGCAGGGCTGGGCTGGAACAACTCAGTGAGTGTGATGATTCAGATGCTGACACGGAGCATTCCCCCAGCTTGAATTCGCTGCCTACTTACTTACAGTGACCTTGCAGAACTGCCCAAAATAGTTTTTGGTGGTTCCCCATTAGGGAGTAGAGAAGACGTCCTCTAATTCTACGAGGAAAGCAGACCGAGGACCAATACATGGGGAAGCAGAGAAGTATCTGTCGGTGAAATTCCACTGTTGGACATGGAAGGCAACATGGGAAAAGAGGATTTTCAGCAGGCTGTGACTCCCCGAGTCAGTAAGCTGGAGAAAACACGCGCAGATTTAAGTATGGTCCTTGGTGAAACATGTGACTGCAGTCATGTTTATGAGTGCCTACAGAGACACTTAAATGAATTCCACTTGTAATGTATGCCGCCAGGATTAGATTAGAAAAAGGAAATTCATTTCTGACATTAATCAACAGGCTCAGGACACTCACCAGAATCCACCCACAATCCAGTTGTATTATTCTGCAAAGGAAAAATAAAAATAAAGGATATCTGAAGGCTAATTTGAATCCACACTACCTCATAGGAGGAAATATGCTCAAGTCACGACACAGCCAAGATTAATAGGTGTCTCCACCCACTTCTTAAACAGTTTTAGGTACAGAAAACAATGTCACTTCTCTTCCCAAGAATATGTTAAGCATAGGGAGTTTGCAGAAATATATGCAAAAGACAGCGTTCCTTGCCATATCCTTACTATCTGGTGTTCTGGGTAGCTTTAAATGTATGAGTACTGAATTCCACCGACACAGTCGGTTACAAAAAGTACATATTCATTTCCGAAAGCTAAAAGCAGAGATACTGCTGTAGTTTGAAATCATGTTGCTCATCTCCTGGGTTGAAAAAAAAATTAAGACTCATGGCAAGATTATTTTTTTAAATCATTCCACATTTATCTTCATAGAACAAAACAACACAAAATGAATCACTCTACGAGCAAGTATGACACTTTAATTCTCTTCTCTATAAAAATTCTTAGTTCCAACCTAAACATCTGAAATGATTAACAATCATTTTCCTGTTTGCCACATTTTTCAACATGAGGTTGGCAGAGCAACCGAGACCAACATAACATCAAGTAAACCTCACTCGCGGATTTGTTCATTTAACAAACGCTTATTGAGGGTCTACTATGTGAGTGGCAGCTGCCGACCCTGATTGCCCCTGAGGGCTTTTCCACCTCTCCCTGCTCCTGAGGGGTGATTGGGGCAGTGTTCCATTAGCTGAGGATACAGACAGGGATAAGTTTAGTCCAAGTCCTGGACCTCATAGACCTTCCTGTCTACTGGGGGGAGGGATGGGGAGTAGACAAATAAATATATAATTTTAAACAGACATAAGTGCTATCAAGAAAAATAAAGCAGGGCAGGGCAGGAAGACTGACAGGAGGAGAGGGAGGGGCTTATTTGGATATGGTGGTCAGAGAAGAACCTTCTAAGGAAATGGCATTTGAGAAGAGATCAAACTGAAGTAAAGGTGCGAGCCATGTTGAAATCTGGGGGGAAGACCTTCCTTTGAGGCAGGGCAAAAAGCAGGTGCTAAGGCCCCAGGCCTTGGTGGTTTGAAGAACAGCAAGAGAATCTGTATAGCTGGAGCAAAATATAGAATGAGCATCCGATATGGTGGAGGAAAAGGCATGGCTCAGTTATATCACTTCAGTCTCATGGGCCACTGCATAGTTTCTGATCAAGAGAGTGTCATGTCACACTGAGATGCAAGGAAATGACTCTAGGTGACACAGGTGGACTGGGCAGATTATAGTCAGGAGACTATTTCCATAGTTTGAGCTTATCCTGATATTCTCTAAATCAGAGGTGGGGAACCTTTTTCCTACCAAGGGCCATTTGGATATTTATAACATCATTCTCGGGCCACACAAAATTAGCAACTTCAAAATTAGCCTGCTGTATTTGGTCAAACATTTAATTAGCTCACCCCTAATGCCTTTGCAGGGCCAGGCCACATGATTTCACGGGCCTTAGTATATGGCCCACGGGACTGACTTTCCCTACCCCCGCTCTAAAAGCTTAGATTTTATAGGGGGGGTGGGCAGCTACTTCTTATATTTAATTCTATCTAAAGATATAAAGACATTTATATACTCTATACACAGATACACACTCAGTGACTTTATTAGTTTGAATAAGTGAAAACAGGTTTCAAATCATCGCAGTCGAGCAGCCTTAAAATCGTGCCCAAAATATGTCCATCCTCCCCCCACCCCACTTATTATAACTACATGAAAGTCATGTAGAAGTGAATAGTTCTTTTGTCCTTAAATAGGCTATCTGAAAAACAGAAGCATACTGTCTTTTATTGTCAATTCATGGCTCACAAAGCCTCTGAGGTTGGCTTTTGTCCTTCAAAAGCTTTTAATTGACAGGTACATTTAAGCTTATTTTACAGGCTGTGAGAAATGGAATGCACTGGGAGTGGGCCACATCTCCCTTTTTCTGAAAGGAAAAGATATCAGTAATGCAGTGACCTCACCTTCAAGGAATGCATCAGGGACATGGAACAAAGGTGGCTTCCTTCATAAGGAAACACAATCTGCTGCAGAAAACTGCTTCATTACTTTTGAATGATTTAAGGCTGCACAGTCTACCAGAAATGGTTCCAGTCTTTAATCTGTATTTATTTTATTAGCAAAACTGCTAGTGATATCATTCTTTGTCCTAACCTTACCAAAAAAAGCCTAGCATGTTCATTAATCAAAACTATGTGTGCCCTGGCCAGTTTGGCTCAGTGGATAGAGCATCGGCCTGCAGACTAAAGGGTCCCAGGTTCGATTCCAGTCAAGGGCACATGCCTGGGTTGTGGGCTCGATCTCCAGTGGGGGGTGTGCAGGAGGCAGCTGATCAATGATTCTCTCTCATGGATGTTTCTATCTCTCTCTTACTCTCTGAAATCAATAAAAATATGTTTAAAAACAAAACAAAACAGAAAAACTATGTATGATTGTTCAGATCACCTTTGATTGTGCCAAATAAGTATATTTATCAGGAATGAAAACTATCTACAGGGATAGGGTCTCTGGTAGGCTGACCAGAGACTCAAGAACCACATGAGATGTGGAAGGTAAAGGCAACCTAAGGTTTCAGGTTGCACTTAGTATATAAATGGAGTCCTGCATTTTCACATTTTAGGGCATGAATGTTTCAGCTTATGAAATTTATTACCACAGCATCCTTTTATAGTGACATCACTGCAAAACAAATTCTTTGAGGACAAAATGAATTCATCCATGGGTAACCTGGATGCAACAAACAGAACACAGTTACTAAACCATTGCTTCACCCTTTCAAGGTCACAAAACATCTTGTTACATATTTTCCCCCAAGTTCAGGTAGTCAGTAATTTACTTTCTTCTATCAGATAGACATTATACCATAGGATCAGCTCTTAAAATGACCCCATGACCATTTCAAAGTGATTCTGCTGTCCAGCTAACACTGCTACGGTTGCCATTCTAAGGCTATTGATAGACAGTTGTGATCTAATTACCCCCGACTTTGTAGATTGTATTATCTAATGCATGGCTGCCAAGAATTAGCAACTCTGCATACTTGTCAGAGAACAGTCACCTGACTAGGAAAATTGATAGTAAGTATCAAACTGAAAATCAATTTTGGTTTTAATCTATCTTTACCCCACCTATTTGGTTCTTCTGTCGAACATGCCCATGTGTCTGATAACAGTGCCAAGAAATGGCGACCTTTCAGCCCAGGCACAGAGAAGAAATGTATACTGAACAACTGCTACATGCATCCTTTTCATACATTCCAAATTCCAATATATAATCACTGAACATAAGCCATATTAGATAAATCCCACATTGGCTAACAGCCCCCAGTTACAGAAGGAATTGATAGACCATAGCCTGGCTGCAGTTAAACAAAGACAAGACACTAACTAGTTGTTTATGATGGGTACTCCCTGCCCAGACAACTGGAAGGAGAAAAAAAGCCACCAGTGGGGGCTGAGAAATTTACATATCAGGTTAATGTGGAAAATAAACACCTCTCAGCCCAGGAAATAAAGAAAGCTAGGATCACAAAGAAGAAACTTAACCTAGCAACACACGCAAATGGACATATAAACATTCATATAAGCACTGCCACTCCTTCCACACAAAGCCCTTCTTCATTCATAACATACCTAGAAACCACAGCGTGACACATTTCTAAAGTTACCAAGTCCTCCCAACATGCTGATCCTCGAGATATGCCATTCTCTTTCATCTATAATGAAATGTTAGGACTCAGGGGTGGGGGACATCCGGCCCGAGGGCCATGTAAGGCCCACAAAATCATTTGGTCTGGCCCTTCCAAGGCATTAGGAGTTAATTAAATGTTTGACCAAATATAGCAGGCTAATTGTTAAGTTGATAATGAATGTATGGCTTGCAAATAATGTTATAAATAAATATCCAAATGGCCCTAGGCAGAAAAAAGATTCCCTACCCCTGTGTTAGGTAGACTTTAATGTGACTTATTTGTAGGTATCACATAGCTTAGTCTCTTGAGAGTTAATATAAACTCAAGGTATATCTATGCATTATCGTTAAATTGTTGATACATTAACAATCACAGAGAATCATCACAGGGATCTGAACTAGAGAGCCCAAGGTCCTTGTGGGGTTTCATAGCAGAGTTGGTTGGTCCATGATTTAAGAGTGCAAAGAGTGCCGAAACTGGTTTGGCTCAGTGGATAGAGTGTCGGCCTGCGGACTGAAGGGTCCCGGGTTCGATTCCGGTCAAGGGCATGTCTCTAGTGGGAGGTGTGCAGGAGGCAGCTGATCGATGTTTCTCTCTCATCGATGTTTCTAACTCTCTATCCCTCTCCCTTCCTCTCTGTAAAAAATCAATAAAATATATTTTAAAAAAAAAAAGAATTGCAAAGAGTGTCTTGGGGCTGATTTATGCTTCTAACTACCCTTTTCTTCCCCCTTCCCTCTTTGTGCTCAAGAACTGTAATTTCATTGTGAATGTGCATGTTGCCTCTCCTGGGATTGAGCATGGGAAGGTGCTATTGCTAACCACATCAGGACCTGTGCTTCCTACCATCCATAGAATTACCTGACACGGGAATTACTTAGTATGTCGATAATCTGCATCAAAACAGAGGCCATTATTACATGTAACATTTTCATTCCCAAAGCAGAGGTTTTCAAGCCGAGAAATCACAAGGTGTTTGGTAAAGGTCACATGCATCCTAGTAACTCCATTTCATTTTCCTCTATGTCAGAATGATGATGTGCCTGGGGGATACAAGAACATAGGTGACATATTTTAACTTTTATAAGGCTTCTTATTAAATTCAGCAGAACATTCTTTCTAATAAACCAGGAAAACATGATTTCTAGACCACCATGGTGGGTGCAACACAAATGTTTCGAGGGCCACCCTCAAGAGAACTGTTATTCAGGACCCAATTACATCTAAATTTCATGAGGGTTTACCCAGCCTTTGGGTAATACATTCATAGCTGACTTAAATAATGGAAAATGAATACCGTTAAGTGCACCAAAACTATATGTGTGGCTAGGTACTCTCTCTTATGAAGATCTGAATGCATCCAAATGGACCTTGGAATTCTGGAATGTGAACAATCTATCACTCCCATCACGATGTATTTACTGACTGGAACAGCTACTACTTTTTCAAGTGTAAAGAAGAGAAAAGAAGGTTTAAAACATAAAGAGTTCCAGCTCTCAAGTTACTTATCACTTGGAAGCCAGAAGAAAAACACAGTCAATTAGAGAACAATCAAACACCGAATGGGGGAACAGGATACCTAAAATAAAGGTAATAAACAAGCTACATATGTGTTTAAAACGAAGCATTCATATAATTACAAATATCTACTAAAGCAATATATAGCATCTAGGATTGACATTTTTTTAGTTCCCATTAATAGCTACAAATTGCTGATACTACCAGAAGGATGACAGAAACCACGGGAGGCAGTTTAATTAGGATGGCAGTAAAAACTAACGGCTCAAGGAACAAATGGGAGAAACCCAAACTGATAGAAGTAGAAGAGAACTGTCTGAGGGTCGAGGCAAGGTATAAATGAGCAATGCAGTGAGTTATTTTTAAAGGTGCATAAGATCAGGTAAAAAAACGAGCAGCTTGCTCAGGAGAGTCACGGGATAGCCCTTCCACAGGAACTTTATTATTATCTGCCTCAGAGCTATTTTGGACCTGAACCTGAGCAAGACCGGCAGAGGCTGGAGAGCGTCCAAGGGAGAGTGACTAAAATGATTAAAACGTTAGGAAATGGGTCCTAAGAGGACTCGTAAAGGAAACAGTTACTTAGGCCAGATAAAGATGCCAGGGAGGAGGCTGGCTGCACAGCGGCCTGCGAGGTTAGGAAGGACAGCGCACAGGGGAGCGCTTCTTCCCATTAAGGATGGGACGAGAGGAATGTGACTGAACGGCAAGGCAAGGACAGGAATTTGTATTTGATACAAAAAAAAAAAGAACTTCCTGGCTAGGAAGATTGCAAGGCGCTGGAATAAGTTACCAGTAAGCTTTAGAAACATTCTTTTCGGAAGACTTTTTTTTTCCCCCCAAGACATCTTGGGAACATGTTCACTCCGTGTCCTTTCTTACCCTACACAATCAGGAAGTGGGTATTTTAACTATAAATAGAAGCCCCATTAAAAAAACATACAAACGTATTGGAAGCTGAAGTGCAGTATGGCTCTTCACTGTGGCTGCATTGCCAAAGCCATCAGAAAGTTATCAGTTACACAACTGCACTTCTTTTGCCAGAGATGGTTCTAGCCACATTAAAAAAAAAACAAAAAAAAACACAATCAGATGCTCTAGATAGGAGATATAAAAATAATTAAACCATGGATAAACTGACCAGTAATAGCTATCTAAAGAACATAATCTTGATTCTATGGGAGGAAGGGCGGGAGAGGGTGACAGGGATATGAAAAATGAGCCACAAAGGGCGCGTGCGCGCGCGCGCGCACACACACACACACACACACACACACTGTATAGCCAATAGTGCCATTAAAAGACCCATGTGAGGGCAGAATAACCTTTCCTAGCACTAATTTTCAAAATTAGAACTGCACTCCAAAGCACGCCTCGTTTCCCTGACAGAAGCCATAGGGATCTATCTCTTTTCAATACTGTGCCAAAGAACGAAACCGGTTTGGCTCAGTGGATAGAGCATCGGCCTGCGGACTGAAGGGTCCCGGGTTCGATTCTGATCAAGGGCATGTACTTTGGTTGCGGGTACAGCCCCGGTGGGAGGTGTGCAGGAGGCAGCTGATTGATGTTTCTCTCTCATCGATGTTTCTAGCTCTCTATCCCTCTCTGTAAAAATATCAATAATATATATTTTTTAAAGAACGAAGTCAAAAGATAATGCATTTTAAAATATCTGAGGCCGCATTTTAAAATATCTGAGGCCGGGGTCACCCCCGCCCCTCCGTGGTAGCAGGAACTAATTCCCTTTCGGGTCACCGGAGGCCTGAGGTGGAAAGTTCACCGGTCAGAGTGCCTTGACACCCTTGGAAAAGGGAACATCACCTCAAGTTACAAACCCCTGCCAGCTCAAAAGATGATTTCCATTTCAAGTAGGGCGTTGGCCGCATGACCCCAACCAAACCCCGCCTCTTCCTGGTTGCCCTAGCGACGACGGTGGCGTCCCAAGATGGCGTCGTGGCTGCCGGAGACTCAGTTCGAAATTGTAGGACAAGGCCCAGCGCCGAGCAAAGACTACCACCAGACGTTGATCACCTGATCCCAGGTTGACAAGGCTGAGACAGAAAGGGCTTCATGAAGAGTTTGCTCACCAAGTCCTGGACCCTGCCGACCACACAGACTACAGCAAGGGGACTGGACAGTGGGGATCTGAGCCCTCTGGTGAGAGCAGTGGAAGGTATCCTGCCTAGGTCCAAGCCGACTTCATGAGGCCTAGATGTGCGCTGAGATGAAGACGGAGAGCTAGGGACAGTCATGTGAGCCGAGGAGCTGCGAGCCCGGCGCTGGTTCCGGGGGTGAGGGATAAATCACGTACTGCTGCAGGATGTACTGGTAAAGCTTGGTGTCCGTACGCGGAGGAGCAGCCAGGCGCAGATCAGGAAGTGTAAATCGAGAATTAAGACTTGATCCACACAGTCAGTGGTTTTCAAATTACGCTTTGGTTTTACAAATAAATGGACCAGTGAGGTTCCACAAGCATTTTATTCAAATCTTCTCTTTGGGAATATTTTTCACTCACTTAAAAGTTGTAACACAAAGGAAATACCTACACCTTCACATGTTTTATGTATCAAAATTTCAACGTCTTAACTCGTGCTTCCAAAATCTAGATGAACATGTTTTGGTGCAGGCCACAGAGGAAAGCATCTGTCATCACTGTGAGTGAATACAGTAGACTTTCTCACAAATGTGTCATTGTTTGGGAAGGTTGAGCTATGATCAACCCTGTTTGGATTCGTGTCTGTACAAGGCAGGTACAGTCAGACAGAGAAAACCTGAAGATCAGGAGAAGCTCAGATGCACCATCTCAGCACAGGTCATGGAACCTGAGAGTCCCCTCCAAAACACATTGACCACCTTGTGATGATAACATCAAGCTAGACACAGTAAGCAATTTTCAGGGCTTTTTGTCTGAACTTGGTATTTGTGATAAGAACACAGAATTTGGTAGATATTGGTAATGCAACTCTAAAATTAAAGTCTTAATTAACTACTCTCACGTGTTTGGATCTCCTGGATCCTCTGAATTGAAGAGTATCCTAAAATCGGCAACAAAATGATTTTGATTTACTCAACAAATGTTTGAGTGCTTTCTACTAACGGGTGCTACTGGGTGCTGTGCCCAACACTAAGGATACAGAAGGGAGCAAAAGCACATGTTCTCTGCCCTCATGGAGCTGGATGCTGAGCAAATAAGCACGTAAGCTGAACTAAAATGTGAACCAAACGAGATGTCAACCGTGGTAAGTGCTGTCAAGGAGAAACACACACGTGCTCCAGGATGAGGCCTGGTTGGGGAGGTCGAGGAAGACTCTCCAGAGGAACTGAGGCTTGGTCTGCCACCTGGAAGATTGGGCGACTGGAAAGAAGGCCCGTGCAGCTGGAGTGCAGAGATCAGGGTAGCGAGGCCAAGCAGGCTTCTTACAACATAATCGGGAGCTTTGTCCTGATACTGCGAGAACCAGAGCCATTGATTTTTAAGAGGAGGAAGTGACTGGAATACTCAATTCCAATGATTGTGAGGTACACTTTTTTTACGTCTTATCCCCAGAATTAAATTTAATTAGCATTTTTTTTCTTTCTGTGCTATTCATAAAATAACGTAAATCAACATACAGTTGATGGCATTTTGGAGTTAGTGAAATGTAGTAATCAGGTTTGCATTTTTAAAGGATAAGTCTGGATAAAATGTCAACAGATTTATGACTATCTGCATGGATCAGGGTTTTCTTTTTATTATAATAAAATGCAGGTATTGACTACTAATGTTGAATAACACTAATATTCATTTTCATCTATATTTCACTGCCGAATTTCAAAGGTCTCTTTATCAGAGTAGTTTCTTTGGTCAACTTGATAATAATTAAATATTATTATTCTGAACTTATAAAAAGTCTGTCTTCAAAAAAATAGATAAATATAAATTGATTTACACATAAATAGATACAGATAAAATCTATACATTTTTCCCTTCATAAAAGAATTCTGCAATGAAAAACTAAAAGTTTGAAAACTACTGTTCAAGGTAATAGGGATGCACAGCAGACTTTTGGGGAGAATGACATGATTGGAGCTGTGGGACCTAACAGACTCTGGGTACAGCAATGTGGAAGACACCAGGGAGTGGAAGAAGTTTCTGTGGAGAGGAGATGCATAAGTGAAATGATCTTGTTTCTTATTTTAAAAATGTCCATAATACTTTTTACCTCCTAATAATGCTTTAAGGATTTTATGAAGTAAATATACAAATTATTGACAATTTTTCCCTACCTTACATTTTTATTCTGGTAAGTTCCAAAATGAGTCTCCTCTCTAAAACTTTTTTTTTTAATATATTTTATTGATTTTTTCACAGAGAGGAAGGGAGAGGGATAGAGAGTTAGAAACATCGATGAGAGAGAAACATCGATCATCTGCCTCCTGAACACCCCGTACTGGGGATGTGCCCACAACCAAGGTACATGCCCTTAACCAGAATCGAACCTGGGACCCTTCAGTCCACAGGCCGATGCTCTATCCACTGAGCCAAACCGGTCAGGGCGTCTAAAACTATTAAAAGGTCTCTTTGGCATTTCTTTTTAAGGGAGAGTTTGGCATTCAACAGGACAAAACTTGGTTATGCATTCCATACCCTTTTGTGCCAAACGGTCTCGGTGACAGCCTCCAGCTCCTCCACAGCTCTCTTCCACATGGTCATTACTTCCTGCAGTTACTCAAGATTCTCTCTTCCTTAAAGACATGGCCATCGGAGCCTTCCCAAAGCTCCACAAAAGACACTCTTAAAGGAGCTAAGTGTCAAATATATGTGACAGAAGAAGGTTTGACTTTGGATGGTGGACACACAATGCAATATACAGATGATGTACCATAGAATTGTATACTTGAAACCTGTATAATTTTATTAACCAATGTCCCCCCCAACAAATTCAATAAAAATAAATAAAGTTAAAAAGAAAAAAAGAAAAGAAAATATTTGAACTATTAGTTTCCCCACATCATCAAGAGAGAAGAAAAAAAAAAGAGAGAAGCAATGAAACCCGTCACAGATTGTCTAACAGATACTTGATCTGCTGGCTGGGTCTCTCACCCCAGGATGAGGGAACAGGAAGGGGTACAAGAGATAAAGGTGTTCACCATCTCCTTTCACAAGTGAGACCCAGAGAACCCGTATCGCACTACAAGTACTGGGAGGACCAGAACAAACCACCTCTTTAGTGACATCATTTGCAGTCACTAACTGATGAACAGCTTGTGTACCTGAAGTTTAAGTTGGCTGCTTAAAACAGAACCAAATATCCTATGGCACTAACATTATAAATGTTGCCCTAACCTGTTTGGCTCAGTGGATAGAGCGTCAGCCTGCAGACTGAAGGGTCCCAGGTTCGATTCCAGTCAAAGGCATATACGTTGATTGCGGGCACATCCCCAGTAGGGGGTGTGCAGGAGGCAGCTGATTGATGTTTCTCTCTCATCGATGTTTCTAACTATCCCTCTCCCTTCCTCTCTGTAAAAAAAATCGATAATATATATATTTTTTAAAAAAAACATTATAAATGTTAACTATCAGCCCTGCCAGTGTGGCTCAGTGGTTGAGCATCGCCCTATGAACCAGGCAGTCATGGTTTGATTCCCCGTCAGGGCACATGCCCGGGTTGCAGGCTTGATCTCCAGTAGGGAACGTGCAGGAGGAAGCCAATCAATGATTCTTTCTCATTGATGTGTCCATCTCTCTCTTCCTCTCCCTTCCTCTCTGAAATCAATAAAAAATTTTGAAAAAATAAATTATCAGACCACACCCGCCCACATGTGTACCCTCACACACACAGATTTTATTTTACAATATAACTGACATATGGTACTAAAAGTTCTAATATCTGGAAAGCGTGAAAACAGACGGTACTGGCATTTACTGAGTATCTACTAGGTCCTGGGTGTTTACGATCTCTTACCTCCTGTAATCCTCACAACCCTGGAAAGCAGATTGTCATCATTTTACAAATTAAGAAATTAGACTAAGGAAATAACATGCCCAAGAGCCACACAGATAACAAGAAACAGAAGAAGGTTGGCCTGATGCTAAAACCCCTGCCTTTTGTATTACATCCCATTTTTGCTCTAGCGAAACCACAAAGCACACAGAAAGGAGCATTCAGAGGAAGAAATCAATTCCCCTCACTTCCCCTGCACATTTCTGAAAGAGCTTCTGTGTTCTTTGGCATCTTCCCCACACTTGGTGAAACCTTCTTCTATGTCCTGGGCTCGCTCACACCGCCCTCAGTTAGGGTAACCACATGGCCCTGTTTGCCCCAGACAGTCCCGGATGACTGCTGTTGACTCTGCAAAATCATCAGCAGCATCCCTTTTCCTCTCAAAAGTGTCCCAGAGTAGGGGATAAATTAAACCCCACCTTAGCCCCTCACTGCACTTCCCCCATGCAGGCTTGTCTGACCCCAAAGAAACTCCGTGTCCATCCCTCCCCTTTCAGCATAAACTTCCTGTCCATCAGAGTGGGTGTTCTCACCTCAGTAAGTGTGGGAAAAGCAATGGGACTGGATAAATCCATACCCTTTCAAAGAGAACATTTTAGTATGTGGACAACTAAATTTCAATCTCTAAGTGCTGAAATTTCAGGCAGTGTGACAACTTTACACGAAGGTAGTATTCAGGCAGAATAAAGGTAGATCATTCCTGCCCTGGCCCGTGTGCTCAATGGTTAGAGCACTGGCCTGTGCACCGAAGGGTTGCGGGTCTGATTCCCGGTCAAGGGCACATACCTGGGTTGCAGGTTTGATCCCCTGCCCAGTCGGGGCACATGCAGGAGGTAACCAATCGATGTGTCTCTCTCACATCGATGTTTCTCTTCCTCTCTCTCTCTCTCTCTCTCTCTCTCTCTCTCTTTCACCCCTCCCTCCCTTCCCCTCTCTCTTAAAAAAAAATCAATGCAAAAAAATATCCTCGGGGTAGATCATTCCAGGCCACTGAAGGCCCATCACGCACACCAGCCCAGTTTAGAGACTGATCCTAGGCCAGGCTCCCCAAGCTGCCCTTGCTTTTCTGCTCTGCCTCTCTTCTCATGCCCCGATTACTCATCAATTCATCCGGAGGTTCCTGTGGCAGACACAGTGTGGCTTCTAAGGGGATATTAGGGCAGATCCTGGTGCCCATGGATGACTGTGAGAGGCACATTCATCTCACAACACCAAGAGGATATCCAGACCCCAATCTCAGTTGGTTCTAAATGCTCACTATCAAAGTTGGCCTTTGCTAGGGTAATTATTTCCAAAATGTCAAGGCAGCAAAGGGACTCTGCTATGAGACAAGCCCTCATTGTATAAAAGAGGAAACTCAGGCCTGTGGAAGAGAAATCACTGGCTTATAGTCACAAAGGCAAGATGAGAACCCAGGTCTCCTTTCTTGCCACCACATAGGTGATCCTCGGTTTCCACACAGCATACATTTTCATACTCCTATGCGGAGACCCTACTTCTCTGGTGCTGGAGTTGGGCTATCTTGGAATATGTCAACATTTCAAGCTGTCATGTGATGGTGCCTTTCAACCAACACTTCACTTCCAACAGTATCCCTGTCTTTGTAGTAAAGAATCAAGGCTTTCAATATCTTCTAGTATAAAATAAGTGCTCATACCAGCACATAATATTATATACTATGAAATACATAATACTGAATGAAAATAATTAGGCCTACCAAAATATTTTGCCTCATGGACTTAAAACTCTTCAATCGTGTTCTACTATGGGGGAAAAAAGTAAAAACACATGAAATGCTGGAAGTAATTTATCCAAGAGTGTGCTTAAAAGACAAGTTTAACAATGGAAAAATATGGAGAGATTTGCTAACTAATGTCACTATGCATAAGCTGAGCAAAACAAATATTTAAGGTTTGAAATTTAATTCTATTACATATGTTAATGTTTAATCTATGTATTTAATGTGTTAAAGAACTTTTAAATTTATTTAAAGATCTTTAAAACTAAGCAGTGATATAATTAGAAGTGAAAGAATATTTTTAGCTTTATAGGAACTGAATCTCCTTATAATAAATCAAAAGTTCAACTTTCAAATATCAGTGCCCAAACACACTTCAGGTGTACCGGTTAATAATGCGGATTTTTTCAATAGATGGAGTTACACATATGTTGATATGCATGCGATTTGATATGTATGCTATTTTGTTGTATTGACAGCAAGCTTCAAAACTTCATATGTCGCCGAAACCGGTTTGGCTCAGTGGATAGAGCGTCAGCCTGCAGACTGAGGGGTCCCAGGTTCGATTCCGGTCAAGGGCACGTACCTGGGTTGCGGGCACATCCCCAGTAGGGGGTGTGCAGGAGGCAGCTAATCGATGTTTCTCTCTCATCGATGTTTCTAACTCTCTATCCCTCTCCCTTCCTCTCTGTAAAAATATCAATAAAATATATTTTAAAAAAAAAAAACTTCATATGTCAAATTTGCTGAAGGTGTTAACATTATAGGTATTTTTACGCTTAAAAATGTCGAATTTTGGGCCCAAAAAAAAGCATTTGCGGGAAGTTTTAATTCATTACTTTGTTTTGAAGAAAAGTGCTGCTGAAGGTTATCATATACTTTGGGAAGCTTATGGTGAACATGCTCCATCTCAAGATACTTGAGAACGCTGGTTTAAATGCTTTAAAAGTGATGATTTCAGCCCTGACTGGTTTGGCTCAGTGGATAGAGCGTCGGCCTGTGGACTCAAGGGTCCCAGGTTCGATTCTGGTCAAGGGCATGTGCCTTGGTTGTGGGCACATACCCAGTGGGGAGTGTGCAGGAGGCAGCTGATCGATGTTTCTCTCATCGATGTTTCTAACTCGCTATCCCTCTCCCTTCCTCTCTGTAAAAAATCAATAAAATATGTATTTTTTTTAAAAAAAAGTGATGATTTCAATGTGAAAGACAAAGAATGTCCAGGTCAACCAAAAAAGTTTGAAGACCAACAATTACAAGCATTATTGGATGAAGATGCGTGTCAAACTCAAAAACAACTTGCAGAAAGATTAAATGTTGCTCAGCAAACAATTTC
This sequence comes from Plecotus auritus, assembly GCF_963455305.1. Classification (NCBI taxonomy): domain Eukaryota; kingdom Metazoa; phylum Chordata; class Mammalia; order Chiroptera; family Vespertilionidae; genus Plecotus; species Plecotus auritus. The sequence goes on from NC_137773.1 coordinate 72,926,304, forward strand.
CGATCATTTACAAGCAATGGGAAAGATTTTAAAAGGAAGGAAAATGGGTGCCACATCAACGAAAGACAAATGGAAAACCGAAAAGTCATCAGTAAAATGTTGCTTCAACGGCACGAAAGAATGTCTTTTTTGCATCGAATCATGACTGGTGATGAAAAGTGGATATATTTTGAGAATCCCAAATGCACAAAATCATCGGTTGATCCAGGTCAACCATCAACATTGACTGCAAGGCAAAATCACTTCGGAAAGAAGACAATGCTCTGCGTTTGGTGGGATCAGAAAGGTGTGGTGTATTTTGAGCTTCTAAAACCAGGTGAAACCGTTAATACTGAACGCTACCGACAACAAATAATCAATTTGAACTATGCTTTGATTGTAAAACGACCAGAATGTGCCAGAAGACACGGCAAAGTAATTTTGCTTCATGATAACGCACCATCACACACTTCAAAACCAGTTAAAGACACCTCAGAAGATCTTGCCTGGGAAGTATTAACCCACCCACCGTATTCACCAGACCTTGCTCCTTCAGATTACCACGTGTTCTGATCGATGGCACACGCACTTCTGAGCAGCACTTCAAAACGTACGAAGAAATGGAAAATTGGGTCTGTGAATGGTTTGCCTCAAAACAAGAAAAGTTCTATTGGGACGGTATCCACAAATTACCTGAAAGATGGGGGAAATGTGTAGCTAACAATGGACATTACTTTGAATAAAGCACTTTTGAAGTTTCTCTTGAAATTATCATGTTTTCTTTTATTACAAAATCTGCATTATTAACTGGTACACCTGGTACAAATGCCAGGGCTATATGTATTCCACACTGATATTCTGATTCTATTACTATTATATTGTTTGAGAGGGTATCTCACATAAATAAAAACTAGTCATGAGCCCAGCGGTGTGGCTCAGTGATTGAGTGTTCACTTATGAACCAGGAGGTCACAGTTTGATTCCCAGTCAGGGCACATGCCAGGGTTGTGAGCTCGATCCCCAGTAGGGGGTGTGCAGGAGGCAGCCAATTAATGATTCTCTCTCATCATTGATGTTTCTCTCTCTCTCTGTCTCTCTCCTTTTCTCTCTGAAATAAAAGATCAATTAAAAAAAAAAACTAGACATGGAGCACCCTAGAGTAAACTTTTATTTCATTTATGTATTTCAATGCTTAGGTTCACTTACTATACTTTAAAATAATGAAAATTCACTCCATTCATTGCTGGATTTGAACAGGCAGTGTTTCAAAAGGATTTCTTTTCTTATAAAAAAATACTTTAAGAAATTTATTATTTCCTTAGGCTAACAGAACAAAATGTTTATACTTGACAGTCCTTGCCTTTCTGTACTATATTTAATGTAACTCAAAAATTGATATGCACATCCTCCTACTGCTCTTTTGCCATGTTTCACAATGCAAATAATCTGCTACTTAACTGCTACTGTCAACCCTTTGAAATGGCACCTCCATTCCCTTCTCAGCTACCCCCAAAGAGCCCACTCACACATCTGTGTTTAAATTGGCCGTGTTTACAGCTCCCCATATGCTGCCATTCATGAAGCAACTGCTGCCATCCCCTTGACTAAGGCACTGGCAGGCACATACACTACCAAGGACTGCAGGGCCTCAGAAAGGGTGGTGGGGCTCAGAAATGCTCTTCTTAAGGTCACTACTTTCAGAAGTCTCTGAAATTAAAAAAGGAGGAGTAGGAGAAAGAGGGGAGGGACATATACACACTGTTCATGATAAAAGCTTTGGGAGAGGGAACGTCTACTACGTTCCACAATGAGGGAGCCTTCCTAGCAAAGCTGTTCCCATGTGTGAGATTTCTATCACCAACACGCTTCCCTATACTGCACGTATGACGCTGCTCTACTATTGTGGTTCCTCCTGAAGAATCCTGCTACAAAGTGAACTGCAAAGTCATTTGCCTCTTGACCTTAGAATAAAAAAGGCTTGTCATGTATTGTCTCAGGTTGGCTTAAACCAGCCTTGGGCAAACTACGGCCCGCGGGCCGGATCCGGCTGTTCTATCCGATTCTCTTGGTTCTCTTGCTCTCCCCACCGCTCCTTTACTTTGAATTTATATTAGTTCACACAAACACTCCATCCATGCTTTTGTTCCGGCCCTCCGGTCCAGTTTAAGAACCCATTGTGGCTCTCGAGTCAAAAAGTTTGCCCACCCCTGGCTTAAACCATGTGAAAGCAATGGATGGCAGAGGGGCTGGATTACTCGAGCAGAGTGAGTGTCTGACTGCAGTGAGAAAAGCAGCATCCTTCCTGGAGGAGGAAGAGAGTTCAGGAATGGAGGGTGGCAAAGAGAAGCCAGGGGCTCTTGGAATAGTGAGGAAGAGACCACAGGCAACAGAAAGGGAATCAGAGGTAGGGACTGCCCTGCCAGTATGGCTCAGTGGTTGAGCGTTGACCTAAAAACCAGGTCATGGTTCAATTCCCAGTCAGAGCACTTGGAATTCATCCCCAGGAAGGGATGTGCAGGAGGCAGCCTATCTAGGATTCTCTCTCATCATCAGGAAATGGCTGAGTCTCCCTCATCTAAACCACATGAGAGGTCGTGCTTGGGTCCAGTGTGGATGAATACAGGTACCCATCCCCGCCTGCACAGATACATCTATTCCTTTACCAGAGTCTGGACTGAACTTTCCACACCGGGGGAGTATGTGCTTCTGTGTCCCTGTCCACTTTAACCCAGTTACTCCATCTACCTTTGGACCAGACACTAAATCCAGGGGCGACTCGACACGGACCTCACTATAGAGACCTATTCCATACCTTTTCTTTTTTTCTAACCTTACCCAAGGACATGCTTAGAGAGAGGAAGGGAGACGAGGGGAGAGAGAGAGAAACATCGATCAGCTGCCTTCCCTCAGTGCCCCAACCAGGGATCAAATCCACAAGCCAGGTATGTGCCCCGACTGGGAATCAAACCAGCAACCCTTCAGTGCGCAGGCTGACAGACGGACGCGCTGGCTGGGCAGACATATTCCATATCTTACCCCATAGTTTGGAGTTTCACTATATGCTGCCTTATTTGGTGTTTCTTGGATATTTTACTCCCCCCAAAATGTAAACGTTTTCAACAGAAACATGCACTAATGCCACCTCTGCCCTAGGACAGAGCACAGCACAGAATGGAGCCTGAAACACTCCACAAGTCCCTGTGCGCTGACTGGAGGTCAAAGGCGGCCCCTGGGGCAACTCAGAGCTAGCACTAGCTTTCCATGCTCTCCCTGGAGTCTCCTGCCATCCTGCCTTTCTCCTCCTCTCTTCCTTCCATGCTCTTCCTGCTGCCTTTCCTTTGGGTGGTGCCTCAGGTGGACACCGCTCCGTCCAATAAGGCACGCTCTCTAGACCCCACTTACAGAAGAACCGGAGAGAGGTAACAGTGTTAGAACCTCTCTTCCCCAGCACCTCCCACCCTCTCCTCCAAAACCTTTGGTGAATCCGGTATTTTGCCACATAAACCTCCCGTCCATTTTATAAAACTATGCCAGGTCATTGGGGCATCTAAGAGGGTGGGTAGGGACTGAAGAATTTCTCAAGGTTATTGCACCTCGGCCGAGCTGGACCACGGCAGGTCTGTGGGAAAACTGGGGCTGAATGGAACTGGCAGTGGACCGACCGAAAGGCCACTCGATGGGCTGACCTTTAGGAATACATCCCGTTAGTGTATTACTCTGCTAGAGCTACCCTTATCAAGTATTACAGATTGGCTGGCTTTAGCAACCGACATTCATTTCCTCAGTCCTGGAGGCCAGAAGTCTAAGATGAAGGTGTGGGCAGGATTTGGTTCTTCTGAAGGCCTCTCTCCTTGGCTTGTAGATGACCATCTTCTCCATGTGTCTTCACATGGCCTTACCTCCGTGTCTGTCTCCTCATCTCCTCCTCTAATAAGGATTAACAGTCATACTGTGGATTTAGGCCACACCCATATACCTTCACCACTTCTTTAAAGGTGCTATTCCTCAAACACAGCCATATTCTGAGGTACGGGGAGATGGGACTTCAATTTATGAATGTTGGGGGAAACGATTCAGCCCATAATAGTCAGCAATAAGGAGAGGGAGAGAAGGGAGGTATGGGTATGACTCTGGAGAAACTGAAGCATACTGGGCATTTGCAGGAGAGAGGAAATTTCATCTGTGTCCCCCCATATCCAGAATGCCCTACCCTTCCTGTCTCTCAAGGCTTTGACCCCAGGCTCCATTTCTGTTCTGAAGGTTTGTGTTCACTCAGTCTCAATGATTTTCAGTCCCAATGATATGTTTTTCTAATTCTGATGCAGGGCACTGACTAGCTACACCACGCATCTGGCCCTGAACCCCAGGTGGCCTTGTGGTGGCCCTTGATGCCTTGCACATTGCTGCACTTGAGGCCTGGTCTTAGGTCATGATCCCTGTCCCTACTTAGTTCACACTCACCTTCCGTTGGTTCTTTCTAGGAGCCATGCCCTGCGCTGTCAGTCAGGGCCTTTGGAACACTCATCCCCTCTGCCCCTGTGGCTGCCCAGCCCCATCTCCAATAATATCATTTCACCCTTCAGAACTCAGCTCAAATACCTTTTCTTCAAGGAAGTTTTTGAAAACCTTTCTCTCTCTCTCTCTCTCTTTCTCTCTTTCTCTCTCTCTCTCTCTCTCTCTCTCTCTCGCACACACACACACACACACACACACACACACACACACAATTTACCCTCATAGATAACACAGATCCTTCTTTCCTCTCCCATGGCTCTCTCTGACACTTACAGTGTTTAATTACCTACCTGCATTGCTATTGCTATTGTTAGTGTGTCTCTCCAACGAGGCTGACACATACTCATTAATTGCTAAGCAGAATCTGTATCTGGTTTGTCCATCATTATCTATCCAGCTGCCAGGGCAGTGCCTGGAACCTAGTAAGTGCTCAATATGTTTTAGATTTTTTAAAAAGAGTAAGTGATGTGTAAATTAGTGTAAATCAATGGTTGTGTGATCTATTTCTGCTGAATAAACTCACTTTGAGGCAGTGTGAAATCATTATGTAATAATACCTAGACAGACAGACACACACACGCACTGATATAGATCCTGAACAATGGGATCACACACAGAAAGCAGAAATTTAACTATGCTATTAGGTAGTACTTCTATAGGAATTACTTAAATATGTTTTCCTTATCTCACTTTGCATATATATAAAACTCTACCCTCTGCAGGTATTTTTTAGTCCATTAAACAGATTATCTGCAACCACCCCCCTCCCTGTGGCTCACTGCACTGCTTGACTTTGGCTTAAAACCAACAGCAATTCTTTACTTGGCGTAAAGAATCGATGGACTCCCTTGGTGACTCCAACCCAACACTGTTTCATTTTCTCCTTCATATTAGACAGGAAACACTAAAATTCTGGGAACAAGATGTGTGTCACACATTGGAAATGTTCGTATCTGCTGATAACACTCAATCTACCTCAGCTAAACACATGAGGAAGCCACATGGTCACAATCTAACGGATCATAGAACATAACTAATAAACTGAAGCAACATTCCACATGTTATCACTTTCAGCTTTGTGCAACATGTGGAAAAGGCTCATGCGCCGCTTGGTCATGTCAGAACATCTAAAGGAGGAAGATGCACGTTTGGTATTTATTATGGTCCCTCACCTAAGGGAAGTTTCCGAAGGAGTACATTACAACCTCCACATGTCTGTATCTAACAGATTTCTCACTTTTTAAAGGAGTATTTTCTGAGATGTTTTACCTTTGAGATGCTTGGGCTATCTATGTAGCCCTGGTTGTTTTGAATACTTGAAAATAAAAAGTACTGATAAGAAATTTTTTAGACTTGAAAAAAACTATTTTTTTAAGTATTGCAGCATTTGCATCCACTCAGATAACTGAAAAATGTGCCACCCACAAAGTAACAGATATTATCTCCTTTATGGACTTCAACAACTCAAGTTATAAGGCTCAAATTGAGTTGCCCTTCTTGGTGAGTAATTTTCCTCATGCTAAAGAAGAAACATGAAATGAATTAGGAAAATTGTATAAGCCATAAAAATAATACTAACATCAACAAAATCTCACAAAAATAATACTAACATCAACAAATCTCACAAAAATTTCACTAAGAAAAGTGAAACTCAATTTCGGGAGCTTAGCAGTTCAAACAAATGGACATTACTACATTGCATAGTCAATTTCTATTAGAAAGAAAAATGTCAAGCTGAATGCTTGAGCCCTCTTGTTAAATTCCTTTTTTATCAGTAATCAAACCTTCAATGCATTCCTCACAACAGGTAAGGCAAGGTGTCAACCACTAAGAAACTTCTATTCATAGCCAGAAGCTATGCCTTCTCTAGTCTAATTAACAAGGAAACCAAATCTCTCCAAAGAAGTAAATCTAACTCCCTAATTAAACTAAGCAGACCTGGGTCAGGTGTCTCAGAAATGATCAACTTGATCACTGATTCTGTAGTTGAAATATTGATGAGTCCATATCCACTAATCAAGGTATCAGTAAACTCCATAAAATAAAAGAAGTCTAAGAAAAGTGCTATAAGCAGATCAATTTTACATGTGAGCTTCAAATAGGGAAAGAAAACCTCCATAAGCCAAAGTCATTACTATCTTAAAAATCTTAAATAGGAGAAGCAAGAGAAATCTTACTATGCTAGTGATGAAACTGTTTTCTAGTGATTAAAATGCTTTACATATGTTACTTCTAGTGATATAAATATAGCATTTTAAAAGATGGCCTGAGAGGGAAGGAAATGGTTATAAGGCTATACTCAGCTACAGTTGTCTGATAGTCACATTTATAAATTTATACCATCTAATGCTGTCCCAATGGGTTGTTCCAACATTAAATAAAAGAAGCCAGTTTTGTGTGTGTACTACAAATATTTGAAAAAAATATATTCTCATCCAGATTGACTGTTCTTTAAAAATATTTTTTATCAGTTTTGGCCAATTATCAAAATTGTTTCTTCCAACACAAATGGAATTGTTTTAACTATACAAATATTCATAGTTGTATGCAGCCCATAATTACTTTTTATTATTATAAAGATGAGCAAAGCATATCTTATTGGTGTGTCATCACCCATAACATAAATTCAGATTTATTCAGAATACCTTACCTTCTAGAAATTTGTTATAACTATCGAAATATTTAACTTCACTTAAAATTATTTCAGCCCAAACCCAAAACCCAAGAAAAACCATTTTAATGGAATATTTAATTTCACTTTCTGTAAAAACCCAACATAAAGCTAGATTCTCTTGCTGTTTTAGCATAGTCCTAAATGACATTTCGTTGCTATAGCAACGAAACTCTGCTACCTGTGGCCATGATTTGTTAAGAATTCCCCCAACCAGAAAATTCTGTGCTCTAAGCAACATAAAAATTAAGGCCTGACTTCCTACTTATGATTTACTCTCACACATGTTTATAACATGTATACACAAATGTACACATACATACATAATCATGGCTCTCCCAAATCCATCAACAAAGTAAAACCGTAACAAATTTCCATTTTAAATTGGTCACAAAAAGATGCTGTGTTTTTTAGGTTTCATTGAATTGCTATTTGTTTCTGAAAAGATAATAGAGATTATCTGGAGAAAAATTAAAAACAAGAAAATTGATTATCTATATCCAATTTCATTCCAAAAGGGAAGAAAAATACCCTGAAGCATCATTTCCTATCTGTTATAGTACGTGTGGCTTTTTTAGCAATAGGTTGATTTAGAAAACATCAAGTTGGAGAATAAAGAAAAATATGTGGTCATTACCACACCATTACTAAGCAAACTGCCTTGCAGGCTACTCACCCTCACTGGGGGGCTCCAGGCTTGCACACGCTGCTGCTGTCCACCCTGGGAGCTCTGCAGATCTTTCGAGCTACAGTTAGCCACGGAGCTGCTCTGAACTCTCAATGCGTTGGTGCAGTTCGTCCCACTGCCCCCACCAGGGCCAGGCTTCCAAGGCCTCTGCTTGATACCATCCAGAAGTCTGACCAGCAGGATGTTACTGGGAAGCTCCTCAACGCCCGAGCCAACCAGAGTCCTGCACTCGGGACATCGGAGTTCATTTCGGGAACCTACGATCCCCAGCAAACATCGTTTGCAAAATGTGTGCTGGCAAGGCAAAACCTTGGCAGAAGCATCCAGCCGCTCTAGACACACAGGACACTCCAGAAGATCCAACAAGGCAGATTCATCCATCTTTACCGTTTACTGAGGAAAAGCTTCAGAAATGTTCATAGTTGTATGCAGCCCTTAAAGTGATTCATGTAACATCCATTTCAGACTGTGCTCTGGAGTCACGGGAGGAGGGTGCGGAAGGGGGGAGGAAGGGAGAGAAAAAAATAACTATTGTTATCTGGGGAAAAGGCTCAGAAGAGCCAAGAACCAAAAAGTACACAAAAGTGCTTCCTCTGAATAGTGCAGCTTTGCTTTGGAATGTGGTTCCTGATCTCCAAAGCCAACAATTAAAAACAAAATGGGCTTTTAAAAACAATTCAAAATTAATCCCTAGCGATAGTTAGGAGTTCACTGTGCAGAAACAGCTATGAAGTCCTCCACGGGATTCGTGCAATAAATAGGATTTATGAAATGCAATAAAGACCATGATTTCTTCAGCTCTCAAAGTGCTATGAGCTGCCTTAATAGAGCCCTCAACTCGTATGAGAAGCTGGACAGAAGCAACTGAAAGTTTTCTACACCTGAAATCACTTTTAAATCCAACAAAATTCCCAATTTTTAAAGATACTTTAGCTTTTAAGAAAAACCATGCCTCATGTGATCACTTGTGGTAAATGATCCCAATATTGAATACATATGTTTCTTCGCTGGCCTTAAAAATAGCACTGTTTAATCCTGCCCAAACCAAAATGAGCTGAAGGTTGTGACAATTCTAAAGGACACCACTCCAGATCTGCCTGAAAGCAGCTGAAATATAAAAGCAGCCTTCAGGGCAGTGGTTGACAAACTCTGAAACGGATTTCTGAACGGCCTGTCCTAATCCCATTCAGAAAACCTGGCAAAATTATCACCTAAAGAATCTGGCCATGGAATGCTGCACTGAAAACTGGGGGCATAATATGAACCCGGGGCCGTTCAGGGAAAAAGCCTTTACACCAGGGACTGCGCCGCTCTCCCACCACCACCAAAATACATGGAGACGTGAACGTCTAAGAGAGGGGGCGAAAAGGTTTGGGTGGGAGCGTTCACAGCTGTGCTTGACAGAGCCGGGGCGGGGGAGCCGGGACTGCACCCTCTCCCACGCCGCCGGCACAGGTAGACCTGAGCCACAGGGAGGCGCGGCCGCGCGCCGCAGACACACCCGGGCCAGGTGTCGCCCGCACCCGCAGGACAGGGTCCCGAGCTGGGGCTGCGGCTCGGCCGGTGCCCGCATGGGGAGCTCCTGAATCTCCGCCTCCTTTTAGGTCAGGCCGGGCACCGAACCCAACCCCACCCCCCACCCCCCAGCTGGAAGTTTTCAAGGACTTAAAAATAAATCCGCACCTTAAGTTGTGAAAGTCAGCCCCATGGAGCGCCACCGGGAAACGGCTCCCTCCCCGCGGAGAAGGGGCGGGCGTCCCCAGGGAGGCGCAGCCAGCGGGGCGCGGGGGGAGCGGGATGTGCCGGAGCCTGCGGCGCGGAGCCCGGGCAGCTTCCTGCCGGGAGAAGGCGGCGAGGCCGCGGGCTCGGCTCCCGCAGGTCCCGGCTCGGCGCCCGCGGAGACCCGAGGGTGGGGGACGAGAGCGTGAGCGGCGCGGAGGGAAGGGACGCCCGACCCCCGCCTTCCCCGCCGCGAGGCTGTGCCTGCGCCCTACCTCGCGCCTCGGCTCCTCCTCTTTGTTCGCGGCCCCGCAGCGGTGGCGGTGGCGGCGGCCGATGCGGATGCGGCCCCGCGGCGGTCGCGGCTCGCGGTGTCTCTGACGCGGCGGCGGCACCGGAGCCTCCTCTCTGCGCCCCCCTCGCGCGCGCACACACACGCCGCCGCCTCCCACTTTCCCAGCCAAGGAGGGCGGAGGAAGCGGAGGAGGAGGAGGAGGAGGCCGAGCCGCAGCCGGCGCCCGGGGCGCGAGGGGCCGCCCTGCACCACAGCGCCTCCCCACGAGCGCCTGCCGCGCCTTCGCCCTGCGCCGGGGGCACCTGCGCGGGGACCCCAGGGGGCGGCGGGGCGGCGGGGCGGCGAGGCGGCGGGCTTGGGGGCGCACGCCTGCAAAAGGAAGCCACCGGTGGGGAGTGGCGGCTGAGTCCAGGAGGAAGCGGCCAGGGGCAGGGGCCGGCCGTGTCCTCCGCCTGCCGGGAGGCGCGGAGGAGCCGGTCCCGGGAAAGGGCGGGAAGCTCCAGTACGTTCACTGCAACCCTAGGGCGCTTCTGTTTGCCCAGCCCTGGAGAGACACTGGGGAGAGTACCAGGCGAATGTTGTGACCCCTTAGGCATGTTGAATCAGTTGGGGGACAGTCCACCGCCGATTTCCGGGGCCACCGCCTCCCAGCGTTGCTCCCCCGGCTGCCCACATCCAGGCACCACCCTGTCTCCCCCGGGACACACACCCGAGCCAGCAGGGAGGATTACGGACCCAGAAACTCAAAATGGGAAGGGCGAGAGCCTGGGGAAACAGTCGTGTGGGTTTAAAACCCAGCCTTGGGAGGCCCTGTTCTACCTGCCGTGTAAGTGGGGGAAATTCAAAGTCTGACCTCAGGTGAGCTGGCACGCAAAGCTAACTGTGAGGCGCCTCTTTTATCTGAGCCTGGGAGGCAGCCATAACCATCACTGTAATCTTTGTTTTGGTTGCCCCAGGCACACACCTGTAAACTCTGAAGTGTAGTTCTGAAAAACAAGTTGTCCACAGGTTTAGAGTTGCTTTTCAGACTCAATTCAGAGGGAAAACAAGTTAAAATTGTGTCACTGCTCTCAAAGTTGTCATTATTCCATTTGCATTTACCATCAACTTACAAGCAAGTTATCCAGATACTTTCCTAGGTGTGCAGAAACTGGGCAAAAATAAGGGGGAGGGTTGCAGATAGGATGCAAGAAAGCCCTACCTGCCCACTAGGCTGACATTTTTCAAAGGGAGCCAGATTCTTCTCTCTTCTTCACTCAGGGCCACAGACAAACCATTGAAGAAAATGAGAATCACCTAAGTAAGAAAATTTAAAACAGCTAACAATTATCCATCATTCACTGTATGCCAGTCACTGTGTTAAACGTTTCGGATGCATTAACTCAATCCTCATGCAACCTTGTATGTCATACCTCCTTAGCTTGGTTCTAAATAGATAAATATGCTGAGAGCCATACTGTATGACTACTGGAAATAATAGCATTTTTGCTATTATTTGCATTTTTGCTGAGAAAGACAAGGGAAGGAATTAACAGAATAGAGAATTTTTAGTCCAATAATCTACAAACAAGGCACTCTGAAAGTGACTACTTAGCCTATATATATATATATATATATATATATATATATATATACACTTGTGCTTCTGCAACTGTGCAGATGAAGGTGAAGCTGACTAGAAGGTTACAGCCAGTGAACAGATAAATATTATTATATGCAGGTTACAGTTATTAAAACTGATGCTCCTGCCCTAACCCGTTTGGCTCAGTGGATGGAGGGTCCGCCTGTGGACTCAAGAGTCCAAGGTTCAATTCCGGTCAAGGGCATGTACCTTGGTTACGGGCACATACCCAGCAGGGAATGTGCAGGAGGCAAGTGATCGATGTTTCTCTCTCATCGATGTTTCTAACTCTCTATCCCACTCCCTTCCTCTCTGTAAAAAATCAATAAAATATATTTTTTAAAATAAAACGGTGAATTTTATTTAAAAAAATAAAATAAAAACTGATGCTCCAGTAGGTTCACTTCATCCCCAGGTCACACTGTCAGTAATTTTGAACCAAGATTCAAACTTGTGCCTCTGGATTCCACATCCAGTTTTCTTTCTACCATTCTCTCTTTTGCACATCACCTCGGAGGAAACTGAGTGCACTGGCTCTCCTCCCAAGGAGAAGACCATCCTATTCATCACTAGTAATTACTCTGGAGAGCAATAGACTACTTGTTTTGTTCTTGTTTTGTTTACATTTAGAGAGAACATGCACAAAGCAATGGGTGACATGTTGCAGCTCTTGAAACTCTAGGCAGGAAAATCAGTAGTCACACCCATTATCCAAGAACCAAAGACGTTGTGTCTAAGGTTATAGGGATCAAAGAAGCTTGCACACACATCCATGAATATTTCTGGGACCTGGCTACAGGCTCTTGAACATCCCTGGTGCTAGCTAGTTCATGCTATATTTTAGAACACAACTCTTTCATTAGCCTTAATGACTCCGGCTGTAAAATGAATTTTGGGGCGAATTACTTTAACCCCTTGAGCCATCTCCCCTCTCTCAAATGGTGAAAAAAATACCTTTCTTAGAGTGTTGTTGGAGGTTTCAATGAGACAACATGCTGGTCCTCTATAATCTGTGCATCTCTATTAGAAAAGATGCCATCATTAGCGTCATCTGCCAAGAATTACCCAGGCTGAGACAAACTGGGAAAAACCCCTTTTCCCCAGGGTCTTAAAAACATCTAAGACAACACTAATAATTGCAAAATCCTGTCAAGAGAATACTATAGGTGAAGGGACAGTTGAGGAATGAGATGTTCATCTTGCCATTTCTGAGAACTGAACATGGAGGAAAGAATATAAGCGTGATAATACTGATGATTTTGAGTACAAACATAAAAAATACAAACACACCCTGTATGTAATAATGATAGCTTGGATTTGTACACAGTTTTTATTCTCCTAAGACTTCAAAGTACTTTTCATATATGTTATTCAGGCGTCCTCAAACTATGGCCCGCAGGCCACATGCGGCCCACCGAGGACATTTATCCGGCCCGCCGGGTGCCGCTGCCTGTCCTGCTTAGCAGCCGACTCGTCCTGGGCCTGCAATGCGCATAGGAATTCGTTCATAGTTTTTTTTTTAAACTATAGTCTGGCCCTCCAACGGTCTGAGGGACAGTGAACTGGCCCCCTGTTTAAAAAGTTTGAGGACTCCTGTATCTCATTTATCTTCTCAGCATCCCTCTGAAGCAACAAAGACAGATATAATCATCCCCATGTTGCAGATGGGGAAAAATGGGGGGTAGAGAGGTGATTGCTCTTACTGAAGATGTTAAGACACAAATCAGGCTTTTAAATTCCCAGTCCAAAATACTCTTTGGTAAGCTGTGGTATAATACTTACACATGCATATACATATGTGTATCTGACCACCATTTTTCTTCAAAACTAATTCCTCTTCCAGTTACCATGATAATGGTAAATAGCACTATTTACCCAGTTGTTGGTTTTTTCAATTTTATATATTGATTTTAGAGTGAGAAAGGAAGGGGGGGGGAGAGAGAGAGAGAGAAACATTGATTTGTGGTTCCACCCATTTATGAATTTGCTGTTGATTCTTGTATGTGCCCTGACCAGGGATTGAACCCACAACCTTGGCATATCAGGACGATGCTCTAAGCTACCTTGGCCAGGACTTAGTTGTTTAAACTAGAAACCTAGGTGTTATCTCTGATTTCTCCTTTTCTTCCTCTCCATCCCTTTCTATCAACAACTCTGCCAGCTACCCCCCCCCCCCAAATAGATTTCAATTTCTACCCACTTCCCTTTTCCTTCATTTCACCTATATTTAAGTCGTCATCAGTCTGCCTCTGGCCCTCCTAACCAGCTCTTCTGCTTCCATTTCTATCTTCACAATCTGGCCCTGAATATAATGGCATTCATAGTGAACTCCAAAAAAAAATGCATAACAGATAATATTTTATTCCCTTACTCAAAACTCATCCATTTCTTCCTATCACACTTGGAATCAAATGGCTACCACGTATTATAAGACCTTGTATCACCTGGACCCTGCACTGTTATACTATACCACGGCACTTTGTTATCTTTATAATACTTTTTCACTAATTTTTGATTCTTTATTTACTGTCTATATAGTAAATATAAGGATCTGAACATAAGGTCCCTGAAGGTATGCTCTGGGTCTGTCTTCTTCACCACAGTATCCTTGATAGCCAGGCCATAGTGGGTACCAGAAAATAATTCTCAAATAAGGAATTAATCAAGTATAGAATTATATTTATTACATCCTAAAGTTAGTACTTCACTGTCCTCCACACAGGAAACCAGGCAGACCATGTCCCAAATTCTGTTGAAAGTCAATCCATCAATCAATGGGTTTTTATATAGAAGATGGGGATACATGACATTTCACAGTTAAGCTGGAGAAACAGCTAATACCATCCATGTATGTAACACAGAACATAAAGGCAATGCCAGTTTGTCTTCATTCTAGGTCTAGTTAATGGTGTCAGCATGTACTTAGTTCCCAAGCAAGCAATCAAGAAAATGCAGTTATTTTCAACTAAAGGCCCGGTGCACGAAATTTGTGCACGGGGGGGGGGGGGGGGGGGGGGGAGGGGGGCGGGGAGCCTGTCCCTCAGCCCAGCCTGCACCCTCTCCAATCTGGGACCCCTTGAGGGATGTCCAGTAGGATCGGGCCCAACGGACAGTCGGACATCCCTCTCACAATCCAGGACTGCTGGCTCCCAACTGCTCGCCTGCCTGCATTCCTGATTGCCCCTAACTGCTTCTGCCTGCCAGCCTGATCACCTCCTAACCACTCCCCTGCCAGCGTGATTGATGCCTAACTGCTCCCTGGCCAGCCTGTTTTCCCCTAACTACCCTCACCTTCAGGCTTTATCACCCCCAACTGCCCTCCCCTGCTGGCCATCTTGTGTCCACATGGGGGCAGCCATCTTTGACCACATGGGGGCAGCCATCTTATGTGTTGGAGTGACGGTCAATTTGCATATTATTATTTTATTAGATAGGAGAATAGAGGCCTGGTGCACGGGTGGGGGCCGGCTGGTTTGCCCTGAAGGGTGTCCCAGATCAGGGTGGGGGTTCCCTTGGGGTGTGGGGTGGCCTGGGCGAGAGGCCTGTGGTGGTTTGCAGGCCGGCCACGCCCCCCAGCAACCCAAGTGGAGGCCCTGGTATCTGGGATTTATTTATCTTCTACAATTGAAACTTTGTAGCCTTGAGTGGAGGCCTGGGCCAGCCAGAGTGGGCGGGAAGCTTGGCTTCCTCCATTGCCGGGGAAACCCAAGCCTCCTGCTCGTTCCGTGACCACAGCCATCTTAGTTGGGTTAATTTGCATACTTGCTCCTGATTGGCTGTTGGGCATGGCTTGTGGGCATAGCAGAGGTATGGTCAATTTGCATGTTTTGCTTTTATTAGTGTAGATTTTTCCTTCTTCCTCTGCTCTCCACCCTCCCTCAGCACCCCCGCCCACCTCCCATCCATACAGATAGATGATCCAGAGACCATCAGGAGTGCTTCTTAAATCTGTCCCTTCAGGCCTGCTTATCTCCTATGTGGACAATAACTACTTTCCCTGCTTCTGTTCTCTCTAGGGTACTTGATTCTGGAGAGAACTTGGGAGTCATAGGCTTCTCTATCTATCAACTGAGTAACCTTCAGGCACACTTTTGTCTTCTCTACCTGAGTTTCCCCTATCAAAAAGGCATAATACTACTATGTACCTCAAGGTTTTTGTGGCTTTTATCCTATATAATAAAAGGCTAATATGCAAATTGTCCCCTTGGGAGTTCAACTGGGGAATTGGACCACTCGCTATGAGTGCACTGACCACGAGGGGGTGGCGCGGAATGAAGGAAGGCCCTCGCCAGCAGCTGGAAGGCCCCGATCGACCCTGATCACCGGCCAGGCCTAGGGACCCTACCCGTGCACGAATTTCGTGCACTGGGGCTCTAGTTTTACATAAGTTAATAAAAACAGAATGTTTGGAACCATGCCCAATATATGGTAAGTGCTTAATAAATGATAGCTAATATTGTTCTCTTTATTAGAATCTAGATTCCATCCTTGATCTATACTACTTGTTCACTGAATGACTTTGCAAATTAATTTTCTGAGTTTCAACTTCCTTATCTACACAAAATGTATAGAATGTTCTCTACTTTAAAAAATGACAAAACTCATTGAAAAATCTAGTGCAGTACCTTTCTGGCACATAGTAGGGACTCAATGATATGTTTGTTTCCTGCCTTCTTTCTATATACATATCTGCCTGCATCTGTTTCCATATAGTTAGAGAGTGGATTGGGTTAACTCTATGGTTCTTTCTAGCATTAAAAGTTTATCTCCCATCCCAATTGCATAAAGGATACCCAAGGATAATGGAATCCCCTTGTAAAAAGCCAAGTGGTCTTGGGGTGCCTAGTTGTCAGGAAACTATGCTCCTAGCAGTTAGAATCGGGCAGACCCAATGAAGCTATTTTGGTCTGCAGTAGTGGGAAGGTGGTGCGAACTCCACTGTCTGGCAAAAAAGAAAAAAAAAATCTGAGCAGATGGCATATTTATAGACACTCCCCAAGGATTTCAGTGCAATTGGAATGGATGCTAGGAAATGAGTAGGAGGTAACTGAACTGCATCTTCCTCCACCTTCTTGAAACAGGTCTGAAGATTTGAGGAACTGTTCGACAGCAGAATACTTGGGGAGAGCTGGACTTCTCTAAACTGACTCTAAATCCAAATCTGCCTCCAGGCAGTGAGTGGTTCTTGAGGTTTCGTGCAATCAGAATTACCTGCAAATGCAGACACTGTAGCATCCTTCCTAGAGATTCTTACTTAGTAGGTCTAGCATGGGTTCAAGAATCAGGTGACTCTAATATAGATGATGCTGAGACTACAATTTTTTTGAGAAACCCTAACCTAGAGTCACCCAGAGGCACAGTGAAAATGGGGCACCTCAGGTGCTGACTAGGGAAGCTAGTTTATAAAGGGCCCTCTAGTGCTTTGGTTTTGTTGAGAAGCATATAGGAGCTTCGCGCTGGAGACACAGGAGAGCCATTGAGTGTTGCCACCTCTATTCATTCCAGTCTGCCCCCTGTTTATCTGCCCACTTCACTGTTCAGTGCTCAGCTTCTCCTCTTAATAAATACTAGCTTGTTTTTTTTATTATTTTGTGTGTGTGTGAGTGTGTGTGTGTGTGTGTGTGTGTGTTGTTGTTGTTGTTGTTGTTGTTAATCCTCACCCGAGGATATTTTTCTATTGATTTTTAGAGAAAGTGGAAGGGAGAGGGTGAGACAGAAACATTGATGTGAGAGAGACACATCAATTGGTTGCCTCCTGCACACATCTCGACCAGGGCATGGATTGAGCCTGCAACTGAGGTACGTGCCCTTGACCGCAGCCAAACTCCGGACCCTTCAGTCCACAGGCCACCACTCTATCCACTGAGACAAACGGGCTAGTGCCAGATTTTTTTGATTTTTTTTATTTCAGTTTTAAAAGGATCCAAAATATTAGCCTGTCGAGGGAAACACACATGGCTGGCCCCAAATTACCTAAAAATGGACCAGGGTCACCCACATCAAGCCTCAGAAGGTCCTGTTGCTTAGCACTGTTAAATTTCAAGAAAAACATGCCTAAAACTAGGTGCTCCTAGTCCATTTCTGACCCAAGTTGAAAGATAAATTTAACCTATATGTGGAAAATATAATAGGGTTTCTTCATTTCCATTAAAAATACCTTCCCTTGTAGAATTCCATTATCATTTTAAGAGTTTAAACCTTGAACTCGTCTTTTTGCTTCTAAGCAAACTTTACCTAACCCAAACTATTAGAGAGAGAGTAGATAAATATCCATCACTTTATCTAACCATCTTCGGGAAATGAAATTCCATAATCTCTCTTGGTAACCCTTCTTTATATATTAAAGATTGTTTATCGATTTTCAGACTCCTCTTTTTCTGACCAAATTAAAAATAAAGGTTGTCTTTTCTAATACATTTAAATAAGCCAGCTTAAACACACACACACACACACACACACACACACACACACACACACGTAATGAATTCACTGGGGCCTTTCTCAATTTATCCATCCTAACATATAAGCCTATATTCTGTGATTAATAATGAATATAAATAATCCCATCCTAACATTTTATTTTGTCTATAGCCTAACACTTCACTTTCTCACTTTCTTGTTCCTAGATAAAGTGTGTATTTAGGCCTGGCAGGTGTGGCTCAGTGGTTGAGCGTCGACCCATGAATCAGGAGGTCAGGGTTCAATTCCTGGTCAAGGCACATGCCTGGGTTGCAGGTTTGATCCCTAGCAAAAGGTGTGCAGGAGGCAGCGGATCAATGATTCTCTCTTATCATTAATGTTTGTTTCTCTCCCTCTCCTTTCCTCTCTGAAATCAATAAAAATATTTTTAAATACATTTTTAATATGTATGTTTACTCATCTTCTTAAGAGCATAATTATCATGACCCAAGATACTGATCATGCTGCACTTCAAATTTGTTTTTCTGAAGACTTGCCTGAATTCAATGATGGTTTTCTTCTTTTCACTGAAATATTTCCTTACTATTTTTCTGCCTCTCATTACCTCACCCTATGCTGCCAAAATTTCCACCCCAATCTTCACATTGTTCTTACAGAATTTCTGTCCTCATAGCTTCTTTTTATTTTCTTTTTTAATTTATTGGGGTGACATTGGTTAATAAATTTATGTAGGTTTCAGGGGTACAGT
Organism: Plecotus auritus; assembly: GCF_963455305.1. Taxonomy (NCBI): domain Eukaryota; kingdom Metazoa; phylum Chordata; class Mammalia; order Chiroptera; family Vespertilionidae; genus Plecotus; species Plecotus auritus. Next base: position 72,944,960 of record NC_137773.1, read on the forward strand.
TCTATAATACATCATCTGTATATTGTATTGTGTGAGTCCTCATAGTTTCCTAAACAGGTGTGTGTGTGTGTGTGTGTGTGTGTGTGTGATGTGTGAATCAGGCAAGTATATAAAATTTATCATTTTTAAAGTAATAAACAATTTTAAAAATTAAATTTCCATCCCCATTTTATGCTTTATAAATTAATCAAATAGAATACCAAATAAATTTAACATAAAATATTCTCCATGTAAATTACATAATATATAATAAAAATACTGAATAATTCATCAAAATATGTACTAATGGTTGCTGTTAACAAATCAGACCAGGCATAGAAATATAGAAAATAGGTTTTAATCATCTCATTCAAAATAATCTATTTTTCTCTGTAATTCAAATGAGTGGCTACAAAGGCTTTTTTTGAAATAGAACTGAGATTAGGTATCAGTCCAGTTGACATTCTTTCTCTTTTACAGATTGTGGAAGACTTAAGATTAAGATCATTTCCTTGTTTTCCATGATGCTTTTATGCAAAAATGATTTGCATAATTTCTTTTCAGTCTCAATTGAATTTCTAAAGCTATTTTTCAAGCAAACTTCCACATGTCTCCAGTGTACACCATCTGTCTCATCTCTCTTTCTCTCTCTCTCTTTTTTAAGTATTACAATTATCTTGTAACAGAAGCTGTCAAATCTTTATTCCCCATGGATTCTTTCTTTTGATAAATGAAAAGGAACTGTATATATTGTTATGTGTAGTTGTATGAATGTGACAGGGGTTAAGGAAAGGTTAGATGTTTAAAGAAGTTATGGCTAACTTGACATATTGGAGGAAATGTGATCAGGTACGCTGGCTAGAGCTTTTAAATCAGATTCTTTACCCCAGGAAAACGAAGGAATGTTTACTCAAAAGGTCTGGAGGTCTTAAAGCAGAGAATTTGCAAATAGCCTTACTAAGAGTTCTGTAACCCATATTACAAGCAATAGAGAAAATATGGAAAAAAGAGGATGACCTTACAGGTGGCAAATTGCTTATAAAGTCTATTGGCATTGCCAAATAGTTGATGCTTTTCCTGGGGAAATCAAGTTTTATGTTTACATAGTAAAGATATACTCAGCAGGAACTTCCAGGAAATCACATGGATTACCAAGAAAAAGTCCATATTGAAATATTATTTAGAAAAAAAAATCCTGCCAAAAACATTTAAAAGGCTTAAAAAAATTAACTCACAAGGAACTGGAATAGATCATCCTGGCTGGTGTTGCTCAGTTGGTTGAGCATCATCCTGTGCACTGAAAGGTCGCAGGTTCGATTCCTGGTCTGGACACATAACCAAATTGTGGGTTTGGTCCCTGGTTGGGGTGCATATGGGAGACAACCAATCAATGTTTCTCTCTTTCTCTTTCTTTCTCTCTCTCTCTCTCTCTCCTTTCTTTCTGTCTAAAAAAATCCATAAAATCATATATTTTAAAAAAGGACTTTAAAAAAAGAAATGCAATAAATAGAGTTTATGTAGTACTCAGAATTTACAACCAATATATTTTATAGTATTTCATACAAATTTTATTTGAAACTCAATTTCAATCAATTTGTGGAGTTCTAATTACTGAAATCTAGTAAGGAGCTGCAAAGTACAGTTAAAGATTCAGCTATCCAGAATTCCTGAAGCATGGGTTACTCTGGAAAAATCATCTTTTATTTGGAGGAAAATGTTTGAAATACAGTACAAGTTTCCCTGATTTTTGAAATAAAAGACACAAAAAAATTAATATTTACAGATGACTCCTGGCCATCATTGCAAATGTTAGTTATTATACAAACATAATAGTTAGACTGTAGAGTCAGGCAGACTTGGATTTTGAGTTCTGGCTCTGGGAATTTTTACTAATGTGATTTTAAGACCTAGTTTCATCATCTATAAAATAAAGATAATGTTACCTACCTCATAGGTTGTTGTGAAGCTTAAGAGAGATAATACATTTTAAAAGAGAGTGCTTAGTATACCATATTTACATGGCACTTTGGAAGAACTAAGTAAATCTTAACTAGTCTTAGTCTTAATCTATACTTAGTCTATATTTCTTTGTATCTTGTTTTTTATTCTCTTAAAAATATTCTCTAGGAATCCCTTTTAGTCAACTTGCATAGAGCTAACTTATCCTTTATAATAGTCACATAGTTTTCCCAGTCATTTTCCTATTAGTAGCCACTCATTATTTTGTTGTTTTTTTGCTACTCAAAACAAAGCTGCAATAAACATTCTTTTCTATGTCCTTATGTAGAGAATAGATCCCCCAGGGTGGAATTTCTGGGTCAAGAGGAATGCACATTTTTAACAGATATTGTCAGATTTCATTCTATAAAAAGAAAGCAATTTAGATATTAGTATTAGTATTGAAGTGATTATTTTACATTGAGGAATTTAGAAGCATTTTTCTCTTAATAACATCAGCATTCTAGATTTTTAATCTTGTGTTTGTTATCATTATTTTTTCCATCTCTCTTCCCTTTCTATTGGCACCAGAAGCTACCCAAGCCTTTTAATAATGAGAGTTTGGAACTGCCTTATAGGAGGAAGAGCAGATGAGGGCCCAACCCACCTACACTGCTTTGTCAACACCTTTACGTCTCTGAGATAAACTCCAGACCCATCTTCCACTTACAGGATTCGTACTGCAAGAAGTTGATCCTAAGTCTTTTCACATTCTTGGCCTACAATATTCCCTGAGGTCTGACTCTCATGTTTGGAATCTTCCTCTCCCACTCACCACCTCTTCATCCACTTTTGGTAGATAGTCATCACCTGTAGGATTTATCTTAATTTTTTTTGGACCTCACTATCATGTTTTTTTTCTGAGCATGTTAGTCACTTGTCCTACTTCCAACTGCTGGTTTTCTCAGATCCCAGCCTTCTCAGTTGGGGCTGGCCTTAGAGCTACAGACTATTACTTCTCACTATTTTTACAGTAGCAGTCTTTCTCAATTAATTTCTCCAAACTGCTAGCGTCTCAGTAATCAATTAGCTCAGACTGTGAGAACTGTGTGTACAGCAATAGAAATTAGTCAAATGGAGCAATATATCAGAGTTCATCATCTTCTCCTTATCTGTATCTACCCTTCCTGTAACCATATACAAAATATATGTATCTATATTATAGAATTGACTTTGTTTAAAAAATAAGATTATATCTTATATATTTTCTTTGTATCTTGCTTTTTATTCTCTTAAAAATATACTCTAGGAATTCTTTTTAGTCAACTTGCATAAAACTAACTTATTCTTTATAATAGTCACATAGTTTTCCCAGGCATTTTCCTATTAGTAGCCACTCATTAGTTTGTTTTCTGCTACTCAAAACAAAGCTGCAATAAACATTCTTGTTTCTATGTCCTTATGTAGAGGATAGATTCCCCAGGATGGAATTTCTGAGTTAAGAGGAATGCACATTTCTAACACATATTGCCAGATTTCATTCCATAAAAACAAAGCAACTTCGATTTCTATCATCATGGTATGAAAATACTCATTCCACAACCCCAAATCACCCTTGCTGGCTACCATTCTTTTTAATTGACATCATTTGGTAGGTGCCGTATGATATTGCATTAATAGTTTAAATTGCATGACCCTACAACAAATGAGGTAACCTCTTTTTATTTGTTTATTGTTTACTTGTCATTTGGATTTTCTCTTGTTTGTTAGTCTTTATCTTATCCATTTCAGAAGACCCCTTTGTATGTTAAAGATGTTAGCTGCATCTGACACTGTCATTACTAACATTTTTTCCCAATTGTGAATTAGTCTTTTCACCTTCTCTATTTTTTTATATTTACATATAAATTCACTTTTTAATTGTTTAACATTTTGGAGCAATCTCAAATTTACAGAAAAATTGCAGGTACTATATAAAGAACTTTCATTTTCTTGAACCATCTGAGAGTAAGTTGCTGACATGTTATCCCATCACCTCGAAGATATTCTCCTACATAACCACAATACAACCATCAAAATCGGGACATTGACATCCACGCATTACCACCAGTAAGTCGTCTCTTCCTCCTCCTCCTCCTCCTCATCATCACCAATAACAGTGTTTGCACAAAGGCCCATTCAGTTCAGAATCACACATTGCATTTATTATCATGCCTTTCTAATCTCCTTCAACTTGGAAATCATTTCTCTTTCTTGAATTCTTATAATCATAGGCCAGATATTTTGGAAAAATTGGTTTGAAAATATTCTTCATTATTAGGTTCAGGCCATGCACCTTTAGAAAAAAACAATCACAGAAGTGATGTTGTGTTCCTCATGTGGCATCCCAGCAGGCGGCATGTGCTTTAGATTTAGTGTTGTCCAATTTCATACCTTGACTAAGAAGAAGTCTTCTGGTCTTCTCCACTGTCAAGTTATGTTTTCTCCCTACAGTATTTTCTTAGGATGTATTTTAAGGCTAAGTCAATATTCTCTTCTCAAGCTTTCAATTTATTTATGTTATGTTTTTATATATTTTTTCATGCTTTTTAATTTTATTCAAAGGGTTATATGCGTTTCTTTCATTACTTATTTTGATGCTCAATTTGTCCCAGATTTGTGGGCATCGCTTCAAGCTGGCTTCTCTATTCTTTTGCTATGTCCCCAAATTCTTTGGACACCCCCTTGCATTTTGGAACCATACAATGTTCTGGGTTCCTTTTGGAATTGCCCTGCTCCAGACCTGGAATCTCACTTCTCCAAGGAACCCTGGTTCATTTTAGTGGACAGTGGTTTTCAGAAATTAATATCCCGGTACTACTGTACTCATAGCTTTTGCAGTATCTCTACCTCAGGCCATCTCTGTGGACTAATAAGGAATACACACACACACACACACACACACACACACACATTGGCGTCCATATTTATTTCTATATCTATATACATTGAAACTCATGAGCCCAAGATACTTCTAATTTCAATCAATACCACAGAGCTGATTCTATTTTCTCCCTTCTTTCCATATTTATCACTCCTTCTCTTGGTTCTCATTTTACTCAGTATGCATACTTTTTTTTTTTTTATCCATCCTTCTGTATAAGGATTTCCCATGCCCTATGCTGGCCCTTCCTTCTTGACGAAACCCCTCTCACACCACCCATTCTCTGCCTTTCTGCTCTCCACACAAGATCTCCCACAAGGATATCCTCCTACCTAGTTCAGGCTCCAACACCTCGGTCTAAGCCAACCACCTGTGAGAGCAACTTCTTCATCCTAAATGTTCCGTGTACCCTGCACCATGCTGTCCTCCTATGCAGACACCCTCCTTGCTTTGCTTGTGCCCTGACTTCCACGTTGGGACATTTCCCAGTGTGAGCCCTCCCTTTTAGATACACTCTTTATTCTGCTTGGTCTCTGACAAATCACACCTGGCCACCCCTCCATGTGGACACCTTTTTTAAAAAAAAATAATCTAATTTAATTTAATTTTCTCCATTACCATTTATCCCCTCTATGCCCTCTCTCACCCATAACCCTTTATCCCTGCAATTACCACACTGTGGACATTGTCTTTATCCTGCTCAATCCCGACATTTCTTTCTGGGCTGCCCTCCTACACAGCAACCCTCCTCACCCCATTAGGGCTCTGACACACTACTCCAGCCTGCTGCTCTATGGGGACAGCTTCATTATTCTCCCATCCAGGCTCTGTCACCTTGTCCTGGGACAGCCTCTCTCATGCTCTCCCCATACCACTCAGCTAAAGACAGCTCATTCCTAAGGGGCTCCCCTCTACCTTCCTCCTCTCACTCCTCCCCTCCACCCCCCAAGACCCCGGGAAATCTACCTCAGTTTCACCTAATGGTTTTAGGACTGAATTGTTCAGGTAGGGGAGAGAAGAGAAGGGGAAGAGATGGGAGTGGAGGAAACGGAAGAGAAAGGAAAGGAAAAAGAAAGTGAAATGAGAAAGGGGAAGAGACAGGAAAGAGCTCTTTATGATTTTTTTTCTGTACTTAAATATGTGTCTTTTTATTTACAGCTTCTAGATTTTCTTCTATCTTATTTGAAAGATATCCTGAAATCCTAGGTCATATAGTTCCTTAATTGTCATTCCATTTTCATTTTATTTTTTTACATTTAAGTCTTTAATCATCTGGAATTTACTTTTTTGTTATGGCATGAGATTCAACATTGTGTTCCAGGCGGATGGCCAGTGGTACCTCATCACTCACCTCAACTCACTCCTCCAGCTGACGAAGGAGAAAAGTAGAAGTTCAAAAGTGGGATCAAAGGGAGTTAGCCAGGCAGAAGTTGCCAGCCTAGATGGGCATGCGGAGGAGTGCGCTCAGCTCCCTCACCTCCCACAGCAAGCCCTGTGAAACAAGCTTTAAGGAATCTGCTTGTAGCCCTAGCTGGTTTGGCTCAGTGGATAAAGCATTGTCCTGCGGAACAAAGGGTCCTGGGTTCAATTCCAGTCAAGGGCCCGTACCTTGGTTGCAGACTCCTCCCTGGTCCCGGGCCCTGGTCAGGGCTCATGCAAGAGGCAACCAATCAATGGGTTTCTCTCACATCAATGTTTCTCTCTGTCTCTTAATCTCCCTTCTACTCTTTCTAAAAATCAATGAGCAAATATTCTCAGGTAGGGATTAACAACAACAATAAAAACAAAACAACAATAAAAACAAAACAACAACAAAAGAAATCTGCTTGTAGGAGGGGACCTTTGGTAGGAAAGGAGGCTGGCATTCTCTCCCTGGCTGTGGAGCCAGGACCGAGCCCAGCAGAAGTTCATTAGGAGAGGCCTACCTGTGTCTCCTAAAATTTGAAGGTCACTTCAGAGTGCTAGAGCTTGACTCTTTCCTTGAGGAGTCTGGAGGAGGCCGGTGGACTGGAGCAGTCTCTACAGCAGGACAAGCAGGGAAGGATGCAATGCAATAGGTGGATTTCCACCATCTGACAGCGAAAGGATGCTTACTTTTTTTTCATAGTACCATTACATAGCAGGGCTTTGGTCATCTTGAAATGATTCCCAGAAAGAGGACTAGGGTGAATTGAATTCCAAAATAAAACAAAACTAAACAAACCCCCTCCCCCACAAGAAAAAAATCCCACAAAAAAACAAAAGGCAGAGGGCAGGGGCTGAGGGGGCGGGGGGGGCGCCTAGGGTGTTTTAGAGGTCAGCTGGTGAGTGTAATCTTCTGCTCCAGGGAAAGGTGCAGGTGTGAAGGTCTCCGAAGGGAATCTCCAAAGACTCACAGCTTTACACCAAGAAGGAACCAGAATTTGAAAACGTGTCATGAGAGGGTGTATGACTAACAAAAGAAATAGTACAATGTATGGTAACCGAAGGAAACTAGACTTCCGGTGGTGAGCACACAATGGAAGATACAGATATCAAATTGTAATGTTGTACACCTGAAATGCATATGATGTTATTAACCAGTGTTTCCTCAATAAATTAAAAATAAAATAAAAAAGAAGTAATACCAATAGTCCTTTTCCTCTCTATACACTCCCTGTCTCACTCTGGAGGAGGCATGGGGGAGACCGGGCACAGGTGAAATGAACAATCACACCTCTGGTCTAGAAAGCGGTGAGGCCTGAGCTGGGGAAAAAGGAAAAAGCATTGAGTTGCATGAGACATGGAGGTTTTCATTTAGATTGGATCAAACTACAACGTAGCTGAAAATGGGACTGTTTTTAGAATCAAAAGTGGGCGAAAAGCCATGGGATCTACCGGAAATGTCACGAAGAGCAAGGAAATATTTCTGACCCCAAAAATGGGTGAGGCAGTGGAGGGAGAAGGCAAAGCTGTTTCCTGTCTGCACCCTATGAAGCCTGGCCAAGTCCACAAGCCAGTGGTTACACGAGTTCCCTCGCTCTCCTGCCTTTTCCTCAGTCAGGCTGGGACTTGATGTCCTAAGGCAGTGGTCAGCAAACTGCGGCTCGTGAGCCACATGCGGCTCACGAGCCGCGGTTTGCAGCTTTGTTGACTAACGAGTTTGCCGACCACTGTCCTAAGGGGAGTCTTTCACAAGAATCAGCGTTTAGCCCTAGCTGGTTTGGTTCAGTGGATAAAGCATCGGCCTGCGGACTGAAGGGTCCCGGGTTTGATTCGGGTCAAGGGCACATTCCTGGGTTGCGGGCTTGATCCCCAATAGAGGGCATGCAGGAGGCAGCGGATCGATGATTCTCTCTCATCATTGATGTTTCTATCTTTCTCTCCCTCTCCCTTCCTCTCTGAAATCAATAAAAAATATATTTTAAAAAATCAGCTTTTAGATGTACTTATCCTTTCTACTTTTTTTCTATTCATTAACTTCTATCTTTATTCTCTCCTTCAACTCTTTGGTTCATTTGTTGTCCTTCTTAATTTCCTAAGTTGAGCTCTAAGTTTATTTCTCTCTCTTGTTTCTAATAATTTGAACAAAAAAAGGGGCTACATACTAAACCTGACAAGCTCAGGGGAGGCCTACATGATGGCCTTACAAACTGAGTCCTAAAGCAGCCACATAGAATGGTCTGAAATTAAAGTTTTCTAGCTAAAAATAGGTCGTGGCCTGGCCGGTATGGCTCAGTGGGTGAGTGTCAACCCATGAATCAGGAGGTCATGGTTCGATTCCTGGTCAGGGCACATTCCCGGGTTGCAGGCTTGATCCCCAGTAAGGGGCATGCAAGAGGCAGCCGATCAATGATTCTCTCTCATCATTGATGTTTCTATCTCTTTCTCCCTCTCCCATTCTCTCTCTGAAATCAATAAAAACATGAAAGAAAGAGAGAGAGAGAGAGAGAGAGAGAGAGAGAGAGAGAGAGAGAGAGAGAGAAAGAAAGAAAGAAAGAAAGAAAGAAAGAAAGAAAGAAAGAAAGAAAGAAAGAAAGAAAGAAAGAAAGAAAGAAAGAAAGAAAAGCAGGTCATGGCAGGTAGTCATGTCCTAGGCAGGTATCTTCCCTGACAAAGGTCAAACTTTACCTTAGCTAAGATAACATGCCTTTGGAATGTCAGGGTAATCTCCTTTGTTTTCAGATCCTTCAGGGCACAACCACTAGAACAGACGCAAAAAAGGCCTTCATTGTTATTGTTATCTTGTTCATTGTTAACTGTTAACTACCCTATACCCACCAATGTTTCTATTCCTTTTACTTTTTATCCAGTTCCAGAGATGTCCCTGCTTTGTTGTCCACTGGCTCCCTAATATATCTCCAATAAATTTCATGTAACTCCCTAATGCCTCTTCCTTTGATTGTAATGTATAAATTCAGGTGCAAAACTCCCATTCTCTGGAGCATTTTCTCAGTCCATTGAAATTTTAATTCCTGGCGATTGTCATCAGTTTGGCCCCAATAAACTCATAAAAATTCTTATAGGTTTGACGTCTCTTATGTTGACACTTACTTGGTGTAGTGTGGCAGGATTCCAAAGAAGCCCCTCCAGGACCACCTGCAGACCTGACCTTGTGTTTGGCACCAGCAGGGGCCCATTGTGCCCCAAAGGCTCCTTGTTCTGCATTGTTTTGCATGGGGTGAAGTTGGGCGAGTTTCCCTTGGAATTCCAGACTTCCCTGTTTTGAGGTTAGAGGCCTGACTTTTTATTTACTAGTATTTATTTGTTTGTTTGTTTGTTTATTTTTATTGTTGAGGTGGAACTGAAGGTTAAAGGTTGAAAGAACCCAGGCTAACGGTAAGAGTTAAAAATTCATGACAAGATTAAAATGGGTGACTGGTTTTTAAGTTTGGTTTTCAATGGAATTGCTCTCTGAGAGTCTGAATTTAAAACCTTTTGCTGGATAAATGAGAGCCTGAACTCTCAGCACCAAAAATAGGGGGATTTCTTCCTTCCAGTTCAACCTCTGGTATTCTTTTTTTTTTTTTTTTTAATATATTTTATTGATTTTTTTTACAGAGAGGAAGGGAGAGGGATAGAGAGCTAGAAACATCGATGAGAGAGAAACATCTATCAGCTGCCTCCTGCACACCCACCACTGGGGATGTGCCCGCAACCAAGGTACATGCCCTTAACTGGAATCGAACCCGGGACCCTTCAGTCCGCAGGCCGACGCTCTATCCACTGAGCCAAACCAGTTTCGGCCCTGGTATTCTTATATGACTAAGAATTTTTGTGGAGGTGTCAGAGGGTATATCCTCACAACATGCAGGAGCCCCATAGGTAATTTCAACCCAACTGTAATCAAATAATTGACTCATTCAGGAATACATACTACAGGTTGGTTACCTAGCACTCCAACAGCAGGGGCGAGAAAGTGAGACATGTAAGAGGGCTGAATGCAACTCAGGAGGTGACAGCCCCTTGGAGCTCAACTCATAAGCAGCACACTTCAACCCACCACACACTATCCCTAGAAATTTGCTCAGACTCTTCAGATATGCAAAGAAAACTAAAATTAACATGGGAAATCCATGCCTCCAAGGCCCAGCCCCAGCCTCCATTAATAATTCAGCAGATTTATAATTAATAGGAAGACTTTACTTATAAGTACTTACAAAAATGTGAAGATATCACTAGAAGTAATATCAACTTAAGGTGACCAAAATGGAACTCTTTTGATACCTAAATTAATTTTTGTATGCAAACTTAGAAAAAAGCCTGCTCTAAATTAAACTGAATCAATAGGAAGTTTATCTTTATTGGAAATTAGAAGCTTCTAGGAGGAGCACAGATAAATGCTCCTTTAAAAAAAATAAATTTAATAAGAAATTTTAGAGACTGTCTCTGAATTAATGAAGGCTTCTGAAGCTAATAAATACCAACACTCCATTCCTCCCCCTTCTACCGCTCCTCCACTATATCCTTTGCTCTCTGAGCTTCCTCATCCAGACTTTCCCTTCTCCTTCTTCCTTCCCATTCTGTCTTCTCTATATCTCCTCCACTAACACTTCCTACTGACCAGAGGGAAAATAACAGAAATTCAGACAAGGATAATGCAGGAATTCTATCAGCTCCCTTCAAGAAAAAGCCAGTCTCAGGCAGAGAGGAACCAGTGATTATCTATAACTAGAGGCCCGGTGCACAAATCATGTACCAGTAGGGTCCCTCAGCCTGGCCTGCAGGATGGGGCCACAACCGGCTTTATGACATCCTCTGAGGGGTCCTGGATTGCAAGAGGGTGCAGGCCAGGCCGAGGGACCACACTGGTGCACGATCGGGGCCGGGGAGGGATGCAGGAGGGCTCCAGGGCATGTCCAGCCTTCTTGATCAGTCCTAATCAGCTGGACCCCAGCAGCAAGCTAACCTATCAGTTGGAGCATCTGCCCCCTGGTGGTCAGTGCACATCATAGCGACTGGTTGACTGATCAACTGTCTGCCCTCTGGTGATCAGTGCACATCATAGTGAGCCGTTGAGTAGCCTTAGCATATCATTAGCATATTATGCTTTGATTGGTTGAATGGCCGACTAGATGACAAGACACTTAGCATATTAGGCTTTTATTACATAGGATAATAAAAGTCTAATATGCTAATTAGACCGGACAGCCAAACACCCTTCCAGACGTCCTTCCTGATGAAGCTGGGGCTGCGAAAGCCGAGCCCCTTGCATGAATTTCATGCATCAGGCCTCTAGTATAGATATATTCCTTGGACAAGAACAGAATTAAGGAATCTACCTAAAGCTTTCCCCAATTTTTTTCTGGGATTCTGATGGGTTCACAATAGATTTTAATTTAACTGTTGGAACATGTGATCCTGGCTATTCTGACCTATTTCAATTAATATACCTACAGGTTTCTTGGAGCAAAACAGCAGGATTACTAACTAGGGTTCACTGGGAAATACCTACAAAGAAGGTGTTTTTATTGCATAAAAGGGGAAATTACTATGGCCCTTGTAGATACTGGGGTTACTGTATCTGTTCTTAACCACACCTGATTACATTGCCTTCTACCTCAGAGTCAAGCTTCTGTGCAAATGGTAGGGATATCTAATCAACCAATAACTGTTTTTAAATCAGGACCTGTTCCCTTCCAACAGGGCAACATATATTTTTGCTAATCAAATTGAGATTTTCTTGAAGCCAATGAAGCCTACATACCTTTTTCCAGAAGGGTGCAATGTATTTAGAAGTAAGTAAATCAGATACTGAACCAAATGGGAAAACAATGATTTTAAAAGAAACTTCACAAGAGGAAACTAATCTTAAGAGTGCCTGAGTGTTTGTTACAGGAGGTTCCAATACAACTTTCCCAGTCATTGGTATCCTTTATGCACAAGCTGGAATTGAGCCCAATATACAAGATTACTTTTTCAAAAGGCTGTTTATAATTTGACGTACAAGCCCCTGTAATTCTCCTATCCTTCCAGTAAAAAATCTCAATGGGAAAGGATGGAGATGTGTACAGAATCTCATAGCTATAAATAAAATAATTATTCCCAAAAAACTTTGGTTCCAAATCCACATAACCTATTATCAGCTATTTCTGTGGACTGACAATATTTTTCAGTAATAGATTTATGTAGTGCCCTTTTCAGCATTTCTTTAAAAGAGATAGAGAGAGAGAGAGAGAAAGAGAGAGGACGAGAGAATGAATTGCCTCTTTCCTTTCACCTGGGAAAACTATACGTTTGCTTGGACAGTAATGCCCCAGGATATACAAAGAGCCTCAACTATTGTCTAAGATACTTAAAGCTGATTTGAATGGTATTAAGTTTTCCAGAGACTTCACTCTAATCCAGTATGTAGATGCTTTGCTTTGATGATGTAGGACACACTAGACTTCCAAGAGGACACAATTTACCCATTACAACAGCTAGCCATAAAAGGACATAAGGTCTCAAAGAATAAGCATCAATTTTGCTTGCCTCAAGTAAAATACCTTGGCTATCTCATATCTAAAGATGGCTTACTGATTAACTCTGAAAGACTCAGAGGAATAATATACTTTCCTCTTCTAAAACTGAACAACAACAGAAGCTTGGTGGGTTTCTATGTCTGAGTGGATACTGTCAGAATTGGATTCTAAATTTTTCATTAATGGCCCAGCTTCTATATATCTTCTTTAGTAAAAGGCGAAAGACTTATGTGATCTGAAGAGAAAAGAGAGTATCAAATTGACCTGATCCAATTCAGTGGGACCCAGAAGGAAAGCAACCTGTAAAATCTCTAAAGAATTATCTAAAGCTTTAGCTCTAGGTCACCTTAATCATAAACTACTAACTTTTTATACATAAAAATAGAGGAAATACTCTGGAAGTTTTAATGCAACATTGAGATTATTATAGACCTATAGGATATTACAGACAGCAATTAGATTTAGTAGCCAAAGGGCTCCCACCTTGCATGATATCCATTTCTTTTATTTATTCTTTCTTTTTTATTTATTTTTGTGCAAACAAACAGAAAAGATGGCTATGGGCTCTCCATTGATTATGTTCCTCATTCTATTGAATCTCCACTGAATTCTTATCACACTCAATGCTTCTGTCAGTCAACTGGCTCTTGCTTTCTGCACCTAATCTTTTGTTGTTGTTGTTGTTGTTGTTTTTTATTTATTCTCCCTAAAAGGATCACTGTATTATGAAATTAAACTGATCTGAAAATGTTATCATTCTTAAAAAGATAGAGTGAAACTCTCAGAATGTTAGTTTCATGAATCTCAATAAATTAACTCCCTGGCCCACTCTTCCTGTCTGGTTATGCTCCCATGACTGTAATTGCCAAAGACAGTATTTGCTTAACATGAAAATATCAGAAATAATATTTGAGTACTTGGCTCTCTGATCAATAAGATGTTTATTTGTAAGCATCCACATTAGTGTTACTGCCTCCCATCCTTGAGGAGGGATCAGATGAAATAGTAGCAATTACCAGTAATGAATGAATTCAAGACTTTATTTCAAAGACATCAACACATTCTTTTATTTGTGCATGGTACAGAGATGACCAATTTGAGACCACAGATCAAGTATGCATATTCACTAACTTTAATATGAACCCTAACTCCTCTTACTTATTTACTCAGAAAATTATTCCACAATTGCTTTTTAACAATTTACTGCTCTGTATGTGTATGTGTGAGTGTGTGTGTGTGTGTGTGTGTGTGTGTGTGTGTGCTTGTAGCATGTTCTCCCAGTTGCTTGTTATTTTCTTATTTCTCAGCATAAGATAACATAATCTGCCCAACCACAAAACTCCCAATTTTGAAAAATTCCTAGTGACATAGTCCTAGAAAATGAAACGTAAGACGTCTACTGATTTCCTGATAAAATGGAAGAGCCTTAAATGTAACTCATCTTTTGCCATACTGCATTTCTGCCTAGTTAGAATATTCAGGTGACCAGTCATAATAAAATGACATCATAATGAAGCAATCACTTTTAAAAAGAATTGGCACTTAAATCAGTGATTAAATGTGCATTGATTAAAACCTTGACATTGCTTAGATAAGCAATATTTACTTCCATTTATTTTCCAGCAATTGTAAATAAGAGACAACTCAAAAAAAAAGAGAGAGAGAGAGAATACAAGAAAATAAGATATTTTAAGAAGATTAACAATGTTAAGAGGAAAAATCTTACAGAACTAGCAGATACACAGTGTGGAAAATGGAATAGAATTCCTCAGAGTAAAAAAGGAAAACAGAAAAGTGACCATTTATAGTAAGAATTATGGTGTTACTAGAGGCCCAATGCAAGAAACTTGTGCAAGAGTAGACCTTCACAGCCACAGCTGCCTGGATCCCTCCCTCACAGCCGTGCGGCTGCAGCCCTGGCTTCTTCTGGTCTAATTAGCATATTACGCTTTTATTGTTATAGATTGTTATAGATAGGTGGCCCTATATAAACTATTTGAAGAGAGGCCAATTTCTAGCATCTAGATGTCCTGATGAACCTAATATTACTTTAACTCAATGTAATAGTCAACCCAGCAAGTCTGCTACCTTTTTTTCAGGATGAAGACATCCATGAGTGTGTTTTGCTTAACTGACCACCTTCTTGTTCCAAGAATGGTTTACAGGAAACTTTTTTTAAAAAATATATTTTTATTGATTTCAGAGAAGAAGGGAGAGGGAGAGAGAGAGAGAGAGAGATACATCCATGATGAGAGAGAATCATACATCGGCCACCTCCTGCACTCCCCCTACTGGGGATCAAGCCCGCAACCCGCGCATGTGCCCTTGACCAGGAATCGAACCCGGGACCCTTCAGTCCTCCAGCCGATGTTCTATCCACTGAACCACACCGGCCAGGGCTACAGGAAACTTTTTTTGATAATGCTGACTTAATTTGGTTTATAGATGGATCTTTGAAAGATGAACAGGGAAGTTACGGAGCTGGACTTAACTTCCATGGTAACTTGGGCTTGTCAATTGGCCAACAATCAAATAGCCAACATTTGCACTAATAGTAGCTATGCCCTTGGTATAGCTCACAACTCCAGAATGGTGTGGCAGCAATGAGGCTTCTTAACTATCTCAGGGCATCGAGATTTTGCTTCCTGGCAATGGTCATCAGTTTGGCTCAAATAAAAATTCTTACAGATTTGGATGTTCACAATAATAAAGCATTTAAGACTGTAAATTATCAACTGGAATAATCTGATCTGTGTTATATATGTTTTGGTATGAAGTTTTCTGCAGCATTGCTTTGTAGGGGTTTGTAATTACAGTTCTTTTTACATTCTGATGAAGGATTATGTAGAATGTCGTTTCTCTTTTTTTGTTTTAATCCTCACCGAGGATATCTTTTCCATTGATTTTCAGACAGAGTGCAAGGGAGGGAGGAGATAGGGAAAAAGAGAGAGAAAAACATCAATACGAGAGAGACACATTGATTGGTTACCTCCCACACTCACCCCAACTGTGTATGTTCCCTTGACCAGGAATCATACTGGCGACACTTTGGTGCTCAGGCTGACACTCTAACTGAGCTAACTGGCCAGAGCTAGAATGTTGTTTCTTAATTTTCAAGTACTTAGAGAAGATTTTTGGGGGGTATCACCTTTTCATTATTTATTCCTTTTTTAAAAATTATGATGATTAGGGGATGTAGCCTATAAACATCTCAATTTTTGTGAGTTGGTTTAGAGATCCTAGATATTCTATGGGACCAAAGACAAGATTAACTTCTGTAAATGTTCCACTAAAATACAATGTAATTATGAGATGTAACAGTCCATACATCTCTTAGGTCAAGCTTTTTGGTTGTTTTCTATTCTATTCTTCTGTTCCTGTTTATTTATTTATTTATTTATTTATTTATTTATTTATTTATTTATTTATTTTGTCTGCTAGATTTGTCTGATTCTGAACAATAATCCCCTATTATAATTATACTTTTATTACATTGTTTTAAGAGTTTTGCTTTATATGTATATAGCTACTACATTGATTGGTGAACATGGTTTAAAGTTGGTACACCTATTTTAGATATTTGCCTTTTATTATGTCATATCAATATTTATTTGTTTCAATTATTTGTCCTATTTGTTCCAATATTATATTGTCAGACATGTCTTCTTTTTGTTTATATTTATATGATGGTGCCTTTTTCAAAATTTATTTTAGTGAGCTAGAGGAAGGGGCGGGGGGAGAGAGAGAGAGAGAGAGAGAGAGAGAGAGAGAGAGAGAGAGAGAGACATTGATTTATGCATTCATTAGTTGATTCTTGTATGTGTCCTAACTGGGGATCAGACCTGCAACCTTGGCTCATCTGGATGATGCTCTAACCAACTGAGCTACCCATCCAAGGCTGATGGTATCTTTTAATAGTCTCTGAATTTCAACTTCTATGGCATTATTTAAAGTGGGCTTTTTAAATAACATGTGGTTGGTTTTTGCTTTTTAACCCACACTGATAGTTGTCAGAAAATATTATCCTACTATCTTCTGATTTCAGAGTTGCATATAGAAATCTAAAGCTAGTCTGATTCTTTTTCTATTTCAATAACTTGTTTTTACTGTCTGCTAGATTTTAGAACTTTGTCATATCCTTGGAATTTGGTCATTTTACTGGACTCTGTCTGGTGTTCACCTTTTTTAGTGAATCCTTCCTTGGAACTCAAAGAATGCTTTCTATCTAAAGATTCAGTGTTTCTTTAGCTCTGTAAGATTTTCTTCACCTATTTGTTTAACCATTGCCTCTCCTCCCTCTATTGCTTTTTCACCTTTTGAAATTTATATTTATTTCTACACTACAACTTCTGCTTCTTTTATATTTGTTTTTATGATATCTGTCTTTAAATTTTTGCTGTTTTGAGAGATTCCTTTTCTACCTGTTCTTCCAGGTCTCTGTTCACTTCTCAACAGTTGCATACTCTTTTTCTTTTTCTTTTTTTAAAAAATCTTCCCCAAAGCAAATGTTTATTGATTTTTTAGAGAGAGAGGAAGTGGGGAGAGAGAGAGAGAGAGAGAGAGAGAGAGAGAGAGAGAGAGAGAGAAACATCGATCAGTTGCCTCCATATGTGCCCCAAATGGAGATCAAACCCACAATCTAGGTATGTGCTCTGACTGGGAATCGAACCTGCAGTCTTTTGGTGTATGGGATGACACTCCAACCAACTGAGTACATCTGTTCTATTATTAAACTTAAAAATCATGTTCTTCACTTCTATTGATAGTTTAATGCTCTAATTGAAGCCCCTTGATTGCTTCAATGCATAGATAATAAATCTATGAATTGGTATTTTTTAGAGAAATAAAATGCACTTCCATAATAAACAAAAATAATGCAAATGAATAGGCAACCTGAATAGGACTATATCTATTAAATAACTGAGTTAATAATTAATAATCTTACAAAACAGGAAGCATCCAGCCATGATGGATTCACTGGTGAATACTACCAAACATTTAAAGGAAGAAATTATATCATCACTCCACAATCTCCTTAAGCAGACAGAAACAGAGCAAATACTTTCTAACTCATTCCATGAGACCAGCATTACCCTAATACTCAAATCATACAAAGACATTTTTAAAAAACTACAGACCAATATTTCTTATGAACATAATGCAAAAATTCTCTCAACAAAACAGCAAATTGAATCCAATAATGTATAAAAAGCATTACATACCATGACTAAGTGGGATTTATCTCAAGTTTGTGAGAGTAGGTCAACATTTGAAAATCAGTTAATGTAATCATCACATCATCAAACTAAACAAAAATAAAAATCACATGATCATATCGGCAGATACATGAAAAGCATTTGACAAAATCCAATACCCATTCAAGATAAGAGCTCTTAGAAAACTAGAAACAGAGTGCAACTCCATCTTCATAAATAACATCTACAAATACCCTACAGCAAACTTACTTAATGGTGAGAAACTCCAAAAAGATCAGGTGCAAGGCAAGGATGTCCCCTCTCATCACTTCTTTTCAACATTCTACTGGAAGTTCTAGAAATACAGTAAGACAGGAAAGGAAATAAAGGTATACAGACTAAGAAGGATGAAATAAAACAGTCTTTGTTCACAGATGACATGATTATCTATGTGGAAAAAAATTAAAAGAATTGACCAAAAAAAAATTCCCGGAACTAATCTGTGATTGTAGCAAGGTTACAGGATACAAGGTTCATATACAAACATCAATTGCTTTCCTATACACCAACAATGAGCAAGTGGAATCTGAAATTAAAAACACAATACCATTTACACCAGCATCCTCCAAAATGAAACACTTAGTTATATATATATATATATATATATATATATATATATATTCAATATTTATAGTAGGAAAACTTCAAAATTCTAATAAAAGAAATCAAAGAACTAACAAATGAAAAAATACTCTATGTTAATGCATAGGAAGATTCAATATTGTCCAGATGTGAATTTTTCCCATCTTGATGTATAGATTCAACACAATCCCAATCAAAATCTCAACAAATTGTTTTGTGGATAAAGAGAAAACTGATTCTAAAGTTTAAATGGAGAGGCAAAAGACCCATAATAGCCAATACAAAATAAATGAAAAGAACAAAATCAGAGGACTGACACTATGAAATTTCAAGACTTACTATAAAGCTATAATAATTAAGACAGTAAGCCATTGGTTGAAGAATAGACAAATAGATCAATGGAACAGAATAGAGATCCCAGAAATAGACCTCCATAAATATTGGCAACTGATCTTTGTCAAAGGAGCAGAGGCAATCATGGAGCAGAGGTAGTCTTTACAACAAATGGGGTGCTGAAAGAACTACAAATCTACAGGCAAAAAAAAAAAAAAAGTTATCTAGATACAGACTATACACTCTTCACAAAAATAAACTGAAAATGGACCACAGAGCTAAATGTGTCACAGAAAACTATAAAACTCCTAGAGGATAACATAGGAGAAAATTCATATGACCTTGGGCTTGGTGATGATTTGTTAGATACAACACCAAAGGCACATGATAAGATAAATTTCATTAAAATAAATATTTCTGTTTGCAAAAGTCATTGTCAAGAGAATGACAGACAAGCTATAGACTAGGAGAAAATATTTACAAAAGATATATCTGATAAAGGACTGTCATGCAAAAAATACAATGAACTATTAAAACTCAACAATAAGAAAACAAACGACCCACCCTAGCCGGTTTGACTCAGTGGATAGAGCATCAGCCTGTGGACCAAAGGGTCCCGGGTTCGATTCCAGTCAGGGCACGTACTTGGTTGCAGGCTCCTCCGAGGCCCGGGCCCTGATTGGGGTTCATGCAGGAGGCAACCAATCGATGTGTTTCTCTCACATCGGTGTTTCTCTCTGTCTTTCTCTCTCCTTCTATTCTCCCTAAAAATCAATGGAAAAATATCCTCGGGTGAGGATTAACAAAAAAACAAAAAGAAAAAGAAAGAAAGAAAACAAACAACCCAATTTTAAAATGGGCCAAACAACTTAGCACAGACCTAACCAAAGAAAATATACACTTGGCAAATAACACATGGGAAGATGCTCCACATCATGTGTCATCAGAAAACCACAAATTAAAACAACAAAGAATTACCTCCACGCACCTGATAGAATTGCCATAAACCAGAACACTGACAACACTGAGTGCTATCAAGGCTGTGAAGGAACAGGAATGTTCACTCATTGCTGGTGGGAATGCAAAATGGTACAGCCACTCTGGAACACAGTTTGGTGGTTTCTTACAGAACTATACATGCTCTTAACAAATGATCTAGCAATCATGTTCCTTGGTATTTACCCAAAGGTGTGGAAAATTATGTCCACACGAAAACCTGCACAAGGATGTTTGTAGCAGCTTTAGTCGCAATTGCCAAAACTTGGAAGCAACCAAAATGTCCTTCAGTAGGTGAATGGATAAACTGTGGTACACCCGGACAATGGACTAACTCAGTGCTAAAAAAGAAGTGAGCTATCAAGCCATAAAAAGGCATGGAGAGATCTTCAGTGCCTGTGAGTAAGTAAAAGAGGCTACGTACTGCATGATTGCAACTATATGACCTTCTAGAAAAGGTAAAAGTATGGAGACAGTAAAAAGACCAAAAGTTGCCAGGGATTGGGGGGAGAGAGATGAGTCGGCAGAGCACAGAGGATTTGTAGGGCAGTGAAACTACTCGGTCAGATGTTATAATGGTGGGTTCAACTCAGTATAAATGTGTCCGGACTCATAGAAATTACAGCACCAAGAATGAACCCTAAAGTAAACTCTGACCTCTGGGTGATGTGTTTTTAGTGTAGGTTCATCAATTGTAGCAAATGTAACAGCACTGTGGTGAAGAATGTTAATAATGGGGGAGTTTGTGTATGTATGAGAGCCAGGGAGCATATAGGAAATACATATTTATATATTTATTCATTATACACACACACACACTTTTAACTAGTGAGTATGTGTGTATAATAAACACATACATAAATATGCAATACAGACTATATCCCCATCTCTTATAAAAGCACAATAGGTTTCAAATTTTTTATTTACCTCATTCCTCACCTATAAAGTGAAACTAATAAAGCAAGTACCTGACAGGATTGCAGGAAGGATTGAATGAGTTAAGTTTGGAGGACAGTGACTGGCACGTGAAAAGTGCCACATAAGTGTTAGCTACTGTAATTAATGAATGATAGTTATACTTTGTGCTGTTGAAAAAGTAAGCTCAAGCACCAAATTGGAAATAGGACTGATGTAAATTTGTAATTACTATGGAAAATTATATCACTGCATAAATAAAATGCAAAACCAAAATTATGCCTTTAGCCGCTATAATTGGGTAGTAGCTGCAACATCAGTGTTTGTATGTTCAAACGCCCACTGGAAGGTTGTGCAAGTTAGTTTAAACTAAGCAGTAAAATAATGTTTTGGAATCATTTTATACAAAAATAGGACAATACTTTTCCAATAAAATTCTAGATTTCACTGAAAAAAAAAAATTAAGAGCAAGCTAATAGAAATGAAATCCAAACAAATTCTAAGAAAAACTCTGTGCTGAGAGAAGATGATGCCACCTGCTTCTGGGTAGACACTCACAGGCCCTGGAATCCTCTGACCATGAACAGTCTGCTTGGATAACAAGATTGTCACCGTGACCTCGTCTTGGCTCAAAGCCTCTTGTTTATTTCTGGTTTTCAGTCTTGCTCTCCACATAGCTCAAATGCTCAAGAACATGGATCATCGCTGTTCATGTTTCCAAAGAGGATGGGATTTTCTGTTCCCAGCCATGAGACGGGAGTATGGCCCGAGGACACCTGCTGTCCTTCCCAGGCGAGGGAGGGGTGGCTAATGCCATGAGGGAAGGCCCGGCATTCCTTGGGCCAGGCTTTGCTAGCAGATAGGATTATGTGTCTCAGGCCCCAGGTCGCTGGAGGCTCTCTTGGGCCTGTGGCCATCAGACAGCCACCACCTCCCTTTCACTTCCTGTCCCCAGTGCACAAAGTACTCCTCCTCCCTCCTTCCTCTCCCTTCGGGGGATTGGGAAGATGAGTCTAGCCTGAGGTTCGCTGTGGCTGCTCTGTACGTGCACAGAGTGGGCTGCAAATGTCTGGATCTCAGGAGGGAGCAGAAGACCCCGACAGACTGCAGCGCTAAGCTTCATTCTCAAACGTGGTTTCCTGGAAACCCTGCTCAGACATTTATCAATATAAAACCATTCACTCCATGCCCGGTGTGGCTCAGTGGTTGGGCACCGACCTATGAACCAAGAGGTCACGGTTTGATTCTCAGTCAGGGCACATGCCCAGGTTGCAGGTTCGACCCCCAGTGTGGGGCATGTAGGAGGCAACCAATCAATGATTCTCTCTCATCATTGATGTTTCTATCTCTCTCTCCCTCTCCCTTCCTCTCTGAAATCAATAAAAATATGTTTAAAACCATTCACTCCATATTAAACCATTAATATAAACGTTATGCTCAGATCCACATTTGACTGGTGAGTCTTATATCAAGCCTTTCTATTTGTGAAGGCCCTAGAGGGAAAGAGGAATGAATTGTAGAGTTCAAAGCCAACTGCTCCACGTGTCTAACACTTCATTTGAGTAAACCTTATGGAACACACTTGTAGAGCAAGCATAAGCACCTAGGTAGCTACACACACCACAAATTGTTTTCATCTGTTAGTTTCATATAAGAATTAGTAATGTGATTATAAATTTTCTCACAATTTTCCCAGGATGACAGGCTGATGTGGAAGAATGGAAGCAGCCCCAGATCCTAATTCTGTTTGCCACCTACGAGGTATATGACCTCAGGCAAGTTTCCAATCATCTTAGGCCTCAGTTTCCTGATCTAACAGAGGTATGAAATCTTACATATGTCATCAGGTTCAGTGACCAATACGTAAGGGACCTAGTAGCAGATATGGCAAAGAAGGGCACCCAAGCATTCAATTCGTGTCCACAGTTCCCTTTCAGGTGCAGGCAGGTGGTTCTACAGGCAATGCCCACTCTGAGAATTCTGGGCCACTACCTAGTAGTTCAGACGCTTGTCTGCTCTGTAGTGACCCCAATTCAATTTGGTGTCTCCAGGCTAATCGAAGATCAATCCATAGACATGGTGGGCTCACTATTTTGTAGGAAGATTGGGGACCTGCCCTATTTAGAAAGTCTCTGAGATAGTAAAGATATCTTAGTAAAATGCTTATAGCTTTAGAATTACACCCCATCACCTCTGATAAGACCTGCCGCTGCTGGGCCCTGGTCTGGTGTATGTATTAGATTACATGCCAAGAAAACTACCTAAACACTGGCCCATGAATCTTGTCAGTAAAAAGCCCAGGAATATCTCAAAACAGGAGACAGAAATCCATACGACTGGGTTGGCCCAGCAGACTGACTTCAAAGGCAACCAGTCTGTACGTCTATTTCAAATTGGGTGAAAGCATGAAAGCCTGAAAGCTAAGTGAGGCCATAATCTCCTCAAATTAAATAATAAAGTACACCTCTTATGTCAGCCAAACCACAATTAACAGCTACTATTTACTGTCAGAGTAGGATAATGTTGCACATGGAAATCTTGTATTAAGAATGCATGAAAAGCCCTGGCCGGTTTGGCTCAGTGGATAGAGCGTCAGCCTGTGGACTGAAGGGTCCTGGGCACATGCCTAGGTTGCGGCTCGATCCCCAGGGGGAGGGGGTGTGTGCAGGAGGCAGCCGATCAATGACTCGCTCTCATCATTGATGTTTCTATCTCTCTCTCCCTCTCCCTTTCTCTCTGAAATAAAAAGAAGAAGAAGGAGGAGGAGGAGGAGGAGAAGGAGAAGAAGAACGCATGAAAAAACAGTTGTCCTATGATGGCTTAGAGTACCTTTGAGATTTCATTCTGATATTCAGGCTCTCTGGGAAAATGCTGTCTTAGAATTCCATTCCTAGGGAATTAGTTTTAAAGGAGCTAGTCTATCTCTGCTGATGAGCAAAGTGAGGTGCTGTCAACACTGAAAAGGGGGGCCCCAACACAAGAGCTGCCAAGGTTCAGGTATCAGGGAGAGTGTGGACATGAGGCCAAAACCCAGCCATGAAATGCATGCAAGTTGGAGATAGACTGGGTCAGAAATATAATACCTTTTGGGACTTATTTAAATGGCCACATATTTTTTAAAAAATATATTTTTTTTATTGATTTCAGAGAGGAACGGAGAGGGAGAGAGAAATAGAAACATCAATGACAAGAGAGAATCATGGACCGGCTGCTTCCTGTATACCCCACACTGGAGATGTAGCCCACAACCCAGGCATGTGCCCTGACCGGGAATCAAACAGTAACCTCCTGGTTCATAGGTTGACCCTCAACCACTGAGCAACACCAGCTGGGCAAATGGCCGTACATTTTAACACCATGCTGCTCACCATTAGACAATTCGCTCCTGAATGGTTTCTACACCCATAGTGGGCAACCACTAGCATCTGCTTAGAACATTTTTCCAGACCACAACTATTGCTGCCTTATTTTAGAGACTCAGGATCTCGGGTGACGCATACAGTATGTAAGTACTAAAGTGGACCCAACGCTGCTCCTGAGAAAAATCTCTGTATGTGTGCCCACCCTCTTTCCGGATGTGGGATAACCTTCTGTTCTTCTGGCAGAAACACAGCAGGCTCCACAACTGTCCTATTTGAACATCATCTGCACAATTTCCTCTGCTGCTTTCCTAAAGGAAGCGACTGGAATCAGAAATAGAAGACCAGTGCCTCAGCCCCTGCCAGGCAGCAAATTACTAAACTGGTTGCCACCCAACTCTTACAAAGAGCCTTGCAGCAGGGCAGTAATTGGGAAATGTCATAAGGATGAAGTATTTAGAATCTGGCAATTCGAGGCTCTCTAAATTCTACCTTCATGGAAGTGAGTCCACTGAAACCTATCTCTTGGACACTAATAACTCAGTGCTTAATGCTAGACCCATCTCCACTGAGTTATACTTTAATGTGAAGCATTCACATTTTACTGAAGAGGATTGTAAGAACCTCTCATATAAAATCTGGTTTTGCATTTGTTGCAAAAAAAGAAAAACCCTTTGAGGACATTATTCATTTCAGTGCCATCTCATCATGCATGATTTTAATTTACGTGAAGCAACCATTTATGCTTGGGAAGGAGGTAGGACGAGGGAAATTACTTAAATGATGTAATTTAAAATAAGTAAAAACTTTCCTTTTGCATATGTTCTACTTATTACATATCTCAGGGTTCTTCTACCTTGTAGGGCAAAGTAGGTTTACAGTTGTTCATATGGAAAAATAACACCATAATTAATAAATAATAATACAAGAATAAACTCTGTATTTTGTGTACTCAGAACTGTAGACCTACTTTTGCCCCACCCTGTATATATACACTTTATTTTATGGACAATATAAGGAATTTTACAAGAGTAATTTTGATTAAATGTAATTTTTTCTTATTCCCTAATCTGGAACCTAACTCATGTGAAAGACAGGTCACAGTGGACATCATCACTTAGGGTGCCCTCTCTGACATGGGGGGAGGGGGGCTCCTGTCAGTCCAGACCCTGGATTCTGCAAGCTGAAAAACTCACCCTACTGAAAGGTACATTTTCCTGCCCCCGTCCAACCAGCTTGGCATTTCCCACTCACCGTCAGACAATGCTCACATCCAGTCTACAGCCTGTGACT
The DNA here is from genome assembly GCF_963455305.1 of Plecotus auritus. Lineage (NCBI taxonomy): Eukaryota > Metazoa > Chordata > Mammalia > Chiroptera > Vespertilionidae > Plecotus > Plecotus auritus. The sequence continues at coordinate 72,970,455 of NC_137773.1, forward strand.
CTGCCCACCTGTCAGGGGGCCAGCCTCTCAGGAGCGGACTCTCTCTTCCTCTCTCTTCCACCAGCACTTTGCAGAGTTTCTGGCACTTGGTAAATGGCAAATAAATATTTGTTGTACAGACCTTATCTCTGTGTCTTTGTCATCACTCCCGCTGCTGCATTTCTGAGAGCAGAGCCACTGATGACAACCTCCCGCTCAGCAAACATCTCTTTTTGCGCCCAACCCTGCAAGTACCTGAGGAGTAAGCCTGGGCAGACCACTTATGAAAAAACCATCTGTAGTGTCTATTGATAGAAAACTATTTCTCCTCAGGAATAGTACACTTTCACTCTTCCAATAGCAGCCATATAAATTATCCTCTCTTTCCCTTTCTTTCTCTCTCTCTCTCTCTCTCTCTCCTCTCTCTCTCTCTCTCTCTCTCTCTCTCTCTCCCTCTGCAAGAGTTGCTCAGAACCTCAAAATAAATTTAGGCAATGTTAGAGACATTGCATTGATCCTTTCAGGAACCATTTTTATATGTTTTCTTCTCTTTGATCCTGATTTTCAGTTTTGGGATTCTATTGAAAATTTTCTCAGAGTGTGATCTGGGAACCACCTGCATCAGAATCACTGGAGGTGTCTATTAAAAATGCTGATGCCAGGCCGGTGTGGCTCGGTAGTTGAGCATCAACCTATAACAGGAAGTCATGGTTCGATTCCCAGTCAGGGCAGATGCTCGGGTTTCGGGCTCAATCCACAATAGGGGGCTTGCAGGAGGCAGCCAATCAATGATTCTCTCTCAATGATGAGAAATATCATTGATGTTGCTATCTCTCCCCTCCCTTCCTTCTCTAAAATCAATAAAAATATTTTTTAAAATGCTGATTCCTGGACCGCTCTGCAGACCTGTTAATTGGAATCTCTAGAAGTGAGACTCAAGAATTTGCATTGACCAAACACCCTGGTATTCTAATGCTCAATTAAGTTTGAGAATTCCTTGTCCATTTTTATTTATTTTTATTTTTTATTTTTTTTATTAAGGTATTATATGTGTACATATCTTACCATTGCCCCCCCCCCACCCCACTCCCATATATGCCCTCACCCCCCAATGTTTTGCATCTGTTGGTTACTCTTATATGCATGCATACAAGTCCTTCAGTTGATCTCTTATTTCCCCCACCTCTCCCTATTGTCCATTTTTATATGTTACTTATTATAAAACTAGAGGCCCGGTGCACAAAATTCGTGCATGGGGGTGTGTGTCCCTCAGCCCAGCCTGTACCCTCTCCAATCCGGGACCCCTCGAGGGATGTCCAATTGCCCGTTTAGGCCCTATTCCGGTAGGATCGGGCCTAAATGGGCAGTCGGACATCCCTCTCACAATCCAGGACTGCTGGCTCCCAACTGCTTGCCTGCCTGCCTTCCTGATTGCCCCTAACCGCTTCTGCCTGCCAGCCTGATCACCCTCTAACCACTCCCCTGCCAGCCTGATTGATGCCTAACTGCTCCCCTGCCAGCCTGTTTGCCCCTAACTGCCCTCCCCTGCAGGCCTGGCCACCCCTAACTGCCCTCCCCTGCAGGCCTGGTCACACCTAACTGCCCTCCCCTGCAGACCTGGTACCCCCCCCAACTGCTCTCCCCTGCTGGCCTGGGTCCCCCACCAACTGCCCTTCCCTGCAGGCCCGGTAGCCCCCAACTTCTCTCCTCTGCTGGCCTGGTCACCCCCAACTTCTCTCCCCTGCAGGCTTGATCATCCCCAACTGCCCTCCCTTGCAGGCCTGGTCCCTCCCAACTTCCCTCCCCTGCTGGCCATCTTGTGGTGGCCATCTTCTGTCCACATGGGGGCAGCCATCTTTGACCACATGGGGGCAGCCATCTTATGTGTTGGAGTGATGGTCAATTTGCATATTACTCTTTTATTAGATAGGATACCCCATATGCTTCTTGAAAAAAAGGGAATATATAATATAATATAATATAATATAATATAATATAATCCTATCTAATAAAGAAGGAATATACTAATTGACCATCTTACCCTCACAAAGATGGTGGTGCCCACAGCCAATAAGGAGGGAATATGCTAATTGACTGCCATGCCCTCAAAGATGGCGTTGCCCAGTTCCCTCAGCCCCGCCAGGGTGGCAAGCATGCCGCACAGCTGGGCCCACCCCCAGGCGGGTCAGGCCACTCTGTATGCCTGCCTCCAGAGTCCCCCAGTCCCCTCAGCCCCTCAGCCGCCCAGGGCTGGCCTGAGGCACAGGCAAGCCTGGAATGGTGGCTGCCCAGCAGCCCAGGGCCGCCCGAGGCTCAGGTAACCAGGGCTGGTTGAGGCTTGCGCTGCTGGCAGTGGCAGCAGCAGAGGTGTGATGGGGGCATCGCCTTCCCCTGATCACCAGGTCATCTCCTGCCCCTGAGGGCTCCCAGACTGTGAGAGGGGGCAGGCTGGGCTGAGGGACCACTCCCCCTCCAGTGCATGAATTTTCATGCACCAGGCCTCCAGTATAATATAATATCCTACATAATATGATGATAATAGCCTTAGGTAATGCTAACAGCATTACTTAAAAATAATTAATGTATAATCATTTTTACTTGACCTTTGTACAATGTATGAAAATAATTCTCCATCAAGATTTATGTTCATAATGTTCTACAATAAATACCTGTTACTTTCTCTTCAGAAATTAAGGTAGTATTAAGTGGTGTATTAAGCAGTGCCTAAGAGCTGGAAATAAACTGAATAATATATTAATTCAACTAAATATTTATTGAGGGCTCCAGGAGGTGTGCTTTGTCTGGGAGACACTATAATGAAGAAGACTCAGTTCCAGCTTTCAACCACATAGAGCCCAGAAAACAACACAAAAGCAAATCTGGACTCTCCCCAGGGAAATGGGTCTCTTTCAGTCCACACAGGAGGGCTCTCAAATAACCCCATGAGTCTCTGGGCTTCTGTGTCCTCTCTTCTCCACACTTCAACATACTTTCCTCCCCTCAGCCCTCCCAGAGTCCTGGCTCCTTGCAAGAGAAGGGGCCTGCCTGCTCCTTCCTGCCTTTTGCCGAGATTGGATTTCTTTCCCAGCAGAGCATCTGAAAGACCAGCAAACTGCCCTCCCAGGATCAGTTGACTCACATGAAGTCTCTGTTTTAGTAAAGTCCCCCCTCTGCACCCTGCCCCGGTGTGATGCGGACTGAGGGGAGAGCCAGGAAAGTGCACCCCACCCTGCCATCCAGGCAACATCAGTACCACAAGCCAGGGACCTGGCTTCTGCAGCCAGCAGCCCAGGGGGCCAGAGCGGGGAGGAGGAAGGAGTGTTCAGGGTGGAGGGGACCACACATGTAAATACCTGAAGACAAAAGAGCGCTGAGTAGTGAGGGAACGTCAAGCCACTCTAAATCCCTGGAGAAGTAATTTTAAATCCTACTCATATTTCAAGGTTCCATTTGAATCACAACTTATCTATGATGTTTCTGGGATTATGCTGCTCTCATTCATCTCCCTCTTTTCTAAGCATCTAGTATCTCTCATCATATTGCATGACTTGACATGTCATTCTACAGCGACTTCTGTTGTTTGTTTCACATGGCCAAACTGGTTTTCTTCACTAGACCATAAACTATAGTAGGGCAGGGACCATGTTTTATAGTTTTGTTTTTTTAATAACAGACTTATTGAGATATACTTCACATACCATACAATTCACCTATTTAAAGTGTACAATTCATTAGTTTGTATATATCTGTAGTTAAACAACCATCATCACAATCAATTTTAGCATATCATCATCCCCAAAAGACATGCTATACCCATCAGCAGTCACTCCCCTTTTCTGCATGCTGTGAGTTAACTTGTGTACCCCAAGGGATATGTTCAAGTCCTAACACCAGAACCTGTGAATGTGACTTAAAATGGAAACAGATTTTTTTGCAGATGTATTCAAGTGAAAATGAGATCATTCTCAATTAGAGTGGGCCCAAAGCCAATAAGACTGACGTCCTTATGAGAAGAGGGAAATTTGGACACAGACACAGACACACGGAAGACTGAGAGCGAGACTGAGACCGAGATTGGAACGATGCTCCTACAAGCCAAGGAAAGCAGACACCAGAAGCTAGAAATGAGGAAGGATTCTTCCCTAGGTCCCTAGAGCCTTCTTCCTAGGTCCTTCAGCACTCATTTCAACTTCTAGCTTCCAGAACTATGAGAGCATAAATTTCTGTTCTAAGCCACCAAATTTGTGATTCTTTGTTATGGCAGCCTTGGAAACTAATTCACTGTCCAACAACCCCCCTCAATCCCACCATAGGCACTCACTAATCTACTTTTTTTTTTTAATGAATTGCTTTTGTCTGATTTGTATACTGTTTCCTGTCCATTTTCTTTTTTAAAAAAATATTTTTAAGATTGATTTTAGCAAGGAGGGGAGAAGGAGAGAGAGATAGAAACATCAATGATAATAAAGAATCATTGGTTGGCTGTCTCCTGTATGCCCCACACGGGGGATTGAGTCCGCAACCCGGGTATGTGCCCTGATTGGAAATCGAACTGTTGATAGGTCGACGCTCAACCACTGAGCTATACTGGCTGGGTACCACTAACCTACTTTCAGTCTCTACATGTTAATGTATTCTGGGCATTTTATATAATGGAATTATACAATATGTAATCTTTCTTTCACTTAGCATGTTTTCACTTAGTATAAGTTTCATCCATGTGGTAGCATGTATTAGTATTTCATTCCTTTTTATTGATGAATAATATTCCATTGTCTGAGTATACCACTTTTGGGTTGCTTCCACTTTAGACTATTATGAATAATGTTGAAGATTCATACACAAGTTTTTATGTGGACATGTTTTTTATTCTCTTGAGTATACACCTAGGAGTAGGACTGCTATGTCATGTGGTAACTCTATAATTTACATTTTGAGGAAGTGCCATGCTGTTTTACAAAGCAGCTGTGCTATGTTACACTCCTATTAGCAGTGTGAAGGGTACCAGTGTATCCACATCCTTTCCAACACTTATCTTTAAAAAAAAACTATAGCCAATCTAGTGGATGTGAAGTAGTATCTCACTGTGATTTTGGTTTGCATTTCCCTGGTGGCCAGCGGAGCCTCATGTGGTTGTTGGCCATCTTCTTTGGAAAAATGTAAATTCAAATCTTTAGACCCTCTTTAAATTGGGTTGTCTTTTCATTGTTGAGTTGTGAGAATTCTTTATATATCCTTGATAATTAGGCTGTTTTTTGCTTATTGAGTGGTGCTATTTACATATTTCATAGTTTTAAAATATTCCTCAGTGCACTTAACAGTACTGAGCACATGATGGAAACTGTGTTTGTGCTCCTGTATGTTTCTGATGTTCAAAAAGGACCACTTGGCTTTCATTTTGTATTTAGTGAATAGGCTGGAATAACATGTTCTAGAGCTGTTGGATCAAACTCTGGGGCAAAGAAGGGAAACTACTATTTACTGACTGCCCACCACAGGCCAGGTGTTGTTACTGGGAGACTCTCAAAACCGCCTAAGGAGACTGCATGTTTGTCCCCAATAAGCAGGTGGGTACAAAGAAATTACTTACCAGACATCACACAGTTGATAAGCAGTAGAACTGCTTTTGTCTCTAAAGCCAGTGCTTTTCATTAATCCTCACCTGAGGATATTTTTTCCATTAATTTTCAGAGAGAGTGGAAGGGAGGAGGAGAGACAGAGAGAAAGAAATAGCGATGAATGAGAGATACATTGATTGGTTGCCTTCCACATGCAACCAGGGCCAGGGATTGAGCCCACAACCAAGGTATGTGCCCTTGACCAGAAACTAACCTGAGACCCTTTAGTCCCTGGGCCACTGCTCCATCCACTGAGCCAAGCCAGCCAGGGATAAAGCCAGTGCTTTTTAAACATCCTGCCCCTTCATCCCTTCATTAGGTGGTAAAACAAAGAGACATCAAAACCAAAGGACCTGCTCCTCAGGCCTCTGGCACAGGTAAAATGTCACTTCTTGATTTCATGTGTCACCCAAGGAACTATAAACAGTTCGTATGGGTTTCCAGCTCATAAATTGATAAAACCCATGCACATGCTTCTCTTGCGGTGAAGTGTAGGAATATCGGGATGGTGCCAATTCTTCTGCTAAAAAACAAAGGGCAGAAATGGGGAAATGCCTACATTCACGGAGTAGGAAAAGAAAGGACACGTGGTGCTGAAGTTCAAGTGGAAAGGACGTGAGCCCTGCAGGGGTGACCTGTGCGTGCATGACTCCCGCCCGCCCTTTCCAGGCTTCCAAAGTGCAAATGCTTTCTGCAGCTCCTGATTCTGGCTCCAGGCTCACAATGTGCTCACTTGAATGGCAACCAAACAGCCCTGGACTCGTTGCCTGAATACGTGACTGTTGTGCCATGTCCCTGCTACAGCGTGTGCTCCCCTGGAGACCCACGACATCTAATTCTCCAGGATCCCATTTCAATCCTAAATATAGAGGTGAGATGAAGACATAGTTTGGAAGGTCTTAAAAGCTCTATATAAAGGCCTCAAAACATTAAAATCCTGGGATTCATTTCTGGTTAACAGTGCATCTGATTATCTTAATTTACAGCCTGTTTTGGAAATTTCTCTCCTGGGAAAAAAGCCATCTGAAAGCCATTCCTATTTGTAAACAAATTATTTCCTTAACTGTCAAAGGAAGATATCCGAAAGTAGAAAAAGAAAAATTAAAAGTGAAATAATTTCTTGAAATTATCCAAGTAGATTATGGGCAAGATATCCTATAGCTCTCAGGAAAAAAAAAAAAAGAAGAGAATAAGATTAATATAGACATATTGATAGTTTGACTTATTTTCACAGGGCTTCCCAAGCAGCAATAGAGAAAGGAATTACTTGGCCATGAGATAAGGCTCAATTTCTGAGAGAAAGAATCCACAGGAACATTGCAGCTTATGCAACTAAGTTCACATCCGTGCTGATTCTTTGGATTTTCCCTCACATCATGTGTGACTGTGTCATTCTGTCCTATTGTGGACCTGTTTCCTGGTTCAATGTCCCCACAAGGCAGGCTGCTCAAGTGCTTGCAGAACACCCTTTCTTGTCAGAATTCTAGGGACAATAAACAACGGAATTTTGCTTCTCTGGTCTTAGAAAGGGGCAAAGAAACGTTTCCTTCCCTCAAAGGCCAATTGAAAAATGTCGAGTTGCCCCAGAAGTCCAGCCCTGGACCTTCCTCACTGCTAAGGGCCAATCAGCGCCTCCAGGGCCTTGGTCTCCCTTGATGACTGACTGAGGGGTAGGACCTCCTGGCCTTATCTCAGCTCAGCCCTTTGAAGCACTTGACAGCTACTGCTGCTGACACTTCTTATCCCAAGGGAGGAAGTAGCTCCTGAAGGTTTTGAGACCCAACTCACAGACCAGATGTTTGAAAGGGTGAAACCTAATTTTAATATAACTTTAAAAAGCATTTTTGCATTTATTTACACAGTGAGTGGTTCTTTTTTATTCTGTACTTCCCAGGGGGGACGTGTTAATTGAAAGTGCATGTCATCCTTTGTCAGGAAGGGATGAAGATTGATGGATACATTTTCCTCTGGTTGTTAACACTCCACCTTTCCTTCCCCTGCAGCATTGCCAAGTTTTATCCAACATGCCTGAAAACCTAGTTTTAACTATAAAATGAATTGAGAGAAATAATGGGTGAATGAATGAGGTTTTCTCTTGTTTAACATTCAGTGGGTGGTAAAGATTTGGAGAACTTCTTGTGTTGATTGAATATTTGGCCATTACTTAAGTTACAGTCAATTTGTGAAAGAATTACATAGACTGAGCACAGAAAACTGTACATTATCCTATATAATAAAAGACTAATATGCAAATCAACTGAATGGCAGAACGACTGGTCGCTATGATGTGCACTGACCACCAGGGGGCATATGCTCAACGCAGGAGCTGCCCCCTGGTAGTCAGTGTGCTCCCACAGGGGGAGCGCCACTCAGCCAGAAGCCGCAGTGGTGGTAGCGGGAGCCTCTCCTGCCTCTGTGGCAGTGCTAAGGATGTCCAACTGCCGGCTTAGGCCCACTCCCTGATTTTCGTGCACCGGGCCTGTAGTATAAGAATACAAAGACCTTTATTTTAAAATTAAATATATATTCCTCCTTCACCAAAAAGCTGGTCATATTGATGATGATAATAATGCATTTTTGCTTGTTTTTTGGAAAATACAAAATCATCAGGCTAATTACTACAGAACCTCTGGAATATTGGTCTTGATTTATTAAGTACCTCTTACATGCCAGTCACTTTATGAATATTATTTCTAATCACCACAGGATGGATATTATTACTTCCAATATATAGATGAGTATATGTCCAAAGTCTGAGCCCATGGTTGGAATCCAAAGTCCACAGGGATTTAGCAGAGCAAGTAGGTCTAAAGTCCCTGGAGCTGAGCACAGTAAAAGACACAGTTGTTCAAGATAAATGTAAACTGTATGAGATGCCAGGACAACAGGCAAACCAAAACACACGATCACTTAAGCTCTAAGGCATCGTTTTGAAAATATGTGCACCACTGCCTCAGTCTTTGCAAATACTCAATGTACAAGGGATTGAGAAAGTGAAGGATAGTTACAGGGCGTACTTAACAGATGAGGGAAGTGTGAGAAGATAGAATTGAAGGGTTAATTTCAGGAAGGTTGTTTTAAGGACTTATGCCAGGAAAAGAGTTTGAACTTTACCTGTAGGTAACGCCACCTAACTACTAACATGAGTATGGCATTGGACAAGTGCTTTCACACACATTATGTCACTTGACACTGAAAATGTGACAGGAGGTGTATCCAGAAATATTCAGTAACTTTCCCAAGACCACTACACTGGTAAGCAGTAGTGGTCTGCAAAACTTGGGGTTTTCCCACTTTTTCATATTAATTGCTAGCTTCCAAACCATAAAGTTCTTTGGAATTACAAATTGCCATCAGAAACCACCAATTTTAAAAAGCAAAATATTTTACATGGAAAAATAGCATATGGCCAGCCCATTATTCTGTTAGCATGGATTATAATAGTTTTGCTAGAAGAGAGCTGAGTCCTAAGGAATAGATGTTAGGAACAAGAATATGGTTATCCATCCCCTTTTCTTTTCTTTTTTTATTTTATTAAGGTATTATATGTGTACATTTCTTACCATTGCCCCCCCACCCCACTCCCATATATGCCCTCACCCCCCAATGCATCCCCTTTTCTTTAAAAAAAAAAACTTTTATTGATTTCAGAGAGGAACGGAGAGGGAGAGAGAGGTAGAAACATTAATGATGAGAGAGAATAATTGATTGGCTGCCTCCTGCACGCCCCCTACTGGGGATGGAGCTCACAATGTGGGCATGTGCCCTGACTGGGAATCAAACCATGACCTCCTGGTTCATAGGTCAATGCTCAAATACTAAGTCACACACCAGCCAGGCCATCCCCTTTTCTTGATTATGAAAGTATTTATTATAAAAAACTGGGAAATAGTGAATATAAAAAAGAAAACAAAAACCATCCATAAGTTCATAACTAATGGATAATTTTAACATTTTAGTACATTTCCTTCCAGTCTTTGGTATATCCTAGCATAAAAGTTGAGTGTCATTCCTCCTTCACACATTGTATCCAACAAGTCTCCTAGTCCTGTGGCCCTCTCTACTGAATATATCCCAAATCGATCCAGCTCCTCCCAGCCTCCACTGTATAGGCTACCATCATCTCTTGCCTGGATTGCTGCAATGTGCCCCTAACCACTGTCCTTAGCTTCAGTCTGACAAATCCTCTCTCCAGTCATTCTCCACTTCACTAACATGGAAGCTGCTTAAATGCTTTGATGGCTTCCATTGCCCTTAGGACCATGCTCACACTACGGACTGAGGCTCTAATGCCCTTCGCCTCACCCCCCACCTCACCTCCATCCCCCCACCTCCAGCTACACAGACCTTTACCGTGTTCTGCTCTCTCGCACCTCCAACTGGCACTCTCTCCACTGGAACTCTCTTCCCAGGCTCCTTGCCTAACTGCCTTTCAACTCTTAAACCTCAGATCATATTTCAATTGCTTTGGGAAGATGTATTTGATTCCCTGCCTCTCTTTGAACAGGATTAGAGGTTCCTGCTGGAATCTCAAAGTCCTCCCCTATAATAACATTTATCTCACTGTGTTATTACCTTTTTGTTTAACTGCCTATTTCCTTCACTAGTTATAAATTGTGAAGGCAGGGTCCCTATTTCTTTTATTCACTACTGTATACTGGGCATGTAGCTCAGTACCCAGCAGAGGGTAGGCATTCAATATTATTCACTAAACACACATGCACATGCTATTATATATAACATGTAAAGTGTCTAATAACACGTTAAAAATCTTTCTATAGATTCTCTTGGATTCTCAGTGTAGAAACTCATGTTGTCTGTGAATAATGACAGGCTGGTGTCTTCCTTTCTGGGCCTTATCCCTTCCATTGTTTTCTCCACATTCCTGGGCAGCTACAGTCTCCACTGCGGTGTGGAAGAGCTGTGTTCATAGTTGGCATTTTTGTACCTGATTTTTTTAAAATATATTTTATTGATTTTTTACAGAGAGGAAGGAAGAGGGATAGAGAGTTAGAAACATCGATGAAAGAGAAACATCGATCAGCTGCCTCCTACACACCCCCCACTGGGGATGTGCCCGCAACTGCAACCAAGTTACGTGCCCTTGACCGGAATCGAACCTGGGACCTTTCAGTCTGCAGGCTGACGCTCTATCCACTGAGCCAAACCGGTTTTGGCCGTACCTGATTTTTTAAAGAAAAAGTTTACCGTTTCAACATAAAAACACCATGTGTGATATAGACTTTTGACTGATATGCTTTATCATTTTAAGGAAATTCCCTTTTAGTATTAGTTTACTAAATTTCTCTTTTTATAAGTTATGAATGAATGCTGAATTTTATCTAGTGCATTTTCTGCTGTACTGAGATAGTTTATCTTCTTTAACCAGATAATATGTTGAATTACATCAGCTTTTCTAATGTTAAAATATCCTGTTTCGCCGAAACCGGTTTGGCTCAGTGGATAGAGCGTCGGCCTGCAGACTGAAGGGTCCCAGGTTCGATTCCGGTCAAGGGCACGTACCTTGGTTGCGGGCACATCCCCGGTGGGGGGTGTGCAGGAGGCGGCTGATCGATGTTTCTCTCTCATCGATGTTTCTGGCTTTCTGTCCCTCTCTCTTCCTCTCTGTAAAGAATCAATAAAAATATAAAAAAAAATATCCTGTTTCTTTGCATTTATTTGATGGACTCTTGTTTTATACATTTCTGGATTTGATTTACTAACATTTTATAGAGAATTTTAAAACTCTATATTTATTAGTAAAATTGACCTATAATTCTTTTTTCTTTCCTTGTTTGTATCTGGTTTTGATATTGAGAATTTTTGTAGACTCTAAGATGAGTTGGGAAAACTTCCTCTTTTTCTTCTATTCTTCAAAACGGTGTATACATGACAAAGATTCCTTAAAAGCTCGGTAGAGCTCAGTTCTAAAACTACCTGGATCTCCTGCAGGTTTGTATCCATAACTGAAGTTTGTTAATTGTTTTTATTCATATCATTCCTGTTCTTCACCATCATGCCTTTGGTTTGGGGAAAGATTCGTAAACTTGCGTTTTACATTTCAAACTCAGTTTTCTACACTGTCAAATCTGTTGCTTTTTGTATCTCCCATATTCTTTTATAAAGTTAGTGTTTTCTTGTAATTGAGATAAAAAAGGAGCTGCTTTCCAAGGCTGGCTTCCATTTTTCCTACAGAAAATCGGCGTCTTTGGAGCCATGCTTTTCACACTTACAACAAATGTCACGGTCCCTGGTTTGTTGTTTCAGTTTATTCAGCCTTAAATAAGAAAATCTGGAGAGACAGGATGTATACTAACAGCTGGAAAAATCTGGATAAAAAGGTTACCTATTGTTCTCGTATGCTTTTTCCACACAAGATCTGAACAAGAGAATTTTCCACAATGCTCAGAGCTTGCCACATCCCCCAAAGAACACGGCCCCCGCTTCCTTTTCAATCTGGTGCAGCCTGCCTGCAATCTTACCAACGGGAATTCCACAGAGGTGCTGCCTAGGTTGACTGGTCAAGGCCTAATAAAAAGAGGTTATCGATTAATTGGCTTGTGACAGCACAGCACAGGGATAACAAATAGGCCCTCACCTCAGTAAAAACACACATACCAGGGAGCCACTGCCTGGAGAGTGAGGCCCTTTCTGGCTCAGGGGAAGTGTTTTGATTCCTTAGTTATATCCGCTAGAGCATAGGAGTGGGGAGTGGGGAGAAGGAATGGCAGGATTTTCTGTTCCTATCCTAATGACGGCCAACAGGTGTGGCCTAAGATATAGAAATCAATAGTCAGCAATGCTTAAAGGGCCCTGGTCTCCTTGAAGCTTAGAAGGGACTCAGTTTTCCATGACCCAGCAATATTTGACAGTGGACCTTGTAAAGTGCTTGCCCAAGACACTAGTGATCAGAAATTGGCCACACTCCAGAGAGTGGTAGGCAAACCCCAGGCCAGCTGTGTGATTAAGCTGAACTACCTGAGCTACCCAGGTGTCCAGATCTGGAAGCACCCAACATTTTCACAGCCATATCAGAGCTATGTCCACATGGGCCTTAGGAAGCAGGCATCTCTTCTGAGAACCGGCTCGGCTCTCCACTGCCACACTCTCACTCCCCCCTTCCCCAACCAACTGACCATCCTTTAGGGGGCTTAGCCTTCCTTATTCCAGTAGTCCTGGTGAAGCTATCCCTGTGTAGGACTGGGTGAGTGACGCAGCCGCCCAGGTCAGAAAGAGGTCCCCACATGCTGGAACTCAGAGTCCTTGGATTATACATGAGCACTTGCAGGAAACCACTCTCTCCTCTACAATTGCTGAGCAAGGATGATAGAAGCTGGAAGCTCTCTGACCCATGCACCAGAGGGGACACACCCATACATGGTGGGAGAGGAGGAGCCTGACAGAGAGAAGCAGAGGGGAGAGAAGAGGCAGACAGACACACACACACACACACACACACACACACACACACAGGGGGAGACTTGCTGGCATCACTGGAGTTTCTTGAGTCTTTGATATGCACCCCACCCTGGACTTTCATTATTAAGTCATTAAACCCATTTTTAATGGAACCAGTTTGATTTGGGTTTGTGTCCCTTACGACTGAGACAGTCTTGATAAATGCCATGGTTGTCACTGTTGGTTGAGAGGAGTTGGTTTGTCTCTCCATTTTGGTCCTGTTCACTTGTACTGCATCACTGCCTGTGAGCCTCCCAGAGATCCTGAGGACCCACACCCTCCAGCCACAGTCCCAGTGCCCACAGGGAGTGGAAGTCACAGAGTGAATGTGTCTCGAGTGAAGTCCTGGAAACAGGTGGCACAGTTTGTGTGGTTGAGAAGAGAGTTGTGCGGTGTGGTGTCTGGCCCTCTGGTTTTCACACACTCCCCACCTTAAAGCTGGGAGAAGATCACAGCAAGATCCAAACCTTCTCCCACCTCTTCATGGCTACTCTCCCGCTTTCCTCAAAGTAAAAGGCAGAGTGTACACAACATAGAAATTCATTTCTCAATTCAACCCATCAAAGATAGTTTCCCAGGTTTGGCATATGGCTTCCAGTCTATTGTGTTGCTCACCTGGGTCTACTGCGGCTCTTGTGAGTGCTTTAATTGATGACTGGGGTGGTGTTAGTTTGCAATAGAAACAATTGGAAAGTCTGGGCAGGTATGTTTTGAAGATATGTTAGGGATGGGGGAGGACTAGAGCCCTGGCACTGGGGGTATGACAGCCCGAGGCAGCTGGGAGATAGCATGAAGATCCCAGTGAAAGATGCTAAAAGGAGAAAAGACAAACTCAGACAGTTTCAGGACTTTGCCTCCAGCCTGCCGGACCAGCTCAGGCTTGTTAAGTAAAACATTCTTCCTATTCCTTTCTCCTGCCCAGTTTTGAATGATGACAGGATTGTTGATATGATGCATTTACAACATCTAACCACAAATGGCACCAATTAGTCATTTCATAAAGTTCAACATGCACCAATGCGATTCCTTATCTCAGCTCTCTGGGGCTGGTGGGGGAGGTGGGGAGACTGGGGGCGGGATGTGTCTCTTGCCTGAAGAGTTGTCAACAAGTCAGCTCTCCATCTAATTGAGGTGACAAGTAGGAATGATATATTCTAACAAAAGCATTCTTGACTACACATGACTTTGTGAAGACAATAAAATTGGTTCATGTGCAGATGTTCATTAATGTCTTTACCCCTTGACTCAGCAGATTTTCAAAAGCAAAATTTCTCTCTTCTTTATTCCCTTTCCCTAACTGATGAAAACATAAAATATTATAATAAATCAACCTCTTTACAATTTATGTGCTTCTTTGACAAATAATGTACACATAATTTTAGAGAACTGTAAGGGGGGTAGAATTAAATTAGATGTTTACGAAAGGTGGAGACAGAACTAAAATGTTACTCACAGACTAATTATAGGAGATTTAAAAATGGTATCTGTCAGTAACTGTGAAGAGGCTGAGAGTTAACCTACATTCAAACTAACAAGTTAATTTGCCATTTTCCTGGATGTTGGTAGAAGATATGAAACTCCTGGGGTTAGAGATAACAGACCCTTTATAACTCACAGTAATAGCATTTATCAAAGTATCAGCATTTTACACTGGTCCCCAAGCCCCAATTCCCACAGGTGATGTTAAGAGGGCCAGATGACATCTGAACATACAGTATATTGAATTACAGGGAAGAAACTGAGTTTAGGGAACCTGAATATTTTAAAGGGGTAATCATACCTGTCCTTTGCTCTGGAGGGAGACACCATATCTCCCAAGACTGTTCCTTGTAAAGACAATCTAGAATAAAGGGCAGCCAGTGCCTTGTATGCAAGATACACAGAAAAATGAGATACTCATGGAAAAAATTTCCCCCAACAATATCCAACTCTCATTTCAACATCATTGTATTACTTTCCTGTGAGTGCCCTAATGAATTTACCACCAACTGGGTATCTTAAAACAACATAAATTTATTGGTATACAGAGGCCAGCAATCTGGATTCAAGCTGTTGGCACAGTCACATTCCTTCCAAAGGCTTAAATCCTTCCTTGCCTCTTCCAGCTTCTGGTGACTCCAAGCTCCGTCACTCCAATCTCTGCCTCCATCTACCTGTGGCCTTCTCCTTTTCTCTCCTGTGTCTCTCTTATAAGGGCACTTGTTATTGGATTCAGGGCCTATCTCAATAATCCAAGATGATCTCATCTCAAGATCCTTAACTTAATTAACCTGTAACACTTTTTCCAAATTAAGGTCACATTTACAGGTTCTGGGGACTAGGACATGGACATACCTTTTTAGGGGCTACCCTTCAATCCAACGGTCTCAGCTTCTGGTAAAATTTCCCATGACGATGCCATTGCACTGATTAATCTGATTGACAGAGGCTAAAAACAAATGTATTCAGTTTCATATAGTATTACATAAAAGCTGCTATTAATGAGACTCCAAGCACCAGAATAAGTCCAATTCATAGAGTCAACCTCAACCATATCCCCCTCCCCGCTACCCTGAGTTCCAAGTTGAACAAATCCTATAAACATCAGAGTTTACCTTGGAAATCCCCTTGGCTCAAGGTTTACTCCAAGCAGAGCAGGATGTATTAACAATTGCACAGGAGGAAGTCTTAAGCAATTCTCTCATCCATAACAATTCTGGCTGGTGAGTTGAAATTACCTGAATACTTTCCAGGGCTGAAGTTTTGTTTTTGACTACTCCTAAAGTATGTGTCACTATGTTTTCAGGAGGGTGGCAAGTTAATGCCTGGCTTCCACGTAAGAATTAAAGTCTCTGGAAAGCATATTGTGCCCTAGAAAAAACTGCATTTACAATTTGTAGGGGAACACAGGAGACTTGGTGGGAAAGATCGTAAGAAGGAATTTCCAACCTAGGGGATTTGCCTGAAGGCGGTGCCCCTAATTGTTCCTTGACCTTTCCAAACAAGTCTTTGTACGTGGGGACCCTTGGGTGTTTACCAGAATCATTAGGCTTAATCTTTAGGTGTCCTTGCTTAAAGGACACTGCAGACACACGTGTCCTCCCAAGATTACTTACCCTACTAATTGTATCTAAAAGACAAACTCTATCTCAAACTGCTGTTACAATAAAAGCCTGAAGAGGCAGGTGATAGAGGCTGTCTGGTTCCTTTAGCCAGCAGTCCCTTAGCCCTCTCTTTCAAAGCAATCCTGTGTCAGAGGTAATCATTCATCCGTCACTCTGGGTCTGCTGGTCAGCCCTGGCAACAATTGTTGGTGTCACTCAAGTAGGTACATGAGTGGGGGACCACAGTTGACATTGCCTCACCTGGCTGACTGGTAGGCATTAGGGTTTTCAGTGCAGTAGAGTAATTGAGTCTAATTCTTGTTTTGGAGGTAATGCCTGATAGCAGTCAGTCCAACCTGTCCTTTTGTCCATACCACCAATAGGGTGGCATATGCTTGTTATATGGAATGATTGATGCCTAAAATAAAAAAGAACAAGAGTGTGAAGGCATGAGGAGCTATTGACATGTGTGTTGCAAGAACTGGGGCTATTCCCTGCTGTTTTTCTTAAACTTCTTGGTAAGGTTAAGAAAAATGGAGATCAAATTCTGGTCATTGTTGCTAGGCAGGGTATGGCAGACCCAGCAGCCAGTTAAAGGCAAGGCACTAAATGACCAGGGTACTTTCATGGGGAAGGCTCCAGGGTGATTCCTAAAGATAAAGATCATTAGTGCCCTTCCCTTCCGCATACTTTTCAGGGTCCAAGATCATTAGTGTCCTTCCCAGGTTCCACCACCATAAAATCACTGTGTCCATTCCAGTAATCATAGCTTTTTTTCCTAATCACCTCCTATGTATGCCCAGACCTTTTGTCTAGACAAGTTAGGTGTGACAGGGATATGGGAATTTTTATAAAACTTAGAGACTCATTACACCTCTACTTTGAGCCCTGTAGGCTGCCATAGGGAGACTCAGTGAGCAGTGCACTCAACCAAATGGTCATTATCCTGATGACCTAGGACATGTCTATCCAACAAGAGAATTCATGTTCCAGAATTAAGTTGAATTTTCCAAGGCCCCATTTGGATAGGCTGCCACCCAGATAATGTACAAACCAAGCCAGCCAAGGGTTGCTTTCAGGTGAGAGAAATATGCACCACAACCCAAGAATAGTTAGGACAAAATCCCGAATTTCCAAAAAATATCTCTCCACCACTTTTGTCATGATATTATTTAGGAAGCAGCCAGGAGGAGATGATCACTTTCAGGAGGGGGGCTGACTCAGTGACCGAAATACTTTAGGGCTTAATCACAAAGAACAACAGCAGCCTGTAATTATTGGAATCAAGAGTCTAGGTCAGTGGTCGGCAAACTCATTAGTCAACAGAGCGGCAAACCGCGGCTCGCGAGCTGCAGTTTGCCGACCACTGGTGTAGGACTCTGGATGGGGTGAGAAAGGTTGATTCAGAAATCTTTTGGGTTGAGTGTTGAGGAGGCCATTCCATTGGTCAACATTATCAGATGTCTGATGGTAGCATGGAAGGTCCATTGAAAACCTTGACTATCTGTACTTTGTTGAATAGCTTTTGTGATAAAAGGTGCACCATCACTGGAATGAAATCATCCAGGAAAACAAAAGCTTGTCACAGATAAATTTCAAGGGCCACAGTGGTGTGGGCAGAGTCAACTATTCCACTACAACAGCAACACTATAATCTAAAAAGTGTCAACAATGATGAGGCATTACCAATAGCCTCTAGAAAGATCAATTGGTTCAATCTACCAGGAGTTTATAGAGGTAACACCCCATGCAACGTGGCCCTCCTCACCTCAAGACAAATGGGTCATCTATGGCGGGAATCCTAACCTTAGCACATAGTGGAGGCCTCTGTATCAGAAACGCATTTTACTTTGTGCCAAGTCTCTGATGGTGGATGTGCTGCCATGTCTAGTATGATGAGGGATCTAGACAGCGAAGGTAGCAATCTGGGAGGCAAAAGCTCAATAGTAGTTTGAGTCCAACCAGAGAATGGGCCCTGAGTGTGGGTATCTATGTGAATGACCCAGGCAGTTCTGTTAGCAGCCATGATGTGTTCCCACAATTCACAGTCACAGCGATAGGTGTCTCTAATCAGCCAGTGTGTAGTTTTCAAAGAGGCATCTAGGCCATTGACAACAGCCCAAGAGTCAGTAAAAATATAACTAGCTTCATCAGGAGGAATACTGGCCTGAATTATGAGATTGCCCTTGATTTCTGCTCACAGGGTAGAACGACCACATTTTGGTTCTTCAGAGTTGGTGCTGAAGTTAAACAAACAGCGGACGCTATCAGGTACTGGCTTAGCTGGACCATCAGTGAACCAGCCCAGGCACTTAGGAAAACCACGGTGAGTCAAGGACCCTACTGAGCCAGCAGCTTTGCTTCAGGTGGTAGTATGGAGCTAAAGTTTTTCCCAAAGAAATAGATGCCACTTTTTTAATTTTAATTGATTTCAGAGAGGAAGGGAGAGAGAGAGAGAGAGAGAGAGAGAGAGAGAGAGAGAGAGAGAGAGAGAGAGAGAGAGAGAAACATCAATGATGAGAGAGAATCATTGATTGCCTGCCTCTGCATGTCCCTCATTGGGGATCGAGCCTGCAACCAGGCATGTGCTCTACCTCGGCATCGAATTGTGATGCTCAACCACTGAACCACGCCAGCCGGGCTAGATGCCACTTTTTCATTGAAAGCCAACATGGGAGCCAGGCCAGCTATGTTCTTGAATGTCCCATCCCCATGTGACAAGTGAGGCTTGCTGGGCTGTCTCGCCTTGTTACTCATTGAGTCAAAATTAATCCAACACGAAATGTGAACACAGGATGAAGAGTCACAAGGCCTCCATGGGTCAGGCATTCAGTTACAACAAGAGCCCAGGAGCAAGTTAGGAGCTACTTTTCAAGTGGGTGTATCTGGTTACCATGTCATGGAGGTGACAAGTACAAAACCCGAAGGACTGCCTCTGAGTGGAGGCTGCCTCCCTTTGTCAGAGGCTCCAATCATAAAAGTAATCAGTCACAGAGACTTACAGCTCAGAGGGCTCATTAGGATTGTGGAGCCTCAAAGATAGGGTGCATGTCACAGCTTGCTGGAGAATTGCTAATGCAGGGTGTTTACTGGGGCTTCATTCAAAGTATCTGGATATAAAGGAACACACTGAAGACCCAATGAGGCACATACTGTTTCCAATGTGCAAAAAGTCCGTGAAGGTTATGAGCATCCTTTTTCATTTTAACTTATGAATAACTTATTTCTGGAATTTTCCACTTAATATTTTTGGACTGTGGGTAACAGGAAGCAAAATCATAGATAAGGGGAGACTACTGTATGACCTGGTCCATCTGGCTTAACAATGGAAAGGGCTGTGCTGGGTCCCTGGGAGCAAGCCTTGGGGACTTCCACATTCAGCTTTGTTCCCTTTGTTCTGGCTCCTCAGCAGTTCAGGGTGGGGAATGAGAGGTGGGTGGGGAGTGTGTGTGACTCCTCCAGTTGCAGTTAGGGTGAGGCCAACTCTTTAAGCACTTTTAAGGCAGAGGGTGGAGGTATTCACATGATGCTGGCATGCATTTTTAAAAGAATATTCTGGCTGTTCCATGTAGAAGAGATGGAGCTGCAATGGAAGCTGGACAGGATGTGGGAAGACTAACAGGGGGTGCAATTCTGAAGAATCCCCTGGAGGGCCTGTTCAATGTCCCTGGGCCTTGACTTCAAGCGCCTCCCCAGACAACAGGTGTGTGGTGGGCCCGGATCCTTCCTTTCCAACATGCTGATGCTACCACCACAGACCACACTGAGTGACACTAGTGTGGGCTCTGTTGGTGGCAGGAGAGCTGGGGAATGGATGGATTCTCAGAGACATGCAGCTTGTACATTTTGAGAAGGCAGGAAGACCTTTCTGAAAAACTGGAATTCTCTTTAGCCTGAAGATACTTGCCCCAAGCATAACTTAGTACAAATTTCAGAGATGCCTTAGTGATGTGGGGAAGAGGTGAGGGGCAAAACTTCACAGAAGCAGTACTTTCACCTCCTGGAACTCCAAGGTGACAGAGGCCCAGGGGTGGGTGTCCTTTTTATGGTGGTGATGGCAGGACTGAAGAGATGGCAGTTTTTCCTAACTGCCAGGGTGACTGGACATTGTAAGCTGCCCACCAGTCTCATGGAAATTTACTTGGGGAGCTAGCCCCTAAATTTTGTCAGAGTTTATCAGCTTCACCTGCTGGCAGATGTATGATAATATCATAGTCAAGGCCATTAAAACTGATGCTTCTGTCATTGTGTAGATTATATTCAAGCAACAGGATATAATCTATACAATGACAGCTTTGGGCACCAGAGGTAGAGGAATTTGCACTAAATTCTGACTACCAACTAGTGGCAAGTAGCAGGGAAATTTATCTCCTCCTAAGGGGATACTGAAAATATAGCATGAATGGGAACTTAGGTGCCAGTGGTATGGCAAAGACAGCATTGGCACTGTCCTAGATAGCATGCCATGTGCCATGGGTCTGTGTAATGAATTCAGTTATGGTCATGATGTCTAAACAGCTGGGGCTATGGCATTAACAGCTGAATTCAGTTGGCAGCAATCTATAAGCCTCCAGTTCTGGTTAGCCTTTTTCACTGGCTGTATAGGACTATTACACTGAGACTAGAGGCCCAGTGCACAAATTCGTACACATTGAAAGGAAATTAATTAGAAGAAATATTTTAATATCACTATTTGCCCTTTCTCTATAATAGAAGTGTCAACCAAATTCATGATCGACAATGACAGATCGAAACACACGCATGTGATTAGTGCCAGCAAGAGCTTTATATATATAGATAAACTTGCTTAATTAGACCTGCTTTCTGATTTAGCTAAACTTTTCCCAGTCCAGTGAAGCACCCCAACTTCTCTTTCAGGTAATTGTCAGCAACACAGCAATAAATATCAACACAAAGAGATTATTATTGTAGATCACACAGGGAGAACAAGGGGTAAAATATTTAACTGTAGCAGTGTTTGACTATATTCTGTGCAGTGAGAAAACCTGAAGTTATTTTCAAGTTCCACCATTTCCTACTTCTTTTCAGTTGGGTCAAGTTTCTAAACTTTCTAAATCTCCATTTCCCAGCTAATGAAAAGAAAATAGTATTCTACCAAGTCTCCTATCTACCTACTCCAAGACTTCTGTGAGGATCAAATGAGATGAGGCACACAAAAACACTTCACAGACATTTGTTTAAAGTGTAAAATGTTTGCACCTGGCTATAAAACAAGTCGTGTTTCTGGGCTGAAGAAACTCCAAGGATGTTAGTTGCTAGGGAGAGGAAGCCGGGCATTGCTATGTGACGTCATTCCCCGGTGCCCACAGCAACCGTTTCTGTGCTGGGCTGGGCTGTGGGCCGCATTTTGCGCCATGGGATCTTGGTAGTGTTGGCTGCAATTTGGTGGGCTGTCACTCCGAGGTGGTGGTGGGGCCTGTGTCCCACTTTGGGGAAGCTGAGTGTTGCTTTGTGGGCACCAGGTCTGTAGTGCCGTTTATTGTTAAATGGCCTGTCACTAGGGAGAGGAAGCTGGGCGTTGCTATGTGACATCATTACCCAGCGCCCACAGCCACCATTTTTGGGCTGGGCTGGGCTGTGGGCCACATTTTGTGCCATGGGGTCTCAGGAATGTTGGCTGAGATTTGGTGGGGTGTAGCTCCAGGGGTGGTGGCAGGGCCTGTGTCCCACTTGGGGGGAGCCGAGTGTTGCTTTGTCGGCACTAGGTCTGCAGTGCCATTTCTTTGTAAATGGCCAGTGCGCGTCATGGCAGCTCCTGCATTGAGCATCTGCCCCCTGGTGGTCAGTGCACATCATAGTGACCAGTCGGACGGTCGAAGGGACACTTAGCATATTAGCCATTTATATATATAAGATATTTCATCTCTTATTATCCCTGCTACCTTTAAATTTTTAATCAAGGCTATTCTCCCCTGGAATTCTATACTGTTTCTGTTGCAAAACCCAGGAGGGTCAGGGAGGTGGGCTGAAGAACAATGTATGTGCTCCACTAGCAGTTTTTAAATGTGGCTCTTTTCTATCAGGGAACTCCCCTCTGGACTTTATTGACATTTAGTAAAACATTAAAACAATTATGTATTCATCAGTGGATCTACAGTAGTACACTGAGTTGACCCAAAGGACCCTGGCACCAGACCATGTTAGCTTCTTTTCTCTGTTGCCTAAATCCCATCTCTTAAATTGGGAGCCCTTGTGGGAACAGAACCAGATAGGATACTGCCTTGAGGACCCATATCCAACAGAGCCATAACATTGTAAGTCTCTCCTTTTCCCCCAAATCCCTAGGATACTTAGACAGGTGACTATGGTCTTGTGGACAGACAGACATCAGCATCACCTCTAATTGTTTTTCTCCTTAAAGTGACTGAGGTCAGGGTAGAGTGGGAGGGAAGAATCGGGGCCATTAGGTTAGAGTGCCTATTATGAACTGAATATTTGTATCTCCCCAAAATTCCTATCTTGAACCTTTAATCCCCACTGTGATGGTATTTGGAGATGGGGTCTTTGGAGTTAGTTAGGTATAAATAAGGTCAAGCGGCTGGGTCTCCCATGACAGGATTAGTGTCCTTATAAGAGGAGGAAGAGGGAACAGAACACTAGACATCCATCATCCTCTCCTTCTCTCTCCACCTCCCCCATGTGAGGACATAGTGAAAAGCATCCAGCTACAAGCTGAGAAGAGGGTCTCCCCAGGAACCAAAATGGCTTGCACCTTGATCTTGCTCTTCCCAGCCTCCAGAACTATGAGAAATAAATTTCTGTTGTTTAAGCCAGACAGTCATGGTATTTTGTCATGCCAGCCGGAGCAGACTAAATCTGTGGCTCTGTGCATTAAACAAGGCTTTTCATTTACGTTCAGTCTCAGACAGTATAGCAGTGGCTCAGTGCTCAACCCAGTGAACTTCCATTGTTCTTGGCCCCACAGTGCTCTATATTGGGTGGTGACGTCCTCATGGCTGATACTGTTTATTTCAGCCTTGGGATCCCTTGACTTTGCAGCTATAGCCACATTGTTTCCTGGGATCATGGGGTTTGTACCCTCTGTTGACTCAAGCATGGCTCACACAGCTGTGACCATCTTTGAGGAGTGTGTCACCATAATCTGGGACAACTGTTAGCCCTTTACTCAGATAACATCTCATGTTCTCATCTTGTTTCCAGAACAGGGTCAGGTGAATTTTTCAGGGTGGCAAGACTGACCACAAGAATTTGTATTTCTTTGAGTCAGATTATCATTCTCAAGTTTGTCATCTGCTTCAGCATTTTAAATAAACCCAATTCAAGGTAGTAAGAGCCCAAATACTATCAATGCCTCTCATCTATGGTTTCCTGTGGGAACTAATTTGTCTCAAGGAAATGTCCCTAAGAAGGCCAAAGCTTCTCTATAGGAGACAGGACCCACTGGAAAAAAAAAATAAATCTGAGACCTTTCACCCTAGTTTCCAAAGGGATCTAAGGTTGTCCTGATGGACTCCAGGAGGATTTGAGCCATAAGACACACAGCTGTTATTAGTCTTTCTTCATAAACATTATATGTCCCGAGGTATCTCATCTTTCATGCAAACCAGACCAAGTTCTAGTGATCTACCTGGTCTCTGCCATAGCAGTCATGAATTTCCCTCCTTTCATACAAAATGTAGGTAAAGATCTCAGTAACTTTTATTTGAAAAGAGAAGAACCTTCGGCCCTGCTGCCCAGGACAAATATTGGTACAAGTTACTACAATGAGGTGTGGACCTGAGACTGCCTGCCAGATTGGCAAGGAAATCCTTCATCTGGGCCATAGGCAGCAACCACCAGGGCACCATTTGGGCAGCTGTCTTTGAATCTATCTTTGATCTGCAATCCAATTCCCAATTTCTCCTCTTTAGTAGGAAATAAAGTGGAAGACCATTTATTACCTCCTTGACCATAAAATTTCATTAGCCACGCTCCCTGCCATTTCCCATAGATATTCCTCAAATCCCATTAGCTAGCTACAAGGCCCTCATCTTTCCCATTCCAGAAAGTCAACTCTCTACTCATCACCAAAACTGTCAAGAACTCTGAAGGGTCTAAAATTTTTATCCTACTTACAACTTAACAAGTTAGCCTGGTACAGCTTCATGGATGCTGGTAGAAAACATGAGACTCATGGGTCAGAGGCAAAGGACAATGCACAACTTAGCAATGGAAGTAGCCTGAGTATCAGCATTTTTTGCACTGGTTCTGAGTCCTAATTCCTACAGTGGCACGAAGGGATCCAGATGACACCTATATACCCAATGGGTTGTGTTATAGAGAGGGACTCTGAGCTTAGGGAACCTAAATATTTTTAAATGGGCAATAGGCATGCCTGTCCTTTGCCCTGCAGGGACACACTCTTTCTCCCAAGGCTGTTCGCTAAACAAAACCTCCTTGGAGAATTATCTAGAATGAACAGCAGTTAGTACCTCACTCACAAGATGTACAGAAACTCAAGACCCATGGAAGTTTGGTCCCAACAATACATGTTCTCATTTGACAGTATACTTGGCTCTTCCAGCTTTCCAGTTATACTGAAATGCATGTCTATGGCTTAAATTATTAAAAGATAATGCAACAAAACTTGTATCGAGAAAATCATGAGCATATTATATTAAATATTCACTCCAGAATGATTCTGAGATGGATAATAATGATGAAGCCTTTTTGCCTTTAATGCTCCTAAGAAATAGCAGAGCAATACTTTTTTTAAGAACTTGTAAAAAAATCAACTTATCTTGAAATAATTATAGATTCAAAGGGGTAATAAGAAAAAATAGAGAGATGCTATATAGCCTTTACTCAATTTTCCCCAATGGTAACATATTGCCCTCCCAAAAAACAAAACAATATCACCCCCAGGCTACTGGCATCAATATAAACAAGACAGAACATTTTTATCATCATCAGGATCCACCTTGTTGTCTTTTTTATAGCCAGCAATATCTCTTTAACCTTCCCAGTTTTCTCTAAATAAACTTTCTTTGTTAACCCCAATTTTTCATTTTACCTGTGAAGAAATAAGGTTTTAAGTAACCCATCTTCTTGGTTTTAAGGTAAATCAGTGCTCTAGGTAATCAGACTGTTTGCCAGAGACCAAAGGGATAAGATGGTTTACACTTAACAAGAAAATATTTTGCATTTTATTTAAAAAATTATAGAGTGTTCATTAAGAGCTATATAAAACAGCTCATAATGAATGGAACGCTTAGGAAGCACAGTAACAAGGATTGGGAAAAGTCATCTACTCTCCAGAGACAACTGCTATTTACCAATGTGATGTACAGTGTGGGGCAAAAGTAGGTTTACAGTTGTGAATATGCAAAAACAATTTATTCTTGTATTATTATTAATTATTACTTTCCATACGAACAACTGTAAACCTACTTTTGCTCCACCCTGTATTCTCTTTCAATTTTTTTCTTTGCTGAGAGAGGGACAAACACACACACACACACACACACACACACACACACACACACACACACAGATCAAGAGAGAGAGAGAACTATTTATATGTCTCTATATCTATGTATTAATACATTTTTTTTTACATTCTGGAAATCAATCATATCCATGAAAGAGACAGACAGTTCTTATGTCCTATTTCTCTCACCTCCACTATAGAAAGACGAAGGATGGAGGCAGCAGCTTTTATGGGCAGTTTGTCAAATCCCAAGACTATACCCAATTACAATTACCCTGCACAGCAGACAGGGACTGCCATCAGCAGGCAGACAGCCAGCTTCAGAAGGGGCTGGAAGAGGATAAGCCCACTAGTTTTTGGGTCTGGCCAGCAGCTGGCAGGAGACTGAGTGCTAAGGAAGTGGTTGCCCACCCAGAGAAGCCCATTCTCAATAATCATTAGGTTTCCAATAGATGTTCTAAACAACAGCGTGAAATATGTGACTGTCTCCCCAGAGGCCAGAGCGTGAGTCACTGTGAATCACTGTCAAGTGTGGCCCTTTTTTAGGCACTCACCCCCTCTCATCAACCAAAGGCGTTGTTGCTCCATGCCGCCCCTTCCCCCACTTCAGTGCCAGCCCCTAGCCACAGATCTAGTGGTGACAGGGGAAATCCTGCCAACAGTCTTCCAAATGCCAGTGGCCTCATAGGCCAATGCTGACTCAAACAAGCCTTCTCAGTGAGACCATAATTACCCTCCACTCTCAGAACAGGACTTACAAACGCGTGATTTATGCATGCTCCTTTTACACACGATCTCATGCACTTTACTTATGCTAATTCAGTATTTCCAGTTAGACTTTAGGTTTCTTAGATTTTATTATAAGGAAAATCCTCTTATATGGATGTCATTACAAATGAATTATGGGCATAACAGGAAAAAAAAATAACCTTAACTATACACGGCCACAAGGGTAAAAGTGTTTACCCTTTCATACATTCCTCTTTTTATTTTAAGAATGCTTCCTTTCATTTAATTCATAAGTGGGGCTGTGAATCAATTAAGTCTGAAGTGCTAAGGGATATGGTTTCTAGTAATAAAACAAAATAATTTGGATGTACTTTAGAGTAATTATAATAGGATTTTATTCAAAAGCTCCCATAGAACTTAGAATAACTATGACCTTATGAAAATCTATCTGACCACCAAATTCATCATCTATAAAATGGGGTGATTCATGCCAACCTCATGGAGATGTCTTGATCCAACAACAGAGGCTTGTCCTGTGTGTTCGTTCCAGGAGCCCCAAGGACAGATGCTTCTGTGTTCTGACGGCCTAAAGGAGTCCTGCTGGTGAGAATCTCAAGGTCAGTCACTGGCCCTGCTTCTTAGGAAAACAAGGCTAAATTGAAGTCATCAGCTATCATTAACCAGCTGGTGATTATGAGCAATGCTCAAACTCTCCAAGTCTCCCTTTATCTACAAAATGAATGTGGAGGAAAATTGAGAAATAGCTCTAGATCAAAGGTTCTTAACCCCCATGGTACATTTGGATCATCTGGGGATATTTTTAAAGTCCTAATGCATGGACCACATGTGAGGCCAATTAAATCAGAACCTGCATGGTTAAATCAACACCAGTGATTTTTTAAAAGTATTTTTTAATTTATTGATTTTAGAGAGAATAGAATGGTGGGGGGAGAGAGAGAAACATCAGTTTATTATTTCACCCATTTATGCATTCATTGGTTGATTCTTATATGTGCTCTGACCGGGGATTGAACCTTGGTGTATCACGACAAGTTACTTGGCCAGGGCAGCATCATTGATTTTTGAAGATCCCCAGGTGATTCCACTATGCAGCCAAGACTGAGAATGACTCTACAGATCTAAGTCACCATTCAGCTCAAAAATTCAATGAGTCTAAATAAAATATTTGAAAGTATTCTAAAGAATAAGACACTATGGATGCTGTTCTTGTTATGGGCCCATAAAATTCCAATCCAAGGACCACAGTATTCTCCATAATGTGGGGATGCAGGAGAGCTATGAGTGGATAAAATTCTTGCAAGTGATTGTACTTCACATAGCCCTCAAACCTGCTTGAAACATTGTCATCTCTGACAAAGATTTCAAGAAGGATCTATCATAAGACCTGGGAGCAATAATGCTGATGCTAGCAATGTAACCTTGGGAAGTTAATCTCACCTTATTGGCCTTCTTCCCCATCTGTCATAGGAGAGTGTTTGACTAGACTACGTATCTCCATGGTTCATTCCAGCTTCCATCCTGAATGATTCCGGTGCACTGTTTTACTCATGGTAGGGAATTAAATGTCTGTGCAATAATACTTTTCTAGAGGAAGACATAAAAATGTGCCCTAACCGGTTTGGCTCAGTGGATAGAACGTCGCCCTGCGGACTGAAGGGTCCCAAGTTCGATTCCGGTCAAGGGCATGTTGCAGGCACATCCCCAGTTGGGGGGGGGGTGCAGTAGGCAGCTGATCAATGTTTCTCTCTCATCGATGTTTCTAACTCTCTATCCCTCTCCCTTTCTCTCTGTAAAAAAAGTCAATAAAATATATATTTTTAAAAATGTGTCTAGTAATTCAGTATTTTAAAAGGAAGTCAGAACCCCATGCTATTCAATCTGGAGAGATTTTAAAGAAGAAATTGTATTTTGTACACTTAGAAATTTAAAGTAGGTAGATACCTTGGAGATTGATATCATAAATATGTATCATTTATATAACTTAACCACAGCTTTTATGCTTCATTTTGAACCTGTATGATATTGGAAGTCCTGCTTATTAAAATTTTATATGCAAGACTATATAATTAAATCATTTACAAGAATAATGAATTCATAAATCTCAACAAAACATTCTATTAAGAGCAAACTGCAGCTCAGAATTGTTTGTTGATAAATTATACCCATAGTTGTTACTCAAATTTTAACCAGAAAATAAAGTTTTAAAATATGTTTTTATGTGTGTACATTTTAATAAGGACACTGAGATTCTATATTGATCCAAATTTCTGCAGCTTACTCGGTAGTTTTTCTGTAGAGTATGTAGAATGACTAATACCCACCTCCTTTCACGTAAATGAAAATGTTTATATATTTCAATTAAAATGAAAGTTTCATTCTCCCTTTTCTACATTATTTCACATAGGATGTGTTATTAATATACACTTAAGTAGGTTGGGACAAGGTTGTGCTGAAACTAGAGTGGGAATGAAACTGTTGTTGTGACCCATAAGACTGGGTTATACTTCATTAGGAAGAAAATGTGTTTGAAATGTGTTTTATTATTTAATGCCTGTTTAAAAATATATATATAGGCTTTAAAAAAGTGTGTGTGTGCGTGCCCAGTCAGCGTGGCTCAGTGGTTGAGTGTCAACCTATGAACCAGGAGGTCACAGTTCGATTCCCAGTCAGGGCACATGCCTGGGTTGCAGGCTCAATCCCCAGTGTGGGGAGTGCAGGAGGCAGTCAATCAATGATGCTCTCTCATCATTGATGTTTCTATCTTTCTCTCCCTCTCCCTTCCTCTCTGAAATCAATTAAAATACACACACACATTTTTGTTGTTGTTAATCCTCACCCAAGGATATTTTTCCATTGATTTTTAGGGAGAGTGAAGAGAGAGAGGGAAAGACAGAGAAACACTGATGTGAGAGAAACACATCGATTGGTTGCCTCCTGCATGAACCCCAACCAGGGCCCAGGCTGGGGAGGAGCCTGCAACTGAGAAACATGCCCTTGACCCGGGATCCTTTGGCAATCAAAACTGGCTAGGGCAGTGGTCGGCAAACCATGGCTCGAGAGCCACATGTGGCTCTTTGGCCCCTTGAGTGTGGCTCTTCCACAAAATACCACGTGTGGGCGCGCATGTACAGTGCGATTGAAACTTCGTGGCCCATGCGCAGAAGTCGGTTTTCGACCTGGGTGAGTCTATTTTGAAGAAGTGGCGTTAGAAGAAGTGGGAGTGTCGGTCACATGTGGCTCGTGACATTGCTAGGGCAATAAAACTATATATTTTTTTAAAAAGTGTGTGTGTGGCTACTAGGTAGGCAAAGGAGTGGACTGGAGTTGACAATTGTCATTATTTTCCTGTCCAGAATCTGAACATTCTTATTTGGGGCAAATTCTCCATTGGGTAAATATGGAAGGACACAGAACCCCCTTTCACTATAAAGATTTAAAAGATCAGATTAGAAAAAAGATTTTTAAAAAAAAATCAGTACTTGTTTTCCTATTTTCCCTTACAACTAGAAACTGATCATGTGACTGACCCAGAACTTTGAACCAGGAGCAGTGATTTGAAAGGAGAAGAAAAAGAGAGGCTGTGAAGAATCCATTCTGTGGGCAGTAGTGGCAGCAACACCAGTTTCCATGAGCAGCAGGGGCACATGGGAAGACAGGTATCCACAGTTCACAGTGGCAGCATCTTGACCCCACTGGCTCTTTGGTGTGATACAGACTGTGGTTCTGGCTGCATGGATGCACTCTGTTCCTGATGATTTCTCAGGCATGGTTCTCAAACACTCATGCGGATTTCCTGATCTACCCCATAGGCTTTAAATACATTCCTTTTCTACTTGCAATAAAACACCCACAAGAGCAAGACTTTGGGTGGAAAATAGCATAGAGAACAGGGAAATCCTCCATTATTAGGTTTTGTCAAAGTAAACAGACAAGGTACTTTGGTCTTTTTTTGTTGTTGTTGTGTTTTAAACTCCCTTTTCCAACTGATGTTTGCTGCTATGGATGATGACAGAACACACACACACACACACACACACACACATACACACGCACACGCACACGCACACACACACACGGTGTCCCAAAAGATGTATATACACTTTGAATAATTATTAATTCCAATGGGTTAAATCTGAAGAAAAAAAAATATCAATTGAACTGTCAGAAAAAAAAAGTGTGTATACATTAGTTAAATGTAGGCAAAAATACATTGCAAAGGGAAAAAATAAAGATATTAAATAGAATTATGAGTAAATATAATGTAAGTATACCATGGATTTCTTTATACTTACTAAACATTAAGAAGCAAATTTGATTCTAAGCTTCCTACCAGCCAACAGAGAGAAATGTGACCAATTACACTACTCATAATTCAAGAAAAACACAACCTAATTGCTTGTGAGAAATATATCTACTTCTAATATTAATACAGGACATATATCACCCCAGGGGCCTTTAACTAATAGGATATCCTATATAATAAATGGCTAATATGCAGATCAACCAAATGGCGTAACGACTGGTCGCTATGATGCGCACTGACTACCAGGGGGCAGACGCTCAATGCAGGAGCAGCCACCTGGTGGTCAGTGCTCTCCCACAGGGGGAGCACCACTCAGCCAGAAGCTGGGTTCATGGCTGGTGAGTGCAGCGGTGGTGGCGGGAGCCTCTCCCGCCTCTGCGGCAGTGCTAAAGATGTCCCACTGCCGGGGAGCGGGCCTAAGCCATTAGTCGGACATCCCCCAGGGTCTCCTGGACTGCGGGATTCCTGAGTGCACAAATTTTGTGCACCGGGCCTCTAGTAGTGTAATAAAATGAGCACAGATCTCAACCATTAAGGGTGATAGAGTATTTTCAGTGCTATAAGTAGTTACATTTGGAATGCCTGAGTTAGGGAGTATCTTTCACTCTGTTCTATGTTGTTTGTGAGTCTGCAACCATGTTGCATATGCATCAGGACTATCGAAGATAAAACCTGAAAGATGGAAAGAGAAAACTTACATATATTGGGTGCTCACTGTGGGCCAGACACATTTTACATGTTATCTCAATCTCAACAAGGCATTCTGTATGTTATTTCACTTAACCTCAATACTACAAGGCGGGCCTATTTTATAACTTGAGCTAGGTTACCAGACTAGAAATCACCTCTTTCTGGAGCAAATTTCATCAGTCTAAGTGACTTCCTCAGGGTACATGACTGTTTTATATAAAAGTCTGTGAACTGAAAGAAGCAGGCCTCTTACTTATAGTAACTGCCTCAAGAGTGTTAAGAAAACTCCAGTTCAATAAATTTGTGAAGCTCCAAGCTGGATACCATAAGGAAACCACTGTGAGCTAAATCTAGTTCCTTTCTCAACTATGGAACTCACAACTCAGTGAGTTATTCCTTGTAATGTTTTGATTAGGTCAGTACGTATTTCAAATAAACATGAAATTTCCATTACAAAGTTCTGTGCCTGCAATTCAAGTCTTTATTCTGTGCTATATTCCTTAATTTAAAGACTATGTTGTATTTTGTAATGGCCTTCGGCTAAAGTCATGAATTAGTTGACTCTATTTAGATTTTAAATGTTCAAAGCTAAAAGTTCTAATGGGAAATTCATTCCCAGAAAAAGGAATGGAGAAGGAAATAAGACCTAAAATACTTAGGCTACAATCAATTCAAGGGAGCCCTTCAAAAATAATTTTCCCTCTTCTATGGTCCTTCCCCCTTCTAGTCTGCAATGGGGCATAACATTCAGAGAGTTGCTTCTTTGAGCAATTTTTATCTAAAATGATGGAAAGGTTGACCATTAGTCAATTTACATAGATTTAAGTGACAAATTTCAAGCGGACTAGGTATTGCCTTGGAATAGCATGGTCTTCACAAGTAGGACACCGGAGACCTCTTGAGGGTGGGAGTGGGGGCTCGTGCACCTCTGAAGGTGCTGACCGTTCAGAGAACAAAGTTAGAGACATGGGAGCAGAGGAGCCTAGATGACAGACTCCAGTTTTGTGAGAAGCAGCAGTAACTGGTACTATATGTGGATGAACGGCAGACACATTGTAGGAAATGGGAGCTGCAGAGGGAGAAGCTAAAATCTGAGAAATAGACATTTTTCCATGTCTGATCTGGAGAAAAAGCCAGAAGTATTCATTCTATGCAAGAGAGTTTTTTCCGCTCTCCTGAACATCTATAGGTCACCTTTAATCAATACATTCCATTATAATTGTCCTAAGGACCATTTTTGTTATGTCAAGAAAAAAAATAACTTCTTTTTTTCCCAAGTCATTGTGATTCCATTAGACGGCACCACTTGAAGCTTGGATACAATAATGGTGACCAGTTAATGCAGCTAATTAGCTGATGACCCCTTCCAGAGTGACGTCAGGGAAGGGCATGACCAGCCCCGGATACTGCATTTGGCAGTGCAAGGAGCCATGACTGCCAAAGGGTGCTATTTGTTGAAGCGTGAAACCAAACCAGGGCAAGATAAAAGGAGCTGAGTCCTTATAAAAATAGTATTGTTTTTCATTAATGAGCTCTTTTTAATCAAGAGCTTTTAATCAAGAATGCTTTTCTTAACTAAAGGTTTAAGCTTCCATTTTCAGGTAAGAACCTTTCTGTGCCAATGTAAAAGTTATCTGCTAAGGCTCAGTAACGTTTATTGGTGTGCTAGCGGGAGTTTATCATTTTATTTGCTTTTGTATAGTTAATACAAGACACAAACTTTATACTGAAGATAAAATTTATTTTCTAGAATTTCCATAGGCTGTAAAGGGTTTCTGTATTCGCACATTCCACAAAAATTTATTGACTACCTACTGTAAGCTAGGCATGGAGCAGACATTAGAATGCAAAGATGAGTAAGGCATAGTCATTGCTCTGAGACCCTCACAGAGCCTTTAGGGAAGGAATATTAAATCAGTCATTGTTATGCAATGTAATAAGTACAAGATGAGCATTGTCTTGGGCTAATAGGAGGGCATGGAGAATGTCAGAGAAGACTGAAGTGGCCATCACCTAGTGGCAACTGAACCCCTGACTGTGCCATATAAATGAAAATACCCAAACCAGCATGTGCCAATTTCATCATTTTTACCTTAGGGACCATTTATACCACGATTTTGACATTATCCTTTTAAATGACCCACTTTATAAAAATTAAATCCAGTCTTTGATGTGCTAGTTACATTTTCCCAACAGTATTTGTAGTGGACAATGTCCCCCTTGGGTCCCTTTAAACTTCTGTGTGCTCTCTAGGCTTCAGTGTGCTTCTGCTTCCAACACTCAATGCTGTGACTTTTCTTTGACTAACTGCCCTCGGGCTACTGGAGCCACTTTGTCCACACTTGCAGAGCCTGGACTTCGCATCCTGGACATGGCTTTTATTTTATTTTTTTATTTTTTTTATTTTTTTTTCCAAATTTTTATTAAGGTATTATATGTGTACATATCTTACCATTGCCCCCCACCCCCACCCCACTCCCATACATGCCCTCACCCCCCAATGTTTTGCATCCGTTGGTTACTCTTATATACATGCATATAAGTCCTTCAGTTGATCTCTTATTTCCCCCACCTCTCCCTAACCTTACCACTGTAATTTGACAGTCTGTTTGATGCTTTACTGCCTCTTTATCTATCTTTTTGTTCATCAGTTTATAATGTTTTTCATTATCCCCAAATGAGTGGGATCATGTGGTATTTTTCTTTCATTGACTGGCTTATTTCACTTAGCATAATGTTCTCTAATTCCATCCAAGTGCCTACAAATGGTAGTAATTCCTTCTTTTTTACGGCAGCATAGTATTCCATTGTGTAGATGTACCATTGTTTTCTGATCCAGTCATCTGCTGATGGGCATTTAGGCTGTTTCCAAATCTTAGCTATTGTAAATTGTGCTGCTATGAACATAGGGGTGCATATATCCTTTCTGATTGGTGTGTCTGGTTTCTTAGGATATATTCCTACGAGTGGGATTACTGGGTCAAATGGGAGTTCCATTTTCAGTTTTTTGAGGAAACTCCATACTGTTCTCCACAGTGGCTGCACCAGTCTGCATTCCCACCAGCAGTGCACGAGGGTTCCTTTTTCTCCGCATCCTCGCCAACACTTGTCGTTTGTTGATTTGTTGATGATAGCCATTCTGACAGGTGTGAGATGGTATCGCATTGTTGTTTTGATTTGCATCTCTCGGATAATTAGTGACTTTGAGCATGTTTTCATGTGTCTCTTGGCCTTCCTTCTGTCTTCTTTCGAAAAGCTTCTATTTAGGTCCGTTGCCCATTTTTTTATTGGATCATTTATCTTCCTTTTATTAAGTTGTATAAGCTGCCTGTAGATGTTGGAAATTAAACCTTTATCAGTGATACCATTTGCAAATATGTTCTCCCATACAGTGGGGTTTCTTGTTGTTTTGTTGATGGTTTCTTTTGCTGTGCAAAAGCTTTTTATTTTGATGTAGTCCCATTTGTTTATTTTCTGTTTGGCTTCCATTGCCCTAGGGGCAGTATCACTGAAAAAGTTCTTTTGGCATATGTCTGAGATTTTGCTGCCTGTGGATTCCTCTAGTATTTTTATGGTTTCCCGTCTTATATTTAAGTCCTGTACCCATTTTGAGTTTATTTTTGTGTATGGTGTAAGTTGGTGATCTAGTTTCATTTTTTTGCATGTATCTGTCCAATTTTCCCAACACCATTTATTAAAGAGACTGTCTTGACTCCATTGTATGCTCATGCCTCCTTTGTCAAATATTAAATGCGCATATTGGTTTGGGTCGATATCTGGATTCTCTATTCTGTTCCATTGATCTATATGTCTGTTCTTGTGCCAGTACCAGGCTGTTTTGATGACAGTGGCTTTGTAATACAGCTTGAAATCTGGTATTGAGATCCCTCCTACTTTATTCTTCTTTCTCAGGATTGCTGTGGCTATTCGGGGTCTTTTTTTATTCCAGATGAATTTTTGGAGAGTTCTTTCTAGGTCTGTGAAATACGCCGTTGGTATTTTAATGGGGAGTGCATTGAATCTATAGATTGCTTTGGGTAGTATGGACATTTTAATGATGTTGATTCTACCAATCCATGAACATGGTATGTTCTTCCATCTGTTTACATCTTCCTCTATCTCTTTTTTCAGTGCCCTGTAGTTTTCCGCATATAGGTCTTTTACCTCCTTGGTTAGGTTTATTCCTAAGTATCTTAATTTTTTTGGTGCGATGGAAAATGGGATTGCTTTTTTAGTCTCTCTTTCTGTAAGTTCATTGTTGGTGTATAGAAATGCCATAGATTTCTTGGTGTTAATTTTGTATCCTGCTACATTGCCGAATTCATTTATTAAGTCTGTTAGTTTTTTGATGGAGTCTTTCGGGTTTTTTATGTACAATATCATGTCATCTGCAAATAAGGACAGCTTTACTTCTTCTTTTCCAATTTGGATGCCTTTTATTTCTTCTTCTTGTCTAATTGCAGTGGCTAATACTTCCAGTACTATGTCAAACAGGAGTGGTGAGAGTGGGCATCCCTGTCTTGTTCCTGTTCTTAGGGGAAATGGTTTTAGTTTTTGCCCATTGAGTATGATGTTAGCTGTGGGTTTATCATATATAGCTTTTATGATGTTGAGGTATGATCCTTCTATTCCCACCTTGTTGAGAGTTTTTATCAAGAAAGGGTGTTGGATTTTGTCAAATGCTTTTTCTGCATCAATTGATATGACTATGTGATTTTTATCTCTCAATTTGTTTATGTGATGTATCACATTTATTGATTTGCGGATATTGAACCATCCTTGCATTCCTGGGATAAATCCTACTTGGTCATGGTGTATGATCTTTCTGATGTACTGCTGGATCCTATTTGCTAGAATTTTATTGAGGATTTTGACATCTACATTCATGAGGGATATTGGCCTGTAATTCTCCTTCATTGTGTTGTCTTTATCTGGTTTTTGTATTAGGTTGATGCTGGCTTCATAGAAGGAGCTGGGAAGTGTTCCTTCCTCTTGAATTTTTTGGAATAGTCTGAGGAGGATAGGTTTTAGTTCTTCCTTGAATGTTTGGTAGAACTCTCCTGTGAAGCCGTCTGGCCCCGGGCTTTTGTTTGCTGGAAGCTCTTTGATGACTGCTTCAATTTCTTCCATAGTTACTGGCATGTTGAACTGTTTAGATTCTTCCTGATTGAGTTTTGGAAGGTTATATTTTTCTAGGAATATGTCCATTTCCTCCAGGTTGTCCAGTTTGTTGGAATAGAGTTGTTCGTAGTATTTTTTAACAATCCTTTGTATTTCGGCGGGATCTGTTGTTATTTCACCTCTTTCATTTCTGATCTTGTTTATTTGGGTACTCTCCCTTTGCTTCTTGGTGAGCCTGGCTAGAGGTTCATCAATCTCGTTTATCCTTTCAAAGAACCAGCTCTTGGTTTTGTTGATCTTTTGTATTGTTTCTTTGGTCTCTATGTCGTTTATCTGTGCTCTGATCTTTATTATTTCCTTCCTTCTGCTTACACTGGGCTTTTCTTGTTGCTCTTTTTCTAACTCTTTGAGTTGTTGGGTTAGGTAATTTATTACCCCTGTTTCTTGTTTTTTGCAGTAGGCTTGTAGAGCTATGAACTTCCCTCTCAAGACTGCTTTCGCTGTGTCCCATAGATTTTGGATTGTAGTGTTTTCATTGTCATTTGTTGTCATGATGTTTTTTATTTCTTCTTTGATCTCTCTGGTAACCCAGTCATGGTTTAATAGCATGCTGTTTAGTCTCCATGTGTTTGATTTCTTTGGGTTGTTTTTATTGTAGTTGATTTCCAGTTTTATGCCACTGTGGTCTGAGAAGATGCTTGATATGATTTCTATCTTCTTGAATTTGAAGAGACTTTGCCTATGTCCCAACATATGGTCTATCTTTGAAAATGACCCATGTGCGCTTGAGAAGAATGTATGTTCTGTGGCTTTGGGGTGAAATGTTCTGAAGATGTCAATTAATTCCATCTGGTCTAGTGAGTCATTTAGGATTGATGTTTCTTTGCTGATGTTTTGTTTAGAGGATTTGTCCAATGGTGATAGTGGGGTATTAAAGTCTCCTACTATGATTGTATTGCTGTCAATGTCTCCCTTGATATCCTCCAGGAGTTTTTTTATGTATTTGGGTGCTCCTGTATTGGGTGCATATATGTTTACCAGAGTTATTTCTTCTTGTTGGATTGCTCCCTTTAGTATTATGAAATGGCCTTCCTTATCTCTTGTTATGTCCTTCAGTTTGAGATCTAATTTGTCAGAAATAAGTATTGCTACCCCAGCTTTTTTTTCAGTTCCATTTGCCTGGAAAACCTTTTTCCATCCCTTCACCCTCAGTCTGTGTGCGTCTTTTTTTCTGAGGTGGGTTTCTTGTAGACAGCAGATATATGGGTCGTGTTTTCTTATCCAATCTGTTACCCTATGTCTTTTGATTGGGGCATTTAATCCATTTACATTTAAAGTTATTATTGATAGGTACTTATTTGTCGCCATTCCTATTCTTTACCCCTGTGTTACTTCTTCGCTTCCTGTTTCTTTCTTTCTTTCTTTCTTTCTTTTTTTTTTTTACAGTAGACCCTTTAGCATTTCTTGCATTGCTGGTTTGGTGGTAATAAATTCCCTTAGCCCTTTTTTGTCTGTGAAGCTCCTGATTTCACCTTCAATTTTGATTGACAGCCTTGCTGGGTACAGTATTCTTGGATTCAGCCCCTTCCTTTGCATGACTTTGTATATTTCATTCCATTCCCTTCTGGCCTGATGAGTTTCTGTTGAGAAATCAGTTGCTAGTCTGATGGGGGTTCCTTTGTATGTAACTTTCTGTCTCTCTCTTGCTGCTTTTAAGATTCTTACTTTGTCGTTGGTGTTTGCCAATTTAATTATAATGTGCCTTGGCGTCGGTCTTTTGGGGTTCATTTTGCTTGGGACTCTCTGAGCTTCTTGGATTTGTGTGGGTTTTTTCTTCCCTATATCTGGGAAATTTTCTGTCATTATTTCTTCAAAGAGGTTTTCTATTCCTTGCTCAGCTTCCTTTCCTTCTGGAACCCCTATTATGCA
The DNA here is from genome assembly GCF_963455305.1 of Plecotus auritus. NCBI lineage: Eukaryota > Metazoa > Chordata > Mammalia > Chiroptera > Vespertilionidae > Plecotus > Plecotus auritus. The sequence continues at coordinate 73,008,837 of NC_137773.1, forward strand.
GATGTTGTTTTGTTTCGTGTTGTCCCAAAGTTCCCTTAGACTCTCCTCCTGCCTTTTAATTTTTTTTTCTAGAAGTTGCTTTTCTTGGGTATTTTTTTCCATCTTGTCTTCTAGCTCACTGATGCGGTCCTCTGCTTCTTCTAGTCTACTCTTGATGCTTTCTATTGAGTTCTTTACAGCAGCGATGTCATTTTTCATTTCTTCTTGGTTCTTCTTCATTTCCTCTTGGTTCTTGCTCATATTGTCGAATTTGTCTTCCATTCTTTTCAGCCACCTTATGACCATTTCTCTGAATTCTTTTTCTGGAAGGTTGCTTGCCTCCATTTCGTTTACTTCCTTTTCTGGTGATGCCTGCTTTTCTTTCATATGCGGACTGCTTCTTTGTCTCCCCATGGTCTCTCTTCTCTGGGTGTCTGGTTATGTAGTTCTCTCTCTCCTGGGTTGATTTAAAGGCACAAAATACAGCACTACCAGGTACAACTCACAAGGCACTGAACAGGAATGTATTCACGATATTAATAACCTCCAATAAAGGTGACCACCAGAGAAAGGCAAATTAGGTGATAGGAGAGAAAGAAGAAGAGGAAAAAAGAAAGAAAGAAAGAAAAAAAGAAAAAAGGAGTGTGAAAATGAAATTGGGAAAAGGGAAAGTAAAGAGAAAAAAAAAAGTAAGAGAGACAAGAAAGTGACTAAGAGAAAGGGGAACAGACTATATATATTGGGGATAAAACTCCAATAGAACAATCACTAATCCCAGCAAATGCCAGCAACAAGTGCCTGGGGATTAGTACAAACTACAACACCAACTAATATGGAGTGAGGCAAGGGAAAGCTGAAGCACAAAACAAACAAAAAAATAAACAAAAGAAGAATAAGCAAAACAATCTCACAAAAAAAAGCATAAAAATTGGATATAATCTACATTGAAGCAAACAACAACAAAAGGACAGAGAGAAGGACAAGTTTATGGATAGCTCAGACAGCGAAGGGAGAGGTGTATGTGGACTTGGAGCAGGGGATTGGAGATTAGATATGTAAGTAGGGTGAAATTTTAACAAGGGGTAAACAGAAAGAATAGGGAAAATCTAAAGCAGTAAAAGGGTAAGACAAACAGGACACTGAAAAGGGGGAGGTTAGGAAGAAAGTGATGGCCTAAAGGTAGAGTTGAGATAGAGTAAAACGATGCTAAAGGAAAGATAAAAAATAGAATGTAGAACCCTAATCCCAAAATAAAATGAAGAGAAAATGAAATGATACTTTAAAAAAAAAAAAAAAAGATAAAATAGCAGTAGTAATAATACGGATTGAAAATAAAAATGTAATCATTAAAAAGGTAAAATCAAGTGATGAAAAAAGAAAAAAAGTTTCTTGATTAAAAGATGCAAAAAATGAAAATAAAAAAAAAATAAAAAAATAAAAAAATAAAAGGTAAAAATAAAATGTGAAGTAGTGAAGGTCATTCACTTCCTCTGTTTTTCTGTTTGGCACGCCTGTTTCTCAGTCCAGACAGTATTGCAGTTCCCTGCGATCCACTGCTCTTCGGAGTTGTAAGCCAGTCCTGATTTTAAGCAGGCGGTGTGTCTTAATTTCTCGTATTCCTTTATTTTTGATTACACAAGAGTCAATTTGTGATTCAGCCCCTGGGTGGCAGTGTTTCTGGATTGACTTCCGGGTCTATCTATGGCCTCTCTAGGCAGTGTTAGAGCCTTCTTTCCCTGTGGCACTCGCCACCGGCCTGTGGGAGTGGTCTGCCTCAGAGCTGACTCTCTGATGGTCACTCCCCGCTCCGATCCCCAGGTTCCAGAAAAACAACCTTCCCCTGCAGTCTCCCAGGGTGTCCCCAACTGGGTGATCCTATGTATTGGGCTTAGTAATCGGAAGCATGGATTTGAAGAGGAAAAAGCCCAAGTGTGCGAACTCCAGGACTGCGAGTAAGCCCAGGCACCCAGGGAGCGCACGGGCTGCGCGTAAGTCTGGACTGCCTGAAATTCTTAGGGTGTCCCTGCACTTCAGATCAAAATGGGTTGCTTTTTAGAGTGCCCTTCTCTTAGCAGCTCTGAGGACCCCTTTCCACAATCACAGATCATGCCAGCCCCTACAGCCACGGATTTTTCTAGGCACAGACTTCCCTGGTCCTCCAGCTCCCGCAAAACGCGCGTTCCTCTCTCCCGCCGGGACCAGAGACCTCACCTTATCCCAGGCGAAATCTGACCTTTCCGTGGTGGAGTGTAGAGCTCCTCTGAACCCGTGTGCTTGCGCCAGTTGGGGAGCGTTGTTCTGGGGCTCGCAGCTGTTCCTGGGGTGCCGCAGTTGTGGATTCTCAGGCTTCAGATAAGCTCCACTTTCCGGATCAAGATGGCGCAGACTCCGCGTCCAAGCCCGCAGCTCCGGGAGGGGACCCAGCCGCAGTTGGTGCTGCCAGGTCAGGGGAACCCCGTTCAGCAGTCCCCCACTTCCTTCTGGAATTCAGCTGTCTCCCAACCAGCCAACAAACACTCCTTGTGCGACCCTCAGCTGTTCTTTCTTTCTGCTCTGGGACAAGGCTCGGAACACGTCTGTCTATTCCGCCGCCATTATTCCCTCTCTTCCACCTCAGTGGCTTTAAATAAGGGAAATGTATCCTCTCACAGATCTGGAGGTCAGAAGTCTGAATCAAGGTGTGGACAGGGCCACACTCTCTCCGGAGGCTCTAGAGGAGGAACCCTCCTGCCTCTCCCAGCTCATCCTGGACATGGCTTTTAACCAGTGCCTGAGGATATGGGATTATGAAAGCCCTGCTCCCTTACCTTGGGTCTGGACAAGTTCTCAAACTTCTCCCTGGGAGATCAGCTGAAGCTACCCTTTGTAAAACCTGGCCTTAAACTGCACCCTCCCTGTCCTATCCCCACCTTCCTCTGTACCAGCCTCCCCTGGGGGCACTCTCTTAAGAAATCACCAGCACACAAATCCTTGTGTGGGGGTCTGCTTCTAAGAAACTTGGTTTAAGACAATATGACCCCCTCTTCCCCAGATAAAGGAAAAATGTTCATCCTTGTACTCACAACATACCTTGTCTACCTACTTCAGTGACACAGAACTAGCTCAGAAACACTAATCTGACACTGTTACATGAAACAGAAACAGAAAACTAAACAGAAAACTCTTAGAGTTACAGGGCGGGTACTTCATATTCTTCTCCAAGAAGGGACTATTTAATGAGACTGATTCTCCTGCTAGCATAATTTTACTTTTAAACTTTCTGATTTTTTTAAAAAGATGTCTCATTAATTTTTTAGAGAGAGAGAGAGAGAGACAGAGAGAGAGAGAGAGAGAGAGAGAGAGAGAGAGAGAGATACAAACATCAATCAATGATGAGGGAGAATCATTGATTGGCTACCTCCTGAATGCCCCACACTAGGAATTGAGCCTGCAATCCGGGCATGTGCCCTGACTGGGTATTGAACTGTGACCTCTTTGGTTCATAGGCTGACACCCAACCACTGAGCCACACGGGCTGGGCTGTCAGGTATATTTTTTGTTGTTTTTGTTTGTTTTTAAATAAATCTTTATTGTTCAGATTATTACAATTGTTCCTCTTTTTTCCCCCCATAGCTCCCCTCCACCCGGTTCCCACCCCACCCTCTGCCCTTAAGTCCCCCCCATTATCTTCATCCATAGGTGTATGATTTTTGTCCAGTCTCTTCCAACACCTCGAGCACCCCTTTCCCCCTGAGAATTGTCAGTCCACTCCCTTTCTATGCCCCTGATTCTATTATATTCACCAGTTTATTCTGTTCATCAGATTTTTTATTCACTTGATTTTTAGGTTCACTTGTTGATAGATATGTATTTGTTGTTCATAATTTTTATCTTTACCTTTTTCTTCTTCTTCCTCTTCGTACAGAATACCTTTCAGCATTTCATATAATACTGGTTTGGTGTTGATGAACTCCTTTAGCTTTTTCTTATCTGTGAAGCTCTTTATCTGACCTTCAATTCTGAATGATAGCTTTGCTGGGTAGAGTAATCTTGGTTGTAGGTTCTTGCTATTCCTCACTTTGAATATTTCTTGCCACTCCCTTCTGGCCTGCATAGTTTCTGTTGAGAAATCAGCTGACAATCATATGGGTGCTCCCTTGTAGGTAATTAACTGTTTTTCTCTTGCTGCTTTTAATATTCTTTGTCTTTTGCTCTTGGCATTTTAATTATGTGTCTTGGTGTGGTCCTCTTTGGATTCCTTTTGTTTGGGGTTCTCTGTGATTCCTGGACTTGTAAGTCTCTTTCTTTCACCAGGTGGGGGAAGTTTTCAGTCATTATTTCTTCAAATAGGTTTTCAGTATCTTGCTCTCTGTCTTCTTCTGGCACCCCCATAATTCTGATGTTGGTACGCTTGAAGTTGTCCTAGAGGCTCCTTACACTATCTTCAAATTTTTGGATTCTTTTTTCTTTCCCGGTTGAGTGTTTTTGGCTTCTTTGTATTTCAAATCTTTGACTTGATTCTTGCGATCCTCTAGTCTGCTGTTAAGTCTCCGTATAATACTTTTTATTTCAGTTAGTGTATGTTTAATTTCTAGTTGGTCCTTTTTCATGTCCTCAAGGGTCTCGCTAAATTTATCGGCCTTTTCTAGGAAATTCTTGAAAAACCTTATAACCATGGTTTTGAACTCTATATCCAGTAGTTTGCTTTCCTCCATTTCTTTCATTTGTGATCTGTTTCTTTGTCTCCGCATTTTCGTTGTTTCCCTGAGTTGATAGAGTGGCTTTGTGTGCTAGGTGTCCTATAGGGCCCAGTGGTTCAGCCTCCCCAGTTACCTGAGGTGGACACTCTTGGTGCACCCCTTTGTGGGCTGTGTGCACAGCCTTGTTGTAGTTAAGTCTTGATTGTTGTTGGTATCACTGGGAGGAATTGACCTCCAGGTCAATTGGCTGTGAGGATCAGCTGTGTCTATGCTGGGAGAACTTCTGTGCTGGAGACATCCTTATGATACAAGACTTGCAAAAGCCTCTGTGCTCAGCTTGGATGGGGCGGAGTCTCAGGTCAGAGCAGACAGCCTGGGCTTCCCGTCAGTCCTACCCTATGAGGCGCCCCTGGGTCTCAGTGTCCCTTGGTAATCGCTGCAAGCACCTCTGAGAGAAAGCCGGCCTCGAGTTTCGCCCGCTGCCAGACAGTCCAGTTTCTCCCCTAATGGGTCTGGGATCCCAGATTCTTGCCGGAACTGGAGTTCAGTTCAGTCGGGAACTTCCGTCCCCCTCCCGCTTGAGAAAGCCAGCGGCGCACTCAGCACCCAGTCCTCTCCACTCGCAGTCGCGCCTCCAGACCTCTGCCTTTCGCAGCTCCCCTGAGTCTCTGTGTGCTTTTCTCTTTTCCTGACAGTCCAGATTCCCCCTGTATGAGTCTGGGTCCCCAGGGTCTCACCCGGGACTGGGGTTCAGTGCGGTTGGGAGCTTCCATTTCCCTCCCACTTGGGATAGCCAGCCAGGCACTCAGCCACCCATCCTCTCCATGAGCACGCGCGTCTCAGTACCTCTGCCTCCTGCAGCTCCTCCGAGTCTCCATGTGCCCCTCTCTTTCATTCTAGTTGTAGAATTTCCACTCAGCCAGCCTTCCTGTGGTTCCTGATGATGTCCGTGTTGTCTTTTAGTTGTAGTTTTGAAATTGTTGTGCGAGGCAGCAGTTTAGGTGTTTACCTATGCCACCATCTTGGTTTCTCCCCAGGTATATTTTTTTGCAAACATTTCCCAATTCATGACTATCTTTTTTCTTTTTATTAACAACTAGAGGCCTGGTGCATGAAATTCGTGCACGGGGGAGGGGAGGGTGTCCCTCAGCCCAGCCTGCACCCTCTCCAATCTGGGACCCCTTGAGAAATGTCTGACCGCCCGTTTAGGCCCAGTGGGATCAGGCCTAAACGGGCGGTCAGACATCCCTCTCACAATCCAGGACTGCTAGCTCCCAACCGTTCGCCTGCCTTTGCCTGATTGCTCCTAACCACTTCCGTCTGCCAGCCTGATCACCCCTAACCACTCCACTGCCAGCCTGATCGACACCTAACTGCTCCCCTGCTGGCCCAATTGCCCCTAACTGGCCTCCCCTGCCAGCCTGGTCACCCCTAACTGCCCTCCCTGCTGGCCTGATTGCCCACAACTGCCCTCCCCTGCAGACCTGGTCCCCCCCAACTGCCCTCCTCTGCTGGCCTGGGTCCCCTGCAACTGTCCTCCCCTGCAGGCCTGGTCTCCCCCAACTGCCCTCCCCTGCTGGCCTTCATCCCCCCCAACTGTCCTCCTCTGCCGGCCCGGTCACCCCTAACTGCCCTCCTCTGCCAGCCTGGTCACCCCCAACTGTTCACAACTGCCCTCCCCTGCAGGCCATCTTGTGTCCACATGGGGGCAGCCATCTTTGGCCACATGGGGGTGGCCATCTTGTTGTCTTGGTGTGATGGTCAATTTGCATATTACTCTTTTATTAGATAGGATGTCCTTTTAAAAGTAAAATTTTATGAAGTCAGATATTTTTCTTTTATAATTTGCATTTTTAAAGTCTGTTTAAAGAACTTTTGCCAAACCTACTGACCAATAATACCCTCTTCGCCATGGGTACAGATGACCTTTCCATAAGAATACTCCAGAGCCACTTACCACCAAGATGAATGGAGATGACACAAACCCTGTTTGTCATTCCTAGTCATATATATATGACATTTTAAAAAATATGGCTAAACAACCTTTCTATTGTGTTATAACTTTTACTTGCTTTTCTAATACTTGTAATAGGTTAAAGACTTTAAAAAATCATTCTCATCTTTCAGGATTATAGAGAATTAAAGTACAGAATTCAAATATTCATCTACTAAGAAAAAAGATAAAAATCATCAGGTAAAAGAAATGAAAGTGTTCTCAGCTCTGTGTAGAATCATTCTATTGAAAACAGTGCTAATAAATATATGACAACCAACAGCGCACTTCAGGTAGATAATAAAAATTTAATAGTAATATCACAAAATAAACAAATTTATAAAAGTATTTAGTTTTAGATGCTAGAAATAATATACATAATAAATTCAGCATGGTACTGATAGTGCTGCAAGATTAGATTTTATTGTTCAAATTATAGATTATGCCAGTCAGGCTGCTTTGTACTTAAGTTTCAAAAAATCTACTTTTATTACTAAAAGCATCTGGACTTTATACATTGCTACTGAAACCATGTAATGCCTGGCATATTGCAATTGAAGCTGTCTGACTACCATCTTAATGATCCTCTCATAATGGAAATAAAAGAGGCAAACATTTCCCCCCTTTGGAATAACAGTTAAAAAAACTGTCAGTGTCAAAAACGATTCCTTTCTCCTTTTTAATCTCATATAAGCACATGCATGAGAGAACATTAAAAACAAAAAGGGCAACTTTATGCTATATGCTAGGTTGATGTTAAAATCCACAGACTAATTTTTAGATATAATATTTCTAGTTCTGGTCTTTTAAAAAAAGAAACAGAAGTAATTAACATTTTTAACATCAGGAAATATAATTTTGTTATTCTTTCATAATCAAATTTTTCAATTATTTCTAAGACTGTTTCTATAGCCTGTTTTTACTCAGCTAGTTCAGGAGACACACTGGTTGAAAAAGGGCTGAGGATATAAACTTTAAGGCTAAAAAATTCCATCTTCAAAATGTAAAGATTTAAATAGAGCCCTTGACAAGGTTATTTAATAACTAATTGCTGGTCATGAAAACAAGTAGACAGAAAAAAAGGGCCATATTTAAATGCTTAAATGAAAAACCACAGGCAGGTCTTTCACAACATAAGTAATTCTTTCAACATAAGGATATTTGCTGAAAGTAAAAGTTACCTTACTTCATGATACATCTTCTTCAAAACCATTACGCCCAATTCTGGATCAATGTCTCTTATGCTTTGGTTGGAAGATTTAATATAGTATATAGTCTGTAGGAGGTAACTATAGAACTCAACAAACAAAATAAAATAGATAAAATATTAGAATCTTAATTGAAAAATGTCATATTTGTCCATCTTTTCCATGCAATCAGCATGCCCATCTTAAATCTGACATATCATTTATAAAAGATTGCTACAGTCCCCACTGAAACTTGTTATTCTGATGAGCCAAATTCAAATGCTTCCATACAGGTGAGGATTAAAGAATGTTCTGAGGATTATTCATCATTGTCTGTAAAAAAAAAAGAAAGAAATTTAATTTGTATCTACTTGTAAAAAAATTGTATTTTTTCATGCTAAAGGAAAAGAGCTTTAATGTAGTTTTTATTATAATATCACATACTCAGTGTAAAATATTCAGACAATACAATGAACAATAAAGTGGGAAGCAAAAAATCATCTATAAGCCAAAGACAACCAACATTAATTTTATATAAACCTTCCCAGATCTTTCCCTGTGCATGTACAAATATCTTTTTAAAAATTACAATAAAATACAGTTTTGAGACATGAGTTTTCGCCCTTAAAACACATAACGAACAAAGAGATGAATAAATAATAAAACAAGATTATAAAACGTTAATGGCAGAATCTAGGTGGTGGGTATATGGGTAATAACTTGGAAAGTTCTTTCAACATTTCTATACAATGACAATTTTACAATAAAATGTTGAAAAAGAATAAGTCATAGATATATTCCATTTCAATGGCTGCATTTTGTCTTATTTTATGGATATGTCACAATTCAGCATTTCTATTTATAGACACTTCAGTTATTTCCATTTTTTTTTGTTAGTCTAAGAAAACACTGCTGAATGAATTAGAGCACTTAATTTAATCTACGATAACCATCGCTATCTTCCACATGCTAGCAAAGGTGATTGTTCATTTTATTCCTAGTGCCATCTCTAATCACGGCACTGCCTAAGACCCTTCACTAGCTCCCCACTGCCTCAGGACAGAGCCCTATATGGATTGCAAAGCCCTTCTTTTAAATATGTCTAGCCTTATCTACTTTCATTGCCCACTTTCCCTAAGCATCCCCTTAATTCATGCTTTAGTAACAGTGAATTGCTTATTGTTCCCCTAATGCAATATTTCACATCCCTCTATGTATAAGTACACATATTGATTTGGGGGTTAATTCCCATTAATATTTCAAATTCCAACTCTGATGTCCTCTCCCCTAGGAAGAATTACCCTGAAACCTTGATTTCTTCCAATATAGCCAGATCATTACCTTATGCAACATATATGTTACAATTATCACTCTGTATTACAATTTAATTACTTTTTTATAATCACACAATGTCTCAAATAGTCAGGAAAGTACAGAGAATAAAGTAATGAGCACACACTTACCTAATCCTTAGAATTAATTAAAGTTAACTTGTAGCTATATTGATTTGGATTATTTGTTAAGAAAAATCATGTTACAGGTACCAAGTACTCTTCTCCAACCTTATTGACTTCTCTTCTTCCACAGGGACTGTATCCTGAGTCTGATGTGTGTCCTTCCCTCCCATGATTTTTTACTTTTATTAGATATAAAATTGCCTTTAAACATTACAAAAATGATATCATGTACTAACTACTTACTCAACTGATCATATTTGTGGGGCTTATCCATATTGATAGATGAAAACTTAGTCCATTTGTTTTAACTGCTCTAGAGAATTTCATTACATAAACACAGTACAATATTTAAAGTGAATGTGGAAAGAAGGTATGTATTTCCTTCTTAAGAGACTACAAGCTTGGACGTATGCTAGTAACTTGCACCATGCCATATTATGAGAAAGAGCCACATGAAATCTAACTACTGTAAAAATTACTGAAGGTATTTTTCAGTCTGATATAGTACTATTTTATAAAATGGGGCTCAAGATCTCAAAATCAGGAATTCACAAGTTCCAGATAATGTTTTAATTTTATATTTCCAATTCTCTAATAATAAAAATAATCTTTTAACATTTTGGAGGAAAGCATTTGCTTTACACTAATAAGTCACAACTGATGGGCATTTTTAAGGACTAAGACTTGAGTTTTTCACTGACGTCTATGGACTTAGATTAGGGTTAGGGTTAGTGAAATAAGCCAGTCAGAGAAAGATATAGGGTTACATTCTTGGAATCTGAAAAAAAAAATTTTTTTACCCTTTAAAGCAGTGGTTCTCAACCATTTTAATGCTGCGACCCTTTAATACAGTACCTCACGTTGTGGTGACCCCCAACCATAAAATTATTTTCGTTGCTACTTCATAACTGTAATTTTGCTACTGTTAATGAATCGTAATGTAAATATCTGTGTTTTCCGATGGTCTTAGGCGACCCTGCTAGCGGTTCTCAACCTGTGGGTTGCGACCCACAGGTTGAGAACCACTGCTTTAAAGGAATCGACATATTATTCGAGCTCGAGGAACATTATATCATAGTCATCTCTTTTTTAAGAATAATGGGAATTGTTTCCTTTCTTTCAATACCAAAAATATCTCTGCGTAACTGACATGTTTTGTCTCATGCACATTGTGACTCATGGACTTAATTAGGTTTCCTGCTTTGCTAGAAAGATCAGCACCAAATTTCTGACTTATTTTCACAAAATGTAGAAACCATTTGAACATACACTTTGTATTCTTACTTCAGTCTTGGCTTAATATTATATTGTTTGCACTCATTTGCCTGATATGGTGAATTTCTCAAACACTTGTTCTTATTTTTATCTTGTATTGTATGTATTTTTAAATGCAATCTTTAATGTTTTCAAAACAAGATAAAATCTTATAAAAAATTACAGTTAAATTTAAGCATCGACATTTTAAATCCTCAATTTCAGTCTACAAATCATACTTATAAAGTAACAGAATTTTCTGACCAATATTCTAGAAATATATTCTTGTTCAAAATCATCAGAATCAGTTTATAAATTAATTTTGAAAAATTGGGTTCCTTACTTCATGATAAGATACTTAAAACAAAAAGACCAAATTTTATTATTTTGTTTGTTTGTTAATCCTCACCCAAGGATATTTTTTCCATTGATTTTTAGAAAGAGTGGAAGAGAGGGGGAGAAAGAAACATCAATGTGAGAGACACATTAACTGTTGTCTCCCACGCGCGCCTGCAACCAAGGTATGTGACCTTGACCAGAATAGAACCTGCAACCCCAAAGTTCTCGGGCTGATGTTCTATCCACCAAGCAAACTGGCTAGGGCAAGACCACATATTATTGACCTTGATAACCCACTTCATTCATTAAACTTGATTTTAAGTAACGTTGAGTTTTTCCAAAGAATTAAATGCTCTCAGAAAAAGGACTTAAACCAAAAAGGATAAACTCACTACAGACTGATTCATTTGCCTCTCAGCATAACCATTATTGCTTGTCTCATTTTTGGTTCTTATAAGTGTATTTCTAGTGTCACATGATCTCACTCATCTGGGGGAAATAACGAACAACATAAACTGATGAACAAAAACAGACCTGGAGACAGGGAAGCATCGATCAGACTGTCAAACCTCAGAGGGAAGGTAGGGGAGGGTGGGGGTAAGGGAGAGAGATCAACCAAAGGACTTGTATGCATGCATATAAGCCTAACCAGTGGTCACGGACAACAGGGGGGTGGGGCATGTGTGGGGAGGGGTTTGGGATGGGAATGGGGGGATGAGGACAAATATGTGATAACTTAATCAATAATGAAATTAATAATAAAAATAAAAAAAAAGAATCTGGTATATAAACTGTCACAGGGAAATTCCAGAAGAGAACTTTCAAGGTATTTTGTGTAATGGAACATCTTCATTAGACTACGTCTATATCTCTACGTTAAGTTCTTACATTTTTCCACCAAATGCTGTTATAGTTCTTTAACAATTTTTATAGAGAAGTGCTCCCTTAAGTTTCTATTGATAGATTTCACAGCAACCACCATTAATATAAAACATTTTATGTTTATTTGCTATAACCCTAAGGGGGCTAAAAGAAACCATAATGAAGAATAAGTGCAGCACTAATTACTGGCTTATGAAGGAAGACTGGTATATATTCAATGTATTACTTGTTGCTAACAACCCTAACTTTTTCTTGACAGTTATTCTGTTAAAAAGAATAGTACTGAAAATAGTGATTTTTTTAAAAATCCTCACCTGAGGACATGCTGAAAGAAAGAGAGGGAGGGAAGAAGGGAGACAGGGGGAGAGAGAGAGAGAGGGAGGGAGGGAGAGAGAGAGGGGAGGGGAAGAGAGAGAGAGAAACATTGATGTCTGAGAGAAACATCAATTGGTTGCCTTCTGCACATGCCCCAACAGGGGATCAAACCTGAAAGCCAGGTATGTGCCCTGACCAGGAATCCAAACTACTACCTTTTGGTGCACAAAATAACATTCAAACAACCGAGCCACTCGGCTGAGCAAAATACAGTGATTTTTGAAGCTATAAGATAATAGTACTGACTGTACCTGAAGATTTTCTAATTTTGATTTATCAATAACTATTAGAGTTTTTACAAGACTTACTTCTATTAAAACAATCCAAAGAAACATTTTTTTGTTGAGCTTTAGAAAACATATATCATAAAACTTTAGGAAAAAATAGTCAATGTAAATAAGTCTACATAATTATAAAGCTGCTCCCCAAATTAAAAAAAATATTGAATTTCATTTTAGTAAACAATTTTTCATGAGTCAAACTATCAAATATTTTTATAAGAAGCCTTGCTCTGAAATACTTGAACTGAATATTAACAGCTCTATTCCTATGGAAATCCAGGTATTCATCATCTCATGCCCAAACTCACCTACAGTTTCAAAACAGATTACTTCCAATCTTGGCACACTCCAAACCATCCAGAATACTGCTGCCAGATTGAACTTTATAAAACACCTCATTCATTACGTCAGTTTTTTTAAGTTCAAAAATCTTCACTGATTTCCTCTGTGTAGTTTACACACTTCACAGTGTCAGATCACAAAGACTAATTCTCAATAAGAAGCTTCTAATATGGTCAATTTAATCCTAATAGACATTAATCAGTTCATTCTATTTTCCTCACAAATTGTTCACTCTATATTTCTTTCAATTTTTCACAAACCAACCTCCTCTTCTCTAATTCCTACTGTACTAAAAAGTATCTTAGGATGAGCAATCAATTATATGTATGTATATATATTCTATAATAATAAAAGCGTAATATGCTAATTAGACCGGACCGCCGAACGACCTTCAGGACGTCCTTCTGGACAACCTTCCGGATGAAGCCAGGACTGAGAGGGCCGAGCCCCTTGCATGAATTTCGTGTATCAGGCCTCGTGTGTGTGTGTGTGTGTGTGTGTGTGTGTGTGTGTGTGTATATGTATGTGTGTTTGTGTTTGTGTGTGTGTGTGTGTGTATACCCACACCCGAGGATATATTTTTATTTTTATTGATTTTTAGAGAGAGAGACATGGAGAGGGAGAGAGAGAAACATCAATGTGAGAGAGAAATATTGATTAGTTGCCTCTTGGATGTGCCCTGACTGGGGATCGAATCCACAACCTAGGTATGTATCCTGACCAGAAATTGAACCAGCAACCTTTGGTGTACGGGACAACGCTCCAACCAAATGAGCAACCCAGCCAGGGCTATATATAGTTTTAAATATTTATAACTTATCTCCCAAGGAAATTGTAAACATGTAAGCAAAAATTAGGTCTTTTACTGTCCAGAGTAATGAAATGGGAGGCATTCTAGTACAAGAAGCACACAATAACTACGTTGAAAACCAATCTAAGTACATTAGATTGGAGATCATCTTTCTATTTTTATAGCAAAGGAAAGTGAAACTTAAGACAAAATAAATCACTCAATGTCACATCATTAGCCTCCCAGAGTCAGGACTGTGATACTGGTCTCTTGGTTCCGTGGTAAGTGCTCTTGACTACATTTATTTATTTATTTATTTATTTATTTATTTATTTATTTATTTATTTATTTCCCGCCCCCCCCCTCCCCCCCGTCCTCCACCTCCCCCCGTGCCCCTCTTGACTATATTTAAAGAGAAACAATTTTTAACTAATAACTTTTCATAAAGTCCTAACATATTTTTGAGTGATTCTATAGGTAAGTAGTTTCCAAATATAAAAATGGGTTACATTCCAATCCTTATGGATGAACTCTCCTTACTCTGAAAGAGATTACATTTAGTATTATTTAGGATACACTTTGCATATTGCTGAAGCTCATCAATTTACATTTGTCATGTTGTTATTTGCACATTTACTTAAAATATAAAAATGGGAGGAAATCTTACCTTCCTGATAGGCCCCATCTGCCATGACTAAATGAAGAATCTTGGCATAAAGATGCTGATGTTCGTTTCCCAAAATATTCTGAGCTATTGTTGAACAAATCTCTATATTTTCATCTTCATCTTCATGAACAGCCTATACCAAATTTCCAAATATAAAGTAATATTTGAATATTATCTTTCTCTAATTGGATACTTTGTTAGTCTTTTACAATAAATTTACTTACCAATAAGAGTCACTGACATTTCACTAGTAATTCAAACAGAGCATATTTCAAAATTAAATGTTTTAACTGACATTTCACTTACCTTTATTTTCTCATAAACTTCAAAGAACTTTTCAAAGCCTATTTCCTGCTCCAGGTGAAGTCTCAGCTCCTCTAAATGGTTAAAGACACTATCATATTCACACTCACTAGTTATCTCACCATCACTGTTATCTAAAAAACATTAAAAAGGTATTTTATAATTAAAAAAGACTAAATCAAATAATTATTACCCTAATATACTAAAATTCTATAAGTGAACAATGTCATTGAAATAGAATACTTTGGCACTGGCTGGAGTGGCTCAGTTGGTTGGGTGTCATCCTGTGCACCAAAAGGTTGCCAGTTCAATTCCCATTCAGGTACATGGGCTCAATCCCTGGTAGGGGGCATGCAGGAGGCAGCCAATCGATGTTTCTCTCTCTCATTCTCTCTCTCTCTCTCATTCTCTCTCTCTCTCTCTCTCTCTCTCTCCCTCCCTCCCTCCCTCCCTCCCTCCCTCCCTAAAAATAATGATAGTAAAAAAGAAATAGACTACTTTGTACTTTAAATATAAAGTTTTTGTCATTATAATATTTGTCATTTATACAGGTAATCAATCCACATAAATCTGTCTTAATAAGAACATTACTCTGAAAATCTTTTCTTTTGATAAAAATAAACAGTAAACCAGGATAGAATAAAAGCTTCCCTAGAGATGTCATCAAATGTAGCAAAAAAAAAAAATAAAAATAGAAAAAG
This sequence comes from Plecotus auritus, assembly GCF_963455305.1. Classification (NCBI taxonomy): domain Eukaryota; kingdom Metazoa; phylum Chordata; class Mammalia; order Chiroptera; family Vespertilionidae; genus Plecotus; species Plecotus auritus. The sequence continues at coordinate 73,024,066 of NC_137773.1, forward strand.
CACACCCATATGTTCTGCATCATGGCAACCAACCCTAACTACTATTTTTAAAAAGTAGATATTAAACATGAGCCAAAACATTAACAAGCATGCAAAAAGCAGACAACCTAAAATACATACCATAAAACTTTAGTAAAGCACCTAAAAAGTATTATAAATGTTCTATATGTTTTATGCATGCCAAAGGTACCTTTGAAAAATTCCAGTAAAAAACAAAATTACTGAAGGATCACTCCTTTTCACATTAGTTCTTCTTCCCAAATAAATGCAGTTATTGGAATATACAAATTTTCTTTATATCTTAGCAGTAATGCTATGAATAAAGAATAGTTTCTAAACCAAAGTTTAAAAAGCTGCTTTAGTATTATCCCTTCTGGTTAACCACTGTATGTAAAAGCTCTTTGCAAAACATAAAATACTAAGAAAATGAAGTTATCATCTTTATTACTAAAGAAATAAATCAAGAAGTAAATATTATTCTGTCAAGAAACAGAATAAAAATGCTTCAAAAAAGCATTTCCATAATTTGAAGGGAAAGAAATGGAACAACTGTACATGTGCATTTGTGTGAAAAGAAAAAGAATAAATATGTCAGACAAAGAAGCATGCTTCAGTTTTATTTAAAACTGGAAATGGTTCAGCCTGACTGGTGTGACTCAGTGGTTGAGCATCGACTTATGAACCAGGAGGTCATGGTTCAATTCCCGGTCAGGGCACATGGCCGGTTATTGGCTCAATCCCCTGTGGGGGGTGTACAGGAGGCAGCCAATCAATGATTCTCTCTCATCATTGATGTTTCTATCTCTCTCTCCCTCTCCCTTCCTTTCTGAAATCAATAAAAATATATTTTAAAAAATAACAAAAAATAAAACTGGAAATGGTTCATATTAGATATCAGAAAAACATACTCTACTTGAAATACGTGTACACACTGGAAAAGGAAAAGGCCCACCACAATCGTGATCACGCACCCGAGTGCCACTCTTCATTGAGAGCGCTTTCGCTGCTGGGATTGTCCTCCTCATCGGCTGGATCTGTCCCATTCACAGTCTGCTCTAGGTCACTGTTCTTCAGGACTGATTCTTCCTCCTCGCTATATTCCTCCCCAGGTTCTTCTCTGAGTAACTGCTCCATAGAGGCCTGAAGCTCTTGTAAATCTGTGTCAGTTTCTTCAAACACACTGAAATATAAAAAACTAAACATTACTAAAGCCCACGTTTTTCTACTCAAACACTTAATACTCCAATACTTTTCTTTTATGTAATTTTGAAAGTTCAGCAAAATCTTGGTATGGATGTAAATAATTGCACACTATACAAAAAGCTTTCCATATAAACCCTCACTGGGCATCTGAACTCTTAGAAATGGAAATACTTAGGGAATTATACATTCAGGTTAATTGGATGATTTAGTAAATAAAATGGTCACCAGAAGTCTTATCTTTAGATGCTTATTCTTGAAAATATTTCTAAAGTATATAATAAGTAGACTTTACTGTAATTATAATATATTAACCATAATAATCTTATGTGGGGAATGTTTACAAGAAATTGTTCAGGATATTAATTCTATTTTTATGGAAATATAGATGCTGAAATGAACTAATTTATGTAAATAGTATTATACATTTATATAGTACTTTAGTTTTATCCTATTATTTAAATCTTATTCACACAATACTCACTTAAGAGACATAGAAACTGAATCAAAGTGTTAAAATGACTTATTTAAGGCCACACAGTCAATAAATGACAATTATAGGACTGAAATCTAGGTCCTCTGACCACTTCTATAATACCCCCAAAATGTACTCATACTCACAACATTATCTCTCCTATGATTTGTTTCTTTCTTCTAAAGTGGCATGTAAATAGGATAACGCCTTTCCTAAAGTTTACACTCCAATCAAATAAACAAATGTTTACTGAAGAACTAAAATATCAACAATATTATGTGAGACAGTGAATAAAATTTCCATTAATGGAAAAAGAAAATAATCTTTTAATGTAGAAATATCTTTATTATGTACTTATGTGTACAAACTCCTACACTTCGACTTTGTAGTAGCTATAGAATAGCAAAGCATCTATGAGGAAGAGAGAGTATCTAATTTTTTTGATCATCCTACTAGTAGCATTTAACTTACTACATTTAATTACAAAAGTAGCATAACAGGCACATCTGCTATGTGCCATTACCACAATGACTGAACACTGACCTGTGGATAAAACCCTCTAGTGGCCACCGGCCTAGAGGAATTAGTGGCCTCCATAATGGTAGTAAAATAAGCAGGACTGCTAAGTCTGCCATTGCAAGGAAAAATGAGATTATGATCTTTTATGAAATGAACATTTCAAAATTTGTCTCAGGTAATTCAAAACCTGATCCCAAATTCACCTTTTAGTAGGCTTTCTTATTAGTCAATTATGAGTAAAGTTTTTATTTAAATAAATTAATTTTTTCCCCAAAGAACACATGAAGAGAAATTTCCTGTATAGACATGGAGTAACTTACTTGAAAAAAATAACTTAGTTTTCAAATTTTAAAAATCATGTTAAAGGCTTCTAACTTAAATTTTAAAATAAAATTGTAATCAACTGGTAATTAAAAGAACGTAAGCCACAAATAAACGATAGTTTACTCAGATAAAATCGGATGACTTTATAAAAATTGAGGGAAAAACTGCTACCTAGCACTTTGTCAACCATAAAGATGCTGAAATGTTGTGTTCTACAATAGGCGTAATAAAAAGATAGTTAAAATGCTTAATGACCAGAGGTAAGCAGAAGAAAACAAAGATAAAAAGGTAACTTTTCCTCTAAATTTTGAGGGTATCAGCAAAATTCTACAGAAACCCGTAAGAATTTTTAAAAAGAAGGCAGAATTTAAGAGATAAAATTTGGTTAGAGATTTAAGAAGGGGTAAGACTTAAGAAAAACAAAGAGAGAAAATAAAATATAGCAGATGAAGTAACGCTGGCTCAAATATTATAGGAGGGGAAATGGTGAGACTGATATAATGCTTTCAATCAGACCAAAACCAAAGTTCTTTCTATTGAATGGCAGAGATGAAAAAGGAGAAAATTTAATTAAAAAAATCAGAAAAGAAATCACACAAATTCTAATATTTTGAATGTATTTCCTGGTGACTTAAATACACTGTACCTTCTCAAACACTTTATTCCAGGGTGTCCTGGTTTTATTCCCTGCCCCCCCGAAATTTGTAACACTTGTCTGAGGGGTGAGAGGGCTGACTGATATCAAAGAATGTGAAGCAGGATTACTGTCTAAAGGGCCATCACTTCCAACCATTCTCAGAAGTACTGGTTAAATGACCCTGCTAGATTTTTAGATTCCATATGAATCATGAAGAAAGGAATTTTGTGAAAGCAACTAAGTTACTTTACATGTAGAACACACAAGTAAGCATGTGCACACACAACCAAACAACTATCCCACCCACTAATTCCTCACTACCATGGTTTTGAAATCATTCCCATCAGGCACTAACCGGTTTGGCTCAGTGGACAGAGCGTCAGCCTGCGGACTGAAGGGTCCCAGGTTCGATTCCGGTCAAGGGCATGTACCTTGGTTGCGGGCACATCCCCAGGTGGGGGCGTGCAGGAGGCAGCTGATCGATGTTTCTCTCTCATCGATGTTTCTAACTCTCTATCCCTCCCCCTTCCTCTCTGTAAAAATCAATAAAAAAAAAAAAATGAAATCATTCCCATCAGAGATAGATGAGGACGGAGCTTTCTGGTCATCTTCTTGGGGAATTGTAGTGTAGTAAGTAAGCACTTCACAAATTCCCACTACAACTCGTATATCGTGTGGTGTTGCACTATTTAACAGTCATTATTCTGCTAACATTCATTCACTTAATATTTATTAAGCACCTACCAGGTGCAAGCCATTATGCTGGATGCTAAGTGGTGAATAAGACAGAGAACATCAGGAGAAACCATTTTCTTATATTCTCCAAGTGAGATTAAGTCATACTATGTTGAGGCAGAAATACATATCAAAATTTGCATGACTGTAGTTTAAATATGTTGTAAAAAGTTAAAGGAGTAGTGAAAAGTTAGCTACAGATCATTTTTAGAAAGTGTCTAGGTAAGTTAACATCTCTAGAACATTTATAAACTCAGAAATGCTGTTAGTGTTACTATCTATTAATCACTTCGCACTCACATGTCTTCAGAATCAGAAGGTCCTTCTTTAATGTGCTCGTCTTCAATGTCATCCATTTCAAGGTTGTCTTGCCGGACATCTCCTACCGTGGGGACATCCATCAGTGTTCTGAACAGCTTTGAGAGATCTGGAAGTGAACATGTCCTCAACATCTAAGAAAAGGCAACAGATTTCTTATCAGGAGTATGATTAGAAAATAAAAACAAAAAATTATAAAATTAGAGCTAAAGATAATTTTGTTATTATATATCAAAGGTTCACTTGCCCAAGGTAAGAATTCTTTTGAATTTCAATGAGGAAACTAAACATGGAGTTATGTTGGGATTCAACACATAGGTTTCAACATGAGGTCACCTTTAAATGGTAGAGAGAGGTGTTTATTTGGGATGTACTCATAGCATGGAACTGGAAATCTGTCAGGAATCAGGCATTGGTAGAAACTGCCAGTTTGCTCCTTCTCACTCGTGGTCCATACTGTGCCCTTTCATGGTATCTCTGCCAAGTCTTCCTTTACTGTCCTATGGCCAACCCTCCATATATATAGGGTGTCCCCCCAAAAAGTATACACGCACTTTGAATAATTATAAAGGCATTTTTTATTAAAATACATTTCATTTTCAAAATTGAGCGATCAGCTATTAAGTGTGCATACATTTTTTGGAGACACCTGTATTTTTTCCCAAATCTTGAAAGTTAATCTGAAGTGTGGCTAAGCACCATTACACATAATTGATGGCTCTTTGTACCACTTTATCACTAGGAGTTGCTGGCTAGCCAACAATGGTTAAATCAGAGTCCTCAAATTAGTGGGGGGAAGAAAGGAGGGAGGCAAAGTCCTAGCCAGTTTGAGAGCGTCGGCCTGGGGACTGAGAGGTCCCAGGTTCGATTCCAATCAAGGGCATGTACCTCTGTGGCAAGCTCGATCCCAAGCCCTGGTGGAGGTGAGACCAATCAACATGTCTCTTTCACATCATTGGTTTTCTCTCTCTCTTTTCCACTCTCTCTAAAAAATCAATGGAAAAATATCCTCAGGTGAGGATTAACAACAACAAAAAAGCCTAACAATGCTAAATGAACAATGGGCTGTGAGTGGAGCCTTTCCCACTCTGGAAGGCTAAAGACACTTCCATGTTCATGCTGAAAATCCTTGGTAGCAGCAGGTGAGAAGGAACTCTGCAAACCCAGCTAAGGAAAAACCCTGCTTACAGTTGAGGTGTTTACAATTTGATTTTTTTGTTGGATAAGACTGGGAATATGAGGAATGGCTTTTGTCCACTAACTTTCAACCATTAGAATGTCAATGGACAGACAGGGCTACAGATCAAGTATGTATTACAGTATAAGTCTCAGGGTTGGGTTAACCCTAAGGACTCTGTGAGATCTGAAACACGACTCCCAAGCCCCTGATGAACAGCATATACACCAGACGGGAGACTGTGAAAACACAACATTTAGCATATTAATGAAAATTTATCTACTTGGACAATTTGATTGGTACAATCTGTTTTTGAGAATAAAAAAGGATAAATTTCCATTATTGGAACATAATTTACATATTAAAGCACTCAAGAGGAAAAAATGGTTTCAATGGGCAAGATGGTGAAGATACACTGCTTTTTAAAGCATTTAATAGTATTTCTTTTGCTGAATCTCTCACTGTCAGCAGAATTTATCCTTGACTTATTATTTTAATGTTTTGAACCATGTATATTATAAACTAGCAGTATGCAAAATACACACCTAGTAACAGTTTCTCCAGAAACATGCTAATCAATAAAAATTAACGGCATATACTCCTGGATACGAAAGAGAGTGATTGCAGGGAGAGGTGGCTAGAGAGTAGAGAAGAGTCTACAGGGGGATAAACAGTGATAAAAAATTAATAGCATATATGCATTACATACCTAAATACAAAGCAACTACACAAAAAGATGCACTATTTTTTAGGTTGACATAAATTTTAGCCTGGAAAAAATAATCTTAATTCTAATTTATTCCTTTCACTCCTTAAAATAGCTTTCATAACTGAACATAAAATAACAGGAAGAATTTCCAGTGGTATGTCATTTGACAACCTTCCTCTCAGAATGGGTTTACACACCTACCAACCCAACAACTATCTGTCCTATGTTAAAAATCATTTAGGTTCGTAGTCTTCTTTGAAAGGCTGTTAAAGTTTTAAACAGAATATTTATCTTTAATCAGAAAATTTTATATAAGCAAACTTTCAGTTCTATAATTCTGATTCTAAGTTTTTTCATGTTGTTAAAGTAATATTCTATAGTTTTAACAATCATAGAAAGATATCTTTCTGAAAATAGCTATCTATAACATGTTGCCTTACATCTTCATTTATAGTCAGACTAATCTTTTTTCTAGATTCTTTATAGAATGATTTCACACAGCTAGCATTTGGTGCCATTATAAATCAATCAGGAGATCGATGTTTTAGAAAACTTTAAAACATAAAATACTCACTTTTTCATCAGTAGTATTTTTCATATAAAATTATTAATTAGTAATACTTTGGTTAGACTGTGAAATGGTTTATGATAAGCACATCTGTTTAGCTTCTGTTTACTGCAATTAAATATAACATTTCACCCTTGAAATTGTTTTTACAGTCCTGACCAGGTGGCTCAGTTGGTTTGAGCATCATCCCGTATACCAAAAAGATTGCAGGTTCGATTACCGGCCAGGGCACATACCTAGGTTTCAGGTTTGATCAAAGTGGGTGATCATATGGGAAGCAACCAACAGATATTTCTCTTTCACATTGATGTTTCCCTCTCTCTCTCTCTCATTAAAAAACATATCCTCAGGTGAGGATTAAAAAAATAGCTTTTATAAATATTTGCTTATTCCAACCCATAAACTGGGTTAAAAATGAATTTAAAACACTAATTAAAAAATTATGAGCACTTACCAAAGGCAAAAATCATGAACATTATCTAAGAACTAGAGGCTCGATGCACGAAATTCGTGCAAGGGGCTCAGCCCTCGCAGCCTCGGCCCTCACAGCCCCAGTTTCATCCGGAAGGTTGTCCAGAAGGACATCCAGAAGGTCACTCGGCTGTCCGGTCTAATTAGCATATTATGCTTTTATTATTATAGATTGTTATTTTAGCAAATAAAAAGAAGACATTTAAGGTACATGCGCTAGTTGTAAATTGTACATTAATATTTTCCCCACCTTACATTTGCTATAACAAGAAATCTTTGTAAGAGGTTAAATTATCCCACTTAAGGAAACAAATTATATAAATGTTTATCTTCATGATTCAAGGTCAGCATTATTTCAGAGATTTATGGGCTAGCCAGATATAGTTTTCTATCCTTGCCTGAAATGGCTACAGATTGCTTTGACTTTCTAGTGTTTTTTTCTTGCACTTTTCTCCCAAAGTACTTTTACAGAACTAGTGAGGTATAAACTAAGGTCATGAAAGTAAATCAAATAATTGAATGTATTATGTAAGGAGTCGTAATTTTATTTTTTTAAATTTATCTTTATTGTTGAAAGTATTACAATGTCCTCCTCACTCTTTCCGCCATTGACTCCCTCCACCCCGTACCCACCCCTCCCAAACTTTCACCACACTAGTGACTGTGTCCATGGGCTATGCATATATGCATATAAGTTCCCCCATTAATCTCTCCCCCTGACCCTTACCCCTGCCTTCCCTCTCTTTAAAAAGCTTTGGGCAAAAGACAGCTATACACCTTTAATACAAAAGAAATACATAACTTATATGATAAACCTTGTCTGTCACACCAAGTTTATATCTTTGAAAGTCTAATTACTATTAAATAAGTGAGTATTTAGCAATATCTATACTTTAAGATAAGCATAAGAAAATACTCCACAAAATAAAAACTTATCTAATTGGAAAATTAAATTGAAAATCAAAATGACATATTTAAAAAGCAATAAAGGACAAAAGAATTCAGCCCTAGCTGGTTTGGCTCAGTGGTAAGAGCGTTAGCCTGCAGACTGAAGGGTCCCAGGTTCGATTCCAGTCAGGACATGTACCTGAATTGCAGGCTCGATCCCTGGCCTGGTTGGGGAGTGTGTGAGATAACCAATTGATGTGTTTCTCTCACATCTATGTTTTTCTCTCTCTCAGGTGAGAATTAAATAACAACAAAAAAAGAACTCAGGCAACTCATTCATATGTAGATAAATATATAAAAAATATTCAACCTCCTAGGGCAGTGGTCGGCAAACTCATTAGTCAACAGAGCCAAATATCAACATTACAACGATTGAAATTTCTTTTGAGAGCCAAATTTTTTAAACTTAAACGTCTTCTAACGCCACTTCTTCAAAATAGACTCGCCCAGGCCGTGGTATTTTGTGGAAGAGCCACACTCAAGAGGCCAAAGAGCCGCATGTGGCTCATGAGCCACAGTTTGCCGACCACGGTCCTAGGGAAATACAAAAATACAAATTTAAAAAAATTAACACCATTACTCATTCATTAAATACACAATTTTTAAGTAAATGATAACAGTTGGTGCTATTTAGAGTACACACTCTCACATACTACTGACAGCATTATAAACTGTTTCCTAATGGGGGAAATGAGGCAATATATATATTTTTAAATTGCACTTACAGAAATTTATTTTATGGAAATAATTGTGGATGTGTAAAAAGATAAGGAGGATGGTAATCACAAAAATTGAAACATAAAGGCCAAACCTAAATAAAAGATTGGCTTAAAAATAATGATATAGCAGCCGAAACCGGTTTGGCTCAGTGGATAGAGCGTCGGCCTGCAGACTGAAAGGTCCCGGGTTCGATTCCGGTCAAGGGCATGTACCTTGGTTGCGGGCACATCCCCAGTGGGAGGTGTGCAGGAGGCAGCTGATCGATGTTTCTCTCTCATCGATGTTTCTAGCTCTCTATCTCTCTCCCTTCCTCTCTGTGAAATATCAATAAAATATAGTTTAAAAAAAATAATGATATAGCAGAATAAATGGAATTTGTGGCCATTAAAGATGATATGAGAGACTTTTTGACAATATGACAAAATGCTATTTTTTTTTTGGCACAAGGGTTTGTACTTTTATTTATTTTAATTTCTTTATTGAGTAAGGTGTTACATATGTGTCCTTATTCCCCCATTACCCCCCTGTATGCCCCCCTCTCATGCCCTCATCCCCCTGTTGTCTGTGTCCATTGGTTAGGCTTATATGCATGCATACAAGTCCTTTGGTTGATCTCTCCCCCTTACTCCCACCCTCCCCTGCCTTCCCTCTGAGGTTTAATGGTCTGATCGATGTTTCTCTGTCTCTGGATCTATTTTTGTTCATCAGTTTATGTTGTTCATTATATTCCATAAATGAGTGAGATCATGTGATATTTATCTTTCTCTGACTGGCTTATTTCACTTAGCATAATGCTCTCCATCTCCATCCATGCTGTTGCAAATGGTAAGAACTCCTTCTTTTTTACCGCAGCATAGTATTCCATTGTGTAGATGTACCACAGTTTTTTAATCCACTCATCTGCTGATGGGCACTTAGGCTGTTTCCAAATCTTAGCTACTGTAAATTGTGCTGCTATGAACATAGGGTGCATATATTCTTTCTAATTGGTATTTCTAGTTTCTTAGGATTAAAAAAATGCTATTTTTGTAGTATTATTATTTGTAATCATTTTATAATACATATTACATAGAAAAGCGGGTGAGAAAATGATTATGCATATATTCTATTTTGGTAAAAAGTTATATATAAAAATTTTGTATATTAAAAGTAACATAAAATGATATGTAATTTATTTGTATTTTTAAATTCTCTATAGAGATAATGCTCTATTTTCTTACCAAGAAAAAAATTGGTTACATATTTAGCAAGTGAGAAAAGATGTCTGAAAAACTTAGAAAGTGCATATAACATCTATTAATCTTTCTATATACAAATTAGGCAATATGATACTTCTATCCATTTAAAATACATTGCTTAAACTTAGTCTCATACCAACACTGGAAGTTGAGTTGGGTAGTGGGAAAGAAAGATAATGTAAGAGGGATCTTTTGCTAAATAAAAGAAAACCCTATAAAAAGAACCCTGAACAGGGAGCCAATGGAAGAGTCTTTGTCCTGATTGTTTTCAGTATCTCAGATGATAAAATGGAAGTTTCTTTGTTGTTTTGATGTATGTCTGAGTATATGTGCTTGTGTTTTTAAGGGATTAAAACTCAATATTATAGTTTATCAAAGAAAAACAATCCATAAAAATGTTACCAAATGAATAACATTTTCCATGTGAGGAGCATACTTGCCTTTGGGTTGTTTGCATCAAATAAACCAGTTGAAAGTCCAATCAGCAAGGAATTCTTGTTTTTCTTTTTTGGTGGTGAACCAGAGCGAGATCGAAGTGGAAAGGATTCTTCTGGTGAACACAGAATGGACTGAATTTGAGAGACTACATTCAAGTGTTCTGGGTGAACCACTTTATGGAAAAATGGTTCTGGGTGAATAGATTTATCTACATCACATTTAGAGTGCGGAGAATCACCTATTCCAGGTTCTGTGGTGTAAAGCAAAAATTATGTGATAAACTTATATAGCACTTAAATAAAATTTCTAAGTTATATTGATAAGGCACAACATTTAACACAAATTCTAGCAAAAAACCTTTATGTCTTCCAGAAAAACAAAATCAAAATATATACAGTAGTCCCCACTTAATGTTGTCAATAGATTCTGCAATTTTAACTGAAATGACATATAACAAAACCAATTTTACAATAGGCTAATTGAGATAAACAACAGTAAGTTCCTACTATGTCTCATCAATGTTATAAAGAAATGACTTTGAACAAAATGATGTTATTAGAGGACCTGCTGTATGTAATTGTACTATCTTATAAGTAATCTAATTTTCAGAAAAAAGATTTAATGTTATATACTTCCATCACATTGGAAACTAAAATGTACACACAGATTCAAGAAAATGTGAAGAAACACTGTTTAGACCAGGGGTGGGCAAACTTTTTGACTCAAGGGCCACAATGGGTTCTTAAACTGGACTGGAGGGCCGGAACAAAAGCATGGATGGAGTGTTTGTGTGAACTAATATAAATTCAAAGTAAAGGAGCAGAGGGGAGAGCAAGAGAACCCTCCGCTCTTTCGGCTCCGCGGGCCAGATAGAACAGCCAAACGGGCCGGATCCGGCCCGCGGGCCGTAGTTTGCCCACGGCAGGCTTAGACACTCATCTTTAGTTTCAGTTTATCTTTATTCCTATATGTTAGATAGAAAAAAAGTATGCTTTTTATATTTTAATTAATACTATTGAAAACAAGACAACTTATGCATGTCCTTAGTATATTGCCTTAGTTTTAGGAAGCAATTCTTTTCATTTTGAACATTTAATAAAATAACTGACCTAAAAGTTTTATTGCTCACACTGTCAAGCAATCCAGGCTTATAAATGCAGAGTCCAGTGCTCTATGTCTATTATATTTTTTAAATGATTGAGGTGACTGATAAGGAATAGTTTCCATTAATATCTTGTCCAAATAAAACAGGTTAGTGTTCACAACCTTCCAGAACGTAATTAGACCAATACAAGGATGCTTACCTATATGAACTTCATTAAGTTGATCCACCTTCCTTAAAATTCCTTCTTCAGAAACTTCATTTTGCTGAATAGTGATCCTATCTTCTAATCTGTCACATATAGGTACACCAGTTTAAAAAAAAAAACTTCACAGTTTACTAGAAATAGCACTCTCAAATATAAAAAAACAGAACTCAAGTTCACTGGCATGCTGTGATTCCTCTTCTAAATATTTTTCTCATTTATATGTATACTTCCTCTAATAAGCACAATATGTTTTTTACCCGGTTCAAACCTTCACCAATCATAATCATTCACAACAACCTCCCTCACCATTTCTTATAACAGCTGAAAATCTCTAGACTAGAATAATATATTTCAAAAGGTAGCAATAATTTATCTCTGTGGGTTTGGTTCATAGGCAGTTTTTATTTTCTTAATACTTTTTCATCTATCTCAAATTTAAGTAGTTTTTACTTTTTTAGTTATAAATTTTGAACAATTTTCTATTTTTACTTTTAAAAATATTTATTTTTAATCATACAAGTAATACATTTCTTCATTAAAAATGTAGTATTCCTTGGTTCCTCAAAAAGATCAACACAGGATTATCATATGCTGCAGAAATTCCACTCCCAGGTATACAACCAAAAGAACTGAATACAGGTATTCAAATGAAAACCTGTACACAAATGTTCACAGAATTACTATTAACAGTAGCCAAAAGGTAGAAACAACACTGGAAATGACCCATCATCATCTGCTGAATGTATATCAACGGCTGAATTGATAAAAATATATGCTATATTCATATAATGGAATAATGTTTGGCCATAAAAGGAATGAAGTACTGATCCATGCTACAACATAGATGAACTTTAAAAACATTATGTTAAGTGAAAGAAGACAGATACAGAAAGCCACATATTTTATTATTTCATATGAAATATCCAGAATAGGCAAATCTATAGAGATAGAAAGCACGTTAGTGATTGCCAGGCTGGGAGGATGGGAAAATGAGGAGTGCTGTTTTACGGGTACAGGGTTTCCTTTTGGGGGGTAAAAATGTTCTGGAACCAGACAGTGATAATGGTTGGACAACACTGTGAATGTATTAAAAATTATTAAATTGTACATTTTAAAATAGTTAAGACGATAAATTTTGTTATATAAATTTACCTCAATTAAAAAAAAAGTAGTGTTTCTTTTAGGACACCCCTAACCACTCAAATCCTAGTTTACTGTGCTGCTATCAGTTTGTTGGACATCTGACCATACTTTTCCTTTAAAGTTACAGACATATATATATGTACATCTATAATGATTTTACATAGAATTATATTTTCTAGTATACGGAAATGTTTTATTCAATATAAATTTGCTTAATTAATCACTCAATATTTTAGACCTACTTCCATATAAACAGAACTCACAGAAAATAGAAATGAAACTTAAACATTTGAAAAGCTATGTTTGACTTTACCAATAATAAGAGAGATAAACTAAGACCCTAAACCAGGGGTCCTCAAACTTTTTAAACAGGGGGCCAGTTCACTGTCCCTCAGACCATTGGAGGGCCGGACTATAGTTTAAAAAAAAAAACTATGAACAAATACCTATGCGCACTGTGGGCCCGGGACAAGTTGGCTGCTAAGCAGGACAGGCAGCGGCACCCGGTGGGCCAGATAAATGTCCTCAGTGGGCCGCACGTGGCCCGCGGGCCGTAGTTTGAGGACGCCTGCCTAAACCATGATACTATCAGATTGGCAAAAATAAAAACTCTGATAATAAAAGGTTAGCAAGGCTGTGGGGAAAATAAGACATTTTATACATTTTTTTCTGAAAGCATAAATAAGTACAACCTTTGGGGAGAACAATAATTGAATTACAAATGCAATTTATAAAAATGGAATTGACCCATTAATTACACAGCTATGTATCTATCCTATAGATATATTTACATTCAGGCAAAATGACTTTATTAAAAGGTAATGAAGGGACTGGAGAAAAATGGCAGCGGAATAGACAGGCTTGTTCCAAGCCTTGTCCCAGAGCAGAAAGAAAGAACAGCTGAGGGTCGCACGAGGTGTGTTTGTTGGCAAGTTAAGGGACAGCTAAACTCCAGGAGAAGGTGGGGGACTGCTAGACAGGGTTCCTCTGACCAGGTAGCCCCCACTGCGGCTGGGTCCCCTCCCGGAGCTACGGGCTCGGATGCGGAGACCGCGCCATCTTGAAAGGGAAAGCGGAGCTTATAGGAAGCCTGAAAATCCACAACTGTGGCACCCACCGAACAGCCGCTAGCCCCAGAACACCGGTCCCCAGTTGGCGCAAACACACAAATTCAGAGGAGCTCTACACTCCACCAGGGAAAGGTCAGATTTCGCCTGGGATAAGGTGAGGTCTCTGGTCCCAGCGGGAGAGAGAAACTCGCGCACTGCGGGAGCTGGAGGACCAGGGAAGTCTGTGCCTAGAAAAATCCGTGGCTGTTGGGGCTGGCGTGATCTGTGAATGTGGAAGGGGGTCCTCAGAGCTGCTAAAAGAAGGGATCTCTAAAAAGCAACCCATTTTGATCTGACGTGCAGGGACAGCCTAAGAATTTCAAAGGTGTACCGGCTGCTGAGACTTTGCGCGCAGACCCATTGTTCGCACACTTGGGCTTTTTCCTCTTCAAATCCTTGCTTCTGATTACTAAGCCCAATACATAGGATCACCCAGTTGGGAGCACCCTGGGAGACTGCAGGGGAAAGTTGTTTTTCTGGAACCTGGGGATCGGAGCGGGGAGTGACCATCGGAGAGCCAGCTCTGAGGCTGCCCACTTCCACAATCCAGTATTGAGTGCCACAGGGAAAGAAGGATATAAATACAGGCTAGAGAGGCCAAAGAGATGCGGAAGTCAATCCAGAAACACTGCCACCCAGGGGCTGAATCACAAATTGACTCTTGTGTAATCAAAAATGAAGGAATACGAGAGATTAAGGCACACCGCCTGCTTAAAAATCAGGACTGGCTTACAACACTGAGGAGCAGTGGAACACAGGGAACTGCAATACAGTCCGGACTGAGAAAAAGGCGTGCCAAACAGAACAGTAGAGGAAGTGAATGACCTTCACTACTGCACATTTTATTTTTTTTATTTTTTATTTTTATTTTCATTTTTTGCATCTTTTACTCAAGAAACCAATTTTTTTTCGTTTTTCCTCACTTGATTTTACCTTTTTAATTATTACATTTTTATTTTCAATCAGTATCATTACTACTACTATTTTACCTTTTTTTTAAAAGTATCATTTTATTTTCTCTTTATTTTACCTTGGGATTAGTGTTCTACATTCTATTTTCATCTTTCCTTTAGCATAGTTTCACTCTATCTCAACTCTACCTTTATGCCATCACTCTCTTCTTAACCTTTCCCATTTTGGTGTGCTGTTTATCTTATCCCTTTCCTGCTTTAGATTTTCCCTATTCTTTCTGTTTACCCCCTGATAAAATTTCACCCTACTTATATATCTAATCTATAATCCCCTGCTCCAAGTCCATACACAACTCTCTCTTCGCTGTCTTAACTATCCAAAAAATTGTTTTTCTCTCTGTCCTTTTGTTGTTTGCTTGAATGTTGATTATATTGAATTTTTATGTTTTTTGTGAGATGGTTTTGCTTATTTTGTTTGTTTGGTTTTTTTTTTGTTTTTTTAAATAAATCTTTGTTCAGATTATTACAATTATTTCTCCTTTTTCCCCCCATAGCTCCCCTCCACCCATTTCCCACCCCACCTTCTGCCCTTACCTCCCCCTCACTGTCCTCATCCATAGGTGTATGATTTTTATCCAATCTCTTCATGAACCCCCCATACCTCTTTCCCCCTGAGAATTATCAGTCCACTCCCTTTCTATGCCCCTGATTCTATTATATTTACCAGATTATTCTGTCCCTCAGGTTTTTAATTCACTTGATTTTTAGGTTCACTTGTTGATAGATATGTATTTGTTGTTCATAATTTTTATCTTTACTTTTTTCTTCTTCCTCCTCTTTAAGAATACCTTTCAGCAATACATATAATACTGGTTTGGTGGTGATGAACTCCTTTAGCTTTTTCTTGTCTGTGAAACTCTTTATCTGCCCTTCAATTCTGAATGATAGCTTTGCTGGGTAGAGTAATCTTGGTTGTAGGTTCTTGTTATTCATCACTTTGAATATTTCTTTCCACTCCCGTCTGGCCTGCATAGTTTCTGTTGATAAGTCAGCTGACAGTCTTATGGGTGCTCCCTTGTAGGTAACTAACTGTTTTTCTCTTGCTGCTTTTAATATTCTCTCTTTGTCTTTTGCTCTTGGCATTTTAATTATGATGGGTCTTGGTGTAGTCCTCTTTGGATTCCTTTTGTTTGGGGTTCTGTGCGCTTCCTGGACTTGTAAGTCTATTTTTTTCACCAGGTAGGGGAAGTTTTCGGTCATTATTTCTTCAAATAGGTTTTCAGTATCTTGCTCTCTCTCTTCTTCTGGCACCCCCATAATTCTGATGTTGGTACGCTTGAAGTTGTCCCAGAGGCTTCTTACATTATCTTCAACTTTTTGGATTTTTTTTTTTTTGCTTTTTGCTTTTTGGGTTGAGTGTTTTTTGCTTCTTTGTATTTCAATTCTTTGACTTGATTTTTGTGTTCCTCTTGTCTGTTTTTGGGTCTCTGTATAATATTTTTTATTTCAGTCAGTGTATGTTTAATTTCTAGTTGGTCCTTTTTCATATCTTCGAGGGTCTCGTTATATTTATCGGCCTTTTCTAGGATATTCTTGAAAAGCCTTATAACCGTGGTTTTGAATTCTATATCCAGTCGTTTGTTTTCCTCCATTTCTTCCGTTTGTGATCTGATTCTTTGACGCCGCATTTTCACTGCTTCCCTGAGTTGGTAAGGTAGATTTCTGTGCTAGGTTTCCAATATGGCCCAGTGGGTCTGCCTCCCCAGTTAACCTGAGGTGGACACTCTTGGTGCACCCCTTTGGGGACTGTGTGTACAGCCTTGTTGTAATTAAGTCTTGATTGTTGTTGGTATCACTGGGAAGAATTGACCTCCAGGCCAGTTGGCTGTAAGGATCAGCTGTGTCTCTGCAGGGAGAAGTTCGGTGCTGGAGACAGTCTTATAGGATTAGACTTGCCAAATTGCAATAGCCTCTGTGCTCAGCTTGGATGGGGTGGAATCTCAGTCTTGGCTTCCCGTCAGCCTTGCCCTTGCGCGCACGTGCATGCCTTCAGACCTCTGCCTTCCCGGCTCCCAAGTCTCTTCCTGAAAGTCCAGACTCCCCCCACAGGAGCGTGGGTCCCCAGTGGCTCGCCTGGAACTGGGGTCACTGCAGTCAGACTGGGGCTCAGTGCAGTCAGGAGCCTCTGACTCCCTTCCACTAGGGAAAGCCTGTGGCAACCTCCGCAAACTTTGTGCGCACTGGTGCGCGCGCGCTTTCAGTCCTCCGCCTTCCCCGGCTCCCGAGTCTCCGCCCGAGAGTCCAGACTCCCCCCGTAAGAGCGTGGGTCCCCAGGGGCTCGCCCGGAACTGGGGTTCAGTGCAGTCAGAACTGGGGTTCAGTGCAGTCGGGGGCTTCCTTCCCCCTTCCGCCAGAGAAAGTCAACCAGGCTCTCAGCCGCCCTTCCTCTCTGCGCGCACAAAGACCCTTTGCCGTACCTCCAATTCTCTGTGAGCTTTTCTCTTTCCTTCTAGTTGTAGAATTTTCACTCAGCCAGCTTTCCTGTGGTTCTGGATGGTGTCCGTTCTGTCTTTTAGTTGTAGTTTTGAAATTGCTGTGCGAGGCAGCATTTTAGGTGTTTACCTATGCCGCCATCTTGGTTTCTCTCCTTGTTTGTTTTTTTGTTTGTTTTGTTTTTGTTTGTTTTTTGCTTCTGTTTTCCCTTGTCTCACTTGATATTAGTTGGTGTTGTAGTTTGTATTAATCCCCAGGTACTTGTTGCTGGCATTAGTGGTTTCTGGGATTAGTGGTTGTTCTATTGGAGTTTTATCCCCATATATATAGTTTGTTCCCCTTTTTCTCTTAGTCTCTTTCTTGTCTCTCTTACTTTTTTATTTCCTTTTCCCAATTTCATTTTGACACTCCTTTTTTTTTTCTTTCTTTTTCCTCTTCTTCTTTCTCTCCTATCCCCTAATTTGCCTTTCTCTGGTGGTTACCTTTATTGGAGGTTATTAATATCGTGAATACATTTCTGTTCAGTGCCTTCTGTGTTGCACCTGGTTGTGTTGTATTTTGTGCCTTTAAATCAACGCAGGAGAGAGAGAACTACATAACCAGACATCCAGAGAAGAGAGACCATGGGGAGACAAAGAAACAGCCCGCATATGAAAGAAAAGCAGGCATCACCAGAAAAGGAAGTAAACGAAATGGAGGCAAGCAACCTTCCAGAGAAAGAATTCAGAGAAATAGTCATAAGGTGACTGAAAAGAATGGAAGACAAATTCAACAATATGAGTAAGAACCAAGAGGAAATGAAGAAGAACCAAGAAGAAATGAAAAATGACAACGCTGCTGTAAAGAACTCAATAGAAAGAATCATGAGTAGACTAGAAGAAGCAAAGGACTACATCATTGAGCTAGAAGACAAGGTGGGGAAAATTATCCAAGTAGAGCAACTTCTAGAAGAAAAAAATTAAAAAGCAGGAGGAGAGCCTAAGGGAATTTTGGGACAACAAGAAACAAAACAACATCCGCATAATAGGGGTACCAGAAGGAAGGAAACCGAGCAAGGAATAGAAAAACCTGTTTGAAGAAATAATGACAGAAAACTTCCCTGATATAGGGAAGAAAAAACCCACACAAATCCAAGAAGCTCACAGAGTCCCAAGCAAAATGAACCCAAAAGACCGACACCAAGGCACATTATAATTAAATTGGCAAACACCAACGACAAAGTAAGAATCTTAAAAGCAGCAAAAGAGACACAGAAAGTTACATACAAAGGAACCCCCATCAGACTAGCAACAGATTTCTCAACAGAAACTCATCAGGCCAGAAGGGAATGGAATGAAATATACAAAGTCATGCAAAGGAAGGGTCTGAATCCAAGAATACTGTACCCAGCAAGGCTATCAATCAAAATTGAAGGTGAAATCAGGAGCTTCACAGACAAAAAAGAACTAAGGGAATTTATTACCACCAAACCAGCAATGCAAGAAATGCTAAAGGGTCTGCTGTAAAAAAAAAGAAATAGGAAGCGAAGAAGGAACACAGGGGTGAAGAATAAAAATGGCGACAAATAAGTACCTATCAATAATAACTTTAAATGTAATGGATTAAATGCCCCAATCAAAAGACATAGGGTAACGGATTGGATAAGAAAACAAAATCCATATATCTGCTATCTACAAGAAATGCACCTCAGAAAAAAAGACGTACACAGACTGAGGGTGAAGGGATGGAAAAAGGTTTTCCAGGCGAATGGAAATGAAAAAAAAAGCTGGGGTAGCAATACTTATATCTGACAAATTAGATCTCAAAGTGAAGGACATAACAAGAGATAAGGAAGGCCACTTCATAATACTAAAGGGAGCAATCCAACAAGAAGAAATAACTCTGGTAAACATATATGCACCCAATACAGGAGCACCCAAATACATAAAAAATCTCCTGGAGGATATCAAGGGAGAGATTGACAACAATACAATCATAGTAGGAGACTTTAATACCCCACTATCACCAATGGACAAATCCTCTAAACAAAAAATCAGCAAAGAAACATAAATCCTAAACGACTCACTAGACCAGATGGAATTAATTGACATCTTCAGAACATTTCACCCCAAAGCCACAGAATATACATTCTCAAGTGCACATGGGTCATTTTCAAAGATAGACCATATGTTGGGACATAGGCAAAGTCTCCTCAAATTCAAGAAGATAGAAATCATATCAAGCATCTTCTCAGACCACAGTGGCATAAAACTGGAAATCAACTACAATAAAAACAACCCAAAGAAATCAAACACATGGAGACTAAACAGCATGCTATTAAACCATGACTGGGTTACCAGAGAGATCAAGGAAGAAATAAAAAACATCATGGCAACAAATGACAATGAAAATACAACAATCCAAAATCTATGGGACACAGCAAAAGCAGTCTTGAGAGGGAAGTTCATAGCTCTACAAGCCTACTGCAAAAAAACAAGAAACAATGGTAATAAATTACCTAACCCTACAACTCAAAGAGTTAGAAAGAGAGCAACAAGAAAAGCCCAGTGTAAGCAGAAGGAAGGAAATAATAAAGATCAGAGCGGAGATAAACAACACAGAGACCAAAAAAAACAATACAAAAGATCAACAAAACTGA
Organism: Plecotus auritus; assembly: GCF_963455305.1. NCBI lineage: Eukaryota > Metazoa > Chordata > Mammalia > Chiroptera > Vespertilionidae > Plecotus > Plecotus auritus. The sequence goes on from NC_137773.1 coordinate 73,044,147, forward strand.
GAGCTGGTTCTTTAAAAGGTTAAACAAGATTGATGAACCTCTAGCCAGGCTCACCAAGAAGCAAAGAGAGAGGACCCAAATAAACAAAATCAGAAATGAAAGAGGTGAAATAACAACAGATCCCACCAAAATACAAAGGATTGTTAAAAAATACTACGAACAACTCTATTCCAACAAACTGGACAACCTGGAGGAAATGGACATATTCTTAGAAAAATATAACCTTCCAAAACTCAATCAGGAAGAATGTAAACAGCTCAATATGGCAGTAACTATGGACGAAATTGAAGCAGTCATCAAAAAGCTTCCAGCAAACAAAACCCGGGGCCAGATGGCTTCACAGGAGAGTTTTACCCAACATTCAAGGAAGAACTAAAACCTATCCTCCTCAGACTATTCCAAAAAATTCAAGAGGAAGGAACACTTCCAAGCTCCTTCTATGAAGCCAGCATCACCCTAATACCAAAACCAGATAAAGACAACACAATGAAAGAGAATTACAGGCCAATATCCCTCATAAACGTAGATGCCAAAATCCTCAACAAAATTCTAGCAAATAGGATCCAGCAGTACATCAGAAAGATCATACACCATGACCAAGTAGGATTTATCCCAGGAATGCAAGGATGGTTCAATATCCGCAAATCAATAAATGTGATACATCACATAAACAAATTGAGAGATAAAAATCACATAGTCATATCAATTGATGCAGAAAAAGCATTTGACAAAATCCAACACCCTTTCTTGATAAAAACTCTCAACAAAGTGGGAAGAGAAGGATCATACCTCAACATAATAAAAGCTATATATGATAAACCCACAGCTAACATCATACTCAATGGGCAAAAACTAAAACCATTTTCCCTAAGAACAGGAACAAGACAGGGATGCCCACTCTCAGCACTCCTGTTTGACATAGTACTGGAAGTGTTAGCCATTGCAATTAGACAAGAAGAAGAAATAAAAGGCATCCAAATTGGAAAAGAAGAAGTAAAGCTGTCCTTATTTGCAGATGACATGGTATTGTACATAAAAAACCCGAAAGACTCCATAAAAAAACTAATAGACTTAATAAATGAATTTGGCAATGTAGCAGGATACAAAATTAATGCCAAGAAATCTATGGCATTTCTATACACCAATAGTGAACTTACAGAAAGAGAGACTAAAAAAGCAATCCCATTTACCATTGCACCAAAAAAATTAAGATACCTAGGAATAAACTTAACCAAGGAGGTAAAAGACCTATACACGGAAAACTACAGGACACTGAAAAAAGAGATAAGAGGAAGACGTAAACAAATGGAAGAACATACCATGTTCATGGATTGGCAGAATCAACATCATTAAAATGTCCATACTACCCAAAGCAATCTATAGATTCAATGCACTCCCCATTAAAATAACAACAGCATATTTCACAGACCTAGAAAGAACTCCAAAAATTCATCTGGAATAAAAAAAGATCCCGAATAGCCACAGTAATCCTGAGAAAGAAGAATAAAGTAGGAGGGATCTCAATACCAGATTTCAAGCTGTATTACAAAGCCACTGTCATCAAAACAGCCTGGTACTGGCACAAGAATAGACATATAGACCAATGGAATAGAATAGAGAATCCAGATATCAACCCAAATCACTATGCTCAATTAATATTTGACAAAGGAGGCATGAACATACAATGGAGTCAGGACCGTCTCTTCAATAAATGGTATTGGGAAAATTGGACAGATACATGGAAAAAAATGGAACTATATCACCAACTTACACCATACACAAAAATAAACTCAAAATGGATACAGGACTTAAACATAAGACGGGAAACCATAAAAATACTAGAGGAATCCACAGGCAGCAAAATCTCAGACATATGCTGAAAGAACTTCTTCACTGATACTGCCCCTAGGGCAATGGAAGCCAAAGAGAAAATAAACAAATGGGACTACATCAAAATAAAAAGCTTTTTCACAGCAAAAGAAACCATCAACAAAACAATAAGAAACCCCACTGTGTGGGAGAACATATTTGCAAATGTTATCACTGATAAAGGTTTAATCTCCAACATCTACAGGCAGCTTATACAACTTAATAAAAGGAAGATAAATGATCCAATAAAAAAATGGGCAACGGACCTAAATAGAATCTTTTAGAAAGAAGACAGAAGGAAGGCCAAGAGACACATGAAAGCATGCTCAAAGTCACTAATTATCCAAGAGATGCAAATCAAAACGACAATGCGGTACCATCTCACACCTGTCAGAATGGGTATCATCAACAAATCAACAAACGACAAGTGTTGGCAAGGATGCGGAGAAAAAGGAACCCTCGTGCACTGCTGGTGGGAATGCAGACTGGTGCAGCCACTGTGGAGAACAGTATGGAGTTTCCTCAAAAAACTGAAAATGGAACTCCCATTTGACCCAGTAATCCCACTCCTAGGAATATATCCTAAGAAACTAGAAACACCAATCAGAAAGGTTATATGCACCCCTATGTTCATGGCAGCACAATTTACAACAGCTAAGATTTGGAAACAGCCTAGGTGCCCGTCAGCAGATGACTGGATCAGAAAACTATGGTACATCTACACAATGGAATACTATGCTGCCATAAAAAAGAAGGAATTCTTACCATTTGTAGCAACCTGGATGGAATTGGAGAACATTATGCTAAGTGAAATAAGCCAGTCAATGAAAGAAAAATACCACATGATCTCACTCATTTGGGGATAATGAAAAACATTATAAACTGATGAACAAAAAGATAGTTACAGAGGCAGTAAAGCATCAAACAGACTGACAAATTACAGCGGGAAGGTTAGGGAGAGGTGGGGGAAATAAGAGATCAACCGAATGACTTCCATGCATGCATATAAGAATAACCAACGGATGCAAAACATTGGGGGGTGAGGGCATGTATGGGAGTGGGGTGGGGGGGAGCAATGGTAAGATATGTACACATATAATACCTTAATAAAAAAAATTAAATCTTGAAAAAAACAAAATAAAAAATAGCCAAAAAAAAAGGTAATGAATACATTGCAGCATGTAATATGAATCCATAAAGGACTTTGAGTTGTGGTTTATCCTATGTAATAAAGAGGGAATATGCTAATTGACCATCACTCAATCACAAAGATGGTTGCACCCACAGCTGAGGCCAAGTTCCCATAAGGAGCCTTAATAAGCAATCAGCAGGGACCTGAGGCTACGCTCTCCCCCGCTCCTGTGGGGCTTGACAGAGGACCTCAGGCCATGTCCCCCACCTGGCAGGTCTTGACAGGGGACCTTAGGCTGTGCCCCCCCACCCGGCAGGGCTTCTCAGGGGACCTCAAGGTGCACTTCCTGTCCTGGTGCTGGGCTAGGGGACCTCAGGCTGCTCCCCCTGCCCCAGTGCCAGGCCGGGTGACCTCAGACTGCAGCCCCTGCCCGGTGGGGCTTGACAGGGGACCTCAGGCTGCGCCCCCACCCTGGTGTCAGGCTGGGGGTCCTGAGACTCCACCCCCCACCCCAGCACCAGGCTAGGGGACCTGAGGCTGTGCCCCCCTGCCTGGCTGGGCTTGACAGGGGACCTCAGGCCATGCCCCCCCACCCAGGGGGCTTGACAGGGGACCTCAAGGTGCACCCCCAGTGCTGGGTCAGGGGAACTCAGGCCGCGCCCCCCACCCAGTGGGGCTTGACGGGGGACTTGAGGCTGCGACCCCTCCCGGAGCTGGGCCGGGGGACCTGAGGCTGCACCCCCCCTCCCGCCTGGCAGGGCTTGATGGTGGACCTCAGGCCATGCCCCCCAACCAGTGGGGCTTGCCCCCTGCCTGGCAGGGTTTGACAAGGGTGGGACTGGATCTAGCCCAACAGGGGGGCAGCCGGGTCTGGGTCTCACGCAATTTTGAGGAGCATATGGGTGGGCGGGGACTTGAGTCTGGGTTCCGTGGTGTGCCCCAGACTCTGACAGGAGGAAGGTTTTCATATACATTTACTAATTTTCTTTCATCTCTGACACTTCTATTATAAAGGGCAAATAGCAATATCGAATTATTTCCTCTAATTAATCCCCTTTTAATATGCACGAATTTCGTGCACCAGGCCACTACTATCCTATGAAAGAGACATCTTGAAAATGCCTAAAGAAAGTTGTCATTTTTTCATGGTGAAGGGACTGGAGTCCGTGTTAATGAAAACACCTTGGTGGCTGTGGTGGCTGGCAGTGGCTGCAGCAGCGGGGTGATGGGGCTGGCGCCTTCCCCTGATCAGCCTGGTCACCTCCTGCAGAGGGAGACCAGACTGTGTCTAGGCCCGTAAGCCATCAGTAGGACATCCCCTGAGGGCTCCCAATCTGTAAGAGGGGGCAGGTTGGGCTGAGGGACCCCCCACCCCCCAGTGCACGAATTTGGTGCACCGGGCCCCTAGTCCATATAATGGAATACTAAGTAGTCATAAGATAGAGGAAACACTGTATGTATTAATATGAAAAATATTCCTGGATTACTGACTAAAAATGTAAAGGATTGAAAATACTGTGTACATTGTATTAAGAACTAATTGAAAAGGGAGGTGGACTATATATTTGTTTTTGCTTATGTACATATTAAAAATATTTGGAAGGAGCAGAGAGTGGGAATTTATTTGGGATAGAGGTGGAAAGAGACTTCTTACTGTATGTCTTTACATACTTGTTGATTTCTGAACATAATGTCTAAAAATTAAATTACTTTTATAAGATATAGGATATAGGGTAATATTAGATTATGACAGTATTTTTTGAACTATATTTTTATTTATTTCAGAGAGGAAGGGAGAGACAGAGATAGAAACATCAATGATGAGAGAGAATCATTTATCGGCTGCCACCTGCATGCCCCACACTGGGGATTGAGCCTGCAACCCAGGCATGTGCCCTGACTGGGAATCGAACCAAACCTCCTGATTCATAGGTTGACACTCAAACACTGAGTCAGGCTGACCGGGCCATGATAGTATTTCTTAAAAGGGAATTATAGCCCAGCTGGCATGGCTCGGTGGTTGAGCATCTACCCTATGAACCAGAGGTCATGGTTCAATTCCCGGTCAGGGCATATGCTTGGGCTGCGGGCCAATCTCCAGTGTGGGGTATGCAGGAGGCAGCCGATCAATGATTCTCTCTCATCATTGATGTTTCTATCTCTCTCTCCCTCTCCCTTCCTTTCTGAAATCAGTAAAAACATATTTTAAAAAAAGGAAAAAAAAGAAATTACAAAATGGGATCCAGGTTTTGACAGATAAGAAAAAAGAGGTAACATACTCAGTTTCCTTTGTTTCCTCAGTCTCACTAATCCACACTTCAGTGACAGGGAAAGGTAAGCCATCATCTTTGTTTGTTCCACTTGGCTCTCCTAGAACTTCTGTTTCCAAATCATCAGGCTCTGAAAGCAAAAGCATAACAAAAAATGTCTCAAAGCAAAATTAGTTTAGAGAAAATGGAATAAATTTCTATAAATTATCATTACTTAGTTTTAGGCTAATGTATTAATGATAACAGTAAAAAGTACTGTGTTAACTCTGTAGTTCAGCTGTGTTTGAAATGACAGATTTTTCCTTTTGCATTTTTCATTGCAATAAAAATACTGAAAAGAAATAATGCACACTGTATTTTTATTGGCATATAAAATTTTCTCTTCCTTAAAATTTCAGTAATATACAATTTGCTTTTAAAGAAGATATAAAAAGTAGTTTAAAAATAACAATATCTGTGATTAGAAACAAGGAAGAAGAATAGACTATAATATCATGGATTAATAACTGACAGGGAAGTTCAATCACCAAAATCTATCTTCAAAAAACCAAAAAAAGAAAAAAATCTTATTACCTAGACTTTTACAATGATATTAAGAACATAATTGAAGTGCACTAAATCTAATTTGCTAGACCTTCAAATAATTAATAACCAGGGTACTACCTCTATTTTCTGGCAGTGGCTCATTTTTTACCTGGTTGATATTTTCTGAAAATAAACAATAATGAAAAGAGTTTTTCTTCTTCCTTTGTTAACTCCTCTCCAATTCTGATATCTATGTTATCTTATTTAAGCCAGCAGCATCCCCTCTTTTTTCCTAAAATTCAAATACTCTTTCCTTCTAGATTTAAAAAGTTTCCAATTAGCAGGCCTATTTAGAAAGATAATTTATATTGTATCAATACTTATAGTTACCTTTTATTCAAATGACCTTTTGGGATTATTCATATAAGGTAAGCACTTGGGGGAAATTCTTTTTTATTTACTTTTTCATGAACAATTGTTCTGTAGCACCTTAATCATATAAATATGACTCATTTTACAAAGTAGATTTGTGATTGTTTTGCTTGCTAAGTCTAAAATATTTACCATGTGGTTCTTTTTAGAAAGTTTGCTGACTCTTGCACTAGGCTATACAGCCTCTATTCTATGCCTAAAAGTGTTTTTATTTTTTTATTTTTTTAAATAAAAGGCTTATGATACCTACTAACTATGATTCTAATGAATAAGAATATTTAAGTTATTATGATGAATTAAAAATGGTCACACATACAGCAAGTCTCTGACATCTGTCTCATCTAGAAAGGGCCTCCTTCTCCCTGCCCCTTGAATTTGGCCCGGTGCTGTGATGGCCTTGACCAACTGAGTATGACTGAAATGTTGCTATGTCTGTTCTAGATCTAGCCTTTAAGAGAACTGGCATTGTCCACCTTGGAATCTGGAAGCCAAAGCCACCCTAAAAGAAGCTCAACTATTCAGGAAAGACTGAATGGCAAGGCCATGAGACTAAAATGAAAAAATGGAACCCAGCTGAGCAGGCCCAGCTGAGGCCTGCCAGGAAAGGGAGCCACATCATCTTGCACCCTCCGGATAAGCCCAGCTGACAGAGGAATACCCCTGAGTGATGCCAGCAATTGTTCTTCTCCAGCAATTAAGGGTTTCTCCACACGGCAGAGAAGGATCTTCCCAATTCCTAACTCACAAAAGTGTAAGATAAAATATAATAGTCGTGTTAAGCCACTAAGTTTTAAGACTAATTTGTTTTCCATGAATAAATAACCGAAACAGAATTATCTCAAAAACGGGTGCTGACATGACAAAAGCCTAAGTAAGACATGTGCACTGGCTTTGGGACTGGGCAACATGCAGAAGTTGAAAGGCTTCAAAGGGACAGTTGGTGAGAGACTGGCCAGTGAAAAAAAGTTATTGGCTAGAAAAGGGGTTTCTTGTTATATAGTAGCAGAAAATTTGGTACCTGTGAAAATAAGAACAACAGAAAATGTTCTTAACAAACTCCGTGATTAGCTAAGGAACTATCCAAGCAGAATGTTAAAGTGCCAGCTACCTTTTCTAGTAGTCTCTGATAAAGTGCAAGACAGAGAATGACTGAAGAAAGAACTGTTTCGTTTATATAAGAATTTAGAAGAGAAAACCCAAAATAATTCCTTCTAGGCTACAAAAGTTTCTTGAGGGAGACATGGCCTCAAGAGTTTCATGGACAAATGAATTTGGTAAATGATACATAGCATATCCCCTTCTTGGAGATTCATAGGCACATTAAAATATTAGAAACTTAGAAAAAAGAAGAGATTAAAGTATTATTCAATTAAATACAGCTCATTTTGACCCTTTAACACATACCATCCACATTTCCTTCTGGTTTCAATGACATCTGTGGAGACACCTCCCTAAACTTTGGACTGTTTGTCTCAACAGAAGAATCAACAGTAGTTGATGGGTTCATTTCAAGTGAAATACAATTTACTTGTTCTTCTCCAGCAATTAAGGGTTTGTACTTCTCCTCTTCAAGAGAAATCTCTGAAACAAAAAAAATGAAAAATCATGCTACATTTTCAAAGTGTTTTACCAGTAACATCATTTACAGAAAAGTTCAAAAATTGCATTCTTATAACAGGTAATTACTGATTAAGCTCTGTTATATATTAGAAATTAATAATTAATACCTTACCCCTCCCTTTCCACCTTGCAATGTCCAGTATTCATAGTCACAACCATTTTGCATTTTCTAGATATCTTTCCTGTTATATAATTCTTACTGCTACATAATGAATACTACTTGGTTTGCTAATATTATGTAGTATATAACAGCTTCCAAACACAAAAGAAGAAAATTTAACTCTTTCATAAAATCATCTTTTTTCTCCAAACATGATTCTTCTCTTCTAAAATTCATCATTAAATCAATGTTAAATAGTTACATCATTTTTCTGGTAAATGCTGTTATGCTAACCTATATTGTACAATATGATTAGATTTTCATTCTCGTACATGACCTTTCTTCTGAAGTTACCAGTTGCCTCATCTTTTTATTTTTTATTTTAATAAATCTTTATTCAGATTATTACAATTGTTTCTCCTTTTTCCCCCCATAGCTCCCCTCCACCCAGTTCCCACCCCACCTTCTGCCCTTACCTCCCCCTCACTGTCCTCATCCATAGGTGTATGATTTTTATCCAGTCTCTTCATGAATCCCCATACCCCTTTCCCCGTGAGAATTATCAGTCCACTCCCTTTCTATGTCCCTGATTCTATTATATTCACCAGATTATTCTGTTCCTCAGGTTTTTAATTCACTTGATTTTTAGGTTCACTTGTTGGTAGATATGTATTTGTTGTTCATAATTTTTATCTTTACTTTTTTCTTCTTCCTCTTCTTTAAGAATACCTTTCAGCATTTCATATAATACTGGTTTGGTGGTGATGAACTCCTTTAGCTTTTTCTTATCTGTGAAGCTCTTTATCTGCCCTTCAGTTCTGAATGATAGCTTTGCTGGGTAGAGTAATCTTGGTTGTAGGTTCTTGCTATTCATCACATTGAAAATTTCTTGCCACTCCCGTCTGGCCTGCATAGTTTCTGTTGAGAAATCAGCTGACAGTCGTATGGGTGCTCCCTTGTAGGTAATTAACTGTTTTTCTCTTGCTGCTTTTAATATTCTCTCTTTGTCTTTTGCTCTTGGCATTTTAATTATGATTGTGTCTTGGTGTGGTCCTCTTTGGATTCCTTTTGTTTGGGGTTCTGTGCGCTTCCTGGACTTGTAAGTCTGTTTCTTTCACCAGGTAGGGGAAGTTTTTGGTCATTATTTCTTCAAATAGGTTTTCAGTATCTTGCTCTCTCTCTTCTTCTGGCACCCCCATAATTCTGATGTTGGTATGCTTGAAGTTGTCCCAGAGTCTTCTTACACCATCTTCAACTTTTTGGATTTTTTTTTTTGCTTTTTGCTTTTTTGGTTGAGTGTTTTTTGCTTCTTTGTATTTCAATTCTTTGACTTGATTTTTGTGTTCCTCTTGTCTGTTTTTGGGTCTCTGTATAATATTTTTTATTTCAGTCAGTGTATGTTTAATTTCTAGTTGGTCCTTTTTCATATCTTCGAGGGTCTCGTTATATTTATTGGCCTTTTCTAGGATATTCTTGAAAAGCCTTATAACCGTGGTTTTGAATTCTATATCCAATCGTTTGTTTTCCTCCATTTCTTTTGTTTGTGATCTGATTCTTTGACGCCACATTTTCACTGCTTCCCTGAGTTGGTAAGGTAGATTTGTGTGCTAGGTTTCCAATATGGCCCAGTGGGTCTGCCTCCCCAGTTAACCTGAGGTGGACACTCTTGGTGCACCCCTTTGGGGACTGTGTGTACAGCCTTGTTGTAATTAAGTCTTGATTGTTGTTGGTATCACTGGGAAGAATTGACCTCCAGGCCAGTTGGCTGTAAGGATCAGCTGTGTCTATGCTGGGAGAAGTTCAGTGCTGGAGACAGCCTTATAGGATTAGACTTGCCAAATTGCAATAGCCTCTGTGCACAGCTTGGATGGGGTGGAATCTCAGTCTTGGCTTCCCGTCAGCCTTGCCCTTGCGCGCACATGCGCGCCTTCAGACCTCTGCCTTCCCCGGCTCCCGAGTCTCCGCCAGAGAGTCCAGACTCCCCCCCACAAGAGTGTGGGTCCCCAGGGGCTCGCCTGGAACTGGGGTTCACTGCAGTCAGAACTGGGGCCCAGTGCAGTCAGGAGCCTCCGACTCCCTTCCACTAAGGAAAGCCTGTGGCAACCTCCGCAGCCTTTGTGCACACTGGCACGTGCGCGCCTTCAGTCCTCCGCCTTCCCCGGCTCCCAAGTCTCCGCCCGAGAGTCCAAATTCCCCCACAAGAGCATGGGTCCCCAGTGGCTCGCCTGGAACTGGGGTCCAGTGCAGTCAGAACTGGGGCTCAGTGCAGTCAGGAGCTTCCGACTCCCTTCCACTAAGGAAAGCCTGTGGCAATCTCCGCAGTCTTTGTGCGCACTGGCACGCGCGCGCCTTCAGACTTCTGCCTTCCCCAGCTCCCGAGTGTCCGCCCGAGAGTCCAGACTCCCCCCGTAAGAGCGTGGGTCCCCAGGGGCTCGCCCGGAACTGGGGTTCAGTGAAGTCAGAACTGGGGTTCAGTGCAGTCGGGGGCTTCCTTCCCCCTTCCGCCAGAGAAAGTCAGCCCGGCTCTCAGCCGCCCTTCCTCTCTGCGTGCACAAAGACCCTTTGCCGTACCTCCAATTCTCTGTGAGCTTTTCTCTTTCCTTCTAGTTGTAGAATTTTCACTCAGCCAGCTTTCCTGTGGTTCTGGATGGTGTCCGTTTTGTCTTTTAGTTGTAGTTTTGAAATTGTTGTGCGAGGCAGCAGTTTAGGTGCTTACCTATGCCGCCATCTTGGTTTCTCTCCAGTTGCCTCATCTTTTAATGCAGTTGCTTTTTAAATTTAATTTTTCATCAGTAATTAACAGGAAAACATTGCTATAAGACTCTCCTAATATGGTCAGGCACAGGAGGTAATTGAGCCATTCCTTTTTTCCTCTTTAGAGAGATCTCTTAACTTCTTAATCTAATTGTATAAGCTGCCCTTCTATTTGGAATTCTCTTTATTCTCAAGAGTAGGAATCTATTTCTCTCTTTCATTACATCTCCTCTTTCCTAGATTCTAAGTCTTTCTTCTTTTAATCCTTTTCCTTTTACCTCACACCATGCATCCCGCCCACCCTCCCTTTCTTCCTTTTTGTTTAATCCCTCATTTATTTATTATTTTTTGTGGATAACATCCTATAGTAGCTTCCTAATATATGAAGGGTAAGTTTTGAGATGTTCCACTCTTGAAAAACATGTTCCCATCTAACACATAATTGAAACTTCACCTTGGTATATAATAGTAGGTTGAAAAGAATTTTCCCTTAGAATGTTTATGAAATTCCCCTGTTCTCTTCTAGTATTTCTGTTGAGGAATGTAATGTCATTTTTATTCCAGATCACTTTCTTTATGAATTGAATTATCAAAACAGACTTTGTACTTTTCTCATTTATTTCAGACTCCTCAGTTTGCTGAAGTACAATTTTAATCATGTCACCCTTTAGTTGTCAGACTAAACTAGGAGAAAATGCAAACTCCTTGGCATTTTATACACCATTATATATACTCTGCCTCACCAGCCTCCTCTCTTCCCACTCAAGTCTAACACTATGTCCTAAAATAATATGTATGTTCTTTTAGCTAGCTGAATATATAATGTTCTCTTTCACAAATAGTTTTTTTTGTATATATAACCTCTCATCCTTTGCCCCTCTCTTAGCTTTAACTTCTATTCATCTTTCAGGTTCTAATCAAGGTTTGGTAATTCCACATTATGCTAGCTCACCACATGTCTCCAAACCAGAAAGTGACACACTGAATTTTTCTGTTTATATCCTTTTTTCCCCAGTAAGTTGACAACTGCTTTAAATAAAGCCTGTACTGTGACTTGTTTAGCATATTCCTTAAAGTCCTGGAGAAATGCTTGGATGTAGTAAATATTTTCTTTTAATAAAATGGATTGGCACAAACTATATCTGTTTTTCAATCCTCATCTGGTATGCTATAACTTCCTTGAATCTTTTATCATTTTCCTATCAAATCCTTACACTCTTTGAACTTTATGTACATACCAGAGGCTCGATGCATGAATTCATGCACGGGTGGGGTCCCTCGGCCTGGCCAGCGATCGGGGCCAGTCAGGGCCACCTGGCCCAGTCCCAATCAGGGCAAAGGGGGGCTGGCTGGCCAGGGGGAGGGGCCATGGGAGGTTGCCTGTGGGAGCACACTGACCACCAGAGGGCAGCTCCTGCATTGAACGTCTGCCCCCTGGTGGTCAGTGCACGTCATAGCTACCGGCCGGTCGTCTGGCTGAGGCTTTTATATATATGGACTAGAGGCCCAGTGCACGAAATTGTGCACAAGTACGGTCCCTAGGCCTAGCCTGCAATCAGGGCCATCTTCCCTGGCTGCCAGCAGCTGGCCCCACCCCCTGCCACCACCCACCCTGGATCCCCATTTGCCATCTGGCAATGGGAGCCTGTTGGCCAGGGAGAGGGACCGAGAGGTCGGCCGTTCCCACCTGCTCACCGGCCCTACCGCTGCCACGGGTCGCCCTCTGTGTGTAGGGTGACTGGTGGGGTGGGGGCCTTGGCCTGGTGCTGCGTGCATCCCCCGCCACCCGCCCCGGTTCCCTGTTCGCCATCAGCGATCGGAGCCTGCAGGCTGGGGGGAGGGACCAAGAGGTTGGCCGTCCCCCCACTCGCCAGTCCTGACCCCTGCCGCCACCCACCCCAGTTCCCAGTTCGCCTTTGGCAATCGGAGCCTGCAGGCCAGGGAAAGGAACCAAGAGGTGGTCAGTGCACCTCATAGTAACTGGTCGAGAGGTCGTTCTGCTGTTATGGTCACTGGGCTTTTATTATATAGGACTAGAGGCCCGGTGCACGAAATTCGTGCACGGGGGGGGATGTCCCTCAGCCCAGCCTGCACCCTCTCCAATCTGGGACCTGGTGGGATCGGGCCGAAACGGGTAGTCGGACATCCCTCTCACAATCCAGGACTGCTGGCTCCTAACTGCTCGCCTGCTTGCCTTTCTGATTGCCCCTAACCGCTTCTGCCTGCCAGCCTGATCACCCCATAACCACTCCCCTGCCAGCCTGATTGATGCCTAACTGCTCCCCTGCCAGCCTGTTTGCCCCTAACTGCCTTCCCCTGCAGGCCTAGTACCCCCCAACTGCTCTCCCATGTAGGCCTGGGTCCCCCGCAACTGCCCTTACCTGCAGACCCAGTCACCCCCAACTTCCCTCCTCTGCTAGCCTGGTCCCTCCCAACTGTTCTCCCCTGCTGGCCTGATTGCCCACAACTGCCCTCCCTTGCAGGCCTGGTTCTTCCCAACTGCCCTCCCCTGCTGGTCAAAAATGTGTCCACATGGGGGCAGGATCTTTGACCACATGGGGGCAGCCATCTTCTGTGTTGGAGTGATGGTCAATCTGCATATTACTCTTTTATTAGATAGGATAGAGGCCTGGTGCATGGGTGGGGGCCAGCTGGTTTGCCCTCCTAAAGGGTGTCCCGGATCAGTGTGGGGGTTCCCTTGGGGTGTGGGGCAGCCTGGGAGAGGGGCCTGTGGTGGTTTGCAGGCCAGCCACGCCCCCCGGCAACCCAAGCAGAGGCCCTGGGATCTGGGATTTATTTATCTTCTACAATTGAAACTTTGTAGCCTGGAGTAGAGCCAAGCCTTCTGCTTGCTCCATGGCAGCAGCCATTTCTATTGGGGATTTATGTATCTTCTAGAATTGAAACTTTGTAGCCTTAAGTGGAGGCCAAAGCAGGCCAGGGCTGAAGAAGCTTGGCTTCCTCCATCACCACGGGCAACCCTAGCCTCCTGCTTTCTCCAGCTCCATGGCTGCCGCCATTTCTGTTGGATTTTATTTATCTTCTATAATTGAAACTTTGTAGCATTGAGTGGAGGCCTAGGCTGGCAAGGGCAGACGGAAGGCTTGGCTTCCTCCATTGCCAGGGAAACCCAAGCCTCCCTCCTGCTCTCTGTGGCTGCAACCATCTTGGTTGGGTTTATTTGCATATTCCCTCCTGATTGGCTGGTGGGCGTGGCTGGTGGCCATGGCTTGTGGGTGTAGCGGAGTGATGATTAATTTGCATATTACTCTTTTATTAGATAGGATATATTAGAGGCCCGGTGCATGACATTCATGCACTGGGGGGCGGTCCCTCAGCCTGTCCTGCACCCTCTTGTAGTATGGGACCCCTTGGGGATGTTCGCTTACTGGCCAGCAAGTAGATATCCTTCTCGCAGTCTGGGACCCCTTGCTCCTTACCGCCTACCTGCTCGCTGCTCCTTACCGCTTGGCTTGCTGCTCCTTAGTGCAGCTGCAGAGGCGGGAGAGGCTCCTGCCACCACGGCTGTGCTCGCCAGCCATGAGCTCGACTTCTAGCTGAGCGGTGCTCCCCCTGTGGGGCAGCTCCTGTGTTGAATGTCTGCCCTGGTAGTCAGTGCGCATCATAGCGACTGGTCATTCTGCTGTTTGGTCAATTTGCATATTAGGCTTTTATTATATAGGATGGTGTTGAACAACTGAACAACCAAAGGCCAAAAAAAAATGTCTAGACACAGACCCTACACACTTCACAAAAAATTAACTCAAAAATCGATAGCAAACCTAAATGTTAAATGCAAAACTATGAAACTCCTAGAAGGTAACACAGCAAAAAATCCTGATGATCCTGAGTTTGACAAGGACTTTTCAGATAGGATATCAAAGGCAAAATCCATAAAAGACAGAATTAATAAAATGTGCTTCATTAAAATTAAAAACTTTCCAAAAAAATTTAAAGACTTTCATTCTGTGAAAGACACTGTTGAGAATGAGAACACAAGTCAGACTGGGAAAAATTATTTGCAAAAGACATCTATATATATAATAGCCTAAACCCGTGGTCGGCAAACTGCGGCTCGTGAACTACATGCAGCTCTTTGGCCCCTTGAGTGTGGCTCTTCCACAAAATGCCACGGTCTGGGCAAGTCTATTTTGAAGAAGTGGCGTTAGAAGAAGTTTAAGTTTAAAAAATTTGGCTCTCAAAAGAAACTTTAATCGTTGTACTGTTGATATTTGGCTCTGTTGACTAATGAGTTTGCCGACCACTGGCCTAAACAATCGAACGACCAAACTGACCACCAGGGGATAGATGCTCAACGCAGGAGCTGTCCCCTGGTGGTCAGTGCGCCCCCACAGCCAACCTCCTGCAGCCCCTCCCCCTGGCCGGCCAACCTCCTGTGGCCCCTCCCCCCACCCACCCCAGCCAGGCCAAGGGACCCCACCCATGCACGAATTGTGCACCAGGCCTCTAGTAAATACATAAAGGACTGTTAAACAAAATATATAAAGAACTCTTAGAACCAAACAGTAGGTAAACAAACAATACAATTAAGAAAAGGGCAAAAGCTGGCCAGTTTGGCTTAGTTGGTTGGAGTGTTGTCCCAAACACTGAAAGGTGGTAGTTCGATTCCTGGTCAGGGTATACACCCAGGTTTATTAGTTCATTTTGTTCATTAGATTCCACAAATTAGGGAGATCATATGGTATTTGTCTTTCTCTGACTGGCTTATTTCACTTAGCATAATGATTTCCAGGGTTCCTTCTTTTTAGCAGTTACATAATATTCCATTGTGTAAATGTACCACATCTTTTAGTTTAATTTTTAATATTACTTCCAGTATAGAACAACAACTAGTTTATGCTTACCACTTGTAATGGTTGTGTTTTCCAATAGTTCTGTCTGCAGCTGTAGTTCAGCTTCTCCAAGTATCTTTAGAACAGAATCTGTGGGGCTTTTCCCCCAGACTTTTCTTGGAGATCCTCCAGGATCTAATTTAATAACCTCTCCCACTGTATGTCCTATAAGAAAAAGATACGATTTCAATGAAATAACATAATTTAGCATTATTAGAGGCCTGGTGCACAGATTCATGCACCTGTGGGGTCCCTCGACCTGGCCTGTGGGGATCAGGGCAAAACTGGCTCTCAAACATTCCCCAAGGGGTCCCAGATTGTGAAAGGGCACAGGCCAGGCTGAAGGACATCACCAGTGTAGGAATCCATGCACTGGGCCTCTAGTATGCATATAAGATCTTTGGTTAAATCTCTTCCTGCCCTCCCCCACCTTCCCTCTGAGATTCATCAGTCTGTTCCATGTTTCCATGCCTATGGTTTCAGCTCCTGCGTTGAGCATCTGCCCCCTGGTGGTCAGTACGTTTCATAGCTACCACCCCATCGGCCAGCCAGCCAGTTGCTTAGGCTTTTATATATATATATATATATATATATACACACACACACACACACACACACACACACTAGACTAGAGGCCCGGTGCACGAATTCATGCACCAGTGGGGTCCCTTGGCCTGGCTTGTGGGATCAGGCCGAAACCAGCTCTCCAACATCCCCCTAGGGGTCCTGGATTGCGAGAGGGCGCAGGCCAGGCCGAGGGACCCCACCAGTGCACAATTGGGGCCAGGGAGGGACACAGGAGGTTGGCCAGCTGGGAAGGGACCGCGGGAGGGCTCCAGGGCCTGTCTGGCCCGTCTCACTCAGTCCTGATCAGCCGGACCCCAGCAGCAAGCTAACCTACCGGTTGGAGTGTCTGCCCCCTGGTGGTCAGTGCATGTCATAGTGAGCAGTTGAATGGCCTTAGCATATCATTAGCATATTACGCTTTGATTGGTTGAACAGATGACCGGACACTTAGCATACTAGGCTTTTATTATATAGGACTAGTGGTCCGGTGCATGAAATTCATGCATGGGAGGGTGTTCCTCAGCCCGGCCTGCACCCTCTCCAATCTGGGACTCCTCGGGGGATGTCCAACTGCCGGTTAAGGCCCAATCCTTGGCAGTAGGACATCCCTCTCGCAATCCGGGACTGCTGGCTCCTAACCACTCATCTGCCTGCCTGCCGATCTCCCCTAACCACTCTGGCCTGATGGCCTTCTCACACCCAACTGCACCCCCAGCGGACTTCTCGCACCCAACTGCCCCCCACTGCCGGCCTGCTCGCCCCCAACTGCCTCCTCTGCCAGCCTGCTTGTCCCCAACTGCCCCCCCTGCCAGCCTGCTCACCCCCAACTGCCTCTGCCTCAGCCCCGCCACCATGGCTTTGTCCAGAAGGTCTCCCAGAAGGTCTCCTGGTCTAATTAGCATATTACCCTTTTATAAGTATAGAAGACTAGTAGATAAGGCAGATTCATGGTCTTCTATCCAACTGAGTGCTTCATGAGAAATAAAGGTTATATCAAAAAGAGCATATGATGATGATGCGTAAGAAAAGACTTTTAGGAAATGAATGATGAATAATAAAAGAGAAACAACTGACACTAATAATAAAAATATATCTATAATTACTTTTTAAATACTAAATAATTAAACTGTAGTTTTAGGGATTATAAAAATAAAAAATATATTATGTTTCTATAAAATTTTTACTTGAGAAAAAAAGCAATTATTGGGAGAGCACAAAAAAGATAAAATATAAATGAATACTTTTTCTATGAATTTAATTGAAGAGAATAGAAAACAAATCCTAAGCTAAATGCACTTATCGATTAAGAGTAGAGAAAAGTATATCTAAGAAATTTTGTTTTATTTTCTTATATATCTTAAGTAGGCAACTGCACTTTCTTTTTGACAATAATAATTTTGGGTAAACTTGAAAAATAAAATTAGGAAAGCAAAAATATGGGAAATTATCTGTTGAACTTTGAATTTTCAGAATGTTTGTTAATAATACCTTTAGCACTTAGGTATCTAGCAGTAATAGATAGAATATAATTTCAAATAATATGGGGTATAAGTCATAAACTTTCAATGGTACCCAAATATTTACTGATACAAATTTTGTGTACCAGTTCCATGGGAGTAAGTACCTGCAAATTAGCAGGTAATAATCAGTTTGTACAGTCAAAAAGATTACCAACAGGGAACCAATTAAAAAAAAAAGATGGTTGAAAAGAGTAGAGAACCCAAAAATAGACCTATGACTTACAGCCACTTGGTGTTTGACAAAGATGCCAAAGCAATGTAATATGTGTTTGGGGTCTCTTTAACAAAGGAAACTAGAAAACTGAATGTTCATATGAAAATATATACTAGTATATACTTCATACCCTTCGATGCAGGGAGGGAAAACCAGGTGGAACTGGTGGTCTCTGAGCAGAGGTGGCGGAACTGGAAGTCTAGGGTGGCAAAAGTGGCTTACGTTGGCAAGAAGAGTGCTGAAGAGTAGAAAACTACACAAACAGAGAATTCAGGAGAACTGTAAAGAGTCCCTTCGAGTCTTAAGCTGAATAATGATCAGCACATGTGTGAGGAAATTACTGTAGTCTAGAAAAAAGACCACCCGAAAGGAGTAGAAGGAGCAATACTTGGAGTTTACACAGGATCAGAAGTAGTCCCTGTTCCCACCAGCCAGAAAAGCAAATCTTATAATCCACAAGGCATCAAGTACATTACTCAGAGAGGTCTTTGACTCGGTAAAGGGAGAAAAATTAGCTACAGACTAAACATTGTTTTGGCTCCATCTAACAAAGCTTAAAAGCAAGACATAAAAGGGTCAAATGTTTTACAAATGAATTGTGTCTCAGAACAAAAAGAACAAAAATATTTACAGAAACACAAAAATATATAGCACCCATCAAAGTAAAATTAACTGCTTGCCCTCCAAACAAAATTTATCAAGCCTGCATAAAAAAGCAACTGAATTCAACTTATATTAAATAGAAAAAAAGTCTATCAATCAAAACCAAACCCCAAAAATGACAGAGATGATGTTATTAGTAGATAGGGATGTTTATAACTGTCATTATGACTGAATTCCATATGTTCCACAAACTAGAGACAAGACTGCTGATGATACTCACAGATAAGGAAAACATTAACAAGATCTATATTGAACATCTAGAAAGGAGCACTGAAAAATATAATGGCAAACAATCTGATGAAAACGATATACTCACAAATCCAAGAAGCTCAACAAAACCCAAGTAAAAGAAACATGAAGAAAAATGACATAAAGGTATGCCATAATCAAATTTACTAAAACAAAAGCTTAGTGAGAAAATCTAAAAAGCATTGAGAAGAAATAAGACATATTAATACTAATAATGAAGACTAAGAATAAAAGAAAAAGAAAGAGCTTGGCATGTTTTAAAAGAAGTGAGAAGTGAGTAGGTAGAAAGAAGTAGATAGGTCAATAGGCAAGGGAAAACCTCAGGAGAGCCTAGTGGACTATGAAAGGGACTTTGGATTTTTGTTCTAATTGCCATGGAAATCACTTGTTTTAAAATGGGAGAATGATGTGATATACTTTGACCCAATTAGCATAAAATATTTTCAAGTCTCTTTCTTCATAAAGTTTCACTGACTCTAAATTGCTACCAAGTAACACCAACCTACATCTCTATTGCCCTTCATAGCTCAGCTTCCTTAAAAGGTTCTAATTTTTTTAAAATTTATTGTCTAAAGATTTACATATGTCTCCTTATTCTCTGATTGACTCCCACCCCAGCCATTCCCACCCCGGGCAAGCCCCCACCACCCCAATGTCTGTGTCCATTGGTTAATTTTTTTTTTTTAACTTCCTCACCTTCCATTTGCTTCTTAATTCCTAGGCTCTATTTCTGCCCCTGGCACTCTAATGACACTGCTGTTATCAAGATCACAATGCCTTTTCCTGGACAAAACTAGTGTAAATTTTTTAGCCCTCAACTTGTCATCACTCTTTCTGAAGTCTTCTCTTCTTCCTTGTAATCCAGGCCACACTCAATTTCCTAACTCTAAATGTTCCTCATTTTGTTTTCAAAGTTTTTCTTCCTCTGACAAACTCCTAGAAGAGTTTCACATAAAGCCCTTATAGGCCTGTCTCCAAGCATATCATACATGTGTCCTCTTTTCTTTATCATCTTTCAGCAACTCAGTGAAAGTTATCAATACTTTTTGTCTATATTAGTACAAGGCCTTTAAAAAATGGTCTCAAGGACTTTTTAATCCTGAGTAAGATGGAATCAGATACTGGATTGTGCCATTGCCCAAATAACCAAAACAATTGAGAAAAATTTCTAAAACAACAATTTCAAGACATACCATCAAAAAATGCCATGTTATATAGAGAGGCACAAAGATAAGAATCAGATTTTTAGTCAGAAACAGTGCAAGTAAGAAGACAATGGAGCAACATCTTTAAAGCACTGCAAGAAAACACTGCCAACCTAGAACTCTATTCCCAGAGAAAATAACTTTTAAAAGTTAAGGTGAAATACTTTTCAGTATAAAAAGTTGAAAGAATCTATCACCTATATTACAAAAAATGTTAAAAGAAGTCCTTTAGTCAGAAAGAAAATGATACTACATGGATATGTGAACCTAAACAAAGACATTAAAAAATAGCAGAAATTGCCATTACACAGATAACTATAATGACTAATTTTCTTAGTATTGAAATCTCTTTAAGGATAATTATATTTTAAAATCTTGGGAAGATGAAGTAAGCATCAACCTGTGCCTCTTAATACAGCTGTAGAAGCCCGGATGAAATGCATAAGCTATTTGAGAACTCTGGGATGCAAACAGTAGCAGCCAGATTAGGGAAGAGGACAAAAATTCAAAGTACCACCAGTTTGGTGGTACCATTATCCCCCCTCCTCCACCCCCCATCTATTATTCCCCAGTCAGGATTCAATATGCCAGAAAACCATAAATGCACACTGTTTGAAGACCTCTCTCAGGAAGGGTAAGCTCATACTGTTCAGCAGAGCCGGTGTATAGGACCCTTCATGATATGGCCCTGCTTACCTCTTCCAAGGTTTCTTGCTTGCCATTCTATGTCTTGAATTCTGAACTTTGCCATCCATGCTGAATTATATCCATTCCCTGGGCTTCACATGCTCTCGTACTTTTCAGTCCTACTAATTCTCTGCTGCAAACACTCTTCTTGGCTTTGGTTTATTTAGCTAACACTTTTTTTTAAATAAATCTTTATTGTTCAGATAATTACAGTTGTTCCTCTCCCCCCCCCCCGCCAATAGCTCCCCTCTACCTGGTTCCCACCCCACCCTCAGCCCTTACCAACCCCCCACCACTGTCCTCATCCATAGGTGTACGATTTTTGTCCAGTCTCTTCCTGCACTCCCCTCACCCCCTTCCCCTGAGAATTGTCAGTCCACTCCCTTTCTATGCCCCTGATTCTATTATATTCACCAGTTTATTCTGTTCATCAGATTTTTTATTCACTTGATTTTTAGATCCACTTGTTGATAGATATGTATTTGTTGTTCATAATTTTTATCTTTACCTTTTTCTTCTTCCTCTTCTTAAAGAATACCTTTCAGCATTTCATATAATACTCGTTTGGTGGTGATGAACTCCTTTAGCTTTTTCTTATCTGTGAAGCTCTTTATCTGATCTTCAATTCTGAATGATAGCTTTGCTGGGTAAAGTAATCTTGGTTGTAGGTTCTTGCTATTTATCACTTTGAATATTACTGGCCACTCCTTTCCGGCCTGCATAGTTTCTGTTGAGAAATCAGCTGACAGTCATATGGGTACTCCCTTGTAGGTAACTATTTTTCTCTTGCTGCTTTTAATATTCTTTGTCTTTTGCTCTTGGCATTTTAATTATGATTGTGTCTTGGTGTGGTCCTCTTTGGATTCCTCTTGTTTGGGGTTCTCTGGGCTTCCTGGACTTGTAAGTTAATTTCTTTCACCAGGTAGGGGAAGTTTTCTGTCATTATTTCTTCAAATAGGTTTTCAGTATCTTGCTCTCTCTCTTCTTCTGGCACCCCCATAATTCGGATACTGATATGCTTGAAGTTGTCCCAGAGGCTCCTTATACTATATTCATATTTTTGGATTCTTTTTTCTTTTCCGGTTGGGTGTTTTTGCTTCTTCATATTTCAAATCTTTGACTTGATTTTTGGGATCCTCTAGTCTGCTGTTGGATCTCTGTATATTATTCTTTATTTCAGTCAGTGTATGCTTAATTTCTAGTTGGTCCTTTTTCATATCCTCGAGGATCTCACTAAATTTCTCGGAGGTTTCTAGAAGATTCTTGAGTAACCTTATAACTGTGATTTTGAACTCTATATCCAATAGTTTGGTTTCCTCCATTTCTGTCATTTGTGACCTGTTTCTTTGTCTCCGCATTTTGGCTGCTTCCCTGTGTTGATTGAGTGGCTTTGTGTGCTAGGTGTCCTATAGGTCCCAGTTGCTCAGCCTCCCCAGTTACCTGAGGTGGACACTCTTGGTGCACCCCTTTGTGGGCTGTGTGCACAGTATTGTTGTAGTTAAGCCTTGACTGTTGTTGGTATCACTGGGAGCAATTGACCTCCAGGCCAACTGGCTGTGAGGATCAGTTGTGTCTATGATGGGAGAACTTCTGTGCTGGAGACACCCTTATGGGTCAAGACTTGCTTCAGTGGGGCTTTGGTGCTCACTAAGTCTGCCCCCTGAGTGTGTCCCTTATGGATCTGAAGAGCTGTAATCTGGATGGTCCCACTCTGACCACTGGGTACACTGGCTCTTGGATCTCCAAGGAGGTGCAAATTTAGCCTCTGCCTGAGGCCACCCAGCAGGAGCTATGGAGAGATATGCAGATTCCTCTTCTTTGTTTGGGGTTTGGAGGTGCCCAGATGAGGCCCAGCTGTGAAGCAATGTAAGCTGCTGTCAAGCCTTGGGCCTTCTTTTGGAAGTTCTGGGGCTCTCTGACCCAGCTGCAGTTTGTTAGGTAATTTTAGATTGCAAAAGGCTAGGCCATTCATATGAAAAAGCCTCTGTGCTCAGCTTGGGTGGGGTTGTATATTGGGTGGGGCAGGGTCTCAGGGAATCAACAGGGCAGAGCAAACAGCAATGGCTGACCATCTGCCCTGCCTAGAAGAGGTCCCGGTATCAGTGTCCCGCGGTAATCACCACAAGCACCTCTGAGAGAGAGCCGCCCTAGTGTTCTGGACCGAGGCCAGACAGTCCAGAAGACAACAGCATACTCAGTTGCCAGTCCCTTTCTGAGCGCGCGTGCCTCCGTACCTCCGCACTTCACTTCTGCACCTCCTCTGAGTCTCAGTGTGCTTTTCTATTTTATTCTAGTTGTAGAATTTCCACTCAGCCAGCCTTCCTGTGGTTCTGGATGATGTCCGTTTTGTCTTTTAGTTGTAGTTTTGAAGTGGTTGTGTGAGGCAGCAAGTTCAGGTGTTTACCTATGCCGCCATCTTGGTTTCTCTCCTAGCTAACACTTTTTATTCCTTAGCACATCACTGTTTCCAAAAATCATTTTCTTAGCTCTCCCCAGAATGATTTATGCCCCGAGATACATATTCTTACAGTGCCTTCTGATTATTTCCTACCATATTAGTTATCAACTATAATGAATTGCCTCTTTTCTTGCCTCCTTTTCCAATAGACCCTAAGCTCCTTGAGTGAAGAGAATATGTCTTAACCATTATTGTATCTTCACTGCTTAGGAGTATGTGGAATATAATAGAATTCTATAAAGAATTGTTTCCTCAAAAAAATTAAATATGGAATTGCCATTTGAGCCAGTGATCCCACTTCTAGGAATATATCCTAAGAAACTCGAAACACCAATCAGAAAGAATGTATGCACCCCTATGTTTATAGCAGCCCAATTTATAATAGCTAAGATGTGGAAACAGCCAAAGTGCCCATTAGATGAGTGGAAAAAAAAGTTGTGGTACATTTATACCATGGAATACTATGCACCTGTGAAAAAGAAGGATCTCTTACCATTTGAGACAGCATGGAGGGACCTGGAGAGTATTATGCTAAGCAAAATAAGCCAGTCAGAGAAATACAAGTATCACATGATCTCACTCATATGTGGAATCTAATGAACAAAGTAAACTGATGGACAAAATAGATCCAGAGACATAGAAGTATGGAACAGACTCTGGAATCTCAGAGGGGAGGCAGGGGTGGGTGGGTCAATCAAAGAACTTGTATGCATATATGCATAACCCATGGACAGAGATGACAGTGTAGTGAAGGCCTGGGGTGGGGAGTGGGAGGCATGCTAGGTGGGGTCAATGGGGGGGAAAAGGGGAACATATGTAATACTTTCAACAATAAAGATTTTTTTAAAAAAGAACTGTTAAATAAGTAACAAATGCTGTGGAATCTTTGGGCTTTTCTCCAATAAAGAATTCTACAAAAATAGTCCATTAAAAAAATTACTTAAAACTTTAGTTAGACAGGGGTCAGCCTCGCTCTTTTAGAATGTAAGCTCCAAAGAGCACATATGACTTCATTCATTCACTGTTATATCTCTATCTAGTGCCTAGGAAAATGCAAGACAATAGTAGGTGCTCATAAATATTGCTGAATAAATATATTATTAAATGAGATCTTCTTAATACACCTGCTAAATGCCTAAGGGACTTAGTTCTGAGATTTCTGGCAATTTACTACTCTATTTCTCATCAAGAATTATTCCTGAAACAGATTAGAAAGTGTTAAAGTAATACAATTTAAATAGTATATATCATTAGTCTCCCCTCTCACACTTTACACTTCTATAATAAAAATCCTTGCTATTCTTAAGGTTGAATAGATTTTCCCCCATGTTTCACATATAACAGTATGTGAATTTCTTTCAGGTTCTTTCAATCCCTCTAAAGTGTTCTTTCCCTCAGAGTGTTCAGTCTACAAGTTTACATGTGTGCTATGCCAATATAGGATAAAAACACTGTCATACATACTGTCAGTTGCAGAGAAGGATGTATCCAATGCAAACTCATCCAGAGGAATCACAAGTTGACCTCCTGCCTCCCACTTCTTGCGATCAGGTGAAATCAATTTTTCTTTTTCATGCTCTTCGGCATTTTCATGCACAATTACCTCATCCGTATCAGGGTGACACTGCTTCCCCTTTTCATCTTCTTGAGCTTTAAGATTTTGATTTAATCTCCGTAGTATTTCTCGTTTATTCTGAAACAGTTAAAATGCTATATTTTATGATGTATATGATTAAGTAAAATGATTGAGGAAAAAAAAAGGAAAATTGTACCTACTGAAATGGAATTGTTAGTTTTTTGCATTTCTTCTGAGGTTTCCTGGGTATCAGTTAAACTTCTGTCCTTTAAACACAGATAGTTTCAGAGTAAGAAATAATGTTATTTTAACATTCTACCTCAAAATTTTTGTTACTTTTTGTTTTTCATTAAATTGTTCCTTGTAAGTTATTTTATTCCTATAAAAGTTAACACAACTTCCCACATTATCAGCAGTGAGAAATAGTTAAATATGATCAAGTAATAGGTTAAATATATAGTAAAAGGGCTAATTCTCAATTACTTGTCATATTTTTGGATTACTGATTACCTATTTAACTATCTTCTTCCTCTTGGCACCTGAATTTTTTGGTAATTTTAAGTCAATAATAGAAATAAAAAGAAAATTAATTCATATAGGCTCTTAATTAGAGCTAAGGAAAGTTTTGATGAATAAAGTAATTCGAGATAGGCTGTGTTATTTTGAAGCTTTCTTTGTTTCATGTACATATGTATGCTTATTAAGCAATACTACTAAACATAATTGAGAACTGGCTTTTTTACCTAAGCAAAGAGAGTAACAATAGTGAGTTCTGAGCCCATGTACCAAGGATAATATAAATTCTATCTTTTGATTAGCAAAATCATAGCAATCTTAGACACCTAGAATTTTTACATATATGAAAAGAAGAAGTTAGTAGTTATGAAAGCAAACTATATATGGACGACTCAGAGTATGGAAGAGCAATTTTAAAAGAATAAGTAAGCAATATTTACCAAGAAAACACAAAGAAAAACCATTTAGTTACATGAATTACCTTAATTTGTAGTATTTGAGAAAAATACAAAAAAGTATAGTGGTCAGTTTTAAAGCAATACATGTAATGAGACAAAGAGCCTTTTACCCAGTACAGAAGTCAGGAATTAGCAGTCACTACAACCAGAGAGGTCACAGCTACTTGAGATGTGAGACTGGGTACCAGGAGGGAACCACACAGTGGTATCTAAAGTTGAAGTGAACAACGTAGCACATGCAAAGTCGTTATCAGAAAGAAAAGAGACTAATCCTACTTAAAGAAAAACTATGAAGTTTTTAAGAATGACTAAGAAACTTGTCTTTTCCTACTCTGTCTTATTTTCAAGACAAACACAAAGGCTGTAAAAATTGGTGCACCAATAACAACTGTGTTGTCTACAAAAATTTAATGAAACTCAGCAATTAAAAGGCACAGACATTAATTACCAGGAGAGGAGAAATCAGGTTAATGTGTTGTATTATATAGTTCAGGAGACTTTTCCCCTTCTGTCTGATGAATTCTAGACTGAAATTCCACATCATGAGCCCATTTCCCTTAACCGTAGAACAGAGTTTTCATATTTTAGATGAGTACCTGGCACATTCTTCGGAGCTTAAACTTTATACTCACCCACATATCTGTGTTTTACTATCCATATGGCATGACAGATTCAGAAATAGGAGGTAAAAGAAATAACTGACGCATTATTTGTAATTATACTGACTCCTCTAACATTTGCTATGCCAAAACAATGAAAATAAATGTAAACATGTCTTAAACTTTATTCCTAGAGTTAATTACTTTAAGTACCAAAGACATTATTTCTTAAAAAGTACACCTTTGTTAATTATGAAAGCTGGGATATAAAAATGTTTTTGCTTTATTTTTGGTACATTTGTATATATATTTTATTTGTTCGATATTATTTTAAAGTAAAAGAGGGAGAGAGAATAATTTTAAAATAGTATTATCTACCAGGTGGTCCTAGATATAAAACTTATGAGCAGCAAGGCTCCAGAATTCAGAGTAGAGCAGACACAAAAATCTTAGGTAATTTTATTCCTGGAAAAACCTAATGGAACATTAGAAATTAATATAACTTCATTAAATTTAATCCTTTTAATAATCTTTTGACTCAAAAGAGTTCTAAATTTTAGGAAACTTACCATACCCACTTCCTTCAAGGCTGAAGTCACAGAAATAACAGGTCTTACATGATGCTTTGATGGCGAGCCACTTGCTTCATGCTGTCCCAAAGGAGGAGACATATCAGAACACTTTACTCCTTTAGACACCAACTATAATAAAGAATTTAAATACACACTGGGAATTTATATTTGCAGGAAGAGATAAAAGCTATATGAAGGTATATATAAGATCACTGTTTGCTTATACATTCTATCCGCATATAATTTTCTCCATTCCTCAATTTTCATGATGTAGGCAATGTGCCAGATCCTGAAAGCTCAGTGAATAAAGAGAAACATCTCAGGCCTCAGATGTAAATATAATTATGTGTCATGTCGTACCAAATAATACCTTAATATTTTATTAACAGTATTTCATTAAATGCTCTTAAAAAACAAACTGTCTTCTAAAAGACTAAATATTAGTCCTCTCACTTTAATACACTAAAACATTTAATCAGGAAAAAAACCATTTCATGGGAAGAAAAACTATTTCTTAATTTTACATTTGAAAATGTTTCTGTAATTTGTGCAAGTTTGGTACAATCTTCTTAAAGTTTAACACCAATCACTAAATGTAAGAACCCTCATTATAAAACTGTCAATATAAATGAGAATGGAAGAACTATTACGCACAGTGAGTAAGATTTATGTCATTAAATTATCATTTGTTATATTCATATAAGTGTTCATTTTTACCTTGCCACTTAGACTCTAAACAATGCAAAGTTAGATTCTGAAACTTTAATAATACCAGGAAATGGCATTTACAGGTATGGTCACATTAATATGGCAGCATCTCTGCTTCCTACTTTTATCTCTTTTTCAAACCAATAAACACAAATTTCTGGTGAGAATACATTTCACATGCAATATTTATTAAGTATCTTCTAAGCATAAGGTAGTAACACAATTCTAATATTTAGTCTTCTGGACTTTCGTTTTATGCTAGTATATGTTGTTAAAGAGAAGACAGAAGTATCTAACATGGTATTGAAGGAAAAGAACAAAATTTGAGAAATGACTTCAAGCCTTTTTATAAAGCTACAGTAATCAAGACATTATGGTATTGGTGTAAGAATAAACAAGTAGATAAATGGAACAGAACAGAACTCAGAAACAGAGCACACAAATATAGTCAACTGATCTTTAACAAAGGAGCAAAGGCAACTCAATGGAGCAAAGATCGTCTTTATAATATATGGTGCTGGACATAGATATCCACAAACAAACAAAATGTATCTAGACACAAACCATACACTCTTCACAAAAATTAACTCAAAATCTATCACAGACCTAAAAGTTAAACGCAAAACTATAAAACTCCTAGAAGATAACATAGGAGAAAATCCAGATGAACTTGGGTTAGGCAAGGAGTTTTTTAGATAGAACACCAAAGGCACAATCCATGAAAGAGAGAATTAATAAAGAGTACTTCATTAAAATTAAAAACTTTTACTCTGTGAAAGACACAATTGAGAGAATGAGAACACAAGCCACAGACTGGAAAAAGTTATTTGCAAGATATAAACACACAAAGAACTGTTAACCAAAATATATAAAGAAGTCTTAAAATTCAACAATAAGAATACAAATAACCCAGTTTAAAAAATGGACAAAACTAAAAAGACACCTCACCAAATAAGTGTACAAATAGCAAATGAGCATATGAAAAGATGCTCCATGCCATATGCCATTAGGAAATTGCAAATTAAAACAATGTGATACCACTGAACTTTATCACGAGTGCTAAAATCCAAAACACTAAGAGTGCCAAATGCTTTTGAGGATGTGGAGCAATAGGAACTCTCATTCATTTCTCATGGGAATGCAAAATGGTACATTCACTCTGGAAGATGTTTTGATAGTTTCTTATAAAACCAAGCAGTCTTACCATGTGATCCAGCAATCATACTCCTTGATATTTACACAAAGGAGTTGAAAACTTATGTCCACGTAAAAACCTGCACACAGATGTTTACAGCAGGTTTATTTATAATTGGTAATACTTGGAAGCAACCAAGATGACCTTCAGTAGGTAAATGGATAAAAAAAAAAAGGTGTGTATATATACATATATATGGGATATTATTCAGTGCTAAAAAAAAATGAGCTAATATGCCATGCAAAGGCATGGAAGAAACTTAAATGCATATTAACTCAGTGAAAGAAGTTAATCTGAAAAGGCTACAATACTGTATGATTTTAACTGTATGACGTATGACATTCTGTAAAAGGCAAAACTATGGAGACAATAAAAAGATCAGTGGAGCCCTAGCTGGTTTGGCTCAGTGGACAGAGCATCAGCCTGTGGACTGAAGGGTCCCAGGTTCGATTCTGGTCAAGGGCACATGCCCAGGTTGCGGGCTCATCTCCAGTAATGGGCATGCAGGAGGCAGCCAATCAATGATTCTCTCTCATCATTGATGTTTCTTTCTCTTTCTCCCTCTCCTTTCCTCTCTGAAATCAATAAAAAAAAATACATATATATATATATTTTTAAAAAGATCCAGGGGTTGGAAGGGGAGTGAAGGTGGTGGGAGGGATAAATATACAGAATATAGAGACTTTTAGGCTAGAGAAAATACTCTATATGATATTATAATGATGAATACATGTCATTATACATTTGCTCAAACCCACAGAGCATACAACACCAAGAGTGAAACCTAATGTAAACTATGGACTTTGGATGGTGATGTGTCTGTGTAGGTTCATCAATTATAACAAATGTACCTGGTAGAGGGTGGTAATAATAGGGCAAGTTATACATGTGTGAGGCAAGAGGTATATGGGAAACCTTTGTACATTCCTTTTAACTTTGCTGTGAACCTAAAACTGTTCTAAAAATTAGTCTTTAATAAAAAAAACAAGAGAGAGAAGAAAATACGGTTTTAACCTCATAGTTCAGTATTTCAGTATTGTGGAGAAAGTATGCTGATGTTTAAAATATCTATATATATAAAAGCCTCAGCAACTGTTATGACCGAACAACCGGTTGACCAGCTGCTATGATGCGCACTGACCACCAGGAGGCAGATGCTCAATGCAGAGCTGCCCCCTGGTGGTCAGTGCACTCCCAGAGCCAACCTCCCACAGCCCCTCCCCCTGGCTGGCCAGCCCCCCAACCAGCTGGCCAACCTCCTGGGGTCCCTCCCCCTGGCCAGCTCCCCGACAGTTTTGATTGCCAGCCAGGCCGAGGACCCCCACCCATGCACAAATTCGTGCACCAGGTGTCTAGTATTATATATAACTTTTTAAAAATCAAAGCTCTCACAAATGACTATAATCTCCTTGAAAGATTATATAGAAATATTTTGAAACTTTATGATTATCTTATAGAGTATACTCAAAAAAGGTTCCATAAATTTTGAGGAAATAAAAACAAGCTCCAATTAGATCTGAACAAATAGCCACATTTTTAGAATAATGTTATTTCCCTAGATGATTATTTTGAAGGAAACAAATTAATTTAAATTCTGTCGTTATTTTGTAAATCAGTAATAATTTCCCTACTACGTATCACATTTATTAGTTGTATTATGCCAATTCACTTAAAAATGATTTCTGCTATTTCAATGAATAAGTTTGATGTGATTTTTGTGAGAAAACAAATATACAATATCTGATTAAAATTAATTAAACAACACATTCAAAGATGTATTAAGTGTGAAGCACAATTCTAGATAATAAGTATTGAAAATGAATGATACATGGGAACTATGTGTGATGATAGATGTATTAAGTAACCTTATTGTGGTAAATGTTTCACAATATCTACACATATCAAATCACACTGTACATCTTATACTTAACACAATGTTATTTGACAATTATATCTCAGTAAACCTGGAGGCGGAGGGGAACCCAATATATTGTAGACCAGAACCAATGGCAGTAAATAATTTCAAACCAAAGAAAAACAAAATAAAATGAATGACACAATGCTTTCTCTCAGAGGATTATAAACTAGAAGAGAAAGGGGAACACATAAATCAATCAGTGTGGTACAGAGAAATAAAAGTAGATAGATGTGTGTTAAATGATCTGGGGAAAAACAAACAAAATAGAAACCACAGAAAGAACTGTGTGAAAAGCCAGGATGGAAGACAGTTTGAGTGGCCTTCCTTCCAGAGTAGCCAGTTTGAATGGCCATTCATTGTTTAAGGAAGTCATGAAATACAACTGAATGGGAAAGGTCTGCACTCAAAGTCCAAAACGCCCCTTCACTAACCCTGTGATTGTTATCATTGTTTCTTATCCTCTCTGCACTTCAAAATGCTTCTCTCTAAAATGGGAATGCTGCACTCACTGTCTCTTTGGTATAGGGATTAAATGGGATAATTTACGTAAGGTGTACAGCTGTGTGTGT
Organism: Plecotus auritus; assembly: GCF_963455305.1. NCBI lineage: Eukaryota > Metazoa > Chordata > Mammalia > Chiroptera > Vespertilionidae > Plecotus > Plecotus auritus. The sequence goes on from NC_137773.1 coordinate 73,075,376, forward strand.
AATAAATGGTAGCAATTATTATAGTTCAGCAAACATCTATTTAGATTTTATTAAATAAAGTCATTTGGCTTAAACACTAAAAGTCTGGTTTTGAAACCTGATGAAATGAAGAAACTTGCACAAAGCAAAATAAAAACAAGACCTTCCATCTATGTACAATCAGAATTTAAAGTTTTTGTACTACAAAAAAAGGTTTTATGACACAGAGGTCAATAAGCAGTAGAAACCTGAAAGAAAATACTTTACATTATAAAAATTTAAACACTAAGATTTTAAAAAAATAATAAAGAGTAATTTAATTGTATGAATAATTAAACAGGAAAAATAGCATTAATTTAAACAATTTTACTAAAGAAGAGCACCAATTTCCCTTCTCAACCTATGATACAATTTGCATTTATGCTTATAAAGAGTATCTCAAAAGTCATTTCCAGAAATTATTGGGCAGATGCCTATGATAGGAACATTAAGAAAACTCATAATAAAAGAAAAAAAAAGTCACCCATATGCCTACTGCTCCAACTAATTATAACTTAATTCATCTATACTTTTTAAAATGTTTATTCATATGCACACATAATTGTTATACAACTTAAACAAGGCACTGGCACAACTCTCGGAAACTGTAGACTTATGGCCTAAGAAAAATTTTAAATTCTCTTGGGAATACTTAGCAGGTATTAAAGAATGGCAAAAGTCACATAAAGAGACTGAAAATCCTTTATCTTGACTTTATATTATTAAGATGTAAATTATACTGAAGAGATATTTCTATATTAATCTCAACCTTAAGAAAAACCAAAAGTAACAGAGACAAAAATATATACTGATAAAATGTATGACTTACAGTATGAGACTAAAGATAATCACATTTAGGACAGTGCTAAAATTATGTTAAAAGATGGACGATCTCTACTAAATTCTCTTCATACTACTCATCTTCGTGCCCACAGATGCAAATCTCTTTTTTTAATCAACTAAAGATACTTTAATGAAGAAAATGTTTCACACATTACTATTAAAATTTCACTTTATATTATTAAAATCTGCCTGGCTGACATATTTGTATATGGCTAATAACTAATAGATAGTCTATGATCTAAGATATATTTGATCCAATGTATAATACAACATTATTACCTTTGTAATAATCACTGTCAGCAGCCTTCAGTAAATGCTTATGTTCTACTAGAGGCCCGGTGCATTCAGTAAATGCTTATGTTCTACTAGAGGCCCGGTGCATGAAAATTCATGCACTAGAGAGGGGGGGGGGTCCCTCAGCCCGGCCTACCCCCTCTCACAGTCCAGGAGCCCTCAGGGGCGGGAGGCGACCCAGCGATCAGGGGGAGGTGATGCCCCATCACACCTCTGCTGCTGCCACTGCCGGCAGAACAATCCTAGGCCGGCCCTGGTTACCTGAGCCTCAGGTGGCCCTGGGCGGCTCTGGGTGGCTGGGCAGCAGCCATCCGAGGCTTGCCTGCGCCTCGGGCCGGCCCTGGGCAGCTTGGGGGGCTGAGGAGACTGGGGGACTCCAGCCTTGCTGTGTGCCTGCCACCCCAGCGGGGCTGAGGGGACTGGGCACCGCCATATTTGAGGGCATGGCAATCAATTAGCATATTCCCTCCTTATTGGCTGTAGGTGCCACCATCTTTGAGGGCGGGTCAATTAGCATATTCCCTCTTTATTAGATACTATAATCAAACATATACTAGTTTTTCCCTGGGTCAACTAAGCTAAACAAATCAGAAGAAGCTAAAACAATGAGCAAGCAAAGAAACTCAGACATTTGAAATTTAAAGCAAAGAACTAAGACCAACAGAACATCCTGCTAACTCTAATAATTACAAAACTAAGTAGCTTTTTGAAAATTTAAAGGTAATTTGGGGTAACTATTGAGACATGGCAACATTATTCATTATAAGCCAAGTTAACACATATCATTAACTTATTAGCACAGTAGGACTTTGGCCTTCTGTGTAAACATCATCAGCATATGATTTATAACCTGAATTCAGCTTAAGGCTATTCTTCAATGTTAACCAGATCTTGAGACAAAAGATAATAACATATTTTTTATTGTAATAATAAGAGAAAACATTAGACAGAGACCTTAATTCAGAAAGTCCGTCCAATGGGACAAACAACACAAAGGTTAAATTAATTAAACTACAAAAACAAAACAAAGTTTCATAGAAGACAAAAGTATAAAATCTCAAAACAAAAAATTTTGTTACAGAATTGGTCATCCACTTAAGTCCAGAATACATATTTCATTCTATACACAGTCTTTCAAAATCCATAGTTTTAAAAAAAATTTGCAACAAGGATAATACATTGACCTGAAAGTTTAATAGGTCAGGTTAAAAAAACAAATTGCTTTAGGAATCTTTTATTCTAGACATTTTCTCACCAGGTTCATAAATTCAACACTTTTCCACAAAAGGTTTTTAATTATCAATGTAAAACTTATTTTATTTTATGTCAATTATTCTGTTCGCCTAAATATTAACCCGCAGTGCCACCAAAAGACAAAACTCAAAATTTCACCAAACAGTGAAGCCATGTTTATAAACATATGAAACTATCAGTTTATATTGCTCTTAAAGCATAGATAAATGCAACTACTATTTCATCTCTCAATGATGAATGGTCAATAAAGATTTAATATATATTCAAAAATATTATTAAATGGCTTGATTTCATATTTTGAATATAGATTAATTCCACATGCAATTTTATATAACCTAAAGATATAGCATGGTCAAATTTTATCAAATTCATAAAACTCTTGTCTCTAAAGGACCAAAAATATAAAGATATTTGTATATGAGTAATTTTTCTGAACTAGTATGGCTATAATGCATTTATAAGAATGTCTAGCCCTGACCGGCTTGGCTCAGCGGATAGAGCGTCGGACTGAAGGGTCCCAGGTTCGACTCTGGCCAAGGGCATGTACCTTGGTTGCAGGCATATCCCCAGTAGGGGAAGTGCAGGAGGCAGCTGATCAATGTTTCTCTCTCATCGATGTTTCTAACTCTCTATCCCTATCCCTTCCTCTCTGTAAAAAATCAATAAAATATCTTTAAAAAAAGAATGTCTAACGAAAAGGGAGCTAAAAGGGGGAAGTGTTTCCATCTTGGAGGAAGCCTATAGGCAGACCTATATGGCAGGCACAAAGAATAGGATAAATAAATAAAAATGAAATAACAAGAAACAGCTAACCACAATTAAAAAGGAACACATCGTATTCAAAATATAGTCTCTATTCTAAGACAGAATTTCTCTAATTCAATTTTTTCACTGAATTTTAACTATTAAATGCACTGTATCCATTTTATAAACTGAATTTCTTTCTTACATGTTTCACTCTCAATATGAGTATATATGCTAGCTGAGAAAGGCTAGCTATTCTTCAATGTTAACAGATCTTGAGACAGAAGATAATAACATATTATCTACTTGTCATAAGAGAAAACATTAGACTGAGTCCTTAAATTCAGAAAGTCTGTCCAATGGGACAAACAAGACAAAAGTTAAATTTATTAAACTAAGAAAACAAAATGAAGTTTCATAGAAGACAACAGTATAAAATAACAGGACAAGGACTCTCTGCCAAATCACTACCTCTTGTAACCACAAATCTGTATTATTTGGGGGGGAGGGGTGGAATCCTATCATTGTACATGAAAATTACTTTCCATATTAAAGTCCTAATTAGTACTACCATGTTTTAACATTAATTATGTCAAAGAGAAAACTTATAAAATTGGGTATACATGCCAAATATTTAATAATTAAGGCAGCCATTTTTACGATTTATTAGATCAAAGAAATTTGAGAATTCAATGAAAGATATGTGGTCTTACTGAAGGAAAATGCAACAACATACATACAGTGAAACTTTTAACTAACATTTCAGAAAATTTAATAATGCTAACTCCAACTGTGAATACTATGATAATCACTCCTAAATTAGAGCAATGGGCAATACATACATATAAAGCCCTTTATACTGTATCTAGATTATGCTGTTAGACTTTCTATTGACATAATTACTCAGTAAAATAACTTTAATCCATTTTATATAGATTAATCTGGAGGTAAGTACTTACATTATAAAGACTATTATTCTAGTAATTTAGACTAAACAACATTAGAGATCAAGCCCTTCATTTAGGACAGTGGTCGGCAAACCATGGCTCGCGAGCCACATGCGGCTCTTTGGCCCCTTGAGTGTGGCTCTTCCACAAAATACCACGGCCTGGGCGAGTCTATTTTGAAGAAGTGGTGTTAGAAGAAGTTTAAGTTTAAAAAATTTGGCTCTCAAAAGAAATTTCAATCGTTGTACTGTTGATATTTGGCTCTGTTGACTAATGAGTTTGCAGACCACTGATTTAGGAGATGAGGAAATAAAGGCCTAGAAACATTAAGCCAGTTCCCCAAACAGATTAATTGGCAGAGCTGAGACTGAAATTCAGGTGTTTAGATTCCCAGTCTCATTTTCCTCCCAGTTTATTGAGATATAGATATACATCACTGTATGATTTCCAGGTATACAGCATAAAGGCTTGGCTTACATATATTGTCAAATGATTACCACAATAAGTTTTGTTAACATCCATCATCTCATATAGATACAATATAAGGAAAGAAAAAAATCTTTCTCCTTGTAATAAGAATTCTTAGAGTTTACTCTCTTAACTTTCTTATATATATCATATACCAATGTTAGCTATATTCATCATGTTGTACATTACATCCCTAATACTTATTAATCTTATAAATGGGAGTCTGTATCTTTTCACCACCAATTTCTTCTTCCCCAATCACTACCTCTAGTAACCACAAATCTTGATTTTTTCTAGCCTCCTTTTGTTAGTAAACAAATGTTTACAGAACAGTTCTCTATGCATAACTGAAATATCATGAGCCACAGAATTCCCAATGAATTTATTTTGTGTTACTATTCACCAGGTACCCTGCTGACATTTGACATGGCAAATCAGTTAAGCTTCATTGGTTGAAAGCAATAGAAACTAATTCTGAAGAAAGGGAGGAGGGGAACAGAGGGGAAAAAGAGAAGTAGGAACTCAAAAGCAAAAGGAATCTCTGCCAAAAACCTGAGTACCTTTATGAATCTAGGTGACAGAAACTAATCTGTGATTTTCTTGAGGTTCTCTTACAGCATTAAACAAACTCCAACTTGAAATCTTGTGATATTCTGCTCAAGCTTCAAGCCCTGGGAGAGAATTCAATTGGTCTACTTTAGATGACCTGCCTATCCCTCAGCTAGCAGAGCCAGGAAACCTCCCCAAGTGAAAATGGGTCCCTTGCCTATTGGATCTCAAAAGCCAGGCTCACTACCACAGTTTAATGCTGCCACCATAAAAACACTTCTGAAGGAACGTGAGGAAATACAAAATTGTATCATACTAGCAAGTAGTATTACCTATCAATAATATAGTCATACACCTGTCATTTGTGCACTTTACAACTATCTAAGCCTAAGGCATATCTGCCATTAAAAAGAAGATATATACAGAGAAAAAAGTTTTATACTGGTTTTATGTAGCTTGGAAAACTTTAAGGGGAGTTTTTCTTAGGCTGCATTGTAAGTACATGAATGCTCTTGAAAGTACCTTGAATGGGTATGAGGTCTAATGCAGCCTTCTGATAAGAGAAAAGCATTGGCTTCAATTGGTCATCTGAGAAAACAGAATGATGCTGATACTTTTGCAGGTTTACAACTGTCCAGTCATAATAATATTATCTCTATATAATAAAAGCCTAAGCAACTGTTACGGTGGAACGACGAGAATGACCGGTCACTATGATGTGCACTGACCACCAGGGGGCTGACGCTCAACGTAGGAGCTGCTCCCTGGTGGTCAGTGTGCTCCCACAGGGGGAGCACTGCTAAGCCAGAAGCCGGGTTCACGGCAGGTGAGCACAGCGGCAGTGACGGGAGCCTTTCCCACCTCCATGGCAGCGCTAAGGAGCAACAAGCCAAGCAATAAGGAGCCTGCTGTGAAGGAGCAGTGAGCCGAGAGGTAAGGAGCAAGTAGGCAGGCGGTAAGGAGCAAGGGATCCCAGACTGTGAGAGGGATGTCCGACTGACTGCCGGCTTAGGCCTTATATAATAAGAACTAGAAGGTCGGTGCACGAAATTTCATGCACTTGGGGGGAGGGGGTTCCTCAGCCTGGCCTGTGCCCTCTCACAGTCTGGGAGCCCTTGCTCCTTACCGTCCGCCTGCAGTGGAGACAGGAGAGGCTCCCGCCCCCACTGTTCGGCTCGCCAGCTGTGAGCCCGGTTTCTGGCTGAGCGGCACTCCCCTGTGGGAGCGCACCGACCACCGGGGGCAGCTCCTGCATTGAGCGCCTGCCCCTGGTGGTCAGTGCACATCATAGCAACCAGTCATTCCACCGTTCAGTCAATTTGCATATTAGGGTTTTATTATATAGGATGTAAAGCATCCACTCAGAGCTGAATCACTATTGGACATAATTTGTAAAATGTACTTGTTAAACTATAAAAACCTAAAAGTGCTCCCCTCCTCCTCTCCTTCCACCTCCTCCACCACCTGTGAAACTTTTTTGCTCCAGAGGCTTAGGGAAAGTTAAGGTCATACTATGAAGACCATCAGAGGAGCAGCTTTGAAATAGGGACCTCAGTATAAGTAGTATCCTAATTCTCTTTGTGTTCTTATGTCTATTGATGTCAAATAAACATATCTTGCAGAGATTTCTGAAACTGTTAATGTCCAGTGATACTTGCAACAAGGAGCATGATTCTAAATTGAGCTCATAATGTGTCAATTTAAATGGATAAGATTAATGGCAAGACTAAGGATAAGAACATTGTGAGGGAATGAAAGATGGGGAGTGTGTCCACCAGTCTTATAGGCCTGTATGGCAGGTTGAAAGAATGGGACAAAGACAGAAATAAAATATACAACCAAGAGTAAAATGCAATAAAGGAGGAACTCATCATGTTCAAGATATAGACTCTGGCCGAAACCGGTTTGGCTCAGTGGATAGAGCGTCGGCCTGCGGACTGAAGGGTCCCGGGTTCGATTCCGGTCAAGGGCATGTACCTTGGTTGCGGGCACATCCCCAGTAGGGGGTGTGCAGGAGGCAGCTGATCGATGTTTCTCTATCATCGATGTTTCTAGCTCTCTATCCCTCTCCCTTCCTCTCTGTAAAATATCAATAAAATATATTAAAAAAAAAAAAAGATATAGACTCTGACTTAACCACAGAATAGATTTCCACAGATATGATGTGTGAATTCTGGAGTTCTCTTTCACTCATTCTTGTATAGCTAAATGTTTCTTTCTCATTAGGAATCTGGTAAGAAGAGAATCTACCTCTATATTACATCAATGGGTGGATTTTCAAAAATCACATTAACAGATGCACAAAAAATGTTTGATAAAAATCCAAATCACATTTCTGATAAAATTGTAAAATCTAGAGATAAAACCCTATTCCTTACTATTTTACCATACACAACAGAGAAATAAATGAAGTACATCCATTAAAGACAGAAACAAAATAGTATCCCTATCCTTATTTAACATTATCTTGGAAGTTCTGGCCAATGCAGTTAAGAATAAAATGGAAGGCACAATTTTCAAAAAGAAAAAATCAATGTGAAGTGCATAAGAATAAAGACCTCAACACTAGGTAAACCCAGTTTCAAATCCCTGTTCTGCACTTACTGGAAATGTGACTTCATCTAATTGCTTTACCCTTTCAAATACCTGCTTTGTAAAGCTGTAAAGATTAAACAAAGCAATACATGTGCCATGGTTATAATGTGCCTGACATAAAGTAAATAGTAAATAAACTGTAGAGGTTATTTTTATGATGTATATCATAACTATTTGCCGATGACATAGTCTCATGCTACAAGCCCATAAAATTAACTGAAAAGTGGTAAAATAGGTAAACTCATTGCACAATAAGCAAAACAACAATTTCTCCAAATATCAGCAATATTCTATCAGAAAAAGAAACCTATAAATACAGAAATGCAATTTTAAACTATCAATAAATAACCTTTACAAGAAATATAACAAGCCGAAACTGGTTTGGCTCAGTGGATAGAGCATCGGCCTGCGGACTGAAGGGTCCCCGGTTCGATTCCGGTCAAGGGCATGTACCTTGGTTGCGGGCACATCCCCAGTAGGAGGTGTGCAGGAGGCAGCTGATCGATGTTTCTCTATCATCGATGTTTCTAGCTCTCTGTCCCTCTCCCTTCCTCTCTGTAAAATATCAATAAAATATATTTAAAAAAAAAAAAAAGAAAAGAAATATAACAAGTATCCATATATATAAAAAACCATGGGCCATCACGAACGAAACAACCGGATGGATGACCAAACAGGCTGCGTGGGGCAACCAGGCGGCAGGGGGGCAGTGAAGGTCGACCAAATGACCAAACAGCAGGCTGCATGGGGTGACCAGGCTGGCAGGGGGGCAGTGAGGGGTGACCAGGCTGGGGGGGGAGGGGCCAGTGGGGGCAACCAGGCTGGCAGGGGGGGCAGTGAGGGGTGACCAAACGACGGGACAGCAGGCTGCATAGGGTGACCAGTCCAGGCGGGGGGCAGTTCGGGGCAATCAGGCCAGCAGGCAGAGGCGATTAGAGGCAGTCAGGCAGGCAGACAGGTGAGTGGTTAGGAGCCAGCGGTCCAGGATTGTGAGAGGGATGTCCGACTGCCGGTTTAGGCCTGATCCCCGAGATCGGGCCTAAAACGGCAGTTGGACATCCCCTGAGGGTTCCCGATTGGAGTGGGTGCAGGCTGGGCTGAGGCGCCCCTCCCCCCATGCACGAATTTCGTGTACTGGGCCTCTAGTCTACATTATAAAAGGCCAGGGGCCGTCATGACCTAAACGACCAGACAGATGACCAGTCACCAGGAAGTGCATGGAGCACCTCTAGGTCCCTCCCCCGCGGCCCACAGGCTCCTATCACAGCAAGGCTGGTGGCCGGCGGGCAGGCAGGGCAGCGGAGGGGTGGGCGGGGCGAGGCAGGCATGGTGAGGTCATTAGCCTCCGGCCCAGGGCCGGGCTGGAGGCCTAACGATCTCACTGCTGCTGCAGTGGCTGCGGATCAGGCCTGGAGAGAGGCCCAGAGAAAGAGTCAGGGCCTTATCTGCAGCCACCACGGCTACTGGCGGAGGCTGAGGATCAGGCCGGAGATAGGCCCGGAAAGAGAGTCAGGGCCTGATCCACAGCTGCCGTGGTGGCTGCAGGTCAAGCCCAGAGATAAACCCAGAGATAGGCCCTGAGATGCTGACTGGCATAGAAACCGACCAATCAGAACCTAATCTGGGTGAACTCGAAGGCAGAACCTAAGGTGGACGCTAAGGAGGGGTTTTAAGGGCAATAGCTGTTTGGTGTAAGGTGTAAGAAAGCAGTTCAATTTTTTAATAGTCGGTTTGGCAATATAGTGCACATGGCTGGCTATCAGTGCAGTTATAGGGATTATGTAATTTTGTCTGCCAAGAGCATCTCCTCCTGCTGAAAAAGCCCCCCCCCCCACATTTAAGCAATCCTATCCTATATAATTTATCTATACTATTAAAATGGTAATATGCTAGTTAGCCCGGGTCGACCGGCCATCTTCCATCCGGACAAAGCCATGGTGGTTGGGGCCGAGGCAGAGGCAGTTAGGGGTGATCACGCCGGCATGAGAGGGCAGTTGGGGGTGAGATAAGGCCGGCAGGGCATTAGAGGTAATGAGGCTGGTAGGGGAGGGCAGTTGGGGGCAAGATCAGGCCGGCAGGGGAGGGCAGTTGGGGGCAACCAGGCCTGCATGGGAAGGCAGTTGGGGGCAACCAGGCCAGCAGGGGAGGCCAGTTGGGGGCAACCAGGCTGGCAGGGGAGGGAAATTAGGGGCAATCAGGTCAGTAGGGGAGAGCAGTTGGGGGCGATCAGGCGCAATCAGGCAGGCAGGCAGAGAGGTTAGAGGTTAGGGGCAATCAGGCAGGCAGGCAGAGGGGTTAGGGGCAATCAGGCAGGCTGGCAGAGGGGTTAGGGTTGATCAGGCAGGCAGGCAGGTGAGTGGTTAGGAGCCAGTGGTCCCAAATTGCGAGAGGAATGTCTGATTGGAGAGGGGGCAAGCTGGGCTGAGGGAACACCCCTGTGCACAAATTTCATGCACCCGGCCTCTAGTGAGTTAAAAATAATCAAAATTGTGCAAGAGATAAAAAAGAAACAATGAGTAATGTAGATATTTAACATACTCCTGATTAAAAACTATTATAAACTTATCAGTTCTTCTTAAGCTAATTTGTAGGTTTAAGGTAATACTGATCAAAATTCCAACAGGATTAAAAAATTATCCTAAAATATATCTGATAAAGAAAGAAACAGCAAATAACTAAGCATAACATATGTTAAAAAGAAATGAGGGACAAACTCTATTAGAAATTAAAATATATTCTAAATTCATAATTACTAATACAATGTGGTACTGGTAAAATAGAAAGAATGGAGCAGAAAAAAGCATGACACATATTTGCTATAGATGCTTTCTCTAGTATAATAGAATTTAACATATCTTAAAGGTAGCACTATAAACAGTGGAAATCGAAGGAAGGTGTAGCCAATATATGATGCTGGGACTTTGATTAGCAATAATAAAATAAATAAATAAATTAGGTTCTCACCTCAAATCAAACCCCAAAATAACAGATCATCCTTAAATAGGAAAAAGAGAGAGAGAGAAAGCGGGCAATACAGCAATAGAGAGGAGAAGAGGAGGGAGGGGAGGGAGAAGGAGAACTAATGAGAATTTTAAAAAAATAGAGTTACAAAATTATAATTCTGACATACTACGCAGTAAGAGATACAAGGGCATTAACATGACCAGGATTAAGAATGAGCTAAATCTTACATTATCTTCCCATGCTCTCTTTTCTCTCTCATATGCTTCCTTCCTCTTTCGTTCCAATTGTTCTTTTAGTACAGCAGCACGTGCATTTGCTTGGGCCTGAAAATAAAAACAACAAAATTAGTTACCAGAAAGAAGGGCATAAGAGTGTGTGTTTTTCAGGTCTATACAAATATTTACTTTTTAGCCAAAAAAGAAATGTGTGTGCACACATGTCTTTGGTGTCCCAGAATAAAAATGTAAGCTCACTCTATATTTCCAGCACCTAAACCAGGATTCAACAAACAGCAGCTGCTCAATACATGTTTGTTGAGTGAAAATAAATGCAGGCACACTCTAATGGAAACACAACTGTGAAAATTTTAAATGATAATTATTATACATGAACTTTATTATTTTTCATAGAAGTGAACAATTACATTTTTCATTTATAAGGTTACCATTTTTCCTTTTTAAGGTTAGCTCTGTGATGGTTTAATGTATTTATACCATGGTTTCATTAAATTTATCTCCATAAATATGATATAAAGAGTGAAAAAGTGCTATTTCTTAGAAATCAAAAGTTGAGGAATAAAGGGGAAAGAAAAATTAAGGCAAGAGAATACGATGACTGGACTACAAAAGGCTTAACACAATTCTCTATCTAAGGTTTCAATTTTCTCTAAGAAAACCATTTCCAGTCTATACCTTAAGAGCTTCAACTCTTTTACGTCTCATGTCAGCCTCCTCACTTCCTTGTCCTTCAGAATTATCAGCTGCTTTCTGTAAAATAAGTAGGGAAGCAAACCACTTAGGATAGAACTTCAAATTCGGTTCAGAGAATATGAATAAACTAACATCTAACTATGTAAAATGGTAAATTGTTCAATGTTACTAATTTGTTCTCACAATTAATTCTTATGTACAACAAGGAAAAAGATAAAAAGAGGATGATAGAAAACGTAGCATTTAATAGGTCCATGGGTACTATTTATATTTTCCTCTGAGAATTCTTCTGGAACAAATAAATGGTATTATCAATTTTAAACAAGATTTACTTTACCCCCTTTTAGAGTTTTCTGGTTTTTGACTTTCACTGTCTTGATCAGATTTTGTGTTGCATTTTAAATCTTAACCTATTATAATGTCATTCAATTATGTTTTCTAAAATTGAATGTCAACCTGCCTTTTCACCACGGAGTTTGGCTCTAATCTGTTGGCGCTCATTGAAATTCTGCAATCTTATTTGTCTCAGCCTTGCAAGATAAACCTATAAGGAGAAAAAAAACAAACACATTTTAATTTAAAAGAAAAACTACCAACATTTTTTTTTACTGCTAAATCATTGTTAAATTAAAGAAAAGGATTAATCTGAATACCACAAATAAAAGTTTCAAAATCTTAGCTTTCAATTTTTTAATTTAGATCAACTTATTTCTGAAAAGAAATACATTGCAATTATAAATTTTTAATTTTATCAAAAGAAAAGAAATTGAACTCAGGATACCGAATAACAGTTATGGGGCAAAATTATGACACAGTATGTCAGTCAAAAAAATATTAACAGGTCCCTATAGACCTACAAAAATCCTCAAATAATTGTTAAGCATTTAAACCATGCAGGAAAGGAAGGCAATAAACTCAAAAACGGCTATGTGACGGAGGAAGCGAACATGCGGGAAGCATACCTCTTCCTCTTTGTTCCTTGGCTTCCCTCCTCTTGAAGAGCTGGACCTGCCTCCATACATAGCTGCCAGGTTTTGCAGGATTCCCTGTTCATCATTTAATGTACTAAGTTTAAAGAATGACTAAGGCTACAAGAGCATCTTACCTAGGAATATCCAGGTGCCACTTTATTTCTTTTGGCTAATACTGGTCATTTATTTCTAGCTGATAAACTGAAAACAAACCCTGACCTTTTCCTTATCAGTTTAACCAACATATTCAGTGACAACAGAAGGAAGCAATTAAACCCCATAGATAATTATCTGAAACAGAGACCAGCTATGTTTTTATTAGCCATATAAGTAAACAGGTTTCCAAAACTGCTTTGGAGGTTAGCTGAACCCCAAATCAAAAATTTCCTCTACAAAGGGCCAATCATTTCTACATGTTTGTTTACATACTAAATACACAAACACAATACAAACTATTTGAGCTTAAACTTTTTGCACTCGGGCACGTCCTATTACTATACTACAAAGAATCATAGCCAATCACAAACTGATTCATTTTTTAACATAGTTTATCATAAACATGATAATTACCTTACTAGAAATTAATACCCTTCAATAAAAGTATTATAGATTGTTGAATTATCCATTTTCTCTTCCTTCAGCACATAATTGTTTCATGTTCCTCCTAATTAAAAAAAAATCTTCAGTCCCACTTCTCCATCTAATGTCTTTTTATCAGCTTGTTGAAAGTGTACTTTTTATGCTCATCACCTCCATTTTCCTGCCTGCCATTTCTTTTTTAACCCACTACAATCTGTTTTCTGATCTCACTGTGACTGAAAATTTTCTAAGGTTACCAATGACCTCTAGTTCACATTCAAATGAGTAGATTTGAGTAGATTTTGCATTTAACATTTCCACTGGAAATTAGTTTGGGCTAAATCTACTAAATTTACATAAGCATTCTTTTCTCTCATAAATATAATGTATGTTCACTGTGCAAAACTTATAAAGTGAAGAAAATATAAGTAATTCATAATTCTATTACCTGGCAGGCAAAATTTAAGAATATTACCTTCCAAATTTCCTTCTATGTATATGCATGAATATACACACGCTTATTTTTACAAAAATTAATGGAATTTTACAATATTCCAATTTTTTTCACTTAATATTAACATTAATGTTCTGAGTCTCTTTCTACATTCATTATCCTTAAAAACATTATTCTTAACGGACCACATGATATGCATAATATTCCACTAAATAGTGAATTATAATTTACACATCAAAAAAAAACCCTCTCTTCTCTTTCAGTATTTAAAACAGCACTCTCTCCTGAGATCTTCCAATCTTTACTATTTTTCACAGGCTTTTCTCTTCTTGGCTCATTGCTAATGTCAATATTTTCTAGAGATTCATTCTCTGGCCCTTCTTTACTTTCTCATTCCCAGGCCTTAACATATGTTGCCAATTCCCAAATCTAAACCAACCTCACAGTCCTTTTCTCTTGAACTTCTGTGTATACTAGTATACAATTGACATCTGGACAATGCTCTTACGTAGCGAAGGTTCTTCAAATTATTTATAGACCTGACTTCATCATTCTTTTTACTACATGATCTTATTCCTACCTCAGTTATTGATCACAGATGGATATCCAAGTCAGAAAGGTGGGAATTACCTCTTTCTCTACTTTCTCTCTCTGTGTCTCATCTGACTAATATAAATGACTACCAAATACTAAGTCTACCTTACAATAACTCCATAATTTTTATCTCTAGTTTTTGCCTCCAGAAGAGCTTCCTAACTTATCATCTTACCTCTGGTCTCACTCCCCAACACTGCCCCCCCGACCCACCCACCCAGTCTAGTCTCAATGCACTCAGAGAAACCTTTCTAATATTCTCTTTCACACTGAGCCCCACATAAATCCATTATTTTCAGAATATATTCCACTTTCTGTTGAACAGCAGATAAAGCATCTCTAGTCTCATCTCTCAATCATAAAGCCTACATCCTAGCCATGACAACTACTTGTGGTTTACGGACTATCGTCTACTCATCATCTCAAAATGGCTAACTCATCTTCCAAAATGCAAACCAAACTTCTCACCCCAGGAAAGCTTTACCCACGCCTCCTTCAGTGAGTTAAGTGTGACCTGCCATACCATTTTTTGTATATAACTCCCATAGTAGCATTCATCAGAGTGGTAGAAGGGCAATATTCTATGACAGTTAAGACAATGGACTGTGACAGGCTGTGAAGTCTGGCAGTTCATGTATTTGTCAACGCCACCTAACCACTGCTGACCTTCAGCAAAATTACTAACTAGTAAACTTGCTGTAAGACTGGCATAATAATACCACCCACTTCATGGGTGTGCAGAACATGTAAGCATGTTCTGCCTTCCCCCTCTTGCAGCCTGAAAAAAGGATTCTACCCACTCAGTTTCCTCCCCTCTTCAAGATCTTGGCATTAGCTTGTCAGTTACTTGAGCTTTGGGGATACAGACCATAGGGTGGGGGAGGTGAGGTGAGGAAAAACAAGGAATAGGCAAGGCTGGTCAAAGATATGAGGTGAACTCTGAAAAGATGTATGGGAATATCTACATAGTTACAGGAGAGTGGGTAGCAAAATGAATACTGGTACAGATTATATCTTCCGTTCATGGTATTTGAAAAATACAAGTAAAACATATCTGAGTTATTTTGATGCAATCTTTTTAACATTTTAATTTGAAATATTAAAGGTGAAAAGTATAGGGATGTTCTGTACATCTTTTATCCAGCTTCTCCCAATTTTATCGCCTTGCATAACTATAGTATATTATCAAAACTAGGAAAACTGGCTCTGGTACAAACCATAGAGCTTGATTTCAGCAGTTATACATGCACACATTTGTGTCACTACACCAATGTAATTTTATTACACGTATAGCTTTGTTTAACCACCAAAATCTAGATACTTAATTGTATACCATTTCTGTAACACTTCATAGCCATATTCACTACTCCTATTCCTAACACCCATCAACTATTAATATGTTCTCCAACTCTATAATTATATTTCACAAATTATATATATGCACATATATATGTATATATATGAAATCATACAGTGTATATCTTTTTGAGATTGACTGTCTTTACTCAGTATTATTTCCTTGCAGTTTGCTCTTGAGTATATGTCACAGAGAAAGAAAAATTTTTTATATTCATTTAGAAACTTGTATTCAAGTGTTCTTGGCAAGTTTACTCTTATAGCCAAAAACTTAAAACTACCCAGATGTACTAAAATGGATGAACAAATTATGTTATATTCATACGATGGTATCATATTTAGCAGTGAAATGGAATGAAGCATTGAAGTCTTTCTTTTTAGAGTGTCTCTAACCTATATAGTTTTTAAATTTCAGTTATCCAAACATGGAAAATTTTGAATTCCTACACAAGTATATAAAATAACTTAAAATCCATAGTTTCTTTAAATTACAATTCAACCTAAAAATTATATAAGTTTCAAATGTTTATTCATAGGTCAGGAACTTTGACTTCATTTGCCACAGAACCAATATTATGATTTACTAGGATTTCCCAAAGCCGTTAATAAAATGTATTGATCAAATAATTTAACTGTAGCAGTTTTCCAATTCTAGAGGATTAATCTTTAAGATCCAGAACTTAATCATAACTATTTAGGTTTGTTTATTTATAATGTGATTTTTAAAAGTATTAGAAAACACACATTAGGTTTAAGACATAACCTCTTTACAAATATATCATGAGTACTAATATGTATCAATGGAAAAATATTATGTGCTGCCTTAAATTACTGATGTTGACATACTTTTCTTGAAGAATCAGGGTTATTATTTTAAACTAGAGGCCCGGTGCACGCATGCACCAGTGGGGTCCCTCAGCCTGGCCTGCGGAAGCGGGCCAAAACTGGCTCTCCGACATCCCCTGAGGGGTCCTGGATTACGAGAGGGCACAGGCCAGGCTGAGGAACCCCACCAGTGCACAATCAGAGCCAGGGAGGGATGCGGGAGGTTGGCCAGCCAGGGAGGGACCGCGGGAGGGCTCCAGGGCATGTCCAGCCCATCTCACTCAGTCCAGATCCGCTGGACCCCAGCAGCAAGCTAACCTACCAGTTGGAACATCTGCCCCCTGGTGGTCAGTGCACGTCATAGCGAGTGGTTGAGCGGCCTTAGTATATCATTAGCATATTACACTTTGACTGGTTGAACGGATGACTGGATGACCAGACACTTAGCATATTAGGCTTTTATTATATAGGATATCCATCACTGTAGTGTGTTATAGGTACAGTTATTATACAAAGATATTTAGCAGTTATAATGTTGAATTGAGAAGCAAAAGTTGTCGTAACCCAAAAATTTGCATTAATGACCAGTATAAAATTAGTCCCCACAAATTACTCCAACCCTACTTAACACCAGTGTTTAGTTACATTCAACACATCAAGGTCTCGGTTAGTCAATCTCTCCCTGATTGCTGGGTGTTGTAAATGTCTGACAATATAATGCATACCTAATACAAACTGACTGACAAAGTAAATTGCTAATCTTGCCAAAGATGAACGATTTCATGAAAATGAAGACAGTGATATTGGAAAATTGTTCAGATTACATGCAAAATCATCTATAAATATGACAGAAAGAAAATACAAAGAATTATGATATTAGTCTTTGAAAATAGTTTGTGTATTAAAAATTAATAAAAGATCTTTGGAAAACTGACAAAGGCTCAGCCATTTTTTAAAAAATGGCTCCCTTTTACGATGTTATAAAAGTAAAACCTAAAAAACAAGAAGTGAAGGATATAGCATCTTTCATCAATATGAATTATTTTTCACATGGGTGCATTATCATTATTTCAACGACATATTATAATCCTATATAATAAAATCCTAATATGCAAACTGTCCCCTCAACCAGGAGTTTAACCAGGAGTTCAACCAAGAGTTTGACCAGGGGGCGGGGCCAGCCCTCCCTGCCCCAGACAGCAAGGCAGGTGGCTAGGAGAAGGGAGGCCCAGGCCTGCAGCTGGCAGCTGCAAGGGACCCTACTCGTGCACAAATTTCATGCACTGGGCCTCTAGTATGTTATAATCTTATGAACTATTGGCCAGGCAGGAGTTACAACACATATGTTACTGCCTGAGTAATTTATGAATTTTGTTAGTTTTTTCTTTTTTTTTGGTATCAAAACTGAACAACTACAATCCCTCAAAGTTTCAATTTTTAAAAAAATTGAAGGCTTCTTCAAGAGGAAATACGAGTCCCAGCAGTTGTTAAAAGCCTTCCACTGATTCCTGCTAATAAGAGCCAAAGTGTTAGCATTAAAACGTGCAGACTGGTACTGACTCCTTGAAAGAAAAATCCCAGGGACAAAATTAGAATACTCTTTTAAGAAAGGTTAAAATATCAATGCATTTGGTGGCATGAAAGCTAATATTATTTGAGAAAATATGAACATCAATGACTCTAATGTAATAAAGAAAGGACTGAAAAATCAAATTATAAATGTAAAGCAGATTTAGGAATGAATACCTTTATCAATTTATCTCATTCATATTTTCCTTTTTGTGTATGCACAAGAATTATATAATAAAAAATAACTCTAAAAGAAGTATTTAAAAAAGTATAAAATAAAAAAGTTAAGTGATAAAAAGCACTATATCAAGTTAAATTGGCAACATTTTTCCTCTTTTAATCATATGTAAATAAACAATATGTCTTATAGCCAGAACTTGAATTTGATAAAAATACATATAGTATTCATTACACAATCGTGTCAGAAAAATTATAATCCTCCCCAAATTAATTATTTTCCAAATACAGATTTGCAAATATAACCAAAATTCTGATAAATATAAGACAGAGTATTTTTAAATTATATTTTCAAGGTAAATACCTAATTAAATTATTTTTTTACTCTTTACTACAAAATGTGAATCCCCATTTTAGCTGGATTTACTTTAAATGTTCTTTTCCCAATATCAACAAAGCTGGGCTAAGGAGGGTCTTCTGACAGGGTTGAGAGAATTAGGCATATCACTCTGAGTGACTGTTCCCATGGATTTCTGATTATGTTTTCAAAGTAGGTACTCCATGAGTTGTCTACCATACTCCTCTCACTCTCTCCTCTCTAATTAATTAATTAGTGCTGATAAACTCTTGGAAGGGGGTCATGCCTTACTTATTTTTATCCTAAGTGCCTAATAATACCTCACGCAGTATAGATGTGTAATAAATTCTTTTCAAAATTTTTTTACCTATTTTTTGTTAATCCTCACCCGAGGATATTTTTCCCATTGATTTTTAGAGAGTGGAAGAGGGCAAGGGGAAGAGAGAGAATGGAGAGAAGAACAAGGAGAGAGGAGAAAGGGAGAGAGGGAGAGGAGGAGACGGGGAAAGAAGGGGAGTGGGGGAGGGGGAGGGGGGAGAGAGAGAGAGAGAGAGAGAGAGAGAGAGAGAGAGAGAGAGAGAGACATCTATATAAGAGAGACACATGGATTGGTTGCCTCTCACACTGCCTGGACTGGGGCCTGGGATTAAACCTGCACCCTGAGGTACATGCCCTTGACCAGGAATCAAACGTGAGACCCTTTGGTGTGCAGGCCAATGTTCTATCCACTGAGCCACACCAACCAGGGCTAGATGTGTAATACATTCTTGTTGCATAGAATCAATTGTTTACATGCTGAGCATATTAATAGCAATTATTCTATTCCAATTCTATGGTTAATGATCATCTCGTCCACAGCAGGGAACTAATTCAGTGGTACTGAAAACTTGTTTCCTTTTCCCCAACGAGGCAAGAGAAAGGTACCATGAACTATCTCTCCAAGAAAATAAGGGAGATAGAATTCAGGTAAAAACTACAAATGGCATTATCAGGGAACTGCAAAAGTCTGATATTGTTAAAGTTCAAGGGATAAAGAAGGTAACAGAGAGAGGGAAATCAAGAGCAGTGAGAAAGCCAAAGGATGAAAGCTTTGTGCTAAGCTGGAGAGGTTTTAATTTACTCTCAAAGCAATAAAGAACCACTAAATAACTCTGAGCACATGAGCAATGTGTTCAATTTTGCTTTAGAAAGATCACTTTGGCAGCTCAAGTAAAAGATGTGTTAGACTAAATCAAGACTAGAAGTAAAGAAATGAAAGAACTAGCAAGAGATAATTATCACAACTACAGCAGAAATAATAAAAATAGAAAGGAGAAGATGGATGTAAGATATTCAGAAAGTAGAAAACACGGAATTTCATTACTGACTGAATATGAGTTGGGTGGGACAGTGACAGAGAGGAGATATCAAAAGATGTCTTGAATTCCCAGTAACTCAAACCAGAAACTTCAACATCAAGCCATCTTTGATGGTGTTTCTCTACAGCAGTATGGGTAACACATGAAAGCCAGTGGGTTTGAAGACAATGACATGAATTTAGTTTTGGAAATAGTAAGGATGAGGTACCCGGTAAGATGGTTCAGGTAAGATGAAATAAGCACATGCCACCCTTATTTCCCACTGAATGTAATTATAAAATCTACAGAAATGTCCATAAAATCTGAGTACTCTGTAAAGAAAAATCAGCAGGAAAATTAGAGAATACCAGAACTCAAAGTACCATATTAGCAAACATGTGATGAATGTACCACTCTAAAAAACATGGTTATCTTCTACCTAAACCTAACTTGGCGAAACTCCTGAAACTGAGCACTCTGGTAATGACAGAGATGAGAGAAACCTTCTTGTTCTGGCTTAAGGAGTAGGAGGGACTCACAGGGAAAACTCAGGGAGCAGGTAGGAAATCTCCCCCCTTTTTTCTTTTTCTCTTCCTTTTCCCCTTTCTCTTGTGTCACAGCCCCCAGGAAAGCTCACTGCTGTGGTGAGAGCTGAGACAGCAACAGGAGCTTATAGGAACTAAAACTCAGGAAAGACAAGTTTTGTCTCCTGGGACACTAAAGCTCCAAGAAGGCAGAGTCAAAACCTGTGCCCCCTCCATTCTTCTTTTCTCCCTCCCCCTTCCTCCCTCCACTTGGTCCCAGAAGTGGTAAAATCCTAGATATACGAGTCTTATATCTAGAATAATGAAAAGTGAAGGCCCAGAGAATAGGAAAGCATCAAGTCTATGGCATCAGAAAAATGACCCCATAAGTTATTTATAAAGTCCTAGGCTCACCTATTACCTGTGTGTATGTGGATATAATCCTGTTCTGCATACCAAAGTCTTTGAGCATGGAGCAAAGAAACAGACTTCTACCCAGATCCCAGACAGACCTCACTAGGCAGTGCACACATGGAAAGGACCTGAAGGACATTGTAAAGCTATGAGAAAGGAAGTGTAAGTAGAACCACAGAAGAAGGGTTAGGAACTTGCAGCCTGAGTCTACAAGCCAATTGCCTGCTAAAACAAATATAATCTATAATCTCCATAAAATTTAAACAAAACCCAGAGTCTAATAGTATAATATTCCAAATGTCCAGGACACAATCCAAAATTAATCAGCATACGAGGAACCATAAAAGTCTCAACTTCCTTGGGAATATACAATAAACATAATTAGATGATATAGATGGTAAAATTATCTAAAAGAAACTATTATAAAAGTGCTTGAACAGCAATAAGCAGTGGTAAAAAAAAAAAAGGTTAAAATAGAGGGTACTAGAAAACAAAGAGAAGATAGAAAAAGAAAACATATGGAAACACAAAATAAGAATACAATTACCAAAACAAAATACTCACTAAATGGATTAAATAAAGTAAAATGAGTATAAAAAGGGAAAAAGTAATAAACCAGAAAAGAGAACAGAAATGATCTAAACTGGATAACAGAGAGAAAAGAAATGAGCAGAGTTTCACAAACCTGTGGAACAAGTTCATGTCATCAGAGAACCAGAGAAGAGAAAAAGTACAGTGTTGAAAAATAGCTGAAGAAATAATGGTTCAAAATGGCATAAGGCAAAGACCTACAAGTTCAAGAAACTTAACAAACCACCAACAGAATAAACTTAAAGAAATCCAAGCCCAGAGAAAACTTAATCACACTGCTGAAAACTAAAGACAAAGAAAAAAATCTTGGAGCATCTAGAGACAAATAAGACATTACCTATAAGAGAAAAATAATTTGAATAGTAGTCTCATCAAAAACTATAAAGTAACATTTTTAAAGAGAAAAATGAAATAAACTGTTAACCCAAAATACTACATCCAGCAAAAATATTGTTTAGAAATAAAGATGTTTAAACTTTTTGTTTAAAAATAAAACTAAGAGGATTTATAGCCAGTACACCTGTTCTAAAATAATAAAATTTCTTCAGATGGAGGAAAATGATATAAGAAGGAAACTTGGAAAATTAGGAATGAAGGAATACCAAGAGAAATAGTAAATATTTGGTACATATTACAAAGTATTCCTGTTCTCTTGAGTTCTTTATATGTTTGAAGTTATAAGCAAAAATTATAACATGGCCTGATGGAGATTAAAATTGTATGTAAATGTATATGTAATATACAAAACAACTATGGCAAAAAAAAGTTTAAAGGGAAGAGAGTGAAGTGACCTATAAGATAGAAAGATTTCTACATTCTAATTGAAGTAGTAAATTATTGTTTATTGTGAAAAGTAAAGTCTGTTTTTTAATCCTGTTATCAACCACTAAAAGATATATAAAAGGAAGTTATAGCCAAAATCACAAAGATTAAATGAAATTAAATAACAAGAAGTATTCAAAATGTCTAAAGTCAGCAAGGTTTTAGAAAGAGAAACAAAAACAGAGGAAACAGAAAAAAATAAAATGTTATACCTAAATCTAAATAAACCAATAATTATATTTAATGTCATTAAATGTAATAACATGATGTAATTACATTAAACACCAATATAATTACATGATATAATTACATTCCCAACAATTAAAAGGCAGGAATTGTCCTGGCCTGTGTGGCTCAGTTGGTTGAGCATTGTCCCATGCGTCAAAAGGTTGCCGGTTTGATTCCGTTTAGGGGCAATTTCCCAGGTTGTGGGTTTAGTCCCCAGTTGAGAGCATGCAGGAGGCAGCCAATCTCACACTGATGTTTCTTTCTCTCTCTCTCTCTCTCTCTCTTTCTCCCTTCCTCTCTAAAATCAATAAACACATAAACATTTTTTAAAAGGCAGGAATTATTAGAAAGGATTTAAAAATCCACACAAACATAGATTAACTACATAAAAACTCACCTCAACCAATCATTATAGATTAAAAGTAAAGAACATAGAACTATAACTATGCCTGTCACACAGTAAGCACCCAATATATGATAAATGTTAACAATATCAGTACTATAATCATCAAATTGAATGGAGTGGGAAAGATTACTTTTGAATAGAGGAAGTTATAGTCTTCTCTGAGACTAGAGAAAACAAAGAAAGATTGAGTACCATAATGGATAAATTTTTAAGTATGGAGGCAGAATATCTGAGGAAATGTGAGACTCAAGCTTAATTTTCTCTGTAAAGTAAAATAATCTTACCTAATAAAAGAGAAACATGCAAATTAACCATCACTCTGCTACGCCCACAGCCAATCAGAGTATGCAAATTAACCCAACAAAGATGGAGGTTAATTTGCATATGCAGGCGTGGAGCGGAGCAGAGTGAAGCCTGCTATGAGGGGGAAGGGGGCGGCGGAGGGAGCTACTGTAGTGGTACTTCAGACAGAAGCGAGGACTTGCGGCTCCAGGTGGCCCGGGAGCGAGGAGGTGCCCGGGACCAGGGACTTGCCGGCTCCGTACAGCCAGGGAGCAGGGACTTGCCGGCTCCCGGGCGGCTGGGAGTGAAGCCAGGGGAAGGCCTTTTCTTGCACAAATATCGTGCAACGGGCCTCTAGTTATTTTCATAGAGAAGGATGAAGGACAAAATCATTTAGGAAAATTCCCACTGTGGGCAACAGGAGAGGCTGTTGACCATGAAGCTATAAAATGATTGTTGAGTAGGACTGACAGCTTGGCAGAAATCAGAAATCATAAATTGATCTGACATTAATCATTAGAGCTTTAATTTTGTCCAGCACTGCTCAGCTTGAGTGTAGAGATAGTCCATTCACTAGCTAAATTAGACATAATAAGGAGAGATATGCCAACTCAGTAAAAAGGGCTCCCCAGGGAGGACAGGATAGTCAATTATACTTATTAATATAAGTGAGTGAATGTAATTTTCATGTTACTCCAATGAGTTTAAAGGCATCTCTTTTGGAAAGCACATAAATGTCCATCAACTGAAGTATAAATAAAAAAAACTATGGTACAAGCAAATAATAAAATATGACTCAAGAATTTAAAAAGAACAGACTACTGACAAACATCATCCTAAAAAATTATAGCCCATATGACCGATAATTTTATATAAAATTCCAGAAAAGACACAACTATAGTACAGGAAACAGATCAGTGTTTGCCTATGGCTGGTGGTAGACTGACTGTAAAGGGGCAGAAGGAAAATCTTCCCCCCAATTTTATTAAGATATAATCGACATATAACATTGCATCAGTTTAAGGTGTACAACATCATGATTTTGGGTATATGTATATACTGAGAAATGAGTACCACAATAAATTTAGTTAATATCCATCATTTCATATAGTAGCGATTTTTTTTCTTGTGGTGAGATGAAGAAACTTTTAAGAGCTGATGGAATAGTGCTATACCATGCCTGTGGCAGTGGTTCAATGACTATAAATCTTCTAGACTGCAGCACACATCCCCAAACAGAGCTTAGCAGTTTCCCTGAGTTAAGGAAACAGCAGTCAGGATCCTAAAATTTGCAGGATGGAGTACCAAAGAACAGAGAGTTGCACAGAGAGGAGTACTGGAGATTTGTAGGGGGTTTCCTTTGAGTTTCTTGCTGAGTGACAACAGCATAATGTCAACAATATCACAGGTTTACTTAGGACTGGGAAAGTTTAATTCTTCCAACAGCCAGAGTGGAAAGACCTCCAATCACAGGGCATTAAGTACTCAAGAGTACTGTCCCAACAAGGGGCCAAATTAGACTCTAGACTGCAGGCTGTTCTGGACCTGCCCCCAAGTTAGAAGCAAGCCTTGCAAGACTCATACTATTCCATGTAACTTAACTGCATCCTAGGATAAAACCCCAATATATTAAAAAAGAAAGATAAAATACACAATGCCTGGTATCCAATCACAAATTACCAGGTATAGACTCAGGAATGATAAACAAAACAGAATTAGTACACAAGGTCATTAAAACAGCTATCACAATTATATTTCACATGATCAAGAAGATAGAGAAAAGAATAAGTATTAAAAAGACAGACATAAAAAGTATTAAAATTAACTAAATATACTTTAGGAGATAAAAAATTTAATATCTGAGGTAAAAAATATATAATATCTGGATGGGATTCAAAGCAGATTACACAAAATGGAAGAAAATTAATGCACTGTAAGATATAGTAATAGAAGCTATCCAAAATGAAACAGAAAAAAGAGTGAAAACAATTGAACAGAACGTAGCTGTTGAGAGAGCATCACACAGTCTAATATATGGGTACTGAGCATCCTAGAAAGAAAAAGAGAGAGAACAGAAAAATTTTGTTGAAGAAATAATGACTGCAATTTTTCCAAATTTTGATAAAAATTATAAACCCAGATCCAAGACGCTCAATGAGCCCCAACAAAATAACCATGAAGAGCACATCAAGATACAGCATAGCATAATTAAATCGCTTCCAGAGATAAAGAATGTTAAAAGCCATCAGAGGAAAAAAACACATTACATCTAGAGAAAAAAATAAGAGTAACAGCAGACTTCTGGTCAGAAATAGACATGCCAGACGATAAGTAGAGTGATATCTTTAATGTACTGAAAGAAAAAAACTTTCAACCTATAATACTATATGTAACAAAAATCTTTTTAAAAAAGAGAAAAATATTTGTTGAGACAAACACTGAGCAATTTCACCAGCAGACCAGCACTACAAATTATCATTTAATAAAGAGTACAAAATAAGAACATTTCCCAACAAATCTTGCAAAGTTTCTCTTGAAAAAGATTACCAGAAGACATTCTCCAGCATCAAGAAAAATAAACTGAAGGAAGAATAGGAGGATGCAAGGAACAATGCTACAGGGAAAAAAATATATAAATCTTGATAATTCTAAGTACTGTTTTAAAACATTTTAAATTAAAACCTGTAACTAAAATTCCTGATGCTGTTAACATGTGAGGTATGGGGCAAAGGAAAATGCTGGAGGATCTCTTCTACTATCTATAAGAAGCATGAAAATAGAGATTAATTCCAAATATTAGAGAAATATAAACTACTGTTTGTTAAAAGGATAACCATTAAAAAACTTAGCTATCTTTCTATGACATATTTCAAAGAAAAATATCCTAAATTGGAATAACTGCATTAACTCATAAAGATACCAGTTATGAACTTACAGTAGATATGTCTAATCAAAATATGTTACAATATAATTGACCTATTTCCTATGTGAGCATGATATTTCATGGAGTGCTGAGCTGAGAGAAATAATCAGTGTGTACCTCTACAAGTCATAACTTTTAATACACTTTTGTTTCTAATTTGCTTTTGAGTAAATGTGTAATTACACATACTTATCCAAATGTTTATTTCCTTTTTTCTTTATATTCTCTGCTACTTAAAAGTATTTAAAACCAAAAGCATATGGAGAAATAAAATGAGCAATAATATAAAAACTAATTTATTCACTATAAATATCTGGGTTGCTACACTTACTTTAGCTATTTTTAAAGGGAAGATACAGCCATGAACTTACTCCCAATTAATCAAACCAACAACAGAATTTTACCCTAGCTTTAAAAGATATAGAAGAGGAGTTAAGTAAGTTAAGATACATCACAACTTTACATTCTCCCAATGTTTACAGGAAATGTTTGTAAAAGATTACACTTCTTTTCATTTATACCTACCTTATTCCAGACCTTCACTTTGAATACTAATTATGTTCAAAAACCTCAAGAGAAAAAAATCATACCATATGTCCTTCAGCTCGAGCTTTATTCTGCCTTGCTTCCCATTTTCGTTGTAGGTACTCTTCTACTTGTTTAGCTCTTTCCACAGCTAGCTGCCCCCTTTGCCTGAATAATATAGATAAATAGCAAATTCAGAAATTCTGAACATTAAATATTCCATAAAGTTAAAAATTATTCTAAATCTTTTCTTTGTTGCAGAATATGAAAAAAGGCTGATATGAAATAAAACCTTCCTCTATAATGAAGAAATACCTACATGTATATTAGTGTCTACTACCTAGAACAAATTCTTTACTGTTTTAAGTAGAAATAAAATCTATACTATTATTCCAAATCTTAACAAGGTTACTCTTACATTTATTTAATCAATTCTACTTATAGATACATAAAATTGTTTTAGACTATACCTAATTAAAGAAGAATCTCAATAGCTTCCAAGTACAGGCAGTCCTCAGGTTACGTTGGACTTGACGTACGTCATTTCGTGGTTATGTTGCCATCTCCCATTTATTTATTTTTTTTTAAAAAAAGTTCCGTCATTTCGACGTATGTACATATGTGCTTTATGTTTTTTATTATTTATTTACCACAAAGTCAGGAATTGTTATCTTTCTTTTAAAATTTTTTTACTGTTTTACTTCATTACTGCTCTGTATGTGCTCCACGTGAGTGACGTAGGTGCTTATGTAGGTGGGTTCCGACTTACGGTGAAAATCAAGTTACGTCGTGCCTTAGGAAAGGATCTCTGATGTAACCCGAGGACCTACTGTAGTTAAGTGTATTTCAGAACTCTGTGTAAAATATATCTAAGATCTTTCTCTTAATCAGTATTGAAGTAAAATTAAAGCAGTATAGTAGCAATTTCAAAAATGATTAAAAAGTTTATTTGTGTGAAATTTCAAAAATACAGTAAAAAGCAATGCCTGAATTCCTTAAATATCAGCTCTATGAAAAAGTAAAATAGTTATGTTAGAAAAAAAATTAATAGCACAGTTATTTGTTTTTATCTTTTCCAATTATATGTCTCTATCTTCCTTTGACAATTACTAAAGAATGTAAGCATGTTGAGTCCAGACTACAAATAAAAATATCAATAACATTTATTGAACATCTAATATATATTGTGCCTATTACCATGCTAAGTATAGGAGACACAAAAATAAATACAACCCAGCCCCAGTAAATCATAGAACTCAGAGCATAGTATCAATTCCAGTTAATTTTGGAGGTGAGGAACAGAGATGGAGTTATTGTCTGTGCTCCTATTGGGATTTTGGCTACTAAACCACACAAGCTTCCTACAGTCTTTCTTTAGGACCGTAACTAAGTTATGGTCTGAAAAACACATGCAATATGCCTTTTCTGTCTTTCAGTAGGTTTAAACACTCCTGATTTTTATGCCTCAAATAATAATTTCCTTTACATGTTTTGTTAACTACTAACTGAAATATAAACATTTTTTAGAAATGAAATTAAGCTATTAAAACTTAAAATCTGTTCCACCACAAATCTATGAATGAACGTGCTCTAAGGTTCATTTACCTTATGTGATGCTTAAAGGAGATTCTTGTGAAATTTCCATCCCTGGAATTTTCTAGGATTATATAATCTCTAAAGCTGGTTAAGAGCCTTTTATTATGACTCTCTAAGATATATCCTTAGATATGTCTAGGTAGCTAAATTTTAATCTAGTTTCACATTACCAAATTCAGAAAAACACTCCACCCAAGCCATGGTAGCTTGAGTAGATTAAGAATAATGAAGGAGAAAGTTGTTTATGCTTCTGTAGTGCACATGTGCTATACTCTACCAATCATATTATGCACTGCATAGCTCTGAGATTAATAAGGTACATCTGGTCTGGATGCAACATATGTCCTCAATATATATAGGCAAGACTGTATCCTAGCCTACTACAGCCCCATTTAAATAAAGCTGGGCCTAAAAAGGGTAGACAAAATTTCAGAGGGTATGATGCTCAGTCATGTCTACTGAAACTACAGGTTAACTGTTAGGCTCTTTTGGGGGGTCCTGGAGGCTTACACCACCATCTATAATTAGATTAAATTTCTGTCTCTCTGGTATGTGTCTTCACTGCATCAACTTCCTTCTTTAACCTTTACAGAACTAAATTGGGTTTTATTTTCCATCCTAAGATACTATGTCTAATATTTGTCAGTCTGAACCTCCAACTGACATATGTTAATACAACAGTTGCACAGAATTATTTTGCTAAAAACCTGGTTATATGTACTATAGCTTTGATTTATAGACTTTTCACACAATTTATATTTATACTAGTGGCCTGGTGCACAAATTTGTGCACATTGAAAGAAAATTAATTAGAAGAAATATTTTAATATTGCTATTTGCCTTTTCTCTATAATAGAAGTGTCAGAGATGAAAATTTGTAAAATGTATATAAAAATAATATATATATTAATAAACAATAACATGAAATAACAGAGAAATGTTATAAAAACAACAAAAGCATGATATAAAAACATTGATAAAAACAATGACTGATAAATTGATTAAACTTATTCTAATATCTCCCTGTATACCACACCACATTAAGAGTAAAAACACTTTCAGAGTGCTTGACTAATTTCCCTTGTGATAAAGTATTTACAATTTTAACTTTAACGTCACACGCTCTTCGAACTCGAAAGCAACATATAACTGACCATGTACAAAAAAGTAGGAATATTCCTACTCTGTCTAGAGTTTGCCCTTGTGATTTATTAATAGTCATCGTAAATGCTGGCATCACGGGAAACTATCTTGGAATTAATTTAAATGGGAGGCCAGTGTCAGACGGGGACAAATATCATGTGACAAATCAATTCTTGGAATCAGAACAAACTTCCACAGATCCTGTTAATACTTTAGCTTCGATTATGTTAGATCGCAATCTTGTGATAAAAAAACTAGTACCATTACAAAGGCCCCATTTAATATTAAGATTTCTCAGTAGCATGATGAGTGCACCTACTTTCAATTTTAATTTATGACACGGCATTCCCGAAAGAGTAATACTATTAAGAAATTCGACGGGAAAATTTTCCTTTTCGGCATTATCCGTTGAATTAATGGAATCATCCCTCAAATAGGTGTGAAAATCTCCATTGAGTATATCCAAAATTTCTTCATTTATGAACATGCTCATTTTTTGGACAAAGAATCGCATGTTTAGATATATTTTAATATTATCTATAGATATACTATTTCCAAAGGCAGCTTCAATAATAGATCCATTACAAATCATTTCATGGGGGATTTCAATAATATCCATTCCTAAATGAAAACTGCTATCAAGTTTGCCATCTCCAACTTTTACTAACCATTCGCTATAAGCAGAATTCTCTGATCTCATATTTGTTTTTAAGAGACAACTGTCTGAAACATCCCCAAACACTACAGTACTTTAAACTCGTTTGTACTATAGCCGATCGCATAGCAGTTGGTCTTCAAATACATTCTGTTGATGACTCCAGCTTCTTTCGGCCTCAGAGGTACATTGTGCCAATAGTTGGTCTTCAGACATATTCTGTCAATGCTGCTGCTTTCTTTCAGCTTCGTAATGTCAACAAAAACAACCAAATTCATGATCGACAATGACAGATAGAAACACACGTGTGCAATTGGCACCAGCGAGAGCTTTATATGTATTACACATGCACAAGTCAACATTTATTTTTAAACTAGAAGCCCGGTGCAATCCGGGACCCCTCGAGGGATGTCAGATTGCTGGTTTCAGCCCAATCCCTGCAGGCCAGGCTGAGGGACCTCACCAGTGCACGAATCTATGTACTGGGCCTCTAGTATGCATACAAGATCTTTGGTTCATCTCTTCTCACCCTCCCCTCTCCCCCTTCCCTTTGAGATTCATCAGTCTGTTCCATGCCTGTGCGTTGAGTGTCTGTCCCCTGGTGGTCAGTGTGTGTCATAGCTACTAGTTGAACAGTCGAATGGTCACTTATGCTTTTTTTTAACTTTTCTTTTTTCTTTATTGATTAAGGTATTACTTATGGGCCCTTATCCCCCATTCCCCCTTCACCACCCCCCCCAGCTCATGCCCTCACCACCCTGGTGTCTGTGTCCACTAGTTGTGCTTATATGCATGCATACAAGTCCTTTGGTTGATCTGTCCCCCTTACCCCCACCCTCCCCTACCTTCCCTCTGAGGTTTGACGGTCTGATCGATGCTTCTCTGTATCTGGATCTGTTTTTGTTCATCAGTTTATGTTGTTCATTATATTCTATAAATGAGTGAGATCGTGTAATATTTATCTTTCTCTGACTGGCTTATTTCATTTAGCATAATGCTCTACAGTTCCAGCCATGCTGTTGCAAATGGTAAGAATTCCTTCTTTTTTTACCACAGCATAGTATTCCATTGTGTAGATGTACCACAGTTTTTTAATCCACTCATCTGCTGATGGGCACTTAGGCTGTTTCCAAATCTTAGCTATGGTAAATTGTGCTGCTATGAACATAGGGGTGCATATATCCTTTCTGACTGGTATTTCTAGTTTCTTGGGATATATTCCTAGAAGTGGGATCACTGGGTCAAATGGGAGTTCCATTTTTTAGTTTTTTGAGGAAACTCCATACTGTTCTCCACAGTGGCTACACCAGTCTGCATTCCTACCAGCAGTGCATGAGGGTTCATTTTTGTCTGCATCCTCGCCAGCACTTGTCATTTGTTGATTCGTTGATGATAGCCATTCTGACAGGTGTGATCACTTAGGCTTTTACTAGTATATACATATAGATTGCCAGTGTGCGTCATATGCACTGGCCAGTCAGTCAGTCGGACGGACATAGAGTGGGTCACTCAGCCTTTTATATATATAGATACACTTACTTTAGGAAGATCTGACTAAAATAAAACAAAATAAAGCCAAACCAATTATATACTAGAAAGATCAATAAACCAGGGGATAAAAGCCACACATAAAATTTGCTTTGCCATCTCAAAAAAATGGGCATTTATATGAGAGTCTTTATAGCCTCCCTTTCTCAAAAATGGAGAGTCTACAAGTAGCTTAACTTCAGGCTACTGTACATTATTCAATAACTAGAGGCCCGATGCACAAAATATGTGCAAGAGTAGGCCTTCCTTCCGCCGGCTGCTGGCACCGGCTTCCCTCTGGCAACCAGGACCCAGGCTTTCCTCGCAGCCCCGGCTTCATCCGGAAGGTCGACCAGAAGTACGTCCAGTCTAATTAGCATACTATGCTTTTATTATTATAGATGTTAATTTATATTCACCTCAATTATTTATCTCCGCTTAACTACCTTTAATCATATTTTTAATTGGGGGAATCATAAAGTATTCTCCTTAAAATGACAAGGAAGAGGTAATGTTTTTGCAAAATGATATTCTGAAAATATTTTATAAAAGAAATTGTCTAAGAAAACATATTTGCATACTTAAGAAAAAAGGAACTATGCAAATTAAAACTACTGACTGCTACCATATTAAATTAATTCAATGGAAGAAAAGAAAAATCTGATAAACAGGATCATAGCCATAAATCAGAAATGAATGTGAAGAGAAAACAAGCCAAAACAACAAAGAGAAAAGTGGAGTTCTAAGTGATGAGGAAAAGGAAGACAAAAAAAAACCCC
Organism: Plecotus auritus; assembly: GCF_963455305.1. Taxonomy (NCBI): domain Eukaryota; kingdom Metazoa; phylum Chordata; class Mammalia; order Chiroptera; family Vespertilionidae; genus Plecotus; species Plecotus auritus. Next base: position 73,107,616 of record NC_137773.1, read on the forward strand.
ATGGCTTTGTAGTTTTGCATAAAGTGTGATTCCATTTAAATATATTCTGATTTATTTAAAGCAAGTGGATGAAGTTATTACAACCATATGTTAACTCAAAGTTATCACATGTTCCTTTAAATAGTACATTCAGTCTATAAAATACAAATAAGCTATGAAAAGTCAGCTGAATTGAGGAGCTATATGTTTGCCTAATCAAAGGCCAAATTTGCACCTGAGAAAATTACTGCACCCAGAAGGCAAAAAAAAGTCAATGAAATCAATGGAGAAAACATTCACAAAGTGTAGATACTAAACTAGACATGACATAAAACAAAATTACAAACAAGGATGCATTTATGGATCATTACAGTCCGACCTGTTTGCATTGGCTTAGTTACACATGGTCTTCAATCTCTTCAAAGTTTCTCTAATAGCATCAGCATTAGAGAAATAATGATGGACTGCAGCCCCATTGGGAAATCCTGAATGTACTCCAGGTGATACTCCTCTTTAGGTAAATATGCACAATGACTTTTACTACTTTCTCTGAAGCAAAGCACAAGCAACTTCTACAGAACACAGCTTACCTTTCTGGAAGCCTTCGGCCATATATTTCTCCTTTCCATTTAGCTTCATTATCTTCTGCTCTTTGTTGCTGCATTCGATCAAAAATAGCATGATAATGTTCATATTGTCCCCGAGGAGAAAAAGATGATGGAGCCACAGCCCCTCCACTGCCAAAAAAGGTAGCCTAGGAATAAAAAAAAAAAAAAAAAAAAAAGAGCTCTCAAATGATTGTCTCATAATACCTTAAAACACCCATACCATCTTCAAAAGAAAAAAATTCAACACTTGACTTTTAAAAGGCAATTATCTAATTTGAAAATATTAATAAACATATTGCCTAAGGAAAATGTCTTCCTACTATATTATAATCATTAATAAAAAAGTAATATGCTTTATAACTAACAATAAAGCATAATTTAATGCAACAAACAAAAATATAAAATGTCACTAAATTCATGTAAATAGGAAAAAATCTGGTCTTAATTAACATGTTTTGAAACAAGATTCTAGTATACATTTTATGTGATCCCATTCTTTTAAGTTTAAATATGTATAGCTTATAAATAAAGCAGAGCTGCTTTTGTAACATTCAAAATTATATTTAACAAAAACATTTGCATATGGTATTTAACATACCCCAAATCCTTCAATTCAACAAGCAATGAAGACACAAACACCACTGAAACATGCTCTAGGTATAAATAAAAGAAACAAAAACACCATATAGATTCTTAAGCACAAAACTAGAAAAATATTTCATGCCTATGGCAAATGAATGGTCATAGGCACACTCTAAAGCAGGCGGTACTGAGCAAATTTACAAAATAGAAAAAAAATTGTCAAAAGTAAAAAAAAAATCTCTAAAAATAAAAAAATTAAAGAAAAAACACTGGAAAATATATTGTTCAACCCAGCCTTGAAAGCAATGGAGAGAGAGAGAGAGAGAGAGAGAGAGAGAGAGAGAGAGAGAGAGAGAGAGAGATTTTAAATGAGCCAGAGTATTAAAGCAAAAATAAGCAATGTATGTATATATTTGGGTGTTGGCAGTAGGAGGAGAAATTAGGAAGATATATAATTAGAAGGAAGGCAAATAGGGGGCATTAAGCTTGGTCATTAAAGGTTGGTACAGCTAACTACTATCAAACCAGGGTGTTTGAGTTCATTTAATAAACAACAGAAACCATTTATAAACTTTCTAGTGGGAATAAAATACAAAAACAGTTTTTAAGAAGTTCAGTTAAGGCAACTTATTCATAATAAACAGGAATAAGAGAGAGAACAAGGTTGAGGATAATTAGAAGACTTGTTGCCCTGACACCAACTCAAGAAGCCTAGAAATAAAAGGCATTCAACTAAAAAGTAAGTGATTGTAGGGAGCGGCTATAGAGTTAAGCCTAAGATTGACCTGTGGCAGAGCCAAAAACAAGTCCCAGTTAAGCTTGACCTTGTGGCCACCTTCCTGGGTAACTAATGGGCTGTGGGAGGTGCAGCAAGTGCTGCCAAAACAAGTGAAACTCACAAGAACATTGTAACTATGGTGACCAGCTCCTTGTTTGTCTGACTATAAAGTAAAGCCTCAGCTTACAGGCTGGGGTCTTTCTGTGTCCTTATCCTGGCACAGGAGATCCACCAAGACCCAGCTATATTCTCTTTGTCTATCTTTTCTTCAATCCTTCACCACCCTCACTCAGGCTCACTGAACCCTTGGCTGAGCTGGCCTGGCACAAGTGATGAAGGGAGTTCTGGATTCTCCATGGGAATGATGGATAAAGGCAAAAACTAAGGATATAACCTCAGACACATAAGAATTCAAGCACATAGAAAACTCAAAGTTATAAACTAGAGATATCAGAAAAGGGTAAGAGTTAAAAAGAAGTGTATAATGTTGCAGATGTCACAGTGGAAGATTATCACTGAGATGAGGAAACCAATGACCTCAAATGCAGAGGTCAAAGCACTGAAAATAAGACATACTGCTATGACTAAAGTTGAGTGGTAACATTTAAAAAACCCATTTCTGTGAAGTGATGAGAACAGAATCCAGAACACTGACAGTAAAGAAGAAGAGCTTCCAAGTGATAACATCTTAAGGAAGAAGTCTGAATAAATAAAAAAAATACAAAGAAAAGTATTAGAATCAAATAAAAGAAATTTCAGTGTACTCTACAAGATAGAATTTGTGTTAACATCTTGACACAGTGGGTTGCAAATATTATAAGAAAGATTAATTTTGCCCAGCCAACGTGGCTCAGTGGTTGAGCATTGACTTTATGAACCTGGAGGTCACAGTTGGATTCTCATCAGTCAGGGCACATGCCCGTGTTGCCCATTGTGGGGTGTGCAGGAGGCAACCAGTCAATGATTCTCTCTCATCATTGATGTTTCTATCTCTCTCTCCCTCTCCTTTCTGTCTGAAATCAATAAAAATGTATTTTTTTAAAATCAGAAAGATTAATTTTAAAATATCAGCTCAAGATAAATACTGATAACTGATTAAAGATGTCTGAATAGCAAGAGACGAAAGTTGCTAGAAATAGGTAAGAAAATTAGGCAGGAAACTCCATCTAGGTGTTCCTCACACATCTCAAAATGTCAATCTCAAGGCAAGCATCAGAATCAGAATTCTGATGAAAGATAGTCATTTCTCCAGGAGAGGGTTTACTATTTGAGTTTAGTCTGGTGTGAATATCTTCTTAACTTCATTTGAGTGCTTCAACTTTTTTCTTTAACAAAATTATGTAAACAAAAGTATGTAAACATCTCTGAAGAGTCCTATATTGAAAATAACGTTGAAAATACTGTACTAGAATACTGAAGCAATATGACCTTTGAAAAGTCACTTATTTCACCCAATATAACTACAGGTTGATGAATTTTGACAAATGTATACATTTGTGCAGCCACTATCACAATCAAAAGCACATCCATCACCCCAGCAAGTCCCCTCATGTTCCTTTGAAGCCAATGCCTCCCCACTCCAGCAACTACCTATCTGCTCTGTCCTATAAATGAGAGTTGCCGTTTCTATAATTTCATATAAATGGAATCATGCAATCTGTACTCATGTCTGGCTTCTTTTACTCAGTATGTTTTGATTGTTCTATGTTGTTGAATGTATTAACAGCCTACTCCTTTTTATTGCTGAATAGTATTCCAATATATTTTCAAACAACAGATATGCCTCTTAAATATTATGATCAACACATGATCAAACTATATATGTGGAATATTTCATAATTTTTCTAAAAACACGTTCATAAGAGATACATCAAAAATGGATAAAGCAAAAGTTTCCCAGATTTTGCAGATACTAAATAATCAAAGACAGCTGGTTATTTATACTATGAAGAATGACTTCATTATTTAGAGGTATATAATAATATTAATTTTGAAATACTTCCCTTAATATTTATTTTTTATTTCATCTTTATTTTGGGGATTTCCTTTATTTGATTAACATTATACTGAGCCTCCAGGTCCTTATAAACTGTTCAGAAATCAAATGGTCTAGGAAGTTAAATATTTCAAACCCCACCGGGAATAAGCACAGAAATTAACATAGATTTAGAGTCATGAGAAATATTTTTAGGGCAAATAAATTACTTTATGAATGCTCAGTGACAACATTATAGAATTTATAAAGTGAAGCAGAAATCTGTTAAATACGTATTATCTAACACTGTGGAAAAATTGTCTCAATTAGTTATCAAACAACATTGACAAAAATGAACTTTAGGATTAAATACACCTTTAGACAGGATAATAAAAAAAGACAGGATATTTTATTGCACAGAAAAAGATATACACAAAGGGAGAAGAAAAAAATCAAACTCAACATTAGTCATGGATTTGATATGAAATACTTGACAATATCTGAGGGCCTAACTCTGATTGGTAAGTCTTTACTTTCCAATCAGATAAGAGGTTATTTTAGAATGAGTCAAATTCTGTCTGAGTTATTCCTCTTCATTCAGGAGGTAATAAGTTGTACTTCCTAGTAGATAGTATAGTACAAAAATAACAAAATGAAATTTTAAAGTAAAATTGTATTACAGAAGATTGTATGTCTATACTAATACAGAATTAGAAAAAGTGACTCAAGAAAGTCAGGATAGAACATATATGTCTACATAAACCAGACAAAGCAGACTTTTATTCATATCATAACTTTTGAAGAATAGAAACAAGTAAGAATGGTAATCAATTCAAACTGACAAATATATATTCAGCACCTAAATATCAAGTTTAATGAGCATGTGTCAGGGGGATTAAGTTTAAAGAAGGTTGACTAACAGTTGATTGGATGGTACAAATTAATACAGAGGAATAATAATGTATTCATTTTTACGGCTGTGTAACAAATGCCCACAAACTTAACAAATTAAAACAATATCCATTTATTATCTCATAGTTTCCCTTGCTTAGAAGTCTGGGTATCCTGCTCAGAATCTCACCAGGCAGAAATCAAGGTTCAGCCAAGGCTGCAATTCTCAGCTGAGGCTCAGGGTCCTTTTCCAAGCTCACTGGTTCTTGGCAGAGTTCACGTCCTTGTAGCTGTAATGGCTAAGGTCACCCTTTCCTTGGCCAGAGACCACCGCCAACTCCAGGAGATCACTAACTTCCTTGCCATGTGAATACTTGCCTTTTTCCAGGCCAGCAGAAGCATACCTATCTCTAACCTTCTTCTCCCCATCCAGGCTGCTATGAGGGAGTTGTGAATCAGATATTAATGAAATCACAGGAGTGACTATCGCCTCTACCATCACCGTCTGCCATAAAATAAAGCCTAATTAAGGAGCTGCTATACTACCATATTCACAAGTTCCACCAATACTCAAGGGGAGGGAAAAATACAAGGTGTGTACACCAGGGGTCAGGAATTTTGGGAACCATCTTAGATGTCAGCCTACACAGATAGGTAAAGATGCTCCCCAAGCAAAAGAGGAAATGCAGTGTAAAGATTAGCAGAACACAGAAAGAAGCAGGACATTAACATATGAGACCTGGCTAACCAAGCTCCAGGAACTGCTCTTAAATTTTTTAAAAATAAGAACTTAAGGCTCAGAAAACTTAAGTAATTTGCATACAGTTATATATTACTAGTCTGGATCTATCCAAAGCAAATGTTTGAATTAACAGGGCTACATAAATTGTTAGTTAGGTAACTGGTTATTTAATAAATAATTAATGATTAGCTTTCTTGTGTTTTTTTTTTAAGGTTGGAGATGGGAATGAGAGTGAGGAGGTAGGGAAGGCTACTATCAAATACAGAGAAACACAAGTGCAAAAAAAAATTAAGTAGACCTCACTCCGTAAGGAAACTACAAGTACGGTCTTTAGTTCAGCATGACTAGAGCATACCGTGTATGGTAGGGAATGGATGGACAGAAGCTTAGAGAGATTGATAGGGGCCAGATTAACATAGGTCTTCTAAAAACTTAAATCTTGGAGGACACATGAAGCTGCAGAGGATTTAAGGCAAATTTGATTTGACTTGATTTTAAATAGATTCTTCTGGCAGGAAAAGTGTACCCACAGCCTTTACATAAAAAAATTTAAGCAATTATCAGTCACATATTAGGTATCAATACAAGTTACATATCAAATAAAAACTAAGAATTCATAATAGATGCTGAAGAATTCTAGATAAAATGTAAATGTACACCTAAAGAGAGCCAATTATATATTTTAAAAAGCAAGGTGAAACTAGGAAAAGAGTGGCAGTACTATATTGGTATCAAGTGCCTACCTTTACTTCACCACCTCCTCCAGCACTTAGCACGTTTTTCCATCCTTGTTCCCTGGCCCTATTTATTCTCTCCAACTTTGGGGGGAAAGAAACAAACAAACAAAACACCATTTCAAGTATTTAATATAAAATACATAAAATACATTTAGTGATGAAATGGAAATCAGTGTTCTTTTTTTAAAAAGTGTATGTGGGGAGAGAGTGGAATATACCAGGAAAAAATGAATTATCCTCTTACCCTTTCCTTTTCTTGCCTTTTCATCTGTTCAGCCTTCATTAAACTAATCTGTAACAATTTTAAAGACAAATTTCTTAGAACCCTTGAAACTAATATCATCTGCAGCTTGGCAAGGGAAGAAGAATAAGAGCAAAAAAACTACCTGATCTTTTTGTTTCTTTGCTTTATCAATAAATTCCAACCTTCTCTTTCTTGCTGCTTCCTTAAATAAACAAGAACATTTTTATCAATAATAATTTCTACTTTTTCTAGGACATCAGGAAAGTTAGCACACCAAAGGTAGAGAGAGGTATGCCCAGGGAGGTAAAAAAGAAATGTCAAAGGTTTTTTTTGTTTGTTTGTTTGTTTAAGAAATAAGGAGGAAAGGTTTGGAGGTTTTTCTATAGCTTTTGTTTCTTTTATAATTATTTTTGCAAAGCTTTAAAATAAGCAGACAGATGTCTTTATACCTCAAACATTTTCCTCCTTTCTTCTCCAGGATTCACTTTCTTCAATGGAGTTTGATGGGCCTGGACAAAAAGTAAAACTACAAATTAGATAAGGATTTGTTATCTACATTTGTATCTGCATTTGTTTTCTACATTGATATACATAAAGAACAGTGGCTTTCAAGCTTTTCCTAAAAGTAACCAGCAGTAACAAATATATTTCACATCCAGACCCAGTAAAGACACACACACACACTCCCAAAGTTTCATAAAATACCTTTACCATGTTTAGTAGATTTGTTACTTTCCATTCTATCCCCTTTTAAAAAGTCCCTGCTCTTCACCCATTAAAATAATTTTGCCACTACTAATACAGAACACTCTACAGTTTTTAAATAGTCAAGAGAGAGCTCTGGGGTCACTGTTATGGAAGTTTAAGGGAAAAACACACAACTGTAGATATTGCTCTTCATAGTTTACAAACACAGAGTTAACATTTTAAATTATGTTCTATTATATAAAATTTAAACTAGTGGGAAATGCTACTCAGAAGCTTTGTAAAAATACACATTCCTTCCATGTAACAGAATATTATTTGGCAATAGAAAGGAATAAAGTAACTGATACATGCTACAACATCAATACATGCTACAAACTTGTAAACATTATGCTAAATAAAAAATCCAGTCGAATATTGTATGATTCCAATTATATGAACTATCCAGAATAAGCACATGTATATAGAGACAGAAGTAGATTAGTGGTTCCTGAGGGGTATGAAGGTGGGGGACAAATGGGAAGTGAATGCTAATGGTGGAAAAGATTAGGTTGTTATAGAAATGTTCTAAAATTGATTGCAGTGATGGTTGCACAACTCTGGGAATACACTGAAAATCATTTAACTCCAAACTGCAAATGGATGAATTGTATGATATGTAAATTATCTACATACTTTATAGATAAGACAATTGCATATCTACATGTCCACCCAGGTATACATTCCTATTGAGCTAATAATCGCAATAAAGCTGTTTTTAAAAAATACGTATCCCAAAAAGTTGTTGAATCATAATTTTTGGACCTGGGGCCCTGCATTCTATATATTGACAAGTTTCATGGGTAACTCCTATCTGGCAGGTCTAGCACCAGTATCAAAATTGGTGAACCACAAACACCAAACAATTTAAAAATATTAATGCAAGCATTACAGATTCTTACTATAAATGATCAGCTTTTAAACAGGTTAATAACAAGAATAATGTAGAATAAGAAGAGAATGTTTAAATAAGATACCTACAAACTCTAGTGTAAGTTACAAGAAGTCATAAATTATATTCACCTTTTAATGTTCCATATTGCCTTACATATAAAATACTCAAACATTTGTGAAATAAAAATATCAAACTGTTTCTCTGACATCACACAAGTAATTTCAGAACACTATGTCTATACAGAAGAGAAAAATATGATAACATAAAACATTCACACTAAGAGAAATGTTTTTGTGTTCCTTTTTAAAATCAGAGGCAAAATACTGAAATGTGTTCATGGAGCGCCCTCTCGTGGCTTAATAACCACTCTTTTGTTATAACAGAGCCTTTAAAAAATAACTTACAGGGGAATGGAGCAAAGACAGTTTTATGATATGTAAGTATTTTATGATATGCTGAGTAATACGTAATATATATTAGCTAAAATTGTGAAATTAAAATTAAATGAAATACAATATCATTAAGCAATATGGTTTTCCTTATGAATTCATTTTTAAGTTTGATAGAAAGTTAAAAAATCTAAAAGATGCTTCTTTAGATTTCCAGGGAAAAAAAAAGTCTTTATAAAAAACAGTCATGTAAAAACCCAGGGGGAAAAACTTACTTTTAAAATCTTATTTAAAACAATTCCAATATTTTGTTAGATTTGAAAAACTTTTCAGACATTTGATTGCCACTTCTTTTTTTCTATTTATTATTTTTCCTCTTAAATTTTTTTCTACTTTTTATTGTGGTTAAAATACACATAACATTTACCAATTTAACCATTTTTTAAGTACAGTTGTGTAGCATTAAGAACATTCACATTGTGTGCATACAAATATAGTTTTAAGTGGTATATATTAAAATAAGCTGTATGATATTTCAAGTACTGATTAGTATCTAGTTCTCATTGTTCTGGTTTAGAAAAATCATATTTATTTGCCTAAAAAGTTTAAGGACAACAACTTGCCTGAAATCCAGAACATATAATTATCATCTAAATCATTTATGGGTCATTTAGAATATTTGATAGAATATCTATTATTCAGAATATTATTAACTAGAATCTTAACATATCAGAGCATGCTGCTCTTGCATACTGAATAATATTAATTGAAAATGAGAGAAACATTAAGAAAACCCATATATTTCTTGATTCTATCAGCCATATGAAAGAATAGATTATACACTTGGCTACAATCCTCCCTAAACATAAGAGGCCTTCTGTTATATCATTAGTCCAATCTCACCTAGAGTTCTGACCCCTCCACTCAGTCAGGCTAAAACTTGCTCAAGAGATTAAGACAATTGCATATCTACATGTCCACCCATGTGTACATTCCTTATTGAGCTAATAATATAAAGATAGTCCCCAAAATGATAGATTCATTCCCAGAAAGTCTGCATGTGTACAGCCAAATGTTAAAATGAACTGTGGATGTAATAACTGCCATTTTGGAATAAACATCTCAAAAACCGTCTATGAAATATCTTTACTTTGAATCATATTTCACTGAACTCCATTAGAAGACATAAAACATTTCCAAAGCAATTTTGATCCAAGGCATGATTTTTTAAAAAAGAAGACATTCATAAGAATGCAATCTGACTCATTTCATAACATTGAAATATAATTCAATCACTAATAATAAAGAAAAATTTACAGAAAGTATATATAACATTAAATAAAAACATCAAAATACAAAATCAGAGCTACATTAAAAATACAGGCAATATAAATGTAATGTTTGACTACTGGGAATATGTTCCTTTCCTTTCATTATATAAACTGTCAAAAGTATAATAAAAGACCACAGCAAATTTATTGAAATACATACTTTATAGAAAGAAATTCAGATCAAAATCATACTACTTAAATTACTTCCAAGAACCAAATCAAGTTTCTATCTCAAGAATTAAACATATATATAAAGGATCATTTTCTGCTCAAATTTCTCTTCATCACCTCACACTGAAATAATGTTACCTTTAGGAAATAGGGATGAAAATTCAAAAATACTGGACTTCTGATTGTGCCTAAAAACAGGGTTTTTATTTGGCCTTTAACCAACCCTATTCACTGCTCTTAAAATATTACAGGATATTGCTTTACTGACTTGGAATTCACTTTATTCAATAATTTATTCACTCTTTCTTTTTTTTAAAGAAACTTATTAGACTCTTACTTTGTGCAAAAATGTATAAAAGATGGTTCCTAACTTCAGAGAGCTGAAAGTCTAATAAAAATAATAAGAGAATATATATAAGGTGCTAAAGCAGTTCAAATAAGGAAGAAATTATTTTCCTGCCTTTTGTGGGGAGGGTACATTTAGGGAAGAAACAAGAAAGGTCTTGTATTTGAGGTGTTTCCTACTACCTCTCTTAGATCAGTGAAGAGGTTTTTTTTTATTAATCCTCACCAAATCAATTTAAAAATTGGTTTAAAAGAGAGAGGCATGGAGAGAGAGAGAAAGAAACATCAATGTGAGAAACACTGATCGGTTGCCTCTTGCACATGCCCCGACTGGGGATTGAACCCATAGCCTGAGTATGTGCCCTGACCGGGGATTGAACCTCCAACCTCTTGGTTTATGGGACGATGCTCCAATCACCTGAGCCACCTAGCCAGGGCAGTCAGTGAATAGCTGTCAACACCAAAGCCACACTGCCAATGTGACAGTCTCCCAGGCCAGTGGTCGGCAAACAGGCTCGCAATCTGCCGAGGTTTGCCGCTCTGTTGACTAATGAGTTTGCGGACCACTGGGATAGGGGCTTAATCACAAGGAACAACAACAGCCTGTAATTATTGGAATCGAGAGTCTAGGTCAGTGGTCGGCAAACTCATTAGTCAACAGAGCAGCAAACCGTGGCTCACGAGCCGCATGTGGCTCGTGAGCCGCAGTTTGCCGACCACTGTCTCAGGCTATAATACCAGCATTATATTTTTACTAGAGGACTGGTGCATGAAAATTCATACACTCGGGCAGGTCCCTCATCCCTGCCTGTACCCTCTTGCAGACCAGGACCCCTCGGGGGATGTCCACCTCAGGGGATGTCCCTGGGGGATCGGGCCTATGCTGACAGTCAGACATCCCTCTGGCAGCCCGGAAGCCCTCAGGGGATGTCCGACTGATGGCGGGGAGCGGGCCTAAGCTGCAGTTGGACAGCCTTAGCACTTCTGAGGAGGTAGGAGAGCCTCCTGCCACCGCCGCCGCTGCACTCACAGCCCTCAGCCCGGCTTGTGGCAGAGTGGAGCTCCCCCTGTGGGAGCGCACTGACCACCAGGGGGCAGCTCCTGCATTGAGCGTATGCCCCCTGGTGGTCAGTGCGCATCATAGTGACCGGTCGTTCTGGATCATTCTCCCATTAGGGTCAATTTGCATATTACCCTTTTATTATATAGGATAATCTAGTGCTAACAAAGTGAGCAGTCATCACACAACTTGCTCATTTTTTTTTTTCAGGCCTTTGTCTCTTTATTTGGAGTATAAGATTTGAGGAGAGAAGAAATATGGTGTTTACTTTGTATTTTCTAAGGATTTACAAAATAATCCAGTATCCATGTGACATATACCTAGCTACACAGAAAGAGAGGCAAAGAAAAGAAGAACATTTAAAAAGAAGGAGGGGCTAACTAATGAACAAAGACAAGAAAGAAAAAGCATATACATGGTGTAATCAGTAACTAGTGCTAATTATATTAAGTTTTAGTATCTTTAGTACTACTATTAATAATACTTTTAGCAGACCACTTATCTTTCTAACTAAACAAAATCATTACTAAACCTACTTTTTTCCTATTGACCATATGAAATAAGCACACATTCCAGTGTTCTCAAGAGACTTAACCATTATCATTTTCTCTCTCCAGGTTTTGTTTCTTGGTAGTTATCTATTTGCTAAAAAGAATAACAAAATGGCTTTTGTAGAGGGTTTTGGTTGTTATTCATTCTTTTAAAGAACATTTGAATGACTTGTAAAAGTCTAAGCTATTTGTCCAGAACCAGTGAAAACAACAACAAAAATCCTTGCTTTCAAGGGCTTTTGCTCTGTTATGGAGGAGATGGACAGTCGGCAAATAAAGGAAAAACACATACAGCATTAGACAGCGACAATGTGGAAAAAAACAAAGCCGAACAGAGCAGAGAGAACTCTGGGCATGGGGAAAGGGACAGTTGTCAAGGATGAAGGCTCTATTCATAGGTCTTAAGCACAGACCTGAAGGAACTAGTAGAGAAAACTACAGTTTTCCCAAGGGAGAGTCCTCCAGGAAAAGGGAATAGAAAGTACAAATGCATTTTTGTACTTTATATTAAGGGCTTGACACGTTTGAAGGCAATGAGGTTCAGTCAGCATGGCTGGACTGGGAATAGCAAGGGGGGTCAAAAAGTGAGGCTCAGGGAGGTAAGGGGGCATAAGAGGGCTCTGCAGGCCATTGTAAGGGCGCTGGCTTCACCCTGAGTGAGAAGGAAAGCCACTGGAAAGTTCCAGGAGGAAAGTGCAACAATGTGACCTTCATTGTCAGAGGATCATTTAGGCTGCTCAAGTGAGAACAGACTGAAAAACCCAAGTTTGAAAGCAGTGAAATCAGCCAGGAGATTACTATTATAACACAGGTGAAAGATGAGGGGGACAGGGAGGACTAATGTGGTGAAAAAATAATGAGAAATAGTCAGGACATGAATGTATTTTGAAGGCAGGGTTGCTAGGACGTGATGTTTAAAGAGTGGACAATGATGACCCCAAAGGTTTTGATGAGAACAAAGGAAAGGACTGAGTTGCCATTTACTGAAATAAGAAGGAACAGTTTGGGAAGGAGGTGGAATCAGGAGTTCAGTTTTACACAAGTGAATTCTGAGGTGCTTATTAGAAATCCCACTGGAGATATGAAGACAGAGCTCAAGCGCGAAGTTGAGGCTGGAGATACCAATTTGAGTGTCTGTTTAGAGATGCTGTCAATTAGAGAGAGAATCTAGTACAAAAAGGAAACTATCCAAGGACAGACACCTTAAGCCTGTCAGCATTTAGAGGTCAGGAACATGAGGACTTGCAAAGGAGGCTGAGATAAGCAGTCAACAAGGTAGGAGAAGAAACAGAAGAATGTAACACTTTGGGCTCAAATAAAGACAATGCTTAAAGAAGAAGAGGGTAATCAAGGGAATCAGAAGCTGAAGGAGAAGAAGACAACTGACCCCTGGACTTAACAACATGGAGGCCACTAATGCCCTAGTCAAGAGCTATGTTGTAACAGCTGTGTCGAGGAAGCCCTGAGCGGAATAGATCAAAGGGAAATGAGAAGAGGGGTGGCAGACAGCACAGACAATGCCTTGGGAAAGTTCTGCTGTTTAAGGAAGCAGAGATATAGGGAAGCAGCAAGAAGGAGATATGGAAGATAAGGAAGTGGTTTTTTTTTAAGAGACTGAAGACACAACATGTTTGTTTGCTAACAGAGATGACTCAGTAGAGAGAAGAAATATAATGATGTAGAAGAGAGCCCCAAAAAGGAAAATAATAATAATAATATACTAGTACACAAATTGCAGAGCTGATTACAATTGAGAACAGATCATCCAAAGTAATAGAAACAAAGGCAGAATATTTCAAACAGATATGACTGACTGGCAGAAGTAGTGTAGAAAATTTTTGTTATAATGGCTTCTATTTTCTCAGTGAGATAAGAAGCAAGGTCATTTGCCTGAAGTGAAAAACAAGGAAGTAAAGAAATTAATCACCTAGAAAATGGAAGGGTAAATGAACTGAGGAAATATCATAGGGTAGCCAGAAGGTGCTCATTTGACATTGTTGGTTATAAATGTAAAGTGAGCATAGTTAGAATACGGCAGGAGAGCTGAGATGGAATTTAAGCCAGAAGAGGAAAATATAGCCAAAACCGGTTTGGCTCAGTGGATAGAGCGTCGGCCTGCGGACTGAAAGGTCCCAGGTTCGATTCCGGTCAAGGGCATGTACCTTGGTTGCGGGCACATCCCCAGTGGGAGGTGTGCAGGAGGCAGCTGGTCGATGTTTCTGTCTCATCGATGTTTCTAACTCTCTCTCCCTCTCCCTTCCTCTCTGTAAAAAATCAATAAAATATATATATATATATATATATATTAAAAAAAAAAAAAAGAAGAAGAGGAAAATATAAACTAGGAGGGAATGGGCAATGAAAAAATAACAAGTTCCATGGGTCCAAATAAGACAAAGACATTTTTGGAGGCAGTCTTTGAGGAATGCGCAGGAAACATAGGAGGTAATGGTCAGGGAGTGGGAAGTTTACTGTTGAAACAACAGAATAGTTGCTACTATTATCACATTTGATGGCATATTACAGGTGAGAGTTCTGAGGTATGGTAAGAGACAAGATCATTCATTGAAAGAGAACAATCAAGAAAATAAAAGGCCATGCACTGTTGGAACGGTCATCATTTTGAGATACTAAAATCATCAAGAATGATGACAGAGAGAAACCAAGATGGTGGCATAGGTAAACACCTGAACTTGCTGCCTCACACAACCACTTCAAAACTACAACTAAAAGACAAAATGGGTATCATCCAGAACCACAGGAAGGCTGGCTGAGTGGAAATTCTACAACTAGAAGAGAAGAGAAAAGCACACTGAGACTCGGAGGAGGTGCAGAGGTGCAGAAGTGAAGTGCAGACATACGGAGGCACGAGCGTGGAAAGGGCTAGCAACTGAGTACGCTGTTGTCTTTTTCAATCGGGAGGGAGACACAAGCTCCCAACTGCTCTCAACTCCAGTTCCAGGTGAGACTCTGGGGACCCAGACTCATACAGGGAGAAACTAGACTGTCTGGCATTGGGCCAGAATGTGAGGGTGGCTTTCTCTCAGAGGTGCAGTGATTATTGTTCCTGCAAGGTGCCGCAGGACACAGAGACCCGGGACCTCTTCTAGGTAGGGCTGATGGTCAGCCATTGCTGTTTGCTCCACCCTGGTGATTCCCTGAGACCCCACCCCACCCAATTTACAACCCCACCCAAGCTGTGCCCAGTGGCTTTTGCATATGAATGGCCTGGCCCTTTGCAGTCAGAAACCAAACGTACTGCAGCTGGGTCAAAGAGCCCCAGAGCCTCCAAAAGAAGGCCCATGGCTTGATAGCAGCTTGCATTGCTTCACAGCTGGGCCTCATCTGGGCACCTCCAAACCCCAAACAAAGAGAAGGAATCTGCAGATCTCTCTGTAGCTCCTGCTGGGTGGCCTCTCTCCTTGGAGATCCAAGAGCCAGTGTACCCGGAGGTCAAAGAGAGACCATCCAGCCTACAACTCTTCAGATCCATAAGAGACACACTCAGGGGGCAGACTCAGTGAGTGCCAAAGCCCCACTGAAGCAAGTCTTGACCCATAAGGGTGTCTCCAGCACAAAAGTTCTCCCATCGCAGACACAACTGATCCTCACAGCCAACTGGCCTGGAGGTCAATTCCTCCCACAGATACCAACAACAATCAAGGCTTAACTACAACAAGACTGCACACAGCCCACAAAGGGGTGCACCAAGAGTGTTCACCTCAGGTAATTAGGGAGGCTGATTACCTGAGGTGAACACTGGGCCCTATAGGACACCTAGCACACAAGCCACACTATCAACACAGGGAAGCAGCCAAAATGCAGAGACAAAGAAACAGGTCACAAATGACAGAAATGGAGGAAAGCGAATGACTGGATATAGAGTTAAAAACCACGGTTATAACGTTACTCAAGAATCTTCTAGAAACCTCTGAGAAATTTAGTGAGACCCTCAAGGATATGAAAAAGGACCAAGTAGAAATTAAGCATACACTGACTGAAATAAAGAATAATATACAGAGATCCAACAGCAGACTAGAGGATCCCAAGAATCAAGACAAAGATTTGAAATACAAAGAAGCAAAAAACACTCAACTGGAAAAGCAAAAAGAAAAAAGAATCCAAAAATATGAAGATAGTGTAAGGAGCCTCTGGGACAACTTCAAGCGTACCAACATCCGAATTATGGGGGTGCCAGAAGAAGACAGAGAGCAAGATATTGAAAACCTATTTGAAAAAATAATGACAGAAAACTTCCCCTACCTGGTGAAAGAAATAGACTTACAAGTCCAGGATGCGCACAGAACCCCAAACAAGAAGAACCCAAAGAGGACCACACCAAGACACATCATAATTAAAATGCCAAGAGCAAAAGACAAAGAGAATATTAAAAGCAGCAAGAGAAAAACAGTTAGTTACCTACAAGGGAGTACCCATATGACTGTCAGCTGATTTCTCAACAGAAACTATGCAGGCCAGAAGGGAGTGGCAAGAAATATTCAAAGTGATGAACAGCAAGAACCTACAACCAAGATTACTCTACCCAGCAAAGATATCATTTGGAATTGAAGGTCAGACAAGAAAAAGCTAAAGGAGTTCATTACAACCAAACCAGTATTATATCAAATGCTGAAGGTTATTCTTTAAGAAGAGGAAGAAGAAGGAAAAGGTAAAGATAAAAATTATGAACAATAAAGTGACAACAAATACATATCTATCAACAAGTGAATCTAAAAATCAAGTGAATAAAAAGTCTGATGAACAGAATAAACTGGTGAATATAATAGGATCAGGGGCATAGAAAGGGAGTGGACCGACAATTATCAGGGGGAAGGGGTGTGGGGGGTGTGGGAAGAGACTGGACAAAAATCGTACACCTATGGATGAGGACAGTGGGGGGGGGGGTAAGGGCAGAGGGTGGGGTGGGAACCGGGTAGAGGGGAGCTATGGGGGGAAAAAAGAGGAACAACTGTAATAACCTGAACAATAAAGATTTATTAGTAAAAAAAAGAATGATGACAGTGAGTCAGGTATTAAACTCTTCCAAAAATGAGGGGCTGCAGATGACCCTAACATGGAGGGGTAGCCGGTGATTCAGTCTAGTGGCAAAAGTGTCAGAGCTTGGGGAAGAGGTGAGGGGTTAGGAAGCAGAAAATAGTCTGACAATGAGAAGGAAAACACCTCCCTCACCTTACCCTAGAGTCCAGGGCAGGGGTGGGCAAACTTTTTGACTCGAGGGCCACAATGGGTTCTTAAACTGGACCGGAGGGCCAGAACAAAAGCATGGATGTAGTGTTTGTGTGAACTAATATAAATTCAAAGTAAAGGAGCGGAGGGGAGAGCAAGAGAACCCTCCGCTCTTTCGGCTCTGCGGGCCGGATAGAACAGCTGAATGGGCCGGATCCGGCCCCGGGCCGTAGTTTGCCCATGGCTGGTCTAGGGCAGGGGTGGGCAAACTTTTTGACTCGAGGGCCACAATGGGTTCTTAAACTGAACCGGAGGGCCGGAACAAAAGCATGGATGGAGTGTTTGTGTGAACTAATATAAATTCAAAGTAAAGGAGCAGAGGGGAGAGCAAGAGAACCAGATAGAACAGCCGGATCCGGCCCGCGGGCCGTAGTTTGCCTAGACTCAGCAGTAATAAGGGGTTAGAAAGAAAGTAGTGACCAAGCAAAAGAGCTGCACAACAGTGTGGTCAAAGATAAGCCAGACTTTAGAACAAGAGCAGTGAGGGCAATCTTTAGATTAGAATACAAGGAATTTTGCTGACAATGTACTATAAGTAGGCTTTGTGGATATATTTAAATGCTTGTGAATTCTCAAGTACAAAAATTTCCCAGATTTTTATCAAGTGTATCACAGATTTTTACTTGTTTTATGCACACACACACAAATGGCTCTGCTTAGGTTGTTTAAAAAATTATTTCACTTATAACATCACTTTCTTTTTTAATGTGCTAACTACTTTGGTTAATATAACTTAATGTTTCTTTATGACTTCTGTTAAGTCTTCTTGGTTTTGGAAGACTGGTGAAGCAGAGAACAGCAATGTTCTTTAGTAACTAAATTAAAGCAGTCCTATGAATGTCAAGATAATGGAACTGAGCTGCAATAAAAAAAAAAAAAGGTCAAAGTGAATTTGTTACTAATGACACAGTTTGTAACATGATCATACCTGTTTATTTTTTTGGAGTGGCTTCTTTTCATGTAATTTTTTCTCTCCATATTTCTTATATGTTAAAGGCACTCCATATTTAGCAGCAGGCTTTGTAATTTGCTGAGCAGAAGACACAACAGAAGCCAAGCTTTGTCCTGAGGCAGGTCTTTTAGCTACATGAAAAGATAAAAATAATTTTTCCAGCGTTCTATATGTTAATCTTTAATTTCAAAATTCTTCAAGATAGAACTTTTTCATTTTCATAATCATAAACAGCATGTAGTTTGAAACTTTTCATTAAACATATAATTCCTTAGCACACATCAATGCCTTCATTATAACTATTTTTCTAAAGCCACTTTTTGAAAGAAGCAAAAGTCACACTCCTATAAGATGCTGAAATTTCTCATATAAAAAAAAGTACATCCCTCAATTTGACTGTGGGTGATTACTGCACCCATCTGTGAATATTCTAGAAAGCACTGAACTCTAGGCTTTAATTGGGTGAACTGAACAGTATGTGAATTACATCTCAATAAAGCTGTTAAAGATAAATTTTAAAAAGAACATTCACTGTTTTAGAAGTTACTTTCAAAATCAGAACATAAACTTTAAGAACAATTGTTAAACATTAATTCTATAGCTATGAGCAGCTTAATATTTTCTTCATATACAGTCTGAATGTCTATACTTACAGACTTATTGAAGAACACACACTTTAAAACAATTATTATATCTAAGGATCCCATGAAACAGGTACCGTTATATACTCCAGGTGGAAATATGAATTGGTCAAACTATCTAGAGGGCTATCTATGTTAAGAAGAATGTTTACTGAACTCTTCAAAAATTCATCTGGAATAAAAAAAGACCCCAAATAGCTGCAACAATCCTGAGAAAGAAAAACAAAGTAGGAGGGATCTCAATACCAGATATCAAGCTGTATTACAAAGCCACTGTTCTCAAAACTGCCTGGTACTGGCACAAAAACAGGCCTATAGACCAGTGAAATAGAATAGAGAACCCAGAAATCAACCCAAACCACTATGCTCAATTAATACTTGACAAAGGAGGCAAGAGCATACAATGGAGTCAAGACAGCCTCTTCAATAAATGGTGTTGGGAAAATTGGACAGATACATGCAAAAAAATGAAACTAGACCACCAACTTACACCATACACAAAAATAAACTCAAAATGGATGAATGACTTAAACATAAGATGGGAAACCATAAAAATATTAGAGGAATCCATAGGCAGCAAAATCTCAGACATATAACAAAGCAATATCTTCACCGATACAGCGCCTAGTGCAATGGAAACTAAAAAGAAAATAAACAAATGGGACTACATCAAAATAAAAAGCTTCTGCACAGCAAAAGAAACCATCAACAAAACAACAAGAAAGCCCACTGCATGGGAGAACATTATTTGCCAATGTTATCACCGATAAGGGTTTAATCTCCAACATTTACAGGGAACTCATACAACTTAACAAAAGGAAGATAAACAACCCAATCAAAAAATGGGCAATGGACCTAAGTAGATACTTTTCAAAAGAGGACATAAGGAAGGCCAAGAGACATATGAAAACATGCTCAAAGTCACTAAACACCTGAGAGATGCAAATCAAAACAACAATGAGGTATCATCTCACACCTGTCAGAATAGCTATCATCAACAAATCAACAAATGACAAGTGCTGGCAAGAATGCAGAGAAAAAGGAACCCTCGTGCACTGCTGGTGGGAATGCAGACTGGTGCAGCCACTGTGGAGAACAGTATGGAGTTTCCTCAAAAAACTAAAAATGGAACTCCCATTTGAGCCAGTGATCCCATCTCTAGGACTATATCCCAAGCAACTAAAAACACCAATCAGAAAGGATATATGCACCCCTATGTTCATAGCAGCACAATTTACCATAGCTAAGATTTGGAAACAGTCTAAGTGCCCATCAGCAGATGAGTGGACTAAAAAACTGTGGAACATCTACACAATGGAATACTATGCTGCTGTAAAAAGGAAGGAACTCCTACCATTTGCAACAGCATGGATGGACCTGGAGGGCATTATGCTAAGCGAAATAAGCCAGTCAGAGAAAGATAAATATTACACGATCTCACTCATTTGTGGAATATAATGAACAACATAAACCAATGAACAAAAACAGATCCAGATACAGAGAAGCATTGATCAGACCCTCAAACCTCAGAGGGAAGGCAGGGGAGGGTGGGAGTAAGGGGGAGAGATCAACCAAAGGACTTGTATGCATGCATATAAGCCTAACCAATGGACACAGACACCAGGGTGGTGAGGTCATGAGCGGGGGGGCATGGGGGGGGGGGGGAGAATGGGGGGATAAGGGCACATATGTAATACCTTAATCAATCAAGAAAGAAAAAAATAATGTTTATGAATTGATTTTAAAGAAATGGAGAAACAAAAATTTATACACGAGGATAAACCCTGCAGCATTATGTATTGAAGCCTAGACAAGGTTCTCTCTTAAGACAAGGATACATTCAAGAAAAACAGTTAAACTAACATAACTAAAAGAAAAGCCTACTCTACAGAGAAACCAAGATGGCAGCATAGGTAAACACCTAAACTGCTGCCTAGCACAACAATTTCAAAACTACAACTAAAAGACAGAACAGACACCATCCAGAACCACAGGAAAGCAGGCTGAGTGAAAATTCTACAACTAGAAGGAAGGAGAAAGGCTCACAGAGAATTGGAGGTACGGCAAAGGGGCTTTGTGCGCGCAGAGAGGAAGGGCGGCTGAGAGCCTGGCTGACTTTCTCTGGCGGAAGGGGGAAGGAAGCCTCCGACCGCACTGAACCCCAGTTCTGACTGCACTGAACCCCAGTTCCGGGCGAACCCCTGGGGACCCACGCTCTTGTGGGGGGAGTCTGGACTCTCGGGCGGAGACTCGGGACCCGGGGAAGGCGGAGGACTGAAAGTGCGCACGTGCGCACGCGCGCACGCGCTGGTGTTCACAAAGGCTGCGGGGGTTGCCACAGGCTTTCCCTAGTGGAGGGGAGTCAGAGGATTCTGACTGCACTGAGCCCCAGTTCTGACTGCAGTGAACCCCAGTTCCAGGCGAGCCCCTGGGGACCCACGCTCTTGTGGGGGGAGTCTGGACTCTCGGGCGGAGACTCGTGAGCCGGGGAAGGCGAAGGACTGAAAGCGTGCCCGCGCCGGTGCGCACAAGGGCTGCGGAGGTTGCCGCGGGCTTTCCCTGGTGGAGGGGAATCAGAGGCTCCTGACGGCACTGTGCCCCAGTTCTGACTGCAGTGAACCCCGGTTCCAGGCGAGCCCCTGGGGACCCACGCTCTTGTGGGGGGAGTCTGGACTCTCAGGCGGAGACTCGAGCTGGGGAAGGCGGAGGACTGAAAGTGCACGTGCGCTCAGGGGCGGGGCTGACAGGAAGCCAAGACTGAGGCTCCACCCCATCCAAGCTGAACACAGAGGCTACTGCAGTTTGGCAAGTCTAATCCTATAGGGCTGTCTCCAGCACCGGGCTTCTCCCAGCATAGACACAGCTGATCCTTACAGCCAACTGACCCGGAGGTCAATTCTTCCCAGTGATACCAACAACAATAAAGACTTAATTACAACAAGGCTGTACACACAGTCCACAAAGGGGTGCACCAAGAGTGTCCACCTCAGGTTAACTGGGGAAGCAGACCCACTGGGCCATATTGGAAACCTAGCACAAATATCTACCTTACCAACTCAGGGAATCAGTAAAAATGCGGGGTCAAAGAATCAGATCACAAACTAAAGAAATGGAGGAAAACAAACGACTGGATATAGAATTCAAAACCACTGTTATAAGACTTTTTAAGAATATCCTAGAAAAGGCCGATAAATATAACGAGACCCTCGAAGATATGAAAAAGGACCAACTAGAAATTAAACATACACTGACTGAAATAAAAAATGTTATACAGAGACCCAGAAACAGAATAGAGGAACACAAGAATCAAGTCAAAGAAGTGAAATACAAAGAAGCAAAAAACACTCAACCGAAAAAGCAAAAAGCAAAAAAAAAAATCCAAAAAGTTGAAGATAATGTAAGAAGACTCTGGGACAACTTCAAGCGTAACAACATCAGAATTATGGGGGTGCCAGAAGAAGAGAGAGAGCAAGATACTGAAAACCTATTTGAAGAAATAATGACCGAAAACTTCCCCCACCTGGTGAAAGAAATAGACTTACAAGTCCAGGAAGCCCACAGAACCCCAAACAAAAGGAATCCAAAGAGGACCACACCAAGACACATCATAATTAAAATGCCAAGAGCAAAAGACAAAGAGAGAATATTAAAAGCAGCAAGAGAAAAACAGTTAATTACCTACAAGGGAGCACCCATACGACTGTCAGCTGACTTCTCAACAGAAACTATGCAGGCCAGACGGGAGTGGCAAGAAATTTTCAATGTGATGAATAGCAAGAACCTACAACCAAGATTACTCTACCCAGCAAAGCTATCATTCAGAATTGAAGGGCAGATAAAGAGCTTCACAGATAAGAAAAAGCTAAAGGAGTTCATCACCACCAAACCAGTATGATATGAAATGCTGAAAGGTATTCTTAAAGAAGAGGAAGAAGAAAAAAGTAAAGAGAAAAATTATGAACAACAAATACATATCTACCAACAAGTGAACCTAAAAATCAAGTGAATTAAAAACCTGAGGAGCAGAATAATCTGGTGAATATAATAGAATCAGGGGCATAGAAAGGGAGTGGACTGATAATTCTCAGGGGGAAAGGGGTATGGGGAGTTCATGAAGAGAATGGACAAAAATCATACACCTTTGGATGAGGACAGTGAGGGGGAGGTAAGGGCAGAAGGTGGGGTGGGAAAGGGGTGGAGGGGAGCTATGGGGGGAAAAAGGAGAAATAATTGTAATAATCTGAATAAAGATTTATTTAAAAAAAAAAAAAAGAAAAGAAAAGCCTACTATTTACATCTTTCAAAGATATTACAGAAGGTCAAAGAATATAATCTATATCAACAGCTTCCCCAAATCTTCTTTCCTCTATTTTCCACATCTATTAAGGCACCTCTCTGATCAAACTGCCCTTTATCCTAAGTAGCAGCTTTTTTTTCTACTTCTTCCAGCCTACTATCTCAGGATCTTATCATGTGATAAATCTATTTAAATCAGTCTCTTCTAACAAATATTCTTCCTTTTTAGGAAGGGAAAGGAGAAAAAAAATTAACCAGTAGTTCCCAATGAAATGCCACCAGTAAACTCAGTTCTTCAAAGAATATTTAGCTGTATTAGAAAATGATCATCATATAATATTGAAATTTAAAAGAAACAAATCTGTTTATATCACAAACCCAATTTTCAATTGTTATACATGTGTTATTATAAGAAAAAACACAAATATAACAGTATGTGTTAAGATTCAAGTTTTTGGCCGAAACCGGTTTGGCTCAGTTGATAGAGCGTCGGCCTGCGGACTGAAGGGTCCCGGGTTCGATTCCGGTCAAGGGCATGTACCTTGGTTGCGGGCACATCCCCAGTGGTGGGTGTGCAGGAGGCAGCTGATCGATGTTTCTCTCTCATCGATGTTTCTAGCTCTCTATCCCTCTCCCTTCCTCTCTGTAAAAATATCAATAAAATATATTTTAAAAAAAAAAAGATTCAAGTTTTTGTTGCTGTTGTTACTCCTCACCAGAGGATATATTTTCATTGATTTTTATAGGGAGTGGAAGGGAGGGAGGATGGGGGAGAGAGAATCATTGATGTGAGAGAGACATCAATTAATTGCCTCCTGCACTCACCCCAACGGGAGCCATGGATCAAACCTGCAACTCAGGTACGTATCCTTGACTGGGAATTGAACCTGCAACCATTCTGGGCACAGGCCAACACTCTAAGCATTCAGCAATACCAGCCAGGGCAAGATTCGAGTTAATTTTTATTTTCTTCTTTTAATTTTTATAAAGAACACATATTATTCAAATAACTTAATAAACTTTTATAAAAATAAAGAATAATATCCATTTGATCGGCAGTTTAGAGATTAGTAAGCAAGTTGGGTTGAAGAGATGAGATATATAGTATGCTAGCGTAAGGTTTTTCCAAACACATACTCCAAATGTATCCTGACAGGAGCTAGGAAATGTGAAAAAAATTTTCCTGTGAGAGTTCAACTGTAAAACTAATCCAGGCCACAGATATACAAAGTCATAACATTGTAACCCGGCTACATGTATTAACATCCCCCAAGACATACTGGGTATGCCAGTAAAGGGGCAAGAGGCACAAAAGATTAAAAATTTAAGAGTCCCAAGAAACTATATAAATAGTCCCCATTCACTTTCTAGAGAAGAGAATTACTTATCTGATCTTTGAGCATTTTTCAGACTCAGAGACAAAGCTACCAGGAGGATAAAGAATATAATAAAGCATTGGAGCCCACCAAATATTTATAGGCCCATCAGCAATACAACTCCTATTTTAGTCCCATGCTATTAAACATTTCATCCATCCAACTGCTCTTACAACAAAATAACTTTCTAATTCCTACGCAGGCTTACCCATGTGGAAAGAATGTGCTGACATGGTGCATTTCTGGCCTTTGTGACAATGAGGCTTTTAATTAAGATTTGACTTATAGGCTTGACTTTGACTGCAAAGAGAGATGTGCTGATTTTGCCGTGTCTGTCCTTGTGAATTTTATTTAGAGTGAATTGATTTGCCAGGAACTGACAGTCTCTGCACACTGAGAGAATGAGTCAGGAGTCTTTAAGGAGAGCTAAGTATAGCTGGCCTTCCTGGGGGAACCACCACACCACTTGCAGCTTATAAGGACCCAGTTCAGGATAGATCATTCATTTTTATTAATCTGCTCACACTCAAAATGGAGTAAAACAGGAAAAACATTATGTTTGAAAAACAATGTACTAGCCCTGGCCATTGGTGCACAGTGGTTAGAGAGTCGGTCTTTGCAGGACACGGGTTCAATTCCTGGCCAGGGGCATGTACCTGGGTTTGATTCACCTGCCCCTATGAGAGGAGTACAGGCAACCAGTCAATGTGTCTCTCTCATGTTGATGTTTTTTGTTTTTTTCTCCTCTCTCCCTCTCCCCTCATCCCTTCTTCCCTCCCTTCCACTCTCTGGAAAAAATATCCTTGGGTGAGGATTTACAAAAAAAAGAAAAACAATATACTCTTCAAATCTTAAATAATGTCTACTGATTTTAGAAATCCATTCTGAAGTCATTCTATATGCAAAAAATATTTTTCCTCTCACATAAATATATGTATATACATATGCATGGTATAAAAACCATACCCACAATGCTACAAATATTCTACTGTGGCCACATTAAAAAAATTATCCTTGATAAAGTACCTAACTTCACATTAATTTATTTGTTAAATTATAGAATATAAAGTATTTCTCAAGGAAAAATATTTTACATAAAGATGTACACACTTAGTTAAGACATTTTAATAACATCTGTGACAATGTTCTCAGAATATCACCTAAGCATTTGATAAAGACAGAAATTTTCAAAACAGATGACACTTGATATGTTTATTTTTTCGTTTAAAATATTTATTTTACATCCGTGGAATCTAGACCAAGCCTCCCATGAACAGTGAAACGTAACAAAAGGCCTCTATACATATGCATCACATCATGTGCTCCTTGGCCTCACTGCAGGCTTCACTCAGTGTGGATGTGCTGGCTTAAAAAAACTCTCTCTCATTAACGGAATGGAAACCCATCACCAAATGACAACCAGAGAAGAAACAGAACTACCATTAAAGTAGTCATTAAAATAACTAGTCCACCAAAGAACTTGTGTGCATATATGCATAGCCTATGAACACAGACAATAGTGTAGTCAAGACCTGGGGGGAGGGGGGGAAGATGCTGGAACAGGAAGGAAAATAGGGGACATCTGTAATAGTCAACAATAAAAATAAACTTAAAAAAATAATAATTAGTCTGCATTTAATGCATATTAACCAACTCATCAACACAGTTTCAGTACAGTGTCTTAAAGCAGTTTTTGGTCATGAAAAATAGCAAGACATAGATCAGGCTTTATTTGTTTATCCACAGGCATTTCTTAAACCCTAGGAACACCCTCAACGTCCAGGAAATTTTCCATACATCATCCATGGATGGCATTTCTTACAGCCCAATGATCTACAGTCATCATAGACCACTGTGCATAGCTGGTGCTGCACACACACTGACAAAGGGAGATGGAAGTTGCCTACATTTACAGGGACTGACAGAAACACTCAGCGGAAAGTCATACCTGAGTGTGGTGATAATGTCAGGACACTGGACTGAGTATGACATTCAGAAAGCTAGGCTTCTGTTTAGGAGGCTGACAGTGCAGTACTAGCAGAACACCAAGTTATAAACTGACTCTTAATTTTTTACTCCTTCACTATCATTTTATTAATTCTTTAAAAAAAATTTTTTTAGCCGAAACCGGTTTGGCTCAGTGGATAGAGCGTCGGCCTGTGGACTGAAGGGTCCCAGGTTCGATTCCAGTCAAGGGTATGTACCTTGGTTGCGGGCACAACCCCAGTGGGGGGTGTGCAGGAGGCAGCTGATCGATGTTTCTCTCTCATCGATGTTTCTAGCTCTCTATCCCTCTCCCTTCCTCTCTGTAAAATATCAATAAAATATATTTTTAAAAAAAAATTTTTTTTAGCTACAGTACAAGGAACAATATTATATTAGTTTCAGTTATACAATCTGGTGATTAGACATTTATATAATTTACAAAGTGATCACCCCAATAAACCTAATATCCACCTGGTACCATACATAGTTATTATATTACTGATTATATTCCCTATGCTGTAATTTACATGTAAGACAGATTTCATTTAACTAAGGCAGACAAAAAATAAAAATTTTGCAATTAATCAGAAGGCATTATATATTATATCATAAATAATTTAAATATGCATTTCATCTGGATTAAATTTATCTATAATTATACCAATTTATTGTGTCTACATATATCTCTAGTATAATTAGTAAGTATTACCACTTAGTATAATTAGTATATTAATTATTGCAAACAGGTTAAAGGATTCATTAAATTTCATTTACCTGGTATAAGCTGCGCTCCAACTTTGGAAAATGTTTTTAAACAAAATTCTTCTGCAATAAGCTTAGATTGAAAGAGAGGGCAAAGTAAAAAAAAAATACATTAATCACAATGCATTTTTTCCTTCCTCAATCACATAATTCATTCATCAAATTCCTCTTATGCTCACTGCCTCCCAATATTACCAATTTATTTTTACTTCTCCAAACAAGCTTTTTTCCAAATTAACCTAATTTGGAGGCCCCCACACACTGCTTGCTGTTCTATAGATCAGCAATTTAACACAACTACCTCCTATCTGAAATAACCTCTGTATTCTATGTGTATTCGCATCCCTTATTTACTTCAAAACTGATAAAGAATTACTTCATTACCCCCTTCTCAGATTAACCTCTCAGTTATTTCAACTTAACTCTGAATCTTCTCAGCATCTCTAATAAGTTTTCACTCTTATCAATATATAACTGTAAACATTATTGGCTAATATTTATTCTAACAAAATTTAACAAGTGTCTTTTTTTTGTTATTGTTGTTAATTCTCACTTGAGGATATTTTTTCTTCTCCTTTTTTTCCCCTAAAGCCAGAGGTTTACTGATTTATTTTTATTTTTTATAATCCTCACCCAAGGATATTTTTCTATTGATTTTTAGAGAGAACGGGAGGGGTAGAGACAGAGACAGAGAGACATCATTTGGTTGCCTTCTGCACACGCCCCGACCAGGGCCAGGGATCAAGCCTGCTACCAAGGTACATGCCCTTGACCAGAACTGAACCTGGGACCCTTCAGTCCACAGGCCAACGCTCTATCCATTGAACCAACTGGCTAGGGCCAGAGGATATTTTTTCCATGGATTTTTAGAGAGAGTGGAAGGGAGTAGGGAGAGAGGGAGGGAAGAAGGAAGAGGAGGAAAGAGAAAGAGAGGAAGGGGAGGGAGAGAGAAGGAGGGAAGAAGGGAAAGAGAGAGAAAGAAACATCAATGTGAAAGAGACACACTGAATGGTTGCCTATCGAACCTGCAACCCAGGTACGTGCCCTTGACTGGGAATCAAACCCAAAACCTTTTGGTGTGCAGGCCAACACTCTAACCACTGAACAACACCCAACACCACCAGCCAGGGCAACAAGTGTCTCTTTTTACTATTACTAAAATATTCTGTGAATATTTTATGAACATATTTTGGGAAGCAAAAATCATTAGTATTGCCTGCAAGTAATTTTCTCCCCCTTACTACATTTGTTCCCCTCTTTAAATACAAACTATTACACCAACCAAGATTTAACTCAATTTAAGTCTGCTCTTTTTTCTTACTAGGTGGCAGAAGCAAGCTAATTTTTTATTTTCCAAGAGAAATGAACGATGGTGGACAAAATATTCCTACAGTGGCAGTGGACCAGAGGCTTCAACAGGCAAAAACTGTAACTGAGATGGTTGTCTTTCCCAGCAAGGATCCCCCTAAAGCAGTTCTTAAAGTCTCATACCAGCAGAGTCAGCATCACCAGGAAAATATTAAGTATGCACATCCTCAGGCTCCACCTCTGAATGTGCTTTACCAACTCCAGGCTGCTCCATATTGGGTAATTTCTTCCATTGTTTGAATTTAAATCTTTCTTTTCCACAGTGTGAATGCAAATATTAATTGAGAGATGGGGCATGTAGACTCCAAGAAGATTCTGGAATCCCTATGTTGTGCTGTCCAATAGAATTGCTACCCATATGTAGCTATATGGATTAAAACTTTAAATAAATGTAATTTGAAATTCAGCTCCTTAGTCACACCAGTCACATTTTAAATGCTCACTAAGCACATATGTCTGTCTAGTGGCTATAAAGTTGGATAATGCAGATACAAAACACTTCATTATCACAGAAGGTGATGGACAGCACTCAATGGAATACCTAGTGAAGCAGAGCTTATTCATGATTTGTCAAGCCACATCCAAGAAGAAGTTTCTAGAGTGTGCAAGACTGAGAAGTAGTGATACTGAAAATAATAGTTCGTAAGTTTCAGTAAAGCTCATAACTTGTTTGAAAGTTAAAGCCTTAAAAAATGTATCACAAGCTTTCTCACTAGAATACTGAACAAGTGATATTACAGTCATGCATCACATAATGTTTCTGTTTCCCTCAACAACAGAACACACATGTGATGGTGATTACCATTTAGACTAGGTGTGAAGTAGGCTATATAATCTAGGTTTGTGTACTCTATGATGTTCACACAATGACAAAATTGCCTTAACAATGCATTTCTTAGAACATACATCAGTGGTTAGCGACACACAACTATACAGCAGAAATAAGTCTGAAGAACAAAAGATAAAACTTTGCATGAAGAATGAAATCTCAGTGGTGCTTAAATAGCAAAAGGGGCTAAGTATATGGAGAAACCAAGATGGCAGCATAGGTAAGCACCTAAACTGCTGCCTCGCACAACAATTTCCAAACTACAACTAAAAGACAGAATGGACACCATCCAGAACCACAGGAAAGCTGGCTGAGTGAAAATTCTACAACTAGAAGGAAAGAGAAAAGCTCACAGAGAATTGGAGGTACGGCAAAGGGGCTTTGTGCGCGCAGAGGGAAGGGCAGCTGAGAGCCGGGCTGACTTTCTCTGGTGGAAGGGGGAAGGAAGCCCCCGACCGCACTGAACCCCAGTTCTGACTGCACTGAACCCCAGTCCTGGGCGAAACCCCGTGGACCCAGGCTCATACAGGGGGAGTCTGGACTGTCAGGTAGAGAGAAAGGCACCCGGAGACTCGGAGACCCGGGGGAGACCTGGGGGAGCCCCGGCAGGCAGGGTTCCAGAGGCACACGCGCCAGTGTGCACAAAGGCTGCGGAAGTTGCCACAGGCTTTCCCTAGCAGAAGGGAGTCCGAAGCTCCTGACTGCACTGAACCCCAATTCTGACTGCACTGAACCCCAGTTCCAGGCAAGCCCCTGGGGACCCACGCTCTTATGGGGGGGAATATGGACTCTCAGGCGGAGACTCGGGAGCCGGGGAAGGCAGAGGTCTGCAGGCGCGCGCATGCCAAGGCGCACAAAGGCTGCGGAGGTTGCCACAGGCTTTCCCTAGCAGAAGGGAGTCCGAAGCTCCTGACTGCACTGAGCCCCAGTTCTGACTGCACTGAACCCCAGTTCCAGTTGAGCCTCTGGGGACCCACGCTCTTGTGGGGGGAATCTGGATTCTCGGGCGGAGACTCGGGAGCCAGGGAAGGCAAAGGTCTGCAGGCGCACACGCGCGCAAGGGCAAGGCTGACTGGAAGCCAAGACTGTCTGCTCCGCCCTGAGACTCCACCCCATCCAAGCTGAGCACAGAGGCTATTGCAATTTGGCAAGTCTAATCATATAAGGCTGTCTCCAACACTGAACCTCTCCCAGCGTAGACACAGCTGATCCTTACAGCCAACTGGCCTGGAGGTCAATTCCTCCCAGTGATACCAACAACAATCAAGACTTAACTACAACAAGGCTCTACACACCACAGTTATAAGGCTTTTCAAGAATATCCTAGAAAAGGCCGATAAATATAACGAGACCCTCAAAGATATGAAAAAGGACCAACTAGAAATTAAACATACACTGACTGAAATAAAAAATATTATACAGAGACCCAACAACAGACTAGAGGAACACAAGAATCAAGTCAAAGAATTGAAATACAAAGAAGCAAAAAACACTCAACCGAAAAAGCAAAAAGAAAAAAAAAATCCAAAAAGTTGAAGATAGTGTAAGAAGACTCTGGGACAACTTCAAGCGTACCAACATCAGAATTATGGGGGTGCCAGAAGAAGAGAGAGAGCAAGATACTGAAAACCTATTTGAAGAAATAATGACCGAAAACTTCCCCTACCTGGTGAAAAAAATAGACTTACAAGTCCAGGAAGTGCACAGAACCCCAAACAAAAGGAATCCAAAGAGGACCACACCAAGACACATCATAATTCAAATGCCAAGAGCAAAAGACAAAGAGAGAATATTAAAAGCAGCAAGAGAAAAACAGTTAATTACCTACAAGGGAGCACCCATACGACTGTCAGCTGATTTCTCAACAGAAACTATGCAGGCCAGACGGGAGTGGCAAGAAATATTCAAAGTGATGAATAACAAGAACCTACAACCAAGATTACTCTACCCAGCAAAGCTATCATTCAGAATTGAAGGGCAGATAAAGAGCTTCACAGATAAGAAAAAGCTAAAGGAGTTCATCACCACCAAACCAGTATGATATGAAATGCTGAAAGGTATTCTTAAAGAAGAGGAAGAAGAAAAAAGTAAAGATAAAAATTATGAACAACAAATACATATCTACCAACAAGTGAACCTAAAAATCAAGTGAATTAAAAACCTGAGGAACAGAATAATCTGGTGAATATAATAGAATCAGGGGCATAGAAAGGGAGTGGACTGATAATTCTCAGGCGGAAAGGGGTATGGGGGGGTTCAGGAAGAGACTGGACAAAAATCATACACCCATGGATGAGGACAGTGGGGCGGAGGTAAGGGCAGAAGGTGGGGTGGGAACCGGGTGGAGGGAGCTATGGGGGGAAAAAGGAGAAACAATTGTAATAATCTGAATAAAGATTTATTTTAAAAAATTAAAAAAAATTAAAAAATAAATAAAAATTTAAAAAGGGGGCTAAGTATATACTAAACATGTAATGTCAAATACTCCATTTGTTAATAATCACAATCTGTCCTTTTCTCTTTCCATACTACAAATTCTACATAAATCAGGATTGACTATTTTCTTTTATTGCTGGCAAGTTGAATTCCAGTGCTTCAGCCTTGAGACTGTATGTCCTAACTGCTGGTATTGAGGGAAAGAAACCTTAGCAAGATTAAATGAAGTCATTCTTTCTTCTTTAGTACTTGCCAAAAAATAATAGTACATTGCATCATAAAACTGCCCTTGAAAATGTTATTGATAACAAAGGAGTCTCATAAATGACACCCACATTTCAGAGACTGTTGCTGTATCCTATACAAGTAAAAAGTGACCTTAAGGATGGAGGCTGGTTGACAGAGAAACCCATCAAGTGATTAGAAGGTTGGATTTTTAGTCCCACTCTCCCCTCCAGGAGAGCAGGACTGGAAGTCGAATCACTCACTAAGGGTTTATGATTTAATCAATCACGCCTCCATAATGAAACCTCCATAAAAAATCCAAATTTGGACTGGTTTGGAGAACTTCCAGGTTGGTAAACATGCCAGGAGGGTGGTATACCCCAGATCCACAGAGACAGAAGCTCCTGCACTCCGACCCTGGTGAACCTTACCCTATACACCTCTTCCTCTGGCTATTCATCTGTACTCTTTTAATAAACTGGTAAGTGTTTCTCTGCATTCTGTGAGCTGCTCTAGCTAATTAACTGAACCCAAGAAGGGGTTGTGGGAACCTTTGATTGGTCAGAGCACAAGTGACAACCTGGACTTGCAGTAACTTAAGAGGGGCAGCCTTGTGGGACTGAGGGATCTGAGGCTATCTCCAGGTGTAGTGTCAGAACTAAGCTGAATTGTAGGACACCTGCTGGTATCATAGAATTGCCTGGTGTGAGAAAAACGACCATTTGGTGATCAACAGTTAAGGATTAACTTAAGAAGAGACATAGAACGAATGTGTTCCCTCCTAGAGACGGACTGAAAAGTAAATAGGGAGGGGAAGTACACAGGAATGGAAAGAAAGGTGACCCCAGAACTGTTTGAAAAAGCAATTCCCCTCCAAGTTCTGATGTGTTTGCTCTCCTCAAAACAGAGGAGGGCATGTTCTACTTAAGACCATAACCCTACTGTTCAATTTTAATTCTACAGTAAAAAAAAACATACCTGAGGTGAAAGAAACTTTTCAATGCGTTTGGCTATAAAACCTTTCTCCAATATGGAGTTGACTGATGGTCTATCCCTAGGATTTCTTTTAAATAACTGAGAGAGCAAACAGCGGAGATCATAAGAATAATGCAAAGACACAGGTGGAAAAGATCCAGATATTATCTTCAGTACCAGGTTTTTCATATTGCCAGCTTCAAACTAAAATTCAAAAAATAAATTAATATACATAACACATACATACATTGGAAATGGGAATATCAACAATGACAATAGTTCATTTCCTATCCATTATAGAACAGAAATACAGTCCTCTTCCAAATATTTTAATCACATATGCTCTCTAGAGCAAGGTTCACTTGGTTATTTATAAATATATTTAAAAGAGAATACCAGTCCTCATAGTACGCTATAACTTGCTATAAGAGTTTTAGTTATTGATAATATTAAGAGATGGGGTATAAGTAATAATTAAATATTTTATAAAAACATAACAATAATAAAGATGAAAACAAACAAACCAACCTGGTGGTCTTCATTTAAGACCTGCCTTCCTGTGCTCTTATTGTAGTAACTACAACAAGACATCAATTACAGAACTAAAATATTTTGGGGAAATATAATAAAGTACTAATTAGTTGCCTTTTAAATACTGTTCATTATTTTTAAGTGTGTTATGTTCCCAAAAGCCATGGAATCAACAAAATGCAGCAAATATTCCAAAGTCATAAGTCATATTAATGGGAATACTATATATTAGTATTAAGCACAATATAATTCTAACTGAAATTTAAAAAAATGGACTGGGCAGTTTAAAATCTTAAGATGATTTCATTTGGAGTGTAAGTAAAATTAAGCTTTGACATCTCAGCTAAAATAGTATAGAATGCAAAACTTGGTATAAATTAGGCACTGGTGATTATACCAATTATAGTATAGTTCTGTTAAATGTTAAATTCTCTTAGCACATTTCAAATATGTCCTTCAGTTGATTAAAGATTTGAACACAATTCAATTGTATAGAAATATTTATGTACATAAGAAGAACTCCTAAATACAAAAAGACTTGTTACTCTATCTCTTCACCACGAAGAATTTTTATCTATCTCTCAACTGACAAACTCTTCATAAATAAAGGTAAGAGAATTACTTAATTTCATGTGTCCACTTAAGAGTCAACAATTCCAAAATACAGAAGCAATGGTGACAGGTAAATGTAAAAATATTCTGATTTAGACTTAAAATGACTGTCACAGAAAAACTAACCCATTCTTCTAAATACAGATCCAATAATGATCATCCCATATCACTTTGGCAGTCTGTAATTTTTTCCTTAAGAAACAAAAATAAAATCCAAAGCAATACAGTAGGAGAGTATGCAAACCTAAGAAAAACAAAACAAAACACAACAAAGAAAAATACTCCTCAAATAATATCAGGAAATAAAAACAGGCTATAAAACTGCTTAAATAATATAACTAAACTTTTCAGGGAAAAACAAAACAAACGCACTTTATAGATTATTCTAGAATAAACCTAAAAGGAAATGATAAAATATTACAAGGAGTCATTACTGGTTGAAAACATTGCTTTTGGTATTTATTCACTTCTTTATATTTTTTATGTATTTTCTTAAGTTTTCTGTAATGAAAACACCCCACTGTTTGAAAAATTTTTAAAAAACAAATTCTAAAATGGAAAGTGATTAAAAATCAACCTATTTAGGACAAGGACTTCCCCTTTTTGGTTTGGTATGTGCCATGTCAAAGAGTCTCAAAAGTGAAATTTTTAAAAACTCGGAATTAAAAGGTATTTAAATTGATAAAAAAAATCCCTTTATAAATATGTTGAAAATGTTCCATAGATAATTTCAATTCCAAACACAGATAATTTGGTTGTTTTGATAAAAACTGCTAAAATAAAACAAATACAATTTGTTAAACTAAAATATCAAATTCATATATGAACTTAACATTAAAAGTACAGCAAATTTCTGTCTTTAGAAATAATTTTTCAGAAAAATGTATGATATATGTATTACAAGAACAAATACATAACATGAAATATGTAATATATGCATACATATTAAGGGAAAATAAATTAAAATTTATACTTATGAGAATTTGAGAAGTTTAAAAACTGACAAAGAATTCCTAGTACAAAAGGGTCATCTGAAAGATGGCATATAATTTTTAAAAAAATATTATAGTCACTTTTTGACATAATTTTTAAAATATTTCAGAAACTTCTACTTACTGCATGTTTCAGTGTGCACATCTCATAAAGAACACATCCCAGAGCCCAAATGTCACTAGGAAACAGAAGAATAACACATTTTTTTAAGTTTCAGATTTTCTTAACATTTTTTTCACTTAAAGAAAACAACAGCAGCATGAAAATGCAGTGCAAAAATATGTTCCATAAAATATGTCCTTTAAAACTTAAAATTTCAACCATAACCAAATGATGAAAGCAGCTATCTCAGATTAGACAAATTTAATATTAAAAAAACAAAATTGGTAAATTTTATGAATATTCCATTCTTATATTATTTCAATTCAAATACTTTATTCAATTATTTCCAATATGGTACATCTATACAATAGAATACTATGCAGCTGTAAAAAAGAAAGAACTCTTACCATTTGCAACAGCATGGATGGACCTAGAGAGCATTATGCTAAGCGAAATAAGCCAGTTAGAGAAAGATAAATATCACACAATCTCACTCATACATGGAATCTAATGACCAACATAAACTAATGAACAAAAATAGAAACATCAAACAGATTATTGAAACTCAGAGGGAGGGCAGGAGAGGGTGGAGAGGGGGAAGAGATCAACCAATGAACTCATATGCGTATATGCATAATCCAAGGACACAGACAGTGGGTGGTGAAGGCTTGGGGAGGAGAGGGCAATGGGAGAAAAAAAAGGGACGTATGTAATACTTTCAACAATGAAGGTTTATTTTTTAAAAAATATGATTTCTAAAAATATTAAAGTAGAACACTACTACTTTAGTAAATATGAAGAAAATATTAATTTACTAAAATTAGATCTCAAATAAACCTGAGAGCCAAGTGAAACATTAGGTAAGAGTAAATATGATAATTTATTTTACTCTAAATTAAAGACTTAGTTATACTATCTTCTTTACATATGATCTCTTCTCCTCTTTTTTTTTTTTTTCTTAAATATATTTTGTGGGAGTGCACCAAGATGGCAGCATAGGTAAACACCTGTACTTGCTGCCTCCCACAACCACATCAAAATTACAACTAAAATACATAACAATTATCATCCAGAACCGCGGGAAAGCTGGCTGAGTGGAAGTACTACAACTAGAGAGGTAAAGAAGAAAGCGCATTGAGACTAGTAGGAGGTGCAGAGGCACAGAACGGGCTGGGACCCGGGTGTGCCGCTTTTTTAATCAGGAGGGAGATACAAGCTCCCGCTTGCGCTGAGCTCCAGTGCTGGGCGAGACTCAGGGGGACCCAGACAAATACAGGGACTGTCTGGCATCAGGGCAGGAATGCAAGGGTGGCTTTCTTCCAGACGGAGGTGTTTGCAGCAGTCATTGTTCCCGTGCTGGGACCTCCCAGATGCAGGGCTGACTGGCAGCCATTGCTGTTGGCTTCACCCTGGAGATTCCGAGACCCTGTCCTACCCAATTTACAACCCCACCCAAGCTGTGCGCAGCGGCATTTGCATATGAATGGCATGTCCTCTCTCAGGCTAAAACCTGTAAAACAAGCTGCAGCTGGGTCAGGGAGCCCCAAAGCTATCAAAAGAAGGCCCAATGCCGCACCAGCACCAGCCTACCTTGCTTCACACCTGGGCCTCGTCTGGGCACTTCCAAACCCAATATAAAGAGGAGGAATCCGCAGATTTCTCTGTAGCTCCTGCTGGGTGGCCCCAGGCAGTGGCTGACTTTGCAACTCCTTGGAGATCCAAGAGCCAGTATACCCAGTGGTCAGTGTGAGACCATACCAGATTACAACTCTTCACATCCATAAGTGACACACTCAAGGGGCATACTCAGCAAGCACCAAAGCCCCACTGAAGCAAGTACTGCTCCATGGGGGCATCTCCTGCACAGCAGCTCTTCCATTGTAGACATAGCTGGTCCTCACAGCAAATTGGCCTGGAGGTCAATTCCAACCAGTGATACCAACAGCAATCAAGGCTCAACTACAACAAGACTGTGCACAAAGCCCAAAAAGGGGTGCACCAAAAGTGTCCTCCTCAGGTGAAGGGAGGCTGAGCCACTGGGCCCTATAGGACACCTACTACACAAGGCCACTCTATCAACTCAAGGAGACTTAGCAGCTACCCAGTACATAGAAACAAACACAGGGAGACAAAGAAACATGTCACAAATGAAAGAAATGGAAGAAAGCAAACTACTGGATATAGAGTTCAAAACCACAGTTATAAGGTTAAAGATCTTAGTGAGAATGCCATAAAAATGGAAAAGGACCAGTCAGAAATTAAGCATACACTGACTGAAATAAAGAATAATATACAGAGCCGAAACCGGTTTGGCTCAGTGGATAGAGCGTTGGCCTGCAGACTGAAGGGTCCCAGGTTCGATTCCGGTCAAGGGCATGTACCTTGGTTGCGGGCACATCCCCAGTAGAAGGTGTGCAGGAGGCAGCTGATCGATGTTTCTCTCTCATCGATGTTTCTAACTCTCTATTCCTCTCCCTTCCTCTCTGTAAAATATCAAAAAAATATATTTAAAAAAAAAAAAAGAATAATATACAGAGATTCAACAGTAGACTAGAGCCGTGGTCGGCAAACTGTGGCTCGCGAGCCACATGTGGCTTTTTGGCCCCTTGAGTGTGGCTCTCCCATAAAATACCATGGCCTGGGCGAGTCTATTTTGAAGAAGTGGCGTTAGAAGAAGTTTAAGTTTAAAAAATTTGGCTCTCAAAAGAAATTTCAATCGTCGTACTATTGATATTTGGCTCTGTTGACTAATGAGTTTGCCAACCACTGGACTAGAGGATCCCAAGAATCAAGTCAAAATTTTGAAATACGAGGAAGCAAAAAAACACCCAACTGGAAAAGCAAAATGAAAAAGGAATCCAAAAATATGAAGATAGTGTAAGGAGCCTCTGGGACAACTTCAAGCATAACCAACATCCGAATTATGGGGGTGCCAGAAGAAGAGAGAGAGCATGATATTGGAAACCTATTTGAAGAAATAATGACAGAAAACTTCCCCTACCTGGTGAAAGAAATAGACTTAAAGTCCAGGAAGTGCAGAGAAGCCCAAACAAGAGGAATCCAAAGAGGACCACACTAAAACACATCATAATTAAAATGCCAAGAGCAAAAGACAAAGAGAGAATATTAAAAGCAGCAAGAGAAAAACAGTTACCTACAAGGGAGTATCCATATGGCTGTCAGCTGATTTCTCAATAGAAACTATGCAGGCCAGAAGGGAGTGGCAAGAAATATTCAAAGTGATGAATAGCAAGAACCTACAACCAAGATTACTCAGCAAAGCTATCATTTAGAATTGAAGGTCAGATAAAGAGCTTCACAGACAAGAAAAAGGTAAAGGAGTTCATCACAACCAAACCAGTATTATATGAAATGCTGAAGGGTATTCTTTAAAAAGAGGATGAAGAAAAAGGTAAAGATAAAAAATTATGAACAAAGTGACAAATACATGTCTACCAACAAGTGAATCTAAACAGTAAATGAATAAAAAATCTGATGAACAGAATAAACTGGTGAATGTAACAGAATCAGGGGCATGGAAATGGAGCAGACTGACAATTCTCAGGGGAGAAGGGGGTGTAGGGAGGGAGCAGGAAGAGACTGGACAAAGATCTTTTATGCATGTATGCAGTACCTATGGACACAGACAGTGGGGTGGCGAGGGCCTGGTGGGGTGAAAACCGGGTAGAGGGGATCTATGGGGGGATAAAAGAGAGACATCTGTAATAATCTGAACAATAAAGATTAAATATATATAAACATATATATGTATATATATGTATATATATATATATATATATATATGTGTGTGTGTGTGTTTGCTGTTGTCATTTTTTAAAATAATGCTTTATTGCTGCAAGTATTACATATGATCCCTTTCCCCCACCTCCAGCCCATCTCCCCAACCCTGCTTTCCCTCTGAGATTCCACACTCTGCTCCATGCTTCCATGTCTCTGGATCCACTCTGTTCATCAGTTTGTTATTTAGATTTATTGATTTCAGAGAGGAAAGGAGAGGGAGAGAGAGATAGAAACATCAATGATAAGATAGAATCATTGGTCGGCTGTCTCCTGCATGCCCCCTACTGAGGATCAAACCCGAAACCTGGGCTTGTACCCTTGACCAGAATCGAACCTGGGACCCTTCAAGTCCGTAGGCCGACGCTCTATCCACTGAGCCAAGAAGAGCTAGGGCGAGCTCTTCTCTTTTATCTTAAAAATAAACAAAGGTATTTTTAATACTAAAAGAAAATACCTCTATTTTTAAAAGAAAAATAATACTCAGAGTTACAGTGGTCCTTAGAAATCAACAAAAGCAAAAACCACTGCTCCTGAAAGTTGAGTTTACTAGAAAAGAATAAAACCCATTATTAGAATTTCAAGATTATCTTTATCAGATGTCTCACAAGAAATCTACAAATATACACTTGTAATCATAATCACCAAAATCTATTTAATATTAAGATTCAGCCAAAACCGGTTTGGCTCAGTGGATAGAGCGTCAGCCTGTGGACTGAAGGGTCCCAGGTTTGATTCCGGTCAAGGGCACGTACCTTGGTTGCGGGCACATCCCCAGTAGGAGGTGTGCAGGAGGCAGCTGATCGATGTTTCTCTCTCATCGATGTTTCTAACTCTCTATCCCTCTTCCTTCCTCTCTGTAAAAAATCAATTTAAAAAAAAAAAAAAAAAAAGCCAAAACCGGTTTGGCTCAGTGGATAGAGCGTCAGCCTGCAGACTGAAAGGTCCCAGGTTCGATTCCGGTCAAGGGCATGTAACTTGGTTGCGGGCACATCCCCAGTAGGAGGTGTGCAAGAGGCAGCTGATCGATGTTTCTCTCTCATCGATGTTTCTGACTATCTATCCCTCTTCCTTCCTCTCTGTAAAAAATCAATAAAATATATTAAAAAAAAAAAAAAGATTCAACTGGGAAAAGAATGTAAATGTAATTAAGATATTTAGTAACTTGTACATGTTACAGACTAAACAGTATAAACAAAAACAATAAACTAATGATTCTATTAATAAAATACTTTAAAATACATTTATAAAAATATGAATTGTGAAGTATAATCAATGCTGCTTATCCATTACATTTTTAAAGCATTTTGTCACAAAATTAATTTTATATAAAATTCTTTAAAGGATGATTAAATCCATTCTTACTTGAAAGAATATTATTTACAGTTGACTTATCCGCAGGACACCGAAATAACATTAAAATGTAAAATTACTTTAGTTCAAAGAAAATACTGTTCTCTTTTAGAATATTCACTAATAATATATTCAATAAAATAGACTTACTGTAACAAAAGTTTATTTAAAATATACATTGGTAGGATGATGTTCTCAGCCTCTATGCTCAACTCTGAAATAGAGCTTCCTCCTCATCCTCAAAAAAAAGGTGAGGGAGAGGGAGAATAGATAGCAATAATACCACGTGTACCAGCTAATAATGCAGATTTTTTTTGCAATAGATGGAGATACACATATGTTGATATATATGCGATTTGATATGTATGCTATTTTGTTGCATTGAAAACAAGCTTCAAAACTTCATATGTAACATTTTCTGAGGGTGTTAACATCATAGATATTTTTACACTTAAAAATGTCGAATTTTGTGCCAAAAAAAAAAAGAGCATTTGCGGGAAGTTTTAATTCATTACTTTATTTTGAAGAAAAGTGCTGCTGAATACTTCAGGAAACTTATGAACATGCTCCATCTCAAGATACTTGTAAATGCTGGTTTAAATGCTTTAAAAGTGATGATTTTGATGTGAAAGACAAAGAACATCCAGGTGAACCAAAAATGTTTGAAGACCAACAATTACAAGCATTATTGGATGAAGAAGCGTGTCAAACTCTAAAACAACTTGCAGAAAGATTAAATGTTGCTCAGCAAACAATTTCCAATTGTCTACAAGCAATGGGAAAGATTTAAAAGGAAGGAAAATGGGTGCCACATCAAATGAACGAAAGACAAATAGAAAACCGAAAAGTCATCAGTAAAATGTTGCTTCAACGGCACAAAAGAAAGTCTTTTTTGCATTAAATTGTGACTGGTGATGAAAAGTAGATTTATTTTGAGAATCCCAAATGCACAAAATCATGGGTTGATCCAGGTCAGCCATCAACATTGACTACAAGGCCAAATCGCTTTGGAAAGAAGACAATGCTCTGCATTTGATGGGATCTGGAAAGTGTGGTGTATTATGAGCTTCTAAAACGAGGTGAAACCATTAATACTGATCGCTACGGACAACAAATAACCAATTTGAACCACACTTTGATTGTAAAATGACCAGAATGGGCCAGAAGACATGGAAAAGTAATTTTGCTTCATGATGATGCACCATCACATACTTCAAAACCAGTTAAAGACACCTTAAAAGATCTTGCCTGGGAAATATTAACCCACCCGCCATATTCACCAGACCTTGCTCCTTCAGGTTACCACTTGTTCTGATTGACGGCACACGCACTTCTGAGCAGCACTTCAAAACATACGAAGGAGTGGAAAATTGGGTCTCTGAATAGTTTGCCTCAAAACAAAAAAAGTTCTATTGGGACAGTATCCACAAATAACCTGAAAGATGGGGGAAATGTGTAGCTAGCGATGGACATTACTTTGAATAAAGCACTTTTGATGTTTCTCTTGAAATTATCGTGTTTTCTTTGATTACAAAATCCACATTATTAACTGGTACACCTGGTACATGCATTATTGCCAGCTATCAATTTTTACCTTTTAGCTTCTATGAGCACTTTCAAAATTAACATCAATGCTTTTTGGGTGGCATTTTTCTATTAGAAAGACTGAGAGAAAATAAAGGGTAATTGGAATTCAGTGGCAGAATTTCTTTTTCCATTTACATTTATAGTCTGGTAACCACAGCACAACTCAGTAATTAGAAAATTTGAGGTTGGAAGCCAGATGCCTGGGACTTTGAAGTTACTTTATATTGCTCTGCATTTGAATTCCACCTCGTCATGGTCATGGTGCTGGAGGAGAGCGTGGAAGCCTCACGCCTGCTGCAGAGTTTCGAGCGCAGCTTCCTGGCAGCGTGTGCGCTGGGCTCCTTGCCCTGGCAGGTGGGCAGCAGGGTGCTCTGAGTGAGAGCAGTGGGTGGCGAAGGACTGGTGAGGGGGGCGCTATGGACTCTCACCCCTGCCCCCCCCCCCCCCCCCCCCCCCCGCCATGGGATGGTTCCGCCTCCTCCGGGTGCATCCCCGCTTCCACCCCGTCTCCGGAGCAACGCATCGGCGCCGCCCCACTGCGTACGCAGCTTCCTGGTGATCGGTTGGTCATCATGGCGTAAAGGCGTCACAACCATTAGCATATTAGCTCTTTATTATATAGGATTATAATTCAGTAGGAAGTTACTATTACAAAGAGAAAGACCAAAGAAAGCCCTCTATTTCCAAATATAATTTCAATAATAAACTGATTCTTTCTATAGTTCCTTTAGCAAGATAATGAAATAGTTTCTTTACAATTCCCCTCATCATATATTTTTTAAAAGTGTGTGTGTATATATTTGCATATGTATATTACTGATTTTAGAATATTCTTAAGGCTAATATAGTATAATAGATGTAGTTAAAGGAAATATACATGTAACAAATATTTTAAATACCTTTTATTATTGTAAGGTTTGTTTTCACAGATTTCAGGTGACAAGTAGTACGGGGTACCTATGCAAGTTCGAGCCAGTTCTACAGTACTAGAACAAAAAAAGAATTATTGGAGAAGCTTAAGTTACTTAAAGATATTAATTATCACATATACATCACCATGAATTTAAACTTTACTGAGGACATATCAAAACAAAGTTTAAAACTGATATATTACCTATTTAGAACTCTAGCAATTCCAAAATCTCCAAGTTGTATTGTCCCATCTTTGGTTAAAAATATGTTCTATAAATGTAAGAAAAAAACCCAAAATTATTATTACAGTTCGGTTCTGAGTCAACTTTTTTCATAAAAATGAATGGAGTTTTAAAAATGCTAGGATAACTCGACATCCACATGCAAAAGAATGTACACCTGTATCTTATATCATATACAAAAATTAACTCAAAATGGACTCTAGATGTAATATAAGAATTAAAACTCTAAAACTCCTAGAAAAAAATACAGAAGTAAATCTTCACTGGGCTAGGCAACAATTTCTTAGATATGACACCACAAACTGAAGCAA
Source organism: Plecotus auritus (assembly GCF_963455305.1). Lineage (NCBI taxonomy): Eukaryota > Metazoa > Chordata > Mammalia > Chiroptera > Vespertilionidae > Plecotus > Plecotus auritus. The sequence goes on from NC_137773.1 coordinate 73,151,172, forward strand.
AAAAAAAAAAAAATAGAAACTGGATTTCATCAAAATTTTAAAAATTATTATACATCAAGGAACACCATAAAAAAAGTGACAGCCCACAGAATTGGAAAAAAAAATATTTGCAAATCCTATATCTGACAAGGAATTTGTATCCAGAATAAAAACTTTTACAATTCAACAGCAACAATAAAAGACAAATAACTCAGTTTTAAAATAGGCAAAAGCACATATTATATGAATACATTTACATCATATGTCCCAAATAAGCAAATCCATAGAGACAGAAAGTAGATTAGTAGTTTTCAAGATCTATGTGTAGTAGGGATAGAGAGTGATTGCTAACAGGTACAGGGTTTCTTTTTGGAGTGATAAAATATCTTCAGGAATTAGGAAGTGGTGATGATTTCACAACCCTGGGAACATACTAAAAATCATTGAACTGTACACTTTAAGTGGGTGGATTTTATGGAATATAAAATGTATCTCACTAGAGCTTTAAAAATTGAATCCCAACCTCCCCCTCAGTCAACTGTCTAAAACTTCTAAGTAGCCCTAACCGGTTTGGCTCAGTGGATAGGGCATCGGCCTGCGGACTGAAAGGTCCCAGGTTCGATTCCAGTCAAGGGCATGTATCTTGGTTGCGGTCACATCCCCAGTAGGAGGTGTGCAGGAGGCAGCCGATCGATGTTTCTCTCTCATTGATGTTTCTAACTCTCTGTCCCTCTCCCTTCCTCTCTGTAAAAAATCAATAAAATATATTTAAAAAATAAATAAAATAAATAAAACTTCTAAGTAGCATAAATGTAACAAATTAATCTTAAAATTTTCCAAAAATGGGGGGTGGGGCAAGGGGCAAGCAAAATAGGTGAAGTGGATTAAGAGATACAAGTTTAAAGTAATAAAGTAAGTCATGGGTTGTAATGTACAGCATAGGGAACATAGTAATATTTTAATAACTTCATATGGTGACAGATGATAACTAGACTTATTGTGATCATTTTGCAATGTATATATTAAATCATTAAGATGTACACCTGAAACTAATAGGATATTGTATGCCAATTATACTTCAATTTTTTAAAAAAGTGCAGATCCTTGGGCATCATCCAAAAAAAAAGGTAAAACCGTCTGTAGAAATAGATTAAAATTTTTTTAAATTTCCAATAATTTACCCAATCATTTTGCATTTATAAATACAGAACTCCAATACCCTATCAAACAGTGAAGTCAAGATTTTGTGGGATAACATGAATTAAAAATTCATCTTTATCAGTCAGGGGATTTGAATCAGACACATGCTCAAAGCCAAAGATGACACAAACTGGGGTTAACAGGGATGGAGTAAAATGGGATGAAATGGGACTAGGTGGCAGAGGGTTGGGGGACAGAAAAACTGAACTTCCACTACAGTTTCTCTTCTTCTCATTATTCATCTTGTGGCTGTTAGGCTATAAAGAAGCTTCAGGCCTCAGGTAAGACAGACACTCAGCCCTGACACAGGAAACAAACTTCCTTTCTGAAACCAAGAGAGCCTAAGTGAGACAACCATGGAACCTCTATGCAAAGATGAGTGAGATGTGGGGACAAGCCATACATATGAAGAATATAATGCAAAGAAAAATAGCCCCCAAAATCATCAGAACATAAATTCACTCTAGATCTAATTATTAAAAAAAAAGTCCAACAAAAAATTATAAGTAAAATGTTTAGAAATTGCAGAGATAAATGATGAAGGGATAAACATCCATTGAAAAAGAACAAGGCATTATGAAATAAGAACCAATCAGAATGTGAAAATCCATTTTAAAATCTTGCAGAGAAAAAAATTATTATTAAAAAAATAGATGAGAGCCCTGGCAGGGTAGCTCAGTTGGTTAGAGCACTGTCCCAATATGTCAAGTTTGCACGCTCAATCCTCAGTCAGGGCACATACAAAAATCAACCAATGAGTGCATAAATAAGTGGAACAACAAATCAATCTCTCTCTCTCTCCCTCCCCTCCTCTTTTTCGCAAATAAATACATATAAAAAAGTTTTTTAAAAAGTAGATGAGATAAGCACTAGTTTACACAAAATTAAAAAGGTAGGTTGATGAAATTGACCTATAAAATGCAACAGAGAGACAAAGAGATCAAATATGAAACAAGATACTTAAAGGGATAGATTAAGAAGCTCCATCATGTCTAGAAAAAAATCCCGAAGACAACCTTGAAGATAGTAACAAGTCATATTTGAAAAAATATAGCTAAACATTTTCCATAACATTTACTGAGAAATACACATTCCCAGAACAAAATTACACAGCATAATGAATAAAAGCTGACCCTCATCAATGCGCAACACTGAAATTTCATAACAGGGACGAAGAGAATATCCTAAAATCTTCCAGAGAGAAGAAAGAAGGGTAAGAATTATGGCTTTAAATTCCTAAACAGCAACTAGAAGTCAAGTGACAAGTGAGCGATATCTTCAAAATTCTTTAGGGAAACAATTTCCAATCTAGAAATTTATATCCAATTATCATTGCCTTCCACAAATCCATTTTTAAAAATATTTTTCTGTTATAATGAGAAAGCAAAGCAAGATATAGGAAGATATAGAAAGTAGGCAGGAGGTCTAACATAAGATACTGGTGAAGACTTCTAGGATTAGAGTGAAGAGAGAAAACAGATAATCTGATGCAGATTGGATTGGGTTCAAAAATTTTGGCTCAAGACAATGCTGGTTCCATGTCCATATACATTCAGAAGTTACCAGTAAATAAGTGGAACATACCTGTGATTTTATGTCTCGATGAAGAATTTTTCTATCATGTACATGTTTCAGGGCCAAACATATCTGTACAAACCAGTCCAAAATCTAGAGGAGGAAAATGAGAGCTGTCATTTCTTTTAAATTTTACATTTCACAGTGCCCTTTTCTTCACCACTGAAAGGATTCAGGAATGAGTTCAAGTCTTTCAAAAAAAAATGTAGCTATAATTTATTTTTGATTTGTAGTAACTAACATTACATAGGTATTCAAGCCAACTGGCACATTAAAGTTAGGCATATACTAACTTTAAAATGTAAGAGACTGCTACTGAATGTCAGAATAAATATGTAAAGAAATTTCTAGAGAGCAGTAAAAATGGAAATAATTTATATTTTATTATAGTATGATAGGCGACTTCTGTTTTTAAGTTGTTGTTTTTTTCTATAATGCTTTAACATAAAAATTATAAGAGGAAAAAAATCAGGGTGAAAAGTTGGACAACATGTCTTGCTTTTTCTCTCTCCCCACATTTCCCATACATAAACACATTCTGGAATCAGCCACTTGAAAGTAAAAAGGTTTCATTTATTCCTCAGATAAAAATAATTCCAAGCAGATGGCATTTTGAAATGAAATATATATATATATATACAATAGAAGAATACATAGGTTCTTTGATTGAAACAGGACTTTCAAATGATGACACAAACCTCACAAATCACAAGAAATAAGAATGACAAAGTTGACTATAAAATTTAAAGCATCTGCATAACAAAAGATATAATCAAGTATAATAATCATATGAGAAAATATCTGCAGCATAATTGAAAGATTGCTAATTCTCTAATATGTACAAGTTCTTTCAAATCACTGAGAAAAATACTGGCAGCCAAAATAAGAAGTGGACCAAAGACTAGAAAGGCAAGTGACTGGGGAAAAATAGCCAATAAACACATATATAAAATACTAACCTTCCTCCAAATAAAAAAAAATTCTAAATAAAATACTAACTGAACCTGACAAAAATGAAATAATATTTTTTTGACAATGTTGGTCAAAATGTGGGGAAATAGGTCTTTGCATACCCTATTTGTGGTAACGTTAATTACAGTCATTTTGCAAAATATGCAAAAATTTTATATTCACATACCAAATGAAAGAACTAATTGCAATTTCAAATTTATCCTACAAATACAGTTACAAATACAAAAGGAAGTTTACAAGGATAAACATCCCAGCACTGTTTGTCAGAGCAAAAAAATATAAATAACCTAAATGCTCTTCAAGGGACCTGGTTAAATATATTTGATAACACTACACTAAAAATGCTATGCAGCCACTGAAAAGAATGAAGTAGTTCTATGTACACTGTTAAGTGAAAAAAAGAATGGTGCAGAGCATACTCTTGTTTTTTAAAAGTATATTTATGTATATTATATACCTGAACTCTACTAGGTGTACCAGGTAATAATGCGGATTTTTTCAATAGTTGGAGTTACACATATGTTGATATACACTGAGTGGCCAGATTATTATGATCTCTTAACACATAATAAACTGGCTACTCAGTGTATATCCTATATAATAAAAGGCTAATATGCAAAATGTCCCCTCGACCAGGAGTTCGACCAGCAGGCAGGCCGGCCAACAACCCATGTCCCCTCCCCCTGGCCAGGCTGGCCAAACCCCAACCATGCACAAATTCATGCACCGGGCCTCTAAAATATATATATATATATATATATATATATATATATATATACATATATATATATATATACACACATACACACACACACACACACATATATATATATATACATACATACACACACACACGTACATACATACATATATATATATGTTTGTGTATATATATGTGTATATATGTACATATATATATATGTACACTGAGTGGCCATATTATTATGCGTTCAGAGGTCATAATAATCTGGCCACACAGTGTATATGGGATTTGATATGTATGCTATTTTGTTGCATTGAAAACAAGCTTCAAAACTTCATATGTAACATTTTCTGAGGGTGTTAACATCATAGATATTTTTACACTTAAAAATGTCGAATTTTGTGCCAAAAAAAAAAGAGCATTTGCGGGAAGTTTTAATTCATTACTTTATTTTGAAGAAAAGTGCTGCTGAATACTTCAGGAAGCTTATGAACATGCTCCATCTCAAGATACTTGTGAATGCTGGTTTAAATGCTTTAAAAGTGATGATTTCGATGTGAAAGACAAAGAACGTCCAGGTCAACCAAAAATGTTTGAAGACCAACAATTACAAGCATTATTGGATGAAGAAGCGTATCAAACTCTAAAACAACTTGCAGAAAGATTAAACGTTGCTCAGCAAACAATTTCCAATCGTCTACAAGCAATGGGAAAGATTTAAAAGGAAGGAAAATGGGTGCCACATCAACTGAACGAAAGACAAATGGAAAACCGAAAAGTCATCAGTAAAATGTTGCTTCAACGGCACAAAAGAAAGTCTTTTTTGCATTAAATTGTGACTGGTGATGAAAAGTGGATTTATTTTGAGAATCCCAAATGCACAAAATCATGGGTTGATCCAGGTCAGCCATCAACATTGACTGCAAGGCCAAATCGCTTTGGAAAGAAGACAACGCTCTGCCTTTGGTGGGATCAGGAAAGTGTGGTGTATTATGAGCTTCTAAAACGAGGTGAAACCATTAATACTGATCGCTATGGACAACAAATAATCAATTTGAACCAGGCTTTGATCGTGAAACCAGAATGGGCCAGAAGACATGGCAATTTTGCTTCATGATGATGCACCATCACATACTTCAAAACCAGTTAAAGACACCTTAAAAGATCTTGCCTGGGAAGTATTAAACCACCTGCCATATTCACCAGACCTTGCTCCTTCAGATTACCACTAGTTCTGATCGATGGCACACACACTTTCTGAGCAGCACTTCAAAACATATGAAGAAGTGGAAAATTGGGTCTCTGAATAGTTTGCCTCAAAGCAAGAAAAATTCTATTGGATGGTATCCATAGTTTACCTGAAAGATGGGGGAAATGTGCAGCTAGCGATGGACATTACTGAGATCAATTTCTTCACATGATTTCAAGTCACTGTTTAGTGTTTTATCATTTCAATCTGCAAGACTCCCTTTAGCATTTCTTTCACTGCAAGTCCAGCAACAACAAATAACCTCAGCTTTTGTTTATCTGGGAATGTCTTAATTTCCCCCTCATTTCAAAAGACAGTTTTGCCAGATATAGGATTCTTGGTTGACATATTTTCTTTTAGAACTTGAGTACATCAGCCCAATTCTTCTGGTCGCCAAAGTTTCTAAGAAGAAATCTGCTAACCATCTTACCAGAGCTCCGTTATATATAATAAGTCACTTCTCTCTTTGTTTTTGCCTTTTAACAGTTTAATTATAATGTCTTGGTGTGAGTCTGTTTGAGTTCAACCAACTTGAGAGTTTGCTGAGCTTCCTAGCAAATTTTTGATTTTTTCAGCCATTAATTCTTTTTTTTTAAATATATTTTATTGATTTTTTTACAGAGAGGAAGGGAGAGGGATAGAGAGTTAGAAACATCGATCAGCCGCCTCCTGCACACCCCACCCCCCCTGGGGATATGCCCGCAACCAAGGTACATGCCCCTGACCGGAATCGAACCTGGGACCCTTTAGTCTGCAGGCCGACGCTCTATCCACTGAGACAAACCGGTCAGGGCTCAGCCATTAATTCTTCAAATGTTCTCTCTGATCCTTTCTCTCTCTCTCCCCTCTTTCCAGGACTCCCATAATGCATATGTTGGTCTACTAGATGATGTTCCACAGGTCCCTTATGGTCTGTGCACTTTTCTTCCACCTTTTTTCTTTCTGTTCCTCAGATTCAATAATTTCCACTGTCATAGCTTCAATTCACCAATTCTTTCTACCTGCTCAAATCCACCTTTGAATCCCTCTAATAAATTTTTTATTTCAGTTATTGTACTTTTCAGCTCTAGAATTTCTTTTTGGTTTCTTTTTAAATTTTCCCTTTATTGATATAACCATTTTATTCATACATTGCTTTCCTGACTTTCTCCATGTCTTCCTTTACTTCTCTGAGCATCTTTAAGACAGTTGTTTTAAAGTTTTTGTCTAGTAGATTACCATCAGGTCTTGTTCAGGGACAGTTTTTGTTTATTTTTTTCCTTTGACTAAACCATACTGTCCTGTCTGTTTGCCTTGTTAGTCTTTTTGTACGTTTTCAGCCATTAATTCTTCAAATGTTCTTTCAAATGTTGTTGAAAACAAGTTATTTGAATCTAATAATGAGAGAACTATGGAAAGAAAATTCTCCTCCTTCCCCAGTGTTTGTTGTTTTCAATTTTTGTTTGTTTTTAAATTGTTGTTTGCTATCTCTGAGCTGAGGATCAGCCTGAGGTATAAACTTAAAATCTTTTCAGGTCTTTCCTAAGCCTGCATCCTCCTCTACAAATGCATGATGACCTTCTAATTCCCCTTGTATGTGTGGTTGTTTTTGAAAGTCCTAGTTTGTAATACCTGGCTCCCCATAAAGGAAAAGAAAGAGATGAGGCAAGAAATAAAAGGGTATGGCCCTTTAAATCCCTTAGAAGTTACTTCAACCAGAAGGGATGGGACTTGTGGGTGAGGTGAGGGTGAGGGGACAAAACAATAATAGCTGCCTACCTCTACCTCTTTGTCTATCCTTGAAGATCAGAAGTAGCTATCAATGATCAGAGCACAGATCCCTAGTATTTGAAAGTCAGGGACCTTTTTGCTCAGCATGCAAGCTGCTCCTGAAATGCTGCATGGCTAGTTGCCTTGGGACCGAGAGATGGAGAATGAACAACTGCTACTACAAAGCTAAGAGCTGAAATTATCTTGAAAGTTGCAAACCTTCAACAGACTCCAGAGATCCCAAATAGTTACATAAAACAGGTTCTGCCACTGTAATTGTATTAGTGGGGAGATAGATTCCTAGTGCTTCCTACTCTGCCATCTTCCCAGAATCCTCTCCATCTGCATTTACTTTCTGAAATATGTTGTTACTTTGTCCTATCTTAATCAAGTGACCAAATCTCTGACAACTTTTTAGATTTTGCCTTCCCAAGTTTAGATCCTAAATTTAGGAAAAAATAAAAATTTCAGGTTATCTCTCACTATATATAAATTAGCTCAATGTTGTTGTAAGAGCTGCATGGGAAGACGTGGTTAACATAACAATCACTAGCTGACAAGTAGAACAAGGACTCAAAACCAAATCTTCTTACTCCCAAGTTCTATGTTCTGTCTACTAGGTTTAATTGTGGAAAAGGAGATAAGTAAAGCTTGAGAATTATGACATTACCTTACTTAGTAATGCTTATTTAAAATATAAGTCAAGATCTCACCTTACCATATTTTCAAGTTGCTACTAAGAACCTAAAAGTCTCCACATGTACGGTATTATCAATCAACAGCTTAGTTGTGCCAATTTGGTGTCTACCACAGACACAGCTTTCCTAAGTACCCTGATATGATATAAATAAGAACTGCGATCTCTGCTCTAGTGTAAATTACAACCTAGTTGGGGAAATAATTCTGAGGTGAAGTTATTCAGAGTACATTAAGAAGGGTGCATGATTTAGGAAAAATAAGTGTAGACTTGGAGTACAATGGAGCACCATGTAGTTGTTAGAAGCAACATTTGCACTCATAGCAAAACAGATGAGTCAGAAACATAGCACTTAGGGGAAAAAAGTAAAACTAAATGAGTTCTATAATAGGTGTACACTTAAAATACATGTATACAAAACAATGATAGCTGTTTTGCAAAAACACATAAAATATTAATTAAAAACACTAGAATAGCTGCCTATGGAAAGAAGGGGAATGGAAATGGAGTTATGAAGATAAAAGAGTAAAAATAAACAAAAAACACAGGCTTTGTTAGAATGCAACATGATGCAGCTATTAAAATTAATATATTTGATCTATATAGACTAACAAGATAATGTTGCAGTGATAATGGCAGGATAGAGCATGATATACATAATACCCTATTTCTGAATGTGTGTCTCGATTTTTACATGTGTATGTGCAAGTATGAAAAAGAAAGCCTGGAATACAGCAAACTAATACTCAGGGACGGAGCAGTGGAAAAGAGGACTCTCCATTTCTGAACTCTTAAATAATTTTGCAATTTACTTTTAAGTTGGTAAAAAGAAAGTTCTATAAAATTTGGAGTTGCAAAATGGCTATCATTGTTAGACAGAAGCACGTTTAAACACTATGTGATTTTGGGAACACTACTAAACCTCTCTTAGATTTCTTAGCTAGTAAACAGAAAATAACTACATTAATTCATGAGGGGTTTTAAGAATCAAAACAGACAACCAAAAAAAAAAACAAAAACACAACACTCCTAGCACAGTACTTCCTCCACTCCCCTACGTAAAAGCCTACAATAAAATTAAGAATGTGTGATAATGAGAAACACAATTTAGAGAAACAAAAGGTCATGGAAAATCAGACTTAAGCTGAGCTTTAAAAAAAATAGAATATTAATAAGAGAGAGTTGGAGGTAAGGTATTATCAAAATAAAGAAATAATCAGAATAAGCACATAGGAGGAAGAATGAGATGTATAAACATGTGTCCCAGTGCATGCTCAATAAATACGTTAAGTTTAAGAATTCTAGGAGAAACCAAGATGGCGGCATAGGTAAGCACCTAAACTGCTGCCTCGCACAACAATTTCCAAACTACAACTAAAAGACAGAACGGACACCATCCAGAACCACAGGAAAGCTGGCTGAGTGAAAATTCTACAACTAGAAGGAAAGAGAAAAGCTCACAGAGAATTGGAGGTACGGCAAAGGGGCTTTGTGCGCGCAGAGGGAAGGGCAGCTGAGAGCCAGGCTGACTTTCTCTGGCGGAAGGGGGAAGGAAGCCCCCGACTGCACTGAACCCCAGTTCTGACTGCACTGAACCCCAGTCCTGGGCGAAACCCCATGGACCCAGGCTCATACAGGGGGAGTCTGGACTGTCAGGTAGAGAGAAAGGCACTCAGAGACCCGGGGGAGACCCGGGGGAGCCCCGGCAGGCAGGGTTCTGGAGGCGCACGTGCCAGTGTGCACAAAGGCTGTGGAGGTTGCCACAGGCTTTCCCTAGCAGAAGGGAGTCCGAAGCTCCTGACTGCACTAAACCCCAATTCTGACTGCACTGAACCCCAGTTCCAGGCGAGCCCCTGGGGACCCGCGCTCTTACGGGGGGGAATCTGGACTCTCGGGTGGAGACTCGGGAGCTGGGGAAGGCAGAGGTCTGCAGGCACGCACGCGAGCAAGGGCAAGGCTGACTGGAAGCCAAGACTGTCTGCTCCGCCCTGAGACTCCACCCCATCCAAGCTGAGCACAGAGGCTATTGCAATTTGGCAAGTCTAATCCTATAAGGCTGTCTCCAGCACCGAACTTCTCCCAGCGTAGACACAGCTGATCCTTACAGCCAAATGGCCTGGAGGTCAATTCCTCCCAGTGATACCAACAACAATCAAGACTTAACTACAGCCAAAACCGGTTTGGCTCAGTGGAAGAGCGTCAGCCTGCGGACTGAAAGGTCCCAGGTTTGATTCCGGTCAAGGGCATGTAACTTGGTTGCGGGCACATCCCCAGTAGGAGGTGTGCAAGAGGCAGCTGATCGATGTTTCTGACTTTCTATCACTCTTCCTTCCTCTCTGTAAAAAATCAATAAAATATATTTAAAAAAAAAAAAAAAAGACTTAACTACAACAAGGCTGTACACACAGTCCACAAAGGGGTACACCAAGAGTGTCCACCTCAGGTTAACTGGGGAGGCCAATCCACTGGGCCATATAGGAAACCTAGCACACAAATCTACCCTACCAACTCAGGGAAGCAGTGAAAATGTGGCGTCAAAGAAACAGATCACAAACGAAAGAAATGGAGGAAAACAAACGACTGGATATAGAATTCAAAACCACGGTTATAAGACTTTTCAAGAATATCCTAGAAAAGGCCGATAAATATAACGAGACCCTCGAAGATATGAAAAAGGGACCAACTAGAAATTAAACATACACTGACTGAAATAAAAAATATTATACAGAGACCCAACAACAGACTAGAGGAACACAAGAATCAAGTCAAAGAATTGAAATACAAAGAAGCAAAAAACACTCAACCGAAAAAGCAAAAAGAAAAAAAAAAAATCCAAAAAGTTGAAGATAGTGTAAGAAGACTCTGGGACAACTTCAAGCGTAACAACATCAGAATTATGGGGGTGCCAGAAGAAGAGAGAGAGCAAGATACTGAAAACCTATTTGAAGAAATAATGACCGAAAACTTCCCCCACCTGGTGAAAAAAATAGACTTACAAGTTCAGGAAGTGCACAGAACCCCAAACAAAAGGAATCCAAAGAGGACCACACCAAGACACATCATAATTAAAATGCCAAGAGCAAAAGACAAAGAGAGAATATTAAAAGCAGCAAGAGAAAAACAGTTAATTACCTACAAGGGAGCACCCATACGATTGTCAGCTGATTTCTCAACAGAAACTATGCAGGCCAGACGGGAGTGGCAAGAAATTTTCAAAGTGATGAATAACAAGAACCTACAACCAAGATTACTCTACCCAGCAAAGCTATCATTCAGAATTGAAGGGCAGATAAAGAGCTTCACAGATAAGGAAAAGCTAAAGGAGTTCATCACCATCAAACCAGTATTATATGAAATGCTGAAAGGTATTCTTAAAGAAGAGGAAGATGAAAAAAGTAAAGATAAAAATTATGAACAACAAATACATATCTATCAACAAGTGAACCTAAAAATCAAGTGAATTAAAAACCTGAGGAACAGAATAATCTGGGGAATATAATAGAATCAGAGGCATAGAAAGGGAGTGGACTGATAATTCTCAGGGGGAAAGGGGTATGGGGGCGTTCAGGAAGAGACTGGACAAAAATCATACACGCATGGATGAGGACAGTGCGGGGGAGGTAAGGGCAGAAGGTGGGGTGGGAACCGGGTGGAGGGGAGCTATGGGGGGAAAAAGGAGAAACAATTGTAATAATCTGAATAAAGATTTAAAAAAAATAAAAATAAAAATAAATAAATACGTTAAATATATGAAAAGAATCCACCATTCCTCATGTGCTTTGGGAGGTTGTCAGCTGAGGAAATGCAGTTACTGTATATACAACTAGGAAATGGACACTGACATATTCCTACAAGATAGGTTTTGATCTGTAACAGTGGATTGTATGTTTTTGTTGGGCCTCTTTCTCTTCCACTGTATTGAAAATTGGTCTGGAGCTACATGAAGACCAAAAGGTGTCAGAGCAGGCCTATTCTAGAAAATGGGCACAATTGGGAGAATATCAAGGAAACAGCTGTGCTTTGGAGATTACAATGTCCAAGGATAGCTCCATAGTAGCACTCACTGTGCTCCATGCTCTACCTCTGGTGCCTAACTTGGGTGTGAAAGGCACTTGAATATTTGTTGGATGAACAGATTTGACCTTCTTATCTATCTATCTATCTATCTACCTACTTATTTGTCTATTTATTTCATTTGTGGGCTTTCTTCTCGGTGTAAACTCCCCAGCCTTTTTTGACACTTTAATTTCTCATGTTCCTTTTTTTCTGGCAACAAAAGTGAACTTCTCAAATTGGCCTCTTTCAGACTAGAATGGTGCCAAGCTGTCTTAACTTCCCTTCACTCTAACACCACTCTGGGGAGCAGGGCAGAGAAACATATCCTATCACAATATGGGGTACAGAGCTCTAAAAGTATGAAAAAATAATGTTAAAAGCCATTTTGAGACCCAGGAATAGTAAAAAAGCACGTGAATTCAGGGAAACTATTTTTACACTGCAGTAATTTCTTTTTGAAGCCTATTTATCTAGGCACGTGCCAACAGTATAGTATTGTATGAGTGATGTGAATTAAAGCTTCCACAAATGTAAAATAAATAACTAAATAAATAAATAAATAAAGAACATTAAGGAATAACAGAAAAAAGTAAGATTGCTTAGGTAGGATAGGGTCATATTTTAGAGATCCTTGAAATCAAAATAGAGGTTAGATTTCATGAAGTTGCCTATACTAGGCTTCTAGAGATGCAGTTACCTAGAAAAGCCATATTTTAGGAAAACATTGTCTGGCAACAGTAAGCCAGATTGACAGGGTATAAAATTAACCAGTTATAATGAATAATTAAGTTATATACATAAATATAGGTATTATATATATGTGTGTATATACATATACAGACATACAAACATATATATATACACATACATACACACACACACACACACACACATATACACACAAGCACAGTATATTATACATGGAACAATATTACAGGCAGGAAATGAGATAGAGAACTGAACTAAGATGGGAGCTATTAGTACAGGAATGTGACTAATATATTAGAATATGTTACTGAACTGCCCCAGTAATTACAATTAGCATTTGTAGTTATAAATAAATAAATGCATATATAAATAACTTTGAATTACTTCTAAATAACATTATGGAGGAAGAGTAAATCTCCTACATGCTAACTCACCTGATCCTCTTGAAACAAAATGCCTTTCTGAGCATTTATTCGTTTAAAAAGATCCCCTCCTTCACAGTAATCCATCACTATGTAGAGAGAGCCATTTTCTACAAAATATAAACATTAGATTCCATTTTTTAACATGTGTATCAAAAGCATAAAGAAAGGTACCAAAAGGTTTACTGAAAAGAAGCAATTAATTAATTGTGTTCTGTTAAACCAGAAGTAGAATAACACTCAAAAGAATTAGAATGCAAAGGCAAGATATACTGATAACACAGACATTCAATAACTTGGGTTAATAACTCCATCATTAATATTTTTTCTACCAAGAATACATAATCTTATTGGATAGCAGTGTCCACATTGACCCAAACATCTCTGGAATACAGACAATATGTAGACAGATATACAAATAATTCCTTGATTTATGATGGGGCTACATCCCAATAAACCCATCTTAAGTTGGAATGCATATTTTAATACTTATTATTAATTACTAGAGGCCCGGTGCATGAAATTCTTGCACGGGGGGGCGGGGGGGGAGAGGGAGGGGAGTCCCCTCAGCCCAGCCTTCACCCTCTCCAATCTGGGATCCCTCTCACAATCCTTGACCGCTGGCTCCTAATTGCTCACCTGCCTGCCTGCCTGCCTGGTCGCCCCTAACTGCTCCCACCCCCGCCAGCCTGATCGCCTGTCACTGCCTCTGTGTGCCAGCCTGATTGCTCCTAACTGTCGCCCCTGCTGGCTTGGTTGCTCCTAACTCTCCCCCGCTACAGGCCAGGTCTCTCCCAACTGCCTCCTCCCTGCCGGCCTGGTCACTCCTAACTGCCCCCAACGGGCCAGGTCACCCCTTATTGCCCCCCTGCCAGCCTGGTCGCCCCCAACTGCCCCCCCTACCTGCCTGGTCACCCCCAACTGTGCCCCCACTGGCCTAGTTGCCCCTCACTGACCCCCCCACCAGCCTAGTCACCCTCAACAGCCCCCCATGCCCACCTGGTTACCCCCAACTGTACCCCCCTGCTGGCATGGTTGCCCCTAACTGCCCCTCCCCCACCGGCCTGGTAGCCTCTTATTACCCCACCCCCTGCTGGCCTGGTCACCCCCTCATGGCCCCCCGCCGGCCTGGTTGCCCCACATAGCCTGCTGTTCAGTTGTTTGGTCATTCCTCACTAAGCCCCCTGTGTGCCTGGTTGCCCCATGCAGCCTGCCTTGTTCAGTCATTTGGTCGTCCCATCACTAACCCCCCTGCCAGCCTGGTTGCCCCTGCCAGCCTGGTCACCCCACGCAGCCTGCTTTCAGTCGTTTGGTTGTCCCGCACTAACCCCCCTGCCAGCCTGGTCACCCCAGGCAGCCTGCTTTTTTAGTCGTTTGGTCGTCCCTCACTAACCCCCCTGCCGGCCTAGTCATAGGCAGCCATCTTGTGAGGGTGCGAGGGTTAATTTACATGTTACCTCTTTATTATATAGAATACTTTCATGACTCTTTCTGTGGGTAGACACTTCTTAATCCTCCTCTCCACCTTTATTCTTATAAAAGAATAAAATTATGCTTATTCTTCCCAAGTAAGGAAGAAAGGCCAATAGTGCTTCTAACATTTACTAAACTACTGCTTTCTAGTGAAACTATTGCAACTCAAAGAACGTTTCTAAGTTTTCGCTTCTCTCTGTGCTTGTGGCCTTATTTCCAGCAGTACTTATTTCTTGCACCTTGTGGTGGTGTTATTACTTGTAGTGCTGATATTCCCTTCTGATACAGTACTGCTTCTAATGTGCCATGGATTGGGAACCTATATAACTAATTCAGAATCTGTTATAACACTTTATGATTGATAAGAAAAGATTATTCAAATATACATGTGAGAAATCACAATGCAAAAAACCCTATAATCCACTATTTATAAAAATACATATAGGATATTAACATTTATATAGCATAAAAACAAAAAGCAAAAAATTATGTACAGTATGCTATTCTTTTATGTATGCTTACTAATGCATAGAGTACTTCTGGAAAAAAAACACAGTGATGAACTGTGGTTAACTTCAGGAAAGGAAACTAGGTACCTGAAAGGTAGGAATAGAAGGCAAACCTTTTACTGTTATATAACATCCGAATTTTGTATGATATGCATGTATCAAAAATAAATAAAACCATCAAAAGATTTTTTTAAAAAAAGGTAAATGTGTATTTGTGTGTGAGAGAGAGAAAAAGACAGAAACAGAGATAGGAAGACAGAGGAGGTTAAATAAGAATGGAGAAAGGGATGGAGAAGGAATCCTGAAATAAAATGCTGGAGCTTTAGTACAAACATTCTGTAATGTTTTCTGCTGCTTAAACATTGTTCATTTGGGGGATAAATACTACTTAACATATAAGGTTAACTGAAAGGTCTTTTCTCCATGAGGGAAGTACTAATCTATTTTGTATCCCTTCAATCATTCACACATCTGAGTGCCAGGCACTTTGCACAGATGCTAGGGATACAGAAATATAAGACACCACCCTTATGTTTAAGTAACAGGTAGAGAAAATAAAAATGTATAACACATATACTCAAATATATAATGATACAATACAAACCCCCACTTTTTCAATAAGATCAAATTTTTTAAATGTATCAATTTTAGAGATACAGATAAAAGAGTAAAGTGTCTAATATATTTAATATTAAATCTAGTTATACATTTATATACCCGTAAATATTGCTTTCTCTCCACTCTTATATTATATGAAACATTTTATTTATTGATTTTTTAAGAGAGAAAAGGATACACACACACACACACACACACACACACACACACACACACACAGAGAGAGAGAGAAAAAGAGAGAGAGAAATATTAATCGGTTTCCTCTTATATATGCCCCAACTGGGGATGAACCTGCAACTCAGGTATGTGCCCTGACCAGGAATAGAAACTTTTTGGTGTATGGGATGGCACTCAACCAACTAAGCCACCTGGCCGAGCTATATCAAATGTTATCCAAACTTTTCACATCTATTTTCAATATCAATGTTTATCTGGGAGCAAGAATACTTTAGCTCTAATTCAGACTCTGAAACTGGTATGTGATGTGACCCAAAACAGTCATTTAAACTAACATCTACTTTCAATCTAGATTGTATTCCTGTTTTATAATTTATAGGGATTTATGATAATAAGGGGAATGACTTCAACAGGATTTCAATAAACCACTTTAACCTGCCTTTAAAGAAGCTTATCTTTATTTTAGTTCCTGCATTAACAAATATAATGGAACTTATTTCCAAATCATCAATACAGCTAGGGCATTTTAAGAACTTGAGAACACTTTTTCAACATACCTCAATATTATAAGAATCAGGTATACAAGAGAATACCAATGAATAGAATACTTTCTAAAGATCAGAACATTTTCTCAGTAGCAGTACTGGTAGCAATTCAAAGCAGTTTAGTTTAACCAAAAGATGTAAACTACTGTTCTAGCTTCGTCCAAATTCTTGCACTTACTAACATTGCTTCTTTTTAAGAAATTATAGTAACAGTGAGCCAGTATTAAACTATACAGGGATAGTGTGGTGCATTATCCTAGAATCAAGCTGATATTCATATGCATACATATTGAAGCAAAAATGATATACTTTCCTTCCTGTGAATATATTCACAAAAAGATTCCTTATAAGGAAAGTATCCAAATGTCATCATATGGCTTAGGAGTTTTTGGAACTCTCTTGAAAACTGTATCTGACCTTCAAATGATTCTCTATACTGGACAATATTTGGATGCTTCATGTTTCCCAACACTGCAACTTCTCTCCTTGATTCTTCCCTTTCTTTATTGGACATCTTAAGTGGGAGGAAAAGAAAAAATACTATATTAAACATTACTGCACAATTTAAAAGTCCATAAATAAGAAAGTAGTTAAAAAATAATGTTAACAAAGAAGCACGGTCCAAACAACAAAATATTGCCAGAAGTGAAAAAGAATGAGTTGAATCGACAAGTAAACACATTTTGAGATGTTCAAACTAGATTTAGTTATAGAACAGTAGACATATAAACACAAGCACATATCATAAAAAAAATATGAAAGGATATATAGACTATTCTGAAATTAGTGGCTCTCCCTGGGATTACGGCAGTCTTCCACTTTAGATTATACATTGCCATTTTCTTTTTTAAAAATCTCTAACAATGAACCCTTTTGTAACCAGATATTACTTGAATAACCAAATGAAAAATATACTTACTCTTGAGATGTTAATTTCCTTGATAACATATTGTCTGCCATCTTCTGAAGATTTAACAAGAATGGCTTTTCCAAATGAACCTTCTCCAATCTTCTGTAGTCTAACATACTTCTCCATAGTTATTTTTCTAAGGCATCTTAACTGATAGACTAGACAGAAACAAAAATAACTGTTAACAGAGATAAGCACATCTTCTATAATAATTAAGTTTAATTTAAATTATACTTCCTTAGTGATATGTGTACTTAAAAATAATATTTTAAATATTTACTGAAAGTTAAATAAACTTAATCTCAACTTTATTCATGCAACGTAGTGATAGCTAAAAAGAGAAAAACAGTGACATTTCAATTTTATTATTTTGTTTATAAATATATTTTTACTGATTTCAGAGAAGGGAGAGGGAGAGAGAAATAGAAACCTCAATAATAAGAATCATTGATCGGCTGCCTCCTGCACGCCCCCTACTGGGGATTGAGCTTGCAACCCAGGCATGTGCCCTTGTCAGGAATCAAACCAGATTTCCTGGTTCATAGGTCAACACTCAACCACTGAGACACACCAGCTGGTCGATATTTCAATTTTATAAGAAGGCTTTGTAACGTTAAATACTGTATATATTTAACATATATGGAGAGGGAAACAAACTTTTTCTTATATGAATTAATTACTAGCACTACTTTATTATCTCCAATAAGACTGTTTCCCAATGTTATTTAATTAATCCCCTATTATACATTTAAATTATTTACATTGTTTACTATTATAAAAAAAAAAAACTTCAGATAAAATTTCCATGCATACATTTTTATGTACTTATTACTTACAAAAATTCCTTAGTATAAATTCTTAGTTCAAAGAATGTGAACATGTTAAAGCTTTCAAACATATTGCTTAACTGTCTTACAGAAATGACTAATAATGTATATTCTAACCAGCAATGCATAAAAGTGCTTGGCCCGACCAGTGTGCCTCAGTGGTTGAGCATCGACCTACAAACCAGGAGGTCATGATTCGATTCCCGGTCAGGGCACATGCCCAGGTTGTGGGCTTGATCCCCAGTAGGGGGCATGCAGGAGGCAACTGGTCAATGATTATCTCTCATGATTGATGTTTCTGTCTCTCTCCCTCTCCCTTCTTCTCTGAAATCAATTTTTTTTAAAAAATTAAAAGTGCTTGCTCCTAGGTACTCTTTTAACACTGGTATTATTCATTAAAATCTTTGAGAGGCAATTAAGGGTAGTAAAAAGCACTGAAACCCTGGAATCAGAGAACCTAGGTTTACTAGTAAATCCTAGCTTTATCACTTATTACTTATGTGACCTTGGGCAAGCTACTCATCTTCATGTGCCTCAGTTTTTCCATCTGTAAAATGTGGATAAAAACAGTCTGTACTTACAGAATTGTTGGGAGGATTAATTTCAGTCATGTACTAAGAACAGTGCTGGCACATAGGGAGCACTGCCTCACTTTCAGTTCTTGTTATTCATTACATTTGATGGGGAAAACGGTGCCTTTTCTTTTGCATAACAGTGAATTTTAAAAAGTGAATTTGAAAACTTCACCCATGTTTATTGAACATTGGTATTTCTGATCTTTGAAACACTTCATCCATGTTCTTTGTCCATTTTTTTCTGGAATAGTCTTTTTAAAATTAGGAGGGAGGGCCAAGATGGTGACATAGGTTAAACACGGTACTTGCATCCTCCCACAACCACATCAAAATTACAACTAAACCACAGAACAACTATCATTCATAACTGCCTGAAATCTGGCTAAATGGAAGCCCTACAACTAGAGAATTAAAAAAGTCACATTGAGACTAGTAGGAGGGGTGGAGGCGCAAAACGGGCTGTTCCAACACCCACGAGTGGCTTTTTTTTAATAGGATGGGATATCTTGGCCACAGAGGCCTCCCGTGATGAACAAGGGGTCCCAGCCCCACACCAGACCCCTCAGCCCTGGATTCCAGTGCCTAGAAGAGAAGTCTCCATAACTTCGGGCTATAAAAACCAGCAGGGATTGTGGCTTAGTGACCCAAAGGCTGCTGGAATACCAAGCAGTTCCTTTTTAATAGCTGGCTCACAGACTTACTCCCTCTGAATTCCAGGGATGGGGCGGCAGAAAGGATTCAAGGACATATGGGGAGGCACTAAATTGTTTGGCATTAGAGCAAGATTGGGGGGCAGCTTTCTCCCAGACAAAAGTGTTCGTATAGGTTATTGTTCCTTTGCTGAGACCTCCCCACCACAATGCATATTGGCAGTCACCATTTTTGAGTCTCCATCAACCTGGCCCACAGTTTTCCTCACCCTGGTGACTCCCTGAAGCCCTGTCCCACCCAATTTGTAGCCTCACCCAAGCTGTTTGCAGTGGCTTTTCCATGTGAACAGCCTGTCCTGGCTCAGGCTTCAGGCTTTCCTAAAATGTCTCAAACAAGCAGCAGCTGAACTCAGCATGCCCCATACCTCTTGCTAAGTGGTCCCAGGCCCAGCACTAGCAGCAGCCTGCCTGGTTCACAGCTTGGCCTCTCCTGAGCACCTCCAACTCCAACATAAGTAGCAGCCATCTGCAGATTGCTCTGTAGCTCAGGCCAGGTGGCCTTAGGCAGGGCACAGGTAGTTGCTGACTTTGCACCTCCCAAGAGGCCCCAGAGCCAGTGCATCCAGTGGACAGCTTCAGACCATGCCGGATTACAACCCTACCATATCCACGAGCAACACACTAAAGGGGCAGACTCGAAGAACACCACAGCCCCACTGAAGCAAGTCCTGCTCCATGGGGGCATCTCCTGCACAGCAGCTCTTCCACTGTAGTCGCAGCTGGTTGGAACAGCCGATTGGCCTGGGCGTCAATCCCTCCCAGTGATGCCAACAGCAATCAATGCTCGACTACAACAAGACAGTGCACACAGCCCACACAGGGGAGGCAGCTAGAATGCCCAGCTCAGGTGACTGGGGAGGCTGAGCCACTGCGCCCTACAGGATACCAACTACACAAGTCCACTCTACCAATTCTAGGAGACATAGCAGCTCTACCTAATACATAGAAACAAATACAGTGAAACAGCCAAAATGCAGAGACAAAGAAACATGTCACAAATGAAAGAACAGAAACAATCTCCAGAAAAAGAACTAAATTAAATGGAAGCAAGCAAACTACCAGATACAGAGTTCAAAACAATGGTCATAAGGATGCTCAAGGAACTTAATGAGAGCTTCAAGGATCTTAGTGAGAACAACAATAACATAAAAAAGGACCAGTTAGAAATGAAGGATACACTAAATGAATCGAAGAATAATTTACAGGGAATCAACAGTAGAGGACACTGAGAATCAAATCAATTTAAAATATGAGGACGCAAAAAACACCCAATCAGAACAGAAAAAAGAATCTAAAAATATGAAGATAGTGTAAGGAGTCTCTGGAACAACTTCAAGCATATCAACATTCGCAGCATGGGGGTGCCAGAAATAGAAGAGCAGAAGCAAGAAATTGAAAACCTATTTTGTAGGGAGCGATTATAGGGTTAAGCCTCAGACTGACCTGCTGGCAAAGCCGCAAACAAGTCCCAGCTTAAGAGGGCACAGCCTTCTTAGCATAATTAAGCTTGACCTTATGATGCTCCCTAGATCCTTCCTGGGTAGCTAATGGGCTGTGGGAGGTGAAGCAAGTGCTGCTAAAACAAGTGAAACTCACAAGAACACTGTAACCATGGTGACCACTACCTTGTTTACCTCTGACTATAAAATAAAGCATCAGCTTGAAGTCTGGATCTGTTCTGTGGTCTCAGCCATGCACAGAAGATCCACCTAGACCCAGCTTATTCTCTTTGTCCATCTTTTCTTCATTCTTCGCCGGCCCTCCCTCAGGCTCACTGAATCCTTGGCTGTGCTGGCGCAGCACACTATTTGAAAAAATAATGACTGAAAATTTACCTTATCTGGTGAAAGAAATAGACTTACAAGTCCAGTAAGCACAGAGAGGAACACAAAGAGGCCCACAACAAGAAACATCATAATGAAAATGCCAAAGATTAAAGACAAAGAATCTTAAAAGCAGAAAGAGAAAAGCTGTTAATTACCTACAAGGAAATGCCCATACGACTGTCTGCTGATTTCTCAACAGAAACTTTGCAGGCCAGAATGGAGAGGCAAGAAATATTCAAAGTGATGAAAAGCAAGGACCCCAATCAAGATTACTCTACCCAGCAAAGCTATCATTCAGAGTTGAAGGTCAGTTAAAGAGCTTCACAGACTAGAAAAAACTGAAGGAGTTCACCACCATCAAATCAGTATTACATGAAATGTTAAAAAGAAACAGAGGAGAAGAAAAAAAGAGATCAAAATATGAACAATACACCATACACAAAAATAAACTCAAAATGGATAAAGGACTTAAACATAAGATGGGAAACCATAAAAATATTAGAGGAATCCACAGGCAGCAAAATCTCAGACATATGCCAAAGCAATATCTTCACCGATACAGCTGCTAGGGCAATGGAAACTAAAGAGAAAATAAACAAATGGGACTGCATCAAAATAAAAAGCTTCTGCACAGCAAAAGAAACCATCAACAAAACAACAAGAAAGCCCACTGCATGAAAGAACATATTTGCCAATGTTATCACTGATAAGGGTTTAATCTCCAACATTTATAGGGAACTCATACAACTTAACAAAAGGAAGATAAACAACCCAAATAAAAGTGGGCAATGGATATAAATAGATATTTTTCAAAAGAAGACAGAAGGAAGGCCAAGAGACATATGAAAACATACTCAAAGTCACTAATCATCCAAGAGATGCAAATCAAAACGACAATGCGGTACCATCTCACACCTGTCAGAATAGCTATCATCAATAAATCAACAAACAACAAGTGCTGGTGAGGATGTGGAGAAAAAGGAACCCTCGTGCACTGCTGGTGGGAATACAGACTGGTGCAGCCACTGTGGAGAACAGTATGGAGTTTCCTCAAAAAACTAAAAATGGAACTCCCTTTTGACCCAGTGATCCCACTTCTAGGAATATATCCCAAGACACTAGAAACACCAAACAGAAAGTATACATGCACCCCTTTGTTCATAGCAGCACAATTTACCAAAGCTAAGATTTGGAAACAGCCTAAGTGCCCACCAGCAGATGAGTGGATTAAAAAACTGGTACATCTACGCAATGGAATACTACACTGCAGTAAAAAAAGAAGGAATTCTTACCACTTGCAACAGTGTGGATGGAACTGGAGAATATTATGCTAAGCAAAATAAGCCAGTCAGAGAAAGATAAATATCACATGATCTCACTCATATATGGAATATAATGAAATAAACTGATGAACAAAAACAGATCCAGAGACAGAGAAGCATCAATCAGACAAGACTGTCAAACCTCAGAGGGAAGGTAGGGGAGGGTGGGGGTAAGGAGGAGAGATCAACCAAAGGACTTGTATGCATGCATATAAGCCTAAACAATGGACACAGACACCAGGGGGGTGAGGTCATGAGTGGTGGGGGGCAATGAGGATAAGGACACATATGTAATACCGTAATCAATAAAAAAATATGAACAATAAAATGGCTATAAATACATACCTATCAACAATTGAATCTAAAATAAATGAAAAAGAAATCTAATGAACAAAATAAATTGATGAATAAAATAGAAACAGAGGCATGGAAACATGGAACAGAATGACGAATCTCAGAGGGAAGCGGGCAGAGAGGGGTGGGAAGAGATTAACCAAAGAACTTATATGCATTCATGCATTACCCACGGACGCAGACAATAAATAAGGTAGCAAAAGCCTGGGGCAGGATTGGACCCCGGTGGAGGGGGGCAAGAGGGGAGAAGGGGGGGACATCTGCAATACTCTCAACAATAAACAGTTAAAAAAATAAAATAAAAAATTACTTTTTAAAAGCTTCGTTAATGAAGATGTGAACCCTTCTCTATCATACATTCTTTTTTCCTTTTATGCTATTAGCTTTTCTTTCTTTTTTCTTAATTGATCTTAGAGAAGGAGGGAAAGAGAAAGAGAGAAACACTGATAAAAGAGAGATACATTGATTAGTTGCCTCACACACACTCTCTGACTGGGGATCGAACCTGCAACCTAGGTATGTGACCTGACCAGGAATCAAACCCACGACCTTCTGGTACAAGGGACAATATTCCAACCAGCTGAGACACACCAGAAATTAATGCACTGGGGCGGGGGGGGGGTGTCCCTCAGCCCAGCCTGCACCCTCTCCAATCTGGGACATCCCTCTCACAATACAGGACTGCTGGCTCACAACTGCTCACCTGCCTGCCAGCCTGATCACCCCCTAACCACTCCCCTGCCAGCCTAATTGACGCCTAACTGCTCCCCTGCCGCCCCGATTGCCCCTGACTGCCCTCCCCTAACAGCCCGATCGCCCCCAACTGGCCTTCCCTGCTAGCCCGGTCACCCCTAACTGCCTTACCCTGCCGGCCTGGTCGCCCCCAACTGCCCTCCCCTGCAGGCCTGGTCTCCCCCAACTGCCCTCCCCTGAAGATCTGGTCGCCCCCAATTGCCCTCCCCTGCAGTCCTGGTTGCCCCCAACTTCCTCCCCTGCCGGCCCAGTCACCCCTAACTGCCCTCCCTACTGGCCACATCACCCCTAACTGCCCTCCCCTGCTTGCCTTATTGCCCACTACCCTCCCCTGACAGCCATCTTGTGGCAGCCATATTTGACCACATGGGAGCAGCCATCTTGTGTGAGGGTCAATTTGCATATTACCTCTTTATTATATAGGATTATATAGGATAAAAGTTTATTTTGATATTGACACTCTTGTACTTAGCTAGTTATTAATAACTAGAGGCCCAGTGCACGAATTCATCCACGGGTCGGGTCCCTCGGGGTGGCCTGAGGGGATCGGGCCCCAGCTTGCACCCCCAGCCTTGCAGCTTCGCAGCCCTGCCTGGCATCCCGCCTTGGCCTGGCGCCGCCCCCTCACCTGCTCCACCATCCGGCCACAGTCCCACTCTCGTCAGGGCCCATCAGGGCCAGCAGCACCTACTCTGCCACCGCTGCCAATGCCACGTCACCCACGTCCACCATGTTCCACGCCGCCCCCTGGTGGTCAGCGCATGTCATAGCGAGCGGTCGAATTCCTGGTCTCCCGGTCAAACTCTCACTCAAAACGACAGCCCGAAGGGACAATTTGCATATTAGGCTTTTATTATATAGGATAGGAAAGGAGGAAAGAGAAGGCCAGACATTATAGGCTTATCATTTGGGCAACTTCACCAGGAAACTGCACTCCCCAGGAAACCACAGGGCTATTCCCGGCAAAACGCTGGGGGAAGCGGTCCAGCAAAGGGAAGACAGATGCATGCCCAGTAATGTTGGGTGACATAGGGAAGGTACTTGCCTGTCAGTCAACCTTGGAACAGAGATGGTTGGCCTGAATGGGTGTGGACACTGTAAGCCTGGGAAAATTTGGGAATACATAATCCCCTAAACAAAGGAATTCTCTCTTTTTTTGCTCCCCACTCTTAGCTTCCCTAGACTCATGGGGCTCTCTTGTTTTGCTCCTACCCATGTTTCCCCCATAGCCATGTGGCCCTGCAGACTCTACATGCAATAGACTGATGGACTGAAGCAGGGAAACACAGATCAAGCTAGCCTGATGCTGGATTGGACTGTGCAGACATGGAAAGGCAACTCTGGACACTGGTTCTGATTTTAGCTCTAATGAAGCCCTAGCTATACTTCTTTTATGGTGGGACAAAAGGAAATGGGATTTTGGAAATTCAGGGATTTAATTCCACGGAATGCCTTCTACCATATTGCATCCTCCTGTGCAAGTCTCAGGAAACTATTTTTCTCCGGATATCACAAGAAATCCATACCCACAAGCAAATGGGAGAGATGAGGCCCTCTCCCCTCTATTAACAATATGAACAAATGTATCAATCTTTTCTTATATTTCTGCCTTTGGTATAATTAGACTCTTACCATACCCAGATATTTGATTAAGATCATTAGAAGCTTTAGCAATAGTAATTTCAGGAGACTGGTGGGGACAGAAGCCAAATATGCTAGGTAGTGAAATCTTTAAAAAAGTGAAAGAGTCCTGGCGGCTATTGCTCAGTGGTTACAGGGTTGACCTGCACAGTGAAGGGTCATGGGTTCAATTCCTGGTCAAGGGCATGTCCCAGTTAGAACACGTGTGGGAGGCAACTGATTAATGTTTCTCTCACATCGATGTTTCTCTTTCTCCTTTTTTCTCTCTCTCTGCCCCCCTCCTCCTTCCCACTCTCTCTAAAAATCAATGGGAAAAATACCCTGGTGTGAAGATTAACAAAAATTTTAAGAATTAAAATTTTTTTAAAAATTGAGAGAGAGGGGAAAGGGAAGGACAGGTGGAGAGAAAAAGTGGCAAAAGCAATCATTAGTGCTGCAAGATCACCATTATTGTGGAGATACATGAATTCACTATGTTAACCTAAAACTAATAAATATTTAATTCACCTAACTTGCTCTTTTCTATGCACTGCAAGCAGGCTTTCTATGTCTGAGAAAATGAGCTTGTCATGAAGACTATATTAAAATTTCTGTGACAGTTTACCATATTTCTCATTGAAAATGAACAAATCCATGTTCTCACTTCATTTTCTTAATACTAAAATGTTTTATTTTTCATCTAAGGAATTATCCAATTTCCTTAAATGACAAAATTCATATTCTAGGTCTATAAGACTGAAGGCCAGAACTCAGCCTGTGGTAAAAATCAATTCCCTATAAAATTTTGTAGGAAAGAGCTTTCTTCTACCTTAGAAAACATTATAACCATTTTCCATTTCAAAATTTCTGGAAGAAATTACAAGCCTTTTAGAACTTTAAGAGAAACAGGAAAATAACTATTACAAAAGCACTACAGCATTACCAGTGAATTAAAGTAGGAGAGTCATTTCAAACACTTTCAAGCCAACTTTGATCAAATGGCATAATATAATAGTTATCTGGGCACCAGCCAGAATTTAATGATTTCTCCAGGACATGAAAGTATATCATATTACTATGTTATTTAGAAAAAAAATATTAAGATAAACTCATCTTAGAAAACTAAATTTCATAAATCAAATTGCATTAAATAATAACCACATAATGAGATTATTTCACAGCCATCATTATTTTGTAACTTGTGCCAAGAAAAATAAAATAAAATTAGTAAGTTTGGCCCTGCCTCAAAATTTAGTTGCCAATTCCTTTCAAGGGACCACACTAACAAGATGGAAGCTCTAAGAATCTCTAATATTGCATTCTGCCACCTACCGCATTACTGAGTGAATATTGTGGTTTTGACAACTCAGTAAAGTAGAATAGGATCTGCCCCTAGTAGAGAAGAAAGATGACTCTAATTGCCATCAAATAATGTCAAGTGCAGACACCTTTATGAACAATCCAAGACTTGTGGTCAACAAGTTTCAAATCAACTGACAGCCCTCTTTTTCTGCAGAGTCCACATTAGACTAGTGTAGGACACTAGAGGAAGTAAAAGGGAAAACATGATAGATTGCTTTCACTGTTTCACAGGATATTTAACCAAGCTATTTATTTCCTAGTTGCAAGACTTTTCAGCTGAATTATAACCCTAGAAGACTTTCAAACCAAATGAAAGAAAAGATAACAAAATGTACCATAGGCTTACATTTCCAAAATCATCATAACACGTAACTGGAACATAAAAATCTGTTCTAATTTCATTATTGTAATAAACTTAGATTACAAATAAATGTTTTCCCTTTTCTTTTTTAAAAATATGTTTGTTTGAGAGAAAAGGAGAGGGTGAGAGAGATAGAAACAAGGATGAGAGAGAAACATTGATTGCTGCCTGCCTCCCATTAGGGATCAAGCCCTTTCTAAGCTTCAGCTTCCAAGATCAAATAAAAATCACAATACCAATTTGATAGTATTCTTAAGGTCTCTTACAATTATAGCAATTCAATCTCCATGAAACATGCCTGATATTGAAGATATTCAAAGCATAAAAGCAAAGAGTTATGTGATACAACAAACAAAGCAAAGGATTTGGAAAATAAAAGCTACATGAACAAAAGCAAACCACCTGACTTCTCTGAGCCTTGGATACTTGATCTAAAAACACTGATCAGTTCAACATAATGCTATCTTAAGGGCCCTACAACTATAATAATCTGAGACTCAAGGAGAAGAAAACAAAAGAGCCAAGTGGGTCAGAAAACAGGAAACTGCAACACTGTTTAGAATTGTACTATTAGCCACAAAGAGTAGAAATAATAGAAAGATATAGCCCAAGTCTTCTCTTCAGAAAAATGAAAAGAAGACACGAGTCATTATTTTAGCCTAAATCTTTAAAAAGTCAAAAAATAAACTACAACTTATAAACATATCAAATGAATATACATATTTACCTCTACTTCTTCCTCAAACCTAACACAACTTTGAAGGGATAAGAAAGGCAGAGGAGGAAAGAAAGCAATCACAACAAAATTCTGGAAGCTGCCAAACACAAAAACAAGCAGCAACTGGCTTGGGAGACTAAAGAAAGCTGCATACAAGCCAGCGGTGGGAAATAACTCAATTCCCACCACAGACTAGCTCAATAATTGGAAGCACCAGGTGCTTCTGAGAGTGAGGATAATATTAGGAATAAAACAAGACTGGGTGACTGTGTCAGAAGCAGTCAGACACACAGTTTGCCTCGTCCTCTCCCAATCAAGAGATTACCCCTCTCTCAGCTCGGTAGAGGACTAGAGATTTCTCTAGATTGGGGATCCTGACAGAGCTGGGAATGGAAATGCCATATATAAGCACACCCATTTTGTTGTGCTTCACTTCGTTGTGCTTCACAGATGTTGCCTTTTTTTTTACAAAATGAAGGCAAGACCCACTATCAGCAAAAAACATTATGACTCTCTTTATTGCCGGGGTCTGGAATCAAACCCACAATATCTCCGAGGTATACCTGTACAATCTGGGAGATTAAGTGAAAGTCTACTTTGGAAATGGTGAGACACTGTTCCAACCATGATGGTGAAACTCGTAACAGACCATCCCACCTCCCAAAACAATCATAAACGCTGAGTAAAATATATAAAACAACAGATAGAAGTTGAGGGGCTTGCCCTGACCCGTTTGGCTCAGTGGATAGAGCATCAGCCTGAGGACGGAAGGGCTCCGGGTTCGATTCCGGTCAAGGGCATGTACCTTGGTTGCGGGCACATCCCCAGTAGGGGATGAGCAAGAGGCAGCTGATCGATGTTTCTCTCTCATCTAAGTTTCTAACTCTCTAGTCCTCTCTGTAAAAAATCAATAAAATATATTTTTTTAAAAAAAGAAGTTGAGCCGAAACCGGTTTGGCTCAGTGGATAGAGCGTCGGCCTGCGGACTGAAAGGTCCCGGGTTCGATTCCGGTCAAGGGCATGTACCTTGGTTGCGGGCACATCCCCAGTGGGAGGTGTGCAGGAGGCAGCTGATTGATGTTTCTCTCTCATTGATGTTTCTAGCTTTCTATCCCTCTCCCTTCCTCTCTGCGAAATATCAATAAAATATATTAAAAAAAAAAAAGAAGTTGAGGGGCTATAATAATTGAAAGATAGGAATATACTAGTGAGTTCCATATTTACCCCAACCGTTTTCCTGAAGTCATTTTCCAAATTGTGGCAAGCAGAATGGAGCTTAAGTAGAAAGCTGCAGTCTTAATGGGCTGAGGAGAGAGTAGTTTAGGGCTGCCAAAATCTTGGAGAGGAGGGGAAAAAACTGAGTAGCTCTAGAGTCTAAAAATCTGCATAGCCCTAGCTGGTTTGGCTCAGTGGATAGAGCATCAGCCTGCGGACTGAAGGGTCCAGGGTTCGATTCTGGTCAAGGGCACATGCCCAGATTGTGGGCTTGATCCCCAGTAGGGGGCGTGCAGGAGGCAGCCCATCAATGGTTCTCTCTTATCATTGATGTTTCTCTCTCTCTCCCTCCCCCTTCCTTTCTGAAATCAATAAAAATATATTATTAAAAATAAATAAAAATCTGCATATAAATTTCTCTCTTATCAGTTAGCCCATTCCTAAATTGTGCACACACAGGGCAAGAATAAAACAGGCTAGTCCCAACAAAACTAAAACCAATCCTCAACAGGATCAAGGTTATCAGCTGATACTCCCATCAGCTTGCCAGAACAAAACAACAATTTTTGGAGGATAAATGTTCCAGAAACTCTAAGATGTTTCAATCACAAGTTCTAACATCCAGTCAGTAATTATGAAGCATGTTAAAAAAAACAACAGAGAGACAAACAACCAAAACGAAAGAACACACACAATAGACTCGAAAATGACTCAAATGTGGAGTTATCAGTAGGGGATTTTAATAACCATGATTAACATGTTCAAGAAAATAAGAGAGAAAGATGAACAAAGTTATTTTTTTAAGATGGAGAATTTTTTTAAAAAAATTTTAAAGATGGGGGAGTTTCAACAAAGAACTGGAATGTATTTTTTAAAATTAAATGAACATTCTACGGTAGAACTAATATATCTGAAATTAAGAACCAACAGCAGATAGGATTAGTAATCTGGAAAATGAACCAATAAAAAAAAATCGTCAAAAGAACAGAAAGAAAAAGTAAGGAAAAAACAAACATGAAAGAGAGAAAGAAAGAGAAAGAGAGGAAGGAAGGAAGGAAAGGAGGGAGGGAGGGAGGGAAAAGATGAATGGAATAGGAAGATTCAATATCAGAAAGATTTAAATTCTTAAATCTCTAAATTTAATGCTGTCTTAAAAAAACAAAAGCTTTGGGAGTGAGAGATTCGACAAGCTGATTTTAAAATTAATATGAAAAAAGCAAGAATAGCCAGAGAAATACTGGGGGGAAAAAAGACCAATGAAGGAAGGCTTGTTCTACTAGATGTAAAGACACATTATCTTATACTAGAGGCCCAGTGCATGAAAATTCATGCACTGGAGCAGGGGGGTCCCTCAGCCCGGCCTGCCCCCTCTCACAGTCCTTAGAGGCAGGAGGTGACCCAGCGATCAGAGGAAGGCGATGCCCCCATCACACCTCTGGTGCTGACACTGCTGGCAGCGCAAGCCTCCGCCGGCCCTGGTTACCTGAGCCTTGGGTGGTCCTGGGCGGCTGGGCAGTCGCCATCTGAGGCTTGCCTGCACCTTGGGCCGGCCCTGGGTGGCTGGGGGACTGAAGGGACTGGGGGACTCCGGAGGCAGGCGCGCAGAGCGGCCAGACCCGCCTGGGGGAGGGCCCGGCCGTGCCACATGCTTGCCGCCCCGGCAGGGCTGAGGGGACTGGGCGCCACCATCTTATGGCTGTGGGCGCCGCCATCTTTGAGGGTGTGGCAGTCAATTAGCATATTCCCTCTATTAGATAGGATAATAAGAGAGGAACATGCTAATTATCCGTTACACCGTAACATCATGACCAATCTACAGGTGGTGGAGAGCTACAGGAGGGCGGGGCAGCGAGTTATGAGCAGCGGAGAGCTACCAACGGTAGTGGGCAGGTGGCCTGCTGAGGCTAGCGGCAGCAAGGTATTCGCACAGTACTCAGGGCTACTAGTAAAGCTATAATAATTATGAATTGGCAAATCATAGAAAGTCCATAAATATATATTAAAGTTTTAACTTGGTGGATGACCATGGAGACATTTCAAATAGGTAGGGAAAAAAATGAATTTTAAAACAAATAGTATTTAGACAATTAGGTAGTAACATGGAAAAAAAAGTTAACTCTATTATTCATTTTATTCACTTTCTACCAACTTAAATTCCAGATCAGCCATGGGCAAACTACGGCCCGCGGGCCAGATCTGGCCTGTTCGGCTGTTCTATCCGGCCTGCGGAGCCGAAAGACCGTACCCTTTTATGTAATGATGTTTACTTTGAATTTATATTAGTTCACACAAACACTCCATCCATGCTTTGGTTCCAGCCCTCCGGTCCAGTTTAAGAACCCATTGTGGCCCTCGAGTCAAAAAGTTTGCCCTCCCCTGTTCCAGATGATAAAATACTTAAATGTAAACACTAAAAACATAATAGTAATAAAGTAGAACATGAGAGGATGATTTTTATGATCTTAGAGTAGAATAGCTTAGTATGACACAAACCCCAAAAGCCTTAAGGGATTAATATGACTACATAAAAATCTTGCATAGCAAAAACTAGTATAAATAAAAATTCGAATGACAAAAATAAAATATATTTATATAATTTAGATCAGATCACCAAGGGTTCTTTTGTCTAATAAATAAAAATCTTCTACATGTTCATAGAAAAAATAAACCAACAGTAAAATGGACAAAGAATATGAAGTTAAAGTTAACAACAAAAAGGAATATAATTGATGTTACAATGTGCAAAGGTATGCAATCACACATGAAAAATACAATGTAAAAGTACAAGAGATAAGTTTTATTATGTATATTTTACCATGATAAAAGAAGTCTAAGAGATAGTGTTTTTTAGCTATCAGAATGGTCAAATTCAGAAAGTTTTTTACTGTACTGTGTTAAAGAGGGATATAAGAAAACAGAATGTGGTGAGAATACAAACTGGTACAAATACTAAGGAATATTAATTTGGCAGTATCTACCAAAATTATAAATGTTCAGTCATTTTGACGCAAAAATTCCATTTATAGGAATTTACCCTATAAACATTTTCAAATGTATGAAAATGAGACATGTACAAAGTTATCCTCTGCAGCACTGTTTGAAATGGCAAAACTTAAATATCCATCAACAAGTCAAAGAGAAAGAAGCAACATTTATATAGATACAATTTCTAAGTACCAGAATAATAAATAGTTCATACTCCCCTTTGTGTATTAAAAGGAAATATACATGTGTGTTTCTACTTACATTTATTTATATATACAGTATGTATATATATATATATACACATATACATGTATATATATCCCTTACATGTGTACACACACACATAATTGCTTGTATAGGTCCGTGTCTGGCAAACTGCGGCTCACGAGCCACATGCG
Organism: Plecotus auritus; assembly: GCF_963455305.1. Lineage (NCBI taxonomy): Eukaryota > Metazoa > Chordata > Mammalia > Chiroptera > Vespertilionidae > Plecotus > Plecotus auritus. Next base: position 73,183,740 of record NC_137773.1, read on the forward strand.
GCTCTCTGGCCCCTTGAGTGTGGCTCTTCCACAAAATACCACGGCCTGGGCGAGTCTATTTTGAAGAAGTGGCATCAGAAGAAGTTTAAGTTTAAAAAATTTGGCTCTCAAAAGAAATTTCAATCGTTGTACTGTTGATATTTGGCTCTGTTGACTAATGAGTTTGCCGACCACTGGATAGGTTAAGTAATATCTCTGAAGAGATACAAAATAAACTGGTAATACTGGCTGCTTTCAGGAAAGAAACTGAGTAGTTGAGAAGATTTTTTAAACTATATAAATGTATTATCTATTCAAAATAATACATTAAATTGAGGAATAATAACTACTGATAGAAAGTAGGAAGAATGTTACCTAAATCAGTATTTCTAGTTAAAATCCTCGAACAGTTCTCCATTTCCAAACTTCTAATCCTGACATCCACTGTTTTCCTATATGGTATCATTCTTTTTTTCAAGTATGTCAACTATGCTCTCCCCACTTCCCCCAAAAAATATCTTGCCTCTAGTCAAATTAGACATTTTTTCTCACATTTTACTAAAAATTTCTTTAAGCCATAAATAAGCAATGTTTGACATAATAGTTATTTGCACGAAATATGACAAATGTCAGAGTATATGAATGAAAAACTTTAGCCCCACCCATCTCAAACAATAAGTCACTTCAGCTTTATGATGGACAGGATGTCCTAAAGGGAAACATTGGTAAAGGAATGTCAATAGATTCCTTATGGTGCTGTCTGCAGCTACAATCCATTCATATAATTCTCCCAAAATAATAACTACCATTTGGGATTATGGGAGAGGGTCAGTTTATCTTCTCAGTAAGGAAAGTTCCTGCCTTATTTTTCGTTACTCAAAAAAGCAGAAAGCAAAAATAAGATTCCTACTAGTTCCCCCCCCCCCACTCCCCCCGGCAAAAAAAAATTTTTCTTCTAAGTTTATTCAGGCAACAACTAATGGCTTCCCTAGTGGAAACTACCAACATGTAAATAATTTACATTCATGAATGGGGTCATGATCATGACTTAGGAGGTAGATTAGAGTAAAATTTACTTGGAATTCAATGTCAATGTATTATTAAAATGACCTCAAAAGAACTCCTGTGGCCAAGTTCCATAAACCTTACTAAACTAATGGTGACTTTTACTGTGCAAAAACCTGTTTTCCCACAAAACAGGCTCCTTACCTTTCACCCAGAACAATAGGCAATTTTAAATGAAGATCTGTGGATCTCCTCACACCAGACAAATCTAAACTAAAAACAAAGGACTACTTCTCTCCATATCTGGCTTCCCTCCGTCATCTCTACAATACTGCTGCATCATAAGAAAAGGCTATTATCAGTTTATATTGGATATTATTTTTAATCCTTCATAAATATTTCTGATATAACTTAGAATGGCAATAATTTTTCTGCTTCTTGATCTTGGAGAATAAAAATTAGGCCTGTATAAGAAATGAGTCATGAACTCTGAAAGTAGAACTTTTAATGCCTTACATGTAGAAATTGTTTCAAATTATGGAAACTGAAATATAAAATTACAGGCCAACCAGTTGCTACTCATTTTCTAATTAAATTTATGTGTAACGTAAGATTGGAGACAACATGTAAGCCTGTAAATGATTGCTTATTCATACCAAGATTTCTATTACTTTAATAGATTTTTGCTTAAACAATGTGCAATGATTGCTTTGCAATACATATTGCTTAGAGAATTAACGTTCTAGTGAGATAAGGGTTATTATTTTTCCGCGCACTTATGGTATCTATGCAATCTCTACATAAGCAAGTCTACGCAAGGTCTCCTCATTTCCAACCTGATTTTGCCATTTTGCATACCACTCATTGCTTCCCCCAAGTAGAACTCACCTCAACGACACAGGACGTTAGTAGGGATAACGGTGATGATCTATTAGCAAAAGTCTAGGTGTAGCAATCTTCCTATGGGACTTAATGAGGCAGAGGCATCATCCCGCATTTCGAAAATGACATCCTGAAAGAGAAACCAAGTCTAACCAGCAGCTGGCAGCCCACTATGAAGGGGGGCAGTGAGACTCCCACACCTGACAACAGCCTTAGCCTGACCGCTCACTTTGGACTCGGTCCCAACTCGGGCAACGCCCTGTGAGACAGGTACACACTACCCGGACGAAACAAACTGGTTTCTGAGCCCCTTGGAAACGGCAGGGCGGCAGCCGGGGGAGTGCCTCGGATACTGCCTCTCCAACTTCAGAGGCGGTGGCCGGTGGCCGCGGCGGGGTGGGGACGGGCGGCCTTCGGGACTGGGAGGCTACCTCCCTGCCACGCCCTCCGGCCTCGCAACGCCCGCGCTAGATCCCGGGGTATGCAGGGAAGTGCTAGGGACCCCGGGCTGAAGACTGCAGCCTACCACCCCTGAAACCCTGGAGCGAGTGCAGAAGGGGGAGCGGTCGGCGCGTCACTGGCGCTGGCGTGTGACGTCAGCGCGCTGAAGCAAGCGCGCAGTGGAGGTGGCTGGGAAAGAGCAGCTCCGAGGGGCGCGGAGCGGCGGGGCCGGGGCGGGGGGCGGGGCCGGGGCGGGGCGGGGGCGGGGCTGGCCCGGGGCGGGGCCAGGGCACTGCAGGCGGGACTGGTTAAGGGAGCAGGAAAGTTGGAAGGGAAAAACGGGGCCTCCTCCTGGGCGAGCAGCGGAGGGGCGCGGAGCCTCCGCAGGCTCGCCCCGCGACCTCTGGGGGCTGGTTCTCCGAGGAGCTGTGGTCTGCGAGGGGAGCGCCGGAGGAGGGCTGCCCGCCGCCCACGCTGACCCCGGCCTTCGCCGGCGAAGCCTCGGCTCTCTCAGGCGCAGGAAGCACCTGGGTGGAGGCCTCCTACAGGAGAGCCAGTGGTGGCATCAGTAGACTTCAAGACCTACGTGGATCAAGCCTGCAGGGCTGCTGAGGAGTTTGTCAACGTCTACTACACCACCATGGATAAGCGGAGGCGTCTGCTGTCCCGCCTCTACATGGGCACAGCCACCCTGGTGTGGAATGGAAACGCTGTTTCAGGACAAGAGTCCTTGAGTGAGTTTTTTGAAATGTTGCCTTCCAGTGAGTTCCAAATCAATGTGGTTGACTGCCAGCCTGTACGTAATGAAGCCACCCCAAGCCAGACCACAGTCCTCGTTGTGATCTGTGGAACAGTGAAGTTTGAAGGCAACAAACAACGGGACTTCAACCAGAACTTCCTTCTGACTGCCCAGGCCTCACCTAGCAACACAGTGTGGAAGATAGCAAGTGATTGCTTCCGGTTCCAGGACTGGGCCAGCTAGTGGAGCAGGCGTCAGCCCCAGCTCCAGAGGGAAACACAGATCGCAAAATGTGGGGACACCAGTTCCTTTCTGTTGTGGGCTACATGCCCAGGTGAACTGCATTTTCTCAAGTCCAAGGAGCCCCTTTACGAGTATTCTTACTTGTCATAGTTGCCTTTTGGTAGTACAGTTTTCTATTTTCCTACTTGTCCAGTAGAGACCCTGGTTCTGGAAATTCTGACAAATAAAATAAAATAATACTACAAAAAAAAAAAAAAAAAAGGAAAAACAGGAGAGTGTAGTTTGAAGTAGTATGGCAGAAGTTGATTTAAGATAAAGCATACTATAAATTTGTCCCAGACATAAGACACTGCAAAAATAATTTTTTAACCTGAAGACTTTTATTTAAAAATGCCGCATTTTAAAAAATTTTTTTTACCGATTTCAGAGAGGAAGGGAGAGAGAGAGAGAGACATCTATGATGAGAGAGAATCATTATCAGTTGCCTCCTGCACACCCCCCACTGATCTCACCTGGTTCATAGGTGAAGGCTTAACCACTAAGCCACACCAGCTAGGTGAGATGCCACATTTTTAAAAGTAATTTTGCTTTAAAAAGCAAGCCTTTTTCTAGTATATTTTGGATGATTAAAACAAGAAAGTAATTTTAAGTCTCTAAAAAAATTTTTAAGTTATAATGTGATATTCTACACCTATACATCTAATGTGTGTATAAATTCATTGTCAGTATATTGAAGGGGGGGTGGTATTCTAAGTACTTTTCTTTATTGCAGGACTTTCTAAGATAGAAACATATTTCCTAATAAGGGTGTTGTCCTGTATTCCTACAGCTAAAGTGACTTATCCCAAGATACTGGAAATTACAAACTTGAAGCTAAAGACGGATGGTACAACTCCATCCGTGTATCTGTTGTACACAAGTTATATGTAGCTTGGGGAGACTACTGATTTTGCCAGAGACCTCAAAGATCAAATGATTTAGATCTTTACTTCAAAGAAATCTGTCTCCTTTACCTTCATCCCTTTCCCAACACACCAACACCAAGACCTTCTTTGGGTTCTCCTGTGGGTCTGTGATTTAGTCCTGCTTTGAAGACAAACTTGATTCCCACCCAGCATGTAAATTGAAAGTTTTGGGCTTCTTTGCCAGCAGATGGCACTGCAAGTCATTCAGCCTGGCAAACTGGAGAAAATCTGCTTCAGTTGATTTACACTTTAACCTCCATACAAAAGACTTGTTTTCCTCATTTTCTCACTTCTAGGCTAACCTCCTGTGACCCTTCCACCCCAGTTAGTAAGTAGGAATTTTGGTGTCTGAATGCACAATAACTCTAGTTCTTCCCACGTCCCATTGTACAGCAAAGCAACATGAAAACATTTGCTAATTGCTAAACTAGCAAATTCTTTTTGGCTGTTTTCTTGAAGAATGGTTAGATATCACCTTAGACCAGGGGTGGGCAAACTTTTTGACTCGAGGGCCACAATGGGTTCTTTTTTTTTTTTTTTTTTTTTTTTTTTTTTTGTATAGGATGACATTTTCCTTGCTTTACTCAGAACATCTGATATGTTTTTTTTTAAATAAATCTTTATTCAGATTATTACAATTATTTCTCCTTTTTTCCCCCATAGCTCCCGTCCACCCATTTCCCACCCCACCTTCTGCCCTTACCTCCCCTCCACTGTCCTCATCCATAGGTGTATGATTTTTGTCCAGTCTCTTTATGAACCCCCCCATACCCCTTTCCCCCTGAGAATTATCAGTCCACTCCCTTTCTATGCCCCTGATTCTATTGTATTCACCAGATTATTCTGTTCCTCAGGTTTTTAATTCACTTGATTTTTAGGTTCACTTGTTGATAGATATGTATTTGTTGTTCATAATTTTTATCTTTCCTTTTTTCTTCTTCCTCTTCTTTAAGAATACCTTTCAGCATTTCATATAATACTGGTTTGGTGGTGATGAACTCCTTTAGCTTTTTCTTGTCTGTGAAACTCTTTATCTGCCCTTCAATTCTGAATGATAGCTTTGCTGGGTAGAGTAATCTTGGTTGTAGGTTCTTGCTATTCATCACATTGAAAATTTCTTGCCACTCCCGTCTGGCCTGCATAGTTTCTGTTGAAAAGTCAGCTGACAGTCGTATGGGTGCTCCCTTGTAGGTAACTAACTGTTTTTCTCTTGCTGCTTTTAATATTCTCTCTTTGTCTTTTGCTCTTGGCATTTTAATTATGATGTGTCTTGGTGTAGTCCTCTTTGGATTCCTTTTGTTTGGGGTTCTGTGGGCTTCCTGGACTTGTAAGTCTATTTCTTTCACCAGGTGGGGGAAGTTTTCGGTCATTATTTCTTCAAATAGGTTTTCAGTATTTTGCTCTCTCTCTTCTTCTGGCACCCCCATAATTCTGATGTTGGTACGCTTGAAGTTGTCCCAGAGTCTTCTTACATTATCTTCAACTTTTTGGATTTTTTTTTTTTGCTTTTTGCTTTTTCGGTTGAGTGTTTTTTGCTTCTTTGTATTTCAATTCTTTGACTTGATTTTTGTGTTCCTCTTGTCTGTTTTTGGGTCTCTGTATAATATTTTTTATTTCAGTCAGTGTATGTTTAATTTCTAGTTGGTCCTTTTTCATCTCTTCGAGGGTCTCGTTATATTTATCGGCCTTTTCTAGGATATTCTTAAAAAGCCTTATAACCGTGGTTTTGAATTCTATATCCAGTCGTTTGTTTTCCTCCATTTCTTTCGTTTGTGATCTGATTCTTAGACGTCGCATTTTCACTGCTTCCCTGAGTTGGTAGATTTGTGTGCTAGGTTTCCAATTTGGCCCAGTGGGTCTGCCTCCCCAGTTAACCTGAGGTGGACACTCTTGGTGCACACCTTTGTGGACTGTGTGTACAGCCTTGTTGTAATTAAGTCTTTATTGTTGTTGGTATCACTGGGAAGAATTGACCTCCAGGCCAGTTGGCTGTAAGGATCAGCTGTGTCTATGCTGGGAGAAGTCCGGTGCTGGAGACAGCCTTATAGGATTAGACTTGCCAAATTGCAATAGCCTCTGTGCTCAGCTTGGATGAGGTGGAGTCTCAGTCTTGGCTTCCCATCAGCCTTGCCCTTGCTAGCACGTGTGTGCCTTCAGTCCTCTGCCTTCCCGGCTCCCGATTCTCCGCCCGAGAGTCCAGACTCCCCCCACAAGAGCGTGGGTCTCCGGGGGCTCGCCTGGAACTGGGGTTCACTGCAGTCAGAACTGGGGCTCACTTCAGTCAGAACTGGTGTTCAGTGCCGTCAGGAGCCTCTGACTCCCTTCTGCTAGGGAAAGCCTGTGGCAGCCTCCGCAGCCTTTGTGCGCACTGGCGCGAGCGGACTTTCAGTCTTCCGCCTTCCCCGGCTCCCGAGTCTCCGCCCGAGAGTCCAGACTCCCCCCACAAGAGCGTGGGTCTCCAGGGGCTCGCCTGGAACTGGGGTTCACTGCAGTCAGAACTGGGGCTCACTTCAGTCAGAACTGGTGTTCGGTGCCGTCAGGAGCCTCTCACTCCCTTCTGCTAGGGAAAGCCTGTGGCAGCCTCCGCAGCCTTTGTGCGCACTGGCGCGAGCGGACTTTCAGTCTTCCGCCTTCCCCGGCTCCCGAGTCTCCGCCCGAGAGTCCAGACTCCCCCCACAAGAGCGTGGGTCCCCGGGGGCTCGCCTGGAACTGGGGTTCACTGCAGTCAGAACTGGGGCTCACTTCAGTCAGAACTGGGGTTTTGTGCCGTCAGGAGCCTCTCACTCCCTTCCGCTAGGGAAAGCCTGTGGCAGCCTCCGCAGCCTTTGTGCGCACTGGCGCGAGCGGACTTTCAGTCTTCCGCCTTCCCCGGCTCCCGAGTCTCCGCCCGAGAGTCCAGACTCCCCCCACAAGAGCGTGGGTCCCCGGGGGTTCGCCCGGAATAGGTGTTCAGTGCAGTCAGAACTGGGGTTCAATGCGGTCGGGGGCTCCCTTCCCCCTTCCGCCAGAGAAAGCCAGCCAGGCACTCCGCCGCCCTTCCTCTCTGCGCGCACAAAGACCCTTTGCCGTACCTCCAATTCTCTGTGAGCTTTTCTCCTTCCTTCTAGTTGTAGAATTTTCACTCAGTCAGCTTTCCTGCGGTTCTGGATGGTGTCCGTTCTGTCTTTTAGTTGTAGTTTTGAAATTGTTGTGCGAGGCAGCAGTTTAGGTGTTTACCTATGCCGCCATCTTGGTTTCTCCTCCCACAATGGGTTCTTAAACTGGACCGCAGGGCCGGAACAAAAGCATGGATGCAGTGTTTGTGTGAACTAATATAAATTCAAAGTAAACATCATTACATAAAAGGGTACGGTCTTTTTTTTATTTCAATAGTTTTATTCATTTCAAACATTTTAACAAGAAGAATGTAAACACTATTATAATTTGAAACTTCAAAAAATGGAGGAATCATAGCACAATAACATACCTTATATTGAAGATGGCAAAGGCAAAATAAAATTGCCTAACAAAGGAAAGGTACAAAAGCCTTTCAAATTAAACTTAAATATAATAAAATAATTTAAAACTAAAACACATAGAAAAGAACAAAATGTGTAAACAGTAAATTAAACATTTTCTTTAGTGCAACTTCCAAATTATGCCCGGGACGTAGATGTAGATGGCAATGTAGACTGGGTTGAAAGGTTTTTGGTCTTTAAAACATCAACTTCAGTGGGAACAGTGTTGTTGTCTCCTTTTTAGCTAATGCTCTGATACTGTGCTCTCCAGGGCGTGTCTCCCTACATCACCACGATAACATGTCTACGCATTCCCAGGGTGATGTCGGGAGATGCGTCCGCGGGCATTACAAGGAGCCTCTGGAAGATTGAGAGGTTGTTCCTTCTACTGAATGGGCGGATATAAATCCGCCCACTCAGAAGAAGGAGCTGCGGCTGTGTTTCCCGACGTTGCCATGCTAACACTGCAGCTGGTGAAGGAGCGGAGGGGAGAGCAAGAGAACCCTTGGCTCTTTCGCTCCGTGGGTCTGACAGAACAGCCCAATGGGCCGGATCCTGCCCGCGGGCCGTAGTTTGCCCACGGCTGCCTTAGACAATTATTTTTGCTCCTGTCATAAACTGTTAGTGGGAATTATAAACTACAGTTTTTGTAGAAGGCATGCTAGCAATATGTATATCAACAAGTTCACTTCTAAAAGAAGTAGGTGAAGATGTATTACAAGAATAACCATTATTTTTATAACCAGAAAAAGTAGAAATGTTAATTCTAACAATAAGAACTTGACTAAATAAATTATAATACATCCAAACAATAGAATATTCTGAAGCCATTAAAAAGGGTCAGCGGGGAGGAAAAAACAAATTAAAGAAAAAGGGTCATTGGGACCTATTTTTACTGACAGAAAGATACCCTTGATATATTGTTGAGTCAATAAGTCAAATTACTCTAACCTGGATTAAGAGGATTACCCAATGATTTCCCTTTCTGATTTATATACTTCTGTAAAGTTTAATATTTTTTTTCTTTTTACAACAAGAATATTTGAATTTCTTTGATTCCTTTTATTTAAAAATTTTATTGGATTTTTCTTTCAAACAACAAAAAATATCTTTGCTGCTTGCAACAACCCAATAGCACAAGTACACAAAAATAAGGTCTGTAGCCTATCTACCCAAAGTCACCCTATGCTTATTCCTGCAAGAGGCCAATGTTAATAGTTTTTCAAATATCTACGTTTTTTGTAAGTTCATAAAAACATAAAAGAGCATTTATTCATATATATTTGTTTTAATCTTTTAAAATGAGATTATAGTATACATATTGTTTTGCAACTTGCATTTTATTTAACAGTATATCATGAATATCTCTAGAGTTCAACTAATTCTTGTTAATGATATCAACATTCCATGATATGGATGTACCAAAATCTGTTAAATAGGATTGCTGGGTCAAAAGTATGCTTTTTCTTTTACTTGAATAGATACTCCTGTGCTTTGGTTATACATTGCTGTGTAACAAACCACCATAAAACTTAGTGGCCTACCGCAATGATTTATTATTTCCTCACAATGTTGTGGCCAGGAAATAAGGCAGGGTTTTGTTGGCTGGGCTCACTCAGCTTCATTCAGTGGGCAACTATGCTGAACTGGATGGCCTGAGAAGATTCAGTCACATGTCTGGTGCCTTGGCACTCCTCAACTCTTTCTCTTTCCACGTGGGTAGCTTGGGTTGTCACATTATGGTCTTGGGATAGTCATACCTCTTTCATAAAAGCTGGCTTCACATAAGGAAAAAATAGAAGGTGCCAGTCTGGCTTCATATAAAGAAAAAAATAGAAGGTGCCAGTCTTTTTTTTTAATCCTCACTCGAGGATATAGTTTTTTTCTTTTAGAGAGAGGGAGAGAGAGAGAGATGGGAATGTGAGAAACATCAATAGTTGCCTCCCACACGCATCCCTACCAGGGATTGAACCCCTAACCTAGGAATGTGCCCTGATTGGAAATGGAATCTGCAACCTTTTTGTGTACAGGATGACACTCTAAACAGCTGAGCCACCCAGCCAAGGCAAAGGTGCCAGTTTTTCAAAGGCTAGGGCAAGGTCACTTCTGCCATATTCTTGGTGAAAACAAGGTTCAAGGCCAGGCAAGATTGACAAGAAGGGGAGGGATCAATGTTGGTCTAATTTGTAGACTTATCTACTATATCCTGGATTACTTTTCAAAAGTTTTAAGAAATTCAAACTCCCAGTAGCCTATTTCCACCACCACTGGATGTTTCTCTCTTAATTTTGCAAAAACTTGGAATTTCTTCCTCTGTGTCTGCCTGTTATATCCCCTGCCCCTTTTCTACTTATCTTTTTTTTTTTTAAATATATTTTATTGATATTTTACAGAGAGGAAGGAAGAGGGATAGAGAGCTAGAAACATCGATGAGAGAGAAACATCGATCAGCTGCCTCCTGCACACCTCCCACTGGGGATGTGCCCGCAACTAATGTACATGCCCTTGACCGGAATCGAACCCGGGACCCTTCAGTCCGCAGGCCGACGCTCTATCCACTGAGCCAAACCGGTTTTGGCTCTACTTATCTTTTTAAAAAATCAATTTGTAGGTGCTATTTATAAAATATAGAAATGAACCCTTTGTCATATTGTGGAACACATATCTTCTGACAGTCTCTCACTAACATTTTGATACTTTTTATGGTATCTTTTTATATGGCCAAAGATACCTATATGGTATCTTTGGCCATATAAAAATTTGTATTTGATCAAATCTGGCAGTCTCTCTCTCTCTCTTTTTTTTAGGTTTCTCATTTTGCCAAGAAAATATTCTTTCACCCTTAAAGCCATCTAAATAATCTTAATATTCTTGTCTCTTGTTCAATAAGTTCAATACATATGAAATTTATTTTTGTATATGATTAACATAGAGAAACTAGCTTTGTATTCTTTTGGAGAAAAGTTAGTTATGCAAAAACCATTTATTATATGTGATTTCCTTTTCCACTAATTTGAAATGTAAACTTTATCATATATTAAGTTCACTATTTGTATTTTTATCTACTTATGGATTTCTCTTTCATTTATCATTTTGTCAATTAAAAAAAGAAAAAGTGCCCTGACTAGTGTGGCTCAGTTGGTTGGAGCATTGTCCCATACACTGAAAGGTGGTGGGTTTGATCCCCGGTCGGGGAACATATGGGAAGCAAACTGATTGATGTTTCTCTCTCTCCCTCTTCTCTCTAAAATAAATTTTTTTTTAAAAAAAAGAAAAAGTGTGTTTTAATAATTAAGAAATACTATAATAATATTTTTCATTCTGAAAAAGAAATGCCAACACTAAAATAATTTTTTAAATTTTAATAATTATTTATATTCTTATATATTAAAGATGGTTAAAGTTATACTTGTGGGCCTCTTTACTGGTAGAAAATAAATAGAAATTCCTTAAATCTTTATTAATAGTGCTTTATACTATCCCAAGTGGAAAGGGACTAGCTATATTACTAACGTATTCTACTAGAGATTTTACAGAAATATATTGTTCTTTATTCACAGTGGATTGAACACTATGCAAATTATATGGATAGGCATATTCAAGACATACAGGTATTGTTATTCCTTCTTTCCAGAAAGCAGGCAGCAAGATGAAACAAATTAGAGGATAACAAATTTAAGCAAATAGTTGGTGGTAGATTTACAATAGAATATTTTCCCTTTGTGAAGTTACTAAAAGACCACATGTTTGTGTAGGTATATGTATTTGATCAAACTATCCTGACATACAAGCAATCTTTTTTGATTTAAGAAAAGAAGGCTTTAAACTTTAAATATGAGGAAATGCATGCTCTAAAATCCAGATCTCTTGCAGACATGTAATACATACAAAAAAGAAAAAGAGTGTCTTTACATTTAGGACTCTATCTCTCTACATTCTAAAATCTTCGATTTGAAGCTAATTCCTGAAAGCCTACTCTATCTAACTTTATGTAGTTTGAACTAATCATTAGCTATAGATAGCTTGGACTTAAACTGTAACAGTCTGATTAATTTCTGGATCTTAATCAGGTACGCTTACCTCAATATGCAAAGATAAAGGAGTTATCAGTACTTCAGTTTCTGGCTTTCTGGGTTGGGTCACCTGCAAGAGCTCATGGAATAGCTATCTAAAGAGATAGATAGATCATAACCTATTTTTAGGAAGAATAAAGTAAAACATTGAATCCTTAGCTGTACAGAGCCTGAAAAAGGAGTCACCTCATGAGACTGAATTGAGGATATACTTGGTTGAAATAACTGAGAGTCTATCAAGTTCCAATGAGGCTTAGATAGTTTTCTAGGAAAGAATCACATGAACCTGGAAGATTATTTGCAATGTCAAAAGCTTCAAATGTAATCAGGAGTACAAATCTATTCAATATAATTTCACATTCTTTCTCAGGGAAAAAGGCAAAGAACAAGAAAAGGTCATTTTCAACTATTTCCCTGATGCTGGTGGAATCAGGAGGAAATTCTAGACTATAACCATATCACTATTTTCCTAGTAGAATATCTTAATCCCTTTTCACTCCCTCTTCTCAATGTGTATGAAATATAAGCAATAAAGTTACAGTTCTTTTTTTCTGAAACTCACAAACACATGAAATAGATCTATACAGTTTTATTCATTTCTCTTATTTTCTGTAGAACAGTGTTGTTGTTTTTCCCCATGTATTTTTCAGCTATTATAGGAAATAATCCTACTTCCAGGTTTTTTACTTCCAAGAAAATTTACAGCAACTTGACTGGGTTCAGGGAATAAGAATCCTGCACACCCCACATTGGGGATCAAGCCCGCAATATGGGCCCTGAACGGGAATCAAACTGTGATCTCCTGGTTCATAGGTCAAAGCTCAACCACTGAGCCAAGCCAGCTGGGCCAGAGGGCTTTTAAAAATGCATATAACACCTGTGGTCAAAAGATAATTTATGCAACTTATAGTAGGCAGAATAATGGCCACTCAAAGATATCCCAGCCCCTACCCCCATCTCTGGAATCTGTAGATATGTTAGGTACATGGCAAGGGGGAATTAAAGTTGCTAATCAACTGACCTTAAAATAGTGAGATGATTTTGGATTATCCAGGTGAGCTCAATGTAATCACAAGAGTCCTTAAAAGTAAAAGAGTTCGCCGTAACTGGTTTGGCTCAGTGGATAGAGCGTTGGCCTGCGGACTCAAGGGTCCCGGGTTTGATTCCGGTCAAGGGCATGTATCAAGGGCATGTACCTTGGTTGCAGGCACATCCCCAGTAGGGGGTGTGCAGGAGGCAGCTCATCGATGTTTCTCTCTCATCGATGTTTCTAACTCTCTATCCCTCACCCCTCTGTAAAAAAATCTATAAAATACACTTAAAAAATGAAGAAAAAAAACAAGTGAAAGAGTTCAGAAATGGTAGGATCTGAGAAGGACTCAAGCCCTAGCTGGTTTGGCTCAATGGAGAGAGCACAGCCTGTGCACTAAAGGGTCCTGGGTTAGATCCTGGTCAAAGGCACATGCCCAGGTTGAGGGCTCCATCCCAGTAGGGGGCATGCAGGAGGCAGCCAATCAATGACTCTCTCTCATCATTGATGTTTCTCCCTCTCCCTTCCTCACTGAAATCAATAAAAATATATTAAAAAAAAAAAAAAACTTAACCCACTGTAACTTGATTTGAAGATGGAGGAAGGGGGCGATGAGCCAAGACGTGGCACAGGAACAGATTCATCCCTAGAACTAGAAGGAAACACAACTCTGCCAACACCTTGATTTTAGCCAGGGAGATTTGTGTTGGAAATCTAACGTGAAGATCTCTAAAATAATGAATTTTTGCTGTTTCAAGTCACTAAATTTATGGGCTACTAATACAAATGCCTATCCTCCTAAGGTCCCAGGAGCAGAGAATGGAGATCGGGTTGATTGGTATACATTTTTGCAATGTGTGGGAAAAGCAGGATCTGTAAAAACTCCTTATTGGGTATTATTTCAGCCCTAGGAAACTCCTTCTTTATCATCCCCCTCCAAGTAAAGGATCTGTAAGAACCCCAATTAACAGGACCCCTTCTGGAACACTTGCTGAGAGGGAATGAGATTCTGTAGGAAGTGCTTATATTAGGGCACATAAGATGTTCAAAGGATCTAGCTGTACTCCTTACTATCTGAAACACCCAAGTCTGTCGAAGACGTTTAACACCTCCAGATTCTCACCTCCTGGGGAATTACAGAGAAAGTTCTTCCTCAGATGGAATCTATTGTTTTATCACCAAGCTATCACAGAGCACTTTGTTTAAATAGATTGTCCCATGTCTAATGTAGTGGTTCTGACTGAGTCCTGCTCATTAACTGGGAATAATTAAAAATATGCTCACTCAGGCCCAAACTTGGAACAATTAAAACAGAATTTCTGAGAGTGGGGCCCACGCCCCAGTTTTTTTGTTTTGTTTTTGGTTTTTCGAAGCTCCCTAGACAGTTCCGATGCATAGTTAAAGTTGAGAACTCCTGACAAAATGGTTGTGTATGTCAGAAACAATTGATGTTAAAATAAACAAGTTCTCATGAAGGAATAAGGCAGTGCACAATATTACAGATCCAAATGTATAAGTAGACTTGTTCTTGCCCACTTATAAAATCCATGTAGGAACTAATATACTACCATAAAAGGATTTATGATTTATTTATAAAAGGATCACAGAAAGCACATATAATTGATTAACAGACTGTGACTATTGTCTCTCATTCTCAGATTCTGTGTGCCTCTTTCCAAAATTAGGCTATCCATCTGCAGTGAGAGAAGAAAATACATGTCTGTAAAATCTCTTGTGAAAAAATCCATTTAGTTTAGAAAAGTTTTTGCTTCTTTTTTCAACATTGTTTTCTTAAAAAATAATCTAAGAAACTTGTTTAACAGTTTCCCAAGTAAAATAAAATAATATTGTGCTTGGAATTATTATGACTCTGCTAAATCTACCTTGATGAAAGTAATGAAGGAGTCATAAGAAGTTTGACTGCATCATCACCATGGACATAATACCAGCTCTGATGCTCAGAATTGTATTGAGAATACTCAATTCTTCCCTGGAAGAAAAAAAAATAGGATGGACAAAACTCATGTGCTAAGCATGGATAAGTTAAAAATCTGTGAGACATGGTGGTCAGATAAAGTTAGTAGGGCATATACTTGTAACATAGAAAATGCTGAAATGACCAAGAGATGCCTAATATTCATGAGGCACTAAACATACAAGAGGCACTAATATTCATTAAACATTATATATTCCTTACACATTAAATATACATGAGACATTCAACATTCACAAGTTTTAGTTCTGCCACTCAGTGGTGACAATCATTCTGTGTCTACACGTCCTGTACAAGAAGTGCAAAACCTGTACATGCTCAGCAGGTTACTTGGCAAGCTACAGCTGTGGCCAGATATTCTTGCCCTGCATCTCTCCAATAGCGTCAGAGTGTGTCATTGGCACCTCCCACCCTTGTCCCCTTGCTCAAACCCCAACTCTGGTCCAATTACAATTGCATCAACAGGAAAGCTAATGTGCCAACAAGAGAGACAGGACATATGAACATTGCATAATCACAGGTTTCAATTCGAGTCTTTCCATCTCATTTGCACCCTATCATAAGTGTGTTAATTTTCTTTCCCTTTGCTTCTCATGATGTTTTAGCCTTTCTTTCCATGACCTCTAGGATAGCTCATCTGGTAGTATATTTGGAGGGTCTCAATGCATTGAGGTAATTTCTCAAAAAACATGAAGCAGGTAATATCTGGGTATTACTCAGCACTGTATGTTATAACAAATTATTTTTAAAAATTTTAATTGTAGAGAGAGAGAGGGAGAGATAAACATTGTTCAGTTGCCTCCCACAGGTACCCAACCTGGGCACGTGCCCTGACTGGGAATGGAATTGGCAACCTTCTGGTGTATGGAACTAGCTCAACCAACTGAGCCACACCGGCCAGGGCAACACAAGATTTAAAAAAAACAATTTTACCTGCTATCCTATAATTTTCAAAGCTTTATACTCAAAAGAATGTCTCTCTGAGTGTACATTTTCCTGGCAACAAGAAACAGAATCCCTAATTTTGGCAGGTTCTAAGGTATGTCCTTAGAAGGCCTTTTAATCTTTAGGCTTTCCAAATAAACTAGATTAACAGTTTTTAGAATATTTATTATAGTGGGTATAGTTTATTTTAATTGCAAGAAGCTGATTATCTTGATCCTGGAAAGGTCACTTGAAAATCCCTCTGATTACTGTACATATTGGGTGACTAGACCTCATTGTTCCAGAATTAGTAGCAAGAACTTTTGGTGTTTTTTTTTGCCAACTTGTTTCAAGTGGCCTAACCTGAGATTCAGAGTAGGGAAACCTACTGCATAAACCCCTGTAATTTTATGTAAGGCTAGTGACAGGGAAGGGCAAAGGGGGTTCTGAAATAAAGTTACACTGAGAAAAACCTGATTCATGGGTTGGTGGTTGTCCTGAATCAGAAAGTGAATGTGAATGAGTGACTTGAATCTGCGAGGTTATCCGTGAGTGGAAACAGATGAGTTGAAAAAGCAAGTGCTCAGGCCTCTTAAGGCATAAAAACCCTCTTGGGTGAGGGTATCACAAAGATTTCCTTTTCTTACCCACCCCCCTCCAAAAAACAAAAACAACACCCCCTCGCCCCCAAACCACCTCCTATAATGGGGAAGAAAGGGGCACTCTTTCATCACCTGTGGTAGGTGACTGTGCATTTGAAAACAGTGACTCCATCTTCCTTTCTACTACTTTTGGAACTGGAATTCCTACAACTGTTACCTATGCCTGTCCAACCACTGTATTTTAAGAGTGTTGGGAGCAGATAACTGGCCCTTTAGTTTTACAGGTGATAGTGATACTCTGATTGTGAAGAGATTGTTACTCTTAATAGATGCATGTAAAAGTATACAGGGTTAAGGTATCATAATGTCTGCATCCTTCTTTCACATGCTTCATGGGGTAAAAAATACACCCAAATATAGATGACACAAATATAGCAGAACTTTTGAATCTAGGTGACTGATCCCGTCATACCCACGATGAAAACCCTTCAAAATCATATTCAGTTGTTATATGCAAGTTGAATTTACACTTGAAAACATAATCCTTATATATTTCCTCCCAAATACGTAATTTGCAAGCATTATTTCTGAAAATGCATAGTGGCTAAATTCGGGTTATCGGTTTTCTTTACATGCATGTCAGGCACATAACCGGCGAGGCGACCCCATTGCACCACCTGCCTGTGACCTATAAGCACAGGCAGCATGGGCTGCTGGTCTCAATTCAAAGGCCCACGTTTCTCTCGATCTAAGTGAGAATTAAGCGCTTGTCCCCGGCGGCTTTTGCTTTTCAGTTTTGGGACCGACGTTCGCCGGCGTTTCACGCGCAGCTCCGGGGCACGTCGCCGGCGTGGAAGCGGAGCTCCGCGAGGACGCAGGGGCAGGCGCCCGTCTGCGGCCTTCGGAGGCGGCTTCTCCGGTGACTGTCACCATCCTTCCCCGAGGTCAGCAGCAGGGCAAACAGCAAAGTCAGAGTGACGCGCACTGATGCGCAGGGAGGGTTTCACACCCTGCGCGGCCCCGCAGCGCCCGCCTGCTCGCCCGCTCCTTCCCCCAGCGCCCCGCTCCCCCTCGCCCCGCCCACTACATCCGCATGGCCCAATAGGCGCCGACGCGGCTACGACCGTGGCCGGAGGAGGAGCTGTTGGGGCGGCCGGACGCTGAACAGCCGTTCACGTCTACGCGGTGACGTCACGCGCCGACGCACCTGTCGGGCGCTCCGGATTCCTGCTGCTTTTCTTCCCCTTCCGTGGGTCGGGGACGCTCTGGTTCGGAGCCTGCAGCCCCTTTTTCGTAGTCAAAATTCGTCCGGGGCCGCGTGTTGAGGAAGGAGGGTGTGGTGGATTGAAAGCCATTCTTCTTCGTTCCCGAGTTAGACCATGGGTTTAGTTTTAGTCTCTTAAGAGAGAAGTGATGTTGAGATTTTTATTTCTAATTTTGGGTAGAGAAACAGGTTGACTCTAGGGCCCAAAGCAAGCGGATTTAACTTATTGCTGTTACCGTGTTTGAAGGAGGACCCAGATAAAAGTCCCACCGGGCAAAATTTTCGTAACCTCGTCGGTAGAAAACGCCAGGTGTCTTAAATTGCGATAGTTTTGGTTGTGTTAAGCTTCATCAGGCGGAGCTCCCAGGGCTAGCTAGGTTTTAGGTTGGAAACAGATGCAGAATCCAAAGGCAGCGCAGGAAACAGCCACCGATGTTGCTATGCCTCTGAGCTGCAAGGTGAGTTGCATTCTGTAAGTGAAAATTTGTGAGCTGTCCTGTTCACGGGTTTTGGGTCAACTTTGATACCAGGGCTGTCATCTTGGTTTATCTTAGAATACATTTACCTACATAACGTTACATCCACCCTAATTAGATGTATACCCTCGAACATTCTTTAAGATTTCACCTGTTTTGTCCAGGAAACGTCGAAGGATTTTTGAATAGAATGGAAGTAGTTTCCAGGAAAAGATTAAATTTGAACTCAGTGGGATTTGCTTTCGCTAAATTTGCCCGCATTTAAAGTAAATATCGGTTTATTTTTCTTTTTAGTTTAGGTTTTTGTGTATATCAAGACACAGTTTGTGTGTATATATAAAACGTTGGAGTTTTGATCTTAAACTTGGACCAGAAGCTTCCTGAGACTCAAGTTAATTTTGCATTTGCGTTATTTGTATAGCATTTTAAAACTGGATCACATAGAAGGTAATATACATACACACTATGCGTATTTGTTAGAATTGAATCAACAGTGGCCATACCATTTTTTTTTTTTTTTTTGTAATTCAAAAGTTCAATTCTGCGAACTATAAACTTTCTATGCAATTCAGTTACTGCACCATCATTGTGGCTTGTGTCATTGATTGTTGAATCTTCCCAGGAAGGCTTTTCTTTTCATATCCAAAAGTTAATGTAGAAGATTTGTTTCTTGATGAGGACTTTATGGAAGTAATTTAACTGATGTCAGTTTTATGTGCCTTTGTGAGTAACTAGAAAATACTGTGTAGCTCAAGAGTACATAAAGGAGTTAAAATGCTAATGTGTCTATTGTTGATTTTTGTCATAAAAGTTGCTGATTGCATAGAATGGCTAGAAAAACAGGTGTGATCTGCAGAGAATTTCTCAAATTGAGTATGCTGTTATAACCTCTGGTTAATAGAAACAGCCAAGGTTGGCAGAATATATGACAAATTTCATCCCACTCCCACATTCTACCTCCCACACTCTTCAAAGACTTTTTTTTTTTACGGTATAGCTTACATACAATATCATATTTTTTTCAGATGTCCAACATAGTGATTCTACATTTATATTCCTTATGTGATCCCCACATGTCTATGTCTAATAACTCAAAAGACTTTGATTCTTTGTTTGAAAAAAGGGTCAAATGATTTTAAGAAGATGAATGTTTAGTACGTAGATCGTTACTTGGAAATTGTTTTAGCATGTGTTTTCAATCATGTTACTCATTAGGAATGTAAATATTTGACCAGGTTTTGCATGTATATAGTTCAAGGAAACATTTGCTGAGGTTATGATTTTATGTTAGCAAATTGGCTATTTTCCAGGTCATGTTGGTGGTAGGCTTTCCATTTCCTGTTGTGACATGTTGGTAATAATTTTCAGACCGCTCAGGAAGCGAGGTTTGATCTCTGTAGTGGGTAAGATATCAAAGCAGTATTCTGTGGGTTTTGGCCACTATGACTACTTTGAAGAACTTTCAGCTAAGTTTCTAGTCAAACTTATCAGCAGTGATCTAAAACATACAGTATGACATAATAAGTGTTAATATTTATTGAGTGAATTCTATGATTCAGGATCTTTCCTAAGTAGTTTTTATAGATTATCTCAATTCTCACACCAACTCCATGAAGTAGGTACTTTCCAGTGTTCCCATTATACAGATGTGGAAACGGAGGCATAGAGAATTTAATTAATTTTCCCAAGGTCTCGATAAGTGTCAGAACTGACACTGAAGCCTGGCATGATTTCAGAGCTCTTGCTCTCAGTGCAGGTAGGACTAATTAAAATGTTACAAGAAATGATAGGATGAGAGGGATGGCATAATAGGTCCATTGCTTTTTCCAGTTATAAAAGTAATGTAAAATTACAGAAACTCTGGAAAGTATTGTTTTTTTCTTTGAAACTCTCATCCTACTATAATAAACCCCGTTTTGGTATTTTTGTACTAGTATATGAACATTGCAGCTATGATTCATTTTGATTCTTAAAGATAAATGTTCCTTAGTTAAGTACAAAATGGAGGATGAACCCCTGTGGGGAAACTGCCTATTTGCATTGCTGAAATATGGAGATATTTGATCTGCAACTTTGACTTGAACAAAGTTAAATAAATATGTTTCTTGACCTTAGGGGAAGTAGTTGATAGTTTGTCTTGTAAAATCATGAAAAGTATTTGGTTTTCAAAGTGTAAGCTTTCCATAGCATCTTTTTGTTGGATTTTTGTTTACTTTTCTTTGTTGTGATAGTCTGAGCCTTATATTTGTGTGTGTTTTTCCTTTTAAAATCATCTAGCATTTAACTTTTGAATGACTAAAATTTTTATGAATCTAGGACATTTTCTTCAGAGCTGACAGGTTACTTCCCTTAGCAGGTTATCCATTGCATACTTTTTTGGAAGACAAATGTATATGGCATAGCAATTTACACATCCAGCTAATAAAATTAACAGGATAAAACATCAAGTAGTATTACTTTTGGGAGAAGTCAGTTTCTTGTCAGATGTTATATGGGTTGACAATTTGTATCAGAATAAATTCTTGCTACTGTGATGTTCCAATCTTAGTTTCATGATGTTATATGGCAGTGGTCGGCAAACTCATTAGTCAACAGAGCCAAATATCAACAGTACAATGATTGAAATTTCTTTTGAGAGCCAAATTTTTTAAACTTAAACTTCTAACGCCACTTCTTCAAAATAGACTCGCCCAGGTCGTGGTATTTTGTGGAAGAGCCACACTCAAGGGGCCAAAGAGCCGCATGTGGCTCGCGAGCCGTGGTTTGCCGACCACTGTTATATGGGATTGAGGGGTCATTCCTGGGTAAAATAAACTTGAGAAACTTCGCATAAATTTTGATTATAAAGTTAATTTTTACGACAGTTTTTTTTTCCAAGAACCTTACTTATGCTGATAGCCGTTATAATTCTAGATGGGGATATGCTTTATTTGACCATGAAACCTTTTACTGGACTTATGTTCTGTGCACATACTCATCTGCAGATATATTTGTTGTCTTCTTGGCTCCATAGCTTGACTCATGCCAATAATTTTGATTCAGTTAACCTCTTCTCCCATCTCTGCCTCATAAAATCCTCCTTACCTTTTAAGGTCCAACTCACATGTGTCTCTTCCAAAGAAGGCTTCTCATCATCAGATACAGTGGAATGTGGTCTTTTATCTGAGCTCTTATAAAAGTTCTTCTGTGACATCTGTCATGTATTGCCTTTTATTATGTGGATATATAGTAATTTATGGAAAATATTACATCCCTTTTGAGGACAGTATATAAAGTAATTTATACTAAAGGTTACTGAAAGCCACAAACCCTATACAAATATGCCATTAATCACTAAAAATTGTTTATATTTTGTACAATTTCTGGTATATTAGTAGCTATTCTATAAACAGAGAATGAATGAATAAATTATTGTTTAAACCAGGAGTCCTCAAACTTTTTAAACAGGGGGCCAGTTCACTGTCCCTCAGACTGTTGGAGGGCCGGACTATAGTTTAAAAAAAAAACTATGAACAAATTCCTATGCGCACTGCGGGCCCGGGACGAGTCAGCTGCTAAGCAGGACAGGCAGCGGCACCCGGCAGGCTAGATAAATGTCCTCGGCGGGCCGCATGTGGCCTGCGGACCATAGTTTGAGGACCCCTGGTTTAAACTTATTGTCACATTTTAATATTTGACCTGTACCTAGCACATACATTTCTTAAAATACTTATATGAGAACTAGAGGCCCGGTGCACAAAATTCGTGCACGGTGTGGGGAGGTGTCCCTCAGCCCAGCTTGCACCCTCTCCAATCTGGGACCCCTCGGGGGATGTCCGACTGCCTGTTTAAGCCTGATCCCAGTGGACTCTCACAATCCAGGACTGCTGGCTCCCAACTGCTTGCCTGCCTGCCTTCCTGATTGCCCCTAACCGCTTCTGCCTGCCAGCCTGATCAACCCCTAACCACTCCCCTGCCAGCCTGATTGATGCCTAACTGCTCCCCTGCCAGCCTGTTTGCCCCTAACTGCCCTCCCCTGCAGGCCTGGTCCCCCCCAACTGCCCTCCCCTGCAGGCCTGGTCCCCCCCCCAACTGCTCTCCCTTGCAGGCCTGGGTCCCCCCCAACTGCCCTCCCCTGCAGGCCTGGTCCCCCCCAACTGCCCTCCCCTGCAGGCCTGGTCCCCCCCCAACTGTTCTCCCTTGCAGGCCTGGGTCCCCCACAACTGCCCTCCCCTGCAGGCCTGGTCGCCCCCAACTGCCCTCCTCTGCCGGCTTGGTCACCCCTAACTGCCCTCCCCTGCAGGCTTGATCGCCCCCAACTGCCCTCCCTTGCAGGCCTGGTCCCTCCCAACTGCCCTCCCCTGCTGGCCTGATCACCCACAACTGCCCTCCCTTGCAGGCCTGGTCCCTCCCAACTGCCCTCCCTTGCTGGCCATCTTGTGGTGGCCATCTTGTGTCCACATGGGGCAGGATCTTTGACCACATGGGGGCAGCCATCCTGTGTGTTGGAGTGATGGTCAATCTGCATATTACTCTTTTATTAGATAGGATAGAGGCCTGGTGCATGGGTGGGGGCCAGCTGGTTTGCCCTGAAGGGTGTTCCGGATCAGGGTGGGGGTTCCCTTGGGGCGTGGGGTTGCCTGGGCGAGGGGCCTGTGGTGGTTTGCAGGCCGGCCACGCCCCCTGGCGACCCAAGCGGAGGCCCTGGTATCTGGGGTTTATTTATCTTCTACAATTGAAACTTTGTAGCCTGGAGCAGAGCCAAGCCTTCTGCTTTCTCCGTGGCAGCAGCCATTTTTTTTTGGATTTATGTATCTTCTATGATTGAAACTTTGTAGCCTTACGCGGAGGCCTGGGCCGGCCAGGGTGTGCAGAAAGCTTGGCTTCCTCCATCGCCACAGGCAACCCTAGCCTCCTGCTCTTTCCAGCTCTATGGCTGCCGCCATTTCTGTTTGGGTTTATGTATCTTCTATCATTGAAACTTTGTAGCCTTGAGTGGAGGCCTAGGCCGGCAAGGGCAGGTGGAAAGCTTAGCTTCCTCCATTGCCGGGGAAACCCAAGCCTCCCTCCTGCTCTCTGTGGCCGTAGCCATCTTGGTTGGGTTTATTTGCATATTTGCTCCTGATTGGCTGGTGGGCGTGGCTGGTGGGTGTAGTGGAGTGATGGTTAATTTGCATATTATATAGGATGCTTCTTACATATAGTCAGTTTCTCTTCCCTGCCATCATTGATCTTGAGACTTTTATCCATAGCTTTAGTTGCAGACATTTGGAATTGTCATTTTGGGGGTGGGTGGGTGGTACGGATTTTAATTTCTTTCACTCAGATTGTGCATACTTTTCTGTCAGCTTACTAACCAGCCAGATAGCTGACTGACATACCTTTGAAATTTAGTTGTGGTCCTCAGTCCTGATCAGTCTTCTTTATGAGTGAGGCAAAATTTTGTTGGAAGCTATGAAAAATTAGTGTACCACTTCAGGCTGTTAGTCACTTAGCCACCTATTTCCAAGGTTTTTCTATTTCTGTTCTTTATCCCCAAACCCCATTCTGGTGGTGTACTGCTTTGTGTTTGCAGTTTGGGGACTTAGATTATATTCCCTTCATTGTAGTCTGATGTTGAATGTTGAATAGGTTGTATAATTCTACAGTTGGAAAGAACATTCTGGTCTTGAGGCCTGTAGGCTGTAGGAGAAAAACATTTGTTTCTTTCAGCAATTTTGAATTAATTAGTCAAGCCAGAAACTTAGCAGATATCTTAGATTTCTTCTTCACCATTCCCACATTTTAGTTAACACATCCTCTTAAATATTTCTCAAAATGCATTCTCCTCCATATTGGTATGTCTTATTTCAGTACTAGAGGCCCGGTGCACGACATTTGTGCACTGGAGAAGGAGGTCCCTCAGCGTGGCCTGCACCCTCTCGCAACCCGGGATCCCTTGGGGTCCTTAACGCTGCTGCATAGGCGAGAGAGGCTCCCGCCACCGCCGCTGTGCTCCCCAGCCATGAGCCCGGCTTCTGGCACTCCCTTGTGGGACCACACTGACCACCAGGGGGCAACTCCTGTGTTGAGTGTCTGCCCCCTGGTGGTCAGTGTGCATCATAGTGACCAGTTGTTCTGCTGTTTGGTCGATTCGCATATTAGCCTTTTATTATATAGGATTATATAGGATGCCCTCACTATCTTATATTTAGAACTAGAGGCCGGTGCATGAAATTTGTGCACAGGTAGGGTCCCTAGGCCTGGCCGGTGATCAGGGCCGATTAGGGCCTCCCTTCCCCCAGTTGCCGCTGCTGGCTGGGGCCTTCCTTCATTCTGCGCCGCCCCCTGGTGGTCAGCGCACGTCATAGCGAGTGGTCGAACTCCCGGTCGGTTGAACTCCCTAGGGGATAATTTGCATATTAACCTTTTATTATATAGGAGGAAGGATTGTTCAATGGTGTACTAGAATAAGGGCCACCTAACTTTTCTCCTTATCTTTAGTCCTTCAGTCTCTTGCCCTTCTGATCTGTCTTCCACACTGCTGCTAGAATTAGTCTGCTAAAATTTATATCTGATCATGTGGTTTCTTTTTTTAAAACTGTTAGTGGTTTACCATGTGTATAAATGAGTAAATAAGTTCCTTAGCATGACATGAGCCCCCTCCCGCCTATTTTTTTTGTTTGTTTGTTAATCCTCACCCAAGGGTATGTTTTCCATTGATTTTTAGAGAGAGTTAAAGGGAGGGGGAGAGACAGAGAGAAACATTGATGGCAGAGAGGCACATTGATTGGTTGCCTCCTGCAGGCACCTGAATGGGGGCTGGAAATTAAGCCTGCACCCGAGGTACATGCCCTTGACTAGAACTGAACTCATGACCGAGGTCAGTCCAAGGGCTAATGCCTAGGGCACCCCTTCCTTTTTGATTTGGCCTGTGTTTTCCTCTTCAGCTACTCTTTAGTTCCCTTCCTCTTCTCTTCTATAAGCTACCCAAGGAGATTTTGTTAGGATGCTGCTGAGTTTTTGCACATTTTGTGTGTGCCTGTATTGACTTTTAATCTTACATACTTACCCTAGTTAACTCATCCTAATCATTCAATGCTCAGCTGAAACTTTCCCTCTGTTACTAAATGTTCACAGATTTTCCCAGGCAGCATGCTTATTCCTTTTTAGCGTTAAATACCTTGTATATGCCTCTCCTGTGGTACTTATCATACTGTAGTTATTTGTATGTCTTTCACCTTCAATGCCTTGAGAATAGGGACCATGTTTATTACCCCGCATGGCTTTGTGCCTGGTATATGCTAGCTGCTGAGTAAATGGTTACTGAATGAATTAATAAATGACTCTGTGCCCTGGCCAGTGTGGCTCCGTTGTTTGGGCGTCATCCTGTGCACCAAAAGGTTGCTGGTTTGATTCCTGGTCAGGGCACATGCCTGGGTTGCAGGTTCGATGCCCGGTAGGGAGTGTGCAGGAGGCAGTCAGTTGATGTTGTGCTTTCAGATCGATGTTTCTCTCTTCTCCCTTCCTCTCTTTCTCTCTAAAAATCAACAAACTACTCTTAAAAAAAATACAACAAAACAACTCTGAAAACTAACTTTGGCTACTAGATACATGGTGATCCTGTAAATTCATATAGGGAGAGTAGGAGGACTGGCAAATTTGGGGCAAATATGTCTACAGTTTGCGTCTTGCTGATTTGAGTTCTTATATAACATCTAAGTAGAGATGTGCCATTCATTTGTTATACATTTGTTATTCATTCATACTATAAATATTAATTGACCCAGAGAGATTTTGTAACTATAGACAGGGTTATTCTAAAATTTATATGGAAAGGTAAAGGAACCTGAATAGCTAATACAGTTTTGAAAAATAAGAATCAAGTATGAGAAATCAATCTATCCTATTTCAAGACTTAAGGAGAAGTGTATGTTCCCAGCAAAGGGAGCAATAAAGGCACTGAAGCAGGAGACAGGAAAGAGCCTGCTCGGACTGAGAGGAAGAAGATTAGTGAGTAAAGAGCACTTGCAAGAAGTACACCAACAGCCGAAACCGGTTTGGCTCAGTGGATAGAGCGTCGGCCTGCGGACTGAAGGGTCCCAGGTTCGATTCCGGTCAAGGGCATGTACCTTGGTTGCGGGCACATCCCCAGTGGGGGGTGTGCAGGAGGCAGCTGATCGATGTTTCTCTCTCATCGATGTTTCTAGCTTTCTATCCCTCTCCCTTCCTCTCTGTAAAAATATCAATAAAATATATTAAAAAAAAAAAAAAAGTACACCAACAAAAAATGAAGCTGGAGAACTAGGCAGAGGCCAGACTGTATGCAGTGGTCGGCAAACTCATTAGTCAACAGAGCCAAATATCAACAGTACAATGATTAAAATTTCTTTTGAAAGCCAAATTTTTAAAACTTCTAACGCCACTGCTTCAAAATAGACTTGCCCAGGCCGTGGTATTTTGTGGAAGAGCCACACTCAAGGGGCCAAAGAGCCGCACGTGGCTCACGAGCCGCAGTTTGCTGACCACGGGTATAGGGCATTGTCCGCTATGTTTGAGTTTGTCTGCTAAGGGTGGTGAGAAATGATTAAGACTAAACTAATTCATGGAGTTGGGAGAGATTACTGGTCAGATTTGCTTTTAGAAAAGACCATGCTGGCTGCCATGTGGAGATCAGGTTAGAAGAGGTAAAGGTGATTTTACATAGATCATTTAGGAACTTACTGCAGTAAACCAGGCTTTTTATCCCTGAAGATTTTCATTGGTTATTGCTATAATCTTCATAACTCTGCAAAAATATATTTTCAAGCTATTATCTATAATAATAAAAGTGTAATATGCTAATTAGACGGGATATCTTTCTGGATGACCTTCCGGACAAAGCCGGGCTCCTGGGTGCCCACCGGCAGCCAGAGGGAAGCCCAGGTGCTGGCAGCCAGGGGAAGGAAGGCCTACCCTTGCATGAATTTCGAGCATCGGGCCTCTAGTCTATTATAATGTTTTGAATATATTTCTGACAATTAAAAAGGAAAGATGACTAGCATTGTTTGCATATTTTTTTAATATGCAGAATTTCAGTTGCTGTATTATGATTTAAATATTCGTTTGTAGGCAAGCCTGGGGATTAAGTTTAGAACCTAAAAAGATTTAACGCTGGTGTCCATATTGCTTCTTTATATTTTCTTTATTGCCGGGACTGACCAACAGCCCCTGAACGACGGATGAACAGATTACTCAGACACAATTTGACTGTGAAAGAGAGGACTAAGGGGCCCCTGGCCTTAGTAGCCAGGACAGCCTAGCTTGACTGCTTCCTTAGCTTTTTATTGGAATTTTTATCCTTAGATACAATCAGTAGGGTGAGTAATCTTGGGAGGACACATGTGTTTACATTGTCCTTTAGGCAAGGGCATCCAGGGATTTATCATAAGGATTCCAGTAAACACCTGGGGGTCTGCACATGCACAGAATTGTTTGGAAAGGAATAATTGGGCACAGCCTTCGACATTTCCCTAAGTCTCCCCTAAGTCAGAATTCCAATAAATAGGGGAGGAGGCCTTCCACACACTTCCCTTTTATCAGAATGTCCTCCTTACAACTTTCCAACCAAGTCTTTTGTGCTCCCCAACACTTTGTGCTATCATAGAATTTTGAATACTTTATAGCAGTGATGTTCTATAAAAATATTTGTGTTGTAACTGCATGCCATATATGTAATTTTAAATTTCGTAGGAGCCACATTATAAGGTAAAAAGGAAATGATGAGGTTAACAATATATCTTTTTAACCCAATATGTCTAAAATATTATTTCAACATGAAATCAATATAAAATTATTAATGAAATATTTGATTTTTTTTCTTATTAAGTCTTAGAAATCCAATAGATGTTTTACCTTAAAGCACATCTCAATTTGGACTAGCCATGTTTCAAGGCTAGTGGCTACTGAACAGACAGTGTATACAGCTCTATAGGTTTCTGGAGTAGTTTTTTTATTTTTTTTATTTTTTTTAATTAGCGGATATTGTGGAAGGCAGAATTCCAAGATGACCCCCAACATCTGCATCCCCTGGAATACAGATGTCTCTTCCCAGTTATTCAATCAAACATGAAGTGCTGCTTTGAAGTGATCTTGCAGATATAAAGTCCCAAGTCAGCTGACCTTAAATAGAGAGATTACACTGAGTGAATCTGATCTAATTAGGTTAGTTTTATTTGTTAAGTTATCCAATTTATGGAAATAATAGCCCATACAGGCAGGCCTGAGTTTAATAAACTTTTGGGACAGAGTTGGTTGCTCTTGTTATAAAGAACGGTGTGGCGTTCTAGATGCCTCAGAGGTGTTAGTGCAATTAAGTTTTTTAAATATTTTGAAAGAGTGATATTGCCAGTTAACACTTATGGTTCTTGAGGGACTTTAGGGATAAAATGGAGGAGACACATTGAAAATTGCTGATTGAGGTCACAGTATACAGAAAACCTGTAACTAATTTTTATTTGGTGAATGTTATATGTATTAAGCCCTTTTAGTGTGATTATCACATAAAGAAGTGAAGAATAGAATGTCTGTGTTCTTTGCAAAATCTTAGTCTAAATGCTTTGATACATCAGAATTAAAATGATTCTTGAACTGTTAATGATTTTTTTTTTCAAAGTCTTTGGTTAATTTACTCAAGAGCCACTATTTAATTTGATTGCCTTTATGGACACTGCAAAATTCTTAGTATGCATAGCTATTTTATACTATTCTACTTTAACATTTACCTTAAATATAAAAACTCTTGCTTTAATTAGTACATTGTAACAAATTCAGTATGTAATAATAGGCCATTTTTGGTAGAGGTAACCATAAAACAGCAATAAAGTTGTAAAGCATTACATATTCAAAATTTTCTTTGTAATTTATGTGCTAGTTTTTAGTTGTTCTCCCCAGACCATATTAGTGCTGTTAGAGAGAATATTTGTCTATTGAAAAATCAATACATTTATATTTTTTACTTTATTGCTTGGATAAACAATTTGACATTTATTACCCATCTATTATGTACCTGTCACTACCATATGCTGAGAATAAAAATATGTTCTCAGGGAGCTCTCAAAACTTCACCTTCTCTAAATTAGGAAATCTGCACTAATAAAAGAGAAACATGCAAATTAACGATCACTCTGCTACATCAAGCCACACCCACCAGCCAATCAGAGCAAATATGCAAATTAACCCATCAAAGATGGGTACATTTGCATATGCAGGTGGGGTGGGCAGAGCCATGGCCCGCCCCAGGGGTCCAGGTCCATCGGGGATGGGGGAGGCCTGGCAGGCAGAGCCAGACACCGCTGGCAAGGTACCACCATCAGGGCCCTGGGAGGCAGGGTGGGTAGCGCCAGACGCCACCTGTGGGGTCCGGGTCCATTGCAGGCCCCAGGAGGGGCAGCGGCCTGCCTAGCCACTCCTGCGGGGCCCTGGGAACATCGCCACCCCAGGGAGGAGCCGCTGGGCCATTCTTAGCCACTCCCCTGGGGCCCCGGGAACATGCCGCCCTGGGGAGGGGAGGCCAGCCTGCCTAGCCACTCCCATGGGGCCCGGGGAACATCTCAGCCCAGGGGAGGCACGGCTGGGCCTGCTTAGCCACTCCAGTGGAGCCCCATGAACATCACGGCCCCAGGGAGACGCGGCCGGCCAGCCTAGCCAAGCCTGCAGGCCCCGGGAACATTGCTGCCCCAGGGAGGCACGGCTGGGCCTGCTCAGCCACTCCCGTGGGGCTCGTGAACATCGCAGGCATGGGGTTGCTGAGACCCAGACAGGGCCTCTGGCCACAGATTCACAGCTTCATGGAGATTGGCTGCCTGGTGGCCACATAGCTGGGCCACAGGGTGCCCGTTCAAGATGTGACACAGAGAGGAGGTGCAGGAGGAAATCCAGAGAATGGGATGTGGCGGTTCAAGTCTCACTTCCTTTGGGCTTTGTTCTTCTTGGTCTTGGTTCTTTTCTTTTGGGCCTGGAGCCCAAGCACTGCAGGGGAGAGGGATGGATGAAGGCCGAATGTGGAAGAAGAGGCTTGAGGCCCGACTGCGGGGCTGCCTGAGGGGCGGCTCCAGGGCGAGTGCCACAGCTTTGGCAAAGCAGCTGGCCAGGAGGTGGGTGTTCCAAGGGGCGTCGAGCAGCGCCTCGCCATGCCTCTATGAGGACACCCCACACAGGCGCTGCCTTCGCCAGCAGGCTCTGGGAGACATCTGCAAATGCTACTGCAACTTCTAACATTCTGGGCAAAGAACTGACCCTGTGCCCCTCTGGGTACCAGGCTTGCTAGGAGTGTGCTGTCACCAATGCCATAGATCAAAGGCAAAAACCTGGCGAGGCGGGGTGCACCAGAGGGGACTCAGGCTGGGGCAGGGGACCAGTGGGCAGGGATCTGCCTCGTCTGCAGAGAGAGAGGTTCTGCAGTGGCCCCAAGATGCGGGTGGGCCTGGCCAGGGATCAGGGGGCGTGGAAGGACACTGGGGTGGAGGGGCAAGGACCCGTAGCCCTGAGGCGGGGGTTGAGGGGGCTGCCACCTCAGTGGAGGGGTGCCGCACTGCAGGGTACCGGACTGATGTGATTCAGAGAAGCTCCCAGTGCTAACTGGCGTGTCCCAGTGCCTTCACTGAGCTTTGATGGCCAATTGAGATACTAGATAAGGAAAATGAGGGAAGAAGTGAGAAAGAAAAAGGAAAGGCAAACAACACAAAAGACTGGAAGGAACCTGTAAACCCATTGTCACTTAAATAGGGAATATAGTCAATAGTGTTGTAATGATGGTATGATGCCAGGTGGGTACTGGAAATATTGGGGAACACTTTGTGAAGTATATGATTGTCTAACCACTATTCTGTAACTAATATAAAACCTGAAACCAATACAAAATAATATTGAATGTAAAGAAATGAAAATAGGAGTGAAATTTTTATAAATTTCAAAGTTTAAATAAAGGCTGTAAAGGAAGGAAGGGGGAGAATAAAAATAGTGTTTTTCATTTTACCACCTTATTGTCTTTTCAGTACATGAAAAATACAGTTGTCTTTATATGGTGCTTTTATACTTTTCTAAGTCATTATCTCATTTTAATTTCAGGACAACTTAAAGACAAGATAATTATTCCCTCCACTATTCAAAGAAAGGAAATCTTGGTGTCTGGTCCCAATGAGTCAATCATCAAGCCCTTGTTGTAAAGCAGGGTTAGTAAAATTTTCTCTGAGGGGTCATATCTATACTAATAAAAGCCTTGGGGGTGATCAGGCCAGCAGGGGAGGGTAGTTGGGGCAATCAGGCTGGCAGAGGAGCAGTTAGGTGTCAATCAGGCCGGCAAGGGAGCCGTTAGGGGACAATCAGGCAGGCAGGCAGGCAAGCAATCAGGCAGGCAGGCGAGTGGTTAGGAGCCAGTGGTCCCGGATTGTGAGAGGGGTGTTCGACTGCAGGTTTAGGCCCGATCCCACAGGGTCCCAGATTGGAGAGGGTGCAGGCTGAGCTGAGGGACACCTTCCCCAGTGCACGAATTTCGTGTACTGGGCCTCTAGTGTGTGCAATAAATCTGTTTTAAAAAGTGATATTTTATTTTTCTATAAAATGTATAAAAGCTTTACAAATATTTTTACTTATTATAGCTCTTTGAGGTTAATTTCCATGTGAGGAAGGAGAATTTATTGAGGACAAGAGATTGTCTGAAAACACTTCAGGTCTTCAGTACTAGAATTTTGCACTAGAATTGGAGTATGGTTCCATTCATCGTTTATTTTCTGTATGTACTTATGATATGTAGGAAGTCTTGTTTTACAAGGCTTACTGGTTTTGTTATTGGTAGAAGTGGAGCTTTTGGGGTGCCAAGGAGAAAATAATTTCCTGAGTTCCCCACAGAAGGATGGGGTTTTGTGGAAAGTTTTATTGATGATGTAAAATTAAGGGGGTTCTGCTCCAAGGTCCTGTCTCCTTCTGTCCTGCCATGGAAAACGTCAAATCATGTCTTTAGCAGGGCCAGGATTAAGGCCACTGCCAAGAATTTCTGCTCCATATTAAAGTCCAGTTCAGTCCAGCATTTGGCTAGTTTAGCTTGTGTTCCTGCTGCAGTCCATTGTGTGTGGGGTCTGCATGGCCATGGGCAATGCACCTGGTTGAGGGAATAGATAAGCACTCAGGGTGATTGCTGGTCACAGAGCAAGAGAGAAAAGGAGACAAGCAAGGGAGAGGGGACTCTTTGGGGATTTTTTTTAAAAATTGATATTTAGGGAGAGAGTTTAGAGGAACATTGGTGTCAGAGCAAAACATCGATCCGCTGCTCTGTGCACATCCGGTCCTGGCAATCCAGCCTTCAACCTGCGCATGTGCCCTGGCAGGGAACAGAACCAGCAACCTTTTGGTGCACAGGATGACGCCCAACCTACTGAGACACAAGGCCAGGGCTATCTGGGTATTTTAACCTTCCTAGATTTTGCAGGCTTGCATTGGCCCCACCCTCCTTGCCATCCATTGTTTCCCAGGCTAGACTGACAGGCAAGCCACCTCCCCTACATCACCTGGACTTCACTGCGCATGCGTCCATCTCCCCCTTGTTAGATCCCTTCTCCCAGTGATCTGTAGGGAATGGACCCGTGGTTCCCCGGGGAGTATGAAGCTATATTTATAATGATGACCAGATGACCATGTTTATAATGTCTGGCCTCCCCTTTGCTCTCTTCCTACTATTAATATTAATAAACCGGCCTAGGTAGTTGCGACAATAACATTTTTACTATTTTTATGACTACCTTGCAAGTCCCACACATGAACCTTCCAAGTCTGTTGCTAATGTCTACCAATTTGATGTTGAGCAAGTAGGTAGATGTATTTAAAAATTTAAACCAGGAGTAATACTATTTTTAAAGTATAGAGAGTAAGAACAATGAAAATGTATACTTGTTTGGTATGATCTGCTTTGAAAAAAATGAAAATTGTTACATATTATCATAGCTTCCGTGGCTGATCTTTAACTATGGGCTCTGAAGATTTAAATTTTAAAATGATGAAAAGAGAATGAAATTAATATTTAAAGTTAGCACTTGTCCCTGCTAAAATATACAGAAGGGACAGTCTCACTTTTAGACCTGGTACTTCGGCCATCTTTTTCCTTTGACCTGTGGCCAACTATTTTGGAAATCCCTCCAGAGATAGTCTGTACATGCACAAGCAATTATATATTGTATTCACCCTACCCCCACATGTATTGTAGTATACTGTAAACACTTCTCTGTACTTTGTTCTTTAACTTAACAATTGACTTTGGAGATTGTTTTATACCACTAACTAAAGATACTCTTCATTCTTTTTTACAGCTGCATAATGAGAATAGAATTATTAAATCATCCTAAAAGATTTCACATGATAGATGTTTAGCAATTGTTAGAGTGAATGAACTTAGTATTTTTTTCAATACAGAGATCAGAAATTTCCTTTGTCATGTTAAACTAGAAGGTTTTTATTATATGTTGGGAAAAATTTTAAACAATTTTTCCCCTTTTTTTCAGATAACCAAACAGCTCAATGGAGTCTGAGCAGCTGTTCCATAGAGGCTACTATAGAAACAGCTACAACAGTATAACAAGCGCAAGTAGCGATGAGGAACTTTTAGATGGAGCAGGTGTCATTATGGACTTTCAAACTTCTGAGGATGACAATTTGTTAGATGGTGACACAGTAGTTGGTAAGTTTAGCATTGCAACTCTTAATATTTGTAGTCATGAATATCTACTAATCAGTATATACTTATTTTACTGAGGTTGCATATTGGGGTAACTTTTTAAAAATTGAGGTGATTCATGTAACATAGAACCACTTTTAAAGTGTACAATTCAGTGGTATTTAGCACTTTCGTAATGTTGTGCAAGTACTGCTCTTTCTAGTTCCAAACATTTTCATTACCCCAAAGGAAAAGCTTATATTTGGATAAACTTTAAAATTTAAATGTAACTTAATGCAGAGATGGATACAGCTTTAATTGGGGTTCTCAAATAAACAGAACTAATAGGAAAAATATTGATGTGTAGGAAGAGATTTTTTATGAGTGATGGGCTCACATGATTGTGGAAGCTGAGAAGTCCCATGACCTGCCATCTGCAAATTGGAGGCCTAGGAATGTTGCTGGTATAATCCTAGTCCCACCCCTAAAGGCCTGAGAACCAGGGGAACCAGTGGAGAAGTCCCAGTTTGAGTCTGAATGCTCCAGGAGCACTGATGTCCAAGGGCAGAAGGACATAGATTATATCCCAGTTCAAGCAGAAAGCAAATTCACCTTACCTTTGCCTTTTTGGTCTATTTAGATCCTTAATCGATTTTATGATACTCACTTTCGTTGGTGAAAGCATCTTTTTTTCAGTCTCGCAATTCAAATGCTAATCCCTTCTGTAAGGACCTTCATAGACATATATACAGAAATAATGTTTTACCAGCGATGTGGGCAGCCTTTACCCCCCAGTAAAGATGCATAAAATTAACTATCACAATAATCATCAAATTCTAAGTGTGGAAATTGATGAATTTCTATAAAGTGAGCACCTCATATAACTACCCCTGTATCAATAAACAAACATTATCAGGACCCCCAGAATCCTTCCTTGTTCCCCCTTCCAGTTTCAAAGTAACTACTATTTTGATTTCTATTACTGTAGTTTAGTTTTGCAGGTATTTACCTTTATCTAAATGGAATTATACCACATATCTATATATATATAAAAGCCCAGCGACCGGAACGGCGGAACAACCAGAATGACCAGGTGACCGGTGGCTATGACACACACTGTGGCAGCCAACCAGCCTGATCTGGGCCCCGATTGCTCCCACCCCCCACCAACCCAGCCCTGATTGGCCCCCAACACCCCAATCGGGTGGGGCCAGACAGCCAACTGCCTGCGGCCCCTCCCCCCCGCTGGCCCGGCCTGATGGGTCCCCATCCGGGCAGGCCGGCTGGACCCCACCTGTGCACAAATTCCTGCACCGGGCCTATACTAATGAAAGGGTAATAAGCTAATTAAACTGGGAGACCTTCTGGACATCCTTCCAGACAAAGCCATGGTGGTGGGGCTGAGGCAGAGGCGGTTAGGGTGATCAGGCCAGCGGGGGCGGGGGGGACAGCTGGGGGTGATCAGGTTGGTAGGGGGAGCAGTTGGGGGCAAGCAGGCAGGTAGGGCGGGGCAGTGGGGGCAATCAGGATGGCAGACAGAGTGGTTAGGGGCAGTCAGGCAGGCAGGCAGGTAAGCGGTTACGAGCCAGAGGTCCCAGATTGCGAGAGGGATGTCTGACTGCCGGCAGTCGGATATCCCCTGAAGGGTCCCAGATTGGAGAGGGTGCAGACCGGGCTGAGGGACACCCCTGTGCACAAATTTCGTGCACCGGGCCACTACCGGTAGTAATATATATACTTTTGGGTCTGGTGTTATTTACTTATGCTTTGAGCTTCATCTATATTGACTATAGCAGGACTTTATTTCCATTGCCATTTAGTATCCCATTGTGTAAATATGCTGCAATTTATCTATTTTATGCATTCTATATTGTTGATGGATATTTAATTTTTTCTTGTATATTTTGTATGTTAATAAAATAATGTTGCTGTGAATTTTCATGTGCATGTTTTTTCATGTGCATGTGCACATTTTGTACACAGTTCTTTGGGATTTATGTCTTGGAATGGAATTCTTAGATGACAGGATATGTGGATCTTAGTACTACCAGATGCTTCAGAGATAGTTCCAATGTGGTTGTAGCAAGTACATTCTACCAGCCCTATGTGAGAGTTCTAGTTGTTCCACATCTTCACCAATACTTGATATTATCAGTTTTTAAAATTTTGGCTATTTTAGTGTAGGTGCAGTAGTCTTGAGTTTTGATTTTAATTTACATTTGCCTGATGGCTTATGAGTTGAAGTACCTTTTGTATGTTCATTGGTTTTTTAGATTGCCTCTTTAGAAGTGCTTCGGTATTTTGGTATTTTTGACTAGTTTTTGAGTTCTTTATGCACTCTGATTATAAGTCCTTTGTCAAATATATGCATTGCAAATTTCTGCTCTTTCTGTGCTATGCCCTTTCATTTTTTTACTGGCATCTTCAGATAAGTATGTTAACGCTTCTAAAGAAATCCAGTTAATCTTTTCCTCTTTTGTGTTTTTGTTTTAAGATATCGTCCCACACCTCAAGGTCATGAAGATCCTTTCCCATTTTCTTTTAGAAGTTTTATTTTTTTGTATCTTTCACACTTAGATTTATAATCTATCTGAAATTAACTTTTATATGTGATATGAGTTAGGGGTTCAGATTCATTTTTTTCCTATATGGATAACTAGTTAACCCAACACTAGAGACTTTTTTGAAAATAATTTTGTATCTTCTAGAACAGTGGTCAGCTAACTCATTAGTCAACAGAGCGGCAAACTGGGCTCGGCTTGCGAGCCGCATGTGGCTCGCGAGCCGCAGTTTGCCGACCACTATTCTAGAAGATATAAGTGATTAACAGAAGATCTAAAACTTATTCCATGTGGCAAAGTCATGATAATTTCAGCTATGATAAATTAAAATTTTTTTTTAAATTGATTTGAGGGAGGGAGGGGAGAGAGGGAGGAAGGAAAGGGAGACAGAGAGAGAGAGAGAAAGAGAGAGAGGGGGAGAGAGAGAGAGAGAGAGAGAGAGAGAGAGAGAGAGAGAGAAGGATCCTTCATGTTAAGGGCTTTTATCTGTGAACTTTTCTGGGAGAACTGAGAAAATAGTTGGGTAAATCATGTTTTGTGTTGTGGTTCTAATTAAGAATTTCAGTTGAAAAAGCCTCAGTAGTTATGAGCTAAGCCTATAAAATTATAAGATGAAGTAAATACATAAAATTACAGGGAGTTTATGGATCAGTTTAAACAGTTCTAAACTACTGATATTTAGAGGAAATTCCTTGGAAGAATATTGATTTTTAAGAAGTTATAACTTATTAATTCTAATGATTTATTTATGACTAGAGGCCCGGTGCACGAAATTCGTGCACAGGGAGGTGGGTCCCTCAGCCCAGCCTGCACCCTCTTCAATCTGGGACACCTCGAGGGATGTCCAATTGCCTGTTTAGGACCGATCCTACCGGACATCCCTCTCACAATCCAGGACTGCTGGCTCCCAACTGCTCACCTGCCTGCCTTCCTGATTGCCCCTAACTGCTCCTGCCTGCCAGCCTGATCACCCCCTAACCACTCCCCTGCCACCCTGTTTGCCCCTAACTGCCTTTCCCTGCAGGCCTGGTACCCCACAACTGCCCTTCCCTGCAGGCCCGGTCGCCACCAACTTCCCTCCTCTGCCGGCCTGGTCACCCCTAACTGCCCTCCCCTGCAGTCTTGATCGCCCCCAACTGCCCTCCCTTGCAGGCCTGGTGCCTCCCAACTGCCATCCCCTGCTGGCCATCTTGTGGTGGCCATCTTGTGTCCACATGGGGGCAGCCATCTTGTGTGTTGGAGTGATGGTCAATTTGCATATTACCCTTTTATTAGATAGGATAGAGGCCTGGTGCACAGGTGGGGGCCAGCTGGTTTGCCGTGAAGGGTGTTCCGGATCAGGGTGGGGGTTCCCTTGGGGCGTGGGGTTGCCTGGGCAAGGGACCTGCGGTGGTTTGCAGGCTGGCCATGCCCCTTGGCAACCCTAGTGGAAGCCCTGATATCTGGGGTTTATTTATCTTCTATAATTGAAACTTTGTAGCCTTGAGCGGAGCCAAGCCTCCTGCTTTATCCATGGCTGCAGCCATTTTTGTTGGGATTTATGTATCTTCTATAATTGAAACTTTGTAGCCTTGAGCAGAGAAGGCCAAGGCAGGCCAGGGCTGCGGAAACTTGGCTTCCTCCATCGCTGGGGGCAACTCAAGCCTCCTGCTCTCTCTAGCTCCATGGCTGCTGCCATTTTTGTTGGAATTTATCTTCTATAATTGAAACTTTGTAGCCTTGAGTGGAAGCCTGGGCCTGCCAGGGTGTGCGGAAAGCTTGGCTTTCTCCATTGCCGGGGAAACCCAAGCCTCTGGCTCTCTCCGTGGCTGAAGCCATCTTGGTTGGGTTAATTTGCATTCTCCTGATTGGCTGGTGGGCGTGCCTTGTGGGTGTAGCAGAGTGATTGTTAATTTGCATATTACTCTATTAGATATGATGGCTTTTAAGAATATCGTTGGTAAATAGTGACAGTAAATAGCTTTCTCCTTCCCAGTCCCCCTTGCTTTGCTCAGCTGGCTCTAGTAAATTGTTGAATGGAAATGATAATTGCAGGCATCTTTTGTCTTGTTCTGACCCTAAAGTTTAACCATTAAGTATTATCTCAAGGTTTTAAGTATGACATTTAATCTGGACTTTGGTGTTACCTTTTATCAGATTAAGTAGGCTCACACCTATTCTTAGTTAAGAATATAATTTCCCTCCATTTTTTGAGATCATTATCTGATTTATATGTCCTTTTTTCTGTAAACTTTAGTTGATTTTTAGGTGTATTAATGTATTATTATTTTTTTTGTAAATTGCTGGATTTGATTTGGTTATGTTTTATTTAGGTTTTTTGCATATATTTTCCTAACTGGGATTGGCTGATAGTTTTTCTTTGTCCTTATTATGTTTTGTTATCAAAGTTATACTCCCCTCAAAGTCAGTTGTAGTGATGCCTTTTTCTAGTCTCTGGAGGGGTTTATGTAACATTGGCATTATTATTTCTTCCTTAAATTTTGGTAGAATTTGCGATTGAAATTCTTGGTTTAGAATTTTCTTTGGATTAAGCTTTTAAATTATGTTTCAAGCTATTTAATGGTTATAGCACTGTTCTTTTTTTTAAAAACATATGTTTGTGTTGATTTCAGAAAGGGAGAGAGAGAGACAGCAATATGAATGATGAGAGAGAATCATTGATAGGCATCCTCCTGCCCGCCCCACACTGGGGATCCAGCCTGCAACCCAGGCATGTGCCCTGACCAGGAATCAAACCATGATCTCCTGGTTCATAGGTCGACACTCAACCACTGAACCAAGTCGGCTTAGCACTATTCTTAATGTTTTTAGATCAATTTGGTAAGTTGTATTTGTCTAAAAAATCGTTCTTTTTATTTAAAAAAATTATTGGCATGAAATTGTTTTAATGATTATAGTTTCTGCAGTCATGATAATGACTTTGTCATTCTGATAATGGTTGTGCCTTTCTTCTTTTCTCTCCCTCTCTTCCTTTTCTCCTCCCCTTAATAGTCAGTGTCAGTTTAGATTTATCAGTCATTAGTCTTTCTAGTGAACTACTTTTGCCTTTGTTGTTCTTTTCTATTATGTATTTGTTTTCTGTTTTATTAATTTCTGTTCTTAATTCCTTCTACTTTCTTTGGATTTATTTTCCTGTAACTTTTTTTAACTTTTTGAAATAGTTGTTTAATTTTTAGCCTTTTTTCAGGTAAATATATTTAAAGCTAATTTCTCCAGATACTGATTACTCTTTTCACCAATTAAAAATCCCTTCTAACTTCCATAATGATATCTGTTTATACTTATAGGTTATTTAGAAATGTAGTTCATAATTTCCAAACCTATGAAGAATTTCTGGTTATATTTTTAATGGGTTTACAACATTATTACATTGCTGTCAAAGAATATACATTGTGTAATATCAACATTTTCAAAAATTTTTGAGACTTGCATTGTGGCCCAGGATAAAGTTTATTTTTGTAAATGTTCCACGTATGCTATAGAAGAGTATATAATATGAAATTTTTGGTGAATGGTATTCTCTATATACCCATTAGGTAATATCTGTTAATATTCTGTTGAACTCTTTTTTTTTCACTTAACTTTATTTCTCCTTGTTTGTTTCTATCAAGTATGTGATAATGATGCTTTAATATTTATCTTTAGACTTAAATATCACCGTTTTTTGTCATTCTATAAATTTTTGCTGTATATACTTTGATCTCATGTTATTAGGTTATATCTTCCTGTGAACTGAACCACATTACTTTTATTGTGAAGTGAAGTGACTCTATTTTCCAAGTATACTTTCTTTCTTTAAAGCCTCCTTGGATATCAGTATAGCTCCCAAATTTTCTTTGGGTTTAGGGATTGCATGCACCATTTTTTCAAACCTTTTACTTTCATACTTTCTGTATCCATGTGTTTTAGTTGAGACTCTTGTAATCATGTTGAGAGCTAAAATGGCTTATGTTTGTGAGGGATGAATATTGTAAAACCGTTCTGTTTTTTATATTTTCTGGTTTGTCATTTTTGAGAATTCCTAAGTCCTCTTTTTTTAAAAAAATATATTTTATTGATTTTTTTACAGAGAAGGGAGAGGGATAGAGAGTTAGAAACATCGATGAGAGAGAAACATTGATCAGCTGCCTCCTGCACACTCCCCATTGGGGATGTGCCCACAACCAAGGTACATGCCCTTGGCTGGAATCGAACCTGGGACCCTTGAGTCCGCAGGCCGACGCTCTATCCACTGAGCCAAACCAGTTAGGGCTAAGTCCTCTTTTTTTAATGCTGCAGTAACTGTGTAGTATGATTTGATTGTTGTTCTTGAAAGTTTTGCTATTTCTCTTCTCTTCCCCCCTCACCCCATGATGCTTTTGCTTAAGGAAGAGGACTGACAACTCAAGTTAAAGTTTGATGTCATACAGAGTGTTCAAATATAATTGTAAAGCACCTATACTTAATGGGTAAGCTACAGTTAATCTGACACTTTTAAGAGTAATTTATTTAGTTTGAGGAGTAAAGGATATAATTTTTGTTAATATTTGTCTTATACAAGTGATTATATTGGCATTTTATTTATTTATTTATTTTTTCTGTCTTTTTTATTTTTATTTTTATTTATTTATTTTTTTAAAATAAATCTTTATTCAGATTATTACAATTATTTCTCCTTTTTCCCCCCATAGCTCCCCTCCACCCATTTCCCACCCCACCTTCTGCCCTTACCTCCCCCCCACTGTCCTCATCCATAGGTGTATGATTTTTGTCCAGTCTCTTCATGAGCCCCCCATACCCCTTTCCCCC
The DNA here is from genome assembly GCF_963455305.1 of Plecotus auritus. Classification (NCBI taxonomy): domain Eukaryota; kingdom Metazoa; phylum Chordata; class Mammalia; order Chiroptera; family Vespertilionidae; genus Plecotus; species Plecotus auritus. Next base: position 73,224,842 of record NC_137773.1, read on the forward strand.
TGAGAATTATCAGTCCACTCCCTTTCTATGCCCCTGATTCTATTATATTCACCAGATTATTCTGTCCCTCAGGTTTTTAATTCACTTGATTTTTAGGTTCACTTGTTGATAGATATGTATTTGTTGTTCATAATTTTTATCTTTACTTTTTTCTTCTTCCTCTTCTTTAAGAATACCTTTCAGCATTTCATATAATACTGGTTTGGTGGTGATGAACTCCTTTAGCTTTTTCTTGTCTGTGAAACTCTTTATCTGCCCTTCAATTCTGAATGATAGCTTTGCTGGGTAGAGTAATCTTGGTTGTAGGTTCTTGCTATTCATCACATTGAAAATTTCTTGCCACTCCCGTCTGGCCTGCATAGTTTCTGTTGAAAAGTCAGCTGACAGTCGTATGGGTGCTCCCTTGTAGGTAACTAACTGTTTTTCTCTTGCTGCTTTTAATATTCTCTCTTTGTCTTTTGCTCTTGGCATTTTAATTATGATGTGTCTTGGTGTGGTCCTCTTTGGATTCCTTTTGTTTGGGGTTCTGTGGGCTTCCTGGACTTGTAAGTCTATTTCTTTCACCAGGTGGGGGAAATTTTCGGTCATTATTTCTTCCAATAGGTTTTCAGTATCTTGCTCTCTCTCTTCTTCTGGCACCCCCATAATTCTGATGTTGGTACGCTTGAAGTTGTCCCAGAGTCTTCTTACATTATCTTCAACTTTTTGGATTTTTTTTTTTGCTTTTTGCTTTTTCGGTTGAGTGTTTTTTGCTTCTTTGTAATTCAATTCTTTGACTTGATTTTTGTGTTCCTCTTGTCTGTTTTTGGGTCTCTGTATAATATTTTTTATTTCAGTCAGTGTATGTTTAATTTCTAGTTGGTCCTTTTTCATATCTTCGAGGGTCTCATTATATTTATTGGCCTTTTCTAGGATATTCTTGAAAAGCCTTATAACCGTGGTTTTGAATTCTATATCCAGTCGTTTGTTTTCCTCCATTTCTTTCGTTTGTGATCTGATTCTTTGACGCCGCATTTTCACTGCTTCCCTGAGTTGGTAAGGTAGATTTGTGTGCTAGGTTTCCAATATGGCCCAGTGGGTCTGCCTCCCCAGTTAACCTGAGGTGGACACTCTTGGTGCACCCCTTTGTGGACTGTGTGTACAGCCTTGTTGTAGTTAAGTCTTTATTGTTGTTGGTATCACTGGGAAGAATTGACCTCCAGGCCAGTTGGCTGTAAGGATCAGCTGTGTCTATGCTGGGAGAAGTTTGGTGCTGGAGACAGCCTTATAGGATTAGACTTGCCAAATTGCAATAGCCTCTGTGCTCAGCTTGGATGGGGTGGAGTCTCAGGGCGGAGCAGACAGTCTTGGCTTCCCGTCAGCCTTGCCCTTACGCGCACGTGCATGCCTTCAGACCTCTGCCTTCCTGGCTCCCGAGTCTCCGCCCGAGAGAGTCCAGACTCCCCCCACAAGAGCGTGGGTCCCCAGGGGCTCGCCTGGAACTGGGGTTCACTGCAGTCAGAACTGGGGCTCAGTGCATTCAGGAGCCTCTGACTCCCTTCCACTAGGGAAAGCCTGTGGCAACCTCCGCAGCCTTTGTGCGCACTGGCGTGCACGCGCGCTTTCAGTCCTCCGCCTTCCCCGGCTCCCGAGTCTCCGCCCGAGAGTCCAGACTCCCCCCACAAGAGCGTGGGTCCCCAGGGGCTCGCCTGGAACTGGGGTTCACTGCAGTCAGAACTGGGGCTCAGTGCAGTCAGGAGCCTCTGACTCCCTTCCACTAGGGAAAGCCTGTGGCAGCCTCTGCAGCCTTTGTGCACACTGGCACGCGCGCGCTTTCAGTCCTCCGCCTTCCCCGGCTCCCAAGTCTCCGCCCGAGAGTCCAGACTCCCCCTGTAAGAGCGTGGGTCCCCAGGGGCTCGCCCGGAACTGGGGTTCAGTGCAGTCAGAACTGGGGTTCAGTGCGTTCGGGGGCTTCCTTCCCCCTTCCGCCAGAGAAAGTTAGCCAGGCTCTCAGCCGCCCTTCCTCTCTGTGTGCACAAAGACCGTTTGCCGTACCTCCAATTCTCTGTGAGCTTTTCTCTTTCCTTCTAGTTGTAGAATTTTCACTCAGCCAGCTTTCCTGTGGTTCTGGATGGTGTCCGTTCTGTCTTTTAGTTGTAGTTTTGAAATTGTTGTGCGAGGCAGCAGTTTAGGTGTTTACCTATGCCGCCATCTTGGTTTTCTCTATATTGGCATTTTAAAAAAAGAATGTTCTTATTATAGAAAATGTTAAACACATGTATAGGGAAAAGTATTATGTAGATTCTTGTTCTTATCATTTAGGTTAAATAATTACCAGCTCATGGTCAATTTTGTTTCATCTCTACTTCCTTCTCACAATTATTTTGAAATAAATCTGAAACATTGTATCCTTTTAGATAGATATGCTGATAAAGAGTCTCTCCTTGATCAAACTTTAGTCAAGCACCTCTGAATTCTCTTCCCAATTAGGTATCTCATTTTGAACTTGTTTTATTTAGTATTGCTCAGTTTTGGTTAGAATCTGGTAAAGTTGGTTTAGCCTGAATCCCCTACCCTCCTCAACCTCCTGGATCTTCATTCTCCACCATCCTCAAGGTAATATCACCCTTGTCTGCCTTATAGCAAGAATCCTATCAGGGCTGTTTAGCCAGAACCTCCCCCGCTCCTCTTACCCCAGATGTTTCCTCTTTGTAATGCCGGGGGCGGGGGGGGGGTGTCTTTCCCAGCATCTGGAAGGGTTCAGGAATCTGAAGAAGGTGCTGCGTGTAAATTGATAAAAAGACTACAAATATAATATAAATTTGTAATCCATGGGGGAGCCAGAGGAGCTTAGCTGTAGGAACCAAGTTCTCCTGAATCTCCGGACCCCTTACTCTTTATTAACACAAATTGTCCTAAGGCAAAGTAGATATACATATCAAAGGTTAAGGTTTAGTATACAGTAGGCATTGTTAGATTGGGGGAACTGCCTTCGGCTGTTCAGGTGTTTGGCCAGCAGGAGGCAGTAACATGTAGATTAAAATGCCTTCAGCTGTCTGGTAGCAGGTAATATATGCAAATCTTTAGGTGTGGGGAAATGCCCTTAGCTATTCCAGCAGCAGGTAATATGTATTCAGCCCTGCTGAGTCCCCAAGTTCCATCAACCTTTTGATGAAACTTCTTGCATTTATGACATGCTGGAATTAGCTTCCGGCATCTTACTAATTTTTTTTCAATCCTCATGGGAGCATATGTTTTTTTATTGATATTTAGAGAGAGAGAAACATCAATGTGAGAAACATCTATTGGTTGCCTCTTGTACATGCCCCATCAAGGGATCAAACCCACAACCTAGTTATGTGTCCTGTTGGGTAATCGAACCTGCAACCTTTTGGTGTATGGGATGACACTCCAACAAACTGAGCCACCTGGCCAGGTCCTCTTAGTAATTTTTTAAAAATTTTATTTATTGAATTTCTTGGTGTGACATCCTATCTAATAAAGAGGGTATATGCAAATTGACCGTCACACAGCCACAAAGATGGTGGCGCCCATAGCCACAAGTTGGCGTTGCCCAGTCCCCTCAGCCCCTTCGGAGTCCCACTGTTCTTTCAGCCCAGCCTGGGGGGGTGGCAGGTGCACGGTGTGGCCAGACCCGCCCTCAGCCCCCCAGTAACCCAGGGCCGGCCCGAGGCGCAGGCAAGCCTTGGATGTTGGCTCCCCAGCCGCCTATGGCTGCCCGAGGCTTAGGTAACCAGGGAAGGCCAAGGCTTGCACTGCCGGCAATGGCAGCAGCAGAGGTGTGATGGGGGCGTCACCTTCCTCTGATTGCCAGGTCACCTCCCATCCCTGAGGGCTCCCAGACTGTGAGAGGGGCAGGCCGGGCTGAGGGACTCCCCCTCCAGTGCATGAATTTTCATGTACCGGGCCTCTAGTTTGGTTAATAAAATTATATAGGTTTCAAGTGTACAGGTCTATAATACATCATCTATATGTTGTATTGTTTGTTCGCCCAGTCAACTCTCTTTCCATCCTCATTTATCCTCCCTTAAAATATTTTTATTGATTTCAGAGAGGAACAGAGGGAGAGAGAGATAGAAACATCAATGATGAGAGGTAATCATTGATTGGCTGCCTCCTGCAGGCCCCCTACTGGGGGCCAACCCCACAACCTAGACACTGTGCCCTGACCAGGAATCAAATTGTGACCTCCTGGTTCATAGGTTGTTGCTAACCACTTGAGCCACAACCGCTGCGTGTCCCTTTTTTATCTTTATTGTTGAAAGTGTTACAGATAGTACCCCCTTTTCTTCCCATTGACTCCCTTCCACCCATACCCGCCCCTCCCAGGCCTTCACCACATGACTGTCTATGTACATGGGCTGTGCATATCCTATATAAAAAAGCGTAATATGCAAATCGACTGAACAGCTGAACAGCGGAACAACCATCCGGACAATCATCTGGGACCATGCTATGACACCCACTGGCGCCAGGTTAGCCAGGGCAGGTGCAATGCGATTGGTTGGGGGCCTGGCCATCGCCCCATGATCGCCCCACAGACAGGCCCAGGCCACCGACTGGTAGAGCGACCAATCGGGGGGCTCCATGATCGCCCGAAGGAGGGAGGCCCAGTCCACCCCTTGGCGGGCTGCAGTGGGTGGACGGGGCCTCCTTCTGTGAGGTCCCAGGTGTCGGCGGCTGGAGGGAAGCCAGGGTTCCAGGTGCCAGCGGCCGGGGGAAGGAAGGCCTACTCTTGAATAAATTTCGTGCCTCTAGTATGCATATAAGTTCCCAGGTTAATCTCTCCCCCCCTCCCACCTTCCCTCTGAGATTCATCAATCTGTCCCATGCTTTTGTGTCTCTGGATCTATTTTCATCAGTTTATTTTGTTCATTAGATTCAACATATTGGTGAGATCATGTGTTACTCCATACATCACCATTTATCTCCCCTATACCCTCCCCCAGCAATCACCACACTGTTGTCTGTGTCCATGAGCATTTTCTTTTTTTAAAAATTTTTATTTTTTAATTCTCATTCAAGGATATTTTTTCCATTTTCAGAGAGAGTAATGGAAGAGAGGAAAAGATTAACATTGATATGAAAGAAACACATCGATTGGTTGCCTCCTGCATGTACCCTGACCAGGGCTGAGGAACCTGCAACCAAGATACATGCCCTCTACTGGAATCAAACCTGGGTCTCTTCGGTCCATAGGTTGATGCTCTAGAGCTTAAAAAATTTTTTTGCTCAACCCCCACACCCACTACCCACCCCCCCTCCTCTGACATCCATCAGCCTGCTCTCTATGAGTCTGTCACTATTTTGCGTGCGGTTCATTTTGTTCATTAGATTCTGTACATGAATGAAATCATGATATTTGTCTTTCTCTGGCTGTCTTATTTCACTTAGCATAATGCTCTCCAGGCCCATCCATGCTATCACAAAGGGTAAGATTTCCTTCTTTTTTATGGCTGAGTAGTAGTCCATTGTGTAAAGGATAACGGGTTTGTTTTTTTATCCCCTCATCTACTAATGGACACTTGCACTGCTTCCAAATCTTGACTATTGTAAACAACGCTGCCATGAACGTAAGGATGCATCTGTTCTTTCAAATTAGTGTTTTGGGTTTCTTTGATTATATTACCAGAAGTAGAATTGCTGGGTCATTCGGCAGTTCCATTTTTAATTTTTTGAGGAAACTCCGAACTGTTTTCCACATTGGCTGCACCAATCCCACCAACAGTGTGCAGGGTTTCATTTTTCATCCTCACCAATACTTGTTGTTTGTTAATTTATTGATGATAGCCATTCTGACAGGTGTGAGATGATATCTAATTGCATTTCTCTGACAATTAGTGATGCTGGGTATTTTTTTATATATCTATTAGCTATCTTTTTGTCCTCAATGGAGAAGTGTCTGTCTATTTAGGCCCTTTGCTCATATTTTAATGGGATTGTTTGCATTTTTGGTGTTGAGTTTTATAAGTTCTTTATACATTTTGGATGAGATTCATCAGTCTGTTCCATGCTTCAGATGTATCATTGGTGAATATGTTTCCCCATTCAGTGGATTGCCTTTTCATTTTGTTGATGGTTTTCTTTGCTGTGCAAAAACTTTTTAGTTTGATGTAGTGCCATTTGCTTATTTTTTTCTTTTGTTTCCCTTGCCTGAGGATATATATCAGAAAAAATATCCTTTGGGTGGTGGGCAGACAGTGCAATATAAAGATCATGTATCATGGAATTAATTGTACATTTGAAATCTATGTATCTTTTTTTTCTTTATTTTTTAAAAATTTAATAAATCTTTATTGTTTAGATTATTACAATTGTTCCTCTTTTTCCCCCTCATAGCTCCCCTCCACCCAGTTCCCACCCCACCCTCTGCCCTTACCACCACCCCCACTGTCCTCATCCATAGGTGTAGGATTTTTGTCCAGTCTCTTCCCGCACCCTCCACACCCCTTCCCCACCCCCCCCCCCCCGAGAATTGTCAGTCCACTCCCTTTCTATGCCCCTGGTTCTATTCACCAGTTTATTCTGTTCATCAGACTTTTTATTCACTTGATTTTTAGATTCACTTGTTGATAGATATGTATTTGTTGTTCATAATTTTTATCTTTACCTTTTTCTTCTTCTTCCTCTTCTTAAAGAATACCTTTCAGCATTTCATATAATACTGGTTTGGCGGTGATGAACTCCTTTAGCTTTTTCTTATCTGTGAAGCTCTTTATCTGCCCTTCAATTCTGAATGATATAGCTTTGCTGGGTAGAGTAATCTTGGTTGTAGGTTCTTGCTGTTCATCACTTTTGAGTATTTCTTGCCACTCCCGTCTGGCCTGCATAGTTTCTGTTGAGAAATCATCTGACAATCGTATGGGTGCTCCCTTGTAGGTAACTAACTGTTTTTCTCTTGCTGCTTTTAATATTCTCTCTTTGTCTTTTGCTCTTGGCATTTTAATTATGATGTGTCTTGGTGTGGTCCTCTTTGGGTTCCTTTTGTTTGGGGTTCTGTGCGCTTCCTGGACTTGTAAGTCTATTTCTTTCACCAGGTGGGGGAAGTTTTCGGTCATTATTTCTTCCAATAGGTTTTCAGTATCTTGCTCTCTCTCTTCTTCTGGCACCCCCATAATTCGGATGTTGGCACGCTTGAGGTTGTCCCAGAGGCTCCTTACACTATCTTCATATTTTTGGATTCTTTTTTTTTCCTTTTCTGGTTGGGTGTTTTTTGCTTCTTTGTATTTCAAATCTTTGACTTGATTCTTGCGATTCTCTAGTCTGCTGTTGGATCTCTGTATATTATTTTTTATTTCAGTCAGTGTATGCTTAATTTCTAGTTGGTCCTTTTTCATATCCTCGAGGGTCTCACTAAATTTATTGGCCTTTTCTAGAAAATTCTTGAAAAACCTTATAACCGTGGTTTTGAACTCCATATCCAGTTGTTTGCTTTCCTCCATTTCTGTCATTTGTGACCTGTTTCTTTGTCTCCATTTTGGCTGCTTCCTTGAGTTGATAGAGGGGCTTTGTGTGCTAGGTGTCCTATAGGTCCCAGTGGCTCAGCCTCCCCAATTACCTGAGGTGGACACTCTTGGTGCACCCCTTTGTGGGCTGTGTGCACAGCCTTGTTGTAGTTAAGCCTTGATTGTTGTTGGTATCACTGGGAGGAATTGACCTCCAGGCCTATTGGCTGTGAGGATCAGCTGTGTCTACGCTGGGAGAACTTCTGTGCTGGAGACACCCTTATGAGACACGACTTGCTTCAGTGGGGCTTTGGTGCTCACTGAGTCTGCCCCCTGAGTGTGTCCCTTACAGATCTGAGGAGTTGTAATCTGGATGGTCCCACTCTGACCCCTGGGTACACTGGCCCTTGGATCTCTAAGGAGGTGCTAATTTAGCCTCTGCCTGAGGCTACCCAGCAGGAGCTACGGAAATCTGCAGGTTCCTCTTCTTTTTTTGGGTTTTGGAGGTGCCCAGATGATGGCCAGCTGTGAAGCAATGCAAGCTGCTGTGGGGCCTTGGGCCTTCTTTTGGATCTTCTGGGTCTCACTGACTCAGCTGCAGTTTGTTAGGTAAGTTTAGAATTCAAAGGACCAGGCCATTCATATGCAAAAGCCTCTGTGCTCAGCTTGGATGGGGCGGAGTCTCAGGGCAGAGAAAACAGCAATGGCTTTGTGGGGTGGGATCTCAGGGTGCAGCAAACAGCAATGGCTTCCCGTCAGCCCTGCCCTAAGAGGCCCCTGGGTCTCAGTGTCCCGCGGTAATCGCTGCAAGCACCTCTGAGAGAAAGCCGCCCTTGAGTTTTGCTCAGACAGAGTCTCCTGGTATGCGTCTGGGTCCCCAGAGTCTTGCCTGGAACTGGAGTGCAGAGCAGTCGGGAGCTTTTGTCTCCCTCCTGATTGAGAAAGCGAGCCGAGTACTCAGTTGCCAGCCCTCTCTGCGTGCGCACCTCCGTACCTCTGCCTCCCGCAGTGCTTGTGAGTCTCAGTGTGCTTTTCTCTTTCCTTCTAGTTGTAGAATTTCCACTCAGCCAGCCTTTCTGTGGTTCTGGATGATGTCCATTTTGTCTTTTAGTTGTAGTTTTGAAATTGTTGTGCAAGGCAGCAGTTCAGGTGTTTACCTATGCCGCCATCTTTGTTTCTCTCCTGAAATCTATATATTGCTACAAGAAATGTTTGAGATTTTACTGCCTATGTTTTCTTCTAGAATTTTAATGGTTTCATGTCTTACTTTTAAGTCTTTAATCCATTTGAATTTAATCTTTTGTATGGTATAATAAGGTGGTTTAATTTCATTTTTTCCCCATGTATCTGTCCATTTTCCCAGCACCATTTATTGAATAGGCTGTCTTTACCCATTGTATGTTCTTGCCTCCTTTGTCAAATATTAATTGATCATAAAAGTGTGGGTTTATTTCCGGGCTCTATATTCTGTTCCATTGAGCTATATGTCTGTTTTTATGCAAGTACCATGCTGTTTTGATTATTATGGCTTTGTAGTGTAGTTTGATATCATGTAGCATGATTCTTTCAACTTTGATCTTCTTTCTAAAGATTGCTGTGGCTATTCGGGGTTTTCTTTAGTTCCATATAAATTTTTGTAATATTTGTTCATGTCCTGTGAAATATGCAATTGCTATCTTTGTAGGAATTGTGTTGAATCTGTAAATTACTTTGGGTAATATAAACATTTTAATGATGTTAATTCTTTCTACCCATGAGCACAGTATATGCTTCCGCTTGTTTGTATCTTCTTCAGTTTTTTCTTCAGTGTCTTTTAATTTGCCAAATTCAGGTCTTTTACATCATTGTCAAATGTATTCCGAGGTATTTTATTTTTTTGATTCACTTGTAAATGGGATTCTTTTCTTAGTTTCTCCTTTTGATAATTCATTATTGGTGTATAAAAATACAACTGATTTCTGGACATTTATTTTGTCTCTTGCTACTTTTCTGAATTCCTTTTTTCCACTCTAGTAGTTTTTTGGTGGAATCTTTAGGGTTCTCCATGCCATCTGCAATAATGACTTCTTCCTTTCCAATTTGAATGTTTTTTATTTCTTTCTCTTGTCTGCTGTGGATAGGCCTTGCAATACGTTGTTGAATAAGAGTGGTGAAAGTGGACATCCCAGTCTTCTTCCTGATATTAAGGGAAACACTTGTAGTTTTTGCTCATCCTATCTAATGAAAGAGTAATATGCAAATTAACCATCACTCTGCTACACCCACAAGCCATGCCCACCAGCCAATCAGGAGCGAGTATGCAAATTAACCCAACAAAGATGGCTGCAGCTACAGAGCGAGCAGGAGGCTTGAGTTGCCCCCGGTGATGGAGGAAGCCAAGCTTTCCGCACACCCTGGCTGGCCCAGGCTTCCACTCAAGGCTACAAAGTTTCAATTATAGAAGATAAATAAATCCCAACAAAAATGGCTTTGGCCATGGAGCAAGTAGGCCCCTCACCACAGGCCCCTCGCCCAGGCTGTCCCACACCCCAAGGGAACCCCCACCCTGATCCGGGACACACTCAGGGCAAACCAGCTGGCCCCCATCCATGCACCAAGCCTCTATCCTATCTAATAAAAGAGTAATATGCAAATTGACCACCACTCCAACACAAAAGATGGCTGCCCCATGTGGATACAAGATGGCCGCCACAAGATGGCAGTGGGAGAGACCGGGCCTGCAAGGGTGGGCAGTTGTGGGCATTCAGGCCAGCTGAGTAGGGCAGTTGGGAGGGACCAGTCCTGCAAGGGAGGGCAGTAGGGGGCAATCAAGCCTCAGGGGAGGGCAGTTAGGGGTGACCAGGCTGGCAGAGGAAGTTGGGGGTGACCGGGCCTGCAGGGAAGGGTAGTTGGGGGGGACCAGGCCTGCAGGGAAGAGCAGTTGGGGGGGACCAGACCTGCAGGGGAGGGCAGTTAGGGGTCACCAGGTCTGCAGGGGAGAGCAGTTAGGGGCTACCAGGCCTGTAGGGGAGAGCAGTTGGGGGGGGAGGGACCAGGCCTGCAGGGGAGGGCAGTTAGAGGTGACCAGGCCTGCAGGGGAGGTCAATTAGGGGCAATCAGGCTGGCAGGGGAGTGGTTAGGGGTGATCAGGCTGGCAGGCAGAAGCAGTTAGGGGCAATCAGGAAGGCAGGCATGCGAGCAGTTGGGAGCCAGCAGTCCTGCATTGTTAGAGGGATGTCTGACTGCCCGTTTAGCCCCTCAGCCAGGCTGGCCACACCCCATGGGGTAAGGGTCCCCACTGGGGGCTTGACCAGCCTGAAAACAGCCCTCGAATATCCCTCGAGGGGTCCCAGATTGGAGAGGGTGCAGGCTGGGCCGAGGGACACACACCCTTGTGCATGAATTTCGTGCACCGGGCCTTTAGTTGGGTATAATGTTGGCTGTAGGTTTGTCATATATGGTATTTATTTATTTATGTATTAATTTATTTACTAGTGGCCCAGTGCATGAAATTCATGCACGGTGGGTGGTGTTCCTCAGCCCGGCCTGCACCCTCTCCTTCTGGGACCCCTTGAAGGATGTCCTACTGCTAGTTTACAGGGATCGGGCCTAAACTGGCAGTCGGACATCCCTTTCGCAATCTGGGTCTGCTGGCTCCTAACCACTCACCTGCCTGCCTGCCTGCCTGCCTGTCTGATTGCCCCTAACCATTGTGCCTGCTGGCCTGCTCGCCCCCAAATGGCCCACCCTCGCCAGCCTGATCACCCTCAACTGCCCCCCGTGCCAGTGTGCTTGCCCCAACTGCCTCCCCTGCCAGCCTACTCACTCCAACTGCCCCCCTGCTGGCCTGCTTGCCCCCACCTTCCCTGCCCAGTGGCCTTCTCGCCCCCAACTGCCCCCCTGCTGGTCTGCTTACCCCCAATGGCCCCGCCCCCCACCAACCTGATCACTCACAACTGCCGTCCCATCCTGGCCTGCTCACCCCCAGCTGCCCCCCCTGCTGGCTTGCTCACCCCACCTTCCCTCACCACTGGCCTGCTTGCCCCCAACTGCCTCCCTGCTGGCCTGCTCACTCCAAACTGCCCCCCCACTATCCTGATCACCTCCAACTGACCCCCACTGATGTCCTGCTTGCCCCCAACTGGCCCCCCTGCTGGTTTGCTTACCCCCAACGGCCCTGCCCCTCCAGCTGATCACTCACAACTGCCATCCCATCCTGGACTGATCACCCACAACTGCCCTTCCCTCTTGGCCTCTAACCTCCTCTACCTCGGCCCCGCCACGATGGCTTTGTCCAGAAGAACGTCCAGAAGGTCTCCTGCAAGGTCTCCCAGTCTAATTAGTATATTACCCTTTTATTAGTGTAGATAGAGGCCTGGTGCACGCGTGGGGGCCAGCTGGTTTGCCCTGAAGGGTGTCCCGGATCAGGGTGGAGGTTCCCTTGGGGCTTGGGGTGGCCTGGGTGAGGGGCTGAGGGCCGTTTTCAGGCTGGTCAAGCCCCCCAGTGGGGACCCTCACCCCATGGGGTGTGGCCAGCCTGGCTGAGGGGCTGAGGGCTGTTTTCAAGCTGGCCACACCTTCTTCAGGGTGGGGGTCCCCGCTTGGGTGCCTGGCCAGCCTGGCCAGCCTGGGTGAGGGGCTGATGGCTGTTTGTAGGCTGGCCACCCCCCTTCAGGTTGGGGTCCCCATTGGGGTGCGTGGCCAGCCTGGGTGTGGGGCTGATGGCTGTTTGCGGGCTGGCCAAGCCCTCCAGCGGGGACCCATGGGAGTGGGGCCAGCCTGGGTGAGGAGCTGAGGGCTATTTTCAGGCTGGCCATGCCCCCCGGTCATCCAGGCTCCCAGCCCCTCCTTTTTTTTTTTCTTTTTTTCTGCGCCTCCTTGAGCGGAGTCCAGGGTCAGTTGGAAGCAGGTATCTGGGATTTATTTAACTTCTATAAATTGAAACTTTGTAGCCTTGAGCAAAGGCCAGGGCGGGTGGGAAGCTTGGCTTCCTCCATCGCCGGGGGCAACCCAAGCCTCCTGCTTGTTCCTGCTTTGTGGCTGCTGCCATCTTTGTTGGGTTAATTTGCATACTCACTCCTGATTTGCTGGTGGGAGTGGCTGGTGGGTATAGCGGAGGTACGGTCAATTTGCATGTTTCTCTTTTATTAGTGTAGATTGCCTTTATTACGTTGAGGTATGTTCCCTCTATTCCTGTTTTTCTGAGAGGTTTTTTTTTTTTAATCTTTATTGTTTGAAATATTACATATGAATCCTTTTAACCTCATTGACATCTCCCTGCTTGTTTCCACCCCCCAGCACATGCCCTCACTCCCCTACTGACTGTGTCCATGGGTTATGCTTATATGCATGCATACAAGTCCTTTGGTTGATCTCAACACCCCCCCTCCCCCCACCTTCACCCTGAAGTTGGATGGTCTGTTCAATGCTTCTATATCTCTGGATCTATTTTAGTTCATCAGTTTATGTTGTTCATTATATTCCACATATAATGTGATATTTGTCATGTGATATTTATCTTTCTCTGACTGGCTTATTTCGCTTAGCGTAATGGTCTCCAGTTCCATCAGTAACAATAAGAGTTCCTTCTTTTTTACAGCAGTGTAGTACTCCATTGTGTAGCTGTTCCACAGTTTTCTAATCCACTCATCGGCACTTAGACTGTTTCCAAATCTTAGCTATTGTAAATTGTGTGCTATGAACATAGGGATGCATATATCCTTTCTGATTGGTGTTTCTGATTTCTTGGGATATAGTCCTAGAAGTGGGATTACTGGATTGAATGGGAGATCCATTTTTAATTTTTTAAGGAAACTCCATACTGTTCTCCACAGTGGCTGCACCAGTCTGCATTCCCACCAGCAGTGCAAGAGGGTTGCTTTTTCTCCACATCCTCGCCAGCACTTGTTTGTTGATTTGTTGATGATAGCCATTCTGACAGGTGTGAGGTGGTACCTCATTGTTTTGATTTGCATCTCTTGGATGATTAGTGTCTTTGAGCATGTTTTTATATGTCTTCTGGCCTTTTGTATGTCCTCTTTCATAAGGGGTTTAGGTCCTTTGCTATTTTTTGATTGGGTTATCTTCCTTTTGTTAAGTTGTATGAGTTCCCTATAAATGTTGGAGATTAAACCCTTATTGGTGATAACATTGACAAATACGTTCTCCCAGGCACTGGGCTTTCTTGTTTTGTTGATGGTTTCTTTTGCTGTGCAGAAGCTATTTTTAAAAATCATAAATGGATGCTGGATTTTATCAAATGTTTTTTTATGCATCTATTTATATCATGTGGTTTTTATCCTTCATTTTGTTTAAACAAATCATGTTTGTTGATTTGTAAATATTGATCCATCCGTGCAGCCCTGGAATAAATTATCCCAGTTGATCATGGTGTATGATCTTTTTAATGTATTGCTAGATGCAATTTGCTAATATTTTGTTGAGGATTTTAGCATCTATGTTCATCAGGGATATTGGTCTATAATTTTCTTTCTTTTTAGTGTCTTTATCTGGTTAAAATGGATAAACTCCTAGAAATCTTCCAAATTTAAATCAGGAAGAATCAGAAAAGACCAATCACAACTAATGAAATTGAAGCAGTAATTAAAAAACTCTCAACAAATGTAAGTCTAGATAGATGGCTTCACAGGTGGATTTATCCAAACATTCAAAGAACTAACACCTATCTTTCTCAAACTATTCCAAAAGATTCAAGAGGAGGAAGACTCGCAAGCTAATTTTATAAGCCTAGCATCCTACGTTCAAATCCTTAGTAATTTTTTATTGACAAACCTTCTAATTCCCTCTTGGTTATAAATTCCCACTTCCTTGCTGTATTGGGAATTGAACCGAGTTCTACTAGTATATTGAGGTCTCTTATCCCCTGTTGCAATAATCCTGAATAAAATCTATTGTTACTCTTTTAACTATAGTTCAGCTCTGGTTTTTCTTTGACTATATGTATATATTTCATTTTGTATCTTTAAAATATAAGAATTCCTTTAAGGTTATTATCACATCTAAAATACGAATTATTCCTTAAAATAAAATATATTGTGTATTTCACATTTCCCAAACTGTTTCATAAAAAACTTGTACATTGAAATTGCTTGATATATCTTTTAAGTCTTTTTGTTTTTACTTATTTATTTATTTATGTATGTAGGTATGCTAATCCTCACCCTAGGATAGATTTTCAAGAGAAGAAGATGGAGAAAGGAGAGGGAGACACATTGATGTGAGAGAGACACATCGATTGGTTGCCATCTGCACGTGTCACCACCTACCGGGGCTGGGGTCGAACCTGCAACTCAGATACATGCCCTTGACTAGGATTTGAACTCTTGACCAGTATGTCCATGGGTTGATATGCTAACTGTTGCACAATACTGGCCAGAGCTATTTGTTTTGTTTTTAATTCTATAACCCATTTCCTTCCTTTCTTTTTCCTTGCTACTTGTTTGTTGAAGAAATCATGTCATTTGTTTCCTAATTTGGGTTTTCCTGATTGTGTTCCTAAGCTGTCACTTAACATTTTTCTGTGTTTTCTATATTTCTTATAAATTGGTATTTAGGAAAAAAACATTTTTAAAGTAATTCTGTTATAGGTTTCTTGGATCATGTGTGTTAGGAAGGACTTAAAATTTGAACATTATAATACGATAGTCATATGTTGTATACATATAGTTATGATATCCTAGTCATCTGTAGTCATCTGTTCTGACTCCCTGACTTATATACCTCATAGAGGTTGTGATTTAGCCTGTATCCCACATCAAGTTGAAGTTAGAATCTAGGGTGCATTTGGAAGTAGAAATATCTTTCCTTTCTAAATTTTTTGTGCTGCCACTTTAGTATTTTTGTTCTTCAGAAGTTCCTTCCTGAGCATCCCTCCCACCCCCACTCACTGTACCTAGGAATTTGAATTTGTCTTCTCTTTCTACTTGAGACCCACTTTAATTGTAATTTAGTTTGTTAATCTGGTAATACCTAATCTGTGTCAAAGTCCTCTTTTGCCACACCTTCCAGCCTTTATCCTTTTCTAAAGTCTAATTATAAAGCATTGTATCCTGAGTAATAATTCTTTTAGGTGGCAGCCATGGATCCCATAAACATGAGATTTGTTTACTTTTGAAATGTAAAAAATTTTCAGATTTCTTATTATAAAAGTAATATATTTATGCAAAATGTAAATATATATTTGCTTAAAAATTTAAAACAATGTGGAACTATATAAAGTAAACACTAGCCGAAACCGGTTTGGCTCAGTGGATAGAGCGTCGGCCTTCGGACTGAAGGGTCCCAGGTTCGATTCCGGTCAAGGGCATGTACCTTGGTTGCGGGCACATCCCCAGTGGGAGGTGTGCAGGAGGCAGCTGATCGATGTTTCTCTCTCATCGATGTTTCTAGCTCTCTATCCCTCTCCCTTCCTCTCTGTAAAATATCAATAAAATATATTTAAAAAAAAATAAAAATAAAGTAAACACTAAATGTGCCATCATCCTCTCCACTCCACCTCATTCCTTCCTCAGTGATAACAATTGTTGAGTTTGGTGTGTTGCATTCTAAACTGAACTCTATAAAAATACATACAATTTATATATTGTATATACATGTACATATATAAAATTTTTGTTAACTAAAAGTAATTAAAAATTACTTATGGTAAACTTTTACTTATATTAAACACAATATATTTTATAGGGAAGGTATTCTTCCCACTCTAGCTAGTGCTAGCTAGCTATCATTTTCATTTTTCCTTTGTGACCAAGTTGTAAGTCAAGAAAAACAAGAGAGTGTCTACAAATACCAGGAAAACTTGTAGTTAGATTTTCATTTTATATAATGGCATGAAAGAATGGAAATAGTATCATAAAAATTAAATTATTTATGAATGTCATATAGCATGTAATTTTTAAAAGTTTTATAATAGTAGAACTTTATCAAAGGACCACAAAGGACCAAATTTAATGTAATAAAGTTAGTTCTTTGGCAAAGCTTTCCTTATCTAAAAAAACTATTTCCAAGAAAAAAAAAAAAACACACACACACAAAAAAACTCACACGGTCAAATCACATTAATAGCCAGAATCAGATTTTATGGTATGAATTCTAGTCTGTGTTCCTTTCCTAAAACCTTTTCCTCAAATCCTAGGTGTGATTTTATGAGAAGGTCTGTCTTTATGATGTTCACACTTTTTGAAATATAAATACTTTATTTAACCTAATTAAAAAATACCTCAACTAAAATGTGACTCCTCTCATTTTTTATTATCCCAGTTCTCATATAAATGCCTTGAATTGGAGTGGACCTCAGAGGTTGGCACATTCAATACTTAGGAAAATAAATTTTATGGAACCCCAATTGCTTCTAAGGAATAGTACATTTTTATTTAGTGGCACTGCAGCAATATTGCTATTTCAGGAGAATGTCCTAGTCTAGAGGAATCACCTTAAAAGTAGCTGTACAAATTATGAGCATCAGCTTTTTTTTTTTTAATGACAGTTTGAAACAAAAAGAGTTGCTTTATTTATGAATTTCATAAAAATTTCCAGTAAAGACCCAATTGGAGTTACCTTTTGAGACACATTTTACTAAAAGCCTTTTTTAAAAGCACAAAGTATTTGTGAAATAGGACAAGTAGGAAGATAGGAAAATCTCCTACCTACTGAATCTGTTTTTGCATTGTTTCACAAACAATAGCCAAATTACTTACTATGTTAATATGTTTTCTTTATTCTGAAAAGGTGGAATGTCTTACTGGTTAGTTCTTGAAAGAAGGAAACAAGAGGCTGCTGAATGGGATTAGTGAGATAAAATACTATTCAACTGCTCAGTTACTAAGTAGAAGTCTAAAGTACATTTTAGATAACTAAAATTGACTTTTAAAACCAAGTCTCTTGAAGCCTTTGATATGTTCTAGTTCTTTATGACTTACCTGACAATACTATATAAAAATTAGTACCCTTATAAAATCACACAACCTTAGAGGGTGGCTCCCTTTTTTCTACATTACTAGGTATAAATGAAAAGGGGCATTGTCTACGTCAGAATTTCCTTTTCACATATCTATATTAAATGCTTTGTTCCCCTGTATATTTATCTTAAAATCAAAAAGAAATAATGCTCTGTTGTCTTACTGTAGTTGCCACTGACGCTATAGAAGCTCTATTGTGAATGCTTTAAAATTCTCAAACCAGTTTTGTCTGTTATACTTGAAGCTTAGTCATCATCATACGTAGCAGGACCTGGTTAAGAAGGCTGTTCCGCCTCTAAGCCTTGCTAGATTGTAGCTACTAGCAACCAGGCTGCAATAATTTCCCTTTGATGACATCATCCACTGTGGAAGAACACAGTTGCTTTAGCGAGTCGAACTACGTACAGTTCTAACCCTCATCAAATATGGCATCTCCCTTGCCTGCTGCAGCAGGGGTGGAGGAAATGCCACTGTCTTTTTAAGCTAGCAAGCTTTTCTTTTTCTTCTTCTTTTTTAAAATTCTAATCATGGATGCTTCTTCTGATCCTTATTTGCCTTATGACGGGGGAGGAGACTATATTCCCCTGAGGGAATTACATAAAAGAGGTAATATCATCCCCTTGCTATGAATCCACTGTGGGTATGTTTTGCATGCGGCTGGGCGGTTCTCTAATTGAAACAGGTTCTTGGTTGTCCTTTAAATACTTCAGTATGTTGTTTAGTTGGCCTGGGTTGTTAGCTATGGGCAAATGCAACCTTCTGAATGTTCTGTAGTCCTCTCTGATTGTTTTCTCTGTGCAGATTAGTACTGCTTCAGATCACATCGGACTCCGACTCCATCTTCTGTATGAAATCCTCTTTCTATTTAACTGGAAAATGAATTAATCCGCTTTTACAGCTAACTAATGAAGTGCTGATTGGCACCTAAAAAATAATGTTTTTCTTCCTTCGGAAAACTTGTTTCCTTTAATTTATACAGGAAATCAAGTGTGTGTCTGTGTACCATTATATTTCAGCAGCTGCCAGTTACCATGTAGCTTTCACGCCACAAAGTAAATTTATAATAAAAGCTGACTAGCATTTTAGAACACTGAAAAGACAGTAAAGATGAACACATTTTTATGTTAATATTTTTTAATTCATTAACATTAACTACATTGTCTTACACAGGTAGCTTTTAAAAATTGATATGATAAAAAATTTAGGGTAATTTTTACACATCAGAAAAAATAATAGTCATTGGTTTGTAAAAACCAGAAAAGCACCCAACATTCACATAAATCTTTTGGCAGGTACTGTCAAGTTCTCCTTAAAACTGATTACATGTTAATTTAAACTGCTTTTTATTCACTTTTCTTAAACTGGTTATACTAAAACTAGGCTGTTGACAATTGTTCTAGAAAAATAAATTGACAGAAAACTATCTTAGGTGACTTTATGAGCCATGTTAGTTTGAATTACTGCCTATTATTATAAACTCATATTATGTTTTAACCCAAACTTATATTTATGAAATAAGTCATGATTTTCCTGAGCATATATAGCCTGTTTTATTTAAAATATAGTTTCTATTCTGACAACACTTTTTTTTTTTCATAAGTTCCACTGGAATTATTTTTTCACTTTAATTTCTTTTTTGATTAAGGTATTACATATGTGTCCTCATCCCCCCATTACCTTCCCATTGGAATTGAAAAGTTAAGATAGTCAACAAATATTTATTGGTTGCATTGTCTGCTAGATACTATTTTAGGCTCTGTACAGCTAGATACTATTTTAGGCTCTGTACATTATATATCCTATAGTATTTTGTTGTTAGTAAAAGCTTGTTTTTCAGATTTTGAGAAAAACTGCACCAAGATCATGTTACATATACAGTATTGTGCTTCTCTTACAGAGTTCCCCTCTTAATGAAACATATGTAATTACATATATATGTAAAATAATATATATAATTTTAGAACACTTGGGGAAATAACCAAATGAAGAAGAAAATAAAAGTTTTTCATAATCTTACCACCCAGAGCTGTTGCCCCCACCCCCTTCCCCTCAGTTCTTAGTGTGTGCATTAACTCTACTTTTTCCTATGTTACCATCATCTTTTTTCTGTTAAGGATATCTTTAAACAGGAAGCAACTTGGATGAATGGTGACTGTTCAAATGTCACAGTATTTGTAAGTAATTAAACTGTAAAACAAGACAAATTATGTTTTCTTTGAGCTATTATAACATCTGTTTGTTGATGATAATTAACCAAAAGATCTAGGCTTGAGAAACTTAAATTGTCAGTGTTAAGCTTAACTATCTTTGACATAACTTACTTATAGAGTTCATCTCTGTATAACATATGCAAATAATAAGAAATAAGCCTAAGTGTATGTGAGAGTAGGCATGGTTACTGACACGGTTATTACTAAAATATAGGCTTTTTGTGTCTATTATATTTTCATTAATAATCCCTTAGGAATCTTGCTTAAGTCTAAATCAGTCTTTCTCTCGGCAGCCCAGATAGATTCCTTATCCCTTGATGAGACTTACTCAATTAATATAAGCTAATGTTATTTGAATGTAAAATTGTGTCTTTGTAGTACCGATGAGTTAGTTATTAGGCTTACTTGACTGTACTGTAGTATCTTAGTATCTGAGGGTAAAAGGTTGTTTTCCATAATTTATAAGCTATTATAGCCATGGGTCAACACAAAGGAACTGGAGATGTGGAGATAAGCAGCTAACATAAATCAAGAAAACTGAATCAGGACAAAACAATGACTAGAACTATATCTTCAGGCTGATAAAAGGTGAAGAGGCAGACAATGGAAGTATGAAACTGTAAAGTAAACATGAAACTCAGAGTATTAGAGTTAGGGATTACCTTTTTTGGAGTAAATTACATTTAATACTACTTTTCTAGGTGAGATGGTAAATGATGTAGCTTCCTACTTAAGTGAATAATATAGAAACTGGAAATGTCAGTAGATTAAAAATAGAATTAGTTAATATATTGTTGATAGATTAGAAATTTTGACATTTTAGAAATAGCCATCTTTTGGGGTAAATTTCCTACACAGATGCTATCAAGTTCTTTCATGAAATGTCTCTTTAATTTTAAAAAAAATCTTTATTGCTCAAAGTATTATATAAGTCCCCTTTTCCCCCCATTGACCCATTGTAGCCCGCCCCCACCCCCATCCACCAGTCTCTTTCATTTTTGTCAGGGAAAAAAATCTTGCTTTATTTGGATTGTCAGTTTTATACTTTGACTTTTTTCTTAATTTGTTCATGAAGTTTAATTAGTTTCGGGGACCGGGGTGGAGGGTGGGGGATGAATTCTTTCTTCTACCAGGCCCTATCTTGGATTTGATCTTTTGGGCCTTGAGCCTGCCTCCATTTATTCCCTGAGGGATCTTTAAAACTTATTTCAGTATTAATTGTTTTATTCAAAGAATTTAGTTGAGCTCTTGTGTATGTATAAAGCACTACTTGGTTCTGTAGAGAAAGATGGTGGTACTAATAGTAATATTAATAATAGCTAATAGTGTAGAATTTACCGTTTGTCAGATACTGTTTTAAGTGCTTTAGGTGTATCAAGTCATTTATGTGTAACAAATAATTTTAATCCTCATTGCAGACTTGTGAAGTATGTATTGTTTTAATCCCCATTTTTCTGTTGAGAAAACGGAGGTAAGCAAATGTTAAAAGTCAGGATTTGATCCAGAAGATTTGGCTCATACTCTAATCATGCTTCTTACTATATATATATCCCTGTAATAACCTGGCATTTTGAGTCTGGAAGGAGCATAAGAAGGCTTCCTAAGTTAAAAACAAAGAAACAAACCCCAAGGAAGTTAATAAATTTCTAGGGAATGGTATAGACTACATGTTCTCTGGGACTTTACGGGAGGAAGAGATCAGTCTCTTTTTGACAAGTGTTTTCAAAGTAGGCCAAGTCTTCAAGTACACAAGGGAATTTGATATGATGTTCCTGGGGGAGAGGATAGAATGAGTACATGCTCTGGTGGGAATAAATGCCTCATATGTTGTTCTCTGATTAGTTTTGTTATATAAATGGGTCATACAAGGGATAATATAGAAAGATGGTAGGTAGAAGAGTACCGATTCTAGAGGAAACTTGAATGCCAGACTAATACCACAAAAATTGTGACCTTTCTATTGAAATAAAAGTTTGCGGTCTGTTTTTTTTTATTTTTAAGTTTGTACTTGATATCATTTCTTGACATTCATTAGCTAAGAGATGTATTTAAGTAGTTTTTTTGTTCTTATTATAATAGATGAATTTGTTCATTTTTATTCCCTCCTAAAAGTATCAGTAGTTCGCATTTTTTGCACATTATTTGGAAATCCAGGTACTAGATGATATTCTTACTGCCATAGGGACATTTTGTAGGCTCTTTGTAAAATGATTGTAAGTATCCGGTCATTGTTGTGCTTCTGTTAACTAATCTTTTAGCCAAGTATAAAATTAAATCTGTTCTTACAAATTAATTCATCTAAGTGTCTGTAAATTAAAAGAACAAAATAAAGATTCTTTATTTGATGTTAGTAACTCTTTGTATTCTAAAACAATACAAAGCCTGTCTTTAAATTTATTTGCCCACAGTATCTGAGTTTAAAATCTTCAATAAAATTTGGTTCAGATTACTATCTTTAGCTCTATTTTCTAAAAATAACCTACACTTTACTATGATTAATTTTATACCATCTCATGGTGTGTCGTAAGTCATAAATGCTTTGTGTATTAAGATTTCATAATGTGAGCAGATCTGCCACATAGATTAGGTTTGTAACTTTGGCTCTTTTTCCCAGCATCGAGGACTTTTCTTTGTGCCTACACAAAGGCACAGAGACTGATGGCTTACATTGTATTTTAAAGTTTGTTTTTAATAAACATGTTTAATTTGTAATTTTTTGTAGTCCCTTTCAACCATAATTAGATAAAAAATGGATTTACTTTAGTTTTTCAATTTATTTCTCATTCTATTTCAGAGAACAAATTTCATAATTTAAAAAACTCATGTAATATATAAATCATCTTATATGCAGATAATAAATGAATATGGAATTTCTTTCCAATTATACAAATGTTTTGATATCCACTTTATTATCTCTACCTAAGAAGTATCTTTATTTTGGGGTGGCAATAGAATAGAGAAGAAAACAGTGAATTGGGTAGTAGGCTCAGCATTGCTGCTGACTGGTTTTGTGTCTTCGGTCAACTTCTTTGGGATTTGGTTTTAATTTCCAAGTCTTTGCAGTTTAAATGGATGGCAGTTAAATATGGCTGGATGGCAGAATAGATTTAAAGAGTACATACTTCATTTATCCTATTCATTTTTCCAGCAGACATTTAATTGACCACCTACTAAATACTAGGCATGGTGCTTGCCATTACCCTTTTAATCTTTCATTTGGGAGTCTGCTAACATTCTGGAACTTCCACTATCAACTTACAACATTTACTTTCCCCTTCCTCACCAGGATGAACTTTTCTTTTTTTTTTTTTTTTTTTTTTTTTATTTATTTTTTTTTTTAAATAAATCTTTATTCAGATTATTACAATTATTTCTCCTTTTTCCCCCCATAGCTCCCCTCCACCCCTTTCCCACCCCACCTTCTGCCCTTACCTCCCCCCCACTGTCCTCATCCATAAGTGTATGATTTTTGTCCATTCTCTTCATGAACCCCCCCATACTCCTTTCCCCCTGAGAATTATCAGCCCACTCCCTTTCTATGCCCCTGATTCTATTATATTCACCAGATTATTCTGCTCCTCAGGTTTTTAATTCACTTGATTTTTAGGTTGGCTTGTTGATAGATATGTATTTGTTGTTCATAATTTTTTCTCTTTACTTTTTTCTTCTTCCTCTTCTTTAAGAATACCTTTCAGCATTTCATATAGTACTGGTTTGGTGGTGATGAACTCCTTCAGCTTTTTCTTATCTGTGAAGCTATTTATCTGCCCTTCAATTCTGAATGATAGCTTTGCTGGGTAGAGTAATCTTGGTTGTAGGTTCTTGCTATTCATCACATTGAAAATTTCTTGCCACTCCCGTCTGGCCTGCATAGTTTCTGTTGAGAAGTCAGCTGACAGTCGTATGGGTGCTCCCTTGTAGGTAATTAACTGTTTTTCTCTTGCTGCTTTTAATATTCTCTCTTTGTCTTTTGCTCTTGGCATTTTAATTATGATGTGTCTTGGTGTGGTCCTCTTTGGATTCCTTTTGTTTGGGGTTCTGTGGGCTTCCTGGACTTGTAAGTCTATTTCTTTCACCAGGTGGGGGAAGTTTTCGGTCATTATTTCTTCAAATAGGTTTTCAGTATCTTGCTCTCTCTCTTCTTCTGGCACCCCCATAATTCTGATGTTGGTACGCTTGAAGTTGTCCCAGAGTCTTCTTACATTATCTTCAACTTTTTGGATTTTTTTTTTTGCTTTTTGCTTTTTCGGTTGAGTGTTTTTTGCTTCTTTGTATTTCAATTCTTTGACTTGATTCTTGTGTTCCTCTATTCTGTTTCTGGGTCTCTGTATAATATTTTTTATTTCAGTCAGTGTATGTTTAATTTCTAGTTGGTCTTTTTTCATATCTTCGAGGGTCTCGTTATATTTATCGGCCTTTTCTAGGATATTCTTAAAAAGTCTTATAACGGTGGTTTTGAATTCTATATCCAGTCGTTTGTTTTCCTCCATTTCTTTCGTTTGTGATCTGATTCTTTGACCCCGCATTTTCACTGAATCCCTGAGTTGGTAAGGTAGATATTTGTGCTAGGTTTCCAATATGGCCCAGTGGGTCTGCTTCCCCAGTTAACCTGAGGTGGACACTCTTGGTGCACCCCTTTGTGGACTGTGTGTACAGCCTTGTTGTAATTAAGTCTTTATTGTTGTTGGTATCACTGGGAAGAATTGACCTCCGGGCCAGTTGGCTGTAAGGATCAGCTGTGTCTATGCTGGGAGAAGCCCGGTGCTGGAGACAGCCTTATAGGATTAGACTTGCCAAATTGCAATAGCCTCTGTGCTCAGCTTGGATGGGGTGGAGTCTCAGTTTTGGCTTCCTGTCAGCCCCGCCCCTGCGCGCATGTGCGCTTTCAGTCCTCCGCCTTCCCCAGCTCGAGTCTCCGCCTGAGAGTCCAGACTCCCCCCACAAGAGCGTGGGTCCCCAGGGGCTCGCCTGGAACTGGGGTTCACTGCAGTCAGAACTGGGGCTCGGTGCAGTCAGAATCCTCTGACTCCCCTCCACTAGGGAAAGCCTGTGGCAACCCCCGCAGCCTTTGTGCGCACCGGCGCCGCGCGTGTGCGCACTTTCAGTCCTCCGCCTTCCCCGGCTCCTGAGTCTCCGCCCGAGAGTCCAGACTCCCCCTACAAGAGCGTGGGTCCCCAGGGGCTCGCCTGGAACCGGGGTTCACTGCAGTCAGAACTGGGGCTCAGTCAGGATCCTCTGACTCCCTTTCACTAGGGAAAGTCTATGGCTACCTCCGCAGCCTTTGTGCGCACTGGCCCGTGTGCGCCTTCAGACTTCTGCCTTTCCCAGCTCGCGGTCCGAGGCTTCCTTCCCCCTTCCGCCAGAGGAAGTCAGCCAAGCTCTCAGCCGCCCTTCCTCTCTGCGCGCACAAAGCCCCTTTGCCGTACCTCCAATTCTCTGTGAGCTTTTCTCCTTCCTTCTAGTTGTAGAATTTTCACTCAGCCTGCTTTCCTGTGGTTCTGGATGGTGTCCGTTCTGTCTTTTAGTTGTAGTTTTGAAATTGTTGTGCGAGGCAGCAGTTTAGGTGTTTACCTATGCCGCCATCTTGGTTTCTCCCCCCCAGGATGAACTTTTCTTATCAGTAAGGTCACAGAAGGAGGGAAAAAAGTACTTTGGGGACTAGACTTCCTGCTCTTAATATACAGAAGAAACTGGGTAGTTGGGCAATATGTAGGGTTTTGGATTTCTGCCTGTCTTCTTCCATAATTAAACAAAATATTGAATATGTTTTATATGTGTGTGATAGGACAGTAACCTGCATTATGAGCTTAAATGATAAGAATCACTGCTGTCACATCTTTTGAGATCAATCCTAGAGGTAATAATAATTTTAGGAATAAATATATAACTACTTTTTCATGTAAAATTGTTATTTGGATACTCCCCTTTGAAAAAAGACTTAGGCTGCTGAGTATGTG
Source organism: Plecotus auritus (assembly GCF_963455305.1). Taxonomy (NCBI): domain Eukaryota; kingdom Metazoa; phylum Chordata; class Mammalia; order Chiroptera; family Vespertilionidae; genus Plecotus; species Plecotus auritus. The sequence goes on from NC_137773.1 coordinate 73,250,410, forward strand.
TGGCTTTGAAATTTACCAAAAGCTCAACCTAAGGTGGAACCATGAAGTAAGTACTTTTTTTTTTTTTTTAGCTTAGTTCACCAAATATATATTGAAGGCCAGTTGGTGGGAATATAAAGGTTTTTATTGATGAGAAAGCAGATAATTTCATTAATGTTGTACTCTCTAGTTAAGTATTTATCAAATTTCAGTTTTTAACATGTTGGTTATGAAATCAATTGGGTTTGTGACTAGTATTTAAAAAAAAAAGTGTCAGAGTATATGCCACATAGTAAGTATATTAAACTTTGGTTTAACTTAGGTATGTATCTGTATACTATGTCAGTGAGAAATGTCCTGGTGTGGGCCAGTCAAACAAGTTTGAAAACCAGTTTCTTAAGTATACAATTAGGAAGGCAGCTAACACTTTCTTTTTAGGCAGTATGTCTGTGGCCTACGCTGAGTCTGGAACAACCTCAAGATGAGAATGGGGTGTGTTACTGTCCCAGACCTCTGCTAAAGCATAGGGATGTGAGTGCTGGTAGCAAAACTGTGCCCATGATTACTATTGCAACATTTTTTCATTGCAGTATTTTAAATAACATAGGACAAGTGGTTTGAAACCAAAGGCAAAGAGGGATGATGGTAGTGATGAATAGGTTTGTATTAATTGTCTGAAAGCTAAATACATGGGCACAAGGGTTTTGGGAGAAGGCACCTAACTTGGAAAGGAGAGTGTCCAGATATCGTAAAATATACAAGCAAACAAACCATGAGATTATTTTTTAGGCAGTATTGCATAGTGGTAAGAAATGCCTTTGAAGTCAAACTACTTGAGTTTGAATCCCTCTTCCACTACTTACTAGCTTTGTACCCTTGGGCGTATTTCTTAACTCCGTGCCTTGTGCCTTGTTCTAATTTATAAAATGGAAACAGTGATACCTATCTCTTGGGGTTGTGAGGATTAAATGAGCTAATAATACATGTAAAGTGCTAAAACAATGTCTAGTACACAGTAAAGTACTCAATAAAGATAGTTGTTTCATTATTCATATTGACACCAGATAGATAACGATTTGTTGCCTCTAGGTGGGAAATATTATTTTAATTCTGATGTAATCTAGTTTGTCTGTTTTTTCATTTGTCAGTTATATTGCCTAATCCAAGGTCACAAGGATTTACTCATGTTTTCTAAGAAGTTTTATAGTTTTAGCCCTTACATTTTGGTCTATGATCCATTTTTAGTTAATTTTCGTGTATGGTATGAGGTATGGGTCCAGCTTCATTCTTTTGCATGTGGACAGCCAGTTGTCCCAGCATTTGTTGAAAACACTATTCTTTTCCCATTGGTGAAAATATTACTTTAAATAATAATGAATATTACTTTCTACAGATAATATAAAAACTTTTTTGTTGAGATTACAGATATTAGTATATAATGAATTTGTGTTTACATAGGTATGCATGAATTTTATAAAGTTCTGTTTCTAGGGAAAAATAAACAAGGCATGAAATATTGTTAATAAAGTTATTTGCAAGAAAGCTGCATGCCAGTTATAGCTCAATGACTGGATAATTTCTCCCACTTGCTGAGGTATTTTAGTGTTGGTAATACTTGAACTGTGAAATATTGTTCGTGATATTTGATTTGTAAAATGTTCAATTATGGAAAGGTTGGCTATTGACCATACTTTTTTGGATATTTGTTTTTATGTTCATGTCAGGTATAATGAATTACATTATCTGATAAAAATCTGTAAGATTTTTGCACAATATACAGTTGTAGCAGAGCTCATTAGTCACATTTGTAAGATTCCACGCCCCTTTGTAATATTTTCAGTCTTTTAGTTAATATTAATATCTTATGAGTAATATAATACATAGTAATCCTATCTAATAAAAGAGTAATATGCAAATTGACCGTACCTCCACCACACCAACCAGCCACGCCCACCAGCCAGTTAGGAGCGAGTATGCAAATTAACCCCAACCAAGATGGCTGCGGCCACAGAGAGAGCAGGAGGGAGGCTTGGGTTTCCCTGGTGATGGAGGAAGCCAAGCTTTCCGCACACCCTGGCTGGCCCAGGCCTCCACTCAATGCTACAAAGTTTCAATTATAGAAGATAAATAAATCCCAACAAAAATGGCGGCAGCCATGGAGCTGGAGAGAGCAGGAGGCTAGGGATGCCCGCGGTGATGGAGGAAGCCAAGCTTCTGCAGCCCTGGCCTTCTTTGGCCTCCGCTTAAGGCTACAAAGTTTCTAATATAAAAGATAAATAAATCCCAACAAAAATGGTGGCAGCCACGGAGCTGGAGAGAGCAGGAGGCTAGGGTTGTCTGCGGCGATGGAGGAAGCCAAGCTTCTTCAGCCCTGGCCTGCTTTGGCCTCTGCTTAAGGCTGCAAAATTTTAATTACAGATGATAAATAAATCCCAACAGAAATGGCTGCCCCCATGGAGCGAGCAGAAGGCTTGGCTCCACTCCAGGCTACAAAGTTTCAATTGTAGAAGATAAATAAATCCCAGATCCCAGGGCCTCTGCTTGGGTCGCTGGGGGGCGAGGCCGGCCTGCAAACAAGCACAGGCCCCTCTCCCAGGCCACCCCTCACCCCAAGGGAACCCCCACCCTGATCCAGGACACCCTTCACAGCAAACCAGCCAGCCCCCACCCGTTCACCAGGCCTCTATCCTGTCTAATAAAATAGTAATATGCAGATTGACCATCACTCCAACACACAAGATGGCTGCCCCCATGTGGTCAAAGATCCTGACCCCATGTGGACACAAGATGGCCACCACAAGATGGCCAGCATGGGAGGGCAGTTGGGAGGACCAGGCCTGCAAGGGAGAGCAGTTGTGGGCGATCAGGCCAGCAGGGGAGGGCAGTTGGGAGGGACCAGGCCTGCATGGGAAGGCAGTTGGGGGTGATCAAGCCTGCAGGGGAGGGCAGTTAGGGGTGACCCAGATGGCAGAGGAGGGAAGTTGGGGGTGACTGGGTCTGCAGGGAAGGGCAGTTGGGAGGCACCCAGGCCTGCAGGGGAGAGCAGTTGGGGGGTACCAGGCCTGCAGGGGAGGGCAGTTAGGAGTGACCATGCCTGCAGGGGAAGGCAGTTAGGGGAAAACAGGCTGGCAGGGGAGCAGTTAGGCATCAATCAGTCTGGTAGGGGAGTGGTTAGGGGTTGATCAGGCTGGTAGGCAGAAGCGGTTAGGGGCAATTAGGAAGGCAAGCAGGCGAGCAGTTGGGAGCCAGCAGTCCTGGATTGTGAGAGGGATTTCCGACTGCCCGTTTAGGCCCGATCCCATTGGGTTCGGGCCTAAACGGGCAGTCGCAAATTTCTCGAGGGGTCCCAGATTGGAGAGGGTGCAGGCTGGGCTGAGGGACACCCCCCGTCGTGCACGAATTTCGTGCACCGGGCCTCTAGTATAATATAATAGGCAGTATTGCATAGTGGTAAGTGTTGTTTTTTTAATTTAATTTATTGATTTTTGGACTGAGGAAGGATGGGAGAGAGAGAAACATCTACTTGTTGTTTCACTTATTTTTACATTCATTGCTTGATTCTTGTATGCTATTGGCCCGGTGCACGAAATTTGTGCACGGGGGTTGTCCCTCAGCCCGGCCTGCACCCCCTCCAATCTGGGACCCCTCAGGGGATGTCCGACTGCTGGTTTAGGCCCGATCCCTCTCACAATCCGGGACCGCTGGCTCCTAACCACTTACTTTCCTGCCTGATTGCCCCTAACCACTCTTCCTGCCAGCCTGCTCGCCCCCAACTGCCCCCCCACCGCTGGCCTGATCACCCCTAACCACCTCTGCCTCAGCCCCGCCACCATGACTTTGTCAGGAAGGACGTCTGGAAGGTCTCCCAGTCTAATTAGTATGTTACCCTTTTATTTGTATAGACTAGAAGCCTGGTGCATGAAATTCATGCACGGGGAGGGGGTGTCCCTCAGCCCAGCCTGCACACTCTACAATCTGGGACCCCTCAGGGATGTCTGACGGGCAGTCGGACATCCCTCTCACAATCCAGGAATGCTGGCTCCCAACCCCTTGCCTGCCTGCCTGCCTGCCAGATTGCCCCTAACCACTCCCCTGCCAGACTGATGGACGCCTAATTGCTCCCCTGCCAGCCTGATTGACGCCTAACTGCTCCCCTGCCGGCCCGATTGCCCCTAACTGCCCTCCCCTGCCGGCCTGGTTGCTTCTAACTGCCCTCCCCTGCAGGCCTGGTCTCCCCCAGCTGGCCTCCCCTGCAGGCCTGGTTGCCCCCAACTGCTCTCCCCTGCAGGCCCGGTCCCCCCAAACTGCCCTCCCCTGCAGAACTGGTCGCCCCCAACTGCCCTCCCCTGCAGGCCTGGTCCCCCCCAACCACCCTCCCCTGCAGGTCCGGTCACCCCCAACTTCCCTCCCCTGCTGGCCATCTTGTGGTGGCCATCTTGTGTCCACATGGGGGCAGCCATCTTTGACCACATGGGGGCGGCCATCTTGTGTGTTGGAGTGATGGTCAATTTGCATATTACCTCTTTATTATATAGGATGCCTGGCCAGGGATCAAACCTGCAACCCTAAGAGTATTGGGACGATGCTCTAACCAACTGAGTTCCCTGGCCAAGGTCCTAATGATGTTTTAAATACCAGAATATTTGAGCAGAAACAATAGCTTGTGTTTATTGATTTCCTACTGTTTGTCAGATATATGTATGATTTATCTCCAGTCCATATACCATATTCTAAAAGTGAGTGAGAAATCCAGGTACCTCTAAGAGGTGCTGGATCATGTAGTTAATAGGTGGCAGAGCTGGAATTTGAGTCTAGGTCTTTCTGATCTGAAAGTGCAGTAAGGTCATGGGATTTCTCTACTAGGCACTGAAAAGAAAGTGATCTTTTCTCCAATCTTTTTCGTTGCTGTTTTTCACCCATTAGGTAGTAGAGGGTAGTCACTGGCATCTGGTAGGCAGACCTCCAGAAAAGTTGTTTTAAATTTTTTCTTGTTTTAAATTTGGGGAGATACTACTTTCAGATCACACCTTCTTCCAGTCTATCTAGGGCAGCTGTGGGCAAACTACGGCCCCGCGGGCTGGATCCGGCCCGTTCGGCTGTTCTATCCGGCCCGCGGAGCCGAAAGAGCGGAGGGTTCTCTTGCTCTCCCCTCTGCTCCTTTACTTTGAATTTATATTAGTTCACACAAACACTCCATCCATGCTTTTGTTCCGGCCCTCCGGTCCAGTTTAAGAACCCATTGTGGCCCTCGAGTCAAAAAGTTTGCCCACCCCTGATCTAGGGTCTAGGTAGCAGGAGCTATCCTTTATCTTTTTGAAATTTAGTTGTCAAAAGTAATAGACTTCTACTGTCTTTGTGTTTCTCTGCTCAAGGTTTACATTTCCAGGAGATACAGTTTGATTAGTTTAACTTGAATCATGTGCCTTTTTCTTTGCCGGGATTGAGGCCTTCACTAGGACTGCACCCAACGAGGAATAGAAGTTTCCTAAAAATAATTGGGTTCTGTTAAAGAAAGAAGGAAAAAGGTTACCAGGCGAGCAGAAACAAGGGTCCATTATACAAATGATAACTAACCCTAATCTGGGGATAGTTACTGGACAATGTGTTTGAAATTTGGAGATATATCTGGTTATTAATATTGAATATCTGGGTATTGGCTTGGGAAAAAAGTTAAAAACAAGAAAAAAGTGAAAAAAATTAATTGGAACCTAATCAAATCTCTTCTGGTTTTATGGCTAACCATTTACTCTCTTGCCAGTGTTATGTGAAACACCCACCCAAATTACAGATGCTATGCTCTAATTAACAACGATATATATATTTTTAATTTCCTCTTCTCATGTCCACCAATTGCTTTCCGTAGTGTTCTCCCAGAGAGATGGTAATACTTTGAAAGTTATGGGTTGTTGAAGGTTTTCCTCATCCACTTGTGTTCTTGCCTGTGACTTTTACAAATATTGCTCATTTTTTGTTTGCTCTTTTGTTTTGATATCCAGTTATGTTATTTTTCTTCATAAGCAGATTCAGGGAGATTCAAAAACTATATTAACCCCATGATAGTTCCAGAGTCTTTATAAATACATTTGCATCCCTATTTCTGCCTTACCCTCTTTCTCTGTGGCTGGAAAATAGTAAACTGAAGGCAATCTTTAAATGCTAATTTAATCGATTAATTGGACAGAAAAAATAAATTCTTTTTACTATATCTTTTTTGTAGCTATCATCAAAAACATTATTTGATCTCAAATTAAGATAATCACCTATTGTAATACAAATATACAAAGATGTAAATTAAATAAATGCAGAATAGTTATTAGATTAAAGAAAATTCTGAGGTACCTGGTGGTGCACAGAAGCCCTATTATATGTTTCATTTCTCTTTATAGGGCTTATTAGAGGACCCGGCCGTTGGTGGTCATGTAATCACTGATTTTCTATTCTGATTTTGGAAGTTTTGGTTCTCTTATATAATTCATTTACAATAAATCAAACTTACATTTAATTCAATAGAAATAAATAAATAAATAAATAAATAAATAAATAAATTTAATTAATTAATTGGAAAATAGGATAACTAAGTAAGTACACCATCATGTTCATTCCATGTGCTGTTTGTAACACAAACTAACCCAAAGGTTTATAGTATGTCACAACAGTTAAATATAGTAATCTGAAGTACACTGAAAGCGATGTGCAATATGCAATTAATGATTTGAGATAGTTTTAGAATGTCTGCCTAGTAATAAAAATATGCTAAGTAGTGAAAAGCTTATAAATCAGTGTGGCTAGTATAATATTTATATTTTTGGTTTATAGGAAGTTTTAAAGGCTGAAGCTAATTGCCAGTCTAACTATTGTAAATCTCTTGTTTACTCATTCCCTCCCCTTGCTTCCCCAGCAAACCCTATGTAGCTCTGTAGAATTGGTTTTTCATCTGTTCTTTTTTCAAGCCATGGCTTATTAATGCTAATAAGCCTTTTTGTTTACTTAAAGTCTTTTAAAAGCCAGAAACCTATCACTCACAACTCCAAGGTATTGGCTTTTAAGATTTTGCTTGTTACATGAGTTTCAAAAACTTAAATTTGAAACTCAAAAGCTATGATACTGAACCTTGTTCTCTGACATCTGCTGTATTTCTGCTCCTGTGGCTGTGGATGTCTCACTGAACTGGTTTGGGGAAGATAGGTGGAGAGGACAGGGAAGTCATGTTGGGTGAGGAGCCTTGATTAGCAGTTCCAAAAGGCATTCCAGTGTATCTCTACTACTGTCTTCACAGATAAATAAATGAGCTGCATATGCTTTAAGAAATGGGAAGCCCAGGGCAAATCATGTCATTTTATGTTAATAAAATCCTAATATATAAAAACCCTGGGTTTGCCACAACTGGAGGCTCGACCAACTGGAAGTCAGTCCTGCAAGCAGCGCTGGGTTGCCGTGGTGACCCAGCACTGACTGCTACGGCAGCAGTGTGGTGACCCAGCACTGATTGCTGAGGGGGCTGCGAATCAGGCCCGGAGAGAGGCCTGAAGAGAGAAGCAGGGTCTGATCCATAGCCTCTGTGGCAGCTGTTGATCAGCACTTGCCTCTCTCACCTCCATTTCTCTCCAGGCCTCCACCAGGGCTGCTGATCAGCCCTGCCTTTCTGATCAGGCCCCGTTGGTAGGTCCAGAGACGCTGCCTGGCATAGAAACTGACCAATCAGAACCAAATCTGGGTGAACTGTGAGGAGCAAATGGCTGCCTAGGAGGCGGAGCTTTTGATGCTGACTGGCATAGAAACCGACCGATCAGAACCAAATCTGGGTGAACTGTGAGGAGCAAATGGCTGCCTAGGAGGCGGAGCTTTTGATGCTGACTGGCATAGAAACCGACCGATCAGAACCAAATTGGCTGGCAGAGGAGGGCATTTGGGGGTGAGATCAGGCTGCAGGAGAGGGCAGTTGGGGGAGAGATCAGGCCAGCAGGGGAGGGCAGTTAGGGGTGATCAGGCAGGCAGAGGCAGTTAGGGACGATCAGGCTGGCAGGGAAGGGCAGTTGGGGGCGAGATCAGGCTGGCAGGGGAGGGCAGTTGGGGGCAACCAGGCTGGCAGGGGAGCAGTTAGGTGTTAATCAGGCTGGCAGGGGAGCGGTTAGGGGGTGATCATGCTGGCAGATAGAAGCAATTAAGGGCAATCAGGAAGGCAGGCAGGCAAGCGGTTAGGAGCCAGCAGTCCCAGATTACCACCTTGGTCTTCTAGGCTTCCTTCCCGAAATCTGCTGTAGGAAAGCCATATTATAATTTCCAAATTAATCCTTGTAATATTATTTTAGGAAAGAGAGAGATGTACTTTATATCTGAAGAACTTTAATTTGTGCAAGTTCTATGCTTCATTCATGCATAAGATGAAGTTAGTTAACTTACACTGTTGCTTATAAAAATTTTATTAATACATATAATTTATATTCATCTCATTTTAATATATGTAAGTTAAACTCTATACAAATCAGTGAACTGTACACAAAGAAATGATAGGTTGGGAATATCTAAAAACTATTGTTATTGTTAGGAAACATAATACCTTTAAAATTACTCCTAATGTGGGATGTGTAGGTATTCTTGTGATCCCATTAGAAATGTGAATGTTCCCTACCCAGTTTAGAGTATGAGAGAAAATCTTTCCTATTTTCTTTCTTTGTGCTACTCAGATTTCCATGTTTGGCAGAACAAGCTATAAAAGAAAATATATGAAGTGTCACACATATATTAAAGTAAAAGCCTGAATATTTTTTTAGTGGCCAGCCAATTCTTAAATTATATTTAGCAGTTTTTTGCAATAACATACTTTAAATTAAAAATATTTATTAATTTCACAGTCAATATGGTATCCTTCAATTGTCAGTAATAATCTAGTACAATAAGCAAGAAACAGGATACAAGGAGAAAGGTACTTTCCTCTTCCTGGAGATTCCATTTAATTATATTTACTAGAGTCCAATAAATATTCTAACCAGCTCTATCTCAGCAAAATGTTTTTATTTTCATACCCAAATCTATCTTATTCACTGTTCAAGCTAATATGAAGGACCCAAGTCATAAGAAGGACCCAATCTCTTTTAGAAATAATTTAAAGGGGAAATCTGTTTCTGTGGGCTCCCCCAAAACCAAGATCAAGCTGTATTTCCCTCTTTACTGTTTTCATCACCTTTGCTGTGTCAAGTAGAAGCAAGTAGTCATGAGGAGACAGATGACCTTCAAGCAGTCTGTTGGGGACACAAGCTGCTCTGGCTAATTTCCACCTCAACATGTGCAGTGGCAGCCCTAGATATTCTAGTCTAAGGGACACAATGTGCAAGATCTAAAACATAATACATTGATCCACAAAGTCCTTTGGTTTAAAAAGTATGAGCCCTTTATTTCTGGTGTTCACATATTTAGAATTACCACATATAAATATTACCGAGCTGAATGAGAGTTCATCTGCAGGTTCACGCAGACTGAAAGAAATATACAAGCAGGAGTTTTTAGTGGATGAAAGAATTCACTTTTTAGATTGGTGCCAATGCGGAGAAGGGATGAGCTTGCATTCCAAAATACCCGACTCCCCAATGGTTTACAGACAAGAGGCAAAATCATTGCCATCACGAATAAGGGGTTTGGGATTATTGATGAAACTGATTGGTCAAGAGTGAAGTAAGTAAGGTAAATCATGATGTCAGGTCTTGAGGTGAGCTTCGTGGTCCTGCAGTTTGGTTTCATGGGGGTCGTTTCACTTTAGGGCTCAGGAGCTAAAACACAATTTAGGGCATGATGTTATCTTCAGCTTAAGGAAAGCCGTACCTTGTGACGACTAGTTAGTAGGGCTTGGCTGTTGTTTCTTGCTGCCTTAGGAAGTTAAAAAAATGTAAGGGAAAGGGCCAAGGCTATGGAGCATGTTGTGAAGAAACTGAATTGAGTGCTAGGGCTAAAGTAGTACCACCCAAATTAAATCAAAATCATACATTAAATCAGGACCCTCAGTTGTACATAGTTTAGATGTCAGAGTTTCTACAGAGTAATTATTTGAACGTCACTGAAGTCAAGACACATGGCTAAAATAAATACTTTTTGCTACTTCATAAAAAAGAATAATAGTCTCTACTTTTTTACTTCCTAGTTCTTAAGTCTGTCAGAGGAATATGTGCCTTTTTTGCTATTCACCTACATTGGTGCAAACAGCTTGGAAATGCTTATTATTGGGGCTGATGACATTGCGTTGGGTACACATTAAGTGTATAGAAATTTTGTTTTGTATTTTTTGCATAGAAGAGTAATAATTAAGATCAGTAGTCCGTGTTTCTTAAATTCTACCCAGATATGGGCACATGGTGGGGAGGGAATTTGAAGTTTGTAAAATATGTCATAGTATACATTTAAAAAATATTTTTTCAAAGTACACTTAAAATAATATTTTCTTTTAAGTTCAGACTTATAGATGTTGAAAAATAGTGTACCCTTTACCCAGATTCCTGAAATGTTAGGTTTACCACATTAGTTTATTCTGTCTCTTGTTCTTTCTCTTGCTATTATATATGCTATTATCTGTGTAATATATAATACATATTAATATATATACTAGTATATATATACACACATAGGCACCACATATTTTTCCTGAACCATGTGGGAATAAGATGCAGACATAATGCACTTTTACTTCTAAATATTTTAGTGTGTATTTCCTTATGAGAAGACATTCCCTTACACATAGCCACAGTACAATTTTCAAAATCAGAAAATTGGCATTGATTAGTGCTGTTATCTGAGCTACAGGTTATTTTCACGTTGGCCAGTTGTCCAACTGTATTCTTTTATATAGAAGAAAAAACTTTCTTTTTCTGGTCCAGGATCTAATAATCCATAAGTTTCCTTTAATGTAAAACAGTTCCTCTGTCAAACTTTGATTTTCACGACTTTGACAAATAACGCAAGCCATTTATTTTGTAGAATTTCCCTCAATTTGGGTTTGTCTTGTTTTTCCTCATAAAATTCAGTTTATGCATTTTGGGTCAGAGTACCACAGAAGTGATGTTATCATACCAGAAATCCGTAGAGGCCTATGGCACTTCCCTCCAAAAACATTTTTTAAAAATTACCAGTTTTTTGTTTTTGTTTTTGTTTGTTTACTTATTTAATTATTTTTTAAAATTTTTTATTGTTTAAAGTATTACATGAGTCTCCTTTTTCTCCCATTGACCTCTCCCCGGTCGTTCCTAGCTCCCAGCACATGCCCTCACCCTCCTACTGTTCTGTGTCCATGGGTTATGCTTATATGCATGCATAAAAGTCCTTTGGTTGCTCTTTTACCTCCCTCTCCCCTGCCAGTTTTAATGTTACATGGAAAGCAGAGTCAGAGAGTCTCACATTTGTCAAGATATTATACACTGTCGTATTCATTCTCCAGTTCTTTCTCTTAAGAAAATTTGTGGCCTTTTAGTTAGCTTTTACCAAGTGGAAATCGCTGAATAAAATCAGGATAGAGGCAGAAAGAAAGAGCTGGTGTACTTGAGCTTTAAGTGTAAGGTTTAGAGTATATGTTTTATGTGAATGAGCATATGGGCCATTGCAGGGATTGGGCTTTTAAACCCTCGGTAAAGAACGATAAATTATTTATACTTGGAGTACTTCTGCCAAAACACTGAAATCAATATACTATTCTCCTTTTAGAAGTTTTACATCTTTCAAAGGCAAACATTCAAATGTATTGAGTAGGAAGGTAAGAGAAAACCCTGTTTTATCTGGTAGAAAGAAGTAAAAGACATTTAAGTTTATTAGAACAATATTCAGTATTCATTATACTTTTTAAAATATTAACCCTTTCTATATTAGTGCTAGTTCCTACTGCCTCTTTGAATGATCAAGAAACAGAACTTGCAGCCTGCAGGCTTCTATCAGTAATAAAATTAGTTTTTAGTACTGACGTGACTTTGTGCAACTCTCCCTTTCCTTCACCCTCCAGTTGATTTGTGATAATCTGTTGCTCTAAACTAGGCAGTGTTTATTGTGATTGGGGAAAGTTCAGATTCTAGCTTTGCCAGATGATAGTTTTGTGAAGTGACTTAACATTTATGATAGTTTATCTGTAAATAAAAGGGAATGAGTCATTTTAATCACCAGACTGCAAGCCTTAAAGTCATACAGTAAAATAAGCAGGTTTCTTGTGTTTTATTTTTACAATGTTTGTTTAAACATTAGTATAGTGCTGCTCTATATTCTCTATCAATTAGTTTTATTTCTATTAAAATGACACACTTCTAGATTATTACTTTTGGTATAAAGACTACATTACTGCTACATAATTTAAAGATGTAATTTGTAATTATTTATGCTAAAATCACCTATTTGAAATTGTGTACCAGCTTTTCTAAGTTTTTAGGGCTTTAGAAAAATTTCAAATGCTTCTTTACTTATATGTCTTTATTATAAGGTATGGCATATATAATAAAGACTAGACGCCTGGTGCACGAAAATTTGTGCACTTGGGGGGAGTCCCTCAGCCTGGCCTGCACCCTCTTGCAATCTGGGACCCCTTGGGGGATGTCCGACTGATGGCTTAGGCCCGCTTCCCAGGGGATTGGGCCTAAGCTGGCAGTCAGACATCCCTCTGGCAGCCTGGGAGCCCTTGGGGGATGTCCAACTAACGGCTTAGAGGGAAGCAGGCCTAAGCCATTAGTCAGACATCCTTAGTGCTGCCGTGGAGGCAGGAGAAGCTCCTGCCACCGCTGGCTGCTCTGGCCAGTCATGAGCTGGCTTCTGGCTGAGTGGCACTCCCCCTTTTTTGCTTATCTGCTCCATGGTGGTCAGTGTGCATCATGGTGACAGGTAGTTCCCGGTCATTCGGCAGTTAGGGTCAGTTTGCATATTACCCTTTTATTATATAGGATATTTAACATTTAAAGATGACTTGTCCAAACTTACTTAGCTGTCTTGGACTAGAGCAGGGGTGGGCAAACTTTTTGACTCGAGGGCCACAATGGGTTCTTAAACTGGACTAGAGGGCTGGAACAAAAGCATGGATAGAGTGTTTGTGTGAACTAATATAAATTCAAAGTAAAGGAGCGGAGGGGAGAGCAAGAGAACCCTCCGCTCTTTCGGCTCCGCGGGCCGGATAGAACAGCCGAACGGGCCGGATCCGGCCCACAGGCCGTAGTTTGCCCAGGGCTGCCCTAGCTGGTTTGGCTCAATGGCTAGCATTGGCCTGCGGACTGAAGGGTCCCAGGTTTGATTCCAGTCAAGGGCACATGCCCGGGTTGGGAGCTTGATCTCTAGCTGGGGGCATGCAGGAGGCAGCTGATCAATGATTCTCTCTAATCATTGATGTTTCTCTCTCTCTCTCCCTCTCTGAAATCAATAAAAATATATTTTTTTAAAAAAAGGACATGCCATAATCACTTTGTGTTATTTCCAAATTTTACATAATTTTTTCTTAATTTGAGTCATTTTCTTAATTTCTCTATTTTATTGTAATGATTTGTAGTGATACTATTACTAATGAACTTCTAAGAAGGTTACATAGTTCACCATTGTTTCTCATAAAACATAATCATTGTTCCTCTTTTGTTTATAGGAACTCATTACACAATGACAAATGGAGGCAGCATTAACAGTTCTACACATTTACTCGATCTTTTGGATGAACCAATTCCAGGCGTTGGTACATATGATGATTTCCATACTATTGATTGGGTCCGAGAGAAATGTAAAGACAGAGAAAGGCATAGACGGGTAAGTATTTTCAGTCATTTAAAAAAATATAGTACATAATTAGATCCTTTAATTATATATTTCTGCCAATGATCTCTGACTGTCAAAATATATGTTATACATTAAAGTAATTTTAAGCATTTTTTTAGTTTATTTATACCCCATATCTTTCCAGAAAGGATTTGAGGTATCTTAAAATAAAATTAAAAAGTGTGTACTAAGACAAAATAGAAAGGAAAAGGAAAACAGGGCCCATGAGGAGGGAAGATCAAGTCAAGTTCAAGATTTGGAAGTCAGCATGATTTTGGGCTTTGATCAGCACAGCAGCTATGGCAAAACAGGAAACGTTACATAATTCTCATTATTCAAAAGTAATTACTTTCTGGGGACGTAGTTTTATGCAGTATTGCTCTCTTATCTCTTTTCTCAGTTTTTAAATTCTGAAATGTTTCTCAAATTGATATTGAGTGTTGTAATAAATCGCTATTCAAAAAAAGTGGCTTTTATTGAAGAGTACAACTTATGGATCTTTCTTGTTATGAGTTGTGACTTACTGGTATAATGTAATCCAAAAATACATTTAAAAAAAAAGAGATAGAAAGAAATCTCTTTCACCGCAAAATTTCGAATTCCAAAAAGCCCTTTGTAACTTTGGAGTCTGCAATCTATATATATATCAAAGTCTTAAGTGTCCGTCCAACCGTCTGACTGGTAGCTATGACACGCACTGACCACCAGAGGGCAGACGCTCAATGCAGAAGCTGTCAAGATGCGCACTGGCCATTTACAAAGAAACGGCACCGCGGACCTGGCGCCCACAGACAAACATTTGGCTTCCCCCAAATGGGATACTGGCCCCACCACCACCCCAGAGCGACACCCCACCAAATTGCAGCCAATGCTGCTGAGTCCCCATGGTGCAAAATGCAGCCCACAGCCCAGCCCAACCTGGAAACAGTGGCTGTGGGTGCCAGGTAATGACGTCACGTAGCAATGCCTGGCTTCCTCTCCCTAGCGACTAGCGTCCTTGGAGTTTCTTCAGCCCAGGAACCCGACTTGCTTTATAGCCAGGTGCAGACATTTTACAGTTTAACTAAATGTCTGTGAAGTGTTTTCTCTTGCCTCATCTCATTTGATCCTCATGGAAGTCCTGGAGAAGGTAGATAGGAGACTCAGTAGAATCTTATTTTCATTAGCTGGAAAACAGAGGTTTAGAAACTTGACCCGAATGAAAAGAAGTAAGAAAAATGTGGAACTTGAAAATGACTTCGGGTTTTCTCACTGCGCAGAATATAGTTAAACACTGCTACAGTTAAATATTTTACCCTTTGTTCTCCCTGCATGATCTACAATAATAATCTGCTTCGTGTTGTTATTTACTGCCGTGTTGCTGACAGTGACCTGAAAGAGAAGTTGGGGTGCTTCACTGGGCTGGAAAAAGTTTAGCTAAATCAGAAAGCAGGTCTAATTAAGCAAGTTTATTCTATCTATATAAAAGGCTAAGTTGACTCGCATATGCGCGATACATATAAAGTTCTCGCTGGTGCCCTCCTATGGGACAGTTGAGCACTAAAGTCCTACTCATAGGATATTTCTCCCCCGCCCCTTTTTCTTAGCCAATTTTATCTCTGTGCTGGTAGTAATGTAGTTTCTAGAATATGGCTTTTTTCCCCTTTTTATTGAATTTATTGGGGTGACACTGGCTAACAAAATTATACAGGTTTCAGGTGCACAGTTCCATAACACATCATCTGTACTATATTGTGTGTTCACCATCCCAAATCAAGTCTCTGTCCACCACCATTTATCTCCTCATACCCTCCTCCAACCTCCCCCACTCAACCCCTCCCCCAGTAATCAACACTCTGTTGTGTCCATGAGTTTTTTTCTTTCTTTTTTGTTCAATCCCTCTACCCCTTCTCAGCCCTCCACCCCCCAGCTGTCATCCTGCTCTCTATGTATGAATCTGTGTTTTTTTTGCTTGTTAGTTGATTTTGTTCATTAGAGTCTACATATGAGAGGAGTTGGATGGTACATGTCTTTCTAGAATATGGCTTTTTAAAGCAGCAATCCTAGTAAAACGGGTTTAGGTTTAGAAGTGCATGCTTACTAAGAGAGGAAGACTTGGCTTCTTGTGTCTTAGTGAGATCTGGAAATCAAACCTGTTAACACCATGCTAATCTCACCTCCTCCACATTCAGTGGAGGACACATCTACCTTACACAGTGGTAAAAGAGGGCCTCTGAACCTGCCAGTGGGATAGGAGGTCTTCATTCCTGCATATTTACAGACCTATACATTTATTTGTAAACTTATTTATTTATTTATTTTTAAAATATTTTTATTGATTTCAGAGAGGAAGGGAGAGGGAGAGAGAGATAGCAACATCAATGATGAGAGAGAATCATTGATCAGCTGTCTCCTGCACACCCCTACTGGGGATGGAGCCTACAACCCAGGCACGTGCCCTTGGCCGGAATCGAACCTGGGACCCGTCAGTCCGCAGGCCGACGCTCTATCCACTGAGCCAAACCAGCCAGGGCTGTAAATATATTTTTATAGTCCCTTTATTCACATGAGTGTTTTGTACTACATTAATGGCATGGAACTGTTATTCACTGACCTTACCTTTTAAAGAATGTAATAATCCACTTAGGTTCTAGGAGCAGAGAATGACTAGGGAATGATCCACATTTCAAGCTTTAATGTCTTATTGCTGTGAATATAAAAGATGCATACCAGCTAAATTTGATATGGTTTAGACCAGTCTGGGTCAGACTTTATATGGTTTGTGGGTGGATCCTTTGTGCTCAAATTCTGAGGTTCTTATTAAAATACGTATCTCTGGGTAAATGTTTATCATTGGTTTACAGGTATAGCAACTGATAGTGGTTCCACCCCAAACTCACCTTTCCCATTATTTAGTGTAGAAAGTACTGTCCTGTGTATAATAACTGAGAAAATTGTTAGATTTTAGGATTGTGGCTTCTAGTCATAGTTTGAAAATAAAGCGTAAGCATTTCTAATTTCAGATCAACAGCAAAAAGAAAGAATCAGCATGGGAAATGACAAAAAGCTTGTATGATGCGTGGTCTGGATGGCTAGTGGTAACACTGACAGGATTGGCATCCGGTAAGGAAACTTTTTATGCCGTCCTTTTCTGGTTAACAGAACAATAAATAGGTCTCTCTCCTTTCCACAATTTTTTTTTAGGTATTGTTGGATTTTTTAAAATCATTTTTATTTTGTTTCTTTTTTCCAAAAATCTTCTTAAACACAAGACTAGAAGGCAGGAGGCTTCTGAGTCTAGTTTTGGCTCTATCCAATTTTTTAAATCTTTCTGGGTTCAGTTTCTGTATCTGTAAAGTACATGGTTTGGACCAGATGATCAGTAAAATATCTTTTAAAGTTAACTTCATAATAACTAACTAATATTTATTGAGTGCTTCCTATGTGTCATACACTGCTCTAAAAGCTTTATGTTTATGTAAACCTCATACAATTCTATGGTATATGCCAGTGATTTTCAACCTTTTTCATATCATGGCACACATAAACTGATTACTAAAATTCTGTGGCACAGCAAAAATGTATTTTTTGTTGATCTGACAAAAATAGGTATAATTTTATTGTTGTTGTTAATTCTCAACTGAGGATATTTTACATTGCTTTTTCAGAGGGGGAGGGCGGGAGGGAAGGTGGAGAGAGAGAGAAACACTGAAGTGAGAGAGACACATCAACTGGGGTGGGAGCGAACCCACAACCCAGGTACATGCCTCTGACTGGAAATCAAACCACGTGCACTCTGGTGCACAGGCCAATGCTCTAACGACTGAGCATGCCAGCCAAGGCAAAAATAGGTATACTTTAGATTCATTCACACCATACAGCTATTGTGTTGGCTGTTGTCACTTTTTTTTATTTGACAGTGTAAGGGAAAAGAGGTCAGTGCCCCTGACTAAATAGTCAGGTATTGCATGTTTTAAAAATTCTTGCAGCACACTGGTTGAAAATCTCTGGTATATGTGTTATTGTTATCACCATTTTACAGATGAGGGGACTGAAGCACAGACAGAGGTCATATAAGAAATAAATGGCCAAGCAGATTAAAATTCACGCAGTTTAGTTCAAGAGCCTACACTTTTAACCACCATGCTAGAGTAACCACAAAGTCCATATGTGTGAGATTTTTAAGAATAGCATTGAAGATCTGAAAACGAACATTAAGGACTGTTTTAATGACTTTCAGCTTCCACCGTGGAAGATTATGTCCAGAAGAGCATGAGAAAAATTTAAAATTTGTGTGCATAATAGAGGGAACTACTGATATCTCTAATTGACATGCATAAGAATTATGACTCATGGATCTTTTTATATGGTGAAAAGGACCTAGATTTTGGCCATAAATTTGTGTATTTTTTTGTATTCTGGCAGTAAATGATCTTGATGTATTTGATCTTTTGTTATTTAAGAAAGAAATGAAAATCTATCACAGTAATTAATTAATGCTAGGAGTTTCACTAATTATTTCTAATGGACATTAAATTAATTCTGTTAACTTTTGGATTGAAACATACTACTAAAAACTCTGACTTCAGTAACCAGGTTTGTGAACTTCCTGCCAGGTAGCTGTCTTTTGAAGATGTTTTAGTATCTTTTAAATACCTTTTTAAAAAATCACAATTAATTTGAATGATGTAACTAGTTTTAATTTCAAACAAAGAACAACAGTTTTAAAGAATAGGAATTTACAGTTTTTAAAAAGTAGTATGAACTTAAGATAATGAAAATTTGAAAATCTTAAATTCACATTATATTACCTATATGACCCTTTATTTGTAGGGAGTCTCCTATTTTCCTTGGCTTTTTTAACTTGATGGTTCTTAACTCCCCAAAATGAACTTAATTTTTTACCACCTCCTACTTGTTTTTATAGGGGCATTGGCTGGATTAATAGACATTGCTGCTGATTGGATGACTGACCTAAAGGAAGGCATTTGCTTTAATGCTTTGTGGTACAACCATGAACAGTGTTGTTGGGGATCTAGTGAAACAACATTTGAGGAGAGGGATAAATGTCCACAGTGGAAAACATGGGCAGAGTTAATCATAGGTCAAGCAGAGGTAAGTCTTCTTTGTCTCAAGATGAATTAATAATTGCTGTAGAGAAATGAGTCTCCAAATTCATTTAATTATAGAGTTAACCACATATTAGATGATTGCAACCTGCGTTAAAGGGAAAAAAAGAAATATAATAGGATAGAATGAAAAATATGAGGCTACTTTACAGCAAGTAAAATATAAGTATTGTTTCAAGAAGCTCTTATATTAATTACACAGTCACATATGAGTCTACTGGGCTATGATGTGAAATATATTTCTTATTGTAGAAAAGAAGTGCAGTAGGATCTGTGTAACCACAGAAAGTTGTCATGAAGTCAGGTTACTACAACTGCTTAACATATATTACATCACAATTATTTGGGAAGTATGAATTATCAAAAACTTTAGGAAAATAAGGCCTAACTGGAGATATCTTAGAGAAATCCATAGATTTTTCTTCATGGCATTACAGTATTGAAGTGTGATTATCCTGTTCTTGATGTTCTATAATGAACATTTTAGGAGTTAGAATATTATATAACATGTTACAGGATCATATATGATATGTTTTTAAAAATTTGCTATAGCTGAATTTTAGAGATTAAAGTATAGCTGAGGCTCTGCACAATAAGACTAAGGCTCCTTGGGATAGATACAAATACGTTTTCGGTTTCTACCTAAATGTTTGTTCCTGTTCCTGTAAAGCTTTTATTATTGTGGAAGTAAACAGGAGCCTTTACAAGTTTTACCCATTCCTTATGAGGCACTTGCATTAGTGGTGCATTGTAAATTAAACTCATACTACTGAACTGTTTGCTTTATAGGGTCCTGGCTCTTACATCATGAACTACATAATGTACATCTTCTGGGCCTTGAGTTTTGCCTTTCTTGCTGTTTCTTTGGTAAAGGTATTTGCTCCATATGCCTGTGGCTCTGGAATTCCAGAGGTAAGCTATGCAATACTTAGTACTAGTATCCTTAAACATTTAGTAATTGTTATGATGCTTATCTTTCTTGCTTCTAGGGAAAGTAGTTGTTTTTTGGGGGGGACATGGTTTGTTTGTAATATAAAAAAAAGAAAAGTTTAGCTCTAGCTGGTTTGGTTCAGTGGGCAGAGCGTCAGTCTGCAGACAAGGGTCCCAGGTTCGATTTCAGTCAAGGGCACATGCCCAAGGTTGCTGGCTCCATCCCCAGTGGGGGCCTGCAGGAGGCAGCCGATCAATGATTATCTCTCATCATTGATGTTTCTCTCTCTCTCTTCCTCTCCTTTCCTCTCTGAAATCAATAAAAATACATTTAAAAACAAAAAAGAAAAGTTGAAAAAATGTAAGCTTATTGTAGACATTGAAAGAAATTCTGCCCTATAGTCATTTCACCATTTACCTTGGAGGTTGATTTTTTTTTTTTTTCTTAACACTAATTTATCACATGGCTAAACAAATAGCCTGAGACTTACTTAGATCCCAAGAACCTGAAGAAATACCTTGTAGCCTGAAGTTATTTGATAGATTAATTGATGTTTAGATTTAAATACATTCATTCTCTCTATATAAATATAACTTAATTAAATAAGTTAATTCTTGAATTTGGCAGATAATATTTATAACCATTTTATACTTTAAAATAAACATTGGGTCATAGTGAGTCAGTAGCACAAACTTTAGTGTTTTATTGTTTATCAACAGTAAAGGAGGCTATAGTTAGGATTGAACATCATATCAACTCATTTCTTTCCCCTTTGTATTTTTCTGTGTTAAATAATTTACCACTTTTCTAGTGCATTTCTTGTAAACACTAAATTGTAGTGATTTTCAAAGTCTATTAAGAATATCTTCAATAAGGAGCAATATCATACAGTATTTAACAGTTGTCACTTCTTAACGTGTAGGTAAATATTACACATAATTATAGGACACTGAGAAGGCATAATATCTTTATTTCTGACACAGAATGTCTGAAATGTATCTAACTATATTATATTTCTACAACAAATACTCAAATTTGTCTTTTTCTGGTTTGTAATTATCTTGTATTAAGGTCTGTATTCCTTTGAATGTGGCCTAATATTTTAGTTTTGTTTGTGAGATAGGGTTGCCTTCTATCCTTGCTTGGGAACAGTGTTAGAATATGATATAAATTTATTATATGTAGCATATTAGTTAAAGCTTTTGAAAAATTAATTGTAAATTCATAGTCCACCAAAATTTATGAGGTGGTATTCTGAGTAAAATAAGAGAGTCACTTAAGTTAGTTAAATTCTCATGGTTCTTTTTAAAGGATATTAATCTGCCTTAATCTTTCCTTTGTAGATTAAAACTATTTTGAGTGGATTCATCATCAGAGGTTACTTGGGAAAATGGACTTTAATGATTAAAACCATCACATTAGTACTGGCTGTGGCGTCAGGATTGAGTTTAGGAAAAGAAGGTCCCCTGGTACATGTTGCCTGTTGTTGTGGAAATATTTTTTCCTACCTCTTCCCAAAGTACAGCACAAATGAAGCTAAAAAAAGGGAGGTAAGTGTCTTTTCTAGTTTATTTGACATATAAATATCTGTCATATACACTTAATTCAGTTGAAGAATTTTCTAGTGTAAAAATCACATTTACTCTACTTTTTGGATACATTTTGTGTTCAGATTAAAATTACAAAGGGAAAATTGTTTGCTTCTTTCTCTTTTTGTGAATAATCGCTAATTGCTTTGCCTTACACCTCTCCTCTGAAGTGTTTCTCAAATGTAGTATTATTTTACTCTTCTCTCTCAACATCAGTATTTCTCCAGGGTTGGAAATATTAACAGCTGTGTTTTCCTGAAGTGTCTGATGCCAGTGGGCGTGTGTGTCATCTGCAGAGAGCTGTCTGGCACCAGGGGGAAGTTCTGAGGGCCTCTAGACCGCCTAAGGTTTAAATCAGATTTACATTAAAGATGTAGGAACTCCTTTTTATTCAGCTGTTAGGGAAGTTTCTTTTGCCATTTTTTTAAAGACCAGCCTGAGATCATCCAGGTGGTCTTTAAACTTTACAGATTATAGAGTTTCCCTGGTGTTTCTAGATTGCTCTGGATGTCTTTTAGGAGGAAGGTAGGCTCCTGGGATCTTCTGTGTTAGCTCTAAACTTGGGAGGTCCAATCCCATCCTGTTTTCCCAGTCTAATCTGCAGTTCTAGATGGTGTACAGTATTTTATATCTCATTAAATATTGAGAATTCAGGGGTTTCTGGCCCTAGCATAGGAGGAGCTTTCAGCCTGTTGTGTTTTATACTACAATGAAAAAAGTAGAGTATTTTTATCAAACTATTTAATTCCTCAATTGAAATAATTCCAGTTCATTTTAATGCTAGCACTGAAACGTCCTTACATTGGCAGTAGTCTAAAAGTGGAACATTTCAGAGCATCATTGCTCTATCTCTGGATGATAATTGTGACTTCAGTACTGTCCTGTATAACAGCGATTTTCTACCTTTTTCATCTCACAGCTCACATGAACTAATTATTAAAATTCTGCAGCACACCAAAAAATACATATTTTGCCAATCTGACAAAAAATAGGTATAATTTTGATTCATTCACACCAGAAGGCTATTGTATTGGCTGTTGTCATATTTTTATTTGACAAAAGGGAAAAGAGGCCAGTATCCCTGACTAAATAGTTAGGTGTTGCATGTTTTAAAAATTCTCATGGCACACTGGTTGAAAATCACTGTTATGTAATTAGGATAACTAACATTGTTATTGATTACTTACTGTGTATCTGGTTTTATGTCAGATTCTTTACTTGCACCTTAAAATTCAATCCCATGATAATCCTATTAACATGGCATTATTATTCTCATTTATAGATAGGTAACTAAACTAAATCTTGGCTAATTTGCCCAAGATTACGTGTCAGAGTGTGGATTAAAATTTATTTTTCTTCCATTCTAAAGTCTATACTCTTAACTACCCTACTACTATTACTACTACTACTACTACTACTACTACTACTACTACGACTGTGTGGACATGTGTTTATGTCTTCTCAAAACAAAACCTAAACTATACTAGGGTAAGTTAGTGGTTAAATGAAACTATAGCATTCATCTCCTCAGTTCAGTTTTTTTACTTGCTATTGTATCATGACATTTTGGGGGTAAGATTTACATTTTTATTTATTCACTAGAGGCCCGGTGCACGAAATTCATCCACAGAGGTGGTGTTCCTCAGCCCAGCCTGCACCCTCTCCAATCTGGGACCCCTTGAAGGATGTCCTACTGCCGGTTTACAGAGATCGGGCCTTAAACAGGCAGTCGGACATCCCTCTCACAATCTGGGACTGCTGGCTCCTAACCACTCACCTGCCTGCCTGCCTGCCTGATTGCCCCTAACCACTCTGCCTGCCGGCCTGCTCGCCCCCAACTGCCCCCTGCTGCCAGCCTGCTCGCCCCCAAATGCCCCCCGCCAGCCTGATCAAACCCAACTGCACCCCCCCTGTTGGCCTGCTCACCCTCAACTGCCCCCCCCTGCTGGCCTGCTTGCCCCCACCTTCCCTCCCCACTGGCCTGCTCATCCCCAACTGCCCCCCTCCCCTGCTGGCCTGCTCACTCCAAACTGCCCCCCCCCCTGCTGTCCTGATCACCTGCAACTGACCCCCACTGACGGCCTGCTCATCCCCAACTGGCCCCCCTGCTGGTCTGCTTACCCCCAACGGCCCATGCTGTCCCATCCTGGCCTAATCACCCCATGGCAACCCAAGGTCCCAGCCCCTCCTTTTTTTTTTTTTCTTTTTTTTTTTTTTCCAGCGCCTCCTTGAGCAGAGGCTAGGGCCGGCTGGAAGCAAGTATATAGGATTTATTTATCTTCTATAATTGAAACTTTGTAGCCTTGAATGGAGGCCAAGGCTGGCTAGGGCTGCGGGAAGCTTGGCTTCCTCCATTGCTGGGGAAACCCAAGCCTCCTGCTGCAGCCAACTTGGTTGGGTTAATTTGCATACTCGCTCCTGATTGGCTGGTGGGCGTGGCTTGTGGGCGTAGCAGAGGTACAGTCAATTTGCATATTTCTCTTTTATTCGTGTAGATTATAAGTGAAAAATGTAATTAATTAGAAAATGTTATAGAAATTTAATTCATCTGAATTTTAATAATGTTTATGACAAGTTTATTCTGTCACCTTAGTATATAAATGTCTAGAGCAGGGGTGGGCAAACTTTTTGACTCGAGGGCCACAATGGGTTCTTAAACTGGACCGGAGGGCCGGAACAAAAGCATGGATGGAGTGTTTGTGTGAACTAATATAAATTCAAAGTAAACATCATTACATAAAAGGGTACGGTCTTTCAGCTCTGCGGGCCGGATAGAACAGCCGAACAGGCCAGATCCAGCCCGCGGGCCGTAGTTTGCCCACGGCTGGTCTAGAGTTTACTTGTTAGGGTATTTGTTAATGAAAGCATTAAAGCCTCATATTTTGTCTTTCTTCCTATATCCACTTCTTTGACATTTTTTAATTAAATGATTCTTAAATACTTATTGAAGAGATTAAAATGTGTGTTATAGGTGTATGGGTGTTAGTTTGATTGTAAAATTATATTTTATTAAATGTAGAATTAGAAAAGTCAGGTAAATATGTTGTCTTCAGTTCCATTAATGGGAAAAACAAAACAAATTGTAAGTTGAATTTTCTCACACTTCTTCCCTAAACAAAGTCTGTATTCTTAAAGCCAGATACGATTTAATTAAAACACATACTTGTTTATTTTTAACTTACCAAACAGTAGTCTGACTATATAGTTTGTACTCTTAATCATTTACAATTTAATTTTGATGATTTCTAATTTTTTTTTCAGAAATGTAAAAATTGAGCATTTGAAGAAATGTTTTGGTAGCCTCAAATATTTACTAAAGTAGTGAAAAGAATAAAGACTCTTAGAAAAGCAATTAGAGATAGATGCCCAATGTGTAGTTGGCTTCACACTGGTGGGATTTGGGGAGTGTCCAAGTGACAGACCAGGAATTGCAGAGAAGATCCATAAGAGAGTTTATTATGTGGGTTCTGGCTGGTGAGGCTGTATCCTAAGGGGCAGCCATTGTTTGTGCTGAAGGCTCTCCATACTGGTAGTGGCAGTATTTTCAGAGGACTTAGGGTAGTGAAAACATAGGGAAACTCAGTAGTTTTTAAGTTCCCTGGATATTTTACTAGGATTTGGACTAAGGCAATTATTAATTACTAGGGGCCCGGTGCACGGATGCATGCACATTGCAAGGAAATTAATTAGAAGATTTGTGCGGTAATTATGTTACTACAAAAAATTACATGTCAAAATAGTATATATAATATAGTATTATAAAATTAAAACATGCGTGTGATTGGCGCTGAGAGCTTTATATGTATTGCACATGCACGAGTCAATGTTTATTTTTAAATTGCCAGTGCGCCTCATATGTACCTGCCGGTCAGTTGGTTGGACGGTCAGATGGATGTACAGTCGGACACTTAGCCTTTTATATATGTAGATGACACAGCTCTAAAATACGAAGAAATTATATCCTATTTAAAAATAAGTAAACACCCCTAGCCAGTTTGGTTCAGGGGATAGAGCGTTGGCCTGTGGACCGAAGGGTCCTGGTTTTGATTCCGGTCAAGGCCACATACCTCAGTTGCAGGCTACTCTCCGGCCCAGGCCCTAGTCTGTCTGGCCATGTGCAGGAGGCAACCAATCAATGTGTTTTCTCTCACATCAATATTTCTCTTTGTCTTTCCCTCTCTCTTCCACTTTCTCTAAAAATCAATGGAAAAATATCCATTGATATTTGTTTGAATTATTAAAACATGAAATAAACCACATCCTTTTTTTTTTTTTTTTTTTTTTTTTTTTTTTTTTTTTTAGGTGCTCTCAGCTGCCTCAGCTGCAGGTGTTTCTGTGGCTTTTGGTGCACCGATTGGAGGAGTTCTTTTTAGCCTGGAAGAGGTAGGTAAAAAAAAGAATACAGCAATTAAGGTTATATATAATTATTATTAAAGTATATTTTAGCATACTTTTCAGTTTTATATCTAGTTAGTGAAGTAAGTATAGACTTTGTTTTTAAGTTTTCAAATTTATTTTCATAAACTTATTTTTCACTCATATGTAAACGCTAATATACTATATATGTTCTTTACCTTGAGAAAAATCTTTTTAAAAATATTATTTACAAACATTAGTTATTGTTTAAAATTTAACTTGGCTGACACATTAAAGTAAGCAGATATGAATTTGATTTAATAAAGAAATATTTAAAACGATCTATCCCTATTGGCTTAAATACAGCCTTTTTATTTAAAATTTTTAATTAATTCCTAAATCATCTTTGTAAGTTTTTCTTCTGTGAATATTTATATTGCAGTTATTGATGTTTGAGGAGATCATTTTAATTGCTTTAGTAGAATATTTTGTTTTTGTTTTCTCTTTGGTGCTTAATACTTTTTACACATTTACACAAAAATATGACTAGGAGTGTTTTAAAATGTACTTTTCTACTTATTTCTATTTTTCATCTTTTTTTAATTTAATGTAGAAGAGGTAAATCAAATACTTCTGTATGAGCTAACAGGAGTTGGTGGCAGTATATTTATTGTTTACTATGATTGGAAGTGAAACTCATTTTGAAAATAAATGCTAGGTATTTTAAATAATTATTAGACATTTATTACTAGTTGATATTGTGAATATATAATGAGGTGATAGTTTAAGTTAATAAAACATCAATATTTTTATTACCATAATGAAATCCATTCTATATAAATTCTAGTGGCAGCAAAATTTAGAGCTATAATATTTACTGTTCAAGTTATATCAGAAACATTTTATAAAATTATACCATTAATTGTTCTTTTTCTTTTTTTTTTTTTTAGGTTAGCTATTATTTTCCTCTTAAAACTTTATGGAGATCATTTTTTGCTGCTTTAGTTGCTGCATTTGTTTTGAGATCCATTAATCCATTTGGTAATAGCCGTCTCGTCCTTTTTTATGTGGAGTATCATACACCATGGTACCTTTTTGAACTATTTCCTTTTATTCTCCTCGGGGTATTTGGAGGGCTTTGGGGAGCCTTTTTCATTAGGGCAAATATAGCTTGGTGTCGTCGACGCAAATCCACCAAATTTGGAAAGTATCCTGTCCTTGAAGTCATTATTGTTGCAGCCATCACTGCTGTGATAGCTTTCCCTAATCCATATACTAGGCTCAACACCAGTGAACTGATTAGAGAGCTTTTTACAGACTGTGGGCCCCTGGAATCCTCTTCTCTTTGTGACTACAGAAATGACATGAATGCCAGCAAAATTGTTGATGATATTCCTGATCGTCCAGCAGGCGTCGGAGTATATTCAGCTATATGGCAGTTATGCTTAGCACTCATATTTAAAATCATAATGACAGTATTCACTTTTGGTATCAAGGTAAGTGCCAGTGTGGGGTGATGTTTAACTAATCTTGCCATGATCAAAACTTGTATGTGGAATGAGAGATGAAATTTTTATGTAAAGGTGGTTGTTTCATAACCGTGGCCTGAAAAAGTTCTTATCTTTTGGGTTTAATTTTAAGAAATGAAAAAAAAAAAAAAAAAGAAATCCTTAGGATATATTGTTGAGCCATGGTATCTGTTAATTTGTAACAAATTACCCCCAAATTTAGCATCTTAAGATAACTTATTTTGCTGTTGATAGTGGTCAGTGATTTGGTAAGGACTCAGCTGGCATGTTTTGGTCTCTCATACAGTTGTCATCAGACATGGCTAAGGCTGCTCATCTCATAGACATTCATTTGTCTGGCACCTGGTCTGAGAAGATTCAGACAGCTAGAGCTGGAACATTTGTCCTTTTCTAACATCTTGCCCTCTGTGGTTTTTCTGGCATGGCGGCCTCAGGGTGGTTAGATTTCCTACGTGGTAGCTCAGGTTTCCAAAAGCAGGTGTCCCAAGAGGACCATCTCTAACCTAGCCAAAGAAGTCATACAGCATGCCTTCTATTGTGTTCTGTTTGTCTAGACAGCCACAAAGGTCCACCCAGGTTCAGGGAGAGGGCTATATATTCTACCATTTAGTGGGAGGAGTGTTTGAAATTTTATGATATTTCTAAACCATTTCTTAGTTTACTATTGCTGCAGTAATAAATTAGCACAAATTTAGTGGCTTAAAATCACCAAAATTTATTACATTTCTGGAGATAAGAAATCCAAAATCGGACTTACTGGGTTAATATTAAGGTATCCATAGGGATTTTTTTTCCCACCCAGCCTTCTAGAGGCTGCCCACATGCTCATGGCCCCTTCTTCCATCTTCAAAGCCAGCAATAGATGGTCAAGTCTTTTTTCCCTCATCATTCTGAAACTCACTCTTCTAAATCCTTCTTCCACATTAAAACACCTTTATTATTACTTTGGGCCCAGCCAAGATAATCCAGGATAATCTCCTGTTTGAAGGTCAGCTAATTAACAACCTTGATTCTGTCTGCAATCTTAATTTCTCCTTGCTACATAACATAATGAATTCACAAGAATTAGGATATCCATATCTTTGGGAGGCCATTTTTCTGCTTTACCATATCCCTGTAGGATTTACCTTGAAAGGACACTGCTGAAGCAAGAGTTAAATTACTAAGCCCAAAGCTTTTTTCCATCAAGGACTTGGTCCTTATGCCCTGGGAAATTGCTTTTTTCTAACTTATGAAAGTGAGAATAACATTTGATAGTGATTTGCCAGTACATATAATTCTATTATGTGACTGTCAGTGATGTATATGGGGAGTCAGCTAATCCATGTTCTTTAAATTACTCTACCTGTAATTCATATAATAATATTCTCTAGTGTTAGTGTGCTTTCACAGCTGTACATTGTGGGGAATAACAGCTTGATTTTAACAAAATTGGAGTGGTGTTGAAATATGGTCTTTTGTTGTTTTTTTAAAATTTTTATTTAGTTATTATGAAAGAGAGAGACAGAGATTTGTTGTTCCACTTATTTATGTATTCATTGGTGACTCTTCTATGTGCCCTGACCAGAAATATGGTCTCTTTTGTATTGTCCTCTGTGTTTAGTCCACATTATATTAATTAAATATAATTAAATGTAAGGGTTAAATAATAAAAAAAACCTTGAAATTTTCCTTTTTCTTCTTAGTGAATCAAATTAAAGGAGTTGTTAAAGCTCCTAGTTCTACAGTAAGTTGATTTTCTGTAAAAAACAACAACAAACACACACCCTCAGCTGAGCTACAGGACATCAGAGGCACATTACCCTCTGCTTTGGCCTAAGGATCTAACTGGCAGGAGAATGAAAAACATATTTTGATCCCTTCTATTTGGATATCCATTTAATGATCCTGATATATTCTTTAACTTGTCAACACTTTGTGCTCAGCTTATTTCATATCCACAACAGTTTAGAGCTATTAGTTTTTTAATAGTTTTTAAATGATCTTGCTTAATTTGTTTACTGTTTCTATTATCCTCATTAGATTCATATGTATGAATTAATTAAAAGGAGAAAAATATTTATTGACTAAACATATATATATTATATATGCATGCATATATACATATAAATATATAATATAAAATCACTACACAATTATTGGGACACCTGATAACATTGCCCGCTTTACATTGTACACTTAAGAGGGATAGCATCTAATATTTCTATCATTTTATAAACAAGTAATATATAGGAAGGACATAATCTTGGAATAAAGGGCAGTACTTCATATTGAATTGATTTAGAATTATGAAAAGTGCTTTGTACTGTTCTTTTTCTTTCCACATTTTACCATGTACTAATGAAAATTTTGTTAGGGGTTGGCATTAAGGAACCCCTACCTAGAGAAATAACCCTTGGGTTATTTTCTCTTTGGACTAGAGAATGTGATATGTTACTTTGTAACTAAATTCATGGAATTGTTAGGATACTGTATAGTAAGATTTTGCTAAAAGTTTTAGGATTTTGCTATGTCAATGTGAAAAGAAGCAAAAGTGTTAGAAAGAAATCCACAGAACATAGGTTTCAAGCATGCAGGTGAGGACCTCTGCCTTATCGTGTATTCTGTTTTGTTGTAGGTTCCTTCAGGTTTGTTCATCCCCAGCATGGCCATCGGAGCGATAGCAGGGAGGATTGTGGGCATTGCCGTGGAGCAGCTTGCGTATTATCACCACGACTGGTTTATCTTTAAGGAGTGGTGTGAGGTTGGGGCTGACTGCATTACTCCTGGCCTCTATGCCATGGTTGGTGCTGCCGCATGCTTAGGTAACAGCCACTGTGTTTGTCTGTGTCTGGATGCCTGTGAGTCTGAGAGAGAAAATGAGTAAGAGCTTGCTCATGCTTAATTGGTGGGGTAGAGTTAGGGAAAAGGTGAGGCACAGGACAGAAGAAAAGAGTGTTTTCACAGAAATGAAACAGTACTACTATTACATGATACTAGAGGCACAGTGCACAACATTCGTGCACTGGGGGTGGGGGGGCTCCCTCAGCCCGGTCTGGGCCCTCTCAAAGTCCAGGACCCCTCAGGGGATGTCCGCCTAAGCTGGCAGTCAGACATCCCTCTCATAGTCTGGGACCCCTCACTCCTTATCACCCACCTGCAGTGGAGGTGGGAGAGGCTCCTGCCACCACTGCTGCGCTTGCCAGCCATGAGCCGCCTAAGTGGTGCTCCCCCTGTGGGAGCGCACTGACCACCAGGGGGCATCTCCTGCATTGAGCATCTGCCCCCTGGTGGTCATTGCACGTCATAGCGACTGGTTGTTTCGCCGTTTGGTCGATTTGCATATTAGCCTTTTATTATATAGGATCTACAGTACTAGGTTTTATTTTACCTGCCTCTGAAAACTTGTTAATGCAAAAATTTAATAAAAATTTAATCTTTTTAATATCATTTAATGCTTTATGATAGAAAACATCTCAGTACATCATAGGCTTAATTTGAATCCTGTCCAAGAAGATTTTTGGTTTTTTCATTGTCAAGGGTCTTACCTTCCCTCCACCAGCTATAGCCTGGTTCCTAAGGTTAGCATGCCCCAAAGCTACAGAGTAGCTTTACTTGGGCTCTGCAGTTATGTATTTTTAGCCTCAGTAAAAGGTTTCTTTACCAGCCCTCCCTCATGTAAGGTGTATTTATAGAAAAATGAGAAAAGTCACTACTCTTTTAAAGAAAAGAAAAGCAAAATATTTGCATTAAATACTTATGAGTCTATTTATTGTCCTGTTGGGCATGAAAAGTAGTTGTTTTATATTTAAAATGTCAGCTAAACTTTGGTTATAATATTTAATAATAGTTGGTATTTTGACTTATTTTTGTTCAGTACATCAAAATTGTGCAAAGTAATTTTTGGTCTTCAACAGTGTAATATCAAATGAAAGTGAAGGACAGAATCATTTTCACTAAAATAGCAAGTATTTATTGAGTACCCACTTTCTGTTTAGCACTCTGCTAGGTGCAGTGAGTCATAGAAAAAGAAGTATAAACCATGAACCCAACCTCAACTATAATCAGGTTGGGTAGACAAGACCCACACTGAGAAAACAATAGTGAGCAATAATGATTATATATTGTACTGCAAGAGTCTATGAAAATTGAAGCAATCTAGAGGAAAAAATTTAGTAATTTAGGTAGGGTAAAACATGAACTTTATTTTTAAAGATTAGTAGAATTTAGAGGACTTTGTTGAAGAATATAATAATGTGAAGACAAATTTGAATAGGAGTAGATTTAGTATCCATGGGCCTCTGAAGAAACTGATAGTATTGAAGTACAGAATGCATTTTGGATACTTTTGGAAAATGAAAAGTTGGATGCTGAGAAGGAGCCAGACTGTGAGACTGCCATGGTTTAAGTTAGGATAAATTTGTATTAGGAATCTGTCAGATCTGTGGCAGTCATGCCTTTGCCACATGTAGCTTGATGACTGGGAAAGTTCCTTTATCTCCTTTAAAAAAATTTTTTTTTAAATGGAAATAATAAATACCTGTCTCCTACAGTTGTTTTGAGGATTACCTATATGTATAATAGCCTAAGCGACTGTTATGGCAGAACGACCTGAATGACAGTCACTAAGATGTGCACTGACCACCTGGGGGCAGATGCTCAACGCAGGAGCTACCCCCTGGTGGTCAGTGTTCTCCCACACAGGGAGCGCTGTTCAGCCAGAAGCCAGGCGGTAAGGAGACTGCTGCTAAGGAGCAGCAAGCTGAGCAATAAGGAGCGAGCAGGCAGGCGGTAAGGAGTGAGGGATCCTGGATTGCAAGAGGGATGTCCACTGAGGGTTCCCAGACTGCGAGAGGGTGCAGGCCGGGCTGAGGACATCTGCCCTCCAACCCCCACCCCCACCTCTAGTGCATGAATTTCATGCACCGGGCCTCCAGTATGAGATAAAATGTATATAAAGCTCTTAGCATAGTGCCTGGTAAAATAAGTGCTTCATTAAAAAATAATTTTAAAAACACTTTTGTAAACTGACTAGGACATGTCTGGCATAGTATAGATAGATAATAGTAGGTTCTTTCTCCCTTCTGTTTTTAGGTTAAAAAACAAGAAGGAAGAGTTTAAGCTTAATATAGAATGAACTGGTGAGCCCTGGTAGGTTTCTGAGAGAAGAAGCAACATGGTGAAAGTGTTACTTAGGAAAGGTTAACCTGGGGACATGGCTTAGAAAGTGGATTGAAGGTAATAGGCTTGGATTTAAGGAGGTAACACAAAATAGTATTAAAATTAAGGAACAAAGCCTTGAGGGTCTGGACTAGGTTGGTAATAGTGAGAATTTCAAAAAAGATACTCATAGATATTTTGCAGAGCAAATCAGATAAGACTAGGTAAGAGTCTAGGTGTTGGGATAAAGTAAAAGGATGAACCAAGAATGATTACCTAGGTTGTCAGGAAGAATGTAATGCTGGCTGTTGGAGTCAGGGAAGTTGTAATGGGGAGCTCTTTGGGAAGAAGAGTAGTTTAGTTTTAAGTGTGTGGTGTTTTCTGTGACAGTGCCTTTGCACTGTCTTTTTAGAGGAAGTAGAGACAAGCACAATAAGATGAAGCGTGCACAGCTGGAGACATGGGGCAAAGGCAGCCATAGAGGAAGACATGTGGGGGAGACATCAGCATAGAGAAGGTAGTTCAGAGTGGTGATTGGGATAGATGATTAGATGAGTTTTCTGAGGGAGGGAATATACTGCTACCATAAATCACAAGGCATCAACATATTTTACTTATTTTGAAAAAATTTAGAGGAGAGAAATATAGTAAATTAATATTCTGCCCACATATAAATTTCATTTGTAAGTTGGTAATAAACAAGATAGCTATGATGTGCTTCACCAAATTCCTTAAGAATGAATAATAATCTTTTTTAAAATATGTTTTATTGATTTTTTACAGAGAGGAAGGGAGAGGGATAGAGTTAGAAACATCGATGAGAGAGAAACATCGATCAGCTGCCTCCTGCACACCTCCTACTGGGGATGTGCCCGCAACCAAGGCACATGCCCTTGATTGGAATCGAACCTGGGACCCTTCAGTCCGCAGCCGACGCTCTACCCACTGAGCCAAACCGGTTAGGGCAATAATAATCTTTTTTTTTTCTTTAATAATCTTTTATAAGGGTGAAATCATGTCTTTGCTATCGCAGTGAACCAAAATGGCAAAGTTGTTTTGGTTGGACAACTATAGTTTTTTATAGGAAGCAAACAGGTTTTGAAATGTTATTTGAAATCTTCTGTGCTATAAACAAAGATGATTGGTGTCCTTTTAGATCTTATCAAAATAGTAATAATTATCCTAATAGTAGTTTTTGATGATAATCCTTTTCACTAAGTTCTACTTACAATTCGTATTCACTTGCCTAGTGCAAAAATTCTACTAGCAAGTATTGATGAAGCTCCTGTCCTTCCTGACCAGTGGTGCTTATTTTTTTCAGGTGGAGTGACAAGGATGACCGTCTCCCTGGTGGTTATTGTTTTTGAGCTTACTGGAGGCCTGGAATATATTGTCCCCCTTATGGCTGCAGTAATGACCAGTAAATGGGTTGGAGACGCCTTTGGTAGGGAAGGCATTTATGAAGCGCACATTCGGTTAAATGGATACCCTTTCTTGGATGCAAAAGAAGAATTCACTCATACCACCCTGGCTGCTGATGTCATGAGACCTCGAAGGAATGATCCTCCCTTAGCTGTCCTGACACAAGACAATATGACAGTGGATGACATAGAAAACATGATTAATGAAACCAGCTACAATGGCTTTCCTGTCATAATGTCAAAAGAATCTCAGAGATTAGTAGGATTTGCCCTCAGAAGAGACCTGACAATTGCAATAGGTACCTTTAAAAAAAAAATACACACACACACACACACACACACACACACACCTTTATAAGTATCATTATCTAGATATCTAGGTAGATAGATATAGATATATAGTAGATTTCTGGAAGATAGGAAAGCAATAAAGTTTAATTGGTTGGGTTTGTGGAGGCAGGTCTTATATTCTTTAGAAAAGGAATTCATGCTTTCATGGATTGTTTTCCTGCTAAATAGAGTTTTATTTTTGACTTGGCATTGTTATTAGTTTGGAGTCAGATTCTTTTCCCCCCACTCAGATAAGCCTTGTTAAGTTGATTTTTCTTAATTAACATATAATTATTCTTAATTAATATATAAGACCTTAGCAAGTGCCAGGGCATCCAGCGAAATACATTCTTCTATTTAATAAAGTTGGCTTATTTGAATGCAAGTTATTGAAAATTCCATCTTCATTGGTCTGTTTCATACCAGATTCACAAGGTGTTTTTTTTTTTTTTAGTTTTTGGATTTAGGTTTATAATATTAACTTGTAATATCTTGTTTAAAGTGAAAAAAGTTATTGAAATTTTATTTTTGGTTAAACGTCAGGTTGAAAAAGTATGTTAAGTGCTGTTGTATTTTGAGCTAACATTCCTGAAAAAATTTAAAGGCATTAGCCACACTATGTTATTTCCTGGAAATAAATTAAACTTCTTCCCTGAGGAGGAAGCAATTGTGTTCCTCCAAAATTAACTTTTCCTCTTACCCAATAGTACTACAGTCTTAATCAGGAGACCCATAAGGCTTCTAGTCGTTTTCTACACAAGCTGACTCTCCCCCCTCACCTCCAAAGGTGATAGTGAATATTTTCATGAAGTCATTGCTTTGACACTCGGCAGTTTTTAGTAGAGGACCCTGAGCTGAAAATGTCAAGCTTTTGGTCTGTCTCCAAAGGTCACTCATATGAGCCCGTCATCTCCCTTTCAACTTATCCCTGTGGCAATTGCAGAAGGATTGTAAAATATTTCCATTCTTGTGCCATTGCAAGAGGAAAGACTAGACAGTGTAGATGAGAGTATTTCTCAAATCAAACTGGAAAGAAACTCAATTTGCAAGAGCTGTTAAAGTAGAAAAAAAAAGAGAAGGAAATAGCTTTCGGAGAATATCGTACTCAGTTTAGGAAAAGGCTTACACCTTTAGAAGATTTTTTCAAAGACCGGCAATCCCATCATTCCAAGTTTTGCTCTGAGTAATACAATAGTAGTTGCCAGAGTGGGCAAAGTATGTGGTCAGACTTGTCTCTAGGTGTTTCAGCTTCTAAATCATTGCCATGGCAAACCTACAATCAGAGAATTTCATTGTTTAGATTCCTGTTCTTTAGGTTTTAATGGTAGCCAGGCAAAGAAACAGAAAAGATCAGAATTTTGGAATTTACATCGAAATTTAAAGAAAGAAGGCCAGGTTTTAAAAAGAAGGTGGTAAAGTTAAGATTTACATTCTGTCAGTGGATGTATTTTTTAGTTTTTGTTATTGTCTTGAGAAATAGAATGGTGGGTTGCCAGATAGTGTTCACAAGGGAATAGAGGTACTTTAGATATGTGAGATCAAGTCACATTCTCAGAAATGTTAGTCACATGACTTTTTGAACACACCTTAAGTATTTACCCACATATATTTTTGTAAAGTTTAAGTTTTTGAATGGGGAAAGTGGACCTGTATGTTAGGTTTTACACATATAAGCGTAATATATAAAATGCCTTATTAAAGGACAGTTTTGAATATACACTAAACTCAAAATAGATGCATAAAGCTGGCTATTTTATTTTTGTATTCTCTCCATTTCCTGGATTTCCTTCTTGTTCCCATGGTCTATCCCCTTCTTCTACAGTTTTCTGCCTCATTGCCACTTCCTGTCTAGCACTCAGAGCGGGGAGTGGAGGTAGGCAGCAGGACCGAAGCATGTGAAGCCGAGCACACCAGAGGGGGCAATTATCACAGCCCTTACAGATAAAACCTAGGAAGTCAGTCTGTGCCCATTATGTGCGTAATTGTAGTTTCAACCCACTTGTTCATACTCGTGACTCATCTAGAAAATTAAACGTTAACATTAGCAAAGAGAGAAGGAGCTAATTCACAGTGGTGAAGTACACACCATTGTCTAAGCAAGGATGAAGCTCTTTTCAGTCCCACCTCCCAGGGAGGAAAAGTGACTGTTGGCACAGGCAGCTGTTATTCGATGATGAATTCCTATAATTTGTGCAGGTTTAAAAATCTCATATTCCAAACATGCTTCCTTATCCCCCAGGGTTAATAAACAGCTTCATTGCCACTAAAGATAATTGAACCATGATTTACCAAAAAATATTTTATTTACATGAAGATATTTTGTTGGTGATGGGTTCTGATTCTGTCAAATATAAGAAATGGCTAACTGGCTTTTTAGTTTATTCCTTTCTTGTTTAAGAAGATAGGAAAAAATGAAGGGACCAAAAGTCATGATGTACATTGCTTTATTTGTTCAATCTCTGACCTTGAAGTAAAATAAAATCTGTCAAATTTAATTTTAGTCTCCTCTGTCTCTTCAGAAAGTGCCAGAAAGAAACAAGAAGGTATCGTGGGCAGCTCTCGTGTGTGCTTTGCACAGCACACCCCGTCTCTGCCAGCAGAAAGTCCGCGGCCCTTGAAGCTTCGCAGCATTCTTGACATGAGCCCTTTCACAGTGACGGACCACACCCCCATGGAGATCGTGGTGGATATTTTCCGAAAGCTAGGCCTGAGGCAGTGCCTTGTAACTCACAATGGGTAAGTTTCATCAAAAAATCAGTTCACTTGTCAGAGGTTTTTATCCCTTTTAGTGGAATTCATGTGCACTTAATAGGAGAGAGTGTAATAAGCTCCCAAGTGGGAAAGTCTGTCTTAGTGTGGCTATAAATACAAGATCAATCAGATTGACACCAGAGAATAAGAAAAATGTCAACTCCCAGATCGTTGCCAAAGTGTAGTGACATTCGTCAGGCAGAGGTGCTGAAACATCTCCGGCACCTACGTGGTGCTTCAGGCATTTCCTCCTGTGGACGAGAGGTCGCCCTGACCTGTGTGGAGGACTGCAAACACCTGCTTCCTCTTGTCTTTCGGTTTTAAAATATGTATTTCTAGTGCAGAATAACTTTCTAGATGTTCGGCCGTTTACTGTGTCAGTCGTTATTTAATTTATCATGTAACAAGGGAAATAATATATAATTAAATGAAATTTGTAAATTAGCTGAAAACTTCCTTTAGCAAATGCTTTGTTTCCTGTTTTCTACCTTCTTCACTTACAGACCTTTTACATACAAATACTCATGTATTTAAAATGCACAAATTGATTATTTTTTGCCCTTTACACATAAACTGCCAGTATTTCTGAGGATGGGGAAATAGGAAGGTTGCGTTTGGCAAATGTCACAGGGATTGTGGAGAGTAACACACAGTATTCCCTGGTCACATACTGCTCCCTCATGTTCTGCTCCCTCTGTTCCTGACCTGGGACCTGCTTCCCTCCCATTCTCTCTCTACCCCCCTCCCCCCCTTTATGTTACTGTTCCTAGTTGAGACACTTAAGAACATTGTTTTACCTGAGGGCTGAAATGGAAAGCTAGAAATGAGGAACAGAGGATTGTGCATAAACTGCATGCATAGCCTGAAGTTGGTTGAAATATACCAAACACTTGGAATCACAGCAGGTTTTCTAAAATATCATTTTGTACAAAATATGTGACCCCTATCTAGAGAAAAGAGGGAGAAAGGACAAAAATAAAGGAAATTTTTTTATTGAATACCTTGCCCATTTAACTTTGTAGCCCCTCTGCAGAGTCGGTGGCAGTATCCCGACTTTATAGATGTAGGAATGGAGCTCAAAGAGGTTTGGTAACTTGCCCAGCCACATGGTTAGCAAGTCAGAGATCAGGGAATAAAATATATTTCCAGTTTTAAAACCCAATGTCTTGTTATTGTTTTATAATGTAATTTACTGATAGAATCTTAACCTACTACTGTTTTCTTGGACATATATGATACTGTATTGTGTTAGGAATAGAAATATAAAGCTAGAAAATTATATCCATGTTTAATGGTTTCACTGTGCTAGCCAGTTAAAATAACTTGAGATAATATGACGTAAATCATTAAAGAGATAAAGGTCTTGATTAGGGGCAGGGAGGTTGGAATTGTTCAATATCACAGATATTGATGGGAAGAGATGTAAATAGTAAAAGAACTTTTTTTCTTTAGTGTTTTGTTTAATTTGAAAAATAATGGTACCAAACTTCACTTTAAAAATGAGTACATGTTAAATGGAGTGACTTCATAAAGCTTTACTGCTTCTTGGGCCCTTTTAATTATAAATGATTTAGTGGGAAGCTAAGATGAGTTGTTATGAACTTTTACTTAATTTGAGTTGTTCTCTGTGCCTGCCATGGTGTGTCCTTTTATGTAAGACCAAATATACTGTCATTCTCTAGTCATGATTAACTATGTCCACAAAGCTATACGAGTTAATTACTGTATTTCCCTTTGCTGATTAATTCCCAGGTTTCGGTAGCACAGACATTGGAAAGTGTATTTAGAAGAAAGTGTAAAAAGAATGAAGTGGGGGGAAAGGGAGGGTAGTTAATTAAAATCTTACCTGATACTGTCTGTTTATAGGAAAGCGTGTGTGTGTGTGTGTGTGTGTGTGTGTGTGGCTTTTTTTCTAAAGGAACACATTTAATTGCCCTGATTATATTTTCCTTATTTCTGTCCTATAAGGAAAACAGATGGATAAATATGAAAAAAGAAGAGATCCTTTGGGGTGGTGGCTCTTGGGATTTTTTTCTTTGAAATGTGTAAGAAAGTAGTGTTTTATTCTCACTTTAAATCATTTAAGATTTAAACTCAGAAAAAAAATTGTATCTTCTGGTTTTTAGTATAGATTATGAAGTTCCAGACAATTGCTCACATTTTATAGTTTATACTGGGTCCTTAGAGGTGGAAAATAACTATTTGGGGCAAGGGATATAACAAATCTGGAACCTTGGATGCCAGGAGAAAATGAGACCTGAGAGACCAGGGGAAGTATGTCTGTAAAGATGCCAGTGATCGATGTCTAACCTTTAATTTTAATTAACAGAATTTCTCAGAATCTTCGAGTCTTGGTGGAACTAGCAGGATGTTAATAGGCATTGTCCCAAAAGAGTTTTGTGATCATATAAGTTTGGGAAGTATTGGATTAAATATAATTGAGGTTTATTTATTGTGGAAATTCACAGAACTTATAAAATGTTGGTATTATTTGATTCTCAAATGGGATAATAGAAAACAAGTTTTCCAAACTTATTTGAATATTAAACCTTTTTTTGATGGAGGGACAGGGTTAGAACTCTCATGTTTGTTTTTTCTTGGAACAGACTTTGAAAAATGTTGGGTCATGCTCTGTTAACTCTTACATCATTGTTTGTTAGCCCATAAGAAACAGCAAATCAGTCTTTACATGAGTCACATTTTGCATTGATTTTCCTTACATTTCCTGAAATTAACAAAGCAGCACTGAACTGGCCTAATGCTCAAATCACTTTTCTCCATTAACTAAAGAGAAAGGGATATATGTATTTTCTTCTTTTAGGGCTATTACTTTGTAAATATAATCACTGCTTTGTAAAACTCTAAATTTGCCATTTGGTCCTTAAAAACTTGTAATTTTTTTTCCCCATTGTGTACCTTGTGGTTTGGCAGAGCTTACTAATATATTAACTGAAATTAATCACTATATAATTGAATAGAAAAGAATGAAATAAGAATTAGTTTAGAATAATTTTAATTGTCAAGTTTTTCACATATCCTGACTACAAGTATAAATTCAAGTGAATTGATGTTTTTTGTTGTTTATTTGACCTTAAACATCGGAGAAGAACATCTGCTGAGTGAGTGCTCATTTTACGTAGCGCAGTGTCTGAGCTTTTTTGGAAGGGATCTTGCTCTCGTGCTCTGCAAATTTTTCAGTTTATCTTGTTCTCAGTGATCAGTACATTATTAAAAGAAAATAATGAAAAACATTAGCACAGAACCTATTTATGTCTTTCCTATTCCCTACCTTCCCTGCTTCCCCACCTCCACATCCAGGCATCACCCTAAGGAACTCTTTTATAACTGACTTATCTTAGGACTGGGCTACTTAGACTGTGTGAAGTCCTCTGGTGACACCCTTCAAGAAGTCAAAATGTTCAAAGGCATTTTAATAGTAAAGTTGACTTAACCTGATCACCAGGGAAATATAAATATGTTCAGTTACCCTGAAGGGAATGCTGGGTGGGCTTCCCAAATTTAAAGATTAAAAGCTTTTTAAGGTATTTTAAAAATATATATATTTTTATTGATTTTAGAGAGGAAGAGTGAGGGAGGGAGAGAGAGAAAAACATTGATCAGCTGCCTCCTGCACACACCCTATTGGGGATTGAGCCCACAACCCAAGCAATGTGCCCTTGACCAGGAATTGAATCCATGACCTTTTGGTGCACGGGACAACACCCAACCAACGGAGTCACACCAGCCAGGGCACTTTTTAAGGTTCTTTGACATTCACTGTCTATATTGTCATATACTATAGTTGAATTCATTGACTTTCATTATAAAACCGGTAACCAAAATTTTGTTTCAATAATTAAAAGTTTAATTATTTTCAAGTATCCTGAGAATTTATGTCTATTGTTTTGCTTGATGTTATAATAATACATTAACTGAGAATTAATCATTTAGAAAAAATTCATAAAGTGAAAGTGATTTTGACCCCCTAATCTTAAACATGTCTTATATGCTTACCTTAAGAAGTAACATTCAGTAGCTCCTGAATATTATGGTGTGTTTGTTTGGGTCGGCATTATTTATTTGGTACACATTGCCTTTAATTTTAATTCCAAATAATAGTAAAAGAAAGGGATTTCTCAAGTCTCATAGGCAATAAAGTCTAAGACTTCTTCTATCTTTACATTGCTGAGGTAGAGCCAAAAAATACCTGCTGCATTGTGACATTTTAGATATTAGAAAAATATCTTCTTCAAAGGAGGGAACAGTGAAAATGAAACTAAATTTCAGAATTTTATAGTTGTATATTAATATTTTTTGTACTTTTCTTTGTAGTCATCTTCATTGTAAACTTTTATCATTTCGATTTTTAACTTAACAAGGAAAATAACCCATCAGTATTTAAAAATAATACCATGTCACTTTTGAAAGTCAGTAGAATTTATGGAATTGGGACCTGGGATTTCAAACCATTTTTGTTTTTATTTTTCTAGAGTTCATTAAAAGCATTCTTATGGTCCATGTTTTTATTCTTTCTTTCATTATCATTATGATTGGAACCTCTTTTAATTTAATTTCTCACAGTTATTAGCATAACATGATCTGTTTCAGGATTGTCTTGGGGATCATCACAAAGAAGAACATATTAGAGCATCTCGAGCAACTAAAGCAGCACGTCGAACCCTTGGTGATTAGATATATCAGATCTCCTCACTAGACACCTTAGAAGTCAGGAGGCATGAAACTTGTGAACTGTTCCGTTCTCTCTTTCCCAGACACCTGCCCAGCAAAGTCCTACATGCTGCCAATTCCATTTCTATCTCATAATATGCCTGTAAGATAAATTTAACTGTATGTAAAATTTCATTCATGGGAAGTAAGCAAAAGTTAACATCTCATCACAACCATTAGTTGCAATTTAAGAACTGTAAAGAGTTTGGTAGTTGACTGAGTAAATATTACTGGACATTTTTAAAGTAACACAACATATCTGTCTACTTTAGTGCTTACACCAGTCTCAGAGGATGCCAGATTGATTAAAAATGTCTACCCCATCACCCAAACCCTCCCCATCCTTTAAAAAAAATGTTTCCTGATCTTGTGGTAAATTGAAGCTCATAAATCATTTTAACTGAGCTTAGCAATGTTAGATTTGCCGACAATTAAATGGATTTTTTTTATGGGCACACTAACTAGAGCATAATATGTATGTGTATATATATGTGTGTGAGCATAGCATTAGTTCTTTTTCTGCTATACCCTCCATACCCTCAATACTTTCAAAGTCAATAATGTGTCTCTTGCCATTTCATTAGTGAACTGGACCTAGAATATGTTTGTGCCCTTTTTGTATGATGCTTCTAGAGTGCTGTAAGCAGTTTTTAGGGTCAAATGCATTTGTTCTAACAGGCTCTATGTCCTTCCTAGTGGTTTAATTACTAAAGATAAATTTTGAATTATTATCTTACCTCATAACCTAAAAATTGTCTGGCTTTAGCAATAAATGCCTGAAATTATTTTGCCGTGCAATTGTCATACCTATATAAACTTGTCCCAGTTTGTTTAATACACAACTAATTGTGTATTCCTGTTGTATGCTAATATTTCACAAGTGTTTCATGCATCCTTTTAAAAAACTACTAATCAGAATAATAAGTAGCTACTCATTCATACTGCTTTGTGCTTTACTTATACTATTTTAGGACTGCTTCTTGATTTTTTCTTCTTTTAATGTAAGCATTAACAATAAGACTTTCATAAAAGCACTGTATCTTAACTTTTTGGGCCAAAATCAAAAATATAAACATTGATGAGTGTTGGGTTGTCTTACAGATTGGTTCTGGCTTCTGAAGTTTGCTATTGAAGTTCTGTGTTGACCATTTTATCTCAATTGTATGTGCTTTCATGAAGATTCTGCATACAACGGGGCAATCTCTGTTTTTTAAAAGTTAATTTTAGTTTTAAAAAATGGAATATTGAGGAGGTTTGGTCATCAAACATTTTACTGCTTTTTGGTGTGATGGGAATGAATATTCCTTCTCAAATGGGATTAGTATAATTTTTTTTCCATACATCCTCCCATTTTTTTTGTTACTTTTTTGTTGGCATTCATTAGTCAGAGTAGCTCAACTTCAATGACAGTCTCAGTGGAAAGAATATTGTACTATTAGTGACTATAATACTTTTTATATCAAAGGATGGTAGCTGGGTAATCTGATTATCTTTACCAATAAAATATTTTTGAAAGTGTAATATCAGGCACTTGCTTTGCTCTATTTCTGTCTACAAAAATGATTTAGCTATAAATGTAGCTTCTAATTTTCTTTTTCCCTTTTATTTTAACGGCAGTCTTCTCTTTATCCTTTTCAGGCGCCTCCTTGGCATTATAACAAAAAAAGATATCCTCCGTCATATGGCCCAGACGGCAAACCAAGACCCCGCTTCGGTAATGTTCAACTGAATCCCGTAGATGAGGAGAGAGAGGAGGCAGAAGAGGAAGTTCATTTGTTGAATAGCACAACTCTGTAACCTGAGGGAGTCGTCTACCTATAGTTCTCCTTTAAACAAAAAAAGAAAGAAAAAGAAAAAAGGAAACATAGAAGCCAGGCTTTTGCAACATGGTTTGCAAATAATGCTGGTGGAACGGAGGATTTGTTTGGGGAGGGAAAGGAGAGAGAAGGAAATGAGTGAGGTATTTCCCCATCTAAGGAGAGCAGCCAACCACCTCCTCTCATTCTGCACTGGATGCGTTCAGCTGAGGATGTGCCATGAAAGTGCAGACTTGAGCCCCAAAGGAGAGGGCCCTGGAGCCCTGAAGCACCCGGCCT
Source organism: Plecotus auritus (assembly GCF_963455305.1). Taxonomy (NCBI): domain Eukaryota; kingdom Metazoa; phylum Chordata; class Mammalia; order Chiroptera; family Vespertilionidae; genus Plecotus; species Plecotus auritus. The sequence continues at coordinate 73,294,116 of NC_137773.1, forward strand.
GTTACTCCAACTTTGCAAAGACGTGTTATCAGTCCCCGTTTCTGGAGGGGTTACTTTGAATTGAGCCATCTATAAGACTGCAGGTCTTGCCCTTTTTTAATCAAAACTGTTCCGTTTAATTCATGAATTGTATAGTTAAGCATTACCTTTTTACATTCCAGAAGAGCTTCTCTCTCTTTCTTTCTCTTTCTCTCTAACAAAGCCTCTTTAAATTGGTGTGCCCTTTTGAAGCAATCCTTTCTCATATTGAGATGTACTGTGGTTTTACTGAGGTTTCATCACAAGAAGGGAGTGTTTCTTGTGCCACTAACCATGTAGTTTTTTTACCATCACTGAATGCTTGGAGCCGACACATGCACCATAACAAAGGCCGATCAAACAGGTACAATCTTGAATGAAGCATGAATGATATCTCTCAGCTTATGTGCTGTGTGGTTCAGAATCTTTTTGTTTTCCCCCCTCTCAGATTTTATAGATAATGTGACCTGGTCTTATGCATATTTTCTATTTCTAAAACTGCTATGAAATACAAGTACTGTTCAGCATAAGGAAGCACCATGCTACTGCTCTGACAGTAGAGAAGTAACTATTCTGTTTAGCTGTATCTGGAATTAACTGCATGTTTAAACACTGGAATTTTTTTTCTTCTTGAAATTAGATCAGTCATTTTTTTTCTTTCCTCAAGATATTTTACTGCTGACACTGAAGAAATGTAATTCATAACTTGCACTAAATGTATATTTCTTTTCTTAAAAATTTACCATTCTTATTTATATTTTTATGGATTAAAATTTATAAAATACAGATCAGTTAATATCTCACTTAAATAATTTTACCTTTTTAATGTGATTTTTATAGACTAATTCTGACTTACAAATATGGAGATATGAACAAAGTTTACAATGGGAACAAGGGTTTGAGAGAGGATGTGGTTATTTCTCTATGATCTAATGTGTACATAAACCTTTTTCTGATCTTTCACTGCCATCCCCTGGATTCTATCATCTGACCTGTCCATTCTGACTCATTAACTGGAAAGTTGAAACACTACAAATCACTTTGAAGATTAAAATCAGGCATTAAATAGTGTTTACCTTTAAAAAAAACCCACGAAAACAATGAAATTGCAAAAATATCAGTAAAATTGTAATCAGAACATCACCTTTGAATCTTTGGGTATGTCACATCTAGAGGTATTTAATGATGTTTTGACTATTCACAGTGCATTTTTTGCAGGATGAATTGAAAATGTATTGGGGTGTGTTTGGGATTGTTTTTGGAAATGTCTGTCTTAATCATGGTCTTAATTCACTGTCGGCAAAGGTAGTTTTCTTGAAGGACTGGCCTAAATATTCTGTGATTGTGCATTTTTGGTTGGAAAGTGATTTTTTGCAGACATTTTCTGAAACAAACTGGCAATGAGCTGCTTTTTTGGAAGTGAGTCTTCCTTTTTTAATATATCTGTAAGATGGGTAAAATCTTGAAGATTTATAAAATCATGAAGCCATATTAGAATGACAATTTTAAGTTGAACAAAATTTTAGAAACTCGGTGAAACATTCTTAGTTTTGCTATCTGCCTAAAATTGGTACTTTGTCCAAGACACTTCCCCACTTTGGCAGATTTCAAGTTTTCTGGCCCCCTTCACAGTTTGACCATCCAGAGTAAGATCATTTCTGAATGATGGTTGTGTGTATATTATCTCCAGCTTGTCTGAAGTGTGCAAGGCGCTGCTGGAGTGTGAGTTCCTCAGCCCTGGCTACCGAACAACTTAATGGCCTGTCCTGTTATAAGCCTTCGAAGGAGAAGCGAGTTTCTTTGCAGGTAGCTTCATCATAGTAAACTTAACATGGATTTCGTTTTTCATGTTAGGTCCTCCTTTCATTGCCCATCCTGCTTCAGAGACTGACATTTCAGGGTGAACACTCAAGGTGGATATTAATTTTCTTCTTGGTGTATTTCTATCCCTGATGTGTCTTACAGCTGAAATACAGGACAAGTGCCATATTTTTATGCATTCAGTGGTTTTCTTTGGGATTACGATCTGTTCCATTTTTCTTCATGATATGTTGAGGTATGTCTGCTTTTTAATCAAACTGTGAAGTAGTGGAGATCATGAAATATATGTGCCTGGGTGATGGGCAAATAATACGTGGAGCACCTTATTTGCATCCCTTTTTGGAGAAGGTATGATGAGAATGGGCAAGGGTGTCAGCATTTCTTCCTAATTGTTTTCAGTTTTGGTTCATGAAGAATGCTTAGTTTGTTAATCTGTGATGTTGCCTAGAGCTGTATTTATCTGTTTTTATTTATACTAGTATAGTAAAGCTGCATATCATTACAGTAAAAATGATTACTGTGATGAGTTAATCAGAATATCTATTAAAATCTATATGACAATGTGTGGTTTGCCCTTCAATTATACGTATAAACCCTTCCACTTTTACTCTTTTTGCAGTGTAGGCCAGTATGTCTGGTACCAGCAGCCTTAAAGGGGTGATATATTTGTAAAGCTTCTCTCAGATTACAGAGCCATTAATGCACGGTGCAAGCAAGAAGCAACCAAACAGCAGCTGCTAGATTGAACAGCAGGTATATACATACCAGCAATAGTACAGAGCCTCCCTCTCAGTGCAAATTGCAGGTTGACAGAAAGATTTCATTTGTTTACTTTCAAAACCATGGTGTTTATTACGTTTAAATATATTTTTATTGATTTCAGAAGGGAAGGAAGAGGGGGAGAGAGAAACATCAATGATGAGAGAATCATAGATCGGCTGCCTCCTGCATGCCCCCTACTGGGGACTGAGCCCGTAACCCTTGACCAGAATTGAACACTGGACCCTTCAGTCTGCAGGCTGACACTACTCACTGAGCCAAACCAGCTAGGGCAAAAACTATGCCTTTTAAAAAGAAATAAAGAAACATGCTATTTACATGAAGAGAAAATATGTGATTTACATTTTAAAATTTTACCTTGGAAAGTTGCTAATAGAACTGCCTAAAAAGAAGTGTTGATATTTGAATTAAAAGATTTCAGGAGTCTACTAATATTAAACTTTTAGTAAAGAGGCAAGCACTTTACTAAAAATTCAAGGAGAGAACTTTTATCATTCATTTCATTTGGTCATTCACTAAGTACTTATTGAACACTTACTGTGTACTAGGCATTATTCTCTGTCTTTGAAGCTTACATTCCATTTGGGAAAGAGACACATAATATGGTATGCCTGATGGTGGTAAATATCACGAATTCAGTGGAAAAATGATTCCTACATGCCACACATCGTTGTAGGCATACCTAAATCAGACAGAGTTCTAAGGGAGTGAAGTAATGAAGAGGCTGTTATTTTTAGGGAGGGTAACCAAGGAAGGCCTCAGGGATAAGGTGACATCTCAGCAGAAACCTAAAGAAAGTGAGGGAATGAGTTATCTGTGAGAAGAGGAAATATATGCAAACATCCTGAAGTGCAGGACATGCCCAACAGATAACTGGGAATACTAAGCAGGTCATTGTGGCAGGATGGGAAAGGTTTCTAAGAAAACAGGTTGGGTGTGTAAGAACTTGGCTTTTATCCTGAATACAGTGGGACGCCAGTGACACAGTGTGATGGGATCTCTGGCTGCTTTGCTGGGAATAGACTGGAAGGGGCAGGGGTGGAAGTGGGAAGACCAGTTCGAAGTCTCTTGGAGTAACAAGGTAAGTTTTGATAGAGGTTTGAATCTGACTGGAACTGGTGGAGGCTGTTCCAGTGGTTGGATTGTAGACATTTTAAAGGTGGAAGACACAGGATTTGCTAGCAGACTGAATGTGGAGTGATAGGAGTAAAGGTGGTCACCATGGTTTTTGGCCTGAGCACAGAACAATAGAATGGCTATTGACTGAAGTGGGAAAGACATCACAAAGAATAGATTGGGGGATGTGTACAGCAGAGGAATTTTGGTTTTAGGCATTAAGTTTTAAATGCCTTTTAGACTTCTAAGTGGAGATGTCAAGCAGGCAGTTGTACGTATAAGACAAGTTCTGGAGAAACACTCAAATGTAGCTTGAGATATTTAGATAGACAATGGGAGGTATCCTGGGACAGGAAGCCATCACCATGGGAGTAAGTGGACAGAAAGGACTGAGAACTGATGCATTTACATGTTTGGATTTGAGATGAGCCAGTGAGGTAGTGTGGGGAGTGGTGCCATTAAAGGAAGGGTAGTCCCCTGCAGCTGGTGCCATGAGTAAGTTTTAAGGAGAATCAGCTGGTAGGTCAAGTAAATGAGGACTGAAAATAAGCCAGTGTGGAGATAAGCTTGACCAAAGCAGTTTCACTGGGATCAGGCAAAAGTCTGGAACAGTTTTGCCAGAAATTGGAAGGAATTAAAGGCAGCTATTAGAGCTGAGATTTTCAGAAAAAGGATGTTTGATAAAGGGTATTTGAAGATGCAGGACATTATAGCTTTCGTTTTTGGTAGGAATGTGTAAGAGGAAAATTGATAAACTGAGGGGTCCTTCAGTAGTTAATGGATGTCATCTGGGTTACACAGCAACATTCATAGGAATGAGGAAAGGTAGTAACTTCGTGAGATTTCATCGAAGTTATTTTGATTGCTTCTATTTTCTCAGTGAAATAAACTGAGGATGGAGGATCTGTTGCATGTTTGGGAAAAATGTGAAAGTAGGAATGAAGGGCAGCAGCATGACCAACTTGAGGTTGATGGTTGTTTTTTCTCCAGCATGTATATGTTCTCTTACTGAGGGGGCTGTATACTTATGGCATAACTGTGGAGCTGAGGCATTAAAATTCCTGACTAGAAGTGTTTCCTTTTAATAGTCCACTCATACCTTATATCAAAGCCATTATCTCATAACATCTGTTTAAGGACACAGCTCACAGAGTAAGTAACGGGGACTACAAAATGTGGGGACTAACCTAGATGACCTCAGGGCTTTCCTGTAGTTCATATTAAAGGGGAAGAGCTTATAGGCTCTTTAGCCTAATCCACAATGTTTGCTATTTTACACTTCATGGTTTGCTTTGTTTTTCAAGTGAAGGACATTTTGTCAGGTTTAATGAGGACCTGAATCTGGTAAAACACAGATTCGTACTGGAAGTATAATGAAGTAATTTGCAATGGAAAACTAAAATCTAAATTAATAGTATACTGACTTCTATATTATCTATACAGTAGGTCCTGAGGTTATGTCGGAGATCTGTTCCCACAGTGCAATGTAATGCGATTTTCGCCGTAAGTCAGAACCCACCTACATAAGCACCTACGTCACTCACGTGGAACACATACATAGCAGTAATGAAGTGAAATAGTAAAAAAAATTTAAAAGATAACAATTCCTGACCTTTACTTGTGGTAAATAAGTAATAATAAACATAAAGCACATAGGTGCATACGTCAAAATGACGGAACATTTTTTTTTTTATAAATAGATGGCGACGTAACCAAAAAACGATGTACGTTGAGTCCGATGTAACCCGAGGACTGCTTGTATATATAAAACCCTAATATGTAAATAGACCGAACAACCGGTCGCTATGATGTGCGCTGACCACCAGGTGGGGCATGTGTGGAACATGGTGGGCATCAGCAGCAGGTGGCAGAGCACGGAACATGGTAGGTGTCAGCTGCAGTGGGATGGTGGAGCAGGTGAGCAGGGGCGCCAGACCAAGGTGGGGCGCTAGTCGCTGTCATTGGGGCGAGCATCTGGTGGTTACTGAAAATTCTTTGCTCCTGCGTGCACCCATTGCCAGCGACCAGTACCGGCCCCAGTTGCTCAGCGCTGTCAGTGGGTGCGAGCAGCAGCTGCCAGCCCTGATCACCCCTCAGGGCTTCTCCACCTCCCCCTGCTCCTGAGGGTTGATCAGGGCTGGCAGCGACCACTCGCACCCACTGCCAGCTATGGCCCCGCTCGCACCTGCAGCCGGTGCCAGAGCAGCCGCGGTGGGAGGGGCTGGGCAGGGGTGCAGAGGATGGGCCAAGACACCCTACCACCACAGCCTCATGGCCCACAGTTCCTTTCAAGGTGCATGAATTCATGCACTGGGCCCCTTGTACTATATAAGTATACTACTGAACAATGATTAGTAATACAGACTGAGTCGAAGGAGAATTGTTTTAAAGAATATTCCCAATGGGAGAAAACATGAGTTACCAGGAGACCCTGTTTAAATGCAATTTCGTTAGGTGGGGTCAGGCACTCTAAGAGTGCTGGGTAAAATATCACAGGTTTCCTTGTCCTGTACCTTTCCCACCCTCCATAAATCTAATACCTAAATCTACAGCTATTATTAACTCAAGTCTCAGAAATAAATTCTTAGTTGCCTATGTTAAATACTGAAAAGGACTCCTGGGAGGAGAGGATAGTCTGGTTATCTACAGGCATCAGGTGGTGAATTCCTGTGACATTAGAGGATGACTTCTTTCAAATGTGATTAGGATCTCACCATTTAGATGATTTGACTACCATTTATTTGCACATGAAAAAAACCCAGAACAGAAACCATCAATAAAATGAAAAGGGAACCTACTATATGGGAAAACATACTCACCAAGTACACATCAGATAAGGGGTTAATTTCCAAAACACTCAAAAATTCATACAACTTAACACCAGGAAGACAAACAATCCAATTACAAAATGGGCAAAGGATCTAAATAGACACTTCTCTAAAGAGAACATACAGGTGGCTAACAGACATGTAAAAAAGTGCTCAACTTCACTAACATCAGAGATGCAAATTAAAACTACAATGAGGGATCACCTCATACCTGCCAAAATGGCTACCATCAATAAATCAATAAACAATAAGTGCTGGCGAGGATGTGGAGAAAAGGAAACCCTAGTACAATGCTAATGGGAATGCCGACTGATGTAGCCACTGTGTAAAACAGTATGGAAGTTCCTCAGAAAATTAAAAATGGAACTGCCATTTGACCCAGTGATCCCACTTCTGGGAATATATCTAAAAATCGTAAAACCAATCAGAAAGAATATGCACCCCTATGTTCATAGTAGCATTATTTACAACTAGAGGCCTGATGCACAAAATTCATGCACTTGGGGGAGGTGGGTGTGTCCGTCAGCCCAGCGTATGCCCTCTTGCAGCCCAGGAGTCCAGGGGATGTCCAAGTGGGCCTAAGCCGTCAGTCGGACATCCTTAGTGCTGTGGAGACGGGAGAGGCTCCCGTGCTGCGCTCACCAGGAGCCCCTGTGGGAGCACACTGACCATAAGGGGGCAGCTCCTGCATTGAGCATCTGCCCCCTGGTGGTCAGTGCGTATCAGAGCGACCAGTCATTCTGCCATTCGGTTAATTTGCATATTAGCCTTTTATTATATAGGACAGCTAAGATCTGGAAACAGCCTAAGTGCCCATCAGTAGATGAGTGGATTAAAAAAGTAGATTTACACCATGGAATACTAGGCAGCTGTAAAAAAAGATGGTACTCTTACTTTTTGAGACAGCAGCAATGGGCCTAGAAATTATTATGCTAAGTGAAATAAGCCAGTTAAGAGAACGACAAATATCACATGATCTCACTTATATATGGAATCTAATGAGCAAAATAAAATGACAAAATAGGTCCAGAGGTATGGATTTGTGGAACAGAGTAACAGATCTCAGTGGGAGGGGACAGGAAGAGATTAACCAAAGAACATATATGCATAATCCATGGACACAGACAATAGTATGGGGATGGGGTAGGTTGGGTTGGGGGTTGGGTGGAAGGGGGGCAAAAAGGGAGAAAATGGGAGACATCTGTAATTCTGTCAACAATTAAAGAAAAAAAAGAGATTTATAGAAAGTTTTAGTAAATGTTTCCATCAGTTTATTTTCTGTATCCCTTAAAAACAAACAAAAATCACAAGTTTAATACTAATGCTTTAAAATATTGTACACTAAGGAAAGCCAGCTCTCACTCATGCTGCAAGCTGGTCTGTGTTCTCTTTACTTCTGTTTGCCAGATGATCTTCAATAATTTCTGCAAAGAGATTCCTCTTCAACAGATTGTATGCAAGAGGTAAAAGCTGGCCAGCAACTTTATGAAAATACTGAAAAATAACATTAAGCAGAGAATAAAGCAGATGCCCTGGTAACAGAAAATACATTTAAAAAGCACTCATTTAACAAAGCATACTCCCCAAATCATTTTAGCTACTTTTTCAACTGATTAGGACTGAATTTTGAGAGACAACTGGCATTCTGTCCAAGAGGCAATTTTGTAGCTCTAAAAGACTAATGGTATATTCTGAAGGAAATTCAGAAGAAAACCAAGTTAAAAACGTAAGCTTCCCCATTTCCTTAGATTAGGTTGATCAACCTTTATTTTTTTTTTCTCCAAACTATATAATCAAATGCTTTTACCTTGTTACGAATAGGTATACTGAATTTGAGTTTTCAAATCAATCCCTTTTCAAATTCCTTCTCTCTCCTCCATCCTTTTTAGCTACTGCCTGGGTTATCAAGTGACTTATGACTACTGCTGTTATTTACTAAAAGAAAAACTGGCAATGCTTTTGTTAGTAAACATGAATTAGCACTTCCTATGGTCTAGGTTCTGTGTAATAACACCTTTTCATATATTCTTATATGTGACTTGACTTTTCACAGCAATCAGGTTTTTTAGTAAACTCGTTCATTTCCTGGCATGGCCGAGCACTATTCCAGTTGATCAAGGACTGTCATTCTAGTTGTTAAACATTTGGATTATTTTTACTGGTAAGCATACATGAGGAAGGCAAAGGCAAGACAGTAATGTGGTTTAGAGAAAGCAGAATTCTCAAACGAGACTCACCAGACCTACAAATTCTCAGGACCCAAGAAACACTTTGGGGAGGAGGGGAATGCAGCCATCTGTGTTTGAACAGCCCTGTAGATGACTAATGCATGCTAATGTGAGCTGCTGGCTTAGTCCAGCTCCTGCACAGCAGCAGCATTAGCATCACCTGGGAGCATGTCAGAAACATGGCTTTTCAGGCCTCACCCCAGATCTACTGAAGCAGAGCCTGCATTTGAACAGTATCTCTAGGTGATTCCTATGCTCTTTACAGTTTGGGAATTACTAACTTAGATGCGGACTCGGGAACCAGACTGCCTGTTCAAGGTGGTTTACCTCTTTGTGCTTTGAAGGTGACATCACAGGAATTAAATGGTCTGTGTGCAGACATATTTTATAGGTAAGGAGACAATAAAAAGGTTATGGAAAAATTGCCAAATTTTACACAGCATTTAAGTGGGGTAGATGTAATTTAAAACTGAACAGGTTAGCCCTAGAAACACATTGAAGCCACTACACCTTCTTGCCTCTTTGACCTTGAGGCAACTATAGTTGAGTAAGCACTGATTTAACTGTTGGGTAGGTTTGTCCTATTTAATTAGCTAGTGATTAGCATCTTACATATTTTAAGTAATTTAAAGCCTATTTTTAATTTTGTTAATCCTCACTCGAGGATATTTTTCCATTGATTTTTAGGGAGAGTGGAAGAGAGAGGGAAAGGCAGAAACTTCGATGTGAGAAAAACACATTGATTGGTTGCCTCCTGCATGAGCCCTGACCAGGGAGGGCCCAGGCCTAGGAGTAGCCTGTAACCAAGGTACGTGCTTTTGATGGGAAATGAACCCGGGACCCTTTGGTCCACAGGCCGGTGCTTGCTCTACCCACTGACCCAAACTGGCTAGGGCTAAAGCTATTTTAAAACAGTATTTATTCTTCATCTAGGAATTCAAGCACAAGAACAAATAACTCCCCCATCCCAGTAGGAAATGAAATGGCACCCTGGGAAAGATGTGTGCATACCCACACATGTATGATGTCCCTTTAATACATCTAAAGTAAATTCACTTTAATGTAAACCTGAAGGCAAATAATCTTGGTAAGTCACCTTTGCCAGAATAGAAGATGAATTTCAAATAAAAGGTATTTCTTAAGTATCTGCTTTAAAATCACTTCAAAAAGCTCCTTTTGAAATACATACCCTACCTGTGCTAGAACTTGGGTATGTAATGTGCATGCATGTGTGAGGGGAACAGGGGGAGGTTTGGTGGTGATTTTTTACTCACATGTGAACCATAACAAAAGAGGTCCATTCCCAACTCTAGCCCCATGCCATAGTCACATTCGTCATTAGCAAACTGCACAAAGGTCATCATTTCCTGAATGGGAGCAAAAGCCTTTAGTCTCTCCTCATCACTTGGTGCCTCAACAATTGCCTTGCAAATTCTCTTGAGGTTGGCTGAAAGAAATCAATGATATTAAAAATTATCTATAATCATCTTCAGAAGTAAAAATATCAGCTGGGTTTTTTTCTTCATAGGACTTTTCATACTATTGATATAATCTTAGATGGCAACATAATTTAGAATGGCAATTTTATAATTTTTCTAATTAAGATTCAAGCATAAAAATGGCTTAACAAAATGATTTCTTGTATTAGCAAAATGTATTTCAGTGGATCTAATCATGGTTTCACTAAGCTTTCAACAATGTTCAGTAGGCTAGTCCAGGGATTGGCAAACTATGGCCAAACCTAGCCAAACACCCGTTTTTAACTGCCCTCAAGCTAAGAATGTTTTTCTGTTTTTAAAAGGTTGGAAAAAAATAAACAAAAAAGAATATGGCAACAGAGATCATATGCAACCACCCCTGGGCTAGTCTTTATTAGGAGTTGGATTAAATAAAATCCAAATAGACAATAAAGTTCATTCCTTTTTGTTCTGTCCTTCCCTATTTAAAAAAATACAGGAAAAGACAACAATAAAACATTTCAAAATCAAACCTTTACCAAAGAGGGAGAAGTGCAGCTATGGCAGAAGTGTAATTTGAAGAAAGAACACGGAAAATTTCTAATGTTTAAATATAAAGAACAGTGGTTTAACATTTCTATTTTGGCTTTCAACATTTTTCTTACTATCTGCTGGATGCCAATGTGTGTCAGATCTCAGGGTGCAAATGAGAATGAAGATACTGAACATCTAATTAGACCTTCTTTTTGAGAAACTACCTCCTTGAGGATTATCCAGTAATGAAAAGAATGGCAATTACTGAAACCAACGAAACACATCTTTAAATTAAGTGGCTAATTAAGTGGGGAGACAAGGATTTGTTTAAACCTTAACAATCACACCCAAGAATGATACATAGCTATCAAGTTACATGTACAAGGCACAATATTCTACTGGTATTAACTACAAATACAAAGATTACCAGGGGTGGTAGAGATATACTAGGGCTTTTAACTTTGGCATGGTTATCATACTCTAATTTGCTGAACACTGTCACACACTGACAAGCTGCCAGTCAATTAATTACTCCTCTTAGCAAATAACACTAGGCAGGAGCACGAGGATTTTAGATCATTTATGTCTTGCTACCATTTCTCATTCAAAAATAATTAAACCACTGAAGGATTTAATGTTTAGAATGTTAAGAAAAAGTTGAGGGAAATAAAAAAGATCTTGGACATAAAACCCCAGGACCACAACCAGGGGAGGGTAACAGGGTTTATTCCAGGCACTACAATTTAAAACCCACCAACCCTGAAGTTTTAGAGACTGCTATTTCTGTAACAGATGTTCTCAACCTTTCCCAAACAACACACTAATTCTGCTTGTCAAAACTTCGAATAGACGAGTTCGCAGAGGCTGAAGAGAAGAACGTAAACAGAAGACTAGACAGTAAGGAGAGCCCACTTGCCTTCCCCAGTAGAGACGGAGTATATCTCTGACTCAGGGAGGAAATGTGGAACAGTGGAACAGGGAGACAGATTATCCTGTCCAACAAATACAATGCAGGTTACATGTGTAAAGCTTTTCTCATATCCATAGTAAAAAAGAAACATGAAATTAATTTTTTTAGATATTTAATTTAATCCAACTACCCAAAACAATCATTTCTGTATAATAATAAAATCATAATATGCTAATTAGACTGGACATCTTTCCAAATGACCTTCCAGATGAAGCAGGGCTGTGAGGGCTGAGCTCCTTGCATGAATTTTGTGCATCGGGCCTCTAGTATAATATAAATAATTGAATTAAAGTAAATTCATCTTCTCAGTTACAGTAGCCACATTTGAAGTGCTCAGCCACATATGGCTAACAGCTACCATATTCTATAGCCCAGCCATATTCATTTTCCCCATGGAACTCCTCTAATGTGGTGTGAAGCTGACAAAATAATACATCTGAATAATTGTGACACCTCAATCTACTGCTTAGAACTCTGCGGCACAATAAAGGTTGAGAATAGCCGCTGTAGAGAACTTGTTACGAATACAGATTTCCAGATACCAACCCCAGAGAACACCAAGCAAGGCCAGTTGGTTCTGTTTAAAAAAATGGACAACTAAGTCCTAATTGGTTTGGCTCAGTGGATAGAGCGTCGGCCCGCACACTGAAGGGTCCTGGGTTCGATTCAGGTCAAGGGCACATGCTCAGGTTGCAGGCTTGATCCCCAGTGGGAGGTGTGCAGGTGGCAGCCGATCAACTGATGTTTTTCTCTTTCCCCCCCGCCCCCTGCTCCCTTTTCTCTCTGAAATAAAAATAAATAAATGGACGGCCAAATCCATAAGCTAGGAAGGAATATTTGGTTCTTCCTTGAGGAAGTGCTAATTTTGACTTCTAAGTTGTATCCTCTCTGGAACAAGACGATAATTAAGGCAATGCCAACAGCGATGTTCAAAGTAATAAGAGAATAAAGGGAAGGGGAAAGAGCTGAGAAGTGGTTTTATTTTCTTAACAAAGCAATAATTATATTTTGTGTATGAACAGTCCATTTTCAAAGTGTTTTCATACCTACAAATGAAGTAGTTCAGGATCTTGGGCTTCTGAATGCTAAGTTAATCTATCTGCAGATGAAAAAAATTTTGCAAAGTAATACATAAAAACATACTATTTCAATAATTACTATCTTGTATGTTGACCAATGTCAAAGATTCTGAAATAATTCAGAAAATGTAACCTAGGCACTAGGTTGAAATTCCCTAAATGCCTGTAACTACTATATATGTATGCATATATTTTAAAATATATTTTTATGGATTTAAGAGAGGAAGGGAGAGGGAGAGAGAGAGAAACATCAATGATAAGAGAGAATCATTGATCGGCTGCCTCCTACATGCCCCACACTGGGGATCGAGCCTGCAACCCAAGCATTTGCCCTGACTGGGAATTGAACCGTGACCTCCTGGTTCATAGGTTGACCCTCAACCACTGAGCCATATCGGCTGGGCATAACTACTATATTTTAAGCACTGTGCTAAGAACTTACATACTTTTTTTATACCCCAAACACCCCTCCCTATAAATGGTATTCACCATTATTAACCATTTTGCAGATAAAAATGACAAAGTGTAGTGGAGTTAAATAATTTGCTTAAGGTTACGCTGATACAAACCCAATTTTAATTCAGGCCTGACTGACCCTAAAACCGGAGTTTGCTCCTTATCACTAAGGTCTAGTGACTGTCCCACAAAAGGCACATGTATACATCTACTGTTCCACAGAAGGAAAGCCTTCCTCCAGATATTACCATATATATGTACATATGCACATGTGTCCATGAGAAATACATTACCATCTGTTTCAGGGAGCTCTCTGTACCCAACATCATTTTTATCTACTGGAACAACCAAGCCTGCACCATGAAAGGTCTTTGTCACGACCTAAGTTCAAGAAAAAAACCAAAAACACAAAAACTTAATCATGGTAAATAGACTAAACAAACCAAACAAAAACTTACCCGAACCTAACAGAACACACACACAAACCCTCAACATTTCTGTCAAAATATAACTTAATGAATTTCAGTCAATTTGGATGCCAGGGCAAAAGTTTAACATTCCTTATCTTTAAAATTAGCTAAAATTAGGTAAATCATAAGGACTCCAAGCAATTATAAAACAATGCACTGATTAGCTGTTATTACTCATGTCATCATTACAAGCCTGCAGCCTGAGCTGTGTGGGAAGAACAATGGCATGCTATTATAGGAAGCAAGCCAGAATATTAGTTCAACTGTAAAGGAGTCTGAAAAATAAAGGAAAACATAAGGAAGAAAAAAGACTAATTCTAACCCCGATAGAAAAATAGGCAAATTTTAGATAGTTCACAAATGAAATACAAATGACCAGCAGAGAAGTAAAAAATATTTAATGTCCTTTATAATCAAAGAATTAAAACTAATTAAAGCTAATTAAAATAAGGAAGTATTATTAAAAGAGCTGATAATACCCAGTACTGGAGAGGATATGGAGAAAATAGGCACTCATACATTGCTGGTGGGAATATAACACCATCTATAGGATAGTTTTGCAAATAACAAAACCTCACAAAATTAAAAAACAAAGCATACACACACACACACACACACACACACACACAATCATCTTAAACCATGTATACCTGACAGAACTAATTCTAGAAATTTCTTTTAAGGAAATAATCAGGTAAGTGTGCAAATAAAGGTATAAGAGGATATTTATGGCAAGGTTGTTTGAAAAATGTTAAGCAACCTAAACTTTGAACATAAGCACAGCCACTCAAAATTATGAGGTAGATATATCTTAAATTTAGCAATATGAAGCAATAATCATAATATATTCATAAGTATAAAAAGCAGGTCATAAAACAGTATTGATAAAGAAAAAACACGGTATATATACACTGACTTATCTTATGCTGACATACAACAAAAACCATCATGTGTATTTTCACATTTTCCACAGACGATAAACTGTACTAACTGTCTGTAAAGAAGTATCAATTATTAGCAAAACACCAGAATCCTAATTTTATTATGGACAATAGGAATACAAATTTAGAAAAACCCTGTACCAGGGTGGTAATATTCTAAGGCATAAGGAGCAGAGGTGGATAGAATGGTATACCCTTATTTTACAATATCATTAAGTCAAAGTACCCTTTTTAATAATGATAGCTAGGAATAAAAAAAGGCAAAGTGGCTTATAGCCAATTAGTAAGAGGATGGAGTGGAAAGAATGCTAATTATTAAATATGTGAATTTAGGTCTCAGATCTGTCTCAATTATGATTTTGGACAAATCTGTAAATCTCAATTTACTTATCTATAAAATAGGATGATAATTCCTACCTACTCTGCAGATTTGCTTTGAAGGTCAAATGAGGTAAATCATAAGGACTTTGCAATCCTAAGCACTTTAAGGTATTGTCAGTATAAAACACTGATTTCTAGTGTACCGTATAGTGCTCTGTTACACTGGAATGGACATATTACTACTCTCATACAAGGACAGTGTCACTAAGTCACAGATACTAGTGGAACTGAATTGTTCAGGACTAGAAAGTACAAATTAAATGGAGATGAAAATAACAAAGAACAAACTTGGATTTGAAAGCATAACCAATATGTTGTCTTTGGCAGGATAAAAATCATGGTTGTCTTATAAGTTCTTTTCTTCATTATATTTATGTTTTTACCAGCTGTTTTTATAAAAAGAACAAACAAACAAGCACAAACCACAGGGGAGTAGGCCAGGACAAATATACCTATGAGGTTTAAACCCCAATCATATCTTATTTACAGTTATGGAAATCCTACCTGAAATAAATGATAGTTGATGGTAGAAAAATAAACGAGGCTCTGATAGAAGAAATTGTTCCTTACATACAAGCTCAGTCTTTACTCAAGAATTAGGAATAGATAATAATGAGATGAAAAATGCTACCCCTATTTCTACTTACAAGTGGGAGAGGCTCCCTATGAAAACTAGAAAGGTAAAATGGCAACATAAAATCTTTAAAATGTTAAAACCGCCCTATTGCAGTGAGTTTCATTCAAATGTATATTTTTAGAAACTGTTTTCAGTCTATAGGACTAAAGAAAGAACTGCTAACACTGCAGCTTAGTGACTAATTTACCAGAACATCACCCTATAGTTGAGTCACGATCAGAGAAGGAACTAAAGTAGGACTTTCAATAACCAAGTACACTAAAGTACTTCATCATCAGTACTAGTTTATTTGGGAGTAACTAGTACTTCATTTGGCCTAGATTCAGATGAACCAGCTACAGCAGACAATGGTGAGAGGCTGAAGGAGACCGGGGTGCCCTCATTCTACTGTGAAAAATGTCCTTCCTCCCCAGAGGTTATAAGAACAAACTCCTATAGAATTCTCATTTACCCCAAAGCAGAATTCTAGCTTGTCTGTTAACTTACCCTGAAATTTGTAAGTGATAAACCAAAAGGATCCAACACCTTGCCAAAGTATTTGCTGTTTACAAAGCACTCCACTACTCTACAGGCATTAGGAGAGATGCAACAGGATATGCTGAAGGGGTAAGGAGAGGACTGCTAAGACCCACATTTACTGGAGGAAGTGAACAAATCTGAAAACACACTGTCGCTCAAAAGGGAACCAACCACCTTTGAGGCCCTGAAAAAGGCACTCTGAGGCATACCTTTACAAATCTACTCCCAAAGGACACCTTGCACTAAATCATTAGCCATTAGACCTTACCCATTGAAAAAAGAAATTTAAGTAAATTACATGCAAAGCTGCCTTCAGTCAGTTCTATTAAATGAGTAACTGGTAAAACAAGATTAAAAGAGTGGGAAATACTGGCATGAGTTAGGCAACCCCAGCAGCGATATAGCACATAACTCAGCCTGTAATGACCCACAGACCACCCAAGCCCTGTTCCAGTGCAGTCCCCCTGGCAGTCCAGGTGTCTGTCACACAGCCAGGGAGGAAGTCCTGGGGCGGCATCCAGCTCTCCTTAGGAAGAGGCAGCAGGTGAAAAGACAAGGATAAGGGGCACGAGGGAAGGAGTAAAGAGAGGGGAAAAAACCCTATTAAAATAGCAAAATAGCCAGCGACTAACAGATTTAAGAATCATACTTTCTTGTCTCTCTGCTTCATCTTCACGGTTCTCTGTTCCAGTGAGTACCCCAGTTCTCTGGCTGCTTCTGTGAGCTTTTCATCTATGGATTTCAAGAAACTAGTTTTCTTTTTATCTGTTATTTCTTTAAGTTTTTTCATCAAAAATAATCTGAAAAAGAAGTAAAAGCCCTTGTTACACGATAGGCCACTGTACTAAGTACACAAGCCTGGGAAAGTGAAGGGAGCTAAGTTAAAAACATCAAATGCCATTAGGAAAAAGACTGCAGAATAATTACCAACAGCTCTCTCATAATCCCCAATAGATTTCTTCAAACAAGGGAAAAGCAGTATCAATAAAAAGCTTTCAGCCTCAAAACCAACAAACAATTCAAATTTGTATTATCTCTGTCTACAATAAAGATATAAAGGATATTTACAAAGCTGAGATTAAGCCACATGTTATGTGGCATTACTTGATATTGAGATATTATATACTGCTGTGGAAGAGTCTGGCATTAGAGGAAGTAGAATGTAGACAAAAGAATTTTTTATTTTTAAAGAGCCAGGGGACACTGTTATAATACTGAAGATCAGCAGATTTTTTAAAATGTTACCTTCAAATTTGTTTTAAGATAAATTTGGAAAACATAAAAGGAAAGCAAAGCTACTTTATACGTTTATACAGAAGCACAATACAAAAGGCATGAGAACAGTACATTCTGTTACTGCCAGTTACGGAAATAATTGTGTTTTGTCATAAGCAGGTTAAGACTTTAACCAGCAGAACAGGAGGGTAAAATGAAAGAGCTAGAAACACAGGTCAGCCCCCTTCCTCTGTAGCCACTGCCAGACTCCCAGGAGGAAAGTCGCTTCTATTAACTACTGACATTTGACAGTTTGCTGTGGACTTGGCATTGTAAAATGCTTAGGACATTTATAGTGGGTGTTATTCTTATCCCCATTTTACATGTCAGGAAACTGAGGACAGAGAACAATCCATTTACTCAAGTTCAGAACTAGCAGGGGCGGGTTACAGTGCCACAGAAACCAAGACCATCAAATCATGTCTTCTGATGACAGCACACATACACCAAGTGCTACTTTCAGTCATAACCAGCTGTGTATCATGAGAATATGTTTATATCAACCATAAAAAGCAAATTAAAGACATCAGGTCTAGGTGAATCAATCTTCACACTCTTCCTCAACCTCTCTGGCATGGCATACAGGCCTTCAAATACCATGTGTCTCTTGTTTTCATACTTTCATTCATATATTGCTACCTTGCCTAGAACATCTTTCTTCCCATTTTTTTCTTTTTTTTTTAAATTAATCTTTATTGTTCAGATTACAGGTGTTGCTCTTTTTTTCCCCCTAGCTCCCCTCCACCTGATTCCCCACCCCACCCCATGCCCTTACCCCCCCGCCACTGTCTTCATCCATAGGTGTAAGCTTTTTGTCCAGTCTCTTCCCGCACCCCTCACACCCACTTCCCCCTGAGAATTGTCAGTCCACTCCCTTTCTATGTCCCTGATTCTATTATGTTCACCAGTCCATTCTGTTCTTCAGATTTTTTATTCACTTGATTTTTAGATTCACTTGTTGGTAGGTATGTATTTGATGTCATTTTGTTGTTCATAATTTTTATCTTTACCTTTTTCTTCTTCTTCCTCTTCTTAAAGAACACCCTTCAGCATTTCATGTAATCCTGGTTTGGTGGTGATGAACTCCTTTAGCTTTTTCTTGTCTGTGAAGCTCTTTATCTGACCTTCAACTCTGAATGATAGCTTTGCTGGGTAGAGTAATCTTAGTTGTAGGTTCTTGCTGTTCATCACTTTGAATATTTCTTGCCACTCCCTTCTGGCCTGCATAGTTTCTGCTGAGAAATCAGCTGACAGTCGTATGGGTGCTCCCTTGTAGGTAACTAACCGTTTTTCTCTTGCTGCTTTCAAGATTCTCTCTTTGTCTTTTGCCCTTGGCATTTTAATTATGATGTGTCTTGGTGTGGTCCTCTTTGGATTCCTCTTGTATGGGGTTCTGTGTGCTTCCTGAACTTGTAAGTCTATTTCTTTCACCAGGTAGGGAAAGTTTTCTGTCATTATTTCTTCTAATAGGTTTTCAATATTTTGCTCTTTCTCTTCTGGCACCCCAAAAATTCGGATGTTGGTACGCTTAAAGTTGTCCCAGAGGCTCCTTACACTATCTTCATATTTTTGGATTTTTTTCTTTTTGTTTTTCTGGTTGGGTGTTTTTTGTTTCCTCATATTTCAGATCTTTGGTTTGATTCTTGGGGTACGTTGATCTACAGTTGAGTTTCTGTATATTCTTTATTTCAGACAGTGTATGCTTAATTTCTGACTGGTCCTTTTCCATTTTTTTGGCATTCTCATTAAGGTCCTTGAAGGTCTCACTAAGCTCCTCGGAGGTCTCATCAAGTTTCTCGGCGGTTTTTAGAAGATTCTTGAGTAACCTTATAAATGTGATTCTGAACTCTATGTCGTCCATTAGTTTGCTTTCCTCCATTTCTCTCATTTGTGACATGTTTCTTTGTCTTCGCATTTTGCTGCTTCCTTGTGTTGATGGAGTGGCTTTGTGTGGTAGGTGACCTATAGGGGCCAGTAGCTCAGCCTCCCCAATCACCTGAGGTGGACGCCTTTGGTACACCCCTTGTGGGCTGAGTGCAAAGTCTTGGTATAGTTAAGCCTTGATTGCTGTTGGTACACTGGGAGGAATTGACCTCCAGGCCAGTTGGCTGTGAGGACCCGCTGTGTCTATAATGGGAGAACTGCTGCGCTGGAGACACGCTTATGCTGCAGGACTGGTTTCAGTGGGGCTTTGGTGCTCACTGAGTCTGCCTCTTGAATGTATCACTTATGGATGTGAGGAGTTGAAATCTGGTGTCTCACACTGACCACTAGGTACACTGGCTTCTGGATCTCCAATGGGGTGCAAGTCAGCTACTGTCTGAGGCCACCCAGCAGGAGCTACAGCAAGAACTACAGTTTTCTCCTCTTTGCTTGGGGTTTGGAGGTTTTGGAGCTGTCTGACCCGGGCTGCAAGTTTGCTAGGTTAAACTGCGATAGGGCAGGCCATTCATATGCTAAAGCCGCTGCTTGGAGCTTGGGTGGGTTTGTAGATTGTGCAGGGCGGGGTCTCAGGGCGTGACTAGGCTAGGGCGTGGCAAACAGCAATGGCTGCCAGTAAGCCGGCTCTGAGGCTCTGCGTCTCCAACCTTGTCCCTGCGTCCCGCGCCCCAGCACAATGAACAATTGTTCCTGCGCGCAGCCCTGCAAGCAAGCCTCCCTCACTTTCCGACCCCACGGCAGACAGTCCAGCTTCTCCCCGTAGGAGTTTGGGTCCCCTGGGTCTCCCCAGAAACGAGTTCGGAGTAATCGGGAGCTTAATCTCCCTTCGGGTTGAAAACAGCAGCGCTCCCGATTCGCGCATCTCCGTACCTCAGCTTTTCAGCGCTTGTGCACCCCTCAATGCTGTTTGCTCTTTCCTTCTAGTTGTAGAACTTCCACTCAGCCAGCTTTCCCGTGGTTCTGGGTGATAGACGTTTTGTCTTTTAGTTGTAATTTTGAAATTGTTGTGCGAGGCAGCAGTTTAGGTGTTTACCTATGCCGCCATCTTGGATCTCTCCCCATTTTTTTTTTTTTTTCTAGTAAGTTCTTAGGCATTCTAGGCCTAGATAAAATGTCTCTGTGAAGACTCTATCGCTACTTAAGGCACTTAATTGCTGTCTTCCACATTTATCACATTATCATGATTATCTTGATAGCAATGTATGAAGCTTTTGTCTCTCAGCTTCAACTTACTCTCCAATACTTTGCTTTCTGATGCTTACAGTTGCCAAGTACAAACTGAAATAATAACCACGAACATTTTGTACTCTTTCATTAAAATCCATTGGGGTACCTTGAACTTTGAATGAATACGGCAGTGATCACTTAGAAAATACTAAATTATGCAGATCTTCCAAATATTGAAACTTTTCATTATATCATATTCAATCTAATATATCACAATATGAAAAAAATCACATTCGTTACTATTACCACTAGTCACATTAGAAACGTCATTAGATAGTGAGAAGCTGTCAAGCTCACAATGGTGCTTATTAAGTTTCCCCAGTTCTAATTTTTGTTTTTGAAACCCTGAATTTTAACCACTGGCAACAAATACAGTTAGTTGTTTTCTTTGGTTCATTTGAGAAAATGTCTCACTCATGTCTGAAAAACCAGTGTGTCAGTCATTCTCAAGTAAAAGTGGAGAAAGTTCAGCTCACAGCTCTGTCACACAAGAGCTTCTTCCTTGAAACAAACCAACACCCGAGTATGCAGAAGGGCTTTCTTTCTAGGTATGTCCTATTTCAGCACACAGAATGTTAAGGGATGTGTACTGAATGACAGGGCTCTAATGTTTTCACTGCTTCATCACTGACATTCTTATATGACACACATTATATTACTGCCTCAATAATATAATGACTGCTAATTTGGCACCACTGCCTTGATTCTTGTCAAGGTATCAACAAGTATTACCCACCATTCATTACCTCTGTGCCACTAGTGCACAAATGACATCTTACCGTGAATAGTTTTGACCTCACAGACCTCTTAAAAAGGTATCAGAGACCCCCCAAGGGTCCACACATAGTTCTTTGATAACTGCTACTTAGTTAATGGTTTCACATTACCAGTACAGTGAGCAAAGTAACTCGGCAGAGAATGATGGGGCAGCAGGCAAGAGGAAAAAAGATTATTTAACAAGATTACCCAAGATCTGATACATTGGATAAAATAAATTTATTCTTTTAATAAGTTTCAAATTTTCTTAGTTTTTTGGTCCTGTACAAATTAAGCATTCATTAAATGTAGGGTAAATAAATTTAAAAAACTGAAGTATCAAAATTAAAGAAGTATAATTTTGTGTTACATTTAGACATATCTGGAATGTGTATTAAAATATATATATTCCTGAGTCCTGTTCTATATGTACTGAAGTGGAATCTCTAGAGGCAGGACCAAAAGAACTCAAAGTCCCAGGAGGTTCTGATATGAAGTCACGATTAAAACCATTAACTAAATAGCAGTTATCAAAGAATAGACTGTGGACCCTTGTGGATCCCTGAGTTCTTTATAGGAGGTCTGTGAGGTCAAAAGTACTACTGAAAAAAAAAAAACCAGATTGGGGAAAAATTCTCTCCAAATTTTGTTGTCCAAAGATAAATGGAAACTTTTGAGTATATCTAGATTTTCTCCTATGTTCATTAAACAATATGAAAAAGGAATCATTCTACACTATTCTATTATTTGCCCTCTTCGTATATCAAACATCTTTCCAAATCAACATACAAGGATCCTGGCATTATAATGTATGGACATTCTATTATTTACTGACCTAATTTTTCCTATTGCTGGATTTGATGTTTCCAGTGTTTCATTTTTTATCAATAAACTGTAATATACACACATATTTGTGTACCTGTCCAGAAGTTCTTTAAATAACTAGCTAGAAACTGAATTGCTGATTTAAGGGTAAAAATGTTTCTTTACTTAGCACAGTACCTGGCAATGTTAGTAATCTGTCATGAAATTTTAGAATAAGGTTATTCAAATTGCTCTCTATACTAGTAAAAGTTTTACCAATTAACACTTAAATTAGTAGTTTCTTAACATCTAATTGGTATTATCACTCTTTAATCTTGACTAATCCTTGTTGGCTTAATTTGCATTTCTGTGACTACTATTCAATCCTGCACAAAGTGAACTAGTTTCCTGGGGCTTAAAAATAATTTGTTTATAACAAACTAGAGGCCCAATGCACAAAATTCATGCACTGGTAGGGTCCCTAGTGCCTGCTGGCTACTGGCCGCTGGCCGGGGCCTCCCTCCCTTCCCCTAGCCAGCTTCGCCCCCTGGTTGAATGGACAATTTGCATACTATGCTTTTATTATATAGGATGGTCTGACTTCAAAGACCTTACTCAGGCTTATATAGAAATAAGTTAAGTTAAATTTCTGGAGTAGTTTTTTAAGAAAAGGAAAATCTTAAAAACTAAAACAGTTGTTAAGAGCTGAAAAACATTATAGTGTTTTTACCTCTATGTTTGAGATAAATTATTGGAGATTGAAAACATCTGAATGAAGCAGGTACTCAAATACTTACTTGCTGGTCTTCACCTAAATTATAAATTTATCACCAATTTTTTTTCTTTTTCTTTTCTGTGTTCTCCAAAAAGCTAAAAAATACCAGAATAGTCTTGGATTATTTCAGATAACCACTATGACTTTCCTTTTTAAAAAAGATTTTTAATAAGACTAATGAAAAGTTAGGTGTTTTTGCATGTCAAAAATATTTGGAGCATCTACTATGGGGCAGGTACTCTATACAAGAAAGCCTCTGTCCTTATGAAGTTTACATGTTAATGCAAGAGACAGACAGTAGGCAAGTAAACAGCTATCATTTCTAATAAACATGGCACCAATTTCAACTGAATGGTAAATCTGAAGGGCTTAAAAGAACTATAAATTCTATGTAAATTAAAACATTTACTATAAGAACAGATACTACATAACTGTATAACAGAGACAAGCAACATTTTATAAAACTCAGAGGCATCAGAAGAGAAAGAACCTTTTTTGGATGTCTACGAGTTGCCCTTTCAATACACAGGTATGTATGACATACATATAGCAGCCCAGTCCAGTTAGTTTGAATTTTTTATTGCAAATCTGATTATTAAATCACAGGCATAAGTCTTTTTAAAAAGTGGGTAATAAAAAGAGCTCCCACAAAACATTATCTACTTATTGTATTTAAAATGACAAAGATGGCTTTCTTCATTTTTGTTCAGTGTAAACTGTATAGCTGCTAACAAATAGCTTCGAATTCTGTCTGAGGCTGGTGCATTGTGGACTAGCTCGCTCAGATCCATTCCAAGCCCCTTCCACAAGAGACCTTGCTGCATTTCCCATACTATTCTTCAGCTCAGACTCCACATGGGACCTAGCTTCTCTCAAGCAGATGCAACTCTGAAATCCGAAGAGGTACCAGGGAGAGGAGGCTGTGCTTCTGCTGCCCACCAGTGAGCGTAGCTGTAGAGGCAGCTACTGTTCTGGAGCAGCTGCAGCTGAGATCTCAGCACCTGGTCCTTAGCTGCATGAGGGCTGAGAGGCAGAGGGCAGGGCATCCATTTTATTGGCCCAGGTTATATCAAAGACAGTGTGGTCCTGAAGCCACTTGTGGCAACAGCTGCCGATTTCCCAGTTTCCTGATGGTGGCAGAGACAAACTCCACTGGTGAGCCAGTTCTGCCTACATCTTTCATTCCTGGAGGTTCAGGCTGCTCCATCAGCCCTTCTGAGGATGTTATGAGCACCTGTTTTACTGTATTAAATATCTGTGTTTGAACTAGATACAGTGAGTTCTTACAATGAATCCATAGTGATGGTGTTTAAAATACCATCAGTTTTCACTAAAAAAATATTTTGCTTTTCCCATGGGACAAATGAGGTCAACATTAAGAAATTGTTTCATTAAATAAGATAATTAGATATATGAGATATTTTTTGGGAGGTGAAAAGTAGAAGAATGTAAGACTACCTGCAAAAGTCAGAAATTATCTCCAGAAATCTAGAATTTTTAGGTTACCTCAATTCCTCATATAGCACAAAAATTATAAACAAATATAATTAGGAAGGGATTGAAATAAAGTATTTCCTTACCTAACCGCAGCAAACACATTATCTCCATTTTGAACAATTACACAGTTTTTCTTTGCTTCATTTGTACCAACATATACAGGGAGATCATCAGGAGAATCCCTGTTTAAGCAAAAGATATTAAAAATTTAGCTGCCCACAATTTACATTATTAGACAAGAAGTATTTTTAGGTCTATAGACAACAATTTATATCTACATGTTTGTTTGCTTTTTGATTGGAATTTGCCAGGTTTAAGCTCTAAGTTTCTATGAATAGCAATGACAACTCTTGCTTATATACAGAACCTAAAATTGAGATTCTTATGCCCATGCACCAAAAGGTTGCTAGCTCGATTCCCAGTCAGAGCACATGCCCAGCTTGCCCTCTCTAAAATCATAAAAACATATATTTTTAAAAAAGATTCTTAGGACCTAGTTACTTGTGTAACTAAATATAAGAAAAGGGGAGTAAGGCCTATCAAACAGAAGTAGGAAAGATTATATACACTGTCATCTCAACCCTAGTATTACAGTCTGTGAAAAAAAGACAGAAAAACAAAAGAGGACAGACAGGATTATAAAACATTAAAAGCAAAAGGATCTGATTTATCTATATATATAAAACTCTAAGGGACCAAACAACTGAACGATGGGTCGACCGGTTGCTATGATGCACACTGACCACCAGGAGGCAGATGCTCAATGCAGGAGCTGCCTCCTGGTGGTCAGTGCACTCCTACAGCCAACCTCCCGTTGTCCCTCCCCACAGCCGGCCGATCCCCATCGGCCCTGATTGGGACTGGGCGAGACAGCCCCAATCAGCCCAGATCGCCGGCCAGGCCAAGGGACCCCACCTGTGCACAAATTCGTGCACCGGGCCTCTAGTATACATATAACCAAATTCTTTTATTTTACAATTGAGAAAACCAATATAGAGAGATGAAGCACTCGGCCAACGTCCTGGTAAATTAATGGCAAAGCCAGTAGTAAAATCCATGCTAACCCAATTTCCAGCACTGTGTACATTCTACTATACCACAATACTTCTCCCTCGGCACGTTTCCTATACTTCCTCTATTCTCTTATCTTTCAGTTAATCTTTACTTTAAATGACAGCATCTCTTCTGGTACAAGTATTTTTCCCTTCAACCTACTTCTATTTCTTTAACATTCTAAGCACCTTGCACATAGCCATTTAATCCCCTGAATATTCTATTAGGTATGTATATTATCCCCATTTTTACAGAAGAAATTGAGTCACAGAAATTCAATCACTAATGACTGACACAGGGTCAGTCAGATAATAAACAGTAGGACCAATCAGTAGGACCTGACTCCAGATCACACTCTTCTTTTTCTGGATAGAAATTTGATTTATTGGTGGGTGTAAGGTGGGGGCAGCATCAAGACTGTCACGAATGCAGGGCAACACCAGGATCTTCAATGGCACGCCGAAGGGAAAGAGCCAGAGCACATCTTAACTATTGATTGTCTCTATGGCCCCTTGAAGCACATGGCTAATTTAAGTCACAGCATCTGCTCTAAATTCTCTTCCTTGAGCAAAAAGAGCTTTTCTGAACTGCCCCTCCCCCCAGAAAAAGTTGATAATCTCAAAGGAAAAACCAGTGAGGTTAAACCTAGAGTTCACCCATCCTAGGGTAAATTAGGATGGCAATAGCAGAACAGATGGCCCATGTACCCACCAAAAAGGGAAAAATATGCCCTTCACCTTGAATATTTATGTATGCTTGTTAGAAGGAGAGTAACTAAATTTTAGAGGAAAAGATCCTTTACCTGAAATACCCCATGTGGAACTGAGTTTTATTATCTCCAATAATTATTGTCTGGAACTCAGGAGGATCATAGTAAAATCTCCAGTGAAGATTAAAATTCAGGCTTGATTTTTTTTTCATTTTATGTTTTCCGGCAAGGATGTCATACGGACCCACTAATTGAAGTCCAAGGCTTTCGGAAAGTGAATCTATAAATTAAATGAGTTTATTTAGACAATAACTTTCTAGAGGCAGATAGGACATAACGCCTTTCACTAGTAAACTATTTCTAAGCAATTATCTTAAAAAAACATTTAAAGTAAAAAAAAAATTTAGTTACATGTGAAGATGTTAGTTATAAACACTCAATGGAAAAGAAATCAGAGCAATAAAAATGTGATGTGGCACTTCCATTTAGGATTTTCTCTTAAATTTACCACTAAATACATTTCAAACATTCCTGCCATTTGTTATTTTTGCCAAAGCAACACTGTTTTGTTTTCCTATGGGCATATTTTAGCTGCAAACACTTACCCTGTCTCATTACTAGGTTGTTGTGAGCCTAAAATAATTGTAGCACAACCAGTTTAAGGGAGAGACATGATAGATAACAAATGCGTGTGCATTAAGGAAGATAATTTATTTAATGAAAACATTTCTTTCCCCTTCCCTCCACTTCAGCTAATTATCACTGTGGGATTCCTTTGCCTCCTTGACAATCTATCTAGCCAACCAAATGCTGGATGATTCCTCTGTCTCCAATCTCAGACCACAGAGGGAGAATGTTAAATAATACCAGAGTCATGAAGTCTGTTCAAATGTACACTCTTACTATATAACATGGGTCTGGTTGTTCCTCTAAGAGGGAAGTAAGCATTCCAGGAATTCCATGGATATATAAGAGATGGGGCTGGAGAAAGGAAGAAAATTCTTCAAAGAGGAAACAACGTGAATAAGAGCACAGTTTCCTTGGAGGGGGAGAATGCTCAGCTTAGTGGGAAGTTGAGACAGCACCACTAATTTTTAAAGCAATATAAAAACTAGGGTGGGATGAGGGCATGCGACAGGGGTAGGGGAGGTTGGGGGAAGGTCAATGGGGGAAAAAAAGGAGATATATGTACTAATATATGTAATACTTTAAACAATAAAAAAAAATAGGAAAAATAAAAACTAAAATTACCTATCTCAATAGCCAGTGATAATAACCAGGTTAATAAACCAGGTTAATAGTCTTGTTGACAATAACATTCCCCTCTCTATAAACAAATATAAATATATATTTTAAAGGGAGATCATGCTGTTTTCCAATTTGTTTTTGTTCTCCGTCCTGTTTTCACTTAAAATTTTCTGAATATTTTCCCATGAAATTAAATTCTTTAACATAATTTTTAATACCTGCACAATGTTTCATTATAGATAGATAACTATTCTACTGATATTTACTGTTTAACTATTATAAACAATGCTTCAGTGAACATCTTGTTAATACATATTTGTACACAACCATGAATATTTTAAGTAGCTGCACAGTTTAAGTATTTTGATATATTGTCAAAATTCATAGTTATCTACCAATGTAATTCATTTTCATCAACTGAGTATGAGTGTTTCTCTCCCCCACCTCATGCTCAAAATTTAAACAGTACAAAATGGTAAGAGTGAAAAGTAACTGTCAAAAACATCATGCTTTTGTGTATCCATTCAGAGATAAGTAGTATAAGTACATAGGAAGTATATATGGATGTGTGTGTGCATCCTTGACTTCTGAATACTCTATACACTCTTCTTTTCCACTTAAAATTTTTCAGGCATGATACTTGATCACTGCCTAAAAATCAGATTCACTCTTTTAAAACAATGAGTACTCACTGAATGGATGCATTACTGATGGGCATTTAAGCCATTTCTTATTTTTTGTTTCAATAAATATCATTGAACATAATTTTGGTTCACATAATCCATAAGACAAGTTGCTAGAAGTCATACTAAAATTCCCGCAACATATCTAAGTACTTGTTTTCTTTCAAACCCTCATCAAAGGATGCTGTGAAATTATTTACCTTTGCCATGATAATAGGTGATAGTGGTGTTAATTTTATGTTTCTCTTATTAGAAACATGCTTGAAAAGGTTCCTTTTCTATGAACTGTTTAGATCCTTGGTTTAGTTCCTACTGTCTTTTCAATTGGTAGAAGTAGAATGATTCTGGAACAACTCACCAGCTGGCTTTTCAGGATCAAGTTCTTCACAGAACTTCCAGAAGTGATAGAAATCTTCAGGCAGAGAAAGCTTATAATGACTTTCTACTTCTTTTCGAAGGTCACTGGAGACATCGGCTTCACAGGATTTACTCTTCTTCACATCAACTGTTTTTTCACACTGAAAATTGGCATGCAAAATGTTTTTTCTCCAAACAGTAATTTCAATAACTTTCCTTAAATAACAACATTGTTTATTTCTGTTTACCCAACTCTATGAGATACACTTTAAAACTCTATAAGTAAACTCTATAGTATTTCTAAGTAAAATCTGGGGATTCTTTTGAGCAAATAAAAAAAAGTTTTAATATATAGTGGTCAAGAGGACTCATACAGCAAGTCTTTAAATGTATTTCTTTAAGATAATAGAAACAAAAAAAAATAAACAACAAAATAACTAAAGTAAAAAAAGGTAAAAAGTGGGAAAAGAGGAATAAGGAAAAGGCAGGTTTTGCCTTCTTTTGGTAAACAGGATTCATCATGCCTTTTGTTTAAATAGATTTAGTTATCACATCAAATGCAATTGTCCAAAATAACTGGATACAAGGGAATTTACCAGTTAAAAAATTATTTCACAAAAGGCCCTTTAATGCCAGGACTAGGTTATAAAACTTATCTCCAACATGTCTGCAAAACGGGTTCATTATATAAGTATGCCAAGTTTTATAATGCATGTTAGGTATTTGATAAATTTCTATAATGATAAAATATTCAGTTGGAGGTTACTTATCTTTAGTTTTGTAAGTAGCAATCTGATTTTCTTTTTAGAACCTTTCTTTCGGATTAAGTTCTAATTCTTCCCATCAGTCAGTGCTTCTCAACCAGGAGGGATTTTACTCCCGGCGCGCACCCCCCCCCGCAACTCCCCAAGGGACACATTTAGTAATGTCTGGAGAGGTTTTTGGAGAGATGCCACTGACATTTAGTGGGACAGAGGCCAGGGATACTACTAAATATCCTACAATGCACAGAATGGGCTTGCTTAACAAACACTTATCTGGCCAAAAATGACCATAGTGCCAAGGTTGAAAAATTTTAACCTTAAATGCTTCTCATACTTATATTCTTCAATTTTCCCAGGAGACTCAAGTTTATTGATGCTCCTTTAGGTAGTATTCAAAGCCTACAAAGATGACACATACCAGAATGTTCTTGACAGCACTGTTTCTAAAAGCAGAACACAAAATAAATGAAAATGCCTACTGACAGGAGAAGGGATACTTACAGAATTTCCAACAATGTAATATTACACTTTGTGAAAATGAAATAGAGGTACACACAATATGAATCAGTCTTCATAATAGAATGTTGAATGAAACAAAAAGTGCTTGAAGATTATATGCAGCATCATAGCCTTTTTGTGAAGTTCAAAAACAATAAATAAATGTTGTTTAGGCATACACTCATAGGTGATAAAGCTATAAAAAGAAGGCAAGGGAAAACATAAAATTCAGGATGGTAGCTACATCGAATGTGGGTGATAGGAATTTAGAGGATAGGTGAGGAACACCAGTAGAGGTAGAGTTACTGTCAGTGTTTCAGTTCTCAGGTTGAGCAGTAGGTTTACAGGTGTTTGTTATGTTATTAATAAACAAGGTAAAAGAGGACCATGCATTGGCCAATGATAACAGTTTATTATGCCAAGGATTATAATGTACCTGAATTAAATTTAACAAAAAAGGTGCTGAAATATGGATCCAAAAATGGATGCTGATGATAATAGCAAACAACTAATAAAGATAATAACAATAAAAATACATAATTAAAAAAAAAGTAGTTATTATGCACTTACTATGTGCCAGGCCACTGTTCTAATAAGGATTTTCTATGGATTAACTCATTTAATCTTCACAACTACCTTATGAGCTAGATAATATTATCCACATTTTACAGATGAAGTAATTACCCCTAGGGCCCTAAGTATAAAATGAAGGAACAGGGATTTATTTAAACCCAGATGGGCTGGCTCCTGAGCACAGATTCAACCACTTCATGCTGCTTGTCCAACTACGAATACAACAGTTGGAACATATCAAGTTCTGACCTATCCTCCCTTCTGTTTTAATAACCAGCTTTGGTTCAAAGACTGGCTCAGACTTAAGATGTTAGAAAGAAAAGCCTCAGTCTACCTTGCTGAAAGGCAGTTTTGCATAATGGTGACCTGGTGAGGTGATCGGGGTTGACTGACACCTGACTTCTGATTTCCAGCTCTGTGAACCTGGGCAAGTTAACTTCTCTCTGTGCCTTGTTTACTCATGTATAAAAAGGGCATATGTAGTACTTCACCAACATCATAGGGTTGTTATGAGCAGTGTTATTTATAAAAATACACAGAAAAATCTTAGCAGGTAATATATAGATGCTGGCAAATATTGTTAGCTATAGTCTCTATAGACTCATTTTAATTTTTGTTATTTCATTTCTAACACTATCACTCTGTCAAAGCGGTCCACTGACCAGAGGAGATAAGGATTTTTTTTTTTTAGCTCTGCCTTACAGCACACACCAATTCAGCACCTCCAAATCCCCAATAACTAGAATTTAGGACAGCTGTGCCCTTCAGAGGCTGCACTGATGCTTTGCCCTTGTGTTCCTAGAAAGCATGACCCAAATATAATGAATGCCCAGAACTACGGCCCTCTCTCAGTGAATCAGGCCCTCTAACCCTTCTCACCCTATCCAGTTATGACACAGCCTGAGCGATTTTTCTAAAATTCTACTCATCACAATGACAGTTCTTTCCTGCCTGACTCTCCCTCTTGGTACTGCAGCGGTTACAGAACTTCTGAAATCATTTAAAAGTATGAGAAATGTGCATTTCATGCCCCCTCCCCCCCCCCCCCCCCCCCCCCCCGCCACTAGCGCCTTTGTGATCAGGTCCCCCTTACTTTCCCTCCTCCCAGGCTCCAGCCGGGCGGAACTCTCCGCTGTGCCCAAACATCCTCTGCACTGATTTCTGAGCCCTTGTTTCTCTTCTCTGCCTTCACGAACCCTTTCACACCTGTAAGCTGCCCTAAAAGACTTAACAGTTCCCAGGGATTTGTTAAAATCCCCCTTCAATGTTTCCACAGCACGCTCTGCACATTTTTGTTACAATGCCAACAAAAACGTAACGGCAACACGTATTTTCGCTGGTGCCCCGCCTCCGGAGGCTGGGGGCTCCACGAGAGGCAGGGGCGGCAGGATTCATCTGGAACCCGCGGCGCCCCGCACAGCGCCTGGCTTGTGCCCGGTCTCCAATCAGTTTGGCTGGTTGAATGAATGAACTGTTGGTTGTCCTAAGCTGCCCCCAAGAACCGCGCCGGGAGAGAGCAGAAGATGCCAAGGCGCTACTTCTCTGGTCCCAAAGCCAGCAGAACTCTGGGAAAGAGCGGCCCCCGACCACGCGCACACGGCCGGCGCTCAATGGTCACTGGATAAGCGATGTGCAGCCCCTTGGTGCCCCGGCTATCGCTCGAAGCGCCCGCGGAGCCCGCACCGCCTCTGTGGCAGTACCTGCTGCCCCTCCCGGCCGGGCCTGCGTTTCCCCCCGCCGCCGCCGCCGACCATTCTGCAGCTGCTCGACCAGCCAACTCTCGCGTGCCGCCGCGGCTTCCGAGCGCCGCCGACTGCTTCCGGGTTCAAGAGCCACCAATCCGAATGCCTGCTCCGCCCCCCCAGCCTCTATTTAGGGAGAAGACTCCGCCCCCGCCCCGCCCCGCCCCCTGAGACTCGGCGTCAGGCCTGCCGAGCCTCCGCCCACTACCCGGCTGCATCCCCGCCCTCCAGAGCATCTCATAGGGATGCTCCTGAGATACCAGACCCCGGAATTTGTTTCCGTTCAGGGGGTACGGCCTTTCTCCTCAGGTGTTTACTAGGGGCGAATAAACACCTGGATATATGGCACTGCCCTCACCCCAGCCCATGTTTTCCCTTGATTTGTAAAGATTAATCTTTCCCTCTATTTCATCCCTCTTCCTTTTCTACTGTACTGTACTATTATGTCTTAACACGGTCATCCTCAATTATCTCCCAGAGCAAATCAATTTTTCTCTCCCATTCTTTCTCCGTACAGTCTTGTTACAATCTGGACTGTTTGTTCTTTACACTCTGCAGTGCAAATTGTAGTCCCTGAACCAGCTGTGTCAGCATCCTGTGGAGAGCCTTTAAAAATTCTGAATCTTAAGCCCTACTCAGACTTTTTGAATCAGAATCTGCATTTTAACCAGATCCCCCAGTGATTCCTATGCAAAACAAAGTTTACATTCAACTGATGCTCTGGGGTCTCCCTCACTGCCATCCTGGGAATGTCCTGTGCCTCATTCCTGAGATGAATTCTCTATTTCCTGAATATGTATTGTCCTTTTTCTTGATTTTAACTGTTTTTGTTGATGTGAATAAAAATTTATATTTTAACTCAACATTTGACATTTAATGTCTCATTCTATTTATATGTTTATTCCATAATGATTTTGAAGAAACTGATAAATTTCACCAAATTTGCTATACTTCTTTAGAGTATCAGTGTGCACCCTATTGAAACAAAGCAATTATTGATAAGTGTTTTCATTTATCGTTAAGTGTGTTAGATATCTAGGTCTGCACATGCATAGCAATTTTTTACAGAATTCAGTGAAATTTAGCATATCAGTACTGGTATATAATAATATAGTATTTACTATGCAACAGTACTCATTCAATCCTGGTAATAATTCTTAAGGTAATTACTATTTGTATTTCCATTCGACAGATAAGGTGGCTAAGACTCAGACAGGTTAAGTGAGCTGTTCAAGGTCACACAGCAAGCACAGGAGATAGAATTCAAACCCAAATAGTCTGACATTCCAGAGTACTCTCAACACTACGTGATATTGTCTTTCTAGCAATCAGTGAAGTTTATAGAATTATATAATTGCACTGAATTATATAAGGCAGGGGTCCTCAAACTTTTTAAACAGGGGGCCAATTCACTGTCCCTCAGACCGTTGGAGGGCCAGACTATAGTTTAAAAAAAAAACTATGAACAAATTCCTATGCGCATTGTGGGCCCGGGATGAGTCGGCTGCTAAGCAGGACAGGCAGCAGCACCCGGCGGGCCGGATAAATGTCCTCGGTGGGCCGCATGTGGCCCGTGGGCTGTAGTTTGAGAACGCCTGATAAGGTCTATAGTTCAGAAAGCTACTTTTTTTTCCCTTTTTTTTTGTTAATCCTCACCTGAGGGTATTTTTTCCTTTGATTTTTAGAGAGAGTGGAAAGGAGAGGGAGAGACAGAGAGAGAGAAACATCAACGTGAGAGAGACACATCAATTGGTTGCCTCCCACACGTGCCCCGACCAGGGTCTGGGATCGAGCCTACAACTGAGGTACATGCCCTTGACTGGAATAGAACCCGGGAACCTTAAGTCTGTGGGCCTATGCTTTCCCCACTGAGCCAAAGTAGTTAGGGTGCCACTTGCATTTTTTTTTAATTTAATAAATCTTTATTGTTCAGATTATTACAATTGTTCCTCTTTTTTCCCCATAGCTCCCCTCCCCCCCGTTCCCACCCCACCCTCTGCCCTTACCCTCCCCCCACTGTCCTCATCCACAGGTGTACAATTTTTGTCCAGTCTCTTCCCGCACCCTCCACACCCCTTTCCCCCCGAGAATTGTCAGTCCACTCCCTTTCTATGCCCCTGATTCTATTATATTCACCAGTTTATTCTGTTCATCAGATTTTTTTATTCACTTGATTTTTAGATTCACTTGTTGATAGATATGTATTTGTTGTTCATAATTTTTATCTTTACCTTTTTCTTCTTCTTCCTCTTTTTAAAGAACACCTTTCAGCATTTCATATAATACTAGTTTGGTGGTGATGAACTCCTTTAGCTTTTTCTTATCTGTGAAGCTCTTTATCTGCCCTTCAATTCTGAATGATAGCTTTGCTGGGTAGAGTAATCTTGGTTGTAGGTTCTTGCTATTCATCACTTTGAATTTACTGGCATCCTTTCTGGCCTGCATAGTTTCTGTTGAGAAATCAGCTGACAGTCATATGGGTACTCCCTTGTAGGTAACTAACTGTTTTTCTCTTCCTGCTTTCAAGATTCTCTCTTTGTCTTTTGCTCTTGGCATTTTAATTATGATGTGTCTTGGTGTGGTCCTCTTTGGATTCCTTTTGTTTGGGGTTCTGTGCACTTCCTGGACGTGTAAGTCTATTTCTTTCACCAGGTGGGGGAAGTTTTCTGTCATTATTTCTTCAAATAGGTTTTCAGTATCTTGCTCTCTCTCTTCTTCTGGCACTCCCATAATTCTGATGTTGGCACGCTTGAAGTTGTCCAAGAGGCTCCTTACACTATCTTCATATCTTTGTATTCTTTTTTCTTTTTGCTTTTACGGTTGAGTGTTTTTTGCTTCTTTGTATTTCAACTCTTTGACTTGATTCTTGCGATCCTCTAGTCTGCTGTTAGATCTCTGTATAATATTTTTTATTTCAGTCAGTGTATGCTTAATTTCTAGTTGGTCCTTTTTCATATCCTCAAGGGTCTCACTAAATTTATTGGCCTTTTCTAGAAAATTCTCAAAAAACCTTATAACCGTGGTTTTGAACTCTATATCCAGTTGTTTGCTTTCCTCCATTTCTTTCATTTGTGATCTGTTTCTTTGTCTCCGCATTTTGGTTGCTTCCCTGAGTTGATAGAGTGGCTTTGTGTGGTAGGTGTCCTATAGGGCCCAGTGGCTCAGCCTCCCCAGTTACCTGAGGTGGATGCTCTTGGTGCACCCCTTTGTGGGCTGTGTGCACAGTCTTATTGTAGTTAAGCCTTGATTGTTGTTGGTATCACTGGGAGGAATTGACCTCCAGGCCAATTGGCTGTGGGGATCAGCTGTGTCTACACTGGGAGAACTTCTGTGCTGGAGACACCCTTATGAGACACGACTTGCAAAAGCCTCTGTGCTCAGCTTGGATGGGGCGGAGTCTCAGGGCAGGGAAGACAGCATTGGTTTCCCATCAGCCCTGCCCTAATAGGCCCCTGTGTCTCAGTGTCCTGTGGTAATCGCTGCAAGTACCTCTGAGAGAAAGCTGCCCTCGAGTTCTGCCCACTGCCAGACAGTCCAGTTTCTCCCCAAATGAGTCTGGGTCCCCAGAGTCTCGCCCGGAACTGGAGTTCAGTGCAGTGGGGAGCTTTTGTCTCCCTCCTGCTTGAGAAAGCCAGCCGCGTACGCAGTTACCTGCCCTCTCCATGCGTGCCTTGTTACCTCTGCCTTCCGCAGTTCCTCTAAGTCTCAGTGTGCTTTTCTCTTTCCTGACAGTCCAGTTTCACCCCGTTTGAGTCTGGGTCCCCAGAGTCTTGCCCGGAACTGGAGTTCAGCACAGTCGGGAGCTTTTGTCTCCCTCCCGCTTGAGAAAGCCAGCCACACACTCAGTTGCCAGTCCTCTCCACGTGGGCGTCTCGGTACCTCTGCCTCCTGCAGCTCCTCTGCGTCTCAGTGTGCTTTTCTCTTTCCTTCTAGTTGTAGAATTTCCACTCAGCCAGCTTTCCTGTGGTTCTGGATGATGTTCGTTTTGTCTTTTAGTTGTAGTTTTGAAATTGTTGTGCGAGGCAGCAGTTTAGGTGTTTACCTATGCCGCCATCTTGGTTTCTCTAGCCACTTGCATTTTTTATTGTATTTGAAATAACTTAGAAAATTCATATCTAAAGGATACATCTTTTTTACTGTATCCTCTGAACCTCCCTTTAATTGGGCAATCGGACAGAGCTCTGGGTCCCTTGTTTTCCAAAAAGTCAGTAAAAGAGAAAATAAGGATATGCAACAATTAAAGTTTTTCTGCTGCCTTAAGTTGGTTGGGGATTTCTTTGGGGAAAATAACTTACCCTCTTGCCTATGAGGGCTGGTTGGTGCTTTCCCCAGGTCTATATGATTTCAGGAAGTTCTCAAATAAAATTCGGTGGAAGTGGTATGAAATTACAAAAATTTTATCTTTCCAATCCTTTGTGGTTTTTTTTTTTTTCAGGAATTGCTCTTATATAAGATCCTCTTGAAATTTGTATCTTTGAAAGTTAGTGATGGTGCTGGAGGTCTTCTACAAAAAAATTCTCTGTGTGAAAACAGGAGAAGTGATGGGTGATTGCCAGGACCTTTGACTTTCCATTAAAGAATTATATATATTTTAAATATATGCTCTTATAAAAATGTGTGTAAAAGGAGGTACATGGACATGATTCAGTAGCATTCTAAAGATTGAGAGTTCAGACATGCACTATCAGAACTATATAGTGACAAGTAAATAAAATGTTAAGATGGGATAGTTCAAGGTTATCAACCAACTAGAATTAGCTAAAAAAGAAAAGGATCCAAACCACAATAAAGTAGAGAAAATGCTGCAACAATAGTAGCTATATTGTTTTAAAATATATATACTGGATTTAAAATATATATTACTGGATTCACTATTTAAGTGGTAGGGTGTTAGTGAAACAGGGATTACTAAAAGACATAGGAAATGGAATAAAGCATTATGCACTAGAGGCCCTGTGCACAAAATTCGTGCACAGTGTGGGGGGGTGTCCCTCAGCCCAGCCTGCACCCTCTCCAATCTGGGACATCCCTCTCACAATCCAGGACTGCTGGCTCCCAACTGCTCACCTACCTGCCTGCCTGATTGCCCCTAACCACTTCCGCCTGCCAGCCTAATCACCCCCTAACCACTCCCCTGCCAGCCTGATCAACGCCTAACTGCTCCCCTGTTGGCCTGATTTCCCCTAACTGCCCTCCCCTGCTGGCCTGCTCACCCCTAACTTCCCTCCCCTGTTGGCCTGGTCGCTCCCAACTGCCCTCCCCTGCAGGCCTTGTCCCCTCCAACTGCCCTCCCCTGTTGGCCTGGTTGCTCCCAACTGCTCTCCCCTACAGGCCTGGTCCCCCCCAACTGCCCTCCCCTGCAGGCCTGGGTCCCCCCCAACTTCCCTCCCCTGCAGGCCTGGTCGCCCCTAACTTCCCTCCCCTGTTGGCCTGGTTGCTCCCAACTGCCCTCCCCTGCAGGCCTGGTCCCCTCCAAATGCCGTCCCCTGTTGGCCTGGTTGCTCCCAACTGCTCTCCCCTGCAGGCCTGGTCCCCCCCAACTGCCCTCCCCTGCAGGCCTGGGTCCCCCTCAACTGTCCTCCCTTGCAGACCTGGTCACCCCCAACTGCCCTCCCCTGCTGGCCTGATCGCCCACAACTGCCCTCCCTTTCAGGCCTGGTCCCTCCCAACTGCCCTCCCTTGCTGGCCATTTTGTGGTGGCCATCTTGTGTCCACATGGGGGCAGCCATCTTTGACCACATGGGGGCGGCCATCTTGTGTTGGAGTGATGGTCAATTTGCATATTACCTCTTTATTAGATAGGATTCTTTAAAAGAGTGACTGATTCTAGTAGTCAGCTAACTTCAAGCTCCTAATCAATGATACATTTTTTATTTTATTTATTTATTTATTTATTAATATATTTCATTGATTTTTTACAGAGAGGAAGGGAGAGGGATAGAGAATTAGAAACACCGAAGAGAGAGAAACATTGATCAGCTGCCTCCTGCACACCCCCTACTGGGGATGTGCCCGCAACCAAGGTATGTGCCCTTGACCGGAATCGAACCTGGGACCGTTGAGTCCGCAGGCCATCACTCTATCCACTGAGCCAAACAGTTAGGCTATGATACATTTTTTAAAGTGAGTATTTATTTCTAATCTTTTGCATGCTTTCAGGACCATAGATGTTGCATCTAGCTCCTTGAATAAACACTTTTTTCTGTATTTGTTATGAGAGCTGCTGCAAATTAAAGTCAAGACAGGATGCCACTCAGGATTCCAGGTCTTGGGGTACAGCCAGACTTAGCATTGAAGCAGTGTTCAGGGCACGATAACCACATAAACTGGCATGTGTGTAAGGAATTA
Source organism: Plecotus auritus (assembly GCF_963455305.1). Lineage (NCBI taxonomy): Eukaryota > Metazoa > Chordata > Mammalia > Chiroptera > Vespertilionidae > Plecotus > Plecotus auritus. The sequence goes on from NC_137773.1 coordinate 73,332,601, forward strand.
CAGCTTTAACAAGCCAGTTCATAAGGCTCTAAAGGGTGGAAACCATTCACCCTAGCAATCAGGAAGGAAATGAGTCCCCATGTCTCATGCCATTGCCCACCCCTAGAGGATAACCTCTGCTTAAGAAGGCCCAGAGCACTTAGGGCATTCAGGTTCTCAGTCTACCCGATAAGAGGAACTGCTTTTGGGGATGACTGATCATTAAGGATCTAATTAGGGAGACCAGGTTATTGTGTTATGTCCAGAGGAAACGGAGATGTTGGAAAGGTCAATTTTTGCCTAAACGGCCAGATTAAAGTCAGCAGAATCTTCAGGCAGAGCTGATCCTAGAGGCTGCTACACTGATGGCTGTGGATGAACTGTTGCATTAACTTGGGACACCATATGCTGACTCTATCTGTGACCACTTGATCCTGGCAAACCACTTGATTAAACAACGATCAAATTATGCTTGGTCTGCCCAACTCTGTTTAATCCATATCAGTAGCCGGGACCATGTAGCATATAGTAGCACTGGCTGGATGATCCAAAGACATCTTAAAAAGTCTTCAAAGGGGCCCAAATCTTCACATTTACACTGGATGAAAAGTCCAGGTGATTCACCAATCCACTTGCTTTTCTACCACGGTTTCTTGGAATATAGCTTCATGTACAAACTGTCACATAATGTATGTAATAAATAATAAATATTGCCTGGCCAATGTGGCTCAGGGGTTGAATGTTGACCCATAAAACAGGAGGTAATGGTTTGATTTTGATTCCAGGTCAGGTCAGATGCCTGGGTTTTAGACTCGATTCCAAGTAGGGGGCATGCAAGAGGCAGCTGATCGATGATTCTCATCATTGATGTTTCTGTCTCTCTCTCTTTCCTCTCTCTGAAATCAATAAAAACATACTAAAATATAATAAGTATTTAATTCATTGGCTGATTTTCACTAGTGGGTTGCAATCACTATCATTAAATAACTGCTCACCCTTCCTTCCATCTATTCAGTCATTTATTCACTTGAAACATTTATAATGTGAAAGAAAAACAGCAAAATGGAGTTGGTATTGTCAAGAGAACAATCTAAAATGGAGCCAGGAGGTTTCTAGGAGACTGAGTTAACACACTCCCTCGATGTGAATCTGAACTTTTGAACTGAGCTAAACCAACAGGTCCTGGACTGGAACTGCATCGCTGAACTCTCTATTACAAAATAAAAATTCTACCTAGCAATAGACATTAATTAATCATGTGCAGCATAATGTAAGTCCGCTTGCCAGCACCAATCACAGCTCTTTGAAAGCAACTTGTAACCCCCTTTGGAAGCCCCTCTTTTTCTGTCTTTATAAACTCTGCCCTTTCTTCTCCCTGGGAACACAATTGGATTTCTACCCAAATCTCTGTCTCTTGGATTTGCAATTCCTAAAACGACAAACATTCAAACTATAGAGACTTCCAGAGAAATTATTTTTTAATAAATGGAGAATTATTTTTTCATTTAACATCCGGTATATTTGACCCATGAAAATAGGTGGTTTTCCTCTTTATAGGTTCATATATTTTCTCACTGCTGACATAGCATCTAACTTGTAGGCCTCTCCTTTTGGTAAACCACCACCTTGCAATTGATGAGAATGGCTTTAGATGCCGACTGCAAAATAAAGAGGTAAACTCTGTTTCTTCTTTCCTTAGGCTTTATTTTCTCATCCTAAGGAAATATATATTTTTCATTGGGCTGTTTATTCCCAAGGCTCTTGGACTCAAAGCACATTGCCATGGCGATCGCTGCAGTAAAACTGTTTCTTTATATGCTTTTCTGCTTAGCTCTGGGAAAATTTGCTAGATTAAATTAGCCGCAGGAGGGCTCCATTGCAGTTTGTGGGGGAAAAACAATTCTGCGGTTGTACTGTCCTAGCACACAATTGTATCTCTGCAGTTTTCAATAGCTCGTAACTATTTATAAAGGTGAAATAACAAGACAAGGCATGTAGCTCAGAGACATTTAGAATGTTCATTAAAAAATTCCAGATAATTTTCTGGAAACCTAGAATATATATATAGTGATAAATAGCACAAAAATGAGACCTGAAATGATTAAGCTTTGATTTATTTATTTATTTTTTACCTTAAGCATTTTAAAACTCACAGCAGCAGTTTATGTTCAGGATATGCAATTTATGGGTGTCTAATGCATGAAAAATACACTTACTGTTATGCATTATCCATTATATTTTTTTCCTGTCAACCAAAAAGACTTTTATTATAATCCAGTCTGACAGGCCAGATGCTGCATATCATTCTTTTCATCTGTAACAGTGCTTCCTAACATCTGTCCACAGGATGATAATAGCTATTATAAGAAGAAAAGTATGGGACTCCCTGGTGAAACAAAATCGAATGCAATTCCTTGCTGCAGAACTTATTAGCACCTCACTCTGAATCTCTTTGAGAGATGTATCATGTATGTTTGTGCCTCTTCTTTAGGGATTGAAAGCAAGTTTTCAAGTTACTGTATTTTTTTTTAAAAAAAAAAAGCCTGAAAAGAGAAGATAAAGTCTGGGACCATACCTATTCTGAGAAATAGTGAAAAAATGTGGAAAATAGAAATTACTCTATGCCTAATGGTTTTGGTATTTCCACCTGGAACTCACTCACAGAAGTCACAGCAACTCCAACAGCAGTGGTCAGCAAACTGCGGCTAGCGAGCCACATGTGGCTCTTTGGCCCCTTGAGTGTGGCTCTTCCACAAAATACCACGGCCTGGGCGAGCTATTTTGAAGAAGTGGCGTTAGAAGAAGTTTAAATTTAAAAAATTTGGCTCTCAAAAGAAATTTTAATCTTTGTACTGTTGATATTTGGCTCTGTTGACTAATAAGTTTGCCGACCACTGCCCTACAGGAATTACAATATAGGTCCAGACCCAGCAATGATCTGCACACCAGAGTTTTGAAGTTCTCGTTCTCCAGCAGCTATCAATGATTAAACTTACTATTTTATTTGTTTATTTATTTACTAGAGGCCCAGGGTCCCTAGGCCTAGCCTGCGATCAGGGCCATCTTCTGCCTGTTCACCAGTCCCCAGGTCGAATGCCGCCTCCACCGCCGGGTTGGGTAAGTCACGGGTGCGCCCCGCAGCTTCCATCAGCACTGCAAGCCCCAGTGGCTGTGGCAGCAGCAGAGGCGGTGGCGGTGGTGGCACCCGCTTGAGTAGCCCCAAGTGGGCAGTGCATTTGATCAGTGGCCAGCCCGACGCACGCGCATGGAGGTGAAGTCACCGGCGCCTGCTTTCCTGCCGGCCTGAGCCCCAAAGCAGCTGGGGATGAGCTGGGAATCCCAATGGTCTGACAGCCAGCCCGGTCCTCCTGCCACCCACCCCTGTTCCCCCATTTACCACCGCTGATCCATTGGAGCCTTTGGGCCAGGGGGAGGGACCAAGAGGTCAGCCATTCCGCCAGCTTGCCAGTCCCCAGTCCTGCCCCGCTGCCACCCACCCACTTCCCCGAGGTTCCCTGTTTGCCTCCAGGCGGGGGTGGGGTGATGGGGGAGGTAGAGGGAGGGAAATGCACCTCATGGCGACTGGTTGAGTGGTCATTCTGGTTGTTACACTTATGGTCCCTGGCCTTTTATTATATAGGATTTTAATATATTTGTTTATTGACTTCAGAGAGGAAGGGAGAGGGAGAGAAAGAAACATCAATGTTGAGAGAGAATCATTGATTGGCTGCCCTCTGCATGTTCCCCACTGGGGATTGAGCCCGTAACCCAGGCATGTGCCCTGACCAGGAATCGAACTGTGACCTCCTGGTTCATTGGTTGACACTCAACCACTGAGCAATCCTGGCCAGGCTATTTGTTTATTTTTATTTTGGAAAAAAATGTAGTAGCCAGAGAGTCTAGTAAATATAAAATGTCAGTGATGACTATGTTTGAGGATTAAAAAGCACATGAGGATAGATATTGGCTCTAGGGGGAGAAATTAATTTTGACAGCTCTACCCTCTAGGTCATATAGAAGAGATGAAGGAGCCACACTTGGAACTGCTGCGTTTTGTTGTTGTTTTTCAATCCTTACCTGAGGATATACTTTTTTTATGTTAAAGAGAGAGGGAGGGAGAGAGAGAAAGAGAGAAACATTTATGCAAGAGAGAAACATCCATTGGCTGCCTCCTGTATGCAATCTGACTAGGGATGGAATCCGAAACCGGGTACCTGCTGTGCCCTGACCAGGAATCGAACCCACAACCTTTGGCGCATGGAATTAAGCTCCAACCAATTAAGCCACATCAGCCAGAGGTGAACTGCTGGTTTTGAAGAAAAATTACTAGTCCTCATCATTTCCCAAGGATATTACTCTATAAATCAACAAACATAGGTAATATATGCACTTTTTTAAAAAAATAAAAAGGCATTTTTTTGCGTGGCTAAATAGCAGTTTATATCACATTTCCTAACAATTCCCTGAAAATCATAAGTGATTGCTTTTCTCTGAGCAGATAAATCAATTTTTTCTTAGTTTTGACAGATCTGCCCTCCAGGTCATTCCACTATTTTATTCCATAGTATAATTCTATTGACTATTCTTTCCCCTCTTTCACATGTGTCTCCCCTCATACCTTATACTCTTTAAACACACCAAAAGATTAAAACACAGGTCTGTGAAAATAGACCCTCCTCATGTAAAGATATGTCAGATCAAATCCTGCTGCCATGATAAAGAAATAAAGAGGTGAGCCCCGGCCGGTTTGGCTCAGTGGATAGAGCGTCAGCCTACGAACTCAAAGGTCCCGGGTTTGATTCTGGTCAAGGGCACATGCCTGGGTTTCGGGCTTGGTCCCCAGTAGGGGGTGTGCAGGAGGCAGCCGATCAATGATTCCCTCTCATCGTTGATGTTTCTGTCTCTCTTCCTTTCCCTTTCTCTCTGAAATCAATAAAAATGTATTAAAATTTTTTTTAAAAAAGAAATAAAGACGTGAAACAAACACAAGCTTGAACTCAGGAGAAACTTGTGGGAGAACACTCTGGGACATGTATCTACTAGACATGCTCTTCCGTTAGTCAGAGGTTCTGGTTAAGGGCCACTGAAATATGACGATGATTGAATTCCCCGTCCCAGCTAACTCCTATAGCATTTTCCAGTTCTTCCTACTGAGATTATTCCCTGTAGTCAAAATGAGATGTTATGTTAGCCCATACTTGGACCACCCTTTAGCTTCTCTCACTTTCTTCCCTTGTTTATGTTATTCTCCAACTCCCCTTCCCATTTTGGAAAGTTCTTCCCAGGGTTCTGAAGAAAACAATGCTGGTTGGCATCCCCGATCCTTCACTTCCCAGCTACATAATTGGACACTTGACTTGATATCACTAGGCTTTATTTTCCCCATCTGTAACGGCAAATAACAATAGTACCCACTGCACAAGGTTGTTGAAGAGATTAAGTAATAGTACACATGTAAAACATCATATTGAGCTATTGGTATCACACAACCTTCAAGTTTTAAATTCACTTCCCATTTCCTCATAAAGTCTTCTCTGTTAATCCATGTTGGAAAGGATACTTTTCTTTGTTAACTTCTTACAGCACTTATGACCATAGGGCCTTAATATACGTAGCCTTTTTGTGTGCATGTTTTCTCATCTGAATTAGAGGGACATTTTCTGGATGGCAGAGAGTGTGTCTTATGCAGTATCTAGCACAGTGTTCTGTATATAGCAGACATCCCATAAATTATTATTAAATCAAAAAGTCAAATGGATAATTGAATGAATTGGTTGAGTGAATAAATGATTTAGGTAGTCAAAAACCAGTTTTGCTCCTCTTAATCCATTACTCACAGGAAGGTCTAAAAATGCCTGAAGGAGTAAAGAGGATTTCTGGAAAATTCAGCTCCTGGGGACCCCTGCCCAGGTGTGGAAGTGGGAGGCCAGAAAGGAGAGAGAAGCCGCAGCTCCACTTTCCCAGGCACGTCTTAGCCAAGGCTTTAGCTTTTTAAAAAAATATATGTTTTATTGATTTTTTACAGAGAGGAAGGGAGAGGGATAGAGAGTTAGAAACATCAATGAGAGAGAAACATCGATCAGCCGCCTCCTGCACACCCCCTACTGGGGATGTGCCCGCAACCAAGGTACATGCCCTTGACCGGAATAGAACTTGGGACCCTTCAATCCGCAGGCTGACGCTCTATCCACTGAGCCAAATCGGTTTCGGCCAAGGCTTTAGCTTTTAATGAAGATTGAAATTTTAACTTATTGCACCAGACTGAACATATGCATCACTGACTAATGTCAAGACTAATGTTTAATGACGTGACATTGCCGGAAGTCTTCTTGTAATTTGAGAGTGACTTACGAGTTTTTATCCAAATGCAAGACAAAGAGCCTGCCCAAAACAGTGGATTTGAATAGTCAAGTGGGAAAAGATTGTTTTCTGTTTTCACCCCAGGACTCCTTCTGCTAATGTAATTGTTCCACGAGGTTGATTTAGTGTTGACCTTGACCTGTTGAACAACAACTAGAGGTAGAAGTGTTTGCAGGTATTGTGTGTGGAAAACAGGTTCTTTCACTGGATTGCCAGGAAAGCATTCCAAGGATCCACACATGGGTGAGTGTGGTGTGGCAAGATGATTTATTCACTATGCAAAAATCAAAGGAGTTCCCCTCCTGAGTTTCAAATGTCCCATCTCCCTCTGTCCTGCCATGGAAAAAGTCGAACCCTGTCTTCAGCAGGGCCAAAACAAAGCCAGAGGCCACAGGTTCTGTTCCATATTAAGGCTTAGTCCTTTGGAGCCTATGCTGTCTGCTGCAACCAGGTAGCAGCTAGACCCACATGGTCACATGTTCCTGGGTTGGAGAGCACATAAATGAACTGACCAGTGTGTTACCAGGTGGGGGAGAGAGGAAGAGGAGGAGAGGGACGAGGAGGGGAAGAGAGAATGCTTTTTCAAAATAACCAATCAACTTCCTAAACTTTCCTGGGCTTGCATTGGGTCCATCCCCTAGGGCAGTGTTCGGCAAACTGCGGCTCGTGGTTTGCCGCTCCGTTGACTAATGAGTTTGCCGACCACTGACCTAGACTCTCGATTCCAATAATTACAGGCTGTTGTTGTTCCTTGTGATTAGGAACAACAGCCTGTAATTATTGGAATGGAGAGGCCTAGCCAATGACCTTTTCCCTGGGTTATACTTACAGGCCTCTATGGTTAAGTACCTCCCCCTGTGCCATTTTGATTTCTACTGCACAAGGCTTACCAACCCTTTGTTCTATCCCTTCCCCCAGAGATCTAAGTGGGGGTGGGGTGGGAGGTGTGAAACAAACAGGCTTCTGCTCCCCAGCTGAGGATGCTCAGGATGTCTGACTTCTCTGGCTCTCTTCCTATGGTAACACAGGGAGGGGAATAAAAACCATCAGAGAGAAGCAAAGCAAAAAGGGAAAGAAATGCTGCTGTGGGAGGGTTACATTGACTCTCATCTTTTACTTTTTTCTCACCCCAAACTTCTCCCCTCTCCCCCCCAGTAATAGAACTGTGAAAAATTTATAAACAGTAGCCTCATTTAAAATGGAGTTGGGAGTCTAGAAGAGACTGACCTCACCAGAAAATGAGTACCCTACATCTCTGACAGGAAGTGACAGTACTTCACTACCTCAGCAGGAGCAAGAAAAGACTCCTCCTTGCCCAGTAACAGCCCAGCCAATGGGAGGCTGCCATAACTCAGCCAATGAAAAGTCACTGTACTTTGAACTTTTGGACTCTTCTCCAATGGACTCTTCCTTTATAAAAGGACTTCCTAATCCATAAAAGAGATTCCTCTTCTTTGTTTCTCTGGGCTTCCACTAGGTTCACCATTAGACCGCATGTCTCAAATTGCAGTTCTTTATTGTTCTGAATCAACCCATTTTGCCGGAGAAATACCTGCCTATCTATTTGTTTAAGGGCAACAAGATCCCCCTCATCTCCTGCAACGACCACCCTGAGTTACTGCCACGCTTTGGCTTCTTGGGCCTCACAGCACAAGTCAGGAGCAAGCACCCAAGTTCCCAGGCTCTCAGGGAAGCTCTGATTCTTCCGAATCTCTATTATATATATAAAAATATATATGTTTCTATTGGTACGTAATTGTCAGTTGCCAAGGTATTCTGTGCAAACAGAAGCTGTTTTACCCTGTGGGATGTTTTCAGAGAAGGCACAATGCAGTGTCTGTCGCAGAATGAATTGCTGTTATAACCAGTTTGTTCACAGGTTGCACCTCTAGCTGTCCAGCCCTTGAGATTGCCATTTATATCAGTTGCACCTGAGACCAGTGCTCACAAATTATTACACGTGAAATGGTGAACTCTCACTTAAGAGTTTATATTGGGATTATATTGGGGAGGAAAAGATTTATTTTGCAGGCTGACCAACATAGGAACTAGGTAGATTTGTTTTCTTTTAATGCCTAGGGATTTGAGTAGCAACGACAGAAGCCAGGTTTGGCTGTAACATCATAATAATCACTGTTTCAGTGGCAAAAGGTGGAACTAAGCTCAATGTTTGTTTTGTCATCTCTCCAATTCCCTTTTCACCTGTAACTCATTATTGCCTCTCCAGTCCCCACTGCCTCCTGTTATTTCCCACTTTAGATCCCTGCTAGTTTGTAATTCCTGGGCAGTGGCCCCTATCACACAGGTTTTTCTGCCCTTCTGTGATAGCTTATCAATGCTAAGATAACAGTATGGAAAAATGACACAAATCAAGCTCATGCTACTCTTGAGCATCAGTGGCCAAATGCATGACATTTGGGGCTTGAGAGGAACTGCATTTAAATTGTAATGGGAAAGAAAACTTGGGAAGATGCTAGTGTAGCATGAGTCTCAGCTCAAACCAGCACCGTAAGGGGTTTATTCTCATTGGGGATTTGGCTGAAGGATTTGTGGTACCCGAGGGAAAGAGGAATGTCAAGGACAGCTTGATGTTTGTCAAGCAGTAGATTTTCAGAGCACAGATTCTATAGCCTGAGGGCCTGGGGTCAGGTCCCAGTTCTACTACTTACAGGCTGGGGACAATCTTGGACAAGGTGCTTAATCTCTGTGACTCCATTTCTAAAATGTTTCTATTATTAGAAACATGCCTCTCAGGGGTGTTTTGAGTTAATTTGTGTAAACTCTTGGAGCAGTGCATATTATGTGTTTTTATCTGACAGCCATTGATATTATTTTATGTTTCTCCAGCCCTCTTTGGGGGACTGCTTTCTGAGCTGTGTGAGGAGAGGGGCACTGGGAGACCCAGGGACATGGCAACATTGCATTTATTTATGATTGAAAAAGTGTGACGCAGAGGGAAAAAGAACTATCTGCCTGTTACCTTAGGAACATGACAGGGCTTTGGTGCAGTGACAACCCCAGGCTTCAGAACCTCCAGGATTTCTCTCTTTAGGAGCATGAGAAACAGCACAGATTTTATGGAGGGACCAGCACCAACGCTGGGCAAGGCAGCTGCAATGAAGAACTTGAGAGGCCTATTTATTTGTGCACATAGAAGCCATCCCCTAGCACTCTCAGAAACACTCAAGGGGAACTGTTCAGGAGGCCAAAGCCCTGTATTAGAAGGGCAATAGTGGAATCAGTTTGACCTGACCTATAATTTGGTATGACCCTTCTGTATGCAAAAGCTGGCAAGCCCTTGGGAAACTCCAGTTATACCAATACAGAGACGTCAGAAATCTACGGACTCTTGGAGATTCGTCTACTTCCTTTCTTGTTACCTTATCTTTACATCCTTCCTAGACCACACGGTGGTTCCCTGAATGTTTGAGTTTGCATGTGCCCTGACTGGGAATTGAACCATAACCTCCTGGTTCATAGGTCGACACTCAACCACTGAGCCACACCGGCTAGGTGAATGTTTGAGTTTTAAACCTATTATTGGTATGGGAATCAGAAACCAGGCTGGGAAGGTATTTATTTATTGTCTCTACTCGAGGTTTGGGGTTGTTTCTCATGGATGCTGCCTTAAATCTACTGTCTTTGCCCTCTACATTTAATATTACTCATTAATAAAATAGTCACTAGAAATGCTGACACAGATACTATTAACAAAGCTGAGATAATAGTGGATCAGCAACTGATGCCTCTTTGCTTGCCTATGATGTAATCTACTTTAACAGGTGTCACCTCAATGCCAGATAGACATGAAGAGACTTGGGTGTACTTCTGTTACATGTTCTTTACTGAATGAAGGTGTTGGCTCCTGGTACTTGGACTGATTCAGCTGCTGCTGCCCCAGTCAGGGTAGACCTGTGATCAGTATCTAAGAGTTTGCTTCATATATGCTAGTGTTGTGTTTCCAGATAGATGATCATCCTTAGGGGCCATCATTCTTGGGGGCAAGAGTCCTTTTATACTTCGTGGGTATTTCTGCAGTATTTAGTAGAGTCTAGACCATAATAAAGGCTTAATAAATATTTTATTGCTTCAGTAAAAAAAATTGTGCAATGGAGCAAACATTTTAAAAAATATATATTTTATTGATTTTTTTACAGAGAGGAAGGGAGAAGGAGAGGGATGGAGAGAAACATCAATGAGAGAGAAACATTGATTCAGTTGCCTCCCCCACACTCCCCACTGGGGATGTGCCCACAACCAAGGTACATGCCCTTGACCAGAACTGAACCTGGGACCCTTCAGTCCACAGGCTGACACTCTATCCACTGAGCCAAACTGGTCAGGGCTGGAGCAAACATTTTCTTCTTCCAGTTCATGCAGTCTTTATATTCTTCTTGCTTGTGTGTTATTTCCAATGTAAGAAGGGATTAGTCCCATCTACTCCCCTTTCTTCTCCACACCTCCCATTGGAATATGATGGCACAGACATTCTAGGGAAGACATTGCTGCCATGTCAGTAATACTGAAACAAGGAGTGAGGGTTTATAGTTGTTAAACTCAGATCTACTGTGAGTCAGCAGTGATGGTGAAAGCACAGAGAATGCAGTCACAGTCTGATGGGGCTGAGCAACACGAGGCTAATGCATCAAAAATAATCATGTGGTGGAACAGAATGCAGGAGTGGAAAACAAGTCTTTACAGATGAATCCTTATTAATTTATACAATAAGTATATGTCATTTTGTCTCCCTTCTGCTGGAGCAAACTTCTGCTAACCATGCAATTATTAGACGTTTGCTTGCATAATTCCCTTGTGTGTTTTTTTAACACACACTACATTTTGAGAATGCAATTGAAAATTGGATTTTTGCTCACAATTGCTCTCTTTTACTGATTTGACAAGAAACGGTTGTTAACAGACTTCTCTAGGAGAATCACGTCTTTCTTTTCCCCAATGTTGAATACAATACTAAATTTAATGAGCAGGCAACAGGATTCCTTAAACACAAAAGCTATTCAGCTTCCTACTCAGCTACTTTCACTCAAATGCTTCTTCTCAATCCATTCCCTTCATTTTCCTTCTCACTTTCCCAGTTCTGGGCAGGAGATCTAGGGGCTGTTTGAACCGCCCAACTCCCATCTAGGAGAGTGTCTTAGTTTGCCAAGGCTGCCATAACAAAATACACAGATTGAGTGGCTGAAACAACAGAAATGTGCTTTCTTCAATCCCGGAGGCTAGAGGTCTATGATCAAGCTGTCAGCAGGTCTGGTTTCTTCTGAGCCCTCTCTCCTTGGCTTGCAGATGGCTGCCTTCTCACTGTGTCCTCACATGGTCTTTCTTCTACCTGTGTTTTCTGTGTCCTAATTTCTTTTTATAAGGACACTAGAGGCCCGGTGCACAAAATTCGTGCACGGGGGGGGGGGGGGGTGGTGTCCCTCAGCCCAGCCCGCACCCTCTCCAATTTGGGACCCCTAAGAGATGTCTGATGTCTGACTGTCTGTCGGGCAGTCGGACATCCCTCTCACAACCCAGGACTGCTGGCTCCCAACTGCTTGCCTGCTTGCCTTCCTGATTGCCCCTAACTGCTTCTGCCTGCCAGCCTGATCACCCCCTAACCACTCCCCTGCCAGCCTGATTGATGCCTAACTGCTCCCCTGCCAGCCTGTTTGCCCCTAACTGCCTTTCCCTGCAGGCCTGGTCACCCCCAACTGCTCTCCCCTGCAGGCCTGGTCCCCTGCAACTGCCCTTCCCTGCAGACCCAGTCACCCCCAACTTCCCTCCTCTGCCGGCCGGGTCACCTCTAACTGCCCTCCCCAGCAGGCTTGATCGCCCCCAACTGCCCTCCCCTGCAGGCCTGGTCCCCCCCAACTGCCCTCCCCTGCAGGCCTGGTCTCTCCCAACTGCCCTCCCCTGCTGGCCATCTTGTGGTGGCCATCTTGTGTCCACATGGGGGCAGGATCTTTGACCACATGGGGGCAGCCATCTTGTGTGTTGGAGTGATGGTCACTCTGCATATTACTCTTTTATTAGATAGGATTGGTCATACAGGGTTATGGCCCATCTTTATGACTTCACTTTAACTTAATTCCTTTTTTAAAGATACTCTTTCCAAATACAATCACATTCTGAAGTATATGGGTTAGGGCTTCATCATATGAATTCTGCAAGGATACATTCAGCCCATAACAGGGTGTTATTTGAAAATGTTGTTTTTGTCTTGTCTTGTTCGAATTAGAATAAAGATACATTAAGTGCCACACATAATTCTTCAAATATTGGAAGTAGTTCCCACCTTTCAGATACATAGCAAATAGTTTTCTTCCTTTCTCCTAAATAGTTAAATTAGTGATTTTTCAATGAAGGCAGAACAGCTGCTAATAGTGTTTTAGAAAATTTCTGGAAATTTTTGGTTGTCACAATGATTGAAGGATGCTACTCTGTAAGGCATAGTATCTGATTTTTTTCTGTAGTACCTATATATTAAGCTACATTTTTTAAAATTACAATTCACTTTCCTTTTGTTTATAGTTTATAATTGTAAAATGTATTATGATTTTGTTATATTGTATAATTTACATTACAACTAGGGCATTATATTGGTGTTTTGAATTTATAGATTAACTACCAATGAATTTTATATCATAATTATAATGGTGGCATTACAAAATATTTGTTTTAGAAAGAGCTGTTGGATTTGATAGGGTTGAGACAATCTACACTAGATGTTAAACTTCTCCAGGGCAGAATATCCCTTATTCATTTTCCCCCCAAACTCGAAACCACCTATGATACACAGATGGTATTCAATGTATAGTTGTTAATTCAGTAAATAACATACTTTTATTTTTACTATTGTGAGGGTGCTAAAGAAGCAGGAATTTTAATAGCTCTGTATCACAATTAATATTTTAAGTGATTTCTGCATATCTGGGTAATTTACTATTCATTAATAAATAATAAAAGGTACGTGAGGTTGACTAGTCATAAAGGTAGGAAGAGAAACAGAATATTTCATGTCCTGGTAGCCACAGGAAGAATGTCAGGAAGGAGGGCAGTGTCATATGCCTGGATTCCTTGTTATTATATAGATTAATCTATAGACTGAGGAGTGCCTTACTTTATAATCACATGAAGTCGATTCTGAATGTTTTCCTGATGAAAGGGATTAGGATCCAGACTTAACCTCTCATTCCTCACCCCTACATCTAGGAAAACAAATAAAAAATACGCCTTTGGCAATGTCAGTATGGCGGCCACATTCCCTGGAAAGCTGAATCTGAGGGCAGCAGGTAGAAAGTTGATGCGGGAATATCATCCGGATTTACATCTGTGGACAAGAAGCAAAGGAAGCAGGCTTGTGCCGAGGAAGAAGTTGGACTAGAATGGAATCTTGCTTGACAAAGGCCTTAGCTGACCCCACAGGGAGCACTGGAACGGAAGGCTTTTTGAATTTCCCAAGTTTTGGGGGTGAGGGTTGGACTTTTAGACCCCACATTAACCAGTCACGGAGTACATGCTGATGCCAGAAAGAGCATGGCCTGAGTAAACTGGCTTTCATCTGCTGACAACGTTCCCGTTCCGGAGAGCGGTGAGCTTCCAGCTCTCTCAGCCGCGTCAGAAGGGGGATTAGGGTGGCTTGTTACTGGCCCACTGCATCCAAATCTGCTTTTCTGGCCTCCTGCTTAAAACCAGCCAGTGCACGACAGATTCAAGTTTGTGATGTTAACTGTTATAAGCCAAATGGGGTCCTGATATGGTTAGTCTCTGTCTGACTTGTGAAATCTCCTTATCTTCTCTTTGCAGATTTATAGTCTTGCTCTTCTTTCTTATTTTTGTCCTGAAAACCAATATAAAGAATGAGACCAATGTATCAAAATCTGAAAAAAGTCCATTTGACACCCCATTGAAAGCAGAGAGAAACATTTCTTGCCTTCCATAATAAAGAGAATTTCCCCCTTTGTGGGATTAAGGTGATAACATTTCTGATTCAGTGTGGGAGCTGTCAGAATAAATAAGACAATTTTGCTTAAACACTTTTCTGTCAACTTCCTTTGAAACAAATCACCGCATTAAGCCTCTAAAGTACACACTCAACTCCTTGTTCTCATCATATTTTTTACTGTTTTAAATGGAAATTGTTTCTCCCCCCCCCCTTCTTGTTAGATACTTCTATTGGAAATTCTCAAATACTGTCCTCAGATGATCCCCCCATTCAAATTTCTCAGCTGAAAGACTTGGGCTCTTGATTCAAGCTAATTCTAGCTCTCTGACAATTGGAAAGGCCGGTGTTTCTTTTCTGGACTAGTAGAAGCTTTCTACTTTAGGGCCAGAAAAATCTATTTTGGTTTCATACCAACAGCTGAAAAATTTGTGAGACAATCGGCCTAAAAATGAGCAGAAAATTCAAAGTGATATTGCTCATAGTTTTGCATGGCATGTTTTACCATATATTCACACAAAGTAATTTTTATTTTATCATTACAGGAAAATAAACAAGTCTCTACTTTTTACTTCCCTCAATTTTTTGACCAGAATATTCTGGTGATGTTACATTATTAAACATAATGTTCAAAAATGCATGTCCCGTTTTTGTCTTACTCAGAATTTAAGCAGCTTCTTCAACATCTAAGGTGTCTAACATATAGTATTTCTTCATTGGTTGGTTGCCTCCTACTATTCAAATCTTAAGCTTTGACTTTTCCATGTTGGTTCTCTGTACATGACTTTGGAAGGCAGATGACCTGAACAGGCCCTGGTGAGCACCCAGCAGCTTCAGAGAAGGGAGGTGGTGGGAGCTGCAGGGAGCTATTCTGCATTGGCGCTTTTTTGGTCCAGCTCTACATTATTTGTGAGATTCATTCATATGTTTTGCAGATAGTTGTAGATCATTGTCTTTGCTGTTTTGGCGGTAATCTTTAATCCTCCTTTTCCCTCATGCCTTACTTTGTATTTCATCATCAAATCATGTCAAAGGTAATCTTCAAATAGATCTAAAATCTTGCTCCCTCCTGCCATATCTTCAAACACCACCGAGGTTCCAGCCAGCAGTACTTCTAGCTTGAATACTGCAATTGTCTTTTTAAAAAAATTGTATTTAAATGATAGTTGTCATACAATATTATATTAGTTTCAGGTATATGTGACCTTTATATACTTCAATTTACCATTCCTGCTTCCCTCCAATCTTGTCTACACGTGCATCCAACATGACTGTTCAACAAAAGCATGTTAGCACATATTAGTCATTTGAAACATTTCCCAGAGACCCAGTGCATTCAGGATAATGCACCAAGCCCACACGCGATCTATAGGGCCCTACATGACCTGGCTTCTACCTAACACCTCCTTCTACCCTCTCCTACCACCTCCTCCAGCCCATTAGGTGGTTCCAGTTCCTCCAAAGAGCCAAGCTCTTCCCTGTTCTCAACTTTGGTGTATGTTGTTCTACCTACTGGAACTAGTTTTCCACCCTCCCTTAATCTGACAAATTCCTACTCAGTCATTTCTCCCAGAGGCTGCCTTCTCTGAGGTACCTATCTATATTCAATCTCCTGTCATTGTTTTTTCTTTTTAAATTTTTTTTTATTTTTCAATTATAGTTTATATTCAATATTATTTTGTGTTAGTTTCAGGTGTACAGCATGGTAGCTGGACAATCACATACTTTACAAAATGTTCCTCCTGATATCCAGTACCCACCTGGCACCATGCAGTTAATACAATATTGACTATATATTGTATTTTATGCTTTACATCCCTATGGCTACTTTGTAACTACCAATTGTACTTCTCAATCCCTTCACCTTTTTCACCCATCCCCTCAACCCCTCTTCTGGCGCTTCCTGTCATTTTCATTTGCAGTGATTGCCACAACCCACGTCACAGCGTGCTTGTTTAATGCTTGTCTTCCACCAGGCTGTGGGCACCATGGGGCCACATCTGTTTTGTTTACTGTAGTGTCTAGCACAGTATTTGGTGCATAATGGTACACCCCCCCTCAAATATTTCTGGTATGAACAACTGGTTAAAGTGGAGTTTCAGGGATTATAGAAAAATTTAACAGAAAATGTATTAATGGGACTTTTGATTTATATCTTTGGATCTGAAGCTGTTCAGCTGAAAATAGGTAAATTGGATATCAGGATTTCTGAGCTCCTTGAAGTTCAACCAATCAATATAGGCAGCCATTCACTCAATAAGCCGCTCTTGGTCAAAGCTCAATCTTTCATTTTATAGAAATACAGCCTCTGAATTAGAAGCAGCACAAACACTACTCCAGAATTCCAATCTGAAACTTTAAAGCTGATTACATCTGCCCTGCCCGGGTAGCTCAGTTGATTAGAGCATCGTCCCAGGTTCCATCCCCGGTCAGGGCACATACAAAAATCAACCAATGAATGCATAAATAAGTAGAACAACAAATTCTCTCATTCTCTCTCTCCCCCCCCCTCTCCTTCCCCCCCCTTCTCTCTCTCTAATGAATTTAAAAAATTACAAAAAATTTCTAAATAAATAAATAAAGCAACTACATCCACAAAATCTAGATCTCCAGACACCAATATTTATTTCAGCCCCCGTTTCTGCTCTTCCCCACCACCGCAGCAAACAGACAATATGTAATTTATTAAGTGAAAGTGCAGTGACTAAAATGACATAATTTGACCCAACTCTGGATTGCCAAGGGGTCTTTAGGCCACAAGAGGGAGCTGTTTAAATTCTTGTTAAATATAAACAATCGGGAGAAGGAATTTGGCTATCCTAAGGTTGTCCAGATGGACACCTATTTATATGATATTGACTTTGAAACTCCATTTATTTTTAAGCTACAGAAACTCCAATTCTTTTTATTTGCAATCTAATTTGCATTTTAAAAAGTGTAATTAAAGGCAGAGAATCATTTTTGCCTTACAATCTAATTTTGTCTAACTTAACTAGTGTGAAAAAGTATAAGTAATCAACTAAGTGACATAGGAAATAAAAATAACTTCCAAAATTAATCTATTTTCTAAACACTTAATCAACATCAGAAAGGAAATAGCTTTTCTTTTAAAAATTACTGTTTCTGCCCAGCTGGCATGGCTCAGTGGTTGAGCGTCAACCTATGAACCAGGAGGTCCTGGTTCAATTCCTGGTCAGGGCATGTGCCCAGGTTGCAGGCTAAACCCCCAGGAGGGGGCGTGCAGGAGGCAGCTAATCAATGATTCTCTCTTATCATTGATGTTTTTACCTCTCTCTCCCTCTCCCTTCCTCTCTAAAATCATTAACAATATATTTTAAAAATAAAAATTACTGTTTCTTTTAATAATTAGTCTAGAAGACTTTAAATATCCGTGCAAAAGAACCAGACTTTTAAAAGAAATGTAAAAATTGTGGCTTGAGAACTTATTTTTTATTTTTATTTTTTTCAAATTTTTATTAAGGTATTATATGTGTACATATCTTACCATTGCCCCCCCACCCCACTCCCATACATGCCCTCACCCCCCAATGTTTTGCATCCGTTGGTTACTCTTATATGCATGCATACAAGTCCTTCAGTTGATCTCTTATTTCCCCCACCTCTCCCTAACCTTACCGCTGTAATTAGACAGTCTGTTTGATGCTTTACTGCCTCTGTAACTATCTTTTGGTTCATCAGTTTATAATGTTTTTCATTATCCCCAAATGAGTGAGATCATGTGGTATTTTTCTTTCATTGACTGGCTTATTTCACTTAGCATAATGTTCTCTAATTCCATCCAGGTGCCTACAAATGGTAGTAATTCCTTCTTTTTTATGGCAGCATAGTATTCCATTGTGTAGATGTACCATAGTTTTCTGATCCAGTCATCTGCTGACGGGCACCTAGGCTGTTTCCAAATCTTAGCTATTGTAAATTGTGCTGCTATGAACATAGGGGTGCATATATCCTTTCTGATTGGTGTTTCTGGTTTCTTAGGATATATTCCTAGGAGTGGGATTACTGGGTCAAATGGGAGTTCCATTTTCAGTTTTTTGAGGAAACTCCATACTGTTCTCCACAGTGGCTGCACCAGTCTGCATTCCCACCAGCAGTGCACGAGGGTTCCTTTTTCTCCGCATCCTCGCCAACACTTGTCGTTTGTTGATTTGTTGATGATAGCCATTCTGATAGGTGTGAGATGGTATCGCATTGTCGTTTTGATTTGCATCTCTCGGATAATTAGTGACTTTGAGCATGTTTTCATGTGTCTCTTGGCCTTCCTTCTGTCTTCTTTCGAAAATATTCTATTTAGGTCCGTTGCCCATTTTTTTATTGGATCATTTATCTTCCTTTTATTAAATTGTATAAGCTGCCTATAGATGTTGGAAATTAATCCTTTATCAGTGATACCATTTGCAAATATGTTCTCCCATACAGTGGGGTTTCTTGTTGTTTTGTTGATGGTTTCTTTTGCTGTGCAAAAGCTTTTTATTTTGATGTAGTCCCATTTGTTTATTTTCTCTTTGGCTTCCATTGCCCTAGGGGCAGTATCACTGAAAACGTTCTTTTGGCATATGTCTGAGATTTTGCTGCCTGTGGATTCCTCTAGTATTTTTATGGTTTCCCGTCTTATATTTAAGTCCTGTATCCATTTTGAGTTTATTTTTGTGTATGGTGTAAGTTGGTGATCTAGTTTCATTTTTTTGCATGTATCTGTCCAATTTTCCCAACACCATTTATTGAAGAGACTGTCTTGACTCCATTGTATGCTCATGCCTCCTTTGTCAAATATTAATTGTGCATATTGGTTTGGGTCGATATCTGGATTCTCTATTCTATTCCATTGATCTATATGTCTGTTCTTGTGCCAGTACCAGGCTGTTTTGAGGACAGTGGCTTTGTAATACAGCTTGAAATCTGGTATTGAGATCCCTCCTACTTTATTCTTCTTTCTCAGGATTGCTGTGGCTATTCGGGGTCTATTTTTATTCCAGATGAATTTTTGGAGAGTTCTTTCTAGGTCTGTGAAATATGCTGTTGGTATTTTAATGGGGAGTGCATTGAATCTATAGATTGCTTTGGGTAGTATGGACATTTTGATGATGTTGATTCTACCAATCCATGAACATGGTATGTTCTTCAATCTGTTTACATCTTCCTCTATCTCTTTTTTCAGTGTCCTGTAGTTTTCCACATATAGGTCTTTTACCTCCTTGGTTAGGTTTATTCCTAGAGAACTTATTTTATAAGAACATTGAAATCTAATTATAGACATACTAGAGGCCTGGTGCTAGAGTCCCTCGGCCTGGCCTGTGCCCTCTCACAATCCGGGACCCCTGGGGGATGTTGGATAGCTGGCTTCAGCCCGATCCCCACAGGCCTGATCCAGACAGGAGGGAGCCTAATCCTGTGTGTTGAGCATCTGTCCCCTGGTGGTCAGTGTGTGTCATAGCAACTGGTCGACCAGTCGTTCAGTTGTTCGATTGCTTAGGCTTTTATATATATAGATTTACATACCAAGAATTCAGTTATACACCTGTCAACCCTACTGACCACCCTGAGGAGAAAGTTGAATTATGGAAAAGAACCTGACCTGTGCCGTGTCAGTACAGCCAAGGGTTCAGTGAGCCTGAGAGAGGGCAGTGAAGAAAAGACAGATAAAGAGAATAATCTGGGTCTAGGTGGATCTCCTGTGCCTGGCTGAGGCCACAGAGAGAGATCCAGATGACAAACTGAGCCTTAATTTTATAGCCAGAGGTAAACAAGGTAGTGGTCACCATACTTACAATGTTCTTGTGAGTTTCACTTGTTTTGGAAGCACTTGCTGCACCTCCTACAGCCCATTAGCTATCCAGATAAGATCTAGGGAGCGTCATAAGGTCAAGCTTAATTATGCTAAGAGGGCTGTGCCCTCTAAGCTGGGACTTGTTTGTGGCTTTGCCAACAGGTCAGTCCGAGGCTTAACCCTATACCACTCCCTACATCTCACCCTTCTTTTATTTTTTCTTTTAATTTTTTATTTTTTAAATAAATCTTTATTCAGATTATTACAATTGTTTCTCCTTTTTCCCCCTATAGCTCCCCTCCACCTGGTTCCCACCCCACCTTCTGCCCTTAACTTCCCCCCACTGTCCTCATCCATAGGTGTATGATTTTTGTCCAGTCTCTTCCTGAACACCCCCATACCCCTTTCCCCCTGAGAATTATCAGTCCACTCCCTTTCTATGCCCCTGATTCTATTATATTCACCAGATTATTCTGTTCCTCAGGTTTTTAATTCACTTGATTTTTAGGTTCACTTGTTGGTAGATATGTATTTGTTGTTCATAATTTTTCTCTTTACTTTTTTCTTCTTCTTCCTCTTCTTTAAGAATACTTTTCAGCATTTCATATAATACTGGTTTGGTGGTGATGAACTCCTTTAGCTTTTTCTTATCTGTGAAGCTCTTTATCTGCCCTTCCATTCTGAATGATAGCTTTGCTGGGTAGAGTAATCTTGGTTGTAGGTTCTTGCTATTCATCACATTGAAAATTTCTTGCCACTCCCATTAGGCCTGCATAGTTTCTGTTGATAAATCAGCTGACAATCATATGGGTGCTCCCTTGTAGGTAACTAACTGTTTTTCTCTTGCTGCTTTTAATATTCTCTCTTTGTCTTTTGCTCTTGGCATTTTAATTGTGATGTGTCTTGATGTGGTCCTCTTTGGATTCCTTTTGTTTGGGGTTCTGTGCGCTTCCTGGACTTGTAAGTCTATTTCTTTCACCAGGTGGGGGAAGTTTTCTGTCATTATTTCTTCAAATAGGTTTTAAGTATCTTGTTCTCTCTCTTCTTCTGGCACCCCCATAATTCTGATGTTGGTACGCTTGAAGTTGTCCCAGAGGCTTCTTACACTATCTTCAACTTTTTGGATTTTTTTTTCTTTTTGCTTTTTCGGTTGAGTGTTTTTTGCTTCTTTGTATTTCAATTCTTTGACTTGATTCTTGTGTTCCTCTAGTCTGTTGTTGGGTCTCTGTATAATATTTTTTATTTCAGTCAGTGTATGTTTAATTTCTAGTTGGTCCTTTTTCATATCTTCGAGGGTCTCGTTATATTTATCGGCCTTTTCTAGGATATTCTTGAAAAGCCTTATAACCGTGGTTTTGAATTCTATATCCAGTCGTTTGTTTTCCTCCATTTCTTTCATTTGTGATCTGTTTCTTTGTTGCTGCATTTTCATTGCTTCCCTGAGTTGGTAGGATAGATTTGTGTGCTAGGTTTCCTATATGGCCCAGTGGGTTGGCCTCCCCAGTTAACCTGAGGTGGACACTCTTGGTGCACCCCTTTGTGGACTGTGTGTACAGCCTTGTTGTAGTTAAGTCTTGATTGTTGTTGGTATCACTGGGAGGAATTGACCTCCAGGCCAGTTGGCTATAAAGATCCGCTGTGTCTATGCTGGGAGAAGTTCGGTGCTGGAGACAGCCTTATAGAATTAGACTTGCCAAATTGCAATAGCCTTTGTGCTCAGCTTGGATGGGGTGGAGTCTCAGGGCGGAGCAGACAGTCTTGGCTTCCAGTCAGCCTTGCCCTTTCGTGCGCGCACGTGTGCATGCGCACCTGCGCGTGCCTCTAGACCTCTGCCTTCCCTGGCTCCCGAGTCTCTGCCCGAGAGTCCAGATTCCCCCCACAAGAGCGTGGGTACCCAGGGGCTCGCCTGGAACTGGGGTTCAGTGCAGTCAGAACTGGGGCTCAGTGCAGTCAGGAGCTTCTGACTCCCTTCCACTAGGGAAAGCCTATGGCAGCCTCCGCAGCCTTTGTGCACACTGGCACGCGTGCGCCTCCAGACCCCTGCCTTCCCCGGCTCCCAAGTCTCCACCCGAGAGTCCAGATTCCCCCCGTAAGAGCGTGGGTCCCCAGGGGCTTGCCTGGAACTGGGGTTCAGTGCAGTCAGAACTGGGGTTCAGTGCAGTCAGGAGCTTCTGACTCCCTTCTGCTAGGGAAAGCCTGTAGCAACCTCCGCAGCCTTTGTGCACACTGGCACGCGCGCTTCAAGACCCCTGCCTGCCGGGGCTCCCCCGGGTCTCCCCCCGCTCTCCGAGTCTCCGGGTGCCTTTCTCTCTACCTGACAGTCCAGACTCCCCCTGTATGAGCCTGGGTCCACAGGGTTTCGCCCGGGACTGGGGTTCAGTGCAGTCAGAACTGGGGTTCAGTGCGGTCGGGGGCTTCCTTCCCCCTTCTGCCAGAGAAAGTCAGCCAGGCTCTCAGCCACCCTTCCTCTCTGCGCGCACAAAGACCCTTTGCCGTACCTCCAATTCTCTGTGAGCTTTTCTCTTTCCTTCTAGTTGTAGAATTTTCACTCAGCCAGCTTTCCTGTGGTTCTGGATGGTGTCCGTTCTGTCTTTTAGTTGTAGTTTTGAAATTGTTGTGCGAGGCAGCAGTTTAGGTGCTTACCTATGCCGCCATCTTGATTTCTCCCCTTCTTTTATTTTTAAACTACTATAATTAAAGTAAAACTTAAACATCAAGGACAAAGCTCTGAGTATTAAAACAATAACAAAACAATGCCAATGCAAAACCCAAACTACAGACATGTTGATATTTTAAAACTTAAACATCAAGAACAAACTCTGGCTATTAAAACAATAATAAAACAATGCCAATGCAACACAGCAATAAGAGAGAAATCAAACTGCAGTAACATTTTTCTACTAAATGAAAGTTTCTTTTGCTGATTTACTCAGAGTCCTCGGACTTGGCTGTGCAAGACTTTACAGAAGACTGGCAGCTAACCAATGCTAGCATGGCCAGAAACATGGTTGAGGGAGTAGCTTCCACTTCTTGCTTTTCTATTATCTGCTGGGCCTCAGTTGTTAACTTCTTCAGCTGACCGCATGTTGGCACCTCAGTCCCTTGCATAGCCTTCATTTCTTCTTTTTCTGCTTTGCTGTCATCAGGGCAAGTCTCAGTCTTTTGAACAATGGGTCAAGGAGCTTCTCTGGGTCCATTGTGGTGATGCATGTAACACTCTGGCACCCAAATTGGATGCTCTGCTCCTTCTGGAAAGATACAAAACATAACCTCTTCCCCACATCATTACTAGATCTGGTAAAACTCTTGTCTGGTTTGAGCATCCTTCCACTGGGCTAACCCGGCAGAGGCTATTGTACAGGAGGCTTGATGCTTTTCGGCCACTGCACAACTCTCTGCATTGTAATTCAAAAAATGTAACACATAACATCCTTCTCCCCCATTTTTTGTTTTTATAGTTGCTTTTTAAGAGTATAATTGGCTCTTTCCGCTATTGCCTGAGTCCTGATCTATCACCCCCGGAAGAGCTTGCCAATCCTGCACTTCCCAGGGTGGCATGATAAAGGTTTACTGAGCTGGATGGAAAGGCTGCAATGGGGTCAAGGATAAGGACCCTACTGTCTGCTGGGACCAGGGCTGGCCCTGTTTGAAGTTTCCCTGCCTAGGGGGCATTGGATTATCATCAACATCAGTCTTGGAGCGGCATTCATTTACCCAATGCTTTCCTCTCCTGTATCCTGAACATAGTCCGGGCGCTTGTTTCCACTCCCTGCAGCCCTTTGACTTCCATTTCTAGTATTACAGTCTTTAGCAAAATGCACTAGTTTTCCACAGTTAAAGCATCCCTCTTTCCTTTTCTGCTGACCAGTGAACAACATCTCCTTTAACATGGCAGCTAATACTGCTCCTGGAACGTAGGCTGGTCCAATGTCAGCACAAACACAGATAAAATCATGTACAGTACTATTCTTCCTGTAGGGACGTAAAGCCTCTTGACATACTCTATTTGCATTTTCAACAGCTAATTGCTTCACTAGTATCATTCCAGCCTCAGGGTCAGCCACAACCCTGCCTATGGCTTGGAACAAACGAGACACAAAATCCTGATATGGCTCCTCAGGGCCTTGCCTAATGTTGCTTATGTCTAAAGACTTTTCCCCTTTTGTTGGCAGCTGCCTCCAGGCTTTGGTGGCACATACATTTATTTGCTGATAAGTTTGCATGGGGTACACTAACTGAGCCTGTCTGGTGCCCATGAGCGTATTAATTGTAATGGGCACCCCATGAGCTTGGTTTCTGTTAGCCTGCTCCGCACTAAGCTCTGCCCAATTAGATTTCCATAATAAGTAATCTCCAGGTGAGAGACAAGCCTTTGAGACAGTATTCCAGTCACTAGGAGCCATAGCTTCCTCAGATATTGTATTTAGTAATCCCAGCACAAAGGGGGAAGTTGGTCCATACATAGAACAAGAAGTTTTCAACTCCTTCAAAGTTTTAAGAGGTATAGACTGATGACCACGGAGCATCTGATCTGGATTCTGAGGATCAGGCTGTTCAAATATAGGATATAAACTGAATCCTGAAGTATCTTCCCCAGCCTGCCTGGCCTCATGCAGAGTCTGCTGGAGTAGAGACAAAGGCACCATTCTTTTTTCTGCTTGTTTAGGGGGTAAAAGGAGAGGCTTATGAGCAATAGTAAGCTCCCCGAATGTTTGCATCAGATCCCCATCATTCCAGACCCTCCGGTGCTGTTCCCTTGCTTCCTCTAATCCTCGTTCATATTTGGGAGGAAGCGCATCGCCTGGAGGGCTCTCTCCCACAGGAGCTGTAGCCCCAGGGACTGGAAGAGGCAGCAGAGGCAGCGATGGTACAGGTGAAGTCGGAAGCCTCTGGCAGCCTTCCCTCATCTGTCTTGATTCCCCTGCCACATTCAGCCACTTCCTTTCTGAAGTGGGCTCTAGGCAGTCCCTAATCAGAGACCACAGACCGAAAGTAGAGGCAGGCATTTCCTCTGGACATTCAGCTATATAATGATCGCGAAGTTGTTTTTCTACCTTCTCCCAAGCCTCTATATTTACCTTTCCTTCCTCAGAAAACTATGGGCAGGTTTTACTCACAAAATCCAACTAATCGAAAAGCTGTTCCTACCTTATAGAACAGCCCCGTGCTTGGAGCATAGCCTTAAGCATGGATACGTATAAATTCTTTTCCTGCGATCCTGAATTCCCCATGTTTTATACCTAGTTATCACTAAACTTTGCTCCTTACCTTCCTTTTTACTGTCTGCACCTGCTTCACTGGAGTGTCCTTTCACCTGACAACTGTAGTTCCCCCGAACTCAGGCCCAGAGTTGGGCACCACATGTGCCGTGCCAGTACAGCCAAGGGTTCCGTGAACCTGAGGGAGGGTGGCGAAGGATCGAAGAAAAGACAGACAAAGAGAATAAGCTGGGTCTAGGTGGATCTCCTGTGCCTGGCTGAGGCCACAGAGAGAGATCCAGATGGCAAGCTGAGCCTTAATTTTATAGCCAGAAGTAAACAAGGTAGTGGTCATCATAGTTATAATGTTCTTGTGAGTTTCACTTGTTTTGGCAGCACTTGTTGCATCTCCCACAGCCCATTAGCTACCCAGATAAGATCTAGGGAGTGTCATAAGGTCAAGCTTAATTATGCTAAGAGGGCTGTGCCCTCTAAGCTGGGACTTGTTTGTGGCTTTGCCAACAGGTCAGTCCGAGGCTTAACCCTATAGCAGCTCCCTACAATGACCCAAGGGCAGAAGTATGCTTTTCTATTGAGAACCTACTGAGAGGGCCCATGGTGCATTGTTTTGAGTCAAAGTACCAATAGCAACAGTAACAGGAGGCCGACTCTCTCTACCCCATTACGGTGCTCTGCAACAAGGATGTTCAGGTCTGGAGGCCACAGGAGACTCGGGAGAGGCAGGATGGGGGACCAGGCCCTTGCAGAGAGGGCTCGGTGTTCGCTGGGAGTGGCGGAAGTGGGAGGCGGAAAAAAACACACACATGAGTAACATTCATCACGTGTTAATATATAGGACAGCCCTAACCGGTTTGGCTCAGTGGATAGAGCGTCAGCCTGCGGACTCAAGGGTCCCAGGTTCGATTCCGGTCAAGGGCATGTACCTGGGTTGCGGGCACATCCCCAGTAGGGGGCGTGCAAGAGGCAGCTGATCGATGTCTCTCTCCCATCGATGTTTCTAACTCTCTATCCCTCTCTCTTCCTCTCTGTAAAAAAAATCAATAAAATATATTTAAAAAAAAATATATAGGACAGGCACTGTGTAAAGTACGCCACATGGACTAACTCATTCATTGCTCACAACCATTATCACTGTTTTTATTTTAGCGGTGAGAAGACAGGCTTAGAGAGAAAGGTTAAGCGACTTGTATAAGATCAAAGCTGTTAAGTTGGGGAGCCGCAATTTAAATCCCCCTTCAGGGTAAGTCTCCCTGAATGCGATTCTACTAATTTGGCCTGATTGTGGGTAAAATCAATGGGCCTCTGGGTAAAATGCTGCTTTCCCTATAAGGGGTTGCACTTGTACATCCTTACTCTTATTTTGAACATCAGAATTCTGTCAAGAGTCTTTTCTTCCCCTAAAATGTTTTGTCCGAAGAGGGGAGAGAAAAGCTTTTATAGTTGTAAAAGGATAGTTATTTCTGGATGATGGTCAGTAAATAGTAAACGTGGTAAAGAGGATGGTTTCTGCTTACTCACTTGTGTGTGACCAAGCCATGTGGGAACACAGACAGACTTAACTGAATCACAAAGAACGCACACCATTTAATGTTAAAAGAGCAGTCATCACCTGGCCAGTGTGCTTAGTGGTTGAGCATAGACCTATGAACCAGTAGGTTATGGTTCGATGCCAGGTTGGGGCACATGCCCTGTTTGCGGGCTCCATCCCCAGTAGGGGGGCATGCAGGAGGCAGCCGATCAATGATTCTCTCTCATCATTGATGTTTCTATGTCTCTCTCCCTCTCCCTTCATCTCTGAAATCAATAAAAATATATTTTTAAAAAAGAGAAGTCACCAAAAAATATATTAAACTGATGACTTTTAAGTATATATTTTTTATTGAACCTTGACCTCCTGGTTCAGAGGTCTATGTTCAACCACTGAGCCATGCCGGGCCTGGCTAAGATGATGACTTTAAAAAAATTCCTACATTTTACTATAGTTGTCTAGAGCCTGCGCATGTGTTTTGAGTAAACATTCAAACATGCCCTATAAGCAGAAATCTAAACATCACCTTTCTGGCTCAAGTGACCCATACGTTACAGGAGGAATAGGAGGGTCAGACTCTTCTTGCCTGCATTTTCTCCTTTTCTCTATTCTCAACCCTATTCCTAACTGGGCTTCTTAAGTACTTGGAAAACATTGCTGATTTTTTCTTATTAGATTATTTATGAGAAAATGGCATTCTTGAATAGGAAAATACATGACCTATTTCTCATCCTTTAATTTTTCCTAATATCTCTACAGGTCTCTACTCAAGTTTTTCTTATAAACCAGGCACAGAACTTGAATGGGTTTTTAAGGACTGAAAATCATAGGATTGCTATGTTTTCTGTTGTTGATGCTGGGTCAAACTGGCCTGCTTGTCAGTAGTTGACCAAAAGTCCAGCACCAGGCCTGGAGCTGGGGCATGATTTTGACCTTAGAAACATGTATTCAAATATGACAGCAGATATGAGAAGATTCTCTGGGAAGCAGACAGGCTTAGGCTCAGATCTTAGGCATCCCTTCCCCACAGGATTGCCAATTTATATATAAGCTGCTTAATTAATTGTGAATTGTGGATAAACAAAGAATATCCTTTTTAGTATAAGTATTTCTCAAATATTACACAGGAGATACTTGTATTAAAAATTATTCATTGCTTACCTGAAATTTATATTTAACTGGGTGTCTTGTATTTGTATTTGCTAAGTCTGGCAGCCCTAGTTTTTTTCTCCCTGACTCACTCATCAGTAGAGCTTAGTGTTTAAGAGTACAGGTCCTGAAACAAGACTATGGGGTTGATTTGCTAGTTATGTAAACTTCAGCAAATTACTTAGCTTCTCTGTGCTTAGTTTTCTCCTCTGTAAAATGGGGCTCATAATAGGATCCCCTACTTCAGAGTCCTGTTGTCAGGAATAAATGGACTTCCACGGGTCCATATATCCAGTCAGTGGTGGAACAGAATCAGAACCTTGTTCTCTTATCTCTTCAGCTGTGGCTGATTTTGTGAGATGACTGCTGCCATCATTCACAAATGCCACGCTGATAGTCGCTGTGATTTGAACCTGTTAGAGAAGAGAAGCTGGAGGAAGGAGGCTGCACCCTTGTAGGACTGTGTAACTTATGGAATGGTAAATGGTTGAGATTGCACTTCAGATGCCCAGAGGTTTTAAGAGTCAGGTGGTTTTTACATTTAGTTTATCTCTTCTAGGAAGTATATATGTGTGGGTGACATGCATGGCAGAAGGAGCTTGGGACAGGGAAGGTTTCAATGGATACCATATAATATATAGAATATATACTATATAACATATCCTATCTAATAAAAGAGTAATATGCAAATTGACCATCACTCCAATACACAAGATGGCTGCCCCCATGTGGTCAAAGATGGCTGCCCCCATGTGGACACAAGATGGCCACCACAAGATGGCCAGCAGGGGAGGGCAGTTGGGGGGGACCAGGCCTGTAGGGGAGGGCAGTTGGGGGGGACCAGGCCTGTAGGGGAGGGCAGTTAGGGGTGACCAGGCTGGCAGAGGAGGGCAGCTGGGGGCAATCGGGTCAGCAGGGGAGCAGTTAGGCGTCGATCAGGCTGGCAGAGGAGTGGTTAGGGGGTGATCAGGCTGGCAGGCAGAAGCGGTTAGGGGCAATCAGGAAGGTAAGCAGGCAAGCAGTTGGGAGCCAGCAGTCTTGGATTGTGAGAGGGATGTCCGACTGGCCATTTAGGCCCGATCCTACTTAGATCGGGCCTAAATGGGCAGTCAGACATCCCTTGAGGGGTCCCAGATTGGAGAGGGTACAGGCTGGGCTGAGGGACACACCCCACCCCCCATGCACGAATTTCATGCACCAGGCCTTTAATATGGTATATATAATATATAAAAATAATATATAACATATTATATAAATATATTCCTGCTTATACATACAGTGTTTATAAGACACTTGAAGGAGGCAGAACAATCATATGAGTAACCATGAGAGGGTGATGACTCCTGCCTTATAGGCAACCAACTCTTAAGTGATGTGTTTGAAGCTAAAGTGTAGCCCATTTTTCTGATCCTCAGGTGAAACAGCTTTCATGAGTCACTCCAATGAGAAAAACAGTTTCATTTCATTAATATGGCACATGTGGCTTATAAAGACATTAGGAGTCTTAAATATAAAGGACTCTTCTATAATATAAGTTATAATACCAGTGGTCTACGGCCAAATTTTTACAAGTGTAAAATTTCTGTCCAGAAATTGCTGTCACATGGTTACATCAGGAATATCCTGCAAAATGTTTTTCCAGTGGCATTATAGTCAGATTGCCATTTTTGCCATCCGTTTTCAGATGTCTGCTTTTTTTCTCTCTTGTGTCTTCCAGGGCCAGATGTTTATTTGTTATATGACACTTTAGTGTCACTTGAATAATAGTCAAACATGTTATCCTGGGTGCTCTGTATTTTACAAAGACGAGAAAGACCTACCTTTCCCTGACGGAGCATGTCATCCAGTAGGGGATGGGGAGAGCAGGTGGTAGAAAGGGATAAGGCAGGTACAGGTTCCTTCACCTCAGGCAGGATGAAAATTGAGAGGTATTCAAGCGATATGAAGTGGAGGTTAAATACTCTTTGGGGGAAGCCTTGAGGAAAGAGAGGAATTAGGCAAGACTGTAGGTAGAAGGTGGCATTTGAACTGGCCCTGGAAGAATGAGTAGGCACCATGTTGCCAAACTGAAAAATGTATCAGGGACAGATGAAGAGCCTGCATTGGCTGGAAAGTAGATGACTTGAGGGAGTTGGTGGAGATAAGATTGAAAAAAATGCTCTGAGAGAACTTTAGGTTAGGAGGAGTTTGGACTTAAGTTGATAGGCAATAGGGAAGCCTGAATTGCTAAGCAGACAAGTTAAATAACTACCACTGGTTTTCTATGTGGCACTTTGATGAAAAAGAAACAAAGGGTAAACAAGCTAGTTGATATGGAGATCTCATTCATATAAAGAACAACTAGAGTTGAACTGCCCAACTAACTATACCATATTTCCTACAGTTTCTATGTGTTTGTTTATATATATAAATGTTGTTCACATCAATGGTATGAGGGCTGTGAAGTGCTATTTAGGGAATCATCAAAAGAAGACATTTGAACCAACTTGGATGAATCACAAAGGAATTGTGCTCAGTGTAAGAAGCCAGATTCAAAAGATTCTATACTATATTTATATAACATTTATATAACATTTGAAAAAGGCAAGACTATACAAGTGTAGAACAGACAGATTGTTACCAACTGTTAGGGGTGGGGAGAGTGTCTGACTGAAAAGGTTCAACATGAAGAAATTCTTTGAGGTGTTGGAGTGGTTTTGTATCTGGTGTGTGATGGCAATTACAAGAACCTATATATATGTTATAGCTCATAGAAATAAATGAACATCAAAAACTGTACTGCAACCCAGCTGGTGTGGCTCAGTGGTTGAGAGTCGACCCATAAATCAAGAGGTCCACAGTTCCATTCCTGGTTAGGGCAAATGCCTGGGTTGCGGGCTCCATCCCCAGTAGGGGGCATGCATGAGGCAGCCGATCCATGTCTCTCTTTCATCAATGTTTCTATTTCTCTATCCCTCCCCCTTCCTCTCTCTCTCTAATCCATAAAAACATATTTTAAAAAATCAACATTATTTTTAAAAATTGAACTGTGTGTAAATTTAAGACACAAATAAACAAGGAAAAGAAGGTTCAATTATATTTAGCTAGTTTTCTGGAAATAATATTTTTTTGTTATCCAGTTTTTAAGAACTGGCAATTTGTAGTATACATGGCAAGTCTATACGGATGTATTTAATTAATATGTAACTAATATGTAACTAATTTTATATAGTTCTCATATATAGTAATATGTACTTATTTATATACTAATATATATTTAATTAATCAGGATAATTAATTATCTAACTATGGCTATAAGAAAAACTTGCTATGTTTTCTCAGAAAAAAACTTGCTATATATTCAGGAACTTGATTAGAGGTCTCATTGGCCTGATGTATTAAATAGCTGACACTCATGAATAGTATATTAACTATTTTTATAGTGACTTCTTTTGAACTCTTTTGTATTTTAAGAAATGTTTTCACCTTTTTTTCTTTCAATTTTATTTGTGTTAGAAATTTGCTTACTAAACTTTTGATTAAAATCACATTAAATATAAACATCAGATCAGGTTGGCTCTCACAAATTTTGGTTTAGTGGTGTTCAAATAAATAAAGTTTGTTTTTGAAGTCTGATTTTTGTAAAGACTTTTCTGACAGTAGAGACTCTCAATGATAGCTGACTGTGCTTTCAAAATATACCTAATATAGTGTATAGTTCAAATCAAAGTTTCAAACCACATTATCAATGTGCTGAGGAAGGAAAGTAAAGGGCTTTGTTGTTTATTATAGCCCAGGATAAAAAGAGAGACTGACCATTATAGATTAGAAGTTTCAAAATGATTTCATTCTATGTTTCCTTTGAAGCTTCTTTCTGGTTACTCTAACTCACTGTGTGCTTTTGACTAAAATAGTGCTTGATGATTCTTTTAAAATAGCACAATTCCTTTTAACTTAAACCTGTGTTTAACTTTGAGAATAATAGGTTCCAGGATTTGAGTGCCGAGTTCCTCAACTCTACCATGATGACAGTTTGCATGTTAACAGGGACTGTGCTCCCAGCCAGAGAGAGGGCCCCAACCAAATCTCACTTCTCTTTCAGAGACAAAGGGCTGCAGCCACAAACCACACAAAGTCCAGTGGCATGGGATGGAATGAGCAATTTGGATGCCCATTGGGGTTTTTACTTTTTTTTTCTAATGAATGACACTCACTGATTATAAAGGGCAGTTTTAGGTTGCCAGAGCTATTTTATTTTATTTTATTTTTATTTTTTTTTTCTCTTTTCAAATTTTTATTAAGGTATTATATGTGTACATATCTTACCATTGCCCCCCACCCCCACCCCACTCCCATACATGCCCTCACCCCCCAATGTTTTGCATCCGTTGGTTACTCTTATATACATGCATATAAGTCCTTCGGTTGATCTCTTATTTCCCCCACCTCTCCCTAACCTTACCCCTGTAATTTGACAGTCTGTTTGATGCTTTACTGCCTCTGTAACTATCTTTTGGTTCATCAGTTTATAATGTTTTTCATTATCCCCAAATGAGTGGGATCATGTGGTATTTTTCTTTCATTGACTGGCTTATTTCACTTAGCATAATGTTCTCTAATTCCATCCAAGTGCCTACAAATGGTAGTAATTCCTTCTCTTTTACGGCAGCATAGTATTCCATTGTGTAGATGTACCATAGTTTTCTGATCCAGTCATCTGCTGATGGGCACCTAGGCTGTTTCCAAATCTTAGCTACTGTAAATTGTGCTGCTATGAACATAGGGGTGCATATATCCTTTCTGATTGGTGTTTCTGGTTTCTTAGGATATATTCCTAGGAGTGGGATTACTGGGTCAAATGGGAGTTCCATTTTCAGTTTTTTGAGGAAACTCCATACTGTTCTCCACAGTGGCTGCACCAGTCTGCATTCCCACCAGCAGTGCACGAGGGTTCCTTTTTCTCCGCATCCTTGCCAACACTTGTCGTTTGTTGATTTGTTGATGATAGCCATTCTGACAGGTGTGAGATGGTATCGCATTGTTGTTTTGATTTGCATCTCTCGGATAATTAGTGACTTTGAGCATGTTTTCATGTGTCTCTTGGCCTTCCTTCTGTCTTCTTTCGAAAAGATTCTATTTAGGTCCGTTGCCCATTTTTTTATTGGATCCTTTATCTTCCTTTTATTAAGTTGTATAAGCTGCCTGTAGATGTTGGAAATTAAACCTTTATCAGTGATACCATTTGCAAATATGTTCTCCCATACAGTGGGGTTTCTTGTTGTTTTGTTGATGGTTTCTTTTGCTGTGCAAAAGCTTTTTATTTTGATGTAGTCCCATTTGTTTATTTTCTGTTTGGCTTCCATTGCCCTAGGGGCAGTATCACTGAAAAAGTTCTTTTGGCATATGTCTGAGATTTTGCTGCCTGTGGATTCCTCTAGTATTTTTATGGTTTCCCGTCTTATATTTAAGGCCTGTACCCATTTTGAGTTTATTTTTGTGTATGGTGTAAGTTGGTGATCTAGTTTCATTTTTTTGCATGTATCTGTCCAATTTTCCCAACACCATTTATTAAAGAGACTGTCTTGACTCCATTGTATGCTCATGCCTCCTATGTCAAATATTAAATGCGCATATTGGTTTGGGTCGATATCTGGATTCTCTATTCTGTTCCATTGATCTATATGTCTGTTCTTGTGCCAGTACCAGGCTGTTTTGAGGACAGTGGCTTTGTAATACAGCTTGAAATCTGGTATTGAGATCCCTCCTACTTTATTCTTCTTTCTCAGGATTGCTGTGGCTATTCGGGGTCTTTTTTTATTCCAGATGAATTTTTGGAGAGTTCTTTCTAGGTCTGTGAAATACGCCGTTGGTATTTTAATGGGGAGTGCATTGAATCTATAGATTGCTTTGGGTAGTATGGACATTTTAATGATGTTGATTCTACCAATCCATGAACACAATATGTTCTTCCATCTGTTTACGTCTTCCTCTATCTCTTTTTTCAGTGTCCTGTAGTTTTCCGCATATAGGTCTTTTACCTCCTTGGTTAGGTTTATTCCTAAGTATCTTAATTTTTTTGGTGCGATGGAAAATGGGATTGCTTTTTTAGTCTCTCTTTCTGTAAGTTCATTGTTGGTGTATAGAAATGCCATAGATTTCTTGGTGTTAATTTTGTATCCTGCTACATTGCCGAATTCATTTATTAAGTCTGTTAGTTTTTTGATGGAGTCTTTCGGGTTTTTTATGTACAATATCATGTCATCTGCAAATAAGGACAGCTTTACTTCTTTTCCAATTTGGATGCCTTTTATTTCTTCTTCTTGTCTAATTGCAGTGGCTAATACTTCCAGTACTATGTCAAACAGGAGTGGTGAGAGTGGGCATCCCTGTCTTGTTCCTGTTCTTAGGGGAAATGGTTTTAGTTTTTGCCCATTGAGTATGATGTTAGCTGTGGGTTTATCATATATAGCTTTTATGATGTTGAGGTATGATCCTTCTATTCCCACCTTGTTGAGAGTTTTTATCAAGAAAGGGTGTTGGATTTTGTCAAATGCTTTTTCTGCATCAATTGATATGACTATGTGATTTTTATCTCTCAATTTGTTTATGTGATGTATCACATTTATTGATTTGCGGATATTGAACCATCCTTGCATTCCTGGGATAAATCCTACTTGGTCATGGTGTATGATCTTTCTGATGTACTGCTGGATCCTATTTGCTAGAATTTTATTGAGGATTTTGGCATCTACATTCATGAGGGATATTGGCCTGTAATTCTCCTTCATTGTGTTGTCTTTATCTGGTTTTGGTATTAGGGTGATGCTGGCTTCATAGAAGGAGCTTGGAAGTGTTCCTTCCTCTTGAATTTTTTGGAATAGTCTGAGGAGGATAGGTTTTAGTTCTTCCTTGAATGTTTGGTAGAACTCTCCTGTGAAGCCGTCTGGCCCCGGGCTTTTGTTTGCTGGAAGCTCTTTGATGACTGCTTCAATTTCTTCCATAGTTACTGGCATGTTGAGATGTTTAGATTCTTCCTGATTGAGTTTTGGAAGGTTATATTTTTCTAGGAATATGTCCATTTCCTCCAGGTTGTCCAGTTTGTTGGAATAGAGTTGTTCGTAGTATTTTTTAACAATCCTTTGTATTTCGGCGGGATCTGTTGTTATTTCACCTCTTTCATTTCTGATCTTGTTTATTTGGGTCCTCTCTCTTTGCTTCTTGGTGAGCCTGGCTAGAGGTTCATCAATCTTGTTTATCCTTTCAAAGAACCAGCTCTTGGTTTTGTTGATCTTTTGTATTGTTTCTTTGGTCTCTATGTCGTTTATCTGTGCTCTGATCTTTATTATTTCCTTCCTTCTGCTTACACTGGGCTTTTCTTGTTGCTCTTTTTCTAACTCTTTGAGTTGTTGGGTTAGGTAATTTATTACCCCTGTTTCTTGTTTTTTGCAGTTAGGCTTGTAGAGCTATGAACTTCGCTCTCAGGACTGCTTTCGCTGTGTCCCATAGATTTTGGATTGTAGTGTTTTCATTGTCATTTGTTGTCATGATGTTTTTTATTTCTTCTTTGATCTCTCTGGTAACCCAGTCATGGTTTAATAGCATGCTGTTTAGTCTCCATGTGTTTGATTTCTTTGGGTTGTTTTTATTGTAGTTGATTTCCAGTTTTATGCCACTGTGGTCTGAGAAGATGCTTGATATGATTTCTATCTTCTTGAATTTGAAGAGACTTTGCCTATGTCCCAACATATGGTCTATCTTTGAAAATGACCCATGTGCACTTGAGAAGAATGTATATTCTGTGGCTTTGGGGTGAAATGTTCTGAAGATGTCAATTAATTCCATCTGGTCTAGTGAGTCATTTAGGATTGATGT
Source organism: Plecotus auritus (assembly GCF_963455305.1). NCBI lineage: Eukaryota > Metazoa > Chordata > Mammalia > Chiroptera > Vespertilionidae > Plecotus > Plecotus auritus. The sequence continues at coordinate 73,368,414 of NC_137773.1, forward strand.
TTCTTTGCTGATGTTTTGTTTAGAGGATTTGTCCAGTGGTGATAGTGGGGTATTAAACTCCCCTACTATGATTGTATTGCTGTCAATCTCTCCCTTGATATCCTCCAGGAGTTTTTTTATGTATTTGGGTGCTCCTGTATTGGGTGCATATATGTTTACCAGAGTTATTTCTTCTTGTTGGATTGCTCCCTTTAGTATTATGAAGTGGCCTTCCTTATCTCTTGTTATGTCCTTCAGTTTGAGATCTAATTTGTCAGAAATAAGTATTGCTACCCCAGCTTTTTTTTCAGTTCCATTTGCCTGGAAAACCTTTTTCCATCCCTTCACCCTCAGTCTGTGTGCGTCTTTTTTTCTGAGGTGGGTTTCTTGTAGACAGCAGATATATGGGTCGTGTTTTCTTATCCAATCCGTTACCCTATGTCTTTTGATTGGGGCATTTAATCCATTTACATTTAAAGTTATTATTGATAGGTACTTATTTGTCGCCATTCCTATTCTTTACCCCTGTGTTACTTCTTCGCTTCCTGTTTCTTTCTTTCTTTCTTTCTTTCTTTTTTTTTTTACAGTAGACCCTTTAGCATTTCTTGCATTGCTGGTTTGGTGGTAATAAATTCCCTTAGTCCTTTTTTGTCTGTGAAGCTCCTGATTTCACCTTCAATTTTGATTGACAGCCTTGCTGGGTACAGTATTCTTGGATTCAGACCCTTCCTTTGCATGACTTTGTATATTTCATTCCATTCCCTTCTGGCCTGATGAGTTTCTGTTGAGAAATCAGTTGCTAGTCTGATGGGGGTTCCTTTGTATGTAACTTTCTGTCTCTCTCTTGCTGCTTTTAAGATTCTTACTTTGTCATTGGTGTTTGCCAATTTAATTATAATGTGCCTTGGTGTCGGTCTTTTGGGGTTCATTTTGCTTGGGACTCTGTGAGCTTCTTGGATTTGTGTGTGTTTTTTCTTCCCTATATCTGGGAAATTTTCTGTCATTATTTCTTCAAAGAGGTTTTCTATTCCTTGCTCAGCTTCCTTTCCTTCTGGAACCCCTATTATGCGGATGTTGTTTTGTTTCGTGTTGTCCCAAAGTTCCCTTAGACTCTCCTCCTGCCTTTTAATTTTTTTTTCTAGAAGTTGCTTTTCTTGGGTATTTTTTTCCATCTTGTCTTCTAGCTCACTGATGCGGTCCTCTGCTTCTTCTAGTCTACTCTTGATGCTTTCTATTGAGTTCTTTACGGCAGCGATGTCATTTTTCATTTCTTCTTGGTTCTTCTTCATTTCTTCTTGGTTCTTGCTCATATTGTCGAATTTGTCTTCCATTCTTTTCAGCCACCTTATGACCATTTCTCTGAATTCTTTTTCTGGAAGGTTGCTTGCCTCGATTTTTTTTACTTCCTTTTCTGGTGATGCCTGCTTTTCTTTCATATGCGGGCTGCTTCTTTGTCTCCCCATGGTCTCTCTTCTCTGGGTGTCTGGTTATGTAGTTCTCTCTCTCCTGGTTTGATTTAAAGGCACAAAATACAGCACTACCAGGTACAACTCACAAGGCACTGAACAGGAATGTATTCACGATATTAATAACCTCCAATAAAGGTGACCACCAGAGAAAGGCAAATTAGGTGATAGGAGAGAAAGAAGAAGAGGAAAAAGGAAAGAAAGAAAGAAAGAAAGGAAGAAAGGAAGAAAAAAAGAAAAAAGGAGTGTGAAAATGAAATTGGGAAAAGGGAAAGTAAAGAGAAAAAAAAAAGTAATAGAGACAAGAAAGTGACTAAGAGAGAAAGGGGAACAGACTATATATATTGGGGATAAAACTCCAATAGAACAATCACTAATCCCAGAAAATGCCAGCAACAAGTGCCTGGGGATTAGTACAAACTACCACACCAACTAATATGGAGTGAGGCAAGGGAAAGCTGAAGCACAAAACAAACAAAAAAATAAACAAAAGAAGAATAAGCAAAACAATCTCACAAAAAAGCATAAAAATTGGATATAATCTACATTCAAGCAAACAACAACAAAAGGACAGAGAGAAGGACAAGTTTATGGATAGCTCAGACAGCGAAGGGAGAGGTGTATGTGGACTTGGAGCAGAGGATTGGAGATTAGATATGTAAGTAGGGTGAAATTTTAACAAGGGGTAAACAGAAAGAATAGGGAAAATCTAAAGCAGTAAAAGGGTAATATAAACAGGACACTGAAAAGGGGGAGGTTAGGAAGAGAGTGATGGCCTAAAGGTAGAGTTGAGATAGAGTAAAACGATGCTAAAGGAAAGATAAAAATAGAATGTAGAACCCTAATCCCAAAATAAAATGAAGAGAAAATAAAATGACACTTAAAAAAAAAAAAAAAAAAAAAGATAAAATAGCAGTAGTAATAATACGGATTGAAAATAAAAATGTAATCATTAAAAAGGTAAAATCAAGTGATGAAAAAAGAAAAAAAAAGTTTCTTGATTAAAAGATGCAAAAAATGAAAATAAAAAAAAATTAAAAAAATAAAAGGTAAAAATAAAATGTGAAGTAGTGAAGGTCATTCACTTCCTCTGTTTTTCTGTTTGGCACGCCTGTTTCTCAGTCCAGACAGTATTGCAGTTCCCTGCGATCCACTGCTCTTCAGTGTTGTAAGCCAGTCCTGATTTTAAGCAGGCGGTGTGTCTTAATTTCTCGTATTCCTTTATTTTTGATTACACAAGAATCGATTTGTGATTCAGCCCCTGGGTGGCAGTGTTTCTGGATTAACTTCCGGGTCTATCTATGGCCTCTCTAGGCAGTGTTAGAGCATTCTTTCTCTGTGGCACTCGTCACCGGCCTGTGGGAGTGGGCTGCCTCAGAGCTGACTCTCTGATGGTCACTCCCCGCTCTGATCCCCAGGTTCCAGAAAAACAACCTTCCCCTGCAGTCTCCCAGGGTGTCCCCAACTGGGTGATCCTATGTATTGGGCTTAGTAATCAGAAGCAAGAATTTCAAGAGGAAAAAGCCCAGTTGTGCGTACTCCGGGACTCCGCGTAAGCCCAGGCACCCAGGGAACGCAGGGGCTGCGCGTAAGTCTGGACTGCCTGAAATTCTTAGGGTGTCCCTGCACTTCAGATCAAAATGGGTTGCTTTTTAGAGTGCCCTTCTCTTAGCAGCTCTGAGGACCCCTTTCCACAATCACAGATCACGCCAGCCCCTACAGCCACGGATTTTTCTAGGCACAGACTTCCCTGGTCCTCCAGCTCCCGCAAAACGCGCGTTCCTCTCTCCCGCCGGGACCAGAGACCTCACCTTATCCCAGGCGAAATCTGACCTTTCCGTGGTGGAGTGTAGAGCTCCTCTGAACCCGTGTGCTTGCGCCAGTTGGGGAGCGTTGTTCTGGGGCTCGCAGCTGTTCCTGGGGTGCCGCCGTTGTGGATTCTCAGGCTTCAGATAAGCTCCACTTTCCGGATCAAGATGGCGCAGACTCCGCGTCCAACCCCGCAGCTCTGGGAGGGGACCCAGCCACAGTTGGTGCTGCCAGGTCAGGGGAACCCCGTTCAGCAGTCCCCCACCTCCTTCTGGAATTCAGCTGTCTCCCAACCAGCCAACAAACACTCCTTGTGCGACCCTCAGCTGTTCTTTCTTTCTGCTCCGGGACAAGGCTCGGAACACGTCTGTCTATTCCGCCGCCATTATTCCCTCCGCCACAGCTATTTTAAAGTTAGTACAATTTGGTTGTCAAGATTTAAGGTCTTTAAAATGTTCCAGGGTCCTGCTTTCATCAGACATGATTTGAAAATCTTCATTTGTAAGCTTTATTTCTACTGCACAGCTTTTATTCCTGCCCTGTTTGAGCCCTCACCGTCTTCTGACTGCTCCTGTTCTTCCGTCAGTACACAGCTGCAGAACTCACTGACAAAGCAAGAATATTAAAAATTCTCATATTGTTCTTAGATTAAAATCCAAAATCCTCAATAGGACTCAAAAAGGCTGGAATCATCTGGCCCTTGCCTACTCTGGCAGCTGGATTCTTACTGCTTTTGTTCTTCCCATTAGTCTTTCCTTCCCTAGAGCCCTGGCACAGGTTCACTCCACCGGGAAAGCTCGTTCTAGACTGCTCTTCCCCACTGAGTCTTCAGATCCCTGTCTGAGCCTCCCTTCCCAGAGGCGACCACTCTGAGCCCTCAGACTGAGTCAGCTTTTTTTTTTTTTTTTTGTTAATCCTCACCCGAGGATATTTTCCCATTGATTTTTAGAGAGTGGAAGGGAGGGGGAGAGACAGAGAGAGAAACATGGATGTAATTTAATTGGTTGCCTCCCACATGTGCACCCTGATCAGGGCCTGCAACCTAGGTATGTGTCCTTGACTAGAATCGAACCCAGGACCCTTCAATCCACAGGCCAACACTCTATCCACTGAGCCAAACTGGCTAGGGCTGAGTCAGCTCCTCTTGGTATTAATAGCTTTCATTTCTCCTCAGTAGCACCTGTCAAAATTGTAATTGAGCAATTACTTATGAAATTATTTGTTGATTGTCTTCCCTGGTGGAATTAGCTTCATGCTTCAAGGGAATGTCTCTATCTTGTGCACTGATGTTTCTCCAGAGCCCAGCCAAGTGCCTCATTCATAGCATTTGTGCAGTGACATATTTGTTGAATAAATAAATGAAGAACCAAGGCTACCATAATTTTAATAAAAAATATTTTTTAGTTAGTGCTATTGAATGAGTCAAGAGGTGAAATGAAGAGGAGCGCAGTTGATTTCAGCCTATATACCTGTGGGTCTCAAACATTACTGTGCATACCATCACCTGGGGAACTCTCTAAACATGCAGCTTCTCAGGCTCCATTCTCAGAAGCACTGTTTTCATACGTTTGGAGCAGCAGCCAGGATGCTCTGCATGTGTAATGAGCGTCCGGGTAATTTTGATGCAGGTATTCAAGGACCACACTGCTGTGAGATGATGGTTTTCACATAAAACCAGCCCAAGTTATAACTGCATTCATGGAAACGGTCTGGATATGGTGATCAAACTCAATATAACTACCTTGGAAACAGGTTTGCAGCCCTAAAGAACATTTAAAAATAAGCTTCTTACCACTGAGTAGTAATTGAGATGTGTAAGTAATTGGAGAAGTTAATTATAAAATTGGGTTTAAATGCTGTATCTCAATAGTAAATACACGAAAGGGCCTGATGCTGTTCAAATTAGTAAACCAGTGAGTGTTGATATACTAATATATGATAGAATATATTAATCAGTTAGGATGACAAAAGACTAATTTTTCCAAGTTATTCCTTTAGAGCAAACTCCTCCCTCCCAACATTGTGGGCAGCAGAGATATACTAGGTCAGTGGTCGGCAAACTCATTTGTCAACAGAGCGGCAAACCGCGGCTCGTGAGCTGCATGTGGCTCGCGAGCCGCAGTTTGCCAACCACTAGGTGTACTGGTGAATACTGGCGGATTTTGTAATCAAAGAAAACAGGATAATTTCAAGAGAAACATCAAAAGTGCTTATTCAAAGTAATTGCCATTACTAGCTATACATGCCCCCCCATTTTTTAGGTAATTTGTGAATACCGTCCCAATAGAACTTTTCTTGTTTTGAGGCAAACCATTCAGAGACCCAATTTTCCACTTCTTTGTACGTTTTGAAGTGCTGCTCAGTAAGTACGTGTGCCATAAGTCAGAACAAGTGGTAATCTGAAAGAGCAAGGTCTAGTGCTGTGGTCAGCAAACTGCGGCTCGCGAACCACATGCGGCTCTTTGGCCCCTTGAGTGTGGCTCTTCCACAAAATACCATGGCCTGGGCGAGTCTATTTTGAAGAAGTGGCATTAGAAGAAGTTTAAGTTTAAAAAATTTGGCTCTCAAAAGAAATTTCAATCGTTGTACTGTTGATATTTGGCTCTGTTGACTAATGAGTTTGCCGACCACTGGTCTAGTGAATATAGCAGGTGGGTTAATACTTCCCAGGCAAGATCTTTTAAGGTGTCTTTAACTGGTTTTGAAGTGTGTGATGGTGCGTTATCATGAAGCAAAATTACTTTGCCGTATCTTCTGGCACATTCTGGTTGTTTCACTATCAAAGCGTGGTTCAAATTGATTATTTGTTATCAGTAGCGATCAGTATTAATGGTTTCACCTGGTTTTAGAAGCTCATAATACACAACACCTTCCTGATCCCACCAAACGCAGAACATTGTCTTCTTTGTGAAGCGATTTGGCCTTGCAGGAGATGTTGATGGTTGACCTGGATCAACCCATGATTTTATGCATTTGGGATTCTCAAAATAAATCCACTTTTCATCGCCAGTCACAATTCGATGCAAAAAAGACTTTCTTTCGTGCCGTTGAAGCAACATTTTACTGATGACTTTTCGGTTTTCCATTTGTCTTTCGTTCAGTTGATGTGGCACCCATTTTCCTTCCTTTAAAATCTTTCCCATTGCTTGTAAATGATTGGCAATTGTTTGCTGAGCAATGTTTATCTTTCTGCAAGTTGTTTTTGAGTTTGACACGCATCTTCATCCCATAATGCTTGTAATTGTTGGTCTTCAAACTTTTTGGTTGACCTGGACGTCTTTGTCTTTCACAACGAAATCATCACTTTTAAAGCATTTAAACCCGCGTTTACAGGTATCTTGAGATGGAGCATGTTCACTGTAAGCTTCCCAAAGTATTCAGCAGCACTTTTATTCAAAATAATGAGTTAAAACTTCCCACAAATGCTCTTTTTTTGGGCACGAAATTCGACATTTTTAAGCGTAAAAATATCTATAATGTTAACACCTCCAGCAAATTTGACATATGAAGTTTTGAAGCTTGCTGTCAATACAACAAAATAGCATACATATCAAATCACATATATAACAACATATGTGTAACTCCATCTAGTGAAAAAAATCCACATTATTAACTGGTACATCTAGTACAGTTTTCCCTGGCAACTACCAGCTTAGTGTCTCTACTGTCATTGCTGGCACATACATCAGTGTGTGTTTTTGGCATGGAGGGGACGCTTGCCAGTATGATCACCCAATTTCACCTAATCACACCAGGCAGTGGTCATTCTGGGTCAATAAAAACAAAGAAATCCAGAGGCAAAAGATTATGTTTCCCCCCACTTATTTATATTTGTTCCACTCGGGGCAAAACCCAAGGCAGATTGGATCTTCAAGGCTTTTGCTTTAATGGGACAATGGGAGGGGAAGAATATGAAGGTATGACTAACAGAATGAGCTGCTTCTGACTGGTCTCTTTCTTCGTCACATTTTTTTGTTAGAGATACCAAAAATGCATGTTTTCTTCTGTGTCTTTTTGAGAACTTTTTACATTGTAACTATCTGGGGAAATTACCACTCTATTTAAATGAAACGTCCCTTAAAGGGATCAATTCACTCTCCCTAAGTTAAAGTCTATATAGCACATATTACTTGAGAGATTTAATGAAAACTCCCAGATTTGTCAGTTCTTAACTACTAATGATCCTATTCCAGGACTTTGCATCTAATTGTATCACAGAGCCTGCTGGTTGCAGGTTGAGTTAAGATCTGTCAGAAGACTAAAAATGACATAAAGGTCATGTTTGAATCATCATTGTGAATATCTTCTCTCTGTAATACATTTGTATTTAAGGTGTTGGATTCTGAGATAACTCATTTGTTTAGAATACTATTGCTTCTTCTTGGACTTTTGTATCAATGCTCCTTTATAACAGTAACTTTCTCTCTGTGTGTGAGAGAGAATAGTGAAAACAGCTTTCATATTTCATTGAATATTTTCAATACTATGATCTCTTTCATTTAATTGGAGGCCTGCCTTTGAAATGAAGGTGTTATTGGAAATAATCATTATCCAAAATGAAAGTATCTAGTTATCAATTTATGTGTATTCATTCTTCAGATATTACTGATAGTGTTAAATGTCACAGGGGACACTGGCAGAATCTGGCATTCACCTAGGAAAGATACACCGTGGGAAGATAAATTTCCCATTTGGTAGAGACATCAAAAGCTTGGATAGTGGTAGTGGTGGTGGAATAAGTATAATTCCCTTATGCTACAGGCACTATATGTGGCATATGTGTGGAACTTTTTGCTAGGTGGAAACTATTTTATAAACTCATTTATTCTGATAATAAAAGGCTTGCTTGAATCAATTTTGCCAATGGGTAGCAGGTAGCTATCCATGGTGCTATCCATGCTGACCATGTAGAGCTGACTCTGTAGTTGTTTTGAGGCTCTGCTTGCCTTGACACTTGCCATTTTGTCAAAAAGGAGCCAGTGACCACTGCCTGAATCAAATTGTCCTGTTTGTCTGACTTACTTCTGACCTGCCCTTGCCTAATTTTTGCCTCACCAGACCTGTGCCTGTTGTAGCTGTGACATTGTTGTGACAACCATCTTGGAAACATCCTAGAGCGATGGTTCTCAAGCCTGGGTCTGCATCAGAGTCATGAATATCATGAATCAGAATCTTTGGGAGTGGGTCTATGAATATGAGGCTCCCTGCCTTAGATTAATTTCTTGGTTCTCTTACCATGTTTCCTTTCAGAGTTGGGTCTAATTCCTCTTGCTTTTATCTTTCATTCAATGAAAAGTAAATTGTAGATCTCAATTCTTCAAAGGAATGATTGGAGAAAAGTGTATTAAAGCCCTTACCCAATAGATAACTGTATGGTGGTTCCTCAAAAGATTAAAAATAGAACCAACATGATCCAGTAATCCCATTCCTGGGTATGTATCGAAAAGAATTGAAAGCAGGATTTTGAAAAGATATTAGCACTTCCCATGTTCATTGTGGCACTATTCACAATAGTTAAGATATGAAAACAACCTAAATGTCCATTTAAGCATAACATTAATATTATTCAGCCTTAAAAAAATGAAGGAAATTCTGACATGGTACACCATGGATGAACCTTAAGGACATTAGGCTAAGTGAAATAAGCTAGTTACAATAAGACAAATATCATATGATTCCACTTACCTGAGGTATCTACTGCAGTCAAACTTGAGGTAACAAAAACTAAAATGGTGCTTACCAGGGGGTAGGGTAGGGGAAATGGGGAGTTCTTTAATGTGAATAGAGTTTAAGTTTTGCTAGATAAAAAAGTTTTGGAGATCTGTTGCACAACAGTGTGGTTTATATTTAACACCTAAAAATGGTTAAGATGGTAAATTTAATGTTATGGTTTTTTTTAACACAATAGAAAATTAAAAAAACAAACAAACCATACCCTGAGACAAATTATATTTTGGGGCAATTCAGTGCAAGGTCTAAATGAATACATTGATTGATATTTTTCCACATATTTACCAGGTTCTAGTTACCTTAGATATCATAGGAATGCCACACTTTATTTCTCCCTCTTGCCACAGGAATTTTATTTAACACTCCTGCTAATAGCATCTGTTTTTTAGTGTAGCTGCTTTATAGGAAAGGATGTTCTAGGAATAGTTTTTATCCATATCTTGTGTTAGATCTTCAGGAATAGTAAAAAACTCATTTCTCTGGGTCACACTTCAATTTACATTGGTTTAAATTTTGTTGATATTATTTGGTCACATTGAAACATATGTAATTTCAGCCTAAGTGCTAAAAACATACAGAGTTGAAGGGACATTTAGCAAACATTCACTGTGTCATTATTAAGCACAAGTGCTTAACATGTAAGCAACAAATGCCCAAGAAACTAATTTAACTTTCCCTTTGGAATGTCTAGGGAAGTCCACATATTCTTGGCCATATCTGAGCCTTTCCTCACTAAGCATACCTTACAACTCATATAACCCTTGGTTTGGTTTTGCAACTTCTCAGTGCTGTTGGATAAACAAAGACAATCATGTATACTTCTCTCTCCCTCTCCCTCTCCCTGTCTCCCTGTCTCCCTGTCTCCCTGTCTCCCTCTCTCTCTTTCTGCAGCAACTCTGGAGGCAGTGCATTGACAATAGGCTTCATTGCTACAAGATTAAGAGACCCTGGGTCCCTGACACCCCATGTGGAAGGTGACCTGTAGAACACCTTCTATAGACAGTTGGTTTGACTGAAAAATGAACTTCTGTTAAGTCTATGAGAATTTTTTAACAGTGTTTCTTTAGCCTACCCTATCTAATACAGGAGGAAACCACAGACAAGACGATTACTAGAATAATGATCTATTTTTCCTTCAGAAACGCATAAAGACTTAAAGAATGTAGTAAGATAAAATAATTTTCGAATAAGTAAAAATGACTAGAGAAAAAAAATCAAAGGAAGTACAATGGAGTAGATTTGGTATCCAGAGGACAGAGTGGTGGCAATAGGAATGGAGTAGAAAAATGCAACGAATTCATGAGTATTCATAAGAAAGAATGAAAGAAATGGTAGCAGCTGAATATAGAAGTCAAAGACACCAAAGTTCTAAGAAAAAATGTTGGAACCAGCAGTTGTAGTAGGGGTTATGCAGTCAAACAGAGGTTTACAGCATATAATTCAACAACCTCCTCTTTGAATTCACTGCTGCTCTCTGTTCTTGCTCCCTTTCAACTTATTTCCAATCTGCTGCCAGAGTCATCTTTCTAACATGTAAAATAATGAAGTTCCTCTCCTGTATAAGATCTTCAGTGAAGCCTCAGAATAAATCCAAACTTCTTAGCATAACATCCAAGGCCCTTCACAATCCAGGTCCTGCTTACTTTTGTAGTCGCACTTCAAGCTGTCATCCTGCAGCCTATGCTACAGCAACAGTGAAATATCGGCTTACAGCCGAGAGATCTTGTGCCCTTATCTCCAAGCCTTTGCACATGCTGCATTGCCAGGGCTGACCAGCAGACCCCGAGCAATGGATGGCTGATTACTCTGACACACGTTTCTGTGAACGAGAGGGCTAAGGAACTGCCTGGCTAGAGAAATCAAACAGCCTCATTCACCTGCCTCCTCAGGCTTTAATTGTAACACTAGCTTGAACTAAAATTAACTATTAGATGCTATCAGTAGGGTAGGCATCTTTGAGAAGACACATGCATCTGCAGTGTTCTTTAAGCAAAGATGTCTAAAGACTAAGCATAAAGATTCCAGTAAACACCCAGGTGCTCGCATGTACACAGACTTGCTTCCCCACACTGTATACATTCTATTCCGGGAATATTCCTATGCCAGGAATTCCTCCATATGCCAATGCCCCTCCTGACTTTGCCTCCACCCACCAGGACTCCTCCTCTCTGGGACCCATCCTCATCAAGAACCAGCCCTCTGTCATCTCCTTCTGGAAGAATTCCATGAGCTGTTCTTTGGGTAAAATTCAGGTTTGGTGGGGCATGAAACAAAGGCAATGTTAGCACTCCTATTTAGGACAAAAGTACCAAATTCACAAAGACTTATGACCATGTGAACACATTACCATGGTTTTGGAAGGGGTCGGCACAGTTGTGGAGTCCTGAAGCGTAAGCTGCAGCTGTGAAGCTGTCCTGACCTCCATGTCTAAGAGCTTCACCTATGTGTTCTCATCGTACCCTGGCCATGTCACCATCACAACACCAAGCAGATTGCATTGAATACAAGGTCTGTTCATTTCTCTGAGTTCCACATTAGAATATAAACTCAAGGACTCATCTTGTATATCCTGCACATGGTAGGTCTTCAATAATTGTTAGTACACTAAATAAAAAAATGAATGAATAAATGAATTAATGATGCAAGGTATACAAAGATAGGCATAGCCCTGCCCTAATCTCAAGTTGCTTATAATACAACGGTGGAGTGAAGGACAGTATCAAGGAGATAAGTCCTAGTGTACATAGTTGTCTAGAACCCTATATAATAAAGATGGAATATGCTAATGAACCATCACTCCGTCACACAGATGGCTGCACCCACAGCTGAGGCCAAGTTCCCATAAGGAGCCTTAACAAGCAATCAGCAGGGACCTGAGGCTACGCCCTCCCCCACCCCTGTGGGGTTTGACAGGGGACCTTAGGCCGTGTCCCCCACCTGGCAGGGCTTGACAGGGGACCTCAAGGTGTGCTTCCTGTCCTGGTGCTGGGCTAGAGGACCTCAGGCTGCTCCCCCACCCCAGCGCCAGGCTGGGGGACCTCAGGCTGCGCCCCCCACCAGGTGGGGCTTGACAGGGGACTTCAGGCTGCGCCTCCACCCGGCAGGGCTTGACAGGGGACCTCAGGCTGCACCCCCCCACCTGGCAGGACTTGACAGGGGACCTCAAGGTGTGCTTCCTGTCCTGGTACTGGGCTAGGGGACCTCAGGCTGCTCCTCCTGCCCCAGCTCCAGGCCGGGGACCTCAGGCTGCACTCCCTACCCCAACACCAGGCCGGGGGACCTCAGGCCGCACCCCTGCCCCAGCACTGGGCCAGGGAACCTGAGGCTGCGCCCCCCCCCCCCCTGCCTGGCAGGGCTTGACAGGGTACCTCAGGCCGTGCCCCCTGCCCTGTGGGGCTTGATGGGGGACCTGAGGCTACACCCCCCTGCTGGAGGGGCTTGACAGGGGACCTGAGGCTGTGCCCCCACCTGGTGCTGGGCCAGGGGACCTGAGGCTGCATCCCCCCCCACCTGGCAGGGCTTGACTGGGGACCTCAGGCCATGCCCCCCACCCAGTGGGGCTTGACAGGGGATCTTAGGTCATGTCCCACACTTGGCGGGGCTTGACGGGGGACCTCAAGGCACGCCCCCTGTCCTGGCACCGGACCAGGGGACCTGAGGCTATGTCCCCTGCCTGGCAGGGCTTGACAAGGGTGGGACTGGCTGGGTCTGGATCTAGCCCAATGGGGGGGGGGGTGGCCAGCCGGGTCTGGGTCTCACGCGATTTTGAGGCGCATGTGGGTGAGTGGGGACTTGACTCTGGGTCCCGTGGTGTGCCCCAGACTCTGACAGGAGGAAGGTTTTCATATACATTTTACTAATTTTCTTTCATCTCTGACACTTCTATTATAGAGAAAGGGCAAATAGCAATATTAAATTATTTCCTCTAATAAATCCCCTTTTAACGTTCATGAATTTCGTGCACCGTGCCACTAGTATAATATAAAATCCTTTGCCTATTATTGGCATAGTTATTTATTTATTTTTTTAAATATATTTTATTGATATTTTACAGAGAGGAAGGGAGAGGGATAGAGAGCTAGAAACATCAATGAGAGAGAAGCATCCATCAGCTGCCTCCTGCACACTCCCCACTGGGGATGTGCCCGCAACCAAGGTACATGCCCTTGACCGGAATCGAACCCAGGACCCTTCAGTCCGCAGGCCGACGCTCTATCCACTGAGCCAAACCGGTTTCGGCAGGCATAGTTATTTTTAAAAAATCTCAAAGTGTGTTGAATGCACATTCTACGTTTCCTCTTTATCACAATACATCTTCCAAGAAAATGTTATAGTTACTACAAGTCTAATTTATCTTTTTTTTTTTTTTTTAAATATATTTTATTGCTTTTTTACAGAGAGGAAGGGAGAGGGATAGAGAGTTAGAAACATCAATGAGAGAGAAACATCGATCAGCTGCCTCCTGCACACCTCCTACTGGGGATGTGCCCGCAACCAAGGTACATGCCCTTGACCGGAATCGAACCTGGGACCTTTCGGTCCACAAGCCGACGCTCTATCCACTGAGCCAAACCGGTTAGGGCCCACTGAGCCAAACCGGTTAGGGCTAATTTATCTTAATGTACTAACGTACTCAAAATGACATCATGCCTTTTCATGTTTGCATCTGAATGTGGAGAAAGAAATGAGAAACATTAGCATCTGGCCAGGAAACTTGGCCATAAAATGTAGATACAGCATAAATAAAGACAAAGACAATGTGTTTGATAAATGCAAAGAGAAAAATAAGACAAATAAACTTTCAGCTATGAGTTTTCCTTTTCCTCAACTAATATGACATTGTGGAATTATTTAAAGAATGTGAAATGGTGAAAGCACTGAGGCATTGAAATTATAATTAAATTCTATGCTATTATTGGATCAAGATGTAGAAGAAATGTGTCTAATGTCAAATGGCAAATAGTATGCTCTATAGCTTTCAAATATGAAGCATTTCTTAAGAATCACAAATAAATAGGAAAATCTTTGAGGAAGATGGTAAACCTAATAAAAACTGAAGATCTTGGGATGATTCTCTCATCTCTTCCCTCTGTACACATTTCCAAGAAAGCTTACAACTTAAAACCCATTAATAATCCAATGATTCCCAGACCTCTTAGTGGGACCCCTTCACTGAGCTTTAGACATGAATACCTGTCTTAACGTGTCCACTTGGGTAGCTAAAAGGCATTTCAAACTTAATATTTCCTATGTAGAAATACTTACCTCAGTTCAGATAGCACCACTATCCATCCAATTACTTTAGCCTCAAACCAAGGGGTCCTTGTTTTCTCTCTTTTCCTCATTCCTCAGGGTCAATCAAGTCCTATTAGTTCTGTCTTCAAAACACAGCTCACATCTGTACACTGTCAGCTCTTGCTTAGATTTTTGCAACAACCTACTAACTGCTCTTATGTTTGCACTCTTGCTCCACAATTCATTCTATACATAGTAGAGCGATCTTTTAAAAATAGAAATCAGATCATGGCTTCCCTCCCCTGCTTAAAACTCTCCAGTGGCTTTCCATCATAAACTCCTTACCACGCTTGCAAAGCTTTGCATTAGCTAGCCCCTGACTACATCTCCTCCTTCCGGTTCACCATATTCCTGCCCCATGGGTCATACCAGTCCATCTTCAGTCTTAGGGGTCTTGCACTTTCAGTGTTCTCTCCCTCACATCTTCAAGTGTTTGACTCCTTATTATTTAGGTGTAGCTCAAATGCCACCCTCTCAGAAAGGCCTTTTCTGATCAACCTAAGTAATTTAGATCCCATCATCTCTTTTGTTTTCTTCAAGGTACTCAACACTAACTGAAATTATTGTGTTCATTGTTTTCTAGTTCAGTGCCTAACAACCCCCACTGAAATGTAAACTACAGAGGATATTTTGTCTGTTATTCACCCTTTTACCTAGTACCTGGCTCATGGTAGTCTCTCATTAAAAGTAATTTTCAGTGAATGAATAAATGCATGAACGATGGGTCCATGCATGTCCTTTGCACCAGGGCCTGGCTTTTTATGCAAACAGATAGAATGACACATTATGCAATCTGTACCCTCCATGGGCAGAGCAGTTCGGTAGAGAGGAGAAGGGAGGAACTCAGAGCTAGACAGACCTGAGTTATGAGACTTGACTCTGTAAGATGGTGACCTTGGACAAATTTTCCAGCCTTTCCAACCTCAGTTTTCTGATCTATAAAATAGTAATAATTATACCTACTGCTAGAATTTTTCAGTGACATTTTTAGAATTCGAGTCTAACTGATATTAGTGGAATTTATAACTTATGAATAACATGTCATCATAGTAAATAATAAATATATGTATACATATATATGTGTACATATCTTTATCTATATCTGTGTCTATGTCTATATTTACACCTAAATCTACATCTATATCTATGTGTACACATATATATTGTGCTCAAAATTACTAATTCCTCAATTCCTTAAGAGATAGTTTTCTGTCATGAAGCAGAGGCCATAATAGCCTTATTTAATTTTTTTTGCTAATTGGTATTAAATAAGGTAAATTTACAGAACCCACATAAAAAAATAGTTACCTCCTCCTAGAGCAGTGGTTCTCAACCTTTCTAATGCTGCGACCCTTTAATATAGTTCCTCATGTTGTGGTGACCCCCAACCATAAAATTATTTTCATTTCTATCTCATAACTGTAATTTTGCTACTGTTAATGAATTGTAATGTAAATATCTGTGTTTTCCAGTCGCAACAGGTTTAGATTCTAAAGTAACAGGAAATAAAATATAATTTTCATCAGGTTTAGATAATTAATGAGAGCATGCACTTTTTCACAACACTTCATGTTTCCCACAGTATGTCACCAACTCAATATTTCTGTTGGTAACTCATGCTTAATCTGTTGTAGGAATGAATAAAAAGTTCTGAATTTCCTCAGATAATCCACTAGGCAGAAAATCAACTTTACAACAAACAAGGTTTAACTGAAAAGAGAAATCAGAGTGCAAATAATCCTATCTAATAAAGAGGGAATATGCTAATTGATCCTCACACCCTCACAAAAATGGCAGCGCCCACAGCCAATAAGGAGGGAATGTGCTAATAGACTGCCCCACCCTCAAAGATGGCAGAGCCCACAGGCACAAGATGGCAGCGTCCAGTCCCTCAGCGCCCCCAGCTGCCCAGGGCCAGCCCAAGGCGCAGGCAAGTCTTGGATGGCGGCTGCCCAGCCGCCCAGAGCCTCCCAAGGCTTGTGCTGCTGGTAGTGGCAGCAGCAGAAGTGTGATGGGGCTTTGCCTTCCCCTATTACTGGGTCGCCTCCTGGCCCTGAGGGCTCCCAGACTGTGAGAGGAGGCAGGCTGGGCTGAGGGACCCCTCCCTCTAGTGCATGAATTTTCATGCACTTGGACTCTAGTTATTACCATATAACTAATTTCATCTAAAAACTCAATTTAGAAGATATTATTATGTCACCATATTTATACTGGAAGAACTCCATTATATCTCTGCATATTTTATTTACTACTAGAGGCCTGGTGCACGAAATTCGTGCACAGGCGGGTGTGTGTCCCTCAGCCCCGCCTGTACCCTCTCCAATCTGGGACCCCTTGAGGGATGTCCGACTGCCTGTTTAGGCCCGATCCCGGTAGAATTGGGCCTAAACGGGCAGTCGGCCCTCCCTCTCATAATCCAGGACCCCCAACTGCTTGCCTACCTGCCTTCCTGATTGCCCCTAACCACTTCTGCCTGCCAGCCTGATCACCCCCTAACCATTCCCCTGCCAGCCTGATTGCCCCTAACTGCCCTTCCCTGCAGGCCTGGTCACCCCAACTGCCCTCCCCTGCAGGCCTGGTCACCCCTAACTGCCCTCCCCTGCAGGCCTGGTCCCCCCCCAACTGCTCTCCCCTGCAGGCCTGGGTCCCCCCCAAACTGCCCTTCCCTGTAGGCCTGGTTGCCCCCAATTTCCCTCCTCTGCTGGCCTGGTCACCCCTAACTGCCCTCCCCTGCAGGCTTGATCGCCCCCAACTACCCTCCCTTGCAGGCCTGGTCCCTCCCAACTGCCCTCCCCTGCTGGCTATCTTGTAGTGGCCATCTTGTGTCCACATGGGGGCAACCATCTTTGACCACTTGAGGGCAGCCATCTTGTGTGTTGGAGTGATGGTCAATTTGCATATTACTCTTTTATTAGATAGAATAGAGGCCTGGTGCACGGTTGGGGGCCAGCTGGTTTGCCCTGAAGGGTGTCCTGGATCATGGTGGGGGTTCCCTTGGGGCATGGAGTGGCCTGGGTGAGGGGCCTGTGGTGGTTTGCAGGCCGGCCTCGCCCCCCGGCGACCCAAGCAGAGGCCCTGGTATCTGGGATTTATTTACCTTCTATAATTGAAACTTTGTAGCCTTCAGCGGAGGCCTGGGCCGGCCGGGGCGTGCAGGAAGCTTGGCTTCCTCCATGCTGTGGAAACCCAAGCCTCCTGTTCGCTCCATGGCCGCAGCCATCTTGGTTGGGTTAATTTGCATACTTGCTCCTGATTGGCTTGTGGGTGTAGCTGAGGTATGGTCAATTTGCATATTACTCTTTTATTAGATAGGATGGTTATATACCATCATATTATTTGTGATGAAACTAATGGTACTTACACAAAGCCACACAGCTGATAATTGGCAAAGCCAGGACTCAAAACTAAATCGGACTTTCTCCATTCTACTTTACTGGTTCTGCCAAGTCAAAGAGCTGAAAGGGATTTGAAGATGTCTTAGTCCCATGACTTCATGTTACTGAGGAGGATCCTGGGGCCATGGAGACTGTGACCCAGCCCTCAGTCACACCCAGCTGGCTAGTGGCAGAGTTGGAGCCAGTGTTGGCAGTCTCCTGATCATGGAACATTAATGTCTCATGAAACTGAATGAGTCCAGAACTAAGGAAATGGGAATGCGGAGCCCAGAAATGATGTGGGAAAATACTCCACACTTTATTTACCAAAATATTAGCAGCAAAGGAGTTATAGGCAGATTTGCATTTTAGAAATATCTCTCTAGCTTGGTGTATAGAATGAATTTGAGAGGAGCAAATAGTTAAGAAATGATAGGGCACGTCCTAAGATAGAAGGGATGGACAAATGAGACATTTTCAGTACAGTAGTCCCCTTTATGTTCCAAGACCCCCCGCAACCCCCAGTGGATGCCTGAAACTGTGGATAGTACGGAACCCTAAATATAGTACATTTTTTCCTATGCATGCCTACCTATGATACATTTTAATTTATAAATTAAACACAGTAAGATATTAACAATAATAACTAATAAAAAGTAGATCAACAATGATAACATACTGTAATGAAAGTTATGTGAAGGTGGTCTGTCTAAAAATCTTATTTGCTGTCCTCACCTTTCTTCTTGTGATGATGCAATGAGACGAAGTGAGGTGCATGACGTCGGCACTGTGCCTTAGCGTTAGGCCACTGTACGGGTGACTTGCACACCGAGATACCGTGACAGTCGATCTGACAACCCAGGCGGCTACTAAGAGACTGTGGGTCAGGGGAGCGTCCTCAGCGTGGACACGCCCTCACGACGCCGCGGGAATTCATCAGGGCTCGCGAGATTTCATCGCGCTCCTCAGAATGGCCAACAGTTTAAAACCTGAGAGGTTTATTACTGGAATTTCCATTTAGTATTTTCAAAACTACAGGAAGCAAAACGGCAGGTAAAGGGTGTGTGTGTGGGGGGGTGGCTGCTGAAGTTGGCATCACCTGCCTAGTAGAGATTAAAAACACAAACCAGAAAGCAGAGGCGGAAGTACATTAAATAGCTTTCCTGAGACACACCGAGGAAAGCCAGGCTTGACCCAGGGTAGACTGGCTTTAGAGATTTTATTTTAGACGCTGTTATGGACTCCCCTCCCCCAGGAACTCGGTAATGAAACGGCGGGGAACATCCGGCCCGCAGGACATATAAAGCCCAGAAATCATTTGGTGTGGCCCTGCTAAGGCATTAGGGGTGAGTTAATTAGAAGTTTGACCAAATATAGCAGGCTAATTTTTAAGTTGATAATTTTGTATGGCCCTCAAATGATGTTATAAATATCCAAATGGCCAGTGTCAGAACAAAGGTTCCCCACCCTGATATTAAACCAAAAGAGCATCTAAGAGACAACCATGGGTAGCACGCTAGAAAGGTTTTGTGATAATTTGGCTAATGTCCTGGTATCCAGCTGTAAATCTTGGCGTCCACAGGCGGCCCCATGGAAGTCTGGGCAGTTGCTTTGAGGAGAGGTGAAGAGACACTTCCAGTTTCTTTATGGGTAGTGAGTTATGATATGTGTTAAGATTCTGTGAGCATGGTGGCAGAACAAAACATCACCACGACTATTTATATTTTTGTTCTTAGTTTAGAAAATGTAGTTTATAGCATGCACAATTTAATGGATTTTGCTAACTTATCTATAAATTTAAAATGTGATCATTATATCATTTTTACACAGTATCACATGGAGAAAGCAATTTTCTAGTTTTCAGCTTTGAGAAAATATATTCTAAACATCATTTTATATTTTGGCACTTTTCCCTTTCTTTGTTCTTGAAATCCGATTTTTGAGATTGCTCTTGAACAAAGGTAATTGATGTCTTACAAATATCATTTGAATAATCACTATCCCTGTTGTGAAGTAATATCCTAGGGACTGTATAATCACAGGCCTTTTAAATCTGCTTAGGCTATACTGTAAAAGAGTGCAGACTTGTTGAAAGAGCGCTCTGCTCCAAAGGATGTTTTTGTTGTTTTTAATCCTCACCCTAGGACATTTTTTTTCCACTGATTTTTTTAGAGAGAGTGGAAGCAAGAGAGGGACAGAAATCCATTGGTTGCCTCAGGCACATACCACAACCTAGGGCTGGGATCGAACCTGAAACTCAGTTATGTGCCCTTGACCAGGAATGAAACCTGTGACCTTCGGTGTGAGGGCTGACACTCTAACCACTTAGCAACACTGGCCAGGGCCCAAAGAACATTTTTATCAGCTATAGATTTTAGATATATTGTAATAAATAATAGTTGGTGTGAAAATATTTAAATAGTAAAGTTGACTCTGAATTCTCTCATGAAGAAGTCTCTATCTCCTATTTTATAGTAGTTAGTTATAAGTCTTTTTTTTAAAAAGTGGATCCATAAAATGAGTATATCTTGTTTAAAATACAGATGCCCTATTTGTAAGCTCTATCGTTCTTCTGACCCATAAAGCCATTTGCAAAAATTAAAAACTTCTTATCGCGCATGGTTCATGAAAAGGGTTTTCAATTAATTAATAAAAGATTCTGATTAATATTTACTCCATGTTTTATGTATGGGTTAATATTTTAATCGGTTAACATTTGCTAATAGTATATTAGCTAAGAGTTTGATAGGTTACTTTCTGTTGAAGGAATACTTTTTTCTGTTTTCTGATGTTTCCTGTTCCTTGGAGGAAGCCCCACATATTATAAAACGTCTAGCTTCTTTCCACTCCCTTATTCTCTTCTCCCCAGGGAGGAAGAATGATTTAATCTGTTTGGGGGTTTGTTTGGAAGGAGAACTTGGGCACGTGTAACTCAGCTCCTTCCTCTCCCGGGTCCCAGGGGTGCAGCTGCCCGCAGAGAGCCAACATTCTCCTAGCTTTTCTGTGCTGTCAGGACAGGCTGGAGATGATGTAGTTTCGTCTGTGATTGGACTGGTGAGTGTCTCATTCTAGGGTTTGGTATTATGAAGTCCATTTGCCTGCAGATATGGTCTGTGTCCATCAACCTAGGCCTTATCAATAAAACATGGAATATTTTGGCTCTCCTTCAGCTTACTCTTTTGTGTCATTTCCCAATCTGTTCAGAACTCAGTGTGGAGGAGAGTTCCACTTGTCAGACCACCTCACAGACCCACACATCCCTGTGCCAATGGGCTTAGTCTTAGGTTGTTAACAAGACGTGCAGCTTGCGAGAATGAGGATTGAATTCTGGCCTGGCAGGTGCCTTTAGTGTGGGTGGCTCTGTGCTAAATGCTAGACATGATCCATTTTTTAAAACGTTGAGTTGCTTCAGCTTTTGGCATCTTTGTCCATAGGCAAGGGGCTGCTTTTATATGGCTGATTATGTTTCTTTACAGGCAGAGGTGCAGGCACCAGGGTCTAAGCTGAGGTGTGGGTCTTTGGCACATCCATGGGGATCTTAGAGGGCAGACTGCTGCAGGTGTGGCAAGCATCCTATCTAATAAAAGAGTAATATGCAAATTAACCATCACTCTGCTACACCCACAAGCCATGCCCACCAGCCACGCCCACCAGCCAATCAGGACAGAATATGCAAATAAACCCAACCAAGATGGCTACGGCCACAGAGAGCAGGAGGGAGGCTTGGGTTTCCTCACGATGGAGGAAGCCAAGCTTTCCGCCTGCCCTTGCCGGCCTAGGCCTCCACTCAAGGCTACAAAGTTTCAATGATAGAAGATACATAAATCCAAAAAGGAATGGTGGCAACCACGGAGCTGGAAAGAGCAGGAGGCTGGGGTTGCCCGCGGTGATGGAGGAAGCCAAGCTTCTGCAGCTCTGACCTGCCCAGGCCTCCGCTTAAGGCTACAAAGTTTCAATTATAGAAGACTAGAGGCTCAGTGCACGAAATTCGTGCACAGGGGGGCAGTGTCCCTCAGCCCAGCCTGCACCCTCTCCAGTCTGGGACCCTGCGAGAAATATCCGACTGCCCACTGGGATCGGGCCTAAACGGGCAGTTGGACATTCCTCTCACAATCTAGGACTGCTGGCTCCCAACTGCTCGCCTGCCTGCCTTCCTGATTGCCCCTAACCACTCCCCTGCCAGCCTGATTGAGGCCTAACTGCTCCCCTGCCAGCCTGTTTTCCCCTAACTGCCCTCCCCTGCAGGCCTGGTCACCCCTAACTGCCCTCCCCTGCAGGCCTGGTCCCTCCCAACTGCTCTCCCCTGCAGGCCTGGGTCCCCTCCAACTGCCCTCCCCTGCAGGCCTGGTCACCTAACTGCCTTTCTCTGCAGGCCTGGGTCCCTCCCAACTGCCTTTCCACGCAGGCTTGGTCACTCCCAACTTCCCTCCTCTGCTGGTTTGGTCACCCCTAACTGCCCTCCCCTGCAGGCTTGATCGCTCCCAACTGCCCTCCCTTGCAGGCCTGGTCCCTCCCAACTGCCTTCCCCTGCTGGCCATCTTGTGGTGGCCATCTTGTGTCCACATAAGGGCAGGATCTTTGACCACATGGGGGCAGCCATCTTGTGTGTTGGAGTGATGGTCAATCTGCATATTACTCTTTTATTTGACAGGATAGAGGCTTGGTGCACGGGTGGGGGCCAGCTGCTTTGCCCTGAAGGGTGTCCAGGATCAGGGTGGGGGTTCCCTTGGAGTGTGTGGGGGCCTGGGTGAGGGGCCTGTGGTGGTTTGCAGGCCGGCCACGCCCCCTGACAACCCAAGCAGAGGCCCTGGTATCTGGGATTTATTTATCTTCTACAATTGAAACTTGTAGCCTGGAGCAGAGCCAAGCCTTCTGCTTGCTCTGAGGCAGCAGCCATTTCTGTTGGGATTTATGTATCTTCTATAATTGAAACTTTGTAGCCTTAAGCTAAGGCCTGGGGCAGCCAGGGTGTGTGGAAAGCTTGGCTTCCTCCATCGCCAGGGGCAACCCTAGCCTCCTGCTCTTTCCAGCTCCGTGCCTGCCGCCATTTCTGTTTGGGTTTATGTATCTTCTATCATTGAAACTTTGTAGCCTTGAGTGGACGCCTAGGCTGGCAAGGGCAGGCAGAAAGCTTGGCTTCCTCCACTGCTGGGGAAACCCAAGCCTCCCTCCTGCTCTCTGTGGCCGTAGCCATCTTGGTTGGGTTTATTTGCATATCCACTCCTGATTGGCTGGTGGGCGTGGCTTTGAGGGCATGGCTTGTGGGTGTAGTGGAGTGGTGGTTAATTTGCATATTACTCTTTTATTAGATAGGATACATAAATCCCAACAGAAATGGCTGCCGCCACGGAGCAAGCAGAAGGCTTGGCTTCGCTTCAGGCTACAAAGTTTCAATTGTAGAAGATAAATAAATCCCAGATACCAGGGCCTCTGCTTGGGTTGTCAGGGGGCTTGGCCAGTCTGCAAACCACCACAGGCCCCTCGCCCAGGCCCCCACACGCTCCAAGGGAACCCCCACCCTGATCCTGGACACCCTTCAGGGCAAAGCAGCTGGCCCCCACCCATGCACCAAGCCTCTATCCTGTCAAATAAAAGAGTAATATGCAGATTGACCATCACTCCAACACACAAGATGGCTGCCCCCATGTGGTCAAAGATCCTGCCCTTATGTGGACACAAGATGGCCACCACAGGATGGCCAGCAAGGGAGGGCAGTTAGGGGGGACCAGGCCTGCAGGAGAGGGCAGTTAGGGGTGACCAGGCCTGCAGGGGAGGGCAGTTGGGGGAGGACCCAGGCCTGCAGGGGAGAGCAGTTGGGGGGGACCAGGCCTGCAGGGGAGGGCAGTTAGGGGTGACCAGGCCTGCAGGGCAGGGCAGTTAGGGTTGACCAGACATGCAGGGGAGGGCAGTTAGGGGAAAACAGGCTGGTAGTGGAGCAGTTAGGCATCAATCAGACTGGCAGGGGAGTGGTTAGGGGGTGATCAGGCTGGCAGGCAGAAGTGGTTAGGGCAATCAGGAAGGCAGGCAGGCGAGCAGTTGGGAGCCAGCAGTCCTGGATTGTGAGAGGGATGTCTAACTGCCCGTTTAAACGGGCAGTTGGACATCCCTTGAAGGGTCCCAGATTGGAGAGGGTGCAGGCTGGGCTGAGGGACACCCCCCCCACCCTGTGCACGAATTTTGTGCACTGGGCCTCTAGTTGTATTATAGGGGAGAGTCTTCCCCTATGGACTTTAGCTATGTGGGAGTAGAACAATATTTGCCCGCTGAGAATTGCGACGAGCTGATCTTTGCATGGGCTTAGGGGCACTGGTGGGATTCTGCCTTTAACCAACACAACAGACTGAGGAAGGCAGTGGGATGGCTACTCCCATTTCTGTTCTGTTCCTATGTTGTTTTGACTGCCTTCCCAGTGAAGAAAAGGAACAACTGATCTTCAAGTCATGTGCCTTGTCCACAGAAAAAGAAACCAGGCACAAAAGAGCATGTACTATCTAATTCCAGTTATATGATGTTCAAAAACCAGACATAACTAATATATGAAGAAACAGGATATCAGAATATTTGGTTTCTTCAGGGGGTTATCAACAGAATGGGGTTCCCAGCAGCCTTCTGCAGTGTTGGGAGTGTTCTATACCTTGATCTAGGTATTGGTTACTCAGTTATATGCATAGATAAAAATGTACTGAGTTGTATACTTAAAAGTCGTGTACTTTATTATATCTTAGTTTTAAAAGAAAGCATTTATCTGGACATAGATGCACACAGACTTCTCAGGGCAAACACCTTAGCATCATGTTCCCAGTCTAAAGTATTTCCTCCTTTGGTCTCTAATTGCCATAGGGTACACAGCCTGCTGGAAGAAAGGGCTTGTCAGATTCTATAATACCCTACTCTTTCCAACCTTACTATTTAATTAATTAATTAATTAATTAATTAATTAATTATGCCTTCTTGGCCCCTCTTAGCTGCTCTGGAGAGTCACCAGATGGAGAGTGATAGCACTGACTGTTCCTGAGTGTTTACCATGCAATCAGGTCAGTCCAAGATTAATGCTCCAGGTGTCCTATCTTCTAGTAGGGCAGGTCCTCTACCCAGCCTGAGTTCTATTCCTGCACCAAATAGAAAATATATGCACAATATTGCAAATTTCTGCACATATATAATAATGATCTAAATGAGAGGTTGGAAAACTTTTTCTATAGAGGACCAGATAAGCAATATTTTATGCTTTGCTGGATATATGATCTTAATTCTTATGAAAACAGCCATAGACAGTACATAAACAAATGAGTGTGGCTGTGTTCTAATAAAACTTTATTTACAAAATCAGGTGGAGGGCCAGGTCAGGTGGGCCAACCCCTCCCTGGTTTTAACTGTGCAATCATCCTGAAAAGTTAACAAGGAAAAGTTTATTCCATTTTTGTTTGTTTGTTTTGTTTTTGCAGAGAAGGAGACTGAGGCTTGGTGAGCTGCATGAGCTTCCCACATTATTCATGGAGTGGTGAGTGATTTCCAACTGGAACTTATATAAAGAATTACATTCATGGTATTGATATTTTATTGCTTTTTTAAATATATTTTTATTGATTTCAAAGAGGAAAGGAGAGGGAGAAAGAGAGAGAGAAACATCAATGATGAGAGAGAATCATTGATCAGCTGCCTCCTGCATACCCTGTACTGGGGATCAAGCCCATAACCTGGACATGGGCCCTGACCAGGAATCAAACCACGACCTCCTAATTCATAGGTTGATGCTCAACCACTGAAACACTGTGGCTGGGCTATTTTATTTTATTTTATTTTATTTTATTTTATTTTATTTTATGTTTTTTTCTGTAAGGTCTGTGAAGGTGAGGGCCATGTCAAGTAGTGCTTAGCATTCAACAAGGCACAAAATAAATATTTTCTCATTTGAGCATTTTTGTATAACTTCATCTTGAAACATTTTTCTATTCAGGTTTCTTTATGAGATTATAATCAGGCAATCAGAAGTGTAGATGAATAGAAAAACAGAAATCAAGGTTTAGATTCTAGTCTTTTCCAAGTTAGCTGTGTGACTCAAAGTCCCTAAGTGGATGAGGCTTTGTGTGGGACTCATTCCAAGATATCTAAATTTTAAAAGAGGACACCTAAAGAAGGCAACATTCTAACTTTATTTTCAGTAGAGCCAAATTGTATACAGATGAAGGAGCTAATTCAGAAGAGCATCTTAGATCAAACTGCATTCATATCTTCACCTTGTTTATTAAGATGCCCATGTGATTGTAGCCACACTAAATGACATGAAATGCCCTGCCAATCACATCCCATCCTGTTGAAGCCAATAACAGGCTAGAGAGAGTTTTCAGACCAAGAAATGAAATTAGTCATTGTTAAATACTGTCCTATCAAAGGATGCAAATAATACATTTCATTCCCCTCAGTGCTTCTGAGTTCTACCCAAGAATTAATAATACCCATTTATTTCATATTTATAAGAATGAATTGACAGGTAATTGTTTGAGTTGTTGCCTTATTGCCTTTACTTAGATTTTAAAAATTAAACCAGAATTCACATCTGAGGGCTGCACATGAACAATCCATAGTTACTACTTTGTTCTTGGGATACCCCTTACTTTTAAAGTGTGTGAAATGTAGCACTCAGGAAAAAGGAAGGAGAAAATGGTGTCTTTATTGTATAAATCATCTACTCTTTCCTTGCTGCAAAAAATATTTTAAGGGGAAAGTACATTACCCTTCAATTTAAAATAAATGCAATCATATTTTCTTTTTAATGCAGCTTGACCAGTTTGGCCGTGACAGTGTCCCCAAGGACTTCCAAGGGGAAGTGAGACACAAGGAAGCAGAGTGGCAGACGGTGGTGAAAATCCACTTTGCTTTCTTTATGATTTCACCTAAGGCCTCATAGCTTTTACTGAGCGCCAGTCCTGCAAGACAAATATTTCTTATTTGAATACCCTAGGAGCATTTTGCTAGAAACAAATTTACTATCTTTGTTCTTTTCCAAACTATTTCCTGTCTGAGGAATCTCATGTAAAAATCTGATCATGTCAATTGGCTACTTTAAAATTCCTCAGGTGTTCCTCATTTTCTAGAGCAAACAGTAGACATTCCATACCTTCAAGCATAGTCCTCTCATGATCTGTCTCTCCTTCACTTTAAAAATGTTCTATTTCCATGCCGGCCGGTGTTGCTCAGTGGTTGAGTGTTGACCTGTGCCTAGGTTACGAGCTCCATCTCCATGAGGGGGTGTGCAGGAGGCAGCTGATGGATGATTCTCTCTCATCATTGATGTTTCTATCTTTCCCTCTCTCTCCCTCTCGCTCTCTAAAACCAATAAAAATGTATTTAAAAAAATTTAAAATATTCTATTTCCACATGCATTTTGAACTGCATCCATTCCAATGGACTCCAGCTCTATGGGCCAAGTGTTTTCCGGACTCAGTGCCTTTGCATATGCTGTGCCTTCTCCTTAGGATATCCTTTCTCTGATTTAGTCCCTAAATAAGCACCCACTTTGGCTCAGGTATCGCAACCTCTGGGAAAGCTTTTTGACTTTCTTAGCTAGAGATTGGCATTTCCCCCATTATGTAAGGTTGGCTGCAAAATGACAAATTTTCCTAAGCATCAGCCTCCATCAGCACACTTAGTGCCTCCAACAAGGGCTGTTCACTTTTGTATGCTTAGTGACTGGCATAGTGTAGAATTTAATAAAATTTTGTTAGAAAGATGAATGACTATTTTATATAAGAGAAAATAATTTTAGGTTTCTAACATTTTTTATAATATTAATATAAGTAGGAGTTTTTATTTTTTTTCTCATGATTTTAGTTGCACTTTAACTGGTTTGGCTCAGTGGATAGAGCATCGGCCCGCGGACTCAAGGGTCCCAGGTTCGATTCCGGTCAAGGGCATGTACCTTGGTTGCAGGCACATACCCAGTAGGGAGTGTGCAGGAGGCAGCTGATCGATGTTTCTCTCTCTCATCGATGTTTCTAACTCTCTCTCCCTCTCCCTTCCTCTCTGTAAAAAAAATCAATAAAAAATATTTTAAAAATTTAAAAAATTTTTATTGATGTATATTATTGACTGAAAAACAATATCCTATTAGTTTCAGGTATACAACAAAAATGATTTGATATTTGTATAATTCTGAAATAATCACTACCATAAGTCTAGTTAACATCTGTCACCATACATAGTTACAAAATTTTTCTTGTGATGAGAACTTTTAAAATCTACTTTCTTAGCAATTTTCAAATATGCAATGTAATATTGTTATAGTCACCATGCTGTATATCACATTCCCATGACTTACTTATTTTAAACTGGAAGTTCATACATTTTGACCCCCTTTACCTATTTTGCCCATACCCACCCCTGGCAACCACCAATCTGTTCTCTGTATACATATAGGAGTTTTTAGAGGGCAGAAAGTAAGTCTAATTTATCTTTGTATTTCTTATGCTAGCATAGTGTCTTGTGGTAAGACTTAATAAATATTTAGTGAATGTATGGAGGAGTGAGTGGTTAAGTGGATGATGAGGTATAACGATCCAATAGATGCCAGGGCTCAACCACTATCCATCATTATATATGACAAAAGAAACTAAGGGTGGTGTCAGCCATGCTCCTCTTTCTTTAGAAGAGTGTCTAATGAGATGGCAAAGGGGCTCATAGCCATTGCTCAAAAGCTGGCTTGGGATTAGTGCAGTAAAACATGCACCAATGAAGTCTTTAGTTCATTCGTGTATTGATTTGACAAGTATTCATTGGACCACGATTCCTAATCTGAAACTTGGGAGGCTAGATGTGTTTCAGAATTCAGATTTTAGAATGGTGATATATCACATAGTATGTAAAATGGGGTCTAGGGCAGCACTAGGTGATAAGCACATTAATATTTCTGTAGAATAGTATATTTACATTTAGAATACATTGTGAAATAAATGAAAACTATAAATAGGCTTATGCCAATTCAGGCCAGGTTTTGACTTCAAATGAGTTCAGGTCAGACCAGGTTTTGCTGCCAACTGTGTTATGAAAAACTTGCCATTTTCAGAGCTTTTGGGGTTTTGGAATGGCGGATAAGGGATGATAGAACTGTAACAATGTTCCTCTGAAAGAAATTTCCTCTGGAAGAAGAAATTTAGGAAGATATCCAGCAAGTGTATACTTAGTCAGTGATTCCCAGTACCATTTTGTTGAACAAAAGTCATCTCAAAGGGTATTATTAAAATCTGAAGAAAAACCTTGATGTCACATGTATTATTCTTAACCAATAGCGAAATAGATCTAATAAGTAAAGTAGAGGGTTTCTAATTCCAAAACAACTGTTACTTGCAATCTTTACTATGGGGGAAAATTGTGAAGGGCGGCAAGGGGCAGCAGTAAGGGAACAAAAGTAAGTAGCTAAAATTAGAGGTTGCACTGTCCCAGGGTCTGGTAATTAAATTTCTACTGTACCTGTAAATGCTCCTGAATTGTTACTTTTTCCTGTTATTCAACACTGGACATTCCTCCATCTGTGCAGGATGCATTTCTTTACAGTCCAAAAAAAAAAAAAAAAAAAGAAAAGAAAAGAAAAGGAAAGTAGATATAAGAAACAGCTGCCCTGTGTCACCTGTGTCAGGTGGAGAACTATATTCTGTCAATAAAGTTTAAGCCTCATTGCTCCTATCCAGATGGCATCTAGAGTTATACCACTGGGAGAAACCCTCATTCAAAACAGTGAGGAAAAATATGTAATATTTTCCACAGTTGTTCTGGTTGGCAAATGTCTTTAAACTGTTTGCTCCTAGTCCCCACCTTCCTTGGCCTCTGTGGGGAAAGTAAGATTCTAGAGTTGAGCTACCTTTGTGAGGAGATTCTGCAGACCATACTGAGGCATCCTGTAAAAAGTCTGAAATACTTGTAAATCTTGTGTACTCACATGGACTGGGATTATGTGGCAATCCAAAGGGTGCAGAGTTCATCGAGTCCCAGGGGTCTCATTCTCTCATTCCCCTCTTGTTTTCTCTGTCCTCAGTTGCCCCATCCTGCAGGCCTGCCCTGGCTTGCTCACTCCCTCATGTCAGCCTCAGGCTTTCTCTGCATTGGGTTTCTGCTTTGATCAGCAATGGCTCACTCACACAAGGTTTTTAATGTCTTCCCTTGTGCTTTGTGGCAGTGTGAGCCCTGATCTCAACCATGTGGCCCTCAGTGTTCAATCATCGTTATCCTAACCAAACTAGCAGTGCTTGAAATAGTAAAGGCACCTAGTTGGTTTTCATTTTAATTGGAAGGAATACTACTGTGTTTCCCCGAAAATAAGACCTACTTACAGGTTTCCTTCTGAGTGAAATATAAGGCATCCCCCGAAAATAAGGCCACCAGGCTCTGTCTCAGAATGAAAATTAATTTACCGTAAACTGGTCGCTAGGGCCGCCCTAACTGGCATCTAGCAACCAGTCTGACGTCACTGCTGTGTGGAGGCGGAGCGGAGGTCGGAGTGAGCGGTGAGCGCGGGGCGGGAGAGAGGAGGAGACTTTCGTAGATGCGGTGAGCGCAGGGCGGGAGAGAGGAGGAGACTTTCGTAGATGCGTGTAGAAGAACAGCAGGATTAGAGCGGCGAAGGTGGTGAGTGCTGGTCTGTCTCTGGTGACACTACCTGATGCTCGCGGCCGCCTTCATGAAGGTTCTCAGTCAGTGGCAGACCCTGCTCCAGCCCAGATCCAGGTCCCAGCAAGCCCAGTGACAGTCCCCAGGCAGGCCCTAGGGGGTAAATGTCTGATAAAGGGGTAGGGGGGATGTCTGGTGAAGGTGTTCAGTGGCACAGGGGTGGGGGGAGGGGGATCAATTAAAATGACACAGGAGGATCAGAGGGGGCAATCAAAATGACACAGGAGGATCAAAAAGGGGTTACTATAATGGTAATCCCCCCTCTGATTCTCCTGTGCCATTTTGATTCTCCCCTCTGATCCCCCCTGTGTCATTTTGAGTGATCCCCCTCCCCCCACCTTGATACCCCAATTCCTTTTTTTTTTACCCCTAGAAATGAGCACAAAAAGAAAAAGCTACTCCGTGGAGTACAAGAAAGGAATCGTGGTAGACTCTTGGGGCCAAAATCTTACTGCTTTCTGCAAAGAGAAGATGTTGAGTATCCGATTGGTCCGAAAATGGCGAGCAGAGTATGGTAACCTCATTGAACAAGTGGACAAGGGAAATGCTAAAAAGCGCAAGTGTGGATCAGGTCGGCAACCATTATTTTCCGAGCTGGAAGACCTGATCTGTGAATGGGTTGTTGACAGGAGAGCAAAGGCTTTGGTTGTGAATAGGGCTCAGATTCAAGAATTTGCCCTTGCAATGGCACCACAGTTTGACATAGCCCCCGAAGACTTCAAAGCATCACAACACTGGCTGGATAATTTCCTTCAGCGAAGTGAACTGTCTTTAAGAAGATCTACAACATTGTTTAGGGTGGAAGATAACTCAAGTTATTAAGGGAGCACTGGCATTCAAGTCCTTTATTGATGATGCTGACTTCTCTAAATACAATCTTTCCAACATGATTGCTATGGATGAAACTGCAGTGTTTATGGGCCAATCATCTCAAACAACAATTGAGCAGCGGGGTGCCTCCTTAGCGTACATTCCCTCCACTGCTTACGAAAGTGCACGTGTTTCCTGTATTTTGGCAATTCGTCTGGATGGCATGGAAACTTTGTGAAACCTAAACTGCAAGAAGTTGTGACTTGGGTGAAGAATTCATGGGAGAAAATCACTGACAGTTGCATTGCAAATGCACTGCGAGCAGGCTACCTTGACAAGAAGTACTCATTTAAAGACAGTGCTATTGCTAAACATGAGAGATTTGGTCCACTGATTCGGAAAGAAATGGAGTCGCAAGAAATTCACCAGGAAATTCAGGAATTGGATTGTTATGATGATGTTCCAGAAGATGATGACATGATTGTCATTGAATAAATGAGTAAATTCTTGATACTGTAGGATTCACAGTTTGTCTGGTTTGTGTTGACAACTACCGTACTACTGTACCGTATACAGGTAATAAATTTCCTTTATTTTCATTTAACAATAAATGTGTACTGTATTCTTCTTCATGGAAAAATAAGACATCCCCTGAAAATAAGACCTAGCGTGTCTTTGGGGGCAAAAATTAATATAAGACACTGTCTTATTTTCGGGGAACACAGTAGCTACCTAATTCCCTTTAATCTGCAAGCAAACAAAGCCAAGAACACTATCTTGACCATCCATTGCTTGTTTCTGACCTTGTAATACTGGGTTGTAAACTCTGCAATACTATACCCTTGAGACACCTTGTAAATCACAGTATTTACTATTGAATAAGCTTTCCCCTATCACTGGATTGTTAAGCAGGTGCACACAAAATAAATTGGTTTTATGCTTATATGAGCTCTTTGAACCCATGTTGAATAAGTATTTACGCAAACATGGTAAGTGGTACCTGTTGCATCATCTTACATAGCAAACAATTGCCTTGTGTGGATGTGAGTAGAAACACTTACCACCATATTGGTAACATATCTTAAACTGAAGGGAGTCGGGGGAACTTGTACTGCCATTCATCTGTGACCAGGTACTGGTGTTCTTTCTCAAGAACCATTCTAAGGAGAGCCTTGCGGAGAAAAACATAAGGCCTTCCATTGGTTGAGTCACTTGATATTTTGAAATTTTATAAAAATGTTTAACCTATATCATATTAAATAAATATTCACTATGAAATAGAAATAATCTCCATTTTCATAGATGAAGAAATGGAAGCTCAAAGTCAGTGACCTACCCCATGTTACACAGCAGATCAACGGTAAGATCAGGATTTGAATTCTGATTGGTTGGATAGTTAAGCCCAGTGGTTGGCAAACTGCGGCTCGCGAGCCACATGCGGCTCGCGAGCTGCCGTTTGCCACTCTGTTGACCTAGACTTGCCGACCACTGACCTAGACTCTCGATTCCAATAATTTAATTACAGGCTGTTGTTGTTCCTTGTGATTAAGCCCCTATCCCAGTGGTTGGCAAACTCATCAGTCAACAGAGCGTCAAACCGCGGCCGGCTCGCGAGCCGCAGTTTGCCGACCACTGGTTAAGCCCATTGTCTTTCCTTTGAGACATATGTCTGGTGTGAAGTTCAAGGAGAATATTCTATATAATAAAAGCCTAATATGCTAAGTGTCTGGTCATCCATTCAACCAATCAAAGCGTAATATGCTAATGATATGTTAAGGCTGCTCAACCACTTGCTATGACATGCACTAACCACCAGGGGGAAGTCGACTGGTTGACCATTGGCTGTGATGTGAACTGACCACCAGAGGGCAGTCGACTGGTTGACCAGTTGCTGTGGTGTGCACTGACCACCAGGGGGCAGACAGTCGACCAGTCGACCAGTTGCTGTGACGTGCACTAACCACCAGGGAGCAGATGCTCTGACTGGTAGATTAGCTTGCTGCTGGGGTCCAGCCGATTGGAACTGAGCAAGTCGGCTGGACATGCCCTGGAGCCCTCTTGTGGTCCCTCCCCAGATGGCCAACCTCCTGTGTCCCTTCCCAGCCCCGATTGTGCACTGGTGGGGTCCCTCAGCCTGGCCTGCACCCTCTCACAATCCGGGACCCCTTGGGGGATGTCGGAGAGCTGGTTTTGGCCTGATCCCACAGGCCAGGCCAAGGGACCCCAATGGTGCACGAATTCAGGCACCATGCCTCTAGTTAAATTAATAAAATATTGTTACTGTCATCAAAATGTATAATTTCCTGGGTGAAACCAGTCATACAAATAAATTATAAAGAGAAGAGATCAAGTAAGTTTAATTGTACACCAAAATGTCAACTGGTTTAGACTATATAGTTCACTTGGTAAACTGTCCTATCCTGCCACACAATATGGTTTGTAATGGAGAGCAGAGATCTGACAAACTACAGCCTGTGGCCAAATCTAGCTATACTCATTTATTTACATATCTTCTATGATGGCTGCTCTCATATTATAGTGGCAGAGGTGAGTAATTGCAACAGAGATGATTATATGGCTCATCAAGCTGGAAATATTTACTATCTGGCCCTTTACAAAAAAGTTTACCTGTCTCTGCTGTAGAGCATAAAAGTAAACAAATACCAGAAATGAAGAAATAACAAATGAATATATAGCAGAACAAGCCATCTGCTATAATGAATATGTCTTTAGCCTTTTACACAAGAATTAAATGCCTTAGTTCTTACAAAAGGTATCTTATTCCCTTTACATGTTATTAAAGTTATAAATGAATATATATTTTAAGACCCTGGAAAAAATGTAGGTTCTGGATGGGTTTGTTTATTGATGGACTCATTTTTTGCCATTTCAAGTTGTTAGCTTTGTTGAAAAGTTAATACCCCAAAACAAACAAAAACTTCAGCATGCCCCACTCAAAACATGTCTAGTTTTGATGAAACTAATAGTCAGGTGCAAAATGAGGAAGGATATTAAGCCTAATAGTTGGAGTTCACATTTATCTATTTGGTACATGGGGAGATATCTTAATATTTAATAATTGCATTCTCTTGACTCTTTATAAATAGCGTCCCTAATTACCTGAAGGTTTTACATTCTTCAGCTGGTGACTGGTTTTCAAATTTCATGCGATGTTTAGCTTGAGTGGAAAAACAGGAAATAAGGCAGCAGTATGACACAGAGGAAGTGGCTCAGGGAGCCTGGAGTTCTAATCTTGGCTGTGCAGCTCACTGGCTAAACCAGACATTTAATCTCTCTCTGCCCTCATTTCCTGTAACCTGAGTTTGGAGACACACAGCATGTGAGTGAGTGTGTGTGTGTGTGTGTGTGTGTGTGTGTGTGTGTGTTTGGCGGGGGGGTGGGGGAGGGAGAATAGGGCCTTCAAACTTTATGCCTACTTACCTTCCATCTGAAAAACCTATTGTACCGCTCCATATCTTTGGGATTCCTAACAACAGAATTAACCTAGTTGAATTATTAATTCCAACATCTATTTGGAGAATGTTCTGAAAGCATGTCAGCTTCTTTCTGGCTATAAAGTGAAGTGTTCTAGGAGGTTAGTTGGGGTGAACCAGGAAAGAGAGAGGCCATGCTGTGTTAACTGAAATCTCCACTTTGTGAAAGTCCATTGTTTCCTGTAAGCCTGGTTAGGGAAAATAAATGGGAAAGGAATCTTTAGTCTGATCTACAGAAGGTCAAAATTCTCCTTTCCCAGAAGGATCTGCTTTACTCAGTTGGCCAACCAGGCCTGGCTTGAATGTAAAATCACCCAATATGGCCTAATCAAACTTCTACCAGGGACAACTGGTCAACCTGAGGCCCATTTACCTTTATCTGCAGCTGTCTGTTCTACAGAGAGTCTGGAAACTTAGTTTGCTGGAGTCTGTGGGTACCTAGTTGTTTCTTAAACCCCAACAGCCCTGACTTTTTCCTGGGCACAAGGGGAAACTGGCCTCATTTGGCTTGTGCCTGTGGAGTTCTGTGGTTTTTCAGTTTTCTCTCAGGACAGTTTCTCATATGGCAGGGAAAGGACTTACTCTAGTCTCCACAGGGAAGTATTTGAGAGTTGCTAATTTAATGTTTTTCAATTCTTATACATTCTTTACTGACTGCTTATATTAGCTGTTCCTGACAGAGGTGTATAAAATTTCTCTGAGACTGGCCCTAGCTGGTTTGGTTCAATGGATAGAGCATTGGCCTGTGGACTGAAGGGTCCCGGGTTTGATTCTGGTCAAGGGCACATACCTGGGTTGTGGGCTCGATTCCCAGTATGGGGCATGCAGGAGGCAGCCGATCAGTGATTCTCTTTCATCATTGATGTTTCTATATCTCTCTTCCTCTCCCTTCCTCCCTGAAATCAATTAAAAAATATTTAAAAATATGAGACTGTAGGTTTGTCAGTTTTTCTTTTAATTCTGTCAATATTTGCTTTGAAAAATTTGAAGATATGTCTTAGGTGCATATAGGTTCAGGACTGTTTTATCTTCTTGGTGAAGTTTCCTTTTTATTATTATTAATCTTTCCATTCCAACTCATTTTCTTCTCCAGAAGTCTATGTGGTCTAACACTTGCTTGGTACGTCTAGTCCCCTCCACCCTTAGATTTAATTCACTTTATTTTGCTGCTATAAAAAGCATTTTGGTGGCCACAGCAGAATCCTTAGTGCTCTACAATGACACCAGGTGTGGCTCTTCAAGATGATCAGGGAATTTCTGATCAGGTGATTGAGTGCTATCTCATCGCAGGTCAGAGTGAGAAAGTTGGACTGTGCCTTGGAGATGGCATGAAAGATGGCTTTAGCCAAGTTTCCCCAGGGTGGCGGCAAAATACCATTGATTAGCAGTAGCCTGTTGGAAGGAAGGACAGAGAAATTACCACTATGGAAGGAAGGGATCAGAAACAGAATTGCAGAGTCACAGTGTCCATCCACCTTGCTGGGAGAGTGTAGGATTTGCTGATTTATTTCCTAAGTAGTCTTGCCTCAGTTAATGCATGCCTTGCCCAGATAAGGACACCCATGAAGGAAGTTACCACTTCCTTGGAACATTCGACATCTAGATCAACTAGTGGCCAGGTGCACGAAATTCAGGGATCTCTCTCGTAATCTGGGACCACTGGCTTCTAATTGCTCACCTGCCTGCCTGCCAATTGCCCCTAACCTCTCTGACTGCCTCTCTCCCGGCCTTGCCAGAAGCTTTGGCAGCTGCTGATCATCCCTGCCTCTCTCTCTCTCTCCAAGAGGTCAGCAGTTCAGCCCACTCGCCATTCCCCATCTACCTGAGCCTGCTGTGCGTGCAGCCTGGCGTTCGGTCATCCCTTTGGTTGTTTTGGACATTATGGACCCTAGCATGCGCTCTCTCTCTCTCTCTCTCTCTCTCTCTCTCTCTCTCTCTCTCTCTCTCTGTATATACGTGTGTGTGTGTGTGTGTGTGTGTGTGTGTGTGTGTGTGTGTATGTCATTACTATTCCCACTTAGCCAAGGATACCTTAGAACTGGTATGCTGGTCTCCTGCTTTTTGTCTCTGAAAGGGTGCCATCCTGAGTACCTTATCCTCAAGAAAGACCCCAGGAAGAAGTCAAGGGAGGAAAGAAGAGAGATGTCCTCCAGGAACTTCATCATCATGTCCTTGACATATGGCCCAGCTTGGTGTCCAAGGCTAATTCCTGTCACTAACCTTGTCCTCTTTGCCTGCCCTAAACACCAGCATCAACTCAGTCTTTAGCCTTTGGTGATTGTTTGGAGAAGCCATAGTGTACCTTTTCCATTAATTTCTTTAAGTCTGTCTGAGTCATTTACTCTCTCCATTAATGTGAGTGATTATCCTTTATAATAAAAGCCTAATATGCTAAGTGTCCAGTCATCCATTCAACCAATCAAAGTGTAATATGCTAATGATATGCTAAGGCCACTCAACTACTCGCAATGACATGCACTGACCACCAGGGGGCAGACAGTCGACCAGTTGCTATGATGTGCACTGACCACCAGGGGTCAGAAGCTTTGGTAGGTTAGCTTGCTGCTGGGGTCCAGCTGATCCGATTGAGCGAGATGGGCCAGACACGCCCTGGAGCCCTCCTATAGTCCCTCCCCAGCTGTCCTACCTCCCGCGTCCCTCCCCAACCCCAAGTGTGCACCAGTAGGGTCCCTCAGCCTGACCTGTGCCCTCTCACAATCCAGGATCCCTCGGCGGATGTCGGATAGCCGGTTTTGGTCCAATCCCGCAGGCCAGGCCAAGGGACCCCACTGGTGCATGAATTCGTGCACTGGGCCTCTAGTGTTTTTATAAATTAAACACCAAGTAAATGTTAACTATTATTACCATTCCTTTAATAATTTCTAGTGTACTGATTGTATAGTCTCTCAGCTTGTTTTACTATCTGGGGTTCTTGGAGATGTTAATTTTCCTGTGGTCACATCTGTTGACTCTCTCTTAGGGTGGATTGCTTCTTTGTGAGATGTGTAATTTTTTAATGTTTGGCTCATTTTTAGCTAGGTTTATTTTTAATGAATTCAAGTGCTTTGGGTTTATTGAGCAATTTGTAGTTTGCTTCTGTTGGGTCTGCTTGGGTTATCACTAGTTTGAAGAAAACTTTTAGATTAATTTCTGAATCATGGAATCTAGACTTGTCCATGGTGAAGCCTGCATTTTTTTTAGAACACTTTCTTCACTTTCGGGTCCCTTTTTAAAAGTGTTTTTATTGATTTCAGAGAGAGAAAGGAAGAGGGAGCGAGAGATAGAAACATTTATGAGAGAGAAACATCAATCGACTGCCTCCTGCATGCCCCCTACTGGGGGTTAAGCCCGCAACCTGGACATGTGCCCTGACCAGGAATCGAACTGGTGACTTCCAAGTGTTTGGGACAATACACAACCAACTGAGGCATACCAACTGGGTTTGAGAGTCCTTTTTATATACATATACATATGTATGTATGTATGTATGTGTGTGTGTATTTATATTTTACCCACTATTCAAGATTTTGTGGGATTTGGAGTCCTTTTTTCTCAATGTCTGCATGGTAAATTTTAGTTTGCAGCCAACTGTTCAATATTGGGCCTTTCCTCACAACACAAATATACAAAACGCTGCAAACTCCTCAACTTCAGGAAAATCTGTTTTATTTTATTTATCCTGAGGATGGTAATGAATTGGCCAAGGGGCTATCATAAAAAATAAAAACAAAACAAAACAAACTGACTGCTTGTAGGCCAGGTATCCTATTTAATAAAAGAGTAATATGCAAATTGACCATCACTCCAAGACACAAGATGGCCACCCCATGTGGTCAAAGATGGCTGCCCCCATGTGGACACAAGATGGCCACCACAAGATGGCTGGCAGGGGAGGGCAGTTGTGGGCAGTTAGGGGTGACCAGGCCGGCAGAGGAGGGCAGTTGGGGGAGACCAGGCCAGCAAGGGAGGGCAGTTGGGGGGAACCCAGGCCTGTAGGGGAGGACAGTTAAGGGCGACCAGACTGGTAGAGGAGGGCAGTTAGGGGTCACCAGGTCGGCTGGGGAGGGCAGTTAGTGGCAATTGGGCTTGCCGGGGAGCAATTAGGCATCGATCAGGCTGGCAGTGGAGTGGTTAGGGGGTGATCAGGCTGGCAGGCAGACGCGGTTAGGTGCAATTAGGCAGAGGGAGGTGAGTAGTTGGGAGCCAGCAGTCCTGGATTGTGAGAGGGATGTCCGACTGACTGTTTAAACGGGCAGTTGGACATCCCTATAAGGGTCCCAGATTGGAGAGGGTGCAGGCTGGGCTGAGGGACAAACACCCCACCCATGCATGAAATTTCTGCACTGGACCTCTAGTCCTATCTAATAAAAAAGTAATATGCAAATTAACCATAACTCTGCTACACCTATAAGCCACACCCACCAGCCACGCCCACCAGCCAATCAGGAGTGAATATGCAAATAAACCCAACCAAGATGGCTACGGCCACAGAGAGCAGGAGGGAGGCTTGGGTTTCCCGGGCAATGGAGGAAGCCAAGCTTTCCGCCTGCCCTTGCTGGCCCAGGCCTCCACTCAAGGCTACAAAGTTTCAATGATAGAAGATACATAAACCCAAACAGAAATGGCGGCAGGCACGGAGCTGGAAAGAGCAGGAGGCTAGGGTTGCCCCTGGCGATGGAGGAAGCCAAGCTTAACACACACCCTGGCCGGCCCAGGCCTCCCTTAAGGCTACAAAGTTTCAATTATAGAAGATACATAAATCCCAACAGAAATGGCTGTCCCCACGGAGCAAGCGGAAGGCTTGGCTCTACTCCAGGCTACAAAGTTTCAATTGTAGAAGATAAAGAAATCCCAGATACCAGGGCCTCCGCTTGGGTCACCAGGGGGCGTGGCTGGCCTGCACACCACCACAGGCTCCTCGCCCAGGCCGCCCCATGCCCCAAGGGAACCCCCACCCTGATCCGGGACACCCTTCAGGGCAAACCAGCTGGCCCCCACCCGTGCACCAGGCCTCTATCCTATCTAATAAAAGAGTAATATGCACTTTTTGAAAACCGTAGAGGAGAAACCAAGATGGCGGCATAGGTAAGCACCTAAACTGCTGCCTGGCACAACAATTTCAAAACTACAACTAAAAGACAGAACGGACACCATCCAGAACCACAGGAAAGCTGGCTGAGTGAAAATTCTACAACTAGAAGGAAAGAGAAAAGCTCACAGAGAATTGGAGGTACGGCAAAGGGTCTTTGTGCTCGCAGAGAGGAAGGGCGGCTGAGAGCCTGGCTGACTTTCTCTGGCGGAAGGGGGAAGGAAGCCCCCGACCGCACTGAACCCCAGTTCTGACTGCACTGAACCCCAGTCCCGGGCGAGCCCCTGGGGACCCACGCTCTTACGGGTGGAGTCTGGACTCTTGGGCGGAGACTCGAGCTGGGAAAGGCAGAAGTCTGAAGGCGTGCGCGGGCCAGTGCGCACAAAGGCTGCGGAGGTTGCCACAGGCTTTCCCTAGTGGAAGGGAGTCAGAGGCTCGTGACTGCACTGAGCCCCAGTTCTGACTGCAGTGAACCCCAGTTCCAGGCGAGCCCCTGGGGACCCACGCTCTTGTGGGGGGAGTCTGGACTCTCGGGCGGAGACTCGGGAGCCGGGGAAGGCGGAGGACTGAAAGCGCGCGTGCCAGTGCGCACAAAGGCTGCGGAGGTTGCCACAGGCTCTCCCTAGTGGAAGGGAGTCAGAGGATCCTGACTGCACTGAGCCCCAGTTCTGACTGCAGCGAACCCCAGTTCCAGGCGAGCCCCTGGGGACCCACGCTCTTGTGGGGGGAGTCTGGACTCTCGGGCGGAGACTCGGGAGCCGGGGAAGGCAGGAGGACTGAAAGCGAGCGCGCATGCGTGCCAGTGCGCACAAAGGCTGCGGAGGTTGCCACAGGCTTTCCCTAGTGGAAGGGAGTCAGAGGATCCTGACTGCACTGAGCCCCAGTTGTGACTGCAGCGAACCCCAGTTCCAGGCAAGCCCCTGGGGACCCACGCTCTTGTGGGGGGAGTCTGGACTCTCAGGCGGAGACTCGAGCTGGGAAAGGCAGAGGTCTGAAGGCGCGCACATGCGCGCAAGGGCAAGGCTGACGGGAAGCCAAGACTGAGACTCCACCCCATCCAAGCTGAGCACAGAGGCTATTGCAATTTGGCAAGTCTAATCCTATAAGGCTGTCTCCAGCACCGAACTTCTCCCAGCATAGACACAGCTGATCCTTACAGCCAACTGGCCTGGAGGTCAATTCTTCCCAGTGATACCAACAACAATAAAGACTTAATTACAACAAGGCGGTACACACAGTCCACAAAGGGGTGAACCAAGAGTGTCCACCTCAGGTTAACTGGGGGGGCAGACCCACTGGGCCATATTGGAAACCTAGCACACAAATCTACCTTACCAACTCAGGGAATCAGTGAAAATGCGGCGTCAAAGAATCAGATCACAAATGAAAGAAATGGAGGAAAACAAACGACTGGATATAGAATTCAAAACCACGGTTATAAGGCTTTTTAAGGATATCCTAGAAAAGGCCGATAAATATAACAAGACCCTCGAAGATATGAAAAAGGTCCAACTAGAAATTAAACATACACTGACTGAAATAAAAAATATTATACAGAGACCCAAAAACAGACAAGAGGAACACAAAAATCAAGTCAAAGAATTGAAATACAAAGAAGCAAAAAACACTCAACCGAAAAAGCAAAAGCAAAAAAAAAAATCCAAAAAGTTGAAGATAATGTAAGAAGACTCTGGGACAACTTCAAGCGTACCAACATCAGAATTATGGGGGTGCCAGAAGAAGAGAGAGAGCAAGATACTGAAAACCTATTGGAAGAAATAATGACCGAAAACTTCCCCCACCTGGTGAAAGAAATAGACTTACAAGTCCAGGAAGCCCACAGAACCCCAAACAAAAGAAATCCAAAGAGGACCACACCAAGACACATCATAATTAAAATGCCAAGAGCAAAAGACAAAGAGAGAATATTAAAAGCAGCAAGAGAAAAACAGTTAATTACCTACAAGGGAGCACCCATTCGACTGTCAGCTGACTTCTCAACAGAAACTATGCAGGCCAGACGGGAGTGGCAAGAAATTTTCAATGTGATGAATAGCAAGAACCTACAACCAAGATTACTCTACCCAGCAAAGCTATCATTCAGAATTGAAGGGCAGATAAAGAGCTTCACAGATAAGAAAAAGCTGAAGGAGTTCATCACCACCAAACCAGTATTATATGAAATGCTGAAGGGTATTCTTAAAGAAGAGGAAGAAGAAGAAAAAAGTAAAGAGAAAAATTATGAACAACAAATACATATCTATCAACAAGTGAACCTAAAAATCAAGTGAATTAAAAACCTGAGGAACAGAATAATCTGGTGAATATAATAGAATCAGGGGCATAGAAAGGGAGTGGACTGATAATTCTCAGGGGGAAAGGGGTATGGGGGGTTCATGAAGAGACTGGACAAAAATCATACACCTATGGATGAGGACAGTGGGGGGGAGGTAAGGGCAGAAGGTGGGGTGGGAAATGGGTGGAGGGGAGCTATGGGGGGAAAAAGGAGAAATAATTGTAATAATCTGAATAAAGATTTATTTAAAAAAAAAGAGTAATATGCAGATTGACCATCACTCCAACACACAAGATGGCTGCCCCCATGTGGTCAAAGATCCTGCCCCCATGTGGACACAAGATGGCTACTACAAGATGTCCAGGAGGGGAGGGCAGTTGGGAGGGACCAGGCCTGCAAGGGAGGGCAGTTGGGGGCGATTAAGCCTGCAGGGGAGGGCAGTTACGGGTGACCGGGCCAGCAGAGGAGGGCAGTTAGGGGTGACCAGGCTGGCAGGGGAGGGCAGTTAGGGGCAAACAGGCCTGCAGGGAAAGGAAGTTGGGAGGGACTCAGGCCTGCAGGGGAGAGCAGTTGGGGGCACCAGGCCTGCAGAGGAGGGCAGTTAGGGGTGACCAGGCCTGCAGGGGAGGGCAGTTGGGGGGGACCCAGGCCTGCAGGGGAGAGCAATTGGGGGGACCAGGCCTGCAGGGGAGGGCAGTTAGGGGTGACCAGGCCTGCAGGGGTGGGCAGTTAGGGGCAAACAGGCTGGCAGGGGAGCAGTTAGGCATCAATCAGGCTGGCAGGGGAGTGGTTAGGGCGTGATCAGGCTGGCAGGCAGAAGCGGTTAGGGGCAATCTGGAAGGAAGGCAGGTGAGCAGTTGGTAGCCAGCACTCCTGGATTGTGAGAGGGATGTACGACTGCCTGTTTAGGCCCGATTCTGGTGGGATCAGGCCTAAAGGGGCTGTCGGACATTCCTCGAGGGGTCCCAGATTGGAGAGGGTGCAGGGTGGACTGAGGGACATCTCCCCCCCCCCCCCCCGTGCACGAATTTCGTGCACCAGGCCTCTAGTAAATAATAAAGAGTCTTTATTGCATGAGAAATGTAGCTAAGCCTTATAGTCATAAACAGTGCAAAGAGAGTCAAAATTTTATTTTATATATACTTGGAGGTTTAAGGTAGTGAGAAAAATATAAAATGGTAGGAAAGGTGAAAATACCTGGCATTGGGACTTATGTAGAATTTTTTTATTGCTGTCAATAATTAGGTGGTGTTTCTTAACCTTTCCTGGGGACAGAAAAATGAAGTTAACATGTAAATATTTCTATAAATTTTCAGGGGGTCCATCGAAAGACATCTTTGAATTATATGATATTTGGGCTAGAGTTAAAATAAATTCATCATAATTGAGCACCTTGTAAGGGTTTCTGAGGGGCTTCAAAGCAGGCATCCATCTTTTCTACCCAATCTCTCAATAATTTGATCAATTAAAAAATGTGTAGTTTAAAGAAATCCTCTTTGTTACAAATAGAGTTCAGGTTGGGGATATGGGTCAATAGAGAGCCATAACTGACCCCCAGGACTAGCCTGATTTACCCATCTGGGACCCTGGTAGTCCAGACCAGGGCTGATATTTCTACCTGGGTAACTACTAAGTACCAAGTACTTAGGGTAAGTACTATGACAGGGAAGTAATAAGTAGGAAGATCAGAAGGGTAAGTTTCCTCTCAGAGAAAATAGGAAGTGGACTTCAGCTATAGATCAGATATACTTCCCAAATTTACCAAGGACAGAGAAAGTAAGTGGCGGAGAGGCTTGGGGAAAATCCCTCCCATGGAGACCAGGAGAGGGCAAAATATTTCCCCTCAGCAGTGCTGATTATTGAGGACAGGTGCTTACTTGTATGTAGGAGGGACTAGTCAGCTTAAAAATTTGCCATGAAAAATCCTCAGTCGG
The DNA here is from genome assembly GCF_963455305.1 of Plecotus auritus. NCBI lineage: Eukaryota > Metazoa > Chordata > Mammalia > Chiroptera > Vespertilionidae > Plecotus > Plecotus auritus. The sequence goes on from NC_137773.1 coordinate 73,412,350, forward strand.
AGTGATTTATACCCAGATTGCCTCTCTAGAATAGCTGGTGCCGGCAGGACAGCTCCTCATCACAAGAGGCATTTATGGATGCTGATTATGAGGGACTCATCCCTGACACCATCTCGTTGCCCTGGCAACATGGCTCCACCTCCACAGCTCAGAACACAACTTTGCTAAGTTCATTGTCCTTGGGAAATTACATGCAATTTACTGAATATCTGGAAGTGGTACTCTCCTTTCCTCTCACAAGATTGCATTTTTAAGGAGTTTACAGTAGGATTTTAGGGACTGATAAAAATCACTAAAAGGTCGTCTGTCCACCTTAACATGCTCCATGAGGTAAATCCATTGCTTTTTAAAATTTAGTACTTTAAAAAATTGATTCTTACTCAATTTCCTGAAATCTTAATTTTTCTCTCATGATTTTTGGCTTGTATGCTATTAAGTCACAAACCTATGGCTTCTTTGCACTACTCCTCACTGCCCTTATGCCTTAGGTCATTTATAAACTCCAGTCCCTTTTCTCCTCTTAGGTTCTTTCTCATTTTTCTATTTTAGTGACTCATCTCAGTATGTTCTGAAAGCCTCTGAAAGAAATTGTGTGCCTATTAAGAATCCTTTCAGACACTGTTATCATAAATGCAACTTTGTGTAGCTGCTGTGGATCTGAAATTTTTGGATCCAATTTCTCTTGAATTGGGATTAACGTTTTCTGGGGCCCAAACAGCTCAGCTGCCTCTGTAAGGATTCAGTGGTTACAAGCCAGGACCACAGAGCACAGCTTTGAGTCCCTCCATCAGGACCTCTTCCACGCATGCTTATTGGTAAACATTGATGTGTAAGCATTAATTCTTGCTTACAAGGAAACGGAAATGGCTTTTCTTGGATTCCAAGTCCATCTTTTGGTTTTATTTCTGACAGATCTCTAATTTTCCTCAGACTTCTTGCCTGCTTCCAAAAGCAATTTCGTAAGTTGTTGGGGAAAAGTTAAATGTAAAATTTGAGCCAGATATTTTACGCTTTGTTCTTCAGTTACATCTTAAATAACCTTAGTTTACAAATGAGGAAGCTGAGGTTTAAAAAGAAAGTGGAGGAGTCTGGATTTGAACCCAGAACTAACCAACATCAAAGCCAGTTCTTTGCTCTGCTCTGTAGTGCGCTCTTATAAGGTTATATCTCTGTTTACCTTAACATCACGTCAATCAAGGCAGGTTGTAAAAATTACACTGCACAGTGCCCATATTTTTATTTTTAATTTTTATTTTTTAAAATATATTTTATTGATTTTTTTACAGAGAGAAAGGGAGAGGGATAGAGAGTTAGAAACATCGATCAGCTGCCTCCTACACACCCCTTACCAATGTACATGCCCTTGACTGGAATCGAACCTGGGACCCTTCAGTCCGCAGGCCGACGCTCTATCCACTGAGCCAAACCAGTCAGGGCTGCCCATATTTTTATCTGAAAAAAAAAAAACAAACACACACACACACAAAAACCACGTGTGGGAGATATTCTTTACCCAATGTTTCAAACCTGTTTAAGTCATTTCACAAAGCCTTGTTTTACTGACTTTCATCACCATTCCATTAAGTTTTATAACTATTTACAGATGTAACCACTGAAAGCAGTAGCTATTTATTGTTACAACCCTTTCTATATGTACTTGCTTAGAAGTTTATGTACACATACACACCTGTATCCTTTATTTATTTATTTAAAATTTTTTTAGATATGATTATGGTTTTGGACTTCCTTTTTTTCACTTAATAATGTCTTGAAGATGTTTATATGTCACTTCAAATAGGACTGCCTTATTCTTCTTAATGCAACATAGTAGTGATGTTACAGAAGACCAAAGAAAAACCAAGTGACGCTTCAAAGAAGCGGAGGGACACTGTTTAATACGCCAGTGGACTCAGGGAACAGCCTTCCAAATCTGAGTGAAGGAACATGCATAGGGCTTTCCTTTATATCTCCCTCCCTATGGTCTTTGTCCAGCAAACATGGATTATGCTTCTTGTCCTTTTCGCGGGCCTTGCAAGAAGGCCCCCAGGTGTTGGGGTCTCCAGGCCATAACTGATGGTCTGGCCTGGTGCCAGCGTTAATAACCCTCCCTCTGGGGCAGTGCACTGTTCACAGTAACAGGTTCTGCAAGACCAGTATCTGGGAAGGAGGTGGTGACTTAATTATAGGTTATCAAGAATGTACACTGAGCTTGCTGGCATGGATTCAGATCACTAGCCCCCAAATATCAGGGTTACATTGGAATTAGCCCTTTTTAACCTTCTCAGTATCTCATTCCCTATTAATACCAACATTTCCTAAGGTGTGTTCCCTGGTTAGAATTCGGTTAAACACAGTTAACTAGATTCCTTTACTGCAGACTATCAGAGCTTTCAGTATGACAATGTACATTATACATCTCCAAGAGGGCTCTCCAGGATGGATGGTCACCAAACCAAGTGCACCACTTTAGTTGATTTCAAGCTTTTCCGGGAAAGATGCTCTCTCTTACGGGTGACACAAATTTAGGATGGTAGGCTAGTCCTTAGAATGCTAGATATCGGCTAGCTGAACCACAGGGTGCAGTCAACAGGATACAGTTTAACAGGAACAAAAGTGCTGCCCATTGGTTTTAAATAGCAGCACAAGTATAAAGTAAGGATTAGCAATTCTTTAGAAAAAGGAAAGTCTATGATTGTACATGGATTTGCAAGTTCAATATAAGCTGTCAAGCTGGTTTGGCTGCTTAAAATGCTAATGAACATTTAAGATGCATACCTGGGATTGTGGTATTCAGATCAGTGGAGGTAATTCACTGTACTCCTGTTGACCCAGCTTAGTCCTTCAGCTTCTCAGAGGGAAAGCTCCACCTCTTAGCACCAGTGCCATGTCCCCTGATCCATCCTTGGAACATGAAAAAAGGGGGCAGGAGGAGCAGATAGGAGCTTGCAGTGAAAGCAATATTATATATAGACATTTTGGAGTTTATAAAGGTTTCCCAAGGACTCATTTACTTCTCTCAATTCAGGGCTGCAGATGTTATTTCCTTCATTTTACAGAGGAAGAAATAAGCCTCAGCGGGGTTATCAAGAACAGAGTGCTCAGTCTAAGCTATTTGAACCATACCGCCATTGTGTTTATATATGTGTTTGTTTTTTTTTCCTCTTGATTACCAAATGTTTCCCAACTCCATTGTCTGTCTTTGCTACTCACTAGAATACCCCATGTAATAATCATGCTCATTCGAACAGAGCTCATCTGACTTATAACTGGTAACCTGCTCTTCATACTCTTCTTCTTCATACCCCCCCCCTTTTTTAATGCTGAAGCAATTAATGGCAACTGGGTTTGAATCATTGCACTATTCTGCCAGTTCTTCCACTCTAATCTGGTCTCAGCACTTTGTCAGCAGGGGTTTGCTGCTGTCCATTGTCCCAGATCTTGCTTGCAGAAATCATCCCATCACTTAACAAAAAGTAACTCAATTATTTATTTGAGGCAGATGAATGCTTATTCTTCTGTATCCTCCTGGCTAAGGACTAGTCCACATGAAATATGCAATGTTCGATAGTGGTCTTTGGTAGTATCCACTCTTATTTTCAATGTGTTTTTTAAAATTATTTTTTCAATTATAGTTGACATACAATATTATATTTGTTTGAGGTGTACAACATAGTGTTTAGACATTTATATACCTTACTAGAGGCCCGCTGCATGAAGATTCATGCAAGAATAGGCCTTCCTTCCCCTGGCTTCGCTCCTGGCCGCCCGGGAGCTTCCCAGTCGCCGCTCCCAGGCAGAGCACCGCCCCTGTAGCTCCCTCCGCCTCTCCTCCCCCTCATAGCAGGTGTCCTGCCCTGCCCAGCTGCTCTGTGCCTGCATATGCACATTAACCCACCAGCTTTGTTGGGTTAATTTTCATACTCACTCCTGATTGGCTGTGGGTGTAGCAGAGGTATGGTCAATTTACATGTTTGTCTATTATTAGGTAAGATGAAGTGATCACCACAATAAGTCTGGCACCATATATAGTTATTACAATGTTATTGACTATATTCCCTATACTGTATTTTATATCCCTGTGACTATTTTTATAACTTGCAATTTGTAATTATTAATTCCTTTAACTATTTTTGCCCATTCTTCCAACCCCTCTCCCATCTGGCAACCATCTATGAGGATTTTTTTCTTTTTTGGTTCATTGATTTTGTTTTTCCAGATTCAATATATCAGTGAAATCTTATGGTATTTACCTTTCTCTTTCTGACTTATTTCACTTAGCATAATACCCTCTAGGTCAGCCTTGGGCAAACTACGGCCCGCGGGCCGGATCCGGCTGTTCTATCCAGTTCTCTTGCTCTCCCCTCCGCTCCTTTACTTTGAATTTATATTAGTTCACACAAACACTCCATCCATGCTTTTGTTCTGGCCCTCTGGTCCAGTTTAAGAACCCATTGTGGCCCTCGAGTCAAAAAGTTTGCCCACCCCTGCTCTAGGTCCATCCATGTTTTGCAAATAGCATGATTTTATTTTTATGCACAAGTAATATTCTATTGCATATATGTAACTGCATCTTCTTTAGTCATTCATCTATTGATGGGCACCTAGATTGATTCCATATCTTGGCTCTTGTAAATAATAATGCAGAACATAGAGGCGCATATATCTTTTCAAATGAATGTTTTGGATTTCTTTGGAAATACCCAGAAATATAATTGCTGGATCATATAGTGGTTCTATTTTTAATTTTTTGAGGAAACTCTGTAGCATTTACTATAGTGGCTACACCAATTTACAATTTGGAGATATTCACTCAATAATTCATGTCATGAATAGAAAATATAAAACTAAAAATTAAATATCTAAATAATGAAGAGTAAATTTAAAAACATTCTGCTACCAGGAGGCAAAACCTGTTTCTATATGAGATATAGCTGTTAAAGATCATGACATGAGCAAAGAGAGTTTCGTGAGAACAGATTGAAAACTGGCTTCTTTTTTTCTTTCACAAACTTCATATACCACTGGTGCTTGTAATTGACATTGGCATTATCAATGTACCAAATTACCTTTAAAATATTCACAAACATAATTTGAATGCCTTATATAAAATCTCTCAGTCAGTCAAGCAATATAAGCCCGTAATTAATTATTATATAGTAACCTATATGGTATGTGCTATGGGGGAGACAAAGAAGTTTAAGGTAATGTCCCAGAGCATGAGAACTTCTAGTCTAGTTGAAGAGATAAGGTCATGCTTGGCAACACAGTAGGACCTCATTACATAGCTTTTAAGCAGACCAAAAAATTTTCCCCATCCTCCAAGCATGCGAGGAACTCATGTGGTGCAGACATTAAATGAGAACAAAAAGTAACTTTGTGTAGGAGGTGAGTTTTGATCAGGGCTTTGGAGGATTGGGAGTATGAGAACAGCTAAAGAAGACCCTAGGAGTCATATAAGGAATTAAGAATGGCCAGAGGAAGGGGAGGGAAATAAAAATAGTCTCTAAATATTCACAACATTCTAGACTCTATATGTTGCCTCATTTAATTCTCATAGCATCCTGTGAGGTGAATAATATTTTGCCCATTTTTCAGAAGAGGGTATTGGCATGCAGATTCAGATTCGAAAGTCTGTGCTTTTTTTCCACTACATATTTTCTCTATGAAAGCCTTAAAGGTGAGATAGCACTTCCCAATGAACAGTGTCCTTATTTGAAAAATGGCAGGATAGGAGCATGAATACAAATGTATCTTCAAAATGAAATGGCCATTTTGCATCACTACCAGTTCATCCTGTTTGCCAAACAGCATACCATCCTCATCTATAAATCTTTTTCATGTTTAATAAATGTCATTGAGTTTGGCCCTTTGTTAAATTGACATATGAGGACATTATTTCCTTATGGCAATGATTTCCAAATTTCCAAATTAACAATCTGGCCAATGTGGAACTGTGCCTAAGCAAGTAGAAAAACATGGTTGTTGGCCTCTGCTGCAGTCTCTCTCCCTCCTATGGCGTGGCACATTCCCGAGAGAGAGAGAGAGAGAGAGAGAGAGAGAGAGAGAGAGAGAGAGAGAGAGAGATTTCACCAGAGCTCAATGGAAGTGCAGAATGACTTTAAGTCATTGGTTAGGACCATAAATTTGTGTTTAGCTCACTTATGTAACTCTTAATTGGCTTATATTACATAGAGATGGATGGAAATTGAGACTCAAAGATGACACAGAGACGTATAGAATACAGGGATAGGCAAAAGTAGGCTTACAGTTATAATACAAATAAATACAATAATAAGACAAGAATAAAATCTTGTTTCTTGTACTCACAACTGTTGCCCAATCCTGTATAGACACACTTCACTGAAAGACTAGATTCTTTAAAAAAACACACACACACACATTTTTATTGATTCTAGAGAGGAAGGGATAGGGAGAGAGAGATAGAAACATCAATGATGAGAGAGAATCATTGATTGCCTGCCTTCCCCACACTCCCTAATGGGGTTTGAGCTGGCAACCTGGGCATGTGCCCTAACCAGGAATTGAAACATGACCTCCTGGTTCGTAGGTTGACGCTCAACCATTGAGCCATACCTGCCAGGAAAGACTTGATTCTTAATGTCCCTTCTTTTCTCTCTTAACCTTAACCCCCTTCATTTCATTTCAGGGCCCTGAATAACTCCTGCTCTGCAAGCCAATGGCCTCTCATTAGACTTCAGCCTACATGCTGCTTAAATTTCTTTTCTTTTAATGACCTTTCTTCCTTGAGACCTTCAAAATGTTATCTTCTCCATTATTACCAGGAACAGCATTTTGCATTGTCCATGATTGCACTTTCTATCTTCAGAGTTCACAAACTTTTAACTATATTGTTTAAAATCACTAGTTGTCAAAGAATTCTTGGAGGTAATCCTTTTTTTAAAGCACAATGATATTATTAATTTCATTGCAAAATAATTTCTTTTTTTCTGACAGCTCATTACTGTAAAAAACGTTGTGAACAGAAAGAGAAAGTGAAAAAAACACACACCAAAACCCTGCAGTCTGGTAATTATCTTACCTAATAATAGACAAACATGTAAATTGACTGTACCTCTGCTACTCCCACAGCCAATCAGAGTGAGCATGCAAATTAGAAGGCCAAAGATAGCGGCTGCCCAGCTGCTCCTGGCACGGAGTGGCCAGGCGGGGCAGGACGCCTGCTATGAGAGGGAGGGCGGGGGCGAAGGGATCTACAGGAGTGGAGTGCCGCAGCGAAGACAAGACTGCAGACTCCAGAGTCTGCAGCAAAGACGAAGATGGCAGACTCCAGTTGAAGACGGTAGTCTGCAGTGAAGATGGCACACTCTGGCTGGAGTCTGCAGCAAAGACAAAGAAGGCAGACTCTGGCCAGAGCAAAGGCCTGGGTCCCAGGTGCCAGAGGAAAACCGGTGCTGGAAGCCAAGGGAAGGAAGGCCTGTTGCACGAATCTCTTTGTCCAATGGGCCTCTAGTCTGCCTAATAAAAGAGTAACATGCTAATTGACTGTACCTTTGCGACACCAATCAGGAGTGAGTATGCAAATTAACCCAACAAATATGGTGGGTTAATTTGCATACAGAGGCACCAAGCAGCTGGGGCGACGACGCAGGCGTTCTGCACCACCCCAGCTGCTCAGGTCCTCTGGGCAGCGTGGGAAGGTAGAAAGGTGGCTCCGGGCTGGAGCGGAAAGGCTGCTCTGGCCAGAGCGAAGGTGGTGCCGGCAGCCAGGGGAATGAAGGCCCATTCTTGCACGAATCTTCATTCGTGCATCAGGTCACTAGTTCTTCCATAATTGTTTATGCAGATGACAAAAATTTACACATAAATCAGATAATATTTTCTTACTTTTTTTAAAAAAATATATTTTATTGATTTTTTACAGAGAGGAAGGGAGAGGGATAGAGAGTTAGGAACATTGATGAGAGAGAAACATCCATCAGCTGCCTCCTGCACACCTCCTACTGGGGATGTGCCCGCAACCAAGGTACGTGCCCTTGACCGGAATCGAACCTGGGACCCTTCAGTCTGCAGGCTGACGCTCTATCCACTGAGCCAAACCGGTTTCGGCAAGATAATATTTTCTTCAATAAACTATCATGGATATCTTTTCGTGGCAATACATAAATCTCTATTTTATGCATTTGAATGCTGCATAGTATTCCATTGAATGTATACATCATGATTTAATCCTATTGAAGGAAAAAGTTGGTTGTTTCTAATTTTTAACTTTTTAAAAATGGGCTGTCATATTTTATTTTTTATACATATATTTTACATATTTCTTTCACACTTACCTTTTGGATAAATTCTCAGAAATTGAATTTATGGATCAAAGAATATGCAAAGTAAGACTTTTAGTATAGAGCTCTAATTTGCCCTCTAGAAATTTCAATGACAATTTATATTCTAACTAACATGTGAAGACATCTGTTCCCACACACTCTTTAGCACTTGACATTAACCATGACATTTTGTTAAAATAATTGGCAAAATTGATACCTTGGTTTTATTTTTATTTGAATTCCTTTGATTATTACTGATGTTGGTCCTATTTTCTTTTTTAAAATATATTTTTTTATTGATTTCAGAGAGGAAAGGAAGATGGAGAGAGAGAGAGAAACATCAGTGATGAGAGGGAATCATTGATTGGCTGCCTCCTGCATACCCCACACTGGGAATCGAACCATGACCTCCTGGTTCATACATTGACACTCAACCATTGAGCCATGCCAGCTGGGCCTATTTTCTTTTGATTAATATCAATTATTGCTTTTATGATTTGTCATTCTTTTCCCCCACTGCTTTAACATAGGTGTTACATTTTTTATTTATTTCTAAGATCTCTTTTATAGTATGGCTCTTAATTTATTGCTATATGTGTAGCAAGTATTTTCTCCATATTGTTATCTCAACTTTGTTATTAGAATAACATGAAGAGATTCGTGCAGTAGGCCTTCCTTCCCTTGGCTTCCAGCACCGGCTTTCCTCTGGCACCTGGGACCCAGGCCTTCGCTCTGGCCAGAGTCTGCCTTCTTCGTCTTTGCTGCAGGCTCCCGCCGGAGTCTGCTGCCTTTGTCTTTGCTGCAGACTCCAGCTGGAGTCTGCCATCTTCACTGCAGATTCAGGCCAAAGTCTTTCATCTTCGTCTTTGCTGCAGACTCTGGAGTCTGCAGTCTTCCTCTTCGCTGTGGCCAGAGTGCCGCTCCTGTAGATCCCTTCGCCCTCCCTCTCATAGCAGGCATCCTGCCCCGCCTGGCCACTCCGCACCTGGGCGGCCGCCATCTTTCTCCTAATTTGCATATTCCTTCCTGATTGGCTGGTGGGTGTAGTGGAGTGATGGTTAATTTGCATGTTTCTCTTTTATTAGTGTAGCTAGAGGCCCGGTGCATGAAATTTGTGCATGGGGGGTGTCCCTCAGCCCAGCCTGCACCCTCTCCAATCTGGGACCCCTTGGGGGACGTCTGATTGCCTGCAGGATCGGGCCTAAATGGTCAGTTGGACATCCCTCTCACAATTCGGGACTGCTGGCTCCTAACCACTCGCCTGCCTGCCTGATTGCCCCTAACCACTTCTGCCTGCCAAACTGATCACCCCCAACTGCCCTCCCCTGCCAGCCTGATCACCCCCAACTGCCCTCCCCTGCCAGCCCAATAGCCCTCAACTGCCCTCCCCTGCTTGCCCGATCACCCGCCCCCAATTGCCTTCCCCTGCTGGCCTGATGGCCCCCAACTGCCCTCCCCTGCTGGCCTGGTCATCCCCAACTTCCCTCCGCTGCTGGCCTGGTCACCCCCAACTGCCCTCCTCTGCTGGCCTTGTCACCCCCAACTGCCCTCCCCTGCCAGCCATCTTGTGGTGGCCATCTTGTGGCAGCCATCCTTTGACGACGTGGGGGCGGTCATCTTGTGATGATGTGGGGGTGGCCATCTTGTGATGACGCAAGGGGGAGATGCCACCTAGGCTTTTATTAGTATAGATAACAGTTTTTACATTGACTTTTTAATATATCTGGAATTTATTTTGGTGTAATATAGGAATCTAACCTACTTTTCACATGAATGGTTCCATTTTCCCAGCATCATTTACTGAACAATCCATTATGGTGGAATGATTGTAGTGATGGCCCCAATTTGTTCACTCATCTCTGTATCCAAGCTCTTTGGTAGTGTCCTCCTTCACTGACTCTGGGCTTGGACATATGACTTGCTTTTGCCAACGAAACAGTAGCAAACATGATGTAAGCAGAGACTTGAAAAGTGTTTGCATTGAGATTTATCTGTTTGCTACTCTTAAAACTCTGGTGCTACATAAACAAGCCCAAATTAGCTTAATATCTCATATTATTAGTATGGTACATTTGTTAGTTATAAGTCATGAGTGAGTATTGATATGTTATTATTAAGTCGAGTCCATAGTTTACATTAGGGTTCACTCTGTGTTGTACAGTTTATGGGTTTTGGCAAATGCATAATGTCTTATATTCTCTATTACAGTATTTTGTAGAATAGCTTTACTGTCCTAAAAATCTTCTTTGTTCTACCTGGTCATCTCTCCCTCCTTTCCCCAACTTACAGCCCCTGGCAACCACTGATCTTATTGTTTGTGTAGTTTTGCTTTTTTATACTCTATCATAAAGTTGGAATCATATATTATGCTTTTTGCCTTTATTAAAAAATTAAGACTATATATTTGGACTAGTTTTAGATTCACAGCAAAAATGAAGGGAAGGTACAGAGATTTACTGTATAATCCTGATCCACACACATCCATAACTTCCCTCCTTTATTATACTTTATTTATTCCTTTTTCCTCCCTCTGTATATGTCTAGAAATTATATGTCTTAAATCTATCCTACTAGAGGATATGCTCACATTTTTATAACCATTTGGCACTATGTTTCTTGAACAAAATAAAAATTTAAGCTATATCTGAGATCACCTCCATCACTATAATGATGAGGGCTTTAATATTCCTTACTTATTTCTTCCTATTCTGTTTCCTTAGTATCCAGGTGTAGTTGAAATAAGCTGGATTTTTACTTCCAGTTCAAAATTAACATGTTTAAACATGGTCTGTTCTAGTTAAGAATCCTTCTTTAACAAATGATTTAAATGTTATAAGAACATTATCACTGACTAGAGGCCTGGTGCACGAAATTTGTGCACTGGGGGGGGGGGTTGTCCCTCAGCCCAGCCTGCACCCTCTCACAATCCGGGACTGCTGGCTCCTAACCACTAGCCTGCCGGGCTGCCTGATTGCCCCTAACCACTCTGCCTGCCAGCCTGATAGCCCCCTAACTGCTCCCCTGCTGGCCTGATTGACACCTAACTGCTGCCCTGCTGGCCTGATCACCCCCAACTGCCCTCCCCTGCTGGCTAAATTACCCCCAAATGCCCTCCCCCGCAGGCCCGGTCCCCCCCAACTGCCCTCCCCTGCAGGCCTGGTCCCCCCCAACTGCCCTCCTCTGCTGGCCATCTTGATGATGTGGGAGCGGCCATCTTATGGTGGTCATCTTGTGATGATGTGGGGTGGCCATCTTGTGATGACATGGGGACAGCCATCTTATGATGCAAGGGCATGAGGGTCAATTTGCATATTACCTCTTTATTATATAGGATACTGCACTGTAAATTGTAATGTTTTCACAGCTCACTGCCTTTTCTTTTCTACCACATCTTTCTATTTCTTGAGGGTTTTATTCAGATTTCTTTGTTATTTCACCAGACTACCTTCTTGGGTACTTTTCTTAGTAAAGGATGTATAGAAGAGAGGTTTTCTGGGTCTTCCAATGTGGAAACTGACTTCCCTTTGTCCTTACAGAGGAGCCATCCAATCTTCACTTCAGAATGCTGTCCCTGTGGCTGGCTGCCTCTCAGCATTATGTAGCAAATGACAACTTCATTGGCAGCCCCGGTACCTTTCCTATCCTATGTAATAAAAGTCTAACATGCAAATTGTCCCCTTGACCAGGAGTTCTGCTGCGAGTTCAACCACTTGCTATCATGTGTGCTGACCACCAGAGGGCGGCGCTAAACATGGTGGGAATTCGTGTAGTGTTGCTGGTAGCGGGTGGCAGTGGAGGTGCTGCCAGCCCCAATGGGTCCCGAGAACGGGACCAGGGTGAGATGGTGGAGCAGGTGAGTGGGTGGCACCAGGCCAAGGTGGGTGCGAACCACTGGTTGCTAGGCGGGGACAGTCGTCCTGCCACTGCTGCAGGGCTCCCAGGTGCTGAGGGAGCTGAGCCGGGGCCAGATGCCCCACCGATCTGATTGTGGGGTGACCAGCGGCAGTGGTGGGGGGGTGGGGCCACCGCCAGGCTCCCTCAGCACCTGGGAGCTGGGCGGCAGTGGGGTGATTGGTGGGGCGATCAGGCCCTGCAGGTGGCGACTAGCAGCAGTGGCGAGGGGCAGTTGGCAGGGGGAAGGGAGGGAGTACCCAGCTGGCAGCTGGCAGCCACTAGAGACCCTACCAGTGCATGAATTTTGTGCACTGGGCCTCTAGTAAGATAATATGTTTATTTTGAAGCTTATTAGATTTTCTATTTATCCTTTGAATTAAAATGTCTCATCAGGGTATGACTAGATATGTTTTTTTCTTTTTTCTGTTTTTTAGGTGTGTGTTTTCTTTCATTGGAATTTCCTTTAATATGCCACGCTCATCCCTGACTTAGAGGCTTGACACAGCTCTTCCTTTTTTTTGGAATGATCTTCCCCTAGACATTGCAAGGTTGCCTCCTTCCCATCATTTGGTTTCAACTCAGATACATCCAGTCCTTCTCTGATCAGCACACCTAAAACATCTCCTAATCATAGTCATTCTTGATGACATTTACTGTTCTGTTTGATTTCCTTCATAGCATTTGTTATGGTCTGATATTCTTATATTTCTTTATATGTGTTGATTGCTTGCCCTCCCCATCAGAATGTAAACTCTATGAGGGCAGAGATCTTTTTTTATTTTATTGACTGTGTATCTTTGGCTCCTATAATACTGCCTAGCACATAGGAGGGGCTGAATGAATGAAAGAGAAAAAAATATGAAATAGCAGAAACTGCTTTCCTTTTTCTGGGATTTTCTATGTGATCAGTCCTCTTTTTCCTATTTAATTTTCTAACATCCAAAAACTGCCCTCCATTCTTCTGTTCTACCTTAGGCTTTTGGTGAGAAGTAAAGTAATTCTCTCTCTCTCTCTCTCTCTCTCTCTCTCTCTCTCTCTCTCTCGGGCAAATACATGCACACAGAATGAAGTTAAAGAAACTCTAGCATAGGGGAAGCTGCATTATTCAGTTGATATAATAAAGTTTACAAAATCTCTGGAGTATTTGGAAGAACTCCTGTCCTCTGTTTCACATTATTTAAATTCTCTGAAATATGATCCAGTTCTTATTTTTGTTTAATACCTACTCACAGCCAAAAAGATTGAATGTTGCTTTTGTTTTGTCTTGCAAATATAATTCAAAACATAACATGATTATAATTTTAAATTGATTTGTTTTTGTTAGAGATTTGGTTTAATATTATTGGTTTGACCTGTATAACCAGGCTTTGGCAATGGAAGTTAACTTCAGAAATTTAATATAAATATTAAGGCCATTTTCTTCACCTGTTGTATCTGGAAAATGTGATTAAGACTAGAATCTTGGCTTCCCCACATTGGTGTTTTTCTTTAGCACACCATTATCTTTTTTAAAAAAATATATTTTTATTGATTTCAGAGAGGAAGGGAGAGGGAAAGGGAGATAGAAACATCAATGATGAGAGAATCATTGATCTGCTGCCTCCTTCACGCCTCCCATTGGGGGCCGAGTCTACAACCTAGGTATGTGCCCTTGACTGGAATTGAACCTGGGACCCTTCAGTCCGCAGGCTGATGTTCTATCCACTGTTCCAAACCAGCTAGGACAGCACACCATTATCTTGTTTAAAGGTCCAGAGTTGAAATTATAAGCTATTATGACCAATGTTTTCCAGTGAAAAAGTTATATCCTTTTTGTACATAGTAGATGAGTGCTGTAAATTTGTTGAATGGATGAATGTAGATATATTTTAAAAATTTCAAACAAATAACTAAGCTTTACTTTTTTGTTACTAAATACTTCTAGGGTGATTAGGCATCTCACTGAAGAAATGGAAGAGAGGTAGGAAGGATAGGAAGAGTGGAAAACATTGGTGCTTAGATAAATATAAGCAATGATTTATGTTGGATTTCTGTAAAATTCTCATAGTTGGTTGTTAGCCTACCCTGTAAAACCAGTTTTTTTTTGTAGTGATTGCTGAGCAGGTAATGTAATAGCTGTATCAATGCTGGTAGTCTTTAGTGCAATTCACTAAGTATTACCAGTTCTCTGTCTTCGGATTCTTGCCAGTTCTCTGTCTTATGATTCTTCTTTGGTAGAATCATATTTCCTGCTGCCTTTGTGATTGTTTGGGCCTCTGTGACTACTTGTAGACAACGAGTTGAAAGCAGAAATGACAATGAGAAATGTGACAGTTAAGCCAGAGTGAGGTAAGAACTCCCAAAACGCCCTTTCCTTCTGGCATGATTATTAGCAGGTACCTGATAGAGGCTGCTTCATTATCCTGGATTCTGGAATGAGGGTGACATAGAGTTCCCAGCTGAATACCAAAATAATATATTGATCATGTACTGTGAATTAGAAATAAATCTTTCTTGTTTAAGACACAGAATTGGGGTAGTTTGCTAGTGCAGCATAACCTAGCCCATTCTGACCAATACACAGTATTTAAATAAGCCATTTCAAGAGGAAACTTTGCTTAAATCTCTTGCTTTGAATGCTGTTTCTGGGCCCAACTCTCTGTCCTGTTTCTTTCTTTTTTTAATATATTTTTTATTGTTGATAGTATTACAGTTATCCCCATCCTCTCGGCCCCTCCCCCCCCCCCAGGTCTTCACTACCCTATTGCCCTTGTCCATGGGCTGTGATATAAATATAAATATACATATACATATATATTCTGTCCTGTTTCTTGTGGCCCTCCTACAGCTTTTGGATTTCACTTCAGCATTGCATCTTGAATCTTACTGCCTGGCCCAGTTCATGGACATAAATAAAACACATATTACCGTTTTTAATATAACTTTTAGATTTGAGGCATGTACTGTCTCATTATCTCTCATTCCTTTCACTTCTTCATTCATGAAACAAAATATTGAGCATTTGCTATGTATGAGCCAGTTTAAGCCACCAGGAAAAAATGGCGAATAAAAAGTTTAAAAAATTGCCGAAACCGGTTTGGCTCAGTGGATAGAGCGTCGGCCTGCGGACTGAAAGGTCCTGGGTTCGAGTCCGGTCAGGGGCATGTACCTTGGTTGCAGGCACATCCTCAGTGGGAGGTGTGCAGGAGGCAGCTGATCGATGTTTCTCTCTCATCGATGTTTCTGGCTCTCTATCCCTCTCCCTTCCTCTCTGTGAAATATCAATAAAATATATTAAAAAAAAAGTTTAAAAAATTACATTATAGTTGGAAAGACCAAAACAATCAAATATTTATACAAAGAAATGTAAAATTAAAACAGCGGTAATTGCTATGCAATGGAGATACACATATTATCTATCTGTCTATCATCTACCTATCGATTCTGATAATGTAAATGTGGCAAAATGTTCATAATTAGAGAATGTTGGTATATAGGAATGATGGTATACAGAAATTTTTGTACTATTCCTGCTACTTTTCTCTAAGTATGGAATTCTGTCAAAATTGAAAAAGCTTTTTCATGCCAGACCAGCATGGCTCAATGGTTGAACACCAACCTATGAACCAGGAGATCATAGTTTGATTCCTGGTCAGGCACATGCCCTGGTTGAAAGCTTGATCCCCAGTGTGGGATGTGCAGGAGGCAGCCAATCAAAGATTCTCTCTCATCATTGACGTTTCTCTCTCTCCCTTTCCTTTCCTCTCTCTGAAATCAAGAAAAAAAAAATCTTTTTTTTAAAAGCTTTTTCAGAGCACTTACTGGCTTTCATATGGGTTGGTTATCTGGGTGTAATACTTGATTCAAACTCTTAGGCAAATTATATTGTCTGGCATTGCAGCACTTATTTCTATATCTTTGTTAATCAGTGTTCCTGCAAAATCCAGTGGCCCACACACACATGATAGAATTGAAAAAAAATCCATTTTAAATTTCACTTTGTATTAAAACAGCAAACAAATTTTAAAAAAGTCTTGTTTTCATTTTATCCTGTTTTTAAAAATGAGTATGTAATAAATAGAGAAAATCAGAAAAAGATAAAGAGAGCCCAATGAAAATGAAAATTACTCATAACTAATCAGTGATAATTGCTACTATGTTTTGGCAAATTTTTATCATATATTTTTGGTTTTCATTTAGCAGCATTGATTATCTGTTGTTTATAACAAATTACTCTGAAACTTAGCTGGTTAAAATAAACACTATCTCACAGTTTCTGAGGTTCAAGAATCTGGGAGTAGCTTAGCTGAGTGGTTGTAGGTCAGAATCAAGTTTTATTTGACTTTGTTTCCCCATGGTTCCTGGCACACAGTAGGTACCTAATACATGCTTGTTGAATAATAACATATTGAAATTCTGGTGCCATAAAAATGATGCACACTTACCTGGTAGTCTAAAACTTAAAAGCAATCATGTGGGTATTTGGTACCATGGTTTCCTTTTTTCTATCCTATGTTGTGACATAGAATTTCCTCATTTTTCTTAGATTTCAATGGTACCATTTGTTGGGCTAAAATAGATATCATGCTAAAAACATGGACATTTCTCTATCCCCAAGCTCCTCAAGCAAGAAACAATCACCACCAAAATAAACTAAATTCCCTAATTATTATTAGAATATTTTAAAAAGCTGGAAGCCTGTTCTAACTTTGAAGTTGTAATAGGTTTAGCTGTGCTTTTCCCACACTAAAAACCATTGCATTTATTGGTTTTCTCTAAGATGCATGTATATACCATATATGTAATCATAGTCTTTTCAAACAACTGCTCAGGGGATCAGAAGAGGCAGTGGGGAAATAAGCAAATTGGTATGATTCTACCTGAAAGCCAGTGCCATATATTAGCAGTTCTATTTTGGAGGAGGAAAATAGTCCAATTTAAAGGCTGGCATAAGTATTATGCTCATTACTCATTCACTTCCTTACATAAGTGGCAGAAAATTCTGTGATTTCATGCCAACTCTTCCAACAAAGACATGTCATGGCTTTTTGCTTTACTTGGTTTCTTCCTATTTTAAATTGACAATTTATACCTCCAGAAAACATTAGAGGCAGCTTCCAATGTTGAAACATTGAGACCAGACTATTAAAAGTAAAAACAGAACAAATTTTAATGAAAATAATAGAAATTCCCTATAGGAGTTCTATAATGAGAGGAGAAGCCATTGGGTGCCCAGACACAGTCTGAGTAACACGCATTTAATGAGGTGCTGGTGAAACAGTTGGGAGCTAGCCATTCTCTTGACGTAAATGAGCAGTTCTTGCAAACATCATCCTCAATCATTGGCTAGAGCACTTCTCTCTCTTAAAATATAACTTCACACTTATACAGAAGTTCACAGGACAGAACAAGAATTCCTGGATATTCTTCAACAAAACCTACCAGTTGTTTACATCATTTGCCCCTATTTTCATGTTCGATATCTCTCTCCTTCTTTCTCTCTGCGCGCGTGCGCGCACAAACACTCTCTCTCTCTCTCTCTCTCTCTCTCTCTTTCTGAACCATCTGAGAGTAAGTTGGAGACACTGTGTCCTTTAGCATGAAATACTTTAGTGCTGTATAGCCTTCAAATAAGAAAAGGACTTTCTTTTATGTAATCAGTAAAATTAATCAAAATCAGGAAAATTAATAATGAAACTATAAATACCCAGTCTATGGATTTTACTCAAATTTTATTGATTGTCTGACTAATGTCCTTTAGAGTAAAAGATAACAATGTTCTGATCAAGGATGGCATGTCGAATTTAGTTTTCATATCTCTTTAGTCTCCCTTAATTTGGAAGAGGTCCTTTGTCATTCTTCATCTCTCATGACCTTAAAAGTTTTGGAGAATATTTTGTAGAATGCCCCTCAATTTGGGTTTATATAATTAGATTTTGGTTGTGATTTTTGGTAGTACTATCACAGAAGTGATGGCTGTGTCCTCCTTCATGCAGTATGTCAAGATGTCAAGAGACACATGGTAATGGTTTGTTGCAATACTGGATTTGAGAGTAAATATTTTAAATTTTTTTTTATCTTTATTATTGAAAGTATTACTGATGTCCCTCTTTCCCCCCACTGTCACCTTCAAGCCTGCACCCACCCCCCACCCCAGGCCTTCAACCTTTGTTGGTATAAGAAACATCTAAACCTGTAGAGAATTTTCATAAGGTTTTTTTTGAGCCAAACTGATAACAATACTGGGAAGCAAGATTTTAAATGCTCTGGAGAATGACAGTTTATGGTTTCTTTTATGCATTTGGAATCAGGGAAGGAACATAAGGAAGATTACATGAAAGTGGAAGAAAGTAAGGCAGGGATTGAATTACAGGATAGTTAAGATTATGTGCTCTCTTTCTCTAGCCAGCGTGGCTCAGAGGATAGAGTGTCAGACTGTGGACTGAAGGGTCCTGGGTTCAATTCCAGTCAAGGGCATGTACCTTGGTTGCAGGTTCAATCCCTGACCCCAGTCGGGGAGCATGTGGGAGGCAACCAATTAATGTGGATGTGTCTCTCTCACATCGATGTTTCTTTCTCTCTCTCTGATTCTCCTTCTCCCTTCCACTCTCTAAAAATCAATGGAAAAATGTCCTTGGGTGAAGATTAACAAAAACAACAACAAAAAAAGAGTATGTGTTCTCTTGAGGGTGATTATGCTTCTGTGGGGTCTAAAAAAGAGTCATTTCAATTTCAAAGGTGTGTTAACCTAGATACACAAGAACAATGGACAGGGCTTGCTTAAGGCAAATATAAACCTTTTACTGTGTGTACCAGTTAATAATAGCAGATTTTGTAATCAAAGAAAACAGGATAATTTCAAGAGAAACATCCAGAGTGCTTTATTCAAAGTAGTGTCCATCGCTAGCTACACATTTCCCCATCTTTCAGGTAATTTGTGGATACCGTCCCAATAGAACTTTTGTTTTGAGGCAAACCATTCAGAGACCCAATTTTCCACTTCTTCGTATGTTTTGAAGTGCTGCTCAGAAAGTGCATGTGCCATCGATGAGAACAAGTGGCATTCTGAAGGAGTAAGGTCTGGTGAATATAGCGGGTGGGTTAATACTTCCCAGGCAAGATCTTTTAAAGTGTCTTTAACTGGTTTTGAAGTGTGTGATGGTGCATCATGAAGCAAAATTACTTTGCCGTGTCTTCTGGAACATTCTGGTCATTTCATGATCAAAGCGTGGTTCAAATTGATTATTTGTTATCAGTAGCGATCAGTATTAACGGTTTCACCTGGTTTTAGAAGCTCATAATACACCACCCCTTCCTGATCCCACCAAACGCAGAACATTGTCTTCTTTGTGAAGCGATTTGGCCTTGCAGGTGATGTTGATGGTTGACTTGGATCAACCCATGATTTTGTGCATTCGGGATTCTCAAAATAAATCTACTTTTCATCGCCAGTCACAATTTGATGCAAAAAAGACTTTCTTTTGTGCCGTTGAAGCAACATTTTACTGATGACTTTTCCGTTTTCCATTTGTCTTTCGTTCAGTTGATGTGGCACCCATTTTCCTTCCTTTAAAATCTTTCCCATTGCTTGTAAATGATTGGCAATTGTTTGCTGAGCAATGTTTATCTTTCTGCAAGTTGTTTTTGAGTTTGACACGCATCTTCATCCCATAATGCTTGTAATTGTTGGTCTTCAAACTTTTTTGGTTGACCTGAACGTCTTTGTCTTTCACAACGAAATCATCACTTTTAAAGCATTTAAACCTGCATTTACAGGTATCTTGAGATGGAGCATGTTCACCATAAGCTTCCCAAAGTATTCAGCAGCACTTTTCTTCAAAATAAAGTAATGAGTTAAAACTTCCCACAAATGCTCTTTTTTTGGGCACGAAATTCGACATTTTTAAGCATAAAAATATCTATAATGTTAACACTTCCAGCAAATTTGACATATGAAGTTTTGAAGCTTGCTGTCAATACAACAAAATAGCATACATATCAACATATGTGTAACCCTATCTATTGAAAAAATCTGTATTATTAACTGGTACACCTAGTATATGCCTGACTATCCACCATGATCTGCACAGTTAAGAATTTATGATCAGATCACTTGATGAGATTTCTATCTGTCACTGAATTTGTCAATTTATTACAGAACTCCTTTTTCATCCAGACCTTTACTAGCTTTCTGAAATCTTACCTTCTATTCTGTTATATGAGACAAAAATGAAAATGTCTGATACCTTGGACTTACAAATTGAAGGTTGCCCTATATTGGTTATTCTTCATTTGTCCCCATCCTGCATCATTTTCTCACCTTCTTTTTTTTTTTTAGGGTGTGAATGGGTGAGTGTGAGGGGTTATATGAGGAAGTCAGTGAGTGAGAGAATTAGTGAAGGTAGTGTTAGGGTCGCGGAAGGAGGAACGCCTCACCTTCTTTGCTGTGTT
This sequence comes from Plecotus auritus, assembly GCF_963455305.1. Classification (NCBI taxonomy): domain Eukaryota; kingdom Metazoa; phylum Chordata; class Mammalia; order Chiroptera; family Vespertilionidae; genus Plecotus; species Plecotus auritus. The sequence goes on from NC_137773.1 coordinate 73,432,977, forward strand.
CCATACCATGGAGGCTGATAACTGGGGACTGCATCACCTGGGCTCCTCTGCTACTAGCTTCTAAACAGATGTAGCTGATGGAAAATACTGACAGGAGATCAAAGTATGGGAGGAGTGAGAGGTTAGGGAATTTATTCTGCTGGGGCACTCACTGCTTTGCTTTAGCCCCTTATATCTGGCAGTGGATATATCCCTCGTAAGCCTGCTGTCCCCCAGCTCTTCTCACCCTAAGGATGGTAGCAGCTTCCTGCAGACCTAGTCTCTAGGACCCTCAACATGCCTTGTTGGTTCCCTTAACTGCTCATACCTCTAAAAGTCCTTTGTTAAAGACTCTTATTTTTTAGAGCTGAGTTGAATTCTGTTTTCTGCTGTGACTCTTACTGGTCCAGCTGTCACTATTTCTGGAAAACATAGGTGGTGAAAGAGACAACTTTTAGAAAATTATGGAAAGGCAAGTGATATGATTTATTATCATTAAGAAGAACAAAAGCCAGTTGTTGATCATTTACTGGATATAATAATACTAAGTGGCACCAACTACAGGCACCAAATGGAGTCCTGAAGGGTGCAAGGCATATTTCTTTTCCCTCAACATGTTTAGGATGGAATTGAGGAGGCAGATGGTCCATGATAGAGAAATTCAGAAGAGAGATCCATGAAAGTTGGAGCAGTGAGGGAGTTTTCTTGGCTACAGCAGAAGAAATGAGGGAATTAAAGTAGTGTCTTCTGTTGCCTAGGCATATTACCCAAAGCTTTTAATTCTTCTCTCTCTTAAGAGAGCTTATTTTTCTTATCTCATAGCAACTTCCTTTTATAAGTGAGGACCCAAAGTTTAATAGGAGTCAAATGATTTGCCTGAAGTCATAGTTATAACCTGTGAACATGCTGGAATCCAAACCTAGTTTTATTTGATATCTAAAGCTCATGCTTTTTTAATTATGGAAGTAATAAGGAGTGAGAAAGAGAGTTCCATAACGGTGAGATGGTGGGAGAAATGTCAGGGAGACAGAAATGTTTTTGATGTTTGGAGTCATTAATTGTGTAAAATAAAAAGCACAAGAGAGGAACCAGAGTGTTGTAAAGGGTACGGTATTTGCACAAGGCAGCCTTTGGTTACAGCATTCAGGTTTGGTGCTATTTCCTAGAATCAGAAGCCAGTGATCTACCACTATAGTGTAGATGGAAGATTATACAATATGAAAGGTGGTCATCCTCCAAAGTGGGATTGTCCAGGTACCTTAATAATGGTTGGTAAACATATTCTAAATATAACAATCTGCAATTGTTGCAGCCATTTAATTAGAAACAGATAATGATTAGGTGAGAAATAGTTAAATGTTTTATCATCACATATCTCAAGTTAATCATAATTAGATGAAAATTTAGTTCAAAGGATTGTGTACTGTGATTATATATTTGACCACATAAACCATGAGTACTTAGGTACATGGGACCTTTCCTCCACAAAAGGCTGGCAGCCAGAGACAGGTAAGAAAATCCTAGGGGCCAGTCTTAGAAGTAAATCAGCTAATATTGAAGTAATACAGATACAGCATTTTCAGTTCAGAGTGCTTAAAATGTGCACGGTCCTGTTCCTTCCTCACAATGATTTTACGAGATAAGTGCTTTTAATGTCATCACCATTTTACATTTGTCCAGTTCTGAGTTTACTACTCCTCATTGGAAGGGCAGAATTCTTCTCTCATGCCCTATCTTAGGGCTGTTGCCTTCTTCTAGGTCCCTTAACTCTCCGCCAGGTTACTTTCTTCACTAACACTTTCTGCTTTGTCATAGTTTCTTACTTTTACCTGACTGTCTTTCCTTGCTGATGTGTTAATTGTTATTTAATGTAATGGCTGACAATAATTCCTCAGGGGCCCTGAGTTTTCATGGAGAACCCTAAAGTGAGGAGATCTTATACTCAAAGAACAGAAGCTTTAATGTGCAATCACAGGTGATGTAGTATGACATTCTGTGACACGGAAATCCTATATACCACCTACTTATCAGGAGTCTGAGCATGGCCAGCAGAGGTGTAGAGAATGTGGTGTGGATCTTCCATGAGGTGGAGGAAATGGAGATAAAGTGCTTCTGGTTCATTTCTTTCTTTCTTTTTGTAGACCTGTTTGCTTTTATGTGAGGATGTGATGGATTTGGAGGGGTGGTTCCTTGAGGCATCTGAGCCCAGTTGTGTGATGGGCTTGGCCTTAGTACGCCATCCTCCTTTATCTTAGGAGGGGAGTAACAGGAAAGGTGACGAATGGTTCCCATCACCAGAACATTAAAATGGAGAACCATTACCCTACTTACTGCTCCCAAAGAGTAATGTATACATGAAAACTCAGAAGGCTACCTTCAAAATCCTGCTGACACCCAGCTCTCCCACAAAGCTGTCACGAGGAAGAAAAATTTGTTTTTTATGAAGCTTGCCATTTGTGGTGTGGTGTTCAACTGTCCTCTTGATCACAGCAGGTAATTTCTCCTAGTTTAGGAATACAATGTTGATTTATTATTGGGTTTAGCATAAAATTCTTGGAATGGACAGGACAAAAAGTGTGAGATGTTAGTTGGTTCCTTCCCTCCCCCGTTATTTGCTAGGAAATAACATCCAAAGATCTTGGGAATAAGACAGTAATTCTCCCCTCCTGTCTTTGTAGATCTAAGCAAAGAAAGGCAGTGCAGAACTGATGATCTCTGTCTCCTTAGCTCCTGAGAACAAAACCAGGAGTTTCTTTTGGGTATTGCATGGGGCAGAAAGCAACTTCTATGCCCAGCCAGCATGGCTCAGTGGTTAAGCATCGACCTATGAACCAGAAAGTCATGGTTTGATTCCCAGTCAGGGCACATGCCTGGGTTGGGGGCTTGATCCCCATTGTGGGGCATGTGGGAGGCAGCCGATCAATGATTCTCTCTCATCATTGATATTTCTATCTCTCTCTCCACTTCAATTCCTCTCTGAAATCAATAAAAATATGTTTTTTTAAAAAGCAACTTCTATGATAGAAAGCAGGTCATAACCAAAGGGAGATCTGGTTGTTCCTGTGGAGACTAGGAAGACTGGTTATCAATGGGCATGCTTACCCAACAACTCCTTCCCAGTCCTTGCCTGGACTCAATCAAAATATTTGAAGTTGATACCTTTCCAGAAGATCTGAGCCGTACTTCTATAGAGACCAAACTTCTTGAGGAGTAACTCTTCCACACATAGGAGAATGAGGTACCTTTCTCCCATGCAACAGTAGAAAAACCATAAAACAACTTTCCATAAAGGTTTACAGATGGAATCAGTGGCTTGTTTCTTTCCCCCTTACTTGAGATGAAGGCAAGTTTCTAAACAGATTTCATTCCTAACTGTTGAAATCTTAGTACATGCTGCTTTTGTCCTTCATTCTTCAGCAGCATGAGTGAACACTCATTCTTTTGACATTGGGCAATCCAGTCTCAATTCCAGCCTAGGTGGTCAGCATGCCCAATCTCTACTTCTTGTACTCAACAGTGACTTAGAAATTAATGTATTCCAAATTTAGGCTAGGCAAAACTTCACTCCTCTTCCTCGTTATGGTTACACTTTAAAGAACAGTAAAAGGAAAAGAAAGATCCTATCTAATAAAAGAGTAATATGCAAATTAACTGTCACTCCTCAACAAAACTGGCAGCCCCCATAGCCACAAGATGGTGGCGCCCAGTCCTCTAAGCCCCGCCGGAGTCCCAGCAGAGAAAGCGGCCTGGCAGAATGCTGCCCAGAGGCCCTCCTGACCTTTATAAGAAACAAAAACAAATTCACTCCCCACGGAGCAATCCTGTCCCAGCCCCAGCCTGGGGTCTCAGCCTGGGAGGGGTGCGTGGCCCCACGGAGCGATCCCATCCCAGCCTCAGCCTGGGGTCTCAGCCTGGGATCTCAGCCTAGGAGGGGCGCGCGGCCCCATGGAGCGATCCCGTCCCAGCCCCAGCCTGGGGTCTCAGCCTGGGAGGGGCGCGCGGCCCCATGGAGCGATCCCGTCCCAGCCCCAGCCTAAGGTCTCAGCCTGGGAGGGGCCTGCAGCCCCAGGGAGCGATCCCATCCCAGCCCCAGCCTGGGGTCTCAGCCACTGAGTCACACCAACCAGGCAGATATGGAGGAATCTTAAATGTTTCTTTTTTATATATATATTTGATTGAAGTTTTACAGAAAGGAAGGGAAAGGGATAGAGAGCTAGAATCATCTATGAGAGAGAAATATCGATCAGCTGGCTTCTGCACACTCCCCACTGGGTATGTGCTGCCCCCAACCAAGGTACATGGCCCTGACCGGAATCGAACCTGGGACCCTTGATTCTGCAGGCCGTCGCTCCATCCACTGAGCCAAACCAGTTAGGGCTGTCCAATATGTTAAAGAAAAAACCCTATCTAATAAAGAGGGAATATGCAGGGGAGGGCATTTGTGGGTGACTGGGCTGTCAGGAGAGGGCAGTTGGGGACGATCAGGCCGGCAGGGGAGCAGTTAGGCGTTGATCAGGGGAGTGGTTAAGGGGTGATCATGCTGGCAGGCAGAAGCGGTTAGGGGCAATCAGGCAGGCAGGCGAGCAGTTGGGAGCCAGCAGTCCGGGATTGTGAAAGGGATGTCCGACTGCCCGTTTAGGCCTGGCAGTTGGACATCCCCCGAGGGGTCCCAGATTGGAGAGGGTGCAGGTTGGGCTGAGGGACACACAACCCCGTGCACGAATTTCGTGCACCGGGCCTCTAGTTAATTTAATATAAATGAGAGGCAATGCTGCTCAAGCTTTGCCAGCTGGAGTTTTAGTAAATTAGATTTAGATTATCTTTTTTTCCCCCTTGGTGATAAAGTTTTTTTTTTTTTAAATTAAGGTATTACATATGTGTCCTTATCCCCCTATTGCCCCCTCCCCACCCCCTCTTGCTCATACCCTCACCATTCTGGTGTCTGTGTCCATTGGCTATGCTTATATGCATGCATATAAGTCATTTGGTTGATCTCTCCCCCTTCCCCCCACTCTCCCCTATCTTCCCTCTGAGGTTTGAGCATCTGATCTGCTTCTCTGTCTCTGGATCTGTTTTTGTTCATCAGTTTATGTTGTTCATTATAATCCACAAATGAGTGAGATCATGTGATATTTATCTTTCTCTGACTGGCTTATTTCACTTAGCATAATGCTCTCCAGTTCCATCCATGCTATTGCAAATGGTAGGAGTTCCTTCTTTTTTATAGCAGCGTAGTATTCCATTGTGTAGATGCACCACAGTTTTCTAATCCACTCATCTGCTGATGGGCACTTAGGCTGTTTCCAAATCTTAGCTATGGCAAATTGTGCTGCTGTGAACAAAGGGGTGCATATATCCTTTCTGATTGGTGTTTCTGTTTTCTGGGGATATATTCCTAGAAGTGTGATCACTGGGTCAAGTGGGAGTTCCATTTTTAGTTTTTTTGGGAAACTCCATACTCTTCTCCACAGTGGCTGCACTAGTCTGCATTCCCACCAGCAGTGCGCTAGGGTTCATATTTGTCCGCATCCTTGCCAGCACTTGTTGTTTGTTGATGATAGCCGTTCTGACAGGTGTGAGATGGTCCCTCATTGTTGTTTTGTTTTGCATCTCTCAGATGATTAGTGACTTTGAGCATGTTTTCATATGTCTCTTGGCCTTCCTTATGTCCTCTTTCAAAAGTATCTATTTAGGTCCATTGCCCATTTTTTGATTGGGTTGTTTATCTTCCTTTTGTTAAGTTGTATGAGTTCCCTGTAAATGTTGGAGATTAAACCCTTATCGGTGATAACATTGGTAAATATGTTCTCCCATGCAGTGGGCTTTCTTGTTGCTTTGTTGGTGATTTTTTTTTTCTGCTGTGCAGAAGCTTTTTATTTTGATGCAGTCCCATTTTGTTTATTTTCTCTTTAGTTTCCATTGCCCTAGGAGCGGTATCGGTGAAGATATTGCTTTGGCATATGTCTGAGATTTTGCTGCTTATGGATTCCTCTAAGATTGTTATGGTTTCTTGTCTTATGTTTAAGTCCTTTATCCATTTTGAGTTTATTTTGTGTATGGTGTAAGTTGGTGGTATAGTTTTATTTTTTGAATGTATCTGTCCAATTTTCCCAACACCATTTATTGAAGAGACTGTCTTTACTCCATTATATGTTCTTGCCTCCTTTGTCAACTATTAATTAAACATAGTGGTTTGAGCCGATTTCTGGGTTCTCTATTCTATTCCATTGATCTATATGTCTGTTCTTGTGCCATACCAGGCTGTTTTGAGAACAGTGGCTTTGTAATACAGCTTGAAATCTGGTATTGAGATCCCTCCTACTTTGTTCTTCTTTCTCAGGATTCCTGCAGCTATTTGGGGTCTTTTTAAAATTTTAGATGAATTTTTGGAGAGTTTTTTCTAGGTCTGTGAAATATGCCTTTGGTATTTTAATGGGGAGTCCATTGAATCTATAGATTGCTTTGGGTAGTATGGACATTTTAATGATATTTATTCTACCAATCCATGAATATGGTATGTTCTTCTATCTGTTTATGTTTTCCTCTATCTCTTTTTTCAGTGTCCTGTAGTTTTCTGAGTACAGGTCTTTTACTTTCTTAGTTAAGTTTATTCCTAGGTATCTTTTTTTTTTTTTTTTTGGTGCATTGGTAAATGGGATTGTTTTTTTAATCTCTCTTTCTGTAAGTTCACTATTGGTATATAGAAATGCCATAGATTTCTTGGCATTAACTTTGTATCCTGTTACATTGCTGAATTCATTTATTAAGTCTAATAATTTTTTGATGGATTGTTTAGGGTTTTCTATGTATAGTATCAAGTCATCTGTGAATAATCACAATTTTACTTCTTCTTTTCCAATTTGGATGCCTTTTATTTCTTCTTATCTGATCACTGTGGCTAGCACTTCCAGTACTATGTCGAACAGGAGTGGTGAAAGCGGGCATCCCTGTCTTGTTCCTGTTCTTAGGTGAAATGATTTTAGTTTTTGCCCATTGAGTATGATGTTGGCTGTAGGTTTGTCATTTAAGGCTTTTATTATGTTAAGGTATGATCCCTCTATTCCCACTTTGCTGAGCATTTTTATCAGAAAAGGGTGTTGGACTTTGTCAAATGCCTTTTCTGCATCAATTGATGTGATTATGTGATTTTTGTCTCTTAGTAGATTATCTTTTAAAAACCGTAGTTCATCCTCAAAATGGCCAAATGCTATATCCTGTCATTTTTAAAATTACCTATCAAGCATAATTCCTCCTCTCTCAGCCTAGAACTGATTACAGTGACAGAGACATAAGCTGAGGCTGAGCCAGTCATCATCTGTGAGTAAAACAAAGTCGCTAAAATCAATTTGGTGCTACTGATTTTAGAATAAAATATTTGAGGGACATCTGCTCTCTCCTTCAGAAAACTATAGCATTTTAGAGGTTTCTTATTGTCTGGGGTTTCCAAATCCATACTCCCTAAAAAATCCATTGCAAATTAATGAACTTCATCTATCTATACGCAAGGACCAGTGAGTCATGGAACCAGAGAAGCACAATAATCCATTATAAAGGTGAGAAAATGTAGGTGTTAAACAGAATCACAAAGAATCCTAGTTCTTGCTTTCAGCTCAGCCTACATATCCTGGCTGTGAATCTCCATGGCACATTCAGGTCTTGCAGTGGTGCTCATTTTAGTCTTATGATTCAGACTTTATGCATATTCACTGAAATGCTATAGGAATGGGTAGTATATAAGAACAGAAAGCAGGAGCAGGCTCAGAGGGCAAACATATTCTCCAGTAAAGTAGAAAAAAAGAGGAAAGAGGAAGAAATATTAGCATCTTGAGAATTTCCTCTTGTTTTGTGTGCAGAGTGACATCCAGAAATACAGGCCCAGGTAGAGATATATAAGCCTTTTAAAACATACTGCTGGGTCCTTTGAGGAGTCTCTGTGTTCTTTTTTCTCTGGGAGAGTGATAGTAGTGGTTTGGAATATCATCCATATTAAGTTATTCTAGCTCTTCCTTAAAAAATATGAATCTTGCATTGTGTTTTTTCCATTTATCTATTCCTGAGAGAGAGGAGTTAAAAGAATAATATTTAGGGATTGCAAATATTACACATACACACCCACGAATGTTGACGCCATAATCTCTGATGGAATCAGACAAATCTGCTCACCAACCTTTCCACTCATCTTGCTCATCCCTTACTCTTGCCTCACTAGGAACGGCCTTTGGAGACACTCACTCCTGTACAAAAACCCCTACAACTCTTGCAAGTTCAATGTAGGTCTCCATCCTCCACAAAGCCTTTGAACTCCACACTTTTGAACTCCTTTGTGTCACTATTGCACAGATTCTCTATGTTTCTTACCTGTTTTTGTTTTCCACCTAGAATGTAAGCACTTCCAAATCTTGGACCCTATCTTTGGTAAATGCCTTTTATAGTCATACTAGTGGCCTGGTGCATGAATTCGTGAACATTGAAAGGAAAGTAATTAGAAAAATATTTTTAATATCGCTATTTGCCCTTTCTCTATAATGGAAGTATCAATCAAATTCATGATCGACAATGACTGATCGAAACACATGCTTGCGATTGGCACCAGAAAGAGCTTTATATCTATCGCACATGCGCGAGTCAACTTAGCCTTTTATAGATAAAGAACAAACTTGCTTAATTAGACCTGCTTTATGATTTAGCTAAACTTTTTCCAGCCCAGTGAAGCAGCCCAACTTCTCTTTCAGGTAATTGTCAACAACACAGCAGTAAATATCAACGTGAAGCAGATTATTATTGTAGATCATGCAGGGAGAACAAAGGGTAAAATATTTTACTGCAGCAGTGTTTGACTATATTCTGTGCAGTGAAGAAACTTGAAGTCATTTTCAAGGTCCACCATTTCTTACTTCTTTTCAGTTGGGTCAAGTTTCTAAGCTTTCTAAATCCCTGTTTCCTGGCTAATGAAAATAAAATAGGATTCCACTGAGTCTCTTATCTACCTACTCCAGGACTTCTGTGAGGATCAAATAAAATGAGGCACAGGAAAATGCTTCACAGACATTTGGTTACAGTGTAAAATATTTCCACCTGGCTATGAAGCAAGTTGTGTTCCTGGGCTGAAGAAACTCCAAGGAGGCTAGTTGCTAGGAAGAGGAAGCCAGACGTTGCTATGTGACGTCATTACCTGGACGGACACTTAGCATATTAGCCATATATATATATATAGATAGATAGATAGATAGCAGCAAGCACAGAGCATATAGTGGGTTCCTCAATAAATTTGTATTTGTAGAAGGTGTGAGCCATAGAAAACAAAGAGGATTAGAAATTTGCTGCCAGAAAGAATAGATGTCAAACAGATGGGAAAGTCATTGTAAAGCCACCCAGCTGACCATTTGCTTATGAACTTCCTTCACCTGTTCTGAGAGAGCATGGAATGTGTATTTGTTTTCACATGCAACAGCTGAAGGGTAAAAATGTCCCAGACTAATAAGCCTCTTTCTCAGACATCAGTCTGATCTTTAACCATTTGTGCTGCCATCCTCTTGGGCCTAGTTCTCTAGGGAGTAGGCTGGGGGATACATGCTTCTGGACCCAGGAGCTACAGTGGGGGAGGCATTGAGAAGATAGCTCAGCATCGGCATGGGGAGGGTGGTTCTCCACAAACACCCCTCTGAAGGCAAGTGTTACCCCCTCCATCTCCACTCTTCCCAGGGTCTTCAGAGATTGGGAAGTCTTCCTTGACAATGTTTTTATGAAGGAAGGAAGTAAAAATATTGCGGGGGGGATCAATATCCAGGAGATACCTTGCCACCCTAGGAAACTGTGGTTTGAGCATTGTTCTTTGTCCTGAAAGGTGTGGTTGTGAATGTCTGTGGGGATAATGGCCATAAGTGCTGTCAAAGGATAAAAGAGAATTTTAGCTCTGATAAAAAACAACAGCTTACGCTGATAAAGAAAATGAGCAGTTACTGAATATGATATATTGATATAGGCACACACATATATAATGTGTGTGGATATGTACATATTTATACATACATATAAAGTTGATGTATGTGAATATTATATATCACACACATAGGCCAGTTGACAAGTAGGAGATGAAAAAATGAATCAATCAATAGTTTTGAGACCTCTGCTCTATAGCTCTATGTGTTCTGAAGAATAAATATATAGGGCCAGGTGTCTTTTTTTTAAAATATATTTTTTATTGTTTAAAGTATTACATGTAGTAGTACATATATCTCCTTTTTTTTCCACCTTGACCTTCCCCCAGCCTCCTCTACCCCCTGTCGCATGCCCTCATCCCACCCCCCCAGTGTCTTGTGTCCATTGGTTGTTCTTATATGCATGCATACAAGTCCTTTGATTGATGTCTTTCCCCCACTCCCCAACAATCCCCTGCTTTCCCACTGTAATTTGACAGTCTGTTCAGTGCTTTACTGCCTCTGCATCTATCTTTTTGTTTGCCAGGTTATAATGTTTTTTATTATCCATAAATGAGTGAGATCATGTGGTATTTTTCTTTTATTGCCTGGCTTATTTCACTTAACATAATGCTCTCCAGGTCCATCCATGCTGCTGCAAATGGTAAGAATTCCTTCTTTTTTATAGCAGTGTAGTATTCCATTGTGTAAATGTACCATAGTTTTCTAATCCACTCATCTGCTGATGGGCATTTGGGCTGTTGACAAATCTTAGCTATGGTGAACTGTGCTGCTATGAACATAGGGGTGCATATATCCTTTCTGATTGGTGTTTCTAGTTTCTTAGGATATATTCCTAGAAGTGGGATTACTGGGTCAAATGGGAGTTCCATTTTTAGTTTTTTGAGGAAACTCCATACTGTTCTCCACAGTGGCTGCACCAGTCTGCATTCCCACCAGCAGTGTACGAGGGTTCCTTTTTCTCTGCATCCATGCAAGCACTTGTCGTTTGTTGATTTGTTGATGATTGCCATTCTGACAGGTGTGAAATGGTACCACATTGTTGTTTTGATTTGCATCTCTCAGATAATTAGTGACTTTGAGCATGTTTTCATATGTCTCTTAGCCTTCCTTCTGTCTTCTTTTGAAAAGATTCTATTTAGGTCCATTGCCCACTTTTTTATTGGGTCATTTATCTTCCTCTTATTAAGTTGTATAAGTTCCCTGTAGATGTTGGAGATTAAACGTTTATCAGTGATAACATTTGCAAATATGTTCTGCCATACAGTGGGCTTTCTTGTTGTTTTGATAGTTTCTTTTGCTATACAAACGCTTTTTATTTTGATGCAGTCCCATTTGTTTATTTTCTCTTTAGTTTCCATTGCCCTAGGAGCGGTATCGGTGAAGAAATTGCTTCGGCATATGTCTGAGATTTCTCTGCCTGTGGATTCCTCTAGTATTTTTATGGTTTCCCATCTTATGTTTAAGTCCTGTATCCATTTGGTGTTTATTTTTGTGTCTGGTCTAAGTTGGTGGTCTAGTTTCATTTTTTTGCATGTATCTGTCCAGTTTTCCCAACACCATTTATTGAAGAGACTGTCTTGACTCCATTGTATATTCATGCCTCCTTTGTCAACTATTAATTGAGCATAGTGGTTTGGGTCGACATCTGGGTTCTCTATTCTATTCCATTGGTCTATATGTCTGTTCTTTTGCCAGTACCAGGCTGTTTTGAGAACAGTGGCTTTGTAATACAGCTTGAAATCTGGTATTGAGATCCCTCCTACTTTGTTCTTCTTTCTCAGGATTGCTATGGCTATTCGTGGTCTTTTTTTTTATTCCAGATGAATTTTTGGAGAGTTTTTTTTTAGGTCTGTGAAATAATATTCTGTTGGTATTTTAATGGGGAGTGCATTGAATCTATAGATTGCTTTGGGTAGTATGGACATTTTAATGATGTTGATTCTACCAATCCATGAACACAGTATGCTCTTCCATCTGTTTATGTCTTCCTCTATCTCTTTTTTCAGTGTCCTGTAGTTTTCCGCATATAGGTCTTTTACCTCCTTACTTAAGTTTATTCCTAGGTATCTTAATTTTTTTGGTATGATGGTAAATGGGATTGCTTTTTTAGTCTCTCTTTCTGTAAGTTCACTGTTGGTATATAGAAATGCCATAAATTTCTTGGCGTTATTTTTGTATCCTGCTACATTGCCGAATTCATTTATTAAGTCTAATAGTTTTTTGATGGAGTCTTTCGAGTTTTTTATGTACAATATCATGTCATCTGCAAATAAGGACAGCTTTACTTCTTCTTTTCCAATTTGGATGCCTTTTATTTCTTCTTCTTGTCTAATTGCAATGGCTAATACTTCCAGCACTATATCGAACAGGAGTGGTGAGAGTGGGCATCCCTGTCTTGTTCCTGTTCTTAGGGGAAATGGTTTTAGTTTTTGCCCATTGAGTATGATGTTGGCTGTGGGTTTATCATATATGGCTTTTATTATGTTGAGGTATGATCCTTCTATTCCCACCTTGTTGAGAGTTTTGATCAAGAAATGGTGTTGGATTTTGTCAAATGCTTTTTCTGCATCAATTGATATGACTATGTGATATTTATCTCTCAATTTGTTTATGTGATGTATCATGTTTATTGATTTTCGTATATTGTACCATCATTGCATTCCTGGGATAAATCCTACTTGGTCATGGTGTATGATCTTTCTGATGTAGTGCTGGATCCGATTTGCTAGAATTTTGTTGAGGATTTTGGCATCTACGTTCATGAGGGATATTGGCCTGTAATTCTATTTCACTGTGTTGTCTTTATCTGGTTTTGGTATTAGGGTGATGCTGGTTTTATAGAAGGAGCTTGGAAGTGTTCCTTCCTTTTGAATTTTTTGAAATAGTCTGAGGAGGATAGGTTTTAGTTCTTCCTTGAATGTTTGGTAAAACTCCCCTGTGAAGCCGTCTGGCCCCGGGCTTTTGTTTGCTGGAAGCTTTTTGATGACTGCTTCAATTTCTTCCATAGTTATTGGCCTATTGAGATTTTTAGATTCTTCCTGATTGAGTTATGGAAGGTTGCATTTTTCTGGGAATATGTCCATTTCCTCCAGGTTGTCCAGTTTGTTGGAATAGAGTTGTTCATAGTATTTTTTAACAATCCTTTGTATTTCGGTGGGTTCTGTTGTAATTTCTCCTCTTTCATTTCTGATTTTGTTTATTAGGGTCCTCTCTCTTTGCTTCTTGGTGAGCCTGGTGAGAGGTTCATCAATCTTGTTTATCCTTTCAAAGAACCAGCTCTTGGTTTTGTTGATCTTTTGTATTGTTTTTTTGGTCTCAATGTCGTTTATCTCCACTCTGATCTTTATTATTTCCTTCCTTCTGCTTACACTGGGCTTTTCTTGTTGCTCTCTTTCTAACTCTTTGAGTTGTAGGGTTAGGTAATTAATTACCATTGTTTCTTGTTTTTTGCAGTAGGCTTGTAGAGCTATGAACTTCCTTCTCAAGACTGCTTTCGCTGTGTCCCATAGATTTTGCATTGTTGTGTTTTCATTGTCATTTGTTGCCATGATATTTTTTATTTCTTCTTTGATCTCTCTGGTAACCCAGTCATCGTTTAATAGCATGTTGTTTAGTCTTCATGTGTTTGATTTTTTTGGATTGTTTTTATTGTGGTTGATTCCCAGTTTTATGCCACTGTGATATGAGAAGATGCTTGATATGATTTCTATCTTCTTGAATTTGAAGAGACTTAGCCTATGACCCAATTTATGGTCTATCTTTGAAAATGACCTATGTGCACTTGAGAAGAATGTATATTCTGTGGCTTTTGGGCAAAATGTTCTGAAGATGTCAATTAATTTCATCTGGTCTAGTGAGTCATTTAGGATTGATGTTTCTTTGCTGATTTTTTGTTTAGAGGATTTGTCCAATGGTGATAGTGGAGTATTAAAGTCTCCTACTATGATGGTATTGCTGTCAATCTCTCCCTTGATATCCTCCAGGAGTTTTTTTATGGATTTGGGTGCTCCTGTATTGGGTGCGTATATGTTTACCAGAGTTATTTCTTCTTGTTGGATTGCTCTCTTTAGTATTATGAAGTGGCCTTCCTTATCTCTTGTTATGTCCTTCAGGGCCAGATGTCTTGATTGCCTGCCCTTAGAATCAGTTTTTAATAAAGAAAAGAGGCTGAATATAGTAACTTTGCGGAACATCTAACCATGGGTTGTGGTTGGGAAAGTACATTAAAGCAGTACTGGTAAGAACAGAACGTGTAACCACTGAGTCAGGGATGCACAAATAGACAGATGGAACCCCAAGTCCTCTGAACGGGGCCAGCCCTTGTGTACATGGAAGTCAGTAGGTGATTTAAGGAGACTTAGCTTGCTCTCAGATAATCTCCCCTGTCCATGTTTCACGACACCTTCCCCATTTTATCATTTGAAATTCTCCCTTTAAAGTGACTGTTTCCCCCCCCCCCGCCCCCGCCCTCCGTGAACATAAAACATGCTCTCCTTTAAAGTTATTTTAAAATAAAAAAGAATGTTGTAACTAAAAACAAAGCAAATATTTTATTTCAATTACTTTTTCAAACTACAAAGACCCACCCACCTTTTCCTGATAGAGAATCACTGTGTAGATACACATGGGGTGCAAACTCCAGGTGCAGAGCGACTTTATCTTGTTTACTGCTGTTTCTCCAGCTCCCAGAAGTATCTTGCCTGGGGCTCCTGTTGTCCTTTGTCCTGGAAGATGTGGCTGGGATTATGAATCCGAATTAATCCTGCTCCGGGATGAAAATATCCAAGCACAGCAACGGTGGGTATGTTTATATGCAGAGAAGAGGGAAGAATGGGCTGTGTCTTGGAAAGTCTATTCTAGACTTTAATCCTTCTGGATTGGTGTTTTCTAGGGAGGGTTCAGAAAGTTGCTCTTAGCGGAGGAGGTACAAGGCTCATAAGTTTCCATAAGGTAGAAGGAAGGATGACAGCAACAAGCCATCAACAGCCACATCTCTGTAAGACTGTGGTCAGAGAAACAGGCTAGGGCAATTTGGGTCCTGGGTGTCAATGAAGCAGGTTGTGGGCAAGTGAAAGGGGAAACTGTCTCCTCTGAGGATAGCAGTGAAGCAGAGAGGCTAGTAACTTTGGAGTGAAACATTATCTCATCCCCTGATCAAAAATCCCCCCATCTGCTTCTTATCCCTTTTACAGTAGGATCCAGAGATTTTTCCATTGGCTCTGCCTCCAGCCCTATCGCACATCTTGCTCCCTCTGGCTCACTGTGAGAGACTCAAGACTATGCTGCTGTTGTTGCCTCAACATACTGCGCCCTCTACTACCTCGCAATCTTGGCTTTCACTGTTCCCTCTGTTTGGGATGGTCTTTACCCAGGTATCTGCATGGCCTTTTCACTTGCTTCATTCAGGCACTGCTCGGGCATCATTTCCCACAGAAGCCTTCCCTGGATACCTCATCCAAAACTGCACCCCTCACTCTGTTACTCTGTCTTCTCAGTCTGCTTTAGTTTCCTTTATGATAATCCTTACTCCCTGACTATACATCTGTGTCTGTCTATATGTACACATATACACATATTTGTCTGTTGTCTTTCCCCCCTATTCGAATGTAAGCTTCCTGCTATGTTCCCAGGAGCTTGAGCAGTCAGTGCCCGGCTCATAGCAGGGTCTTGTCAAATATTGGTGGAACAAATGACTAAAGTGGATATGACTTTGAATCCAGGCCTGGCTATTTATTGGTTTTCTTGAGTAAATTCTTTAGCCCCCCTTAACCTGACTGTTGTTACCTGTAAACCATGTTGATGACAGTAGATTGTGATGAGGATATAGCACATATGAGCCCCAAGTACCTGGCACATAGCCCCACTAAATGATGGCTATGATTTTCAACTTAATTGAGAATTTTAGGTAATGTTGTGCTTTGCTATCTATAGCTCTGAAGGGTTTTCTAGCCTAAATCCTGTTCCATGATTTTTCCTTGAGCCAGGAGTATAGGATGGTGGTACATCTCCTATGATGAAAATACCAGTTTTAGTGAGAAACTCAAATGATAAAATCACAAGCTTCAGTTTTGCTTTTTTTAAAAAAAATATGTTTTTATTGATTTTTTAGAGAGGAGGGGAGAGGGAGAGAGATAGAAACGTTGATGATAGAGACACATCTATCAGCTGCCTACTGGGGATTGAGCCTGCAACCCGGGAACTAAACCCTGACCTCCTGGTTCATAGGTAAATAATCAATGAGCCACACTGGCTGGACTCAGTTTTTCTTTCTTTTTTTTTTATTTTATTGACTTTTTACAGAGAGGAAGGGAGAGGGATAGAGAGTTAGAAACATCGATGAGAGAGAAACATCAATCAGCTGCCTCTTGCACACCCCCTACTGGGGATGTGCCCGCAACCAAGGTACAATCCCTTGACTGGAATCGAACCTGGGACCCTTCAGTTCTCAGGCTGACGCTCTATCCACTAAGCCAAACCGGTCAGGGCAGTTTTTCTTAAAAAGAATGCACCATCTCTTTCCCAGGGGAGCAGAGGTGTTTTGACCTTCCTCCTTATTGTTTCAGTTTATGGGAAGAACATGTGAGTGAATGTGCTTGTGTATGTGTCTTGCAAGCTTATTTCTAATTGGGCACTTGGGAATACTTGATCTGTGATGTACTTTGTCCTTCTGAGAACAAAACTATTCCTAGGTAAATGCCCTTGGAACATGTATTTATTTGTTTTATTTGATTCTTGGTTGTGTTGGAGGATGGTAAGAGTTGGTAAGTATAAAAGAAAAAAAAATCTAAGAATAGAAGGAACTAAATCAATCTTAATGTCCTATTTCTAAAGAGACAGGTAATACTTAAAAATGTGGTTGTGGAGACCTGGTTTATTTATTTAAACCACCATTTTTCTATTTAAGAAAAGAGACTTGTGAAGAAAAAATAATGGATGAATATAGCAGAATTTATGGCTCCAAATATACTAAAATGTGTCAGATAAGATTAATATTTTGCTTCCTGAAAAATTATATAAATCACACAGTTTGTGTTTATTTGAGAGTTTATATCTTGGGACATTAGCCATAAGAGTTACTACTTTCATTTAGGATGAAAGAGAAAAGAAAAATCTTGAACATAGAGTCCTGGGAGAAACTAGGTAAAGAGGAGTAGGCTTGCTATAGAAAACATTGTTTTATAAGTTATTGATACATAAAATTTTTTTGAAACTAGAGAATTATTGTGTATGGCATTCCATATTTTATGAAAGGTCATTGAGAACATTATTTCCTAAAAGTGTTTGAGCATAAAAGTATGTTTTTCTGGCACTGATGATTAAACTTGTTACCTATTTTATTTGTTTCTCACTTCTTGAATTGTCTAACATTTATTGTCATTTTTCTTCTGATTCTTATCTTCTGAAAGATGTGATTGGCTTTTGTTTATGAAAACAATATCAGGAGAACAGGAGAGACTACCACTGCTGCAGGCACTCCCCGGACTACGGGACTCCAGCACGGAGCCCACACCATCTTGAAGGGGAGAATGGCCTTTTTTTTTTTTTTTTTTTTTTTTAAATATATTTTGTTGATTTTTTACAGAGAGGAAGGGAGAGGGCTAGAGAGTTAGAAACATCGATGAGAGAGAAACATTGATCAGCTGCTTCCTGCACACCTCCTACTGGGGATGTGCCCGCAACCAAGGTACATACCCTTGACTGAAATCGAACCTGGGACCTTTCCGTCCACAGGATGATGCTCTATCCACTGAGCCAAACTGGTTAGGGCACGGCCTTTTTTAGGAACTCATCAGCACCACCAACCAGACAGGCCTTGGAATTGCCCCGTGACCCAGCAGCCACTCCAAAAATCCTGCTGCCCCACTGGCAGACCTGCGGATCCTGGGACCTCCACCTCCAAAGGTGCTCTGCTAGGCAGCAGGGCCTCAATTACGCGGCTACACTGCCAGGCCCCTTTAGAGTGCTTCAGTGTGCCTCACAGGCAAACGTACCACTATGGGTGCCCCTGTGAGCCGCCACTGGGAGTGAGCACTTATCTACCACAGGTGCAGCAGCAAAAGTTGAGTCTGCCCACCCCACAACTACAGAATTCTGGACACCTCAGTCATGCCTTTCTAGAGTGCAGGCCCCCTGAGCCCCATCACCTCAACAGACGTTCCTGGGTGCCACTGTGAGTCCCCGCTGGGCACGAGTGATTTCAGTTAAGGGTGCAAGACAGCAAAAATTGGGACGCTCCCCTCCACAGCTGCTGACTTCTAGACATTGCAGTTGTGCCTCTCAAGCTCACAGGCTTACATCAAGAGAACCCAAATAGCTCAAGTAGGGAGCTACACTAGATTACCAAGCCCAGGAGAACTGAGAGTTTACACCAGTAGCACCATCCCCAAAAGAACCTGGGTAGAAAAGCAATTGGATCTACAATTAAAACATTACAGGAAAACATGGGAAGACAAAAAAGCAATCCCTAAAGGAAAGAAAAAGAGGAATCACCAGAAAGGGAGTTAAATGAAATTGAGGCTAGCAGCTTATCAGAGAAAGAATCAGAGTAATGGTTATAAGGATGTTTAAATGGCTGGATGACAAATACACACAACTCAATGAGAATTATAAGGAGCTGAATGAGAATGTCGCCAACATGAAAAGGAACCAAGAGGAAATGAAGAACGACATAGTTGCAATAAAGAACACAATGGAAGGCTTAAACAGTAGACTAGAAGAGGCTGAGTACCGCATCAGCGAATTAGAAGACAAGGTAGGAAAAAACACACAAACACAGCAGCAACTGGAAAGAAGACTTAAAAAGCAAGAGGAGAGCCTAAGGGAGCTTTGGGACAACACAAAACGAAACAATATCCACATATAGGGGTACCAGAAGAAGAGGAAGAGTAGCAAGGAATAGAAAACCTGTTTGAAGAAATAATGACAGAAAACTTCCCTGATATTGGCAAGAAAAAAAACATGCAAGTCCAAGAAGCACATAAAGTCCAAAACAAGATGAACTCTAAAAGACCGACACCAAGACACATCATAATTAAACTGGCAAACACCAATGACAAAGTAAGAATCTTAAAGGCTGCCAGAGAGAGACAGAAAGTTACCTACAAGGGTTCTCCTATTAGAATATCAATGGATTTCTCAACAGAAACATTCCAGGCCAGAAGGGAATGGAGCGAAATTTACAAAGTGATGCAAAGCAAAGGACTGAACCCAAGAATACTATACCCAGCAAGGCTATCATTCAAAATTGAAGGTGGAATCAGGAGCTTCACAGACAAAAAAGGGCTAAGAGAGTTTATCACTACCAAACCAGCAATGCAAGGAATGCTAAAGGGACTGCTATAAAAAGAAGAAAGAGAAAGGCAAGAAGAAACATAAACATTAAGGAAAAATATGACAACAAACATGTACTTGTCAATAATAACATTAAACGTAAATGGATTAAATGCACCAATAAAAAGACATAGGGTAGCTGAATGGATAAGAAAACATGACCCATATATTTGCTGTCTGCAAGAGACCCACCGTAGAACAAAGGATTCACACAGACTGAGAGTGAAGGGATGGAAAAACATTTTTCAGACAAATGGAAATGAGAAAAAAGCTGGGGTTGCAATACTTATATCTGATAAAATATAAGTATTTAAAATATAAGACCTCAAAGTAAAGGCCATAATAAGAGATAAGGAAGGCCACTACATAATACTAAAGGGAGCAATTCAACAAGAAGATATAACTCTGTTAAACATATATGCACCCGATACAGGAGCACCCAAATACATAAAACAACTTCTGGAAGATATCAAGGGAGAGATTGATAGCAATACAGTCATAGTAGGGGACTTTAATACCCCACTGACACCACTGGAGAAATCAACTAAACAAAAATCAAAGAAACAGCAATCCTAAATGACACACTAGATCAGATGGACTTAATTGACATCTTTAGAACATTTCACCCCAAAGCTACAGAATATACATTCTTCTCCAGTGCACATGGGTCATTTTCAAGGATAGACCACATATTAGGACACAGGCAAAGTCTCTTCAAATTCAAGAAGATAGAAATCATATCAAGCTATGCTAAGTGAAATAAGCCAGTCAATGAAAGAAAAATACCACATGATCTCATTCATTTGGGGATAATGAAAAACACTATAAACTGATGAACAAAAAGATAGATACAGAGGCAGTAAAGCCTCAAACAGACTCAAATTACAGCGGAAAGGTTAGGGAGAGGTGGGGGAAATAAGAGATCAACTGAAGGACTTATATGCTTGCATATAAGAGAAACCAACGGATGCAAAACATTGGGGGGTGAGGGCATGTATGGGAGTGGGGGGGGCAATGGTAAGATATGTACACAATACCTTAATTAAAAAAAAGAAATCATATCAAGCATCTTCTCAGATCACAATGGCATAAAACTGGAATTCAACTACAATAAAAACAATCCAAAAACATCAAACACTTGGAGACTAAATAGCATGCTATTAAACAATGACTGGGTTACCAGAGAGATCAAAGAAGAAATTAAAAACATCATGGCAACAAATGACAATGAAAACACAACAATGCAAAATCTATGAGACACAGTGAAAGCAGTCTTGAGAGGGAAGTTCATAGCTCTACAAGCCTACTGCAAAAAAACAAGAATCAATGGTAATAAATTATCTAACCCTACAACTCAAAGAGAATGAGAGCAACAAGAAAAGCCCAGTGTAAGCAGAAGGAAGGAAATAATAATGATCAGAGCAGAGATGAACAACATAGAGACCAAAAAAACAATACAAAAGATCAACAAAACCATGTGCTGGTTCTTTGAAAGGATAAACAAGATTGATGAACCTCTCACCAGGCTCACCAAGAAGCAAAGAGAGAGGACCCTAATAAACAAAATCAGAAATGAAAGAGGAGAAATTACAACAGACCCCACCGAAATACAAAGGATTGTTAAAAAATACTATGAACAACTCTATTCCAACAAACTGGACAACCTGGAGGAAATGGACATATTCCCAGAAAAATGCAACCTTCCATAACTCAATCAGGAAGAATCTAAAAATCTCAATAGGCCAATAACTATGGAAGAAATTGAAGCAGTCATCAAAAAGCTTCCAGCAAACAAAAGCCCGGGGCCAGATGGCTTCACAGGGGAGTTTTACCAAACATTCAAGGAAGAACTAAAACCTATCCTCCTCAGACTATTTCAAAAAATTCAAAAGGAAGGAACACTTCCAAGCTCCTTCTATAAAACCAGCATCACCCTAATACCAAAACCAGATAAAGACAACACAGTGAAATAGAATTACAGGCCAATATCCCTCATGAACGTAGATGCCAAAATCCTCAACAAAATTCTAGCAAATCGGATCCAGCACTACATCAGAAAGATCATACACCATGACCAAGTAGGATTTATCCCAGGAATGCAATGATGGTACAATATACGAAAATCAATAAACATGATACATCACATAAACAAATTGAGAGATAAATATCACATAGTCATATCAATTGATGCAGAAAAAGCATTTGACAAAATCCAACACCATTTCTTGATCAAAACTCTCAACAAGGTGGGAATAGAAGGATCATACCTCAACATAATAAAAGCCATATATGATAAACCCACAGCCAACATCATACTCAATGGGCAAAAACTAAAACCATTTCCCCTAAGAACAGGAACAAGACAGGGATGCCCACTCTCACCACTCCTGTTCGATATAGTGCTGGAAGTATTAGCCATTGCAATTAGACAAGAAGAAGAAATAAAAGGCATCCAAATTGGAAAAGAAGAAGTAAAGCTGTCCTTATTTGCAGATGACATGATATTGTACATAAAAAACTCGAAAGACTCCATCAAAAAACTATTAGACTTAATAAATGAATTCGGCAATGTAGCAGGATACAAAAATAACGCCAAGAAATTTATGGCATTTCTATATACCAACAGTGAACTTACAGAAAGAGAGACTAAAAAAGCAATCCCATTTACCATCATACCAAAAAAATTAAGATACCTAGGAATAAACCTAACTAAGGAGGTAAAAGATCTCTACTCATAAAACTACAGGACATTGAAAAAAGAGATAGAGGAAGACATAAATAGATGGAAGAGCATACTGTGTTCATGGATTGGTAGAATCAACATCATTAAAATGTCCATACTACCCAAAGCAATCTATAGATTCAATGCACCCCCCATTAAAATACCAACAGCATATTTCACAGACCTAGAAAGAACTCTCCAAAAATTCATCTGGAATAAAAAAAGCAATCCTGTGAAAGAAGAACAAAGTAGGAGGGATCTCAATACCAGATTTCAAGCTGTATTACAAAGCCACTGTTCTCAAAACAGCCTGGTACTGGCACAAGAACAGACATATAGACCAATGGAATAGAATAGAGAACCCAGATGTCGACCCAAACCACTATGCTCAATTAATAGTTGACAAAGGAGGCATGAACATCCAATGGAGTCAAGATAATCTCTTCAATAAATGGTGTTGTGAAAATTGGAAAGATGCATGCAAAAAAATGAAACTAGACCACCAACTTACACCATACACAAAAATAAACTCCAAATGGATTCAGGACTTAAACATAAGACGGGAAACCATAAAAATACTAGCAGAATCCACAGGCAGAGAAATCTCAGACATATGCTGATGCAATTTCTTCACTGATACCACTCCTAGGGCAATGGAAACTAAAGAGAAAATAAACAAATGGGACTGCATCAAAATAAAAAGCTTTTGCATAGCAAAAGAACAACAAAACAACAAGAAAGCCCCCTGTATGGGAGAGCATATTTGCAAATGTTACCACTGATAAAGGTTTAATCTCCAACATCTACAGGGGACTCAGACAACTCAATAAAAGGAAGATAAAGGACCCAATAAAAAAAATGGGCAACGGACCTAAATAGATACTTTTCAAAAGAAGACAGAGGAAGGCCAAGAGACATATGAATACATGCTCAAAGTCACTAATTATCTGAGAGATGCAAATCAAAATGACAATGTGGTACCATCTCACACTTGTCAGAATGGCTATCACCAACAAATCAACAAAGGACAAGTGCTGGTGAGGATGCGGAGAAAAAGGAACCCTCGTGCACTGCTGGTGGGAATGCAGACTGGTGCAGCCACTGTGGAGAACAGTATGGAGTTTCCTCAAAAAACTAAAAATGGAACTCCCATTTGACCCAGTAATCCCACTTCTAGGAATATATCCTAAGAAACTAGAAACACCAGTCAGAAAGGATATAAGCACCACTATGTTCATAACAGCACAATTTGCCATAGCTAAGATTTGGAAACAGCCTAGGTGCCCGTCAGCAGATGAGTGGATCAGAAAACTATGGTACATCTACACAATGGAATACTATGCTGCTATAAAAAAGAAGGAATTCTTACCATTTGCAGCAGCCTGGATGGAAATGGAGAGCATTATGCTAAGTGAAATAAGCCAGTCAATGAAAGAAAAATACCACATGATCTCACTCATTTATTGATAATAAAGAACACTAGAGGCCTGGTGCATGAAATTCGTGCATGGGGGCGGGGGGTGTCCCTCAGCTCAGCCTGCACCCTCTCCAATCTGGGACCCCTTGAGGGATGTCCAGCTGCCCGTTTAAGCCCGATCCTGGTGGGATCGGGCCTAAATGGGCAGTCGGACATACCTCTCACAATCCAGGACTGCTGGCTCCCAACTGCTCGCCTGCCTGCCTTCCTGATTGCCCCTAACTGCTTCTGCCTGCCAGCCTGATCACCCCCTAACCACTCCCCTGCCAGCATGATTGATGCCTAACTGCTCCCCTGCCAGTCTGTTTGCCCCTAACTGCCCTCCCCTGCAGGCCTGGTCACCCCTAACTGCCCTCCCCTGCAGGCCTGGTCACCCCTAACTGCCCTTCCCTGCAGGCCTGGTACCCCCCAACTGCTCTCCCCTGCAGGCCTGGGTCCCTCCCAATGCCTTTCCCTGCAGGCCTGGTCGCCCCCAACTTCCCTCCTCTGCCGGCTTGGTCACCCCTAACTGCCCTCCCCTGCTGGCCTGATCACCCCCTACTGCCCTCCCTTGCAGGCCTGGTCCCTCCCAACTGCCCTCCCTTGCTGGCCATCTTGTGGTGGCCATCTTGTGTCCACATGGGGGCAGGATCTTTGACCACATGGGGGCAGCAATCTTGTGTGTTGGAGTGATGGTCAATCTGCATAATACTCTTTTATTAGATAGGATAGAGGCCTGGTGCACGGTTGGGGGCCAGCTCGTTTGCCCTGAAGGGTGTCCCGGATCAGGGTGGGGGTTCCCTTGGGGCGTGGGACGGCCTGGGCGAGGGGCCTGTGGTGGTTTGCAGGCCGGCCATGCCCCCTGGCGACCCAAGTGGAGGCCCTGGTATCTGGGGTTTATCTTCTACAATTGAAACTTTGTAGCCTGGAGTGGAGCCAAGCCTTCTGCTTGCTCCGTGGTGGCAGCCATTTTTTTTTGGATTTATGTATCTTCTATAATTAAAACTTTGTAGCCTTAAGCGAGGCCTGGGCCGGCCAGGGTATGCGGAAAGCTTGGCTTCCTCCATCACCAGGGGCAACCCTAGCCTCCTGCTCTTTCCAGCTCTGTGGCTGCCGCCATTTCTCGTTGGACTTATGTATCTTCTATCATTGAAACTTTGTAGCCTTGAGTGGAGGCCTAGGCCGGCAAGGGCAGGCGGAAAGCTTGGCTTCCTCCATTGCCAGGGAAACCCAAGCCTCCCTCCTGCTCTCTGTGACTGTAGCGATCTTGGTTGGGTTTATTTGCATATTCGCTCCTGATTGGCTTGTGGGTGCAGCAGAGTGATGGTTAATTTGCATATTACTCTTTTATTATATAGGATTATAAACTGATGAACAAAAAGATAGATACAGAGGCAGTAAAGCATCAAACAGACTGTCAAATTACAGCAGGAAGTTTGGGGAGGGGTGGGAGAGATAAGAGATCAACCGAAGGACTTGAATGCATGCATATAAGCATAACCAATGGACGCAAGACACTCCGTGGTGAGGGCATGTATGGGACTCGGGTGTGGGGGGGGGGCAATGGAAAGATATGTACACATGTAATACCTTAATCAATAAAAAAAAAAAAAGAAAACAATATCAGGTGGAATCTTGGTTTGAAATTGTACTAATTGCCCTGACCCGTTGGGCTCAGTGGATAGAGCGTCAGCCTGCAGACTGAAGGGTCCCAGGTTCGATTCCAGTCAAGGGCATGTACCTTGGTTGCGGGCACATCCCCAGTAGAGGGCGTGCAGGAGGCAGCTGATGGATGTTTCTCTCTCATTGATATTTCTAATTTTCTATCCCTCTCCCTTCCTCTCTGTAAAAACATCAAATATATATATATATATTTATATGTGTGTGTGTGTGTGTGTGTGTGTGTATATATATAAATATACATATATAAATATAAATAAATAAATAAATAAATAAATAAATAAATAAATAAATAAATTGTACTAATTGTATTAGCTGCAATAAGTCAGCTTGGATGCTGATTTACCACTGCATGACTTTGGGTAAGACCTGCTCTTCTTCATGCTTCCATTATTCATTCCATAGAAATAAGATTACAGCTAATGCAACTATTCATTGAAAAGCATTTGAATAGGCAGAAAAGAAAGGATGCTAACATAGCATATTATTAAACAGATAATTCTCGATTTTTCCCTTGTTTTAGGGAAAGGAGGATAAAATAATGTTGGAAATTGGAGTCTCTTCTGCAATAAAAAGACAGCTGTCAGGAGGCTAATCCTTAGTGCCCTCAGAAGATAAAAATGGGGTGCTTTGGACAGAGTAACAGTGGTTCTTTCTGACAGAGGCCTTTGATCCTCTTAGTTCCTCCCCTTGCTGGCCCTTTGGAGAAGGTGTGCCTGATTTGTAGGCAGAGCCCCTGGCCCAGGTTCTGGGAGTTTTCTCAGAGGAAGGTGCTATGACAATCATTTTCAGGTTCCAAAGCTCACTATTTTCTAGGGTAATCATTACTGCAGAAAGTCAAAGGGATTCATGAGCAAGAAGCACAAGATAAATTGATAACCTTTATTTCCATTTCCCTGTATGAGATTTGGAAGCCAATTGTTTAAACACATGCAAGGAGCATCACTTTTTCACACAACACAAGCCAAGAATTTTTAGAATAAACTAAAAGCAGGTATTTACTAAATGTAATATTTTGGAGGTGTGATGGCCACTTAAGATCATTTGGCATAGTCCCTGCAATTTGTTGCCTTGGGTTTTGTTCTTATTTCTTGTTTGGATAATGGAAATAGTCTTGCACTAGGGACTTTCTCAACAGCTTCTCTCTTCTTCCCTTTCCACTGCTGCCATAGTGATCTTCTCAAACACAAGCTTGATCAAGTCACACTTCATTTAAACTCTGCACTGGCTCCTCATTGCCATCAGACTGAATTCTAAATTCCTAAACCAGGTCTTCAATGTTCAAAGAGGACCCGTTTTCAAAATTTTGTTTGAATTTGGAAAATGTCATCGGGAGGTTCACCAGCAGTTGTGCTTTCTAGGGATAGAAATTGTAGTTTATCTTCGGAAATTCCCTTTGTTCTGAGAGACCATTTAATAGTCACCTTTAGTTATGCAGAAGAAATAAGAGAAGTAATAAGGACTTGAGTATTTTTCTTGTGAATGGCTGAAAGTGTGAGATATTCCTAAGTGAGGATGCTGCAGAATGAGATGTAAATGCCATATTTTGTAAAGTAAGACTTATAAATTACCGAGCCAACTGAAATTTGAAAACATTTAAAATAATGCTATGGCCCAACCCATGTGCTCAGTGGTTAAGCATTGACCTCTGAACCAGGAGGTCACATTTCGATTCCTGGTCAGGCTCAATCCCCAGTGTGGGGTGTGCTGTAAACAGCCAATCAGATTCTCATCATTGATGTTTCTATTTCTCTCTCCCTTTCCCTTCCTCTCTGAAATCAATAAAAATATATATTAAAAAATAAAATAATGCTATGTATGGTTTTTGACTGTCAATAAAGTATCATTTAAAATGTGCAATAAATAATATGCATGTGAATAATAAATATTAAATTCAGGCCAGTGGTTAATTCTTAAGAGAAAGGGCTGAGAAATGAAATGGGTATATTACATTAGAAGCTTTAAATAAATCTGATATATCAGATATGAAATAAATGGAAGAACAATGATCTTGCAAAAAATAAATGGCTAAACACCTGATTGTTTGCAAAATTTATTCTCTAGATTTTCCTGAAAGTTTGAAATTTCAAAGTAAATATTATTTTAAGACATATAGGAAAAAGTGGTTTGCTGTTTTAGTTTTATTGCTTTACCTCTGAATTTGATGAATCTTGTAACAGACATTTTCTACATTTCTTGTTATAAACAAAAAGGTACATTTTGGCCCAGCTGGTGTGGCTCAGTGGTTGAGCATCTACCTATGAACCAGGAGGTCATGGTTCGATTCCAGCAGGTCACAGTTTGATTCCTGGTTGGGGCACATGCCTGGGCTTGATCCCAAGTGTAGGATGTGCAGGAGGCAGCCAATCAGTGATTCTCTCCGATCATTGATGTTTCTATCTCTCTCTCTTCCTTCCTCTTTGGAATCAATAATAATAATAATAATGATAATGTACATTTTGGAAGTTTTCTAGTTCATCTAGAAAGTACTGCTAGCATTTTATTTTTTTGACTGTCTGGGGAGAAATGTTGCTTCAAAAAGTCATCTGGATACTGGCTGCCTATTTTGGAAAGCAGAACTAAAGCTATGTTAATGGAGGAAAAGAAGTACCCTATGTGAGTGTGTGTGTATGAGAGAGAGAGAGATAGAGAGAGAGATAGAGAGAAAGAGAGAGAAACCGACCACAGGTCTCATGTTGTGGACTATTTGTTGAAATGAATGAGATTGGATTTCTCAGAACTTTGGGAGAATTTGGGTATTGTTGGTACTTTCATGTTCTATTGAATTCAAATAACATTTCATCTCTCCTTTGTTGCTATAAATAGCATTTTCTAGACATTCATTGAATACTAATAGTACTGGTTAACTGAACAACTGAATTAAACATATTTAGGATTTTTCTTAAAATAAATATGCTTCTTCAGAAAAAAATAAAATTTATTAAGCCAAATCCTATGTGCCAGATATTCTTCTAATATTTTTCTGTATATTAATATTAATGCTTTTATACTCCCTTACTATTGATGAAATAGAGACACAGTGGTGGCAAAACCAAACTATATAAAGAAAATAGCAGGAATATTTTATAATATAAAGGAAAGAATTACTCATGTTTGTTGGTGAAACAATATATCAGGAATGGAGGGCAGTTTAGAGGAATCAGCTATAAATAAGCAGTGGTACTTATGCTCATGTCCACAAGTAGATGATCTATTTGCAGATTCTGTGCAGTTCCATGACCTGTGTTCTTCTTTTTGGACAAAAGGGAATTGCAGTCCCGGCACCCACAGGCTGAGTATTTGTGAGGATCAAAGTGCCTGCTAATGGCCATTCTCATTGATTTTGGCTCTATTTATAGTTTTGTAATATTTTCTCCACTTTAGCCCATTATCTTGCACAGTCGAGGGCAGTTAGGGAAGAGGATCACTGCAGGCAACTGATGTACTTCAGAATAGCTAACTCCACAGAGGTCATATTTTTGGCACAATAAGTAAAAAATCCAAATTAATTTTTTTGTAACAAAAAATGTCCTGTTGGTGTCCGTTTTTATAATTTCAACATTGTTAGTCTTTTTTTTCTTTCTTTATTAATTAAGGTATTACATATGTGTCCTTATTGCCCCATTGCCCCCCCCCTCCCCACTCATGCCCTCACCCCCCTGTTGTCTGTCCATTGGTTAGGCTTATGTGCATGCATACAAGTCCATTGGTTGATCTCTCCCCCTTACCCCCACCCTCCCCTACCTTCCCTCTGAGGTTTGAGCATCTGATCTATGCTACTCTGTCTCTGGATCTGTTTTTGTTCATCAGTTTATGTTGTTCATTATATTTCAAAATTAGTGAGATCATGTGATATTTATCTTTCTCTGACTGGCTTATTTCACTTAGCATAATGCTCTCC